>NC_059175.1:30261501-31644781 GCF_019923935.1 Bubalus bubalis | reverse complement strand
CAATGAACTGACTTAGTAATCTTAGCCTTGCCTTGTGTGCTGACCCTCCCTGACTCCATCAAATCTAACCAACAGAAAGAGGGGGGAGGGAGGAGGATTGGCTCTAAACGAATAAATTTTGGAATAACTAAATTCACTTGTATCCTAAAGTATTGTTTACACTGGACTATGGCTATAAAACTGATTGTAACAAAGCCCAAAAGGGAACCCAGAAGATGCCTGCAGTCCTCCCAGGAAGTTGTGCAATGCTCCAGGGATGTCACCAGGGGGCGCTGCACCTCCCTCCACCTCTGCCTCTCCAGCATTCCCAGCAAGAAGCTACAGACCCTAAACGTTGAAGACAAAAAAACAGGAAAGCTAGAAAATGGTAAAAAGCAGTGGAGCAAAAATTCAGGAGTGGAAGGCAGGCCAGCTTCATCAGCGTGTGGCCTGTGTAGAAGCACAAGGCTCCACATACAGAGGGTCTGTCCTTTGTTCAATGCTCTGTTCAGTCTTGAAGTTTAGTTTTTAATGCAAGGGGCCTCATAATTTGTGTAGCCAGTTCTGGTCAGAGGGTTTGGAGGCTGGCACTTCCAGCCATATCTAACCTTCCCTAAGGAAGGCTTTGATTTTTTTTTTTTTTTAACACAACCCATGTCCAACCCTCATGGTTCAGTGATAAAGAATCCTCCTGCCAATGCAGGAGACGTGGGTTTGATCCCTAATCCATGAAGATCCCACGTGCCTAGGAGCATCTAAGTCCCTGTGCTCTAGAGCTCACGTGCCGCAACTACTGAAGCCCACACACCCTAGAGCCTGTGCTCCGCAACAAGAGAAGCCACCGTGATGAGAAACCCATGCAACGCAACTAGAAAGTAGCCCCCACTCACCACCACTAGAAAAAAGCCCGCACAACAGTGAAAACCCAGCACAGCCAAAAAATCAGTAATAAAGTCTTTCAGTCACATCTAAAACTAGCTATAGGGTATTGCTGGGCTGCACCCCGCAGGCCTGCAAGCCTTGTTTCCCAGTCTCAAGACCAAAGAAAAAAGCCTGAAAACAGCTACAGAGACAATCAACTGTTCATTGGATAGAGAATCTTACCAGTCCAAAGCAGAATGTTCTGGAGTGACAACCGACTACCTATGGTAGAGAACAGGCAGAACATGACAGCAACCTTCACTACCTGTGGAGAAGAAGGCTACCATTTATAGGTGAAATTGATATCAGGTGGGCTCATCAGTTACCAGGGAAACCAGCGACTGGGGCGGAGGCAAGCACAAGGGCTTCTCTGATGGCTCAAATGGTAAACAAATCTGCCTATAATGCAGGAGACCCAGGCTTGATCCCTGGGTTGGGAAGATCCCCTGGAGAAGGGAATGGAAACCCACTCCAGTATTCTTGCACAACTTTCACTATGTGGTCTAGCTACTGATTAAGCCCTATAATTAAGAGGATTGAAGGAATGTATAGAGAGAGCAAGACAGTAGTCATCTTAAGTGGCCTGACTACTCACTCCACCCCTACATACACTGTACAACCCTTACAATCTTGGTCTGCCCCTCTTCCATGATATCCCTGGGGTCAGCTATACAGAAGTGCGCTGACACCAAATACCACAAATGCAATACAAACAGCAGCAGCTAAAGGGTGTCAAGAGTTAAGATACTTAGTATGCTAAAAAACAGTGATTCACCAAGAGGTGGGCAAATTCTGGAGCCAGACTCCTGGCATGCAGGACAGGAAGGAGGTAGGCATTTTCAATTGTCCCCACATAGTGGCATTAGCCTGGTCAACTTTCCATAGCGTCTCACTGCTGACCCAGCAATCAGACTCACTTCATAGTGAGACCACCCTTGTCACCCAGTCCTCAACAGATTTCCTCTGCTCAGACTAGGCATGAAACGTGAGATGTTTGACAGGCACAATACAGGGGAGACATGACTATTAAGCACAGTCCAGGCAGTCACAGCATTCTTAGACAATACCACCCCTGCCTGGGGTTTTGTCCTGGCTGGCAGTGCCACACTACCTGTCCAGCCTCAGCTGCCACAGTTGGAGCCGAGGACTGGAGACCACACACATCAACAGACGCCAAGGTTAATGTAATGGTACCTCTCCCATAAGGGCCCAGATTACTTTAGTAGTTTTAGGTGTGACCAGGTAGAAGACAGGTGAAATCTAAGTCCCTTTTTGATCCTATTCCCCAAAAGGCAGAAAACCCAAACTACCAGGGATTTACCTGCCAGTCTCAGGCCCGTTTTATGGTTTGTTCCCCTGGCAGGGTGGAGGTGGAGGGGTTAGATCCTTTGGCAAAGGTGAAAGTGAATTATTGTCTTGAGTGAAGGACCTAGTTGCCTCTAGGTTCGTGGGGCAAACACTGGACATTCAGTTATAGTCCACAGGGCTTGGTTAGCTGCCTGGTCCTGAGCAAGTTTTCGTCCTAACTGTCCTTTGAGTAGTCTACCTACACTTCCCATGAGCCCGGCAGCAGTGGGATTGTAGGGCAGGTGGAGAGGCCAGTGTGTCATTTCTGTTGGCCCAAACCTGAAGTTCATGGCTGGTAAAGCAGGCCCCTTGGTTTCTATTCAAGTCCAGGAGAGTCCCATGCATCACGCACAGCTGTTACAGGCTCCCAAGGAGTGGTTTTATTATGTTGTTCAAGGACTCAGGTAGGCCTTTCGTAATGTCTTGCACCTGTTGTCACACACTAGCCCGCATGTAGCCGTTAGCTCCAACACACAGTGTCATTACTCTGCCCCTTTCTATAGCTGGGACCAGAAGACCAAAGGTACTCATTTTGTCATTGCCACAGGCCCCAACCAAACTCTTCCAGTTAACTGGCCACATCGAATTCACAAGCCTGTGCCTGGGTTGATATCCCTAAAACCTGTGGCCGTAATTCTGTAGTGTAAATGCTTATCTTACCCAACCACGTAACACCCAAGTATTTGCTAGATAATCCAGATTCCTGCATTTTGTCTGTATTCAGTGGCCACCCCTATGCAGTCAGATGAGCACAAATGCAGGGCTGCTACTTTTAAAAGTAGAAACGAGCCTCTGAGGTTAACAGAATATCATCAGTATCATGATAAGCATCTCTCACAGTAGTCAGCTGCCTCCGCTCTGAAGAAGGGAGCTGCTCTTTGCCTCTATCCCACGAGACGGGGTCTCTGTGGCCTCCTCCCAGCCTTCTTCCTCTTCTTCAGTGCCCTCAGTAGGGTCACACACCTTGGGGTCCCAATTCAGATGGGCCCTGACCATCTGGCCTCTCTTGTGGGCACCCATTCCTTAGTGCACAGCCATGCCAGGGTTCCCCCAGCAGCTTTCCGTTCCCCGTTCTTATTTCCCGACATCTTGGCTCTCACAGGAGTCTGTCTCTTCGGCCTCCTGGTTCACTCATCAATTGTTGGGCTGCACCCCACAGAACCGTAAGCCTTGTAGGTGCCAGCCTCAAGACCAAAGAAAGAGCCCGGAAATAGCAACAAAACATCAGCTGTTTACTGGGAAGGGAATCTTACCTGTCTGAAGCGAAAGGTCATGGAACTACACCCCACTGTGGCTGGCGGTGGCGGACTAACGACGGCAGGAACCTTCACGACCCGAAGCAGAGGAGGATGCACCACTTACGGGGCCAATGACGTCAGCGTGGCTCATCAGTTACCAGGGAAACCTGCAGCTGGGGGGAGGGGGGCAAGCACGGTAGGCAGTCACTGATGATGCCCTGTAATTAAGAGAACTGGATACTCATGTTATTAATGCTAGTTCACATGCTCAACGCACAGTGAGCCCAAACAAACTGAAACTTCAGAGTTTGGAGCAAACAAATTTTACTGCCGGGCCCTGTGAAGAGACGGGTGGCTCGTGCCCTGATAAGCCCTGAGCTCCCTGAAGGGTTTTGGCATAACACTTTTAAAGGCCAGGTGAAGAAGGGGGAGGGTTTCTGGGTCTATGGTCAGCTTCTGCACAACTCTCTGGCTGATGGTGAGGTAGCAGAGCGGTGTCACAGGGGTTAACAGTATCAGTCCTTAGGCTGCAGGAGGCCTGGGGCTATGTGCTCATGGTCATCAAGTAGCTAACTGTCTTCTATTTGTTGGAGAGGGGGAGTTGTTACAAAAACAACCCAGGAAATGTGCATCAAATACTATTATCTAGGTACTTCAGGGGAGAAGGTAATGGCAACCCTCTCCAGTACTGTTGCCTGGAAAATCCCATGGATGGAGGAGCCTGGTAGGCTGAAGTCCATGGGGTCGCTAAGAGTCAGGCACAACTGAGCCACTTCACTTTCACTTTTTACTTTCATGCATTGGCGAAGGAAATGGCAACCCACTCCAGTGTTCTTGCCTGGAGAATCCCAGGACGGGGGAGCCTGATGGGCTGCCGTCTATGGGGTCGCACAGAGTCGGACACGACTGAAGCGACTTAGCAGCAGAAGCAGCAGGTACTTCAGAGAGGAACCAAAGCAGAGGATATGGGGGAAGGCTTGTCGTTCCCTCCCCCTCAAGGCCCCGTGGGGTCCTGCTTGGTTACAGTGCGAGTGAAGCAGAGCCTGGTCAATAAGGGGATGCACAGAGAGCAAGAGAACAGCCATCTTGAATGGCCTGACCCTACAGCTATCTCACCAGTATTCATTTTATACAACTTGCTAACCCTGGCAGCTGGTTTTCCATGATTTTCTGTGATTTCTTCAGTAAGCAAAAGGATCCAGGTGGAAGTTAGCTCCTTTTGTTTCCCATGTGCTTATTTCCCATTCTTTTTGGGGGGAGTCGGGCAATATTATTTTCCAATATTCCCCAACAGTGATGATGGAAAAAGCTTCATTGTTGGGAACTGGTTTTGTGTGTTTTGGCCTAAAGATTCAGATGGAGAGGTTGGTGCCTTCGGCCCAGCAGTTTAGAGGTGTTTAACCCTTCAGCTGAGTCTGTGAGCCCTCTGTAACTTAGGTTTCTGTAGTATTTCTTGTTCCTAAAACTGAAATGAGTCCTTTTGGTTCTCATAGATATTTTATTTTCCACTGTTATCTTGTTTGTTCCAAGACATGACTGTGAGGCAGTTCAACAAGTTTTAGCAAATAAAGAACCAAGCTCCTGATGGGAACCTGGTTGCAAGGTGCAGTCACACAGAGCAGCGAACAAAGGGGTCAAGTCACAGGTTGCCACTTCTTCCTCTTTGACCTGGATTCTCCCTTTAAAATCGTAACATAAAGTCTGTAGAGATTACAATATCAGCTTAAATGGAACTTTCTGCAGCAGCGTCAATTAAGAAGTGGACACCACGTGGTCTTAGGTCATGTCGTATAGCTGAGGAGATGACTCAAATTGAAAATCATGCCATGTCATAGGAAACTAATGGATAAATTGTTTCATACGAGTTATTATGATTAAAATACTATATATCTTTTTAAATCATTTCAAACTGTATGCACAACTGCTTTACAATCAAATTGTTATTAATGCTTCTTGGTAAAGATGGGAGATAATAAAATGATGACAGAATCTCACCACATTACAAATTAGTAAAATGAACCAAAAGGAAAAAAAAAGATGAAAGCAGTCACAATGTTCAATGACAAGAAACAGACAAGAGAAGAGTCATGACCTCATGTCGTATATTTAGAAGATGACAATCAGGAGAAGAAATGGAGGATGGTGAAGAAGAGCTCTTCTACCCACCCTCCCCTCCTGCAAGCCTCACTGTGGAGTCAGAAAAGTCCTGAAACTTCTGCTTATACCTTCTAATGATGGAGAGAAGTAGACTTAATATTGTTACTTTCTTGTGATTAGGGAAGGGTGGAGGAGGGGTTAAAACTACCAGGTGAGATGGAGGAAAGGAAAAACCTGGGCTGACTTTCTTGTAGAACACAGGCTCCCAGAACTCCAGATTGAGTTTAACAATCTCTCATGAAGATATTGGAGAAGGCAATGGCACCCCACTCCAGTGCTCTTGCCTGGGATGTCCCATGGATGGAGGAGCCTGATGGGCTGTAGTCCATGGGGTTGCTGGGAGTCGGACATGACTGAGCAACTTCACTTTCACTTTTCACTTGCCTGCATTGGAGAAGGAAATGGCAACCCACTCCAGTGTTCTTGCCTGGAGAATCCCAGGGACGGAGGAGCCTGATGGGCTGCTGTCTATGGGGTCGCACAGAGTCAGACACGACTGAAGCGACTTAACAGCAGCAGCAGCATGAAGATATCACCCAAGGAGCTGAAATGAGCTCTTAATAAAGAGACAAACTCTATTTGTGAAGATTTAACACAATCTCAGAGGAGACAGCCTAATCAGTTTTTCCAGGAAAAGCTGCAAACAGCTTTATCTGAGTTGTTCTCATATTCAAGACACAAGAAAGTGGTTAGATCTCACTTCCCAGTCTTCACATAGAATTTAGAGGCAAGCTAGATTAATGAAGTAACTTAAGGCATGATATGAAATTTATATTTGAATTTACAATAATAGATATAATAGACATTACATTTCCTCAAACTCCAAAGAGCCAAAAGCCTCCCTCTTAACTTGGTCATGAAATTCAAAGAGTGATAAGTGCCCTAAACCCAGGAAAATGAGAACCGACTTCCTTCTCCATGGTGAATGCCATAAAGTACTCTGAAGGGAGATTCATAGGTCACTAAGAGAGATTAGTGAAAAGTAAAATATAAGAACACGAATAACTTCCCAAACTGTGAAAACATCAGCTGAACCAGGGAGATGGCTGAAGACCTGGGAAAAGAGTGAGAAAGAATGCCTTCCTTCTATTACAGGCAGACTATCTCCAGTGAGACAAACCTCAAGAAAGATGATTGGCAGTTCTGTCAACTGAGAGAAAGCTCAAAGAGAAAATGGGTAGAGTAGGGAGAGGTTATGATAGACAAAATTGGTGAAAACACGGTTTAAATTCCAGCTTTTTCCAAGTGGCCCTTTTGCCCCTACTGTTTCACATACAGTCCTGGGCAGAGGCCTGCGAGGATCAGGAGAACTGCTGATGATCAAGTCCTCAGAGAAAAAGGGTGATACTGTGAGGACTCGGGAATCCGGTGGACAAGCAGGTCTGATTTGGCTTTGCCAGCAGCCGACCTCTGAGCATCCACAGCCACAACAGGGCATCTAGCTGTGTTTTGTGTCTCTAAAAGTAATTCACTTCTTTTTAGTTTAATTGCAGTTATTTCACTGATGCTAGTTTTGCTCCTATTGAAGTTTGATAGAATTTTATTTTCCCCAAAAATGTTTTGTAATTAATGCTTATGAACATATTTCCAACTACATTTGACCACTCTGGAATCTAAAAGCATGCTGATGGTATTTTGATTGAATAATCACCTATTACTTCAAGCAAAATTGAAATTTTACATGATCAGATGGACCCATTTTAAATAATAAAGACCATCTTATAGGTTATGAGGATGTTATTTAAAATATGCAAAAGTCATTTAATTTACCTCAATAAATTTCATGTTTTAAAAGCAACAACCACCACGATACTGGAGCTAAACTTATTTTTATTAGTTTAGCTCTAAACTTATAGATTAATTTAGAGGAGTTGACATTCTGCAACAATTTGCTTTTTATTTTGCAATTTCTTTTTGATCTTTGTTATTTTGTCCAGAATATTCCATGTTCTTCAAATGTTTCTAAATTTTATGCAGTCAGTATGAAAATTTTTTTTCTCCTTAAAAAATTAACCCAGTTTGGCTCCCTGGTGGTCCAGTGGTTAAGAATCTGCCTTTCAATGCAAGGGATACGAGTTGGGTTTCTGGCCTAGGAAGACCCCACATGCTGCAGAGCAACTAAGCCTGTGTGCCACGACTACTACTAGGCCAGCTCTCTAGAGCCCCCAAGCCGCAACTACTGAAGCCTGTGTGCCTAGAGCTGTTCTCTACAACAAGAGAAGCCACAACACTGAGCAGCTCAGGTACCGCAATGAAGAGGAGCCCCCACTTGCCACAACTAGAGAAAGCCCACGTGCAGCAACAAAGATCACCACAGCCCATAAATAAATCTAAAAAAAAAAAATTAATCCAGTTTATTTTATATAATATATAAAATTAATGTGTCCCAGATTTCATTATTAATTCAAATATTTAGTATTCGGAAAGCATCTTTCTGTAGAAATGGTCAGATTCTATGATTAAGCATACCTATAGATGCTTAACAGTTAAACCTCAGTGTAACTGAAATGCTATACATTCAAGATGAAATTGTAGATTCTGTGCACTAAGAAAATTAATTCTGTGATTAAGAAACAATTTTTAAAGTACCCTTCTTTTCATGTTTGAGAAGAACATTTAACTAGCACAAGGTGAGGGGGCAGAGGGAGGCTTGTGTGAGAAGGATGAAGAGGACTTCAAGAAACTTGCAAGGGATTTGGAGGTGTTCACACTGGCTCCCAACTTTACATTTTCTCTTATGTGGGTCACATTGCATTTATTAGCCAAAACTAATTTTATTTTGGTAACATATGAATTAATCTAAGAAAGAAAGATTTCTTAAGGTTGTTGTCGTTATTCAGTTGATCAGTTGTGTCCAACTCTTGGCAACCCCATGAACTGCAGCATGCCACAATTCCCTGTCCTTCATCATCTCCCAGAGCTTACTCAAACCCATGTCCCTTGAGTCGGTGATGCCATCCAACCATCTCATCCTCTGTCATCCACTTCTTCTCCAGCCTCCTATCTTTCCCAGCATCAGGGTCATTTCAAGTGAGTCCGCTCGTCACCTCAGGTGGCAAAAATATTGGAGCTTCAGTTTCAGCATCAGTCCCTCCAATGAATATACAGGGTTGATTTTGTTTACAATTGACTGGTTTGATCTTGCAGTCCAAGGGACCCTCAAGAGTGTTCTCCAACACCACAGTTCAAAAGCATCAGTTCTTCGGTGTTCAGGCTTCTTTATGGTCTAACTCTCACATCCTGGAAAAACATGACTACTGGTAAAACCATAGCTTTAACTACATGGATCTTTGCCAGAAAAGTTATGTCTATGCTTTTTAATATGCTGTCTAGATTTGTCATAGCTGTTCTTCCAAGCAGCAAGTGTCTTTTAATTTCATGGCTACAGTCACCATCCACAGTGATTTTGCAGCCCAAGAAAATAAAGTCTTTCACTGTTTCCAATGTTTCCCCTTCCATATATCATGAAGTGATGTTACCAGATGCCATGATGTTCATTTTTTGAATGTTGGATTTTAATTCAGCTTTTTCACTCTCCTCTTTCACCTTCATCAAGAGGCTCTTTAGTTCCTCTTCCTTTTCTGCCATCAGGTTGGTGTCACCTGCATATCTGAGGTTATTGATATTTCTCCCAGCAATCTTGATTCCAGTTTGTGCTTCATATAGCCCCGCATGTCCAGTGATGTACTCTGTAAGTTAAATAAGCAGGGTGACAATATACAGCCTTGACATACTCCTTTCCTGATTTGGAACCAGTCCATTGTTCCATGTCTGGTTCTAACTATTACTTCTTGACCTGCATACAGGTTTCTCAGAAGGCAGGTGAGGTGGTCTGGTATTCCCATCTCTTGAAAAATTTTCCCCAGTTTGTTGTGATCCACACAGTCAAAGGCTTTAGCATAGTCAGTAAAGCAGAAGTAGATGCTTTTCTGGAATTCCCTTGCGTTTTCAATGATCCAATGGATGTTGGCAATTTGATCTCTGGTTCCTCTGCCTTTTTTCTAAATCCAGCTTGTGCATCTGGAAGTTCTTGGTTCACGTACTGTTGAAGCCTAGCTTGGAGAATTTTGAGCATGACCTTGCCAGCATGTGAAATGAATGCAATTGTGCAGTAGTTTGAACATTCTTTGCCATTGCCCTTCTTTTGGGTTGGAATGAAAACTGACCTTTTCCAGTCCTGTGACCACTGCTGAGTTTCCCAAATTTGCTGGCATATTGAGTGCAGCACTTTCACAGCATCATCTTTTAGGATTTGAAAGAGCTCAGCTGGAATTCCATCACCTCTATTAGCTTTATTTGGAGTGATGTTTCTTAAGGCCCACTTGACTTCACACTCCAGGATGTCTGGCTCTAGGTGAGTGATCACATCATCATGGTTATCTGGGTCATGAAGATCTTTTTTATATAGTTATTCTGTGTATTCTTGACACCTTGTCTTAATATCTTCTGCTTTTGTTAGGTCCATATCATTACTGTCCTTTACTGTGCCCATCTCTCCATGAAATGTCCACTTGGTATCTCTAATTTTCTTCAAGAGATCGCTAGTCTTTCCCACTCTATTATTTTCCTCTATCTGCATTGTTCACCTTGGAAAGCTTTCTTATATCTCCTTGCTCTTCTTTGGAACTTTTCATTCAGATGGGTATATCTTTCCTTTTCTCCTTTGTCTTTCACTTCTGTTCTTTTCTCAGCTATTTGTAAGCTCTCCTCAGGCAACCGTTTCACTTTTTTGCATTTATTTTTCTTGGGGATGGTTTTGATCACTGCCTCCTGTACAATGTTAGGAACCTTCATCCATAGTTCTTCAGGCACTCTGCCTATCAGATCTAATCCCTTGAATCTATTTGTCACTTCCACTGTATAATTGTAAGGGATTTGATTTAGGTCATACCTCAATGGTCTAGTGGTTTTCCATACTTTCTTCGATTTAAGTCTGAATTTTGCAATAATGAGATCATGATCTGAGCCACAGTCAGCTCCCTGTCTTGCTTTTCCTAACTGTATAGAGCTTCTCCAACTTCAGCTGCAAAGAATGTAATCAGTCTGATTTCAGCATTGACCATCTGGTGATGTCCATGTGTGGAGTCTTCTCTTGTGTTGTTGGAAGAGGGTGACAGACACCCTGGGGTAACAGGCAAGCTCGGCCTTGGAGTAAAAAAATGAAACACGGCAAAGGCTAACAGAGTTTTGCCAACAGAATGCACTGATCATAGCAAACACCCATCCTCTTCTTAAGGTTGAAGTGAAGTAGTGAAGTATTAGTTGCTCAGTCATGTCCAACTCTTTGCAACACCATGGACTATAGCCTGCCAGGCTCCTCTGTCCATGGAATTCTCCAGGCAAGAATACTGGAGTGGGTTGCCATTCCCTTCTCCAGGGGATCTTCCCAACCCAGGGATCAAACCCAGGTCTCCTGCTTTGCAAGCAGATTCTTTATAGTCTGCGCCACCAGGGAAGCCCCTCTTCTTAAGTTTACTGGGCACAAATTGAGTATAGTAGAAAGGAGTTATTAAAGAGATTGTAAGAAGGTAATTATCTGAGGATTTACTAAACAAAGACAAATAAAATGGTGACGAAAAAGGAGGACTTTCATTAAAGGTCCAGACTCATAGAGTAATATTGATTTCTTTTCTGACCTGACTCAGTTTCTTTTCGAGAAGAATGTTCTATCTCTAATGTTTATAGTTACCCTGCTATGGTATAAGTATAGGTATAGTTACCTATATTGCCTATATATATATATCTAGCTTCAGTGAGTTAGTTTTTTTATTATTTGTTTTGTTTTTTACTCATGAATCCTTTCTGGAGTTCCCAATGGCAAGGCTGCTAATGACTCCCTTGGTGGAAGGCAAGAGTGTGGAGGACATCCCATTTACCTCTGTTTTAAGAATCGCCTGCCTCTTCATTTTCTCCATTTCTTTTTAATATTGCTTGATTATTTATAACTTCCTAGGAGAATACATAAACACCTGTATATGGATGATTAAAACTAGGAGTTGTCTCAAAAGACATTGCTATCTAACCACTGTTAGAACTAATGACCAAATTTCAATTTTTCTAACACAAACATCATTTGTCAGATGTCCTCCAAATTTTATTGGGTTTATACTTAACCATTATATACAACAGGCCATTTTTTCCCCTTTACTGAAGTATGCATTCTGTAACAATATTATTTTGACAGGCGTACCTAAAGATAATCTCTTTTTTTTTTTTTTTTTTTTTTTTTTTTTTGCAAAATGACAATATTACCTTCCCTGTATTTATCCTGTTCAAAATTGGTGTCATCAAGAAGCGGAATCTGTTCCTTCACTACTTCTATCTGGGTGGCCCTGTAATGCACTTTGCCCAATATAATGGTGCGGAAGTCACCGGGGGCAGTGTTGAGCCTTGCCCTCTAGACAGCCTTGCATACCGCTGCTTCTGTCCTGAAAACCTGACACTCCCTAAGAACAAGCCTGACTAAGCCTGCTTGAGGATGAGAGACCAAGTGACAGAGTGAAAAGTCATCCCAACTCCTATCCCAGGATGCGAGAGCCCAATCATGACCAACAAAGCCACTTACCGCACTTCCTTGATCCACAGCTGACCCAAAGTTCATAAGCAAACCCAGGCAAGACCAGAAAAACTGCTCACTGAGCTCAGTCTAAATTTCTGAGCTGAAATAGCATTACGTAAATAAATGTTTGTTTCAAACCACTAAGCTTTAGAGTAGTTTATTACACCACAATAGTTTATTGATTCAGAAACTAACATTGTTCATTGATTCACCAAGTCATTCGACAAATACCTGTGGCCTACTCTAAGCCTGCCCTGATAAGATATAATATTTCATTTTATCCCTTCCCTGATCTTCAGAAGTTTGTTCTCATTTGAAAATTATAAAACTAAGGGGTAGAGAGAGAAACTGAGTTGCCTAGAATCACACAGCTCATAGGTGCAAAGCCAGGATTGAAGATGTGTTGTGCTGTGCTTAGTTGCTCAGTTGTGTCCAGCTCTTTGCAACCCCATGGATACCTAACAGTTTATTTATTCCCTTGACCCACAATCAAGTTATCACTAAGAAGGTATGTTATGAAAAAGTTGATGTTCTCAGGAGCAAAGGAATATTCTAGACTTAAGCCATTAAACTCATGACATATTATCTTTTTTTAAGTTTTTATTTTGTATTGGGGTATAGCCAATTAACAAACAATGTTGTGATAATCTCAGGTGAACAGCAAAGGGATTCAGCCATACATATTCATGTATCCACTCTCCCCCAAACTCCCCTCCTATCCAGGCTGCCACATAACATTGAGCATAGTTCCCTGTGCTACACAGTAGGTCCTTACTGGTTATCCATTTTAAATATTCATGCTATGACATTAAAGCCATCATGGATCACTTGTTTATGTACCTGTGCAGACTTAAAATTGTATTTGAGAAAAAAAAATCTGACTTCTACTGAGAGTACCCCCATAGTCACCTCCAACCAACTATGGAAGACCAAGCTACCAAGAGTTGGCTAGATTCATTAATTTTCACAAAAAATAAGTCACCTTTATCATATGCTCATGTCTAAACTGTATTGGTTTCTTCTGAGTAAATAGAATATTTGTACTTTCTGTCCTCAACCAAAAAGGCAAATTCTACCCAGTTAGCAATGTGATTCTAGTTTTAACAGAAGCCTGTTGAAAGATGGAATATTTACATATATAAGGATAATTGTTTCAAGAAAAGTAGTCCAAATATTCCATGGTTTAGGATTTATCCTGGAGTCATGCCCAAATCCTTCTCTCTACATGGAGAAGGAGAGAGGTCCAACCAACATAGTTCAATGGGGTCATAGACCCTATACACACCCTGTACAGAGTGTCTTTTACCCAATTATTGAAAATAATGCTGAAAACCAGGGAATCACAGAACTGGGACCTAAAGTTGTAGTTGAAGACAGGACAAGATGGTTCAGTAGCAGATAGTGAAATATGGGAATCAGATAAATACAGAGATAACAGCATGGAGAAGTGTGCCAAGAGTGCAGGAGGGGCAAATAAAAGCAACCCCAGCATCTATCTGTTGCCCCCAGCTAACATTCTGATGTATCCCTCAGGGCTTAGTTCCATCTTATCTGCTCTGAGACATTCTCCATGATAATGCACTATATTTAATGCAACTTCCGTTCACTTTTTAAATCAAAATCATGGATTTGTGTTTCTTTCCTTCCACTTATTATAATTTTTATTTATCATTTATTTACTTGTTGAAGGAAATGGCAACCCACTCCAGTACTCTTGCCTGGATAATCCCATGGACAGAGGAGCATTGTAGGCTACAGTCCATGGGGTCGCAGAGTCGGACACGACTGAGCGAACACTTCTTCTCTTTACTTGTTGATTATCTATTTTCCTCTCTACACTGTAAGTCCCCTGGGGTCAGGAGCCATGTCTGTTTTGTTTATTCCTAGTATTCTCATAGATCCTCAAACATGGTTGGTGCTCAACATGTTTTTGTTTTTTTTTTAACAAATAGATGAGTTAGTGCTGATGATCTTAAAAAAGCCGTCTTATAAAACTATAAGCTCTGAAGCAGAAGGAGAATGTCTTATTTGTCTTGCTCTCCCTAGCACCTAGACTCTTAGTAGCTGATACCTTGAAAGAACTTAAATATTTTAAAATGGATTAATAAATGAAGTTGTCTGCTATAAGAAAAACATCAATGTATCATTCATCTTAAGATCCTTACATACATTAATTGGTAACTTCCAATTTTCTTCAGTTGCATTTATTTTCCAAATCAAGGCACTTTTTAATAGATTCAAACATTAGTTTCTTTCTACTCCCTTTGTTACCATTTATAATAATGTAAGTTAATTTCTCTCTTATGGTTTTCCAGGCAGTTTCTGAGCAAATGTTCAGTGAGTCCTTTCTGTTTCTCAGTCAGATGGTATTGATGAATACAAGCGTGAAAGGCATTTCCTTTTTAAATGAAATCATGGGCAGTTCATATAGTTTCTCATCCACAGATATATTTTTAACTCACCAGGATTTTTTTCCAAAAAAAAAAAAATGCTAACATATACAAACTGGAAGAGAAGCTTGTGACTCATTTCAAACTAGAAGAATCAAGCCAGGTTTTCATGATTTGTTTCTGGCATGTTGGTTCATCTATTTATCCTAACTAAGCTGGCACAATACAGAAATACATACATATAATATTATACACACACAAACACAGAGTTTCTTTCTCCAAGGAGCAGACAGTGCAGCAGCAAAGATAAGATATCAATTCAAACAGCCCTAACAAATACCAAAGAAGGCCAGTATGATCCAAAGTAATGGAAAAAAAGTAATAAAAGCATAGAACAAGGAAAAGTAAGTCATTGATGATTGATAAAATCAGTGAATGCCTCATGGAGAAGATAACATTTTAGGAGGGTCTTAAAGTGGGTTCATCTCAATAAATAATATAAGTAACACAGAACATTATTTGCATACTTATTATTTTGAATTGGATTCCTTCATGGCTCAGTGGTAAAGAATCTGCATGCAATACAGGAGACCTGGGTTTGATCTCTGGGTCCAGAAGATCCCCTGGAGAAGGAAATGGCAACCCACTCCAGTATTCTTGCCTGGAGAACCCCATGAACTGAGGAGCCTGGTACAAAGAGTCAAACAAAATTGAGTGACTAACAAAACAACAATTATTTTGAATCAGCAATTCAAAGGGCCATTTTCAATATCCCTTTGTGTTGTTACTAATGTCAAGGAAAGCCTCTTGGATAGTCAGAAGTTTCATCTCTTGTAAGATCTCTAAAAATTAAACTATGTGTGTGTTTGTGTATGTGAATTTTGTGAAATCAATACAGTAAAGAACATGAGAAGATAACATTTTCAAAACATTTTGATGAGCTATGTTTTATCATAAGACAAATTTAAAACCTTAAAATTTTATCTGTTATTTAGTCCACTTTCCTTATTTTAAAGTGAGAAAAAAAAGACTTGGGAATCCCAATCTTTCCAAGATTACCAGCTGGTCAGCAGCATGAAGAGGTTCCCTATCACCACCCACATTTTTCCCACTTTGATCTAGTTCTGTTGCCACCATGCTATAATACCTTTCAGATAATAATGTATTATTTATCCTGCTACACTTTACATTTTTCTGCTTGCCAATTTTGTTCATAGAAAAATCAAATTAATAAATCTTCCCTCTCCCACTCAAAAAAAAAAAGTAGACAGGGAAAAGATGGCAGTGGATACACTTTCAAATGGTTATCAATTTTTTTTAATTATAATAATTAATACTTTTAATACTTAACCTTTGGCACAAAGTACATTAAACACTTTTAAAGTACATCATTTCATTTAAACATTACAACAGCCCTATAAAGTAGGCCTTAGCCTACAGTGTTAGTCATTCAGTCCTGTCCAACTCTGCAACCCCATGGGCTGTCTCCCACCAGGCTCCTCTGTCCATGGAATTCTCCAGACAAGAATACTGGAGCAGGTAACCATTACCTTCTCCAGAGGATCTTCCCAAGTCAGGGATGGGCAGTTTCTTTATGAGCTGCTGCTAAGTCACTTCAGTCGTGTCCTACTCTGTGCGACCCCATAGACAGCAAGAAAGCCCGTAAAGTACGCATTAACTACTGTCTGTTTTTACAAAAAGACTGAAGCAGGTATAATTTAGAATCTGCTCACTGATCACCCCCTTGGTAAATAGAAGAGTTGGGGCTTGGACCCACTAAAACCCATGCCATTAAACACTGGGCTACTAAGACAAAAACTCTGTAGAAGGGAGATCATATCCATTAACCGACTCCAGACTGCACAGACTGTATTATATCCATGATTTCATCTCCATCACCTACCACAGTGTCTGGTACTTTATAAGCCTGCTGCTCCTGCTGCTAAGTCGCTTCAGTCCTGTCCGACTCTGTGCGACCCCATAGACGGCAGCCCACCAGGCTCCCCCGTCCCTGGGATTCTCCAGGCAAGAACACTGGAGTGGGTTGCCATTTCCTTCTCCAATGCATGAAAGTGAAAAGTGAAAGTGAAGTCGCTCAGTCGTGTCCGACCCTTAGCGACCCCATGGACTGCAGCCTACCAGACTCCTCCATCCATGGGATTTTCCAGGCAAGAGTACTGGAGTGGGGTGCCATTGCCTAGTTTATGTTATTAGAATAAACAGTAGTGGTGACTCATTAATCACAACTTAATCCAATGTGATTTATTATTTGCTCAGAAAATAATTATTGATCTGATAGTCACTACGTGTTGAATCGTATTCTAGTATCTACATGAAAATACCTAAGAAGCCCAAGGAGGTAAGGCTGGGGGTGGGGCCCTCAGGGCAGGCTCAGTGGGGACTAGGAGAAGGGCGGGCCCATTGTTGGGGGAACACGCTTCCTGAGGAGGGGACAACAGTTAGAGCCGGACCAGTACCAGGAGGAAGCTGTGCATGGGGAGGCTGTGGAAACCGCGAGCGACAACAGGTAACGCTCCAGGCTTTTCCTCCGCGAATTCGAAATCTCCTTTTCCACAGGTATTCTTTACTTAGCACTTCTTCACACTATCCTGGTTTGAGACAGAAGTTTGACCCAGCCACCTCTCCCACCCCGGGGGATTTTTGTCGTGCTATAGAGTTGAGCTCCTAGGGACACCAGAATGGGAGAGGAAACCAGGAGCCCTAGGCCTCAGGACTGAGGGTGAATTCACGCAGTATGGTGAAGAGGGGGGTTGGGGAGATAACAAACCTATTCTGGGGTGCGGAGGGCCGGCCTGAGCAGGGTGGGGGCGAGGGCAAGGAAGGAAATGGGGCTGCCGCCCACTGTGGGGGTGGTTGAATTTGGGGTTGTAGAAGTCAGGAGTCAGTCCCGGCTTCTCAGCAAGAATTTGCCAATCACTGAATCAGCAGCCTGTGACCTAGTTCACCGGGCGAGAAGACCGTACCAACTGAAGAGATCTTGCTCTTGTCCCTCATGCATTGGAGGAGAGGTAATGAAGACAGCTAGAAACAATCAGATGGCTTGGCCAGTGTGACAAAAGTGATAGCATGTGTTGCTAGCCAGTGTAATATTAGTGATGATTTTATGAGGAAAAGCACCTCAAGGCTCTCATTAGGAGGAAAGAGTTGGGAGAAATCGAGCTCAAGTAAAACGAACTTAGTTCAGGAGCCAGATTCTGAGACAAAGCTGTAGTAAAACCTTTTATTTATTTAAAATGTTAGGAACTACAGAGAAGACATACAGATGGCCAGTAGACACATGAAAAGATGTAGGTCAAAGCTATAAGGAGGTACCAAGTCACACTGGTCAGAATAGCCATCATTTAAAAGTCTACAAGTAACAAATGCTGAAGAGGTTGTGGAGAAAAGGGAACCCTCCTACATTGTTTGTAGGAATGTAAATTCCTACAGCAACTATAGAAAACAGTGTGGAGCTTCCTCAGAAAACTAAAAGTAGTTACTATATGATCTAGCAGTCCCACTCCCTGGGCATATACCCAGACAAAACTGTAATTCAGATACATGCTATGAACCCCTATGTTCATAGCAACACCATTCACAATAGCCAAAAGATGCAAACAATTTAAATGTCTATCAATAGATGAATAGATAAAGAAGATGTGGTACATATGCATAATGAAATACTACTCGGCCATAAAAAAGAATGAACTAATGCCATTTGCAGCAACATGAATGCAACTAGAGAGTATAATACTAAGTGAAATAAGTCAGAAAGAGAAATAGAAATACCATACAGTATCACTTGTATGTGGAATCTAAAATATGGCATAAATGAACCTATCTACAAAAAAGAAACAGACTTGCAGGCATAAACAGACTTGTGTTTGCCAAGAGCGAGGAGGGTAGGGGAGAGAAAGACTAGGAGTTTGGGATTAGCAGATGCAAACTGTTATATGTAGAAAAGACAAAGAACAAGGTTCTATTGTATAGCACAGGAAACTATATTCAATATCCTGTGATAAACCATAATGGAAAAGAATATATGTACATAACTGAGTCACTTTGTTGTATAGCAGAGCATGACTCAACACTGTAAATCATCTGTACTTCAATAAAATAAATTTTTTAAAGTTAGAAATTAAGGAAAAAAGTTGTGAGGAAAGATTTTTCATCATTCAGATTATCCTATAAATTAAACAAAAATATATATTGTGATGATTTCTAAATTTTGCCCCAAAAGGAATTTTACTGCATTTAAATATCACCATCCCATGATGCTATTACAGTTAGTCTTCTGTCTTAAGGATCAAGTTTTAACTATTTTAGAATTTTACTACTATATGTGATACAGAGGATAATAATTCAGTAAACTGAAAATACACAGCTAAAATTCAAACTTAAAACCACTAATAGTTGTTAATGCAGTATAAAATAAAAAGAAGAAGGAAATGGGATTTCTTTATACAGTAACAAATTGTCAAACAATGTCTATGTTTTGGAGTACCTCATTTTAAACAATATGTCCCCAAAATTATTCTGAGTAATTACTTTAGGAATTTTACGTACATTTTACTTTGGACTACTTATCACAGCCACTGTCACACACCAGGCATTTGCACATGCCCTGTTGGAACCAGAAATCAAATTGCCAACATCGCTGGATCATGGAAAAAGGAAGAGAGTTCCAGAAAAACATCTATTTCTGCTTTATTGACTATGCCAAAGCCTTTGACTGTGTGGATCACGATAAACTGTGGAAAATTCTGAAAAAGATGGGAATACCAGACCACCTGACCTTCCTCTTGAGAAACCTATATGCATGTCAGGAAGCAACAGTTAGAACTGGACATGGAACAACAGACTGGTTCCAAATAGGAAAAAGAGTACGTCAAGGCTGTATATTGTCACCCTGCTTATTTCACTTCTATGCAGAGGACATCATGAGAAACGCTGGGCTGGAAGAAGCACAAGCTGGAATCAAGATTGCCGGGAGAAATATCAATAACCTCAGATATGCAGATGACACCACCCTTATGGCAGAAAGTGAAGAGGAACTCAAAAGCCTCTTGATGAAAGTGAAAGAGGAGAGTGAAAAAGTTGCCTTAAAGCTCAACATTCAGAAAACGAAGATCATGGCATCCGGTCCCATCACTTCATGGGAAATAGATGGGGAAACAGTGGAAACAGCAGCTGACTTTATTTTGAGGGGCTCCAAAATCACTGCAGATGGTGATTGCATGAAATTAAAAGACACTTACTCCTTGGAAGGAAACTTATGACCAACCTAGATAGCATATTCAAAAGCAGAGACATTACTTTGCCAACAAAGGTCTGTCTAGTCAAGGCTATGGTTTTTCCAGTGGTCATGTATGGATGTGAAAGTTGGACTGGGAAGAAAGCTGAGTGCCAAAGAATTGATGCTTTGGAACTGTGGTGTTGGATAAGACTCTTGAGAGTCCCTTGGACTGCAAGGAGATCCAACAAAAGTCCATCCTAAAGGAGATCAGTCCTGGGTGTTCTTTGGAAGGACTGATGCTAAAGCTGAAACTCCCATACTTTGGCCACCTCATGCAAAGAGTTGACTCATTGGAAAAGACCCTGATGCTGGGAGGGATTTGGGGCAGAAGGAGAAGGGGATGACAGAAGATGAGATGGCTGGATGGCATCACCAAACTCAATGAGTTTGAGTGAACTCCGGGAGTTGGTGATGGACAGGGAGGCCTCGCATGCTGCAATTCATGGGGCCACAAAGAGATGGACACAACTGAGCAACTGAACTGAACTGAACTGTCCTCAATCTAGAATACTGAAATGTCACATTTTTATTTTCTCCTTTGTGTTTGCTAGGGAAAAGTCTAAAGACAAGTATCTCATACATTTAGATTGTTTTAATCATGATTCTTCTAGCTGTTCTCCTACCCTCATATGTAAATACTTGCTGTTTTGCAAAAGTCAGTTTCCATCCTAACTAGATGAGCTTACCTCTGGAATTCTGCAGAATGTCTTATGACTGATTCCATAGAACTGAAACTGGAACTCTTATTCTTAACTTCAGCAGTTAGTTGGTTATACCCCAAAGTACTCTTATGTAGAATAAAAGAATAGAAATACTTAGTGCTTGCTTTAAGCATATTAATTTCCTCATGTTCATTATTTACCAAACAGGTTGCCAGCCAAAAAAAATAAGAAAATTAATTGTATATGTCTACTCAGGCTGCTGCTATAACAAAATACTACAGGCTCAGTGGCTTAAACAACAGAAATTTATTTTCTCATAGTTCTGGAAGCTGAGAAGTCCAAAATTAAGGTGACATCAGTGTTGATCCTCGTGAAGACTCTCTCCCTGGGTTTCAGAGAGCCACCACCTCACTGTGTGCTCACAGGGCCTGTCCTCAGTGTGAACGTGTGGAGAGAGAACAAATCACTCTCTTCCTCTTCTTATGAGGCCACAGTCTTATCAGATTAGGGCCACACCTTTATGATTTCATTCAACTTTAATATTCTCCTAAATATTCTATATCCAAATATAGTCACAGTTGGATTTAGAGCTTCAACATGCAAATTTTGAAGGAGACATAATTCAATTCCTAGCAACAAGCAGACTACCAAGAAATTCAGCAAAAATTATTTGTGGCATGATAGTTAAATATTTTAAACACTTTAAATTGAGAATACATACAAATACAAGTGTCAGTCAGTCGTGTCCAACTCTTTGCAACCCCGTGGACTATAGCATGCCAGGCTTCTCTGTCCATGGAATTCTCCAGGCAAGAATACTGGAAATGGGTAGCTATATTTAAAAGCCATGTATCAGACTTAGTAATGCATCAGATTTTAAATGCAGTCATACTGATGGCAAAGAGCTGAGTGATGAATGGTGACATAATTTTTGTGTAATAGGGACAAATAATTTCTACATATGCACATATCATTGCACTAATTATAGATTGATTTAGAGAAAACTTGGCTGGAGAGGCTGTGTAGAAGAGTAGAGAAGCCTTAATTCATTTGATCGTTGTTAATGGGGTATAATAAGAATTCTCTTGAGTGCAATGGAGCTCAAGTATGTGCTCTATGAGTGGAATACAGGAACTTTAGTATTTGAACTATTATCATTATTATAGTGCTTTGTATTTTGTTTGTTTGTTTTAACACTATCTACTCTTCACTGTTTAGATATGAATCAAAAC
This sequence comes from Bubalus bubalis, assembly GCF_019923935.1. Classification (NCBI taxonomy): domain Eukaryota; kingdom Metazoa; phylum Chordata; class Mammalia; order Artiodactyla; family Bovidae; genus Bubalus; species Bubalus bubalis. The sequence goes on along the minus strand of NC_059175.1, from coordinate 31,623,000 downwards.
AGCGAAGGATGTATGAAAAAGATTAGCAGTGTGAATCTTGACAAACTTATAAATGACTTTTCACAGATAGAAAAGGTATGTAAAGATATCCAACAATTGTGGAATATAAGGGAAAGTGTAACAGATTTTGTCAATGGAGGGAGTTAGGAAAAAATATATATATAAAAAAAGAAGCAAGATAAAAATAATGGAAATGTATTTTTTTAAGCCCCTTCTCTCTCATTTTTAAAATCTATATTTAGAATGTATGTGGTTGTAACTCATTAATACTAGTATCAAAATGTTTTGGGGGCAAGGGAGCAAACAACTGATATACTTGTGCTAAAGTTAAAGGGGAAGTACATATGTATATACCCTGGATGTCCATAAACTCAGGAATGGTTTAGTAAGGATTGAAGTAGATCCCTCACTCCCTCAATCCCTTACTGTTATGACTAATTTCCTTTTTAGTCTTTCCTGTTCTATCTGTTCCCTTTTCTCTTTTGCCTAAAAGCAGACCTGTTTGAAGTCCCCCTCCCAAACTCGACACAAACTGTATGTCAGACTATATCCCCAAGTATATACTAGGCTTTTTGTCTCCTCTGCCTGGGAGAGGAGTAGGAATATCTGTTGAGAAATGTAAGTGGATAAATCAGATTTGGGAAGTGGATTTGTAAAATAGGAATAGGAGGAAGAATAATCCCTACCTCTATTTTCTCTCTTTTTCTTATCATCCTTCTCTATTCTTTCTTTTCCTCTGTACAGTGTAGTATTGCCATCTTAAAAAATTTTCATGATGATGGGTATTTTCATATAATGAGCTTTTTTCCAACAATGGACTTGTATTTTTTTTAACCAAGTGATTCTGACCCAAGTAAGAGAGGAGAGAGAAGGAAATAACACTTTGGTGGGAATAGAACTGGTACAAAGCATTTGGAGCTTAATTTAGGATTATCTCTCATATTCTTAGATATTTTAAATTAGAAATATTGTTTTTTAATGCCATAATGGTATTGTGATTGTACTTTTGAGTCATCTCTTAGAGAAGCATATAAATGATAATATTTATCAATGAAATAATATAGTGTCAAGGAGTTGCTTTGAGATAAATTCAGAAGCGATGAGAATAAAGAATGGGTAGAAGTACAGATTATACAGGATAGGTTATGAGTTGATGATTTTTGAAGGTGTTTGAAGGGTACATGGCAGTTATTACATTAGTCACATATATGTTTGAGAATATTTATTCATTGACTGTAATAGCAAAAAATGGGAACAGCACAAATTTTCCTCAATAGGGAACTATTTAAATAAATTATATTCATGAATGAAACTCAATGCAGCTGTTAAAAAGAATGAGGTAAGACTTTTACATGCTTATATGCCATCATCTCTGAGAAAGTAGTACTAAGTGGAAAATCCAAGGTGCAAAACAGAGTATAATGTGACCCTTTCCTATAGTTGTTTAGTCATAAAATATTTTGGAAATATTTATAAGGAATGGTTAGTTTAAGGAGTGGAGGTTGAATAGTTGGAAAGAAGGGAATTCAAATTAGGTCATATTTTTACTTTTTATAACTTTTCATAACTATTCACCTATTTTAACTTTTTATTATGTTACTCTTTAAATTAAAGATAAATTAGGAAGTTGACATTTAAAAATGTGTGCCAAACTTAATTATTAGACTTTCAGGTATTAAATGGTTTATACTTTCATTCTTAGGTTAAAAAAAAATCAAAATAGCGGCATTGATTTGGGAATAAAATGTATTCTGTTTCTTCTATAGAAAATGATAGAATCCAGTGGGAAGAACAATATCCTGGATATGCAGTTGGAAAAAGCTAACTGTTTATTAAGAGTAATGCAAACAAAAGAGGTCGCAATGAAACAAGGTTAGTTCTTTGCTTCCTGTAGAAACAGTTATTCTAATGAGTGTGCTTTTTGCTATAACTTTACATTTGTAAAATATTTTGTAAAATTTGTAAAATTTACATTTGTAAAAATTTGTAAAAATTTTACATTTGTAAAATTTACATTTGTAAAATTTGTAAAAATTTTACATTTGTAAAATATTTTTAATTCACATAGAACTTTTCAGATTATCATTTCATTTTGTCCTTAATATAGCCCTGAAAGACTATATAGATAGGACTGATGTTATTATTCCACTTTAATAATGAAGAAACATAAACAAAGGAGGGTGATCTGTCTGCATCCAGTCAGCTAAGAAATGACAAATCCAAGGGTCAGTCCAGGCCTTCAAACACATGGAAAAAGTACAGTTGAATTCCTGCCTCACAGTTACACCAGAAGAAACTTCAGATGGGTCAAAAATTTTAGTGTTAGAAAGATGCTGTCCTAGTCCCGCTTGCTTCTCAGACATCCATGCCATGTGCTCTGCTCAGCTTCCAGCTGCCACCATCCCTCCTTGTGTCTACTCTGCCCCCTCTCTGTGCACCCGTTAGCTCTCAGGGAGCGTGGGAGCCTGGGCACCCAGCCTGGCATGGTGCTACTCGTTGAGAAAGTGGCATTGCTCTGCAGCACAAAGGTCTGGGACCCCACTCAGTTGAACAAGCTGCCTGGCAACTTCACCCCAGGCCTGGTAGTGCTGTTCTTCCCATGCAACTCGTTCCTGGCATCAGGAGAACGCTAGGTACAAAAAGAGCCTGAGTTCCCTCAAGTTCAGAGACTTTTCCAGAAGTGTATGGTGAGTGGCACGCAGATGCATCTGCTCTGCACCTTCCTGTGGAAGGCCTTGCCCTGGCCCCCTGACAACCACTGTTTTCAACAGATTCCAAGCTCATCACTTGATCTCTGTGTGCTGCAGCGATGTTGCCTGAAACTTGGAGAAGTTCCTGGAAGGTGCATCTGTGCCCAGCATGGAAACACTGCTGTCCCAGGAGCCCAGCTATGCCTAGGACTCCCCTCCTACTTCTGCTGTTTACCAGTCACAGTGATACCCTCTGTGTGGGTTTCATCCATATTTCCTCTAAACCTTCATGGAGAAACCACCTGATGACCAGGAAAATCCCCCTAGATGAATGTTAGTCCTGTCCATCCCAGCCTCCCCTTTCATGGACCAAGCCTCCTTACTAATAAAGTGCTGGGCATCAGGAAAAGAAAAAAAGAAGCCATATACATACACTTCCTTGTTATGTCAACCGAGAGGGCACATAATCCATAGCAACAAGCAAAACTAGCACCAAGTTTCTAATACTATCTTATTACAAAAGGAACCAGGACTTCTTGAAGAAATGGCTGATTCTAAGACGGGGCCAAGAAATATATAAGTCGAAAGCATCTTGTAGTACCAGGAAATAAAGTACTCAAAAAGGAAAAACTGCATAATAATGGGGTATGTCAAAGATACAGGACTCAAGTGAAAAAGTACTCAATGACCAAAGCTGGAACAATTTGAGCAACAAAATAAAGTAGTATTAGATTAAAACCCCAGGTATATCCATGAGTACATATTCATAAAAATAAATGAATAAATAAATATATGGGATGAAGAGATAAATCTCTGCAGAATTCCAAATAGCTTATGTAAATGACTTGGCCTTAAGGAAATATAACACGGCACTCATCAGGTGTGGGCTGTGTATAGTGATTTTTTTCACTATCAGATCAGATCAGATCAGATCAGTCGCTCAGTCGTGTCCGACTCTTTGCGACCCCATGAATCGCAGCACGCCAGGCCTCCCTGTCCATCACCAACTCCCAGAGTTCACTGAGACTCACGTCCATCGAGTCAGTGATGCCATCCAGCCATCTCCTCCTCTGTGGTCCCCTTCTCCTCCTGCCCCCAATCCCTCCCAGCATCAGAGTCTTTTCCAATGAGTCAACTCTCCTCATGAGGTGGCCAAAGTACTGGAGCCTCAGCTTTAGCATCATTCCTTCCAAAGAAATCCCAGAGCTGATCTCCTACAGAATGGACTGGTTGGATCTCCTTGCAGTCCAAGGGACTCTCAAGAGTCTTCTCCAACACCACAGTTCAAAAGCATCAATTCTTCGGCGCTCAGCCTTCTTCACAGTCCAACTCTCACATCCATACGTGACCACAGGAAAAACCATAGCCTTGACTAGACGAACCTTTGTTGGCAAAGTAATGTCTCTGCTTTTCAATATGCTATCTAGGTTGGTCATAACCTTCCTTCCAAGGAGTAAGCGTCTTTTAATTTCATGGCTGCAGTCACCATCTGTAGTGATTTTGGAGCCCAGAAAAATAAAGTCTAACACTGTTTCCACTGTTTCCCCATCTATTTCCCATGAAGTGGTGGGACCGGATGCCATGATCTTCGTTTTCTGAATGTTGAGCTTTAAGCCAACTTTTTCACTTTCATCAAGAGGCTTTTTAGTTCCTCTTCACTTTCTGCCATAAGGGTGGTGTCATCTGCATATCTGAGGTTATTGATATTTCTCCTGACAATCTTGATTCCAGCTTGTGCTTCTTCCAGTCCAGCGTTTCTCATAATGTACTCTGCATATAAGTTAAATAAACAGGGTGACAATATACAGCCTTGACGTACTCCTTTTCCTATTTGGAACCAGTCTGTTGTTCCATGTCCAGTTCTAACTGTTGCTTCCTGACCTGCATACAAATTTCTCAAGAGGCAGATCAGGTGGTCTGGTATTCCCATCTCTTTCAGAATTTTCCACAGTTTTTTGTGATCCACACAGTCAAAGGCTTTGGCATAGTCAAAAAAGCAGAAATAGATGTTTTTCTGGAACTCTCTTGCTTTTTCTATGAACCAACAGATGTTGGCAATTTGATCTCTGGTTCCTCTGCCTTTTCTAAAACCAGCTTGAACATCAGGAAGTTCACGGTTCACATATTGCTGAAGCCTGGCTTGGAGAATTTTGAGCATTACTTTACTAGCATGTGAGATGAGTGCAATTGTGCGGTAGTTTGAGCATTCTTTGGCATTGCCTTTCTTTGGGATTGGAATGAAAACTGACCTTTTCCAGTCCTATAGTGAAACATATACTGAATGGAAAAGGGGGTGATAAAGAGTAATTATATAGTGGGGAAATCTGACGTACACAACTTAAGGCACGAAATCAAGGTCAGCTTGATGTCATGTTGATAGTAGGTACCCTTGCTATGATGTGATGAAAATGGCACTTTACTTCTATGTTTTTTCTCCCTATAACCTCATCTCATCATGAGATAAGCATCATATTCACATAGAGGGATATCTACAAAAGACCTGGCCAGTAGTTTGAAAAACTTAAGTGCATCAAAAACAAGAAAGCTCTGAGAAACTGTCACAGCAAAGAGGACCTGAAGAAGACATGACAATTAAATGTAATGTGGTATTGTGGATGGAATCATAGAATAGAGAAAGGACATTAGGTAAAAATTAAGAAAATCAGAGTAAAGTATGCATGCGTGCGAAGTCGCTTCAGTCGTGTCTGACTCTGTGCAACCCTATAGACTGCAGCCCACCAGGCTCCTCTGTCATAAAGAGTCTCCAGGCAAGAATGCTGGAGTAGGTTACCATTTCCTTCTCCAGGGGATCTTCCCGACCATTGGCAGGCAGTTTCTTTACCACCTGCGCCATCTGGGAAGCCCGAGTAAAATATAGATTTTAGTTAATAATAATGTATCAACATTGGTTCATTAATTGTAACAAACATACTGTACTAAAGTAAGATATTAATAATAGGGGAAACTTAGCTTAGGATATTTCACAACTCTCTGTAGCATCTTCCCAAGTTTTCTGTACATCTGTGCTCAGTCGTTCCCGACTCTTTGCAACCCTGTGTTCTGTAGCCCACCAGGCTCCTCTGTCCATGAGATTTTCCAGGCAAGAATACTGGGGCAGATTGCCGTTTCATACTCCAAAGGATCTTCCTGACCCAGGGATCAAACCAGCATCTCTTATGGCTCCTGCATTGGCAGGCAGATTCTTTACCACTAGCACCACCTGGGAAGCCCATCTATACATCTAAAACTTTTCTGAATAATAAAGTTAATTAAAGGTCAAAAAGTGAAGCCACAATAGAAGAGAATATAGGGAGTTTTGTTTTTATGTTTTTAAGACTGAAGAAAGCCTTTCCAAGTGTGACCTCTATCAGTGGATATCTGGTTAAATAAATTATGGTATATTTTGTAATGAACTACTATATAACTGACAAAAAGAATGAAGTATCTTTATATGATATAGCATCAGTTCAGTTCAGTCGTTCAGTCATGTCTGACTCCTTGCGATCCCATGAACTGCAGCATACCAGTCCTCCTTGTCCATCAACAACTCCCGGAGTTCACTCAAACTCACGTCCATCGAGTCAGTGATGCCATCCAGCCATCTCATCCTCTGTCGTCGCCTTCTCCTCCTGCCCCCAATCCCTCCCAGCATCAGTCTTTTCCAATGAGTCAACTCTTTGCATGAGGTGGCCAAAGTACTGGAGCCTCAGCTTTAGCATCATTCCTTCCAAAGAAATCCCAGGGCTGATCTCCTTCAGAATGGACTGACAGTTGGACAGTTGGATCTCCTTGCAGTCCAAGGGACTCTCAAGAGTCTTCTCCAACACCACAGTGCAAAAGCATCAATTCTTCAGTGCTCAGCTTTCTTCACAGTCCAACTCTCACATCCATACATGACCACTGGAAAACCATAGCCTTGTCTAGATGGACCTTTGTTGGCAAAGTAATGTCTCTGCTTTTGAATATGCTATCTAGGTTGGTCATAACTTTCAATCTCCCACATATAGTAAATGAAAATAATAATGTACACAGCAGTGTATTATCATTTTTAAAAAATATATCTTAACGCACAAACACCCTCCCCCCTGTATATTTGTAGTGCCCTAGTAACAGTGTTTGCTTTGAGGGGAGGGAAATTGGTTAGTTTGGGGGCAGAGATTGTCAAGATACTCACTTATCACTAAACTTGTGTTTCATGTGTGTATATTATTTGAAAAACATAATCAAATACTTCCTTAAAAATTAGTTATACTTATTCTAAACCTAATGACCTTTTTCTGAATAATACACAATAGACGTTGAAAGAACAAGTGAGAATGATCTCTTAGAAAGCAAAGTGCGTACTAATTCACTTAGGAAGGACAAACCATGTATATGACTGGACTTGTTCAAAAGTAAATCATGATATCTTTATATTTTCTTCACTTGATATCAGATAAACAATGCCTTTGCCAGCTCAAGATGGTAACAATATTGATATTGAAGATCAACTACTATAAAAAAAAAGCCTTTCGTGCACATTTTATTTAATATTTCCAACTGATTTATGATATAGATATTAATACCCAAATTGTTTATAATGGTAGAGCCTAAATTTGACCTTAAAACAATCACTGATTTACTAAATTATACAATATAAGTGATAGCTTAATGTTCTGAGCTCTAGTTTTTAAGAATTGGATAGGATAGTTCTTCAAATTGTACTGTAAAGTCCAACAGAAATGATGCATAGGAGAAGTTTTGCAAAGAGAATTAAAAGCTATTATTCTAAAATAATGAATGATATTCTATTTTATGGGGCTTCCACGGTGGCTCACATTTGGTAAAGAATCCGCATGCAATGCAAGCGACCCAGGTAAAATTCCTTACTGAGCCAGTTTCCTGTTTTCAAAAATGTGTTTAGAGAGCCACCTTGTGTTCTAAATTTGAAAATACACAGTTTGAAAACATTCAGTATACTTTCAGTTTCAGGGTTCTGTTTTCAGTTTGCTAATTACTGAGATAACATACTTTGTACGTGCTGGATTCATGCTTCTAAAGGTGCAAGGACAAATGACAGCAGGATCTGTGCCTCCATTTTTAATTGCAGCAGCTAATACAGTAATATACATGAAGTAGGTGATGTCAGTTGTCATTTAACCATCATTCTGTTACTGGGACTCAGCAACAGAACAAAAGGAAGGATGGTGGGAACTTTGAGTTGGCAATAGGGGAGGTAGAGTGGGAAAAGGGAGGAGTAGAACCTTGTACTTGCATAAAGCTTTTAACTTCTACCGAATACTTTCATTTCTATTAATGTAGTTGAAGTACATGGAGACTGAGTTATAGGACCTCTAACTGAAAACGGGAAGTTTTGAACTCTCCCCTCACAGTATTGGTTCTCTCATTTAGTTAATAAATACAAAAACTATTGAACACTTATGAAATAGTCATCACATTAGAAGTAAAGATTATCAAAATAAATATCTTTACCTGAAAGAGTTCACTATCTAGTGGGAGAAACCATCTAACTAAAATGTAATGTGAACAATGGGTAAAAGTAATATATACAAATTGTGGGACACAGAGGAGAGAAACAGTAACAATGTTAAATATCTGTGAATGAACTTAGAAAGTATATTTTTTCATTTGGTTGTCAGAACAACCTAATATAGGAGAAAAGTACATTACCCAGAGTGTCATAGTTACAAAGTAAAGAAGAAAAAAACTCTAATCCAGTTCTGATTCCAAATTTCATGGTTTCATCAGCATGTTATACAATTCCTGAGGAAGTCTTGAATTAAGAGCACAGGATTTGAAATGTGAAAAACCTGTGTTCAAACCTAGACCTTCCATGTACTGTGGAATCTTTGTTAAGTTACCAGATATCTATGGATGACTTCCTCCCTTTGTGAAATCAAGATAATGATGCCAACTTCTCAGCATCAGTTTGAATACTGATTATAATGTTTATAATGTATTTAATGTAATGCCTGACAGGGTAAATATTCAATAATGTACTCTAATGTACCTAGACAACTTTTTACTGTTAGATAAAAGTGTGTCACATTAATGCACAGTGGCTGAATATCTACTGTGGGTCTCTAAAACTGAAAGAAAGAGAATAAGGTTCAGTATTTAATAGCCATTAAGCCAAGCACATAAGAACAAAATTGCCTAATCTTTCTTTTTAAAAATACTGTTACTCTTTGTGAAGTTTTCATCATTATATATTTAGCTACTATAATTGTAAACTTAAACTGGCGCAACCTGGGTTTCTCAAACTTATAGTAAAAATGTGATAGCAATAACTATCACTAAGTCTTTCTCTGGCTCTATTCCTGTCCTCTTTCCAGGGCCTCTCACCTACTCAGATTAGTCTGAAGAAGTGATCCTATGCTGATCTTCTTGTTGGTATATTAAAGTAGTTAGAATCATTGACGTTAGTGCTGGACTGCTTGAGTTCATGTTGTAGCTCTACCATCTACTACTTTTAAGTGTGAGTTTGGACAATTTGCTAAACTTCTATGTGTCAATTTCCTGATATATAAAAATGAGGCAAATACTAGAATCAATGTCATAGAGTTAAAAGGGTTAATTCATCACTATTAATTCATTTAACAGTTGCAAAGCACTTATATCATACCACTGTTTCTCCATTTACTCCTTACCATTATAATGCCTGTCGATCAAATCACTTAACAAATATTTAGGAAATGACTATTATGGACCGCAACTCTTCTAAGTACTAGGGAGAAATGGTAAACAAGACAGAAGATAGTCCCTGCTATCCTGAAGCTTATAGCCAAGGGCTGCTTAAAGTTACAGAAGTCTCCACCACTGTTGCCCCGCTTCAAATGTTTAGCTGTTGCTGGTGATACCAAGAATATACATACTGAAAGCTTTTTTGCACATTTCGGGCTTGATTGCACAGAATTCTCCCATTATGCAAGAAGACATTGGCACCAAAGTTGCTGATGCCTTGTAACCCAACACATTGAGTTTTTACTCTTTGTTGCTACTCCCTTGTCCTAGGACTCAGGCAAGAGGACAGGTTAGAGGACAATGAGGAAGAAAACCCTTATCTTCTCCCAAATGACACTTGCTCACCAGCTCTGACTCTGTATCTTTGAATAGAACTTCATTTTCCTTGACTCTCTTTCCTTGGAATGTTCTCTCTTTCCTTGGAATGTTGTTTTTATGGAAAAGCCACTTGGATACATGCCTCACAGTTCTCCAGACATGTCCAAATGTGCCTTATTTCTAGGGCAGCTGTTGCTAAAGGCACATAGAGGGAATCCCTACTTTACTGGGTTTTTCTTGCCTTAGAAAACTCATAACTAAATCATGGAGTGCATTTGACTTAAAGACTGATTTAAAAAGTGTGTATTACAGATGGCTAACAAGCACATGAAAAGATATTAATGTCACTCACTATTAAGAGAAATACAAATCAAAACTACAATGAGATACCACCTCACACCAGTCAGAATGGCCATCATAAAAAAATCTACCAATAAATGCTGGAGAGGGTGTGGAGAAGAGGGAACACTCCTGCGTTGCTGGTGGGAATGTAAACTGATACAACCTCTATGGAAGATGGTATGGAGATTCCTTAAAGAGCTAAGAATAAAACCACCGTATGACCCAGCAATCCCACTCCTAAGGAAAAAAAAATTGAAAAAGACACATATACCCCAATGTTCATTGCAGCACTATTTACAATAGCTAGAACATGGAAGCAACCTAGATGTCCATCTACAGATGAAAGGATAAAGAAGCTGTGGTACATGTATACAGTGGAATACTACTCAATCATAAAAAGGAACGCATTTGAGTCAGTTCTAATGAGGTGGACGAACCTAGTGCCTATCATACAAAGTAAGTCAGAAAGAGAAATATTGTATATTGACACATATATATATGGAATCTAAAAAGATGGCTTTGATGAATTTATTTTTAGGGCAGCAATGGAGAAACAGAGGTAGAGAACAAACCTATGGACATAGAGGAGGGGAGGAGTGAGAAGGGGAGGTGTATGGAGAGAATATAATGGAAATTTACAACACCATATGTAAAATAGATAGCCAATGGGAATCTGCTGTATGACTCGGGGAACTCAAACAAGGGCTCTGTGACAGGCTGAAGGGTGGTATGGGGAGGGAGATGGGAGGGAGGCTCAGGAGGGAGGGGACGTGTGTGTACCAATGGCTGATCCTTGTTGATGTAAGACAGAAAAACCACAAAATTCTATAAAGCAATTACCCTTCAATGTAAAAAAAAAAAAATGTATTATATAACTTATTTTGAGATGCCTGGTTGCTTTATTAGTCTCAGAATTGTCAATTAAATATTATTTTAAGTATTTTTTGACTTTGAGATAATAATTTCAAAACAAAAGTAAATATTCAAATAGATTAATCTTTTATGTTTTAGAATGTGCTACTCTTCATGATATGATAAAAGGGCTACAGCATACCATTGAATATCAACATAATTTGAAGGGTAAGTTAGAAAAAAAGTAAAATCTAAAAAAAATGGTTGTATTTAAGCATCTTTTAGAAAGTTTTTACATTGCTGACAGTAATCTTCTCTTAATCTGATCTTGTTAAATTTATCAGCTAAGAGCAGGATTCCTTACTACTCAATGATATCTTCCTAAATTATTGTAAAATAAGAAATGTCATGCTGAATAGAACAATTCAGTCATATTCTGACAAAAACATCAGGGTTTTATAGTTGATTATAATAATTCTCTTTATTACTTAAGAAAGGTTAGAAGTATATTTATTCTCAGTAGTATTCTTGGTCTTCAATAACCTTGTGTTCAGTTTTAAAGGATGGGTATTATGAGTAATTACATCATAAGTATTCTGTTCAAACTTCAGAGATAGTTTAGTTTACTATTTAATTTCTGTCATTAAGTAAGGTTTTATTTGTGTAAATTAAGCCAACATCTTCAGCTTGTCTTACTTGGACAGTCATGCTAAGCCAATAGGCCGCCACTGACAAAACAAGACAACCAAGTGTTTTGTCTTGCTTTAATTTAGCTACAGTGCAATGTTAGTGGCATTTTCCTCTACTATAATTAATTAATTAATAAAAGTCACTAAGTCGTGTCCCACTCTTTGTGACCCCATGACCATACATTCCATGGAATTCTCCAGGCCAGAATACTGGAGTGGGTAGCCTTTCCCTTCTCTAAGGGATCTTCCCAACCCAGGGATTGAACCCAGGTCTGCCACATTGCAGATAGATTCTTTACCAGCTGAGCCACAAGGGAAACCCAAGAATACTGGCGTGGGTAGCCTATCCCTTCTTCTAGGATCTTCCTCTACGATGATAGAGTTTAAACTAAATTGCCTCCAAGGTCTCATAAAACTGACACCAAACAATAAGAACTTTTTATCTTAGTCCTCTGCTTTTCTCATAATGAAACTACTTTACATATATAGGGGAGATACAATACTGACCTTATATGGTATTTATTTGATTTGATGTGTTATTCCTCATAGTCTTTTAAGAATTACTATTAGTTTTTACTTTTCCCCCATTGCTTTACCTTAAAATATTTCCTAAAGTGTTAATGAAACAAATATAGGAATTGGATCAGAAGACTTCATGCTTACACTGCCCAACAGCTTCTGCAGTACATAAGGATTCATTTCCATGTTGATACACCACTAAGAGCTGTTCTGGAGATCAAGAAGGGTAGTAGACAGGGAACCATACCATCTCCAATATCTTTTTTTAAATTTTTTCCTGCAGATGTCTGATCACGGTATGTCCCATAGGTTTTTGCTTGGCTTAGTTCTAGCATCCTGCTCATTTTTTCCCAGTATTTGGTCCCTATCCCACACCTGGTTTGGGCTTTCATTTTTCCATATCAGTGCCAAGGGCTCAGAACAACTTTTCCTTTCTCTGACTAAATATGACACCTAGCTGCACTTTTTTTAATGTATCTGTTCATAATCCTTTACAGGATTCAACTCTTTCCAGGAGTTTAACTCTTTCCAGGATTTTGTTCAAATAAAACATCTACCAGAGATTAACATTAAATACTTTGAAGTTCCAGAAAGTTGATTATAATTATAAACATGTTAAACATATTGCTTTAAAAGAGGTTATCAAATATCGACCAATAGTCAAGAATATATTTTCACAGATATGGTAGTACAGATCTTTTAATAATCCATTTCTGAAAAATGGATATTCTATGCTGCCTCTCAGGAAGAAATAGTGATTTACTGATTTCATTTGTCCAGTGCTCCTACAGGTTTTGCCCAACATGATAGATGTGAACTACCTGTCTTTCTTCTCTTTGATCTGTTTGATTCTCAAGATTGTATGGATAATTTGCTTATCAAGGTTACAGTGGTTGTAAATATCTGCCTCCCCAGAAACTATTTCCTTTTCTTAATATAAACCTGACTTTTTTTTCTAAGATTCATTCTTAATCCATGTGATCATATGCCTCGGGAGAAGCTAGTTACACCCCAATTCCAAGGGAGGGCTTCTGAAATATTTTCCTCTCTTCCAAAAAACTGTTCTTCTGGTTGTTGTTAAGTCTGCACATAATGCCTGAAATTGTTGCAGACTCTGCTTTCAACCTGAAAGTGATGACAACATTGAGGAGGGCAGCAAGAAAAGACTAAAAGGACGTGGTGTCTTGACTGCATTATTGAGTTACTGAATCAGTTGCCCTCTAAGCTTAAGAGTTTCTTCAGCCACTATGAGAGAAATGATACCTCCCTTTACTCTCATCCATCAGTCTTTCAGTAGGTGCTTATGGGCTGTGTAAAAGATGATCTATTGAGATGCAGAAAGAAAACAGCACAATTCCTATTAATGCTTATTTTTTATTAAAAGTAGTCAGTCATATATTGGAGAAGGAAATGGCAACTCACTCCAGTACTCTTGCCTGGAAAATCCCATGGACAGAGGAGCCTGGTAGGCTACAGTTCATGGGGTTGTGAAGAGTCAGACACGACTGAGCGACTTCACTTTCACTTTTCACTTTAATGCATTGGAGAAGGAAATGACAACCCACTCCAGTATTCTTGCCTGGAGAATCCCAGGGATGGAGGAGCCTGGTGGGCTGCAGTCTTTGGGGTAGCACAGAGTAGGACACGACTGAAGCAACTTAGCAGCAGCAGCAGCAGTCAGTCATGTATGGATGTGAGAGTTGAACTATAAAGAAAGCTGAGTGCCGAAGAATTGATGCTTTTGAAATCTGGTGTTGGAGATAACTCTTAAGAGTCCCTTGAACTGCAAGGAGATTCAACCAGTCCACCTTAAAGGAGATCAGTCCTGGGTGTTCATTGGAAGGACTGATGCTGAAGCTGAAACTCCAATACTTTGGCCACCTGATGTGAAGAGCTGACTCATTGGAAAAGACTCTGATGCTGGGAAAGATTGAAGGCGGGAGAAGGGGACGACAGAGGATGAGATGGTTGGATGGCATCACCGACTCAATGGACATGAGTTAGAGTAAACTCTGGGAGTTGCTGATGGACAGGGAGGCCAGGCGTGCTGCAGTCCATGGGGTCGCAAAGAGTCGGACATGACTGAGCAACTGAATATATTTTGATGAAAATTTAATAATGGAATGTTATTCTTTATTCTTTCTGCATATCAGCTATACATCATTTCTGATATACAAGATTCTTCTTCTCCCAAGGAGAGAGTTCTAAAACTAAACAGTTGCATCTTTATTTTTTCTCGTCTCAGTGTCCTGATATGTAGTACAGTCTACATGGACCTGCTTAAGAGGGTTTATACATTATATTAGCTACTTACAATCAAAATAATCCTTTCAAACTGGAAAGTAGCTTTAAGAAATAAAATGTTTGACAGTACTAATAATGCAAGCACAAATCAGCAATAAAAAAGCAGCAAAAAAAGTAGCAGAGCTGTCACTTCTACCCTTGTACAAGTTCGGACACCTTCAAAAGTTTAAAAATAATGAAAAACTATCGTAACTGATGAAATGTCAGCCAATGGTGGCCAAGTGTAACTGCCTTTGAAAAAATTAATCTATAGCAGGACTGTTTGCAAATGAGTATTTAGAAATGGTTCCATCATTAAGTGATTGGGGGCCAAAATGTGTCAACTTTAAATTTTCTTACTTGCATATTAAACTTGGCAAAGAAAGCTAAATTCAATTAAAAATTCTTCAAACAGTGATCTAACAATGATTCTCAACCCTTTGTTAAATGTTTGTTTTCAAAAATCTTTTGAGAGGCTTATAACAACATCAAGGAAGATGGATTTGACAGAATTTCAAAAACAAATCACTTTTGCCTAATCAGTGTTTGGGACTGAAAAATGAGTACAGTAGGCCCTTCATATCTGAAGGTCATGCATCCTGGATTCAACCAACCCAGACTGAAAACACTTGAAAAAAAAATTCAGTAAGTTTCAAAAAAGCAAAACTTGAATTTACCAAGGGCTAGTAACTATTAATGGCAGAAAGCAAAGAGGAACTAAAGAGCCCCTTGAGGAAGGTGAAAGAAGAGAATGAAAAAGCTGGCTTAAAACTCAATATTAAAAAAACTAAGATCATGGCACCCAGTTCCACCCCTTCATGGCAAACAGAAAGGGAAAACGTGGAGGCAGTGACAGATTTCCTCTTCTTGGGCTCTAAAATCACGAGGATGGTGACTGCAGCCATGAAATTAGAAGACGACTGCTTCTTGGCAGGAAATCTATGACCAACCTAGAAAGTGTATTAAAAAGCAGAGACATCACTTTGCTGACACAGGTCCATCTAGTCAAAGCTTTGGTTTTTCCAGTAGTCATGTACAGATGTGAGAGCTGGACCATAAAGAAGGCAGAGCACCAAAGAATTAATGCTTTCAAACTGTGGTGCTAGAGAAGACTCTTGAGAGTCCCTTGAACAGCAAAGAGATCAAACCAGTCAATCCTAAAGGAAATCAAGACTAAATATTCAATGGAAGGACTGATGCCTAAGCTCCAGTGATTTGGCCACCTGATGCGAACAGCTTACTTTTTGGAAAAGACCCTGATGTTGGTAAAGATCGAAGGCAGGAAAAGAGGGCAACAGAGGATGAGATGACTGGAGGACATCACTGATTCAATGGACGTGAACTTGGGCAAAGTCCACGAGATGGTGAGGGACAGGAAGGCCTGGCATGCTGCAGTCCATGGGGTCACCAAGAATTGGACATGACTTGGTGACTGGACAACAACAAAAGTAACTATTTACATTGTATTTATAACTATAAACATAGCACTTACATTGTATTAGGTGTTATAAGTAATCTAGAGGTAAAAAAGATATTAAAAAGATATACAGGATATGCATAGGTTATAGGCTAATACTGCACCATTTTATGTAAGGGGCTTGAGTATATCCATGAATTTTGGTACCCACAGCAGTCCTGGAACTACTCTCCAATGGAAACCCAAGGATGACTGTGTTGTGATTTAGTAAGTGCTGCCAGTGATGCATTTGAACCATCAAATCCAAGTATCAAGACAACCTGAATATTAAACAAATTTTCATAATCAAAGAGTTAAATCAACATTGTAAAAGCTAATGATGCATTTCCAGTGGCATCATCTCACTAAAATTTATTAACAATAATAGTGATTCAATAATTTTAAAGTTTTATAACAGTGCTTTAAATAATATTAGAATAAATTAACATTTTTTTCCTCTTTAGTTCACCTTAACTTCTACTTGTATCCATTTTAAGAATTATATACAGTTGTTGTTGCTAAGTCACTTCAGTCGTGTCCGACTCTGTGTGACCCCATAGACTGCAGCCCACCAGGCTCCCCTGTCCCTGGGATTCTCCAGGCAAGAACACTGGAGTAGGCTGCCATTTCCTTCTCCAATGCATGAAAGTGAAAAGTGAAAGTGAAGTCGCTCAGTCATGTCCGACTCTACGCGACCCCATGGACTGCAGCCTCCCAGGCTCCTCCATCCGTGGGATTTTCCAGGCAAGAGTACTGGAGTGGGGTGCCATTGCCTTCTCCGATTATATACAGTAATAAAGTGATATATATACATAATTTATAAATAACTAGACAAGAATTGGGGTGTACATTCTCATTATTTTTATTAACAGAGCACACAATTATGAAAGTTTGGAGACTATTAGTTTAGAACTTCACTTTATCTGTTTGTCACTACTTTTTAGATTTTGTGATTTTGTTATTTATGTTGGCCCACCTATTCCCTCCTAATATTTACCAGTTACATGTGAGACAGTGGATGATCCCTCTTACCATTCCCTGATGGCTCAGTGGTAAAGAATCTGGCTGCCGATGCAGGAAACTCGGGTTTGATCCCTAGGTCAGAAAGATTCCCTGGAGAAGGAAATGGCAACCCACTCCAGTATTCTTGCCTAGAGAATCCTATGGACAGAGGAGCCTGGTGGGCTATAATCCATGGGGTTGCAAAGAGTCAGACATGACTTAGCAACTAAACAATAACAAACCATTTATGACAATAGCATTGGAATTTCATAACTTAAGGGAAAACTTGAATCCCTCATTCTCATCAGTGATTGGATGATTAAGTTAAATATATTTTCTGAGATGTTCTCATTGTCAAGGACCAAAGAACCTCTTCATTTATTACTGCTGATCTGACACAGAGAAGGAAAGTCATGAAACAATATTTATTGACATCTGTTATGCCATCTATCAGGCTGGAGAAAGGCAAGGGCCTATTGTGTAGATTATGCAAGAGTGTTGGCAGCCCTTTATACCATGAGCCTTTGTTTTCTTGCTGCTTCATTACCTTATCCTCTGCTTCCCAATTTGGTCTTTATACTTCAAAGAATGAATTCATTCTATCTTTGAAGTAATATGTGTTTGGAGTTCAGGATATGAACATAAAATAGAGTATGATTCATCACAATATATCATAAACGATAGGAATATCTTTATATTGTTTCTTATATTATTGTAAATACATTATTCTACATTCTACTTTAGGAGAATCTCAGTAATTCACTACATGAGAGATAGTGACACTATACCTGCTAACTTATCATCAGTGGTTATTACTGCCCGGGCAAAGAAAACAAGATTCAGAGCCTTTTTTCCACTAGAGGAGAATTATTGCGATATAACCAGCCCTAGATCAATTGAATTTCAGGAATTTAAACACATGGGCAGTGAAAAGAGAAAAAAATAGAGACGTGAAATCAGCCAAATATACAGAGCACCTCCAAAATCAGTAGAATTCAAATGTATTTGCCAATTTTCTCTAAATAATTTATTACAACTTAATATTGCTTTTTTCCTGTCTGAACTGAGCCTGAATAACTTAAATTTACTTGAGCCCTTATACTCTAAAAGAGTGGATTTTAAGGAAGACATTGTTATGGACAGTGCAGCTTTACTGTACAAAATTGTGCTAAACAAAATGATGTAGTCAAAACTGATCACTGATCAGAACGTTTTGAAAAGAGCAAAAGCATATATTCAGTGTTATTCTATAAAAGAATTGTATAAGAAACTAAGGTAATCCATCATCAACTACTACTTAAGAAAAAAATAATGCTTACATGAAAATTAGTTTGAAAAATGTAGAAATACTTCTTTCAATGTAATTGTGAGAAAGACCTTCTTAAAATAATCAGACTTGTTAGCTTATAGTATATCTTTTGAAGAATGCTATCATATTTATATAAGCATCTTCTAAGTATGGGGAAATGACTTCTTATGAATATATACTGTAGAATCTTCATTATTTAAAAACTGCCACCTTCCAAGAGAGATTTCCTAAAGGAACATTAAAAAAGAAGGTAAAGAACAAAACCTATAAATAATTGTGGCCACCAACATAATTTTCAGGGCACAGTGCAAAGTGAAAACGTGGAGTCCATGTTCAAAAATCAGGGGAAAAAAATAACATTAAAGGTTCTGAAATATAAAGCTTTTTCCCTTCTTTTGTGGTCTCTCTCAATTGTCACAATATTTTATTTGTTGTTTAATATCACTCTCAGTGAAAAATGCTTTTAATTTTAATTATGAGCATGCATTTTACTATTCATCTTTCAATTGTACAAACTAGTTTTAAATTCAAAGAACACAACTCATATGTGGAAGTACAGAAGTACACAATTAATAGTTCATAGTTTATACATGTATATCTATTCCATTCTTACCAGAATAGTGGAAATGCTACACAAAACTACCTCAACCATTTTTCATTCATTCATTTTAATTCTTGAGAAATGCACATTCTACCAACACTCTCTACCTTCTGCTTACTGATGAATAAAAAAAAAAGACTGAAATGAAAAATAACTGTGAATTTCCCTATTTTTCCCTTTTCTTCCATGTCATCATTTTTTGTCTGGCTAATAGAAGTAACAGAAGTAGTAAGAAAGGATATGATAGAGTTGCTTGGTCATTCATGTTTCTTAGAAGAACATTTCCTTCTTTCTGGATTTAAAGCAAAGTCTAGCTCAGGTTAAAGAGCAATTCCTTGTCAAATATCAGGACCAGGTGGACTCTACAGTGATCAAGATGCTATTTGAATTTATCTCTACTCCAGCCAGTGCAGCAAGAGCCTTATACCTTAAGGAAGTAGCCTTAAGGAAGTGGAGATATGTGTATGAAAATCTAATGTAAAATCTGGGAAGATGATGAAAAAGAGCTGTGCCAACAATAATAATATAACATGGATTATAATAATAATATTACATGGATTATACTACAGATGAAAGCCAACAAAAAGCCACCTGAGGTGCACTAAAATATTAAGGAGGTTAGCTATTTCTTCAGTAGATGACTTTAATTCATAGGTAAGTTATGTGCTTCTGTTTAGCATAATTACAGATATGCCAAAGCTAGATACTAACATAACATTTAGATGGGTTGATCAATATTTCTGGCAGAGGGAAGACTTAACATCATTAAAATGTCATTTTCCTGAATTTAATATACACATTTCATGTAGTTTAAATTAAAATATTAAATTTAGGGGTAAAGGAGAAGATTGCATAAGCTAATCTTACAGTTCATTTGACAGAAGAAACAAATAAACAAAAACAAAGTATGAAAAATAAGAAGAACATAAGGGAGAAGGACTTCCACTACCAGAAAACAGCATGCTCTGAAGCCATTGTAATGAAATCAATATGGTATTGGCATAGAAAGTGAAAAATACATCCATGGAAAGAATGATCTAGATTCTAGAAACAGGCCCCAATATTTGCTAACTTAACGATTGATGCAAGGAATATTTCAATTTATTGAAAAAGAATGATATTTTAAAGTATGGTACTGGCACAACTAGCTTACCATCTGGAAAGTTTTCCAACCATATCAAAAATAAATTCCATATGGATTAAAAAAAAACACTTTAGTGCAAAAAAGAACAATAGAAACTTAAAATCCAGGAAAAGCATACAACCTGGAGCTGAGGGATATCATCTTAACCAATCTGAGAACCTCAGTTACTATATAAAGAAAAAAAAAAAAAGACCTAACACACCTTCTTAACAATGCAACAAAAGTACAAACAACAACAATGTAAAAAGAACTCTGCATGTTATGTGTAAAACAAAAGTCAAAAGCAAATAATTTATTTGAAGTAAAAGTGTTTTCAAATACCAATGTAATTTATATCTACAATACAAAGAGCTCTACAGATTAATCAGCAGGAACAAAGAGAATTTTTAAATGAGCACCTTTAATGTCTGGCTCAGGTACAGATCCTTGCTCTGTTTCAAACCCTCACCACACACTAAATCAGGACTGACTTTTTCCTGATCTAAGTATATCTGATTTTCCTTAAAACACCTAGTGGTTAACAAGAGTGAATATAGAAAAATGTGAAGCACCCCTCCTTCTCCATCATACCTTGTCAAGAGAAGAGTTTTGATTTTTTTTAAAAATGTCAAAATTATGATAGGTATGAAATAATGGGGCAAATTGAAGATGCAAAACTGTATTTTACTTAAATTCATTTTTTCCTAAGTTTTACTTAATAGGGCATTATATAACTATGGTTCTCAATAATATTGTTCAAAGATTAAACCTTCCTTTCCTTCTAGTTTAGCTTAGCCTACTATATCAACTCATCTTCTTTTTAAAAGTATTTATTTATTTGGCCACACCAAGTCTTAGTTGCAGTGTATGGGATCTAGTTCACTGACCAGGGATCGACCCCTGACTCCCTGCATTGAGAGGTCAGAGTCTTAGCCACTGGACCACCAGGGAAGTCCCTCATCTTTTTTGTACAGTGGTTTTGTTTCCCTCACCTATCCTAAAATACAAACTATACTAATCCTCAAATACAGATCAATCCAGCCATATACTTGCTTGACTTACAGTGTTATAGGCACTGAAGGCTATTGGTAAACATAAATTGCAAAGTCATTTTGAGTCCCAGTTTCACATATACCCTTAATTTATCCAGGCTTTTACATTTTTCATTCTTTAAGTCCCCAACTTTAAATATTTCTTTCTCATTGAACCTACTTTACTTTCTATTTCATAGAAAAAGCTGTCAGACATAAACTACCTGATTTCCTGTCACCCACTATCCCTTCTTCCCACTGCACTTCCTCCAGTGTATTCATACACAGACATATCCTTTCTTCTTCCTCCTTAGCTTTGAAGAAAAAAAATCCTTCTTCCTATCCAAACTTATTTTTCCACTTAACTCTCATCTCTCAATACCTCTCTTCTGGGATGTTGCATCTTCTACTGTCCCTTCCTTTCTCTCTCATTTCCCTCTTTCTATTGGTCATTCCTCTCAGCTTTTAAACAACTCAGATCTCTCCCATATTTTCAATAAACACAACAAAGTGTCCTTGATTTTGGATTTATTCCCTCCAATTACTCTCACTCTTTGCTTTTGCAATGGAATCTCAAGGGAATAGTCTGCACTCACAATCTCTATTTCCTTACCTTCATCTAGTTTTTGGGCTTCCCTGATAGCTCAGTTGGTAAAGAATCCACCTGCAATGCAGGAGACCCCTGTTCGATTCCTAGGTCTGGAAGATCCACTGGAGAAGGGATAGGCTACCCACTCCAGTATGCTTGGGCTTCCTTTGTGGTTCAGCTGGTAAAGTATCCACCTGCAATGTGGGAGACCTGGGTTCAATCCCTGGGTTGGGAAGATCCCCTGGAGAAGGGAAAGACTACCCACTCCAGTATTCTGGGCTGGATTAGTCATACACGGACTATACAGTCCATGGGGTTGCAAAGAGTCAGACATGACTGAGCTACTTTCACTTCCACTTCACTTTTCATCTAGTCTTCAACTTAGAACAATTGGGCATCTCCCAAAGATTTTGGATTCAGAATTCTCTCATTTCACCTTTTTATTGCATTTACTGCCATGCATTATAACCCCCATAAACTCTCTTCTCTTAGTAACACCCTCTCCTGCATCTCTGGACACTTTTAGTCTCCTTTATAGGTTAGTTTTCCTTTAGCCACCTCTAAATGTTTCTCAGCCTACAAGAAATATTCTCCTGGATATCTCAAGCATTTCAAATTTGGCGTGGTAAAGATAGAGATCCATCGTTCAACTCCTAAAAATCTTCCCCTTTAAATTTTTCCCTAATTGATTAACAGTTTTCATCCACTCAAATCAGAAACCTAGAAGGCAAAGGTTCCCCTTTTGCTTTTGCCACTGCTATCCAATCAGCATTAAGTTTCCTGGTAATTCTATCATCTATATAGTTATCTTTATTTTCCATTGTCTCTTACTGCCAGTGACCTACTTTAGGCTCCCATTATTTCTTACTTGATCTATTACTGATGTATGGACATCCTCTGGGTTCAACCCCTTCCCTATTCATCTTCTGCACTGCCAGATAATCTTTTTGAACATGTAACTAATAATTTCATTTCACTGTTCAGAATTCTTTGGTGAGTCTATAACCTATAAAATAAAATTCAAAGTTTTTCATCTAGAATCTGTCTACTTCCTATAAAGTTACTTCCCCAATCTATTTAACACATTCTCCTTATAATTTACACTCCAACAATACTGTACTTGAATTGTAATTTTCCCAAATGTGCTATATTGATTCAAGCCCAAAGTCTTCTGGATATTTTTCTGTATCTCCCTCCAACTTACTATTTAAGTCTCAGATCAAGTGCTCCCTCTTCTACAAACCCTTTCCTGACTTAGAACTGACCTAAGCTTTTCTTCCATATCACCCCACCATATTTCAGACACACTGCCATTACCAAACAGTTATCACAGCATTATCATAACTGCTTACACATCTATCTGTCTTACCACTAGGCTGTAAGTTCTTTGAAGAGCAATAATTTTTTTGTTTCAGCATTCCCAATGTCATTCACAGAGCCTAATGTGTAGTAGATTTTGTATTCACATGTTTAATACATATATGAACAGAAACTTGATGGGTTAAAAATATTCCCATATTAATTGAAAAGTTCTATATAATACTCTTCAATGACTTTTACACAGGTGAAAATGAACAACTAAAAAGAAATGCTGATCTTATGAAAGAAAAGTTTAAAATGCATGAACAGGTGAGTTTATGTGTCTTTATATTCAATCAAATACCTGTGGAGCATTTTCTTCCCAAATTGGGGGGGGGGGGGAGTCATTTTTAATTAATATAGGCAGCCAAAAAGATACAAGTTTTGAAGACCCTCAGTGTTTTACAAACTAATGCAACAGTATATTGCTTGCATTACTTTCTTTCAAACAAAAAGGGATGCAACAACTTTGCCATTTATTTAAAAAGTTATCTTAGAGTTTTTACTCTTCAGTATACTCTTAAGTAGCACTTTATAAAAACTTTTTTATGATAAAGTAAATGCCTTCAGTATTTATGATTTGAGTGATCTATTGAAATTTTATGGCACCATCCAAATGAAGAGAGCATTTTATGTGGGTCACCAATTTTCTCCCAAGAGCCAGCATACACTCTGCTACTTTTTCTTATCTCCTATAAAAACAGCATCATGATGATAATAATTATAGAACATAAAACCTAGTGTCTAGAACATAAAATATCCTCAATGAATATAAGTTCCCACCCCTCTGCCCTTTGGGAGGTTTATTAAGCTAGTTTTTTCTCATCTCCCAAGAGCCAATATGTCAAACTCTAAGATTTCCAAAACTCAGCTTAGATCTGTATCCACCTTAGGACTTCAACTTGAAGGATCATCTCTGTTTCAATCTGGTTCTTCACTTAAAGAGCCTTTGAAGAAACACAAGCTAATTCTGTAAACATGCTGGGGCTTCTAGATAATACTCAGGAGTAATGAATGGTATCTCATGTATTTTTGGAAAATTTAGCTTCTCATCACCAATTTTGAAATAATTTAAATATCCCTGGGTTATATCCCATTCTTTATATTTCCTTTATATCTTTCCTTTATTTTTCCATCCCTTTCATATCTTTCCTCTACATTTCAACAATAAATGTAGTCAGGGTGTAATTGGAACAGAAAGGGAGAAAACTTTTGCCTCCTCTTCTAAAATGTCAGATTGTAGAATACTTCTTTGTCTAAAATAATAGGAATTTTCAGAGGGGTGGGAATGACAGAATAAACACCATAACCCAAGATTCTGAGCTTATTAACTGCTGTCCAAAGCAAACTAAAGATTACCTCAATCTAATGAACATTCTCTAGTACAACACCTCCAGGCACATCCAAGACATATGGAGAACCACTCCCTAGAAATAAACTTTGGAGTTACTTAACAGCCATATTTATGAGACTGGAAGATTTGTAACTTGTATATGAAGAATGCTTAAGTTTTATAAGAAGATATAACCAGAAGCTGTCCCTTGGAATTTAAAGTTCTCAAGAAAACAAATGAAAAGAAGGCAATCAACAAGAACCTGTTGGAATTTTGTCCCCTTAAAAAGAAGAAAGGATTGGACTCTTTGGGGCTGTTACAGATTATACTAAAGGAGAAGAACCCAGTGAGATACAGCCTGGTACCAGCCCAGACGTTTAAGATAGGCTGCATGCCTCGAGACTACAGTGAAAATCCTCAATCTTACCAAACTGATGGCAACATGTCAGGTGGAAAAATCAATGGAGAATGAAAAGACATGTAGATTTGTCTCCTAGAGTTTCCCAGAGCAGCAACTGCTTAGTGCACCCATTTGAGTCAGAAGTCATTTATGAAAGCCATTGTGTAGTTGTCCATCTAGAAATCTAGATACAAGCATAGGAAAAATATCAGTCTATGAGATTGACCCCTTCAGTCACCTACCTAACTTTAATCAAAGGCAATGGTTGCATAGGTTCAGCCATTCCTGTAAGTTTTCTGGCAAACTTCCTGACTGTATCCTCTTGAATTTAAGGAAATTTTTAATTATATATATATATATATTAATCTTTATTTTTAATTATAGCTGCTTAAACCAGTGGATCTTGACTTTTTTTATCTCCTCAAATACCTGAATATACTGAATATCTATTAAAACCCATGAACCCTGATTAAAAAAACGTGCTCAAAAGGGCACATGCATGCATACACACATGATTTTGCATACAATTTCAGGAAGTTAACAGACCTTCGAAAACCCTTTATCTGGGTCTAGGGTAAGAACCTCTAACAAATAATTCTTATTAGCATTCTCATTCATTGAATATATATCAAGGGATATACACCAGGAGATAGGAATACAACAGTGAGTAAAAACAAAGTCCCTGCTTTTACAGTGTTTAACACACATGCGTGCCCAGCCATGTCCAACTCTTTGCGACCCCATGGACTCTATCTAGTCCACCAGGCTCCTCTGTCCGTGGGATTTTGGCAAGAACCGTGAGTGGGTTGCCGTTTCCTACTCCAGGGGATCTTCCTGACCCAGGGATCAAACTCTCATTACTTGCATCTCCTGCATTGACAGGTAGATTCTTTACCACTGGTGCCACCTGGGAAGCCTTACCATGTTTATTAGAAGATTTTTCTGGGCCTCCTGCCTTCATCATTGTCTCTTTCTTACTATCCCACTTTGCTTTTATTCTTCCTTCTTTCCTTTACTCCTCTCCATTTAGAAATATACCTCTGGAAAAATTGATAATTTAATCTCTCTGGTGGATTTCTCTTTCCACACTTCTCTCAATGCCACTGTCCAGGGACTCCCCTGGTGGTACAGTACATAAGAGTCCACCTGACAGTACAGGGGACGTGAGTTTGATCCTTGATCTGGGCGGATTCCACATGCCACAGAGCAGCTGAGCCCATGCACCACAACTACTGAAGCCCATGTGCCTAGAGCCTGTGCTCTGCAACAAGAGAAACCACCACAGTGAGAAGCCCAGGCACCCCACCTAGAGAGTAGCCCCTGCTCTCTGCAACTAGAGAAAACCCTTGTACAGCAATGAAGACCCAGCACAACCGAAAAAATAAATAATTTTTTTAAATGCCACTCTCCTTATGAGCATAATAAATCACTTCTCTGCTTCAACAACCTATGAAACTAACCTCAGGAGGCTGTTGACCACTTCTCAGATCCCAAATTCATCCTTCTTTAGCCTCCTCATAAAGCTGACCCTTACCATAGATAATGCTTAACCTCCTCCTGGAAATTAGGGATGTTTATATAATTGTCAGAAATGGAAAATTCAGCCTACATTCAAAGAGATTCACCCTTTGTTAGGGTAAGCTTGCTGCTGCTGTTAAGTCGCTTCAGTAGCATCCGACTCTGTGCGACCCCATAGATGGCAGCCCACCAGGCTCCCCCATCCCTGGGATTCTCCAGGCAAGAACACTGGAGTGGGTTGCCATTTCCTTCTCCAGTGTGTGCAAGTGAAGT
This sequence comes from Bubalus bubalis, assembly GCF_019923935.1. Taxonomy (NCBI): domain Eukaryota; kingdom Metazoa; phylum Chordata; class Mammalia; order Artiodactyla; family Bovidae; genus Bubalus; species Bubalus bubalis. The sequence continues at coordinate 31,596,569 of NC_059175.1, read as the reverse complement.
TGCTCGCTGACTATCAAATGATACATAAAGTTGGCTCTACAATATACTTTGGCTTTTTTGAAATATTTTAATGTTCATGCCATTTCTGCACACACTTAAAATATTTTGAGCATCTATGGTAAGTTATGGATATGGTGATGAGAATTCAGGAGGCAAAGATAAAAAATCATTGTGTCTAGATGATCTGTCTACTTGAACAAGATATTGGTCCTTCTCAAAGTTTAGCATTCAAACAATGAACAATATCTTTCCTCTCTAGATATAATTATATATCAAAAATTAATATAAACTTTGAAAATTTCATCTAATCAAAAGATGTGAACACATAACTTAAATTGAATAATGAATGTATGTTTTAATCCATAGGAACATAGGAATAATATTGCCAAACTTATGAGTGAAATGAAAATCAAAGAGGAGGGACATAAGATTGAAATAACAAAACTTTATCAAGATATGCAGAAAAAACGTAAGTTTTTATTTTTAATTTACTGAATTCTAAGATACCATATATGCCAGCAAATTTGTAAAACTCAGCAGTGGCCACAGGACTGGAAAAGGTCAGTTTTCATTCCAATCCCAAAGAAAGGCAATGACAAAGAATGCTCAAACTACTGCACAATCGCACTCATCTCACACTCCAGTAAAGTAATGCTCAAAATTCTCCAAGCCAGGCTTCAGCAATACGTGAACCATGAACTTCCAGATGTTCAAGCTGGTTTTAGAAAAGGCAGAGGAACCAGAGATCAAAGTGCCAACATCCGCTGGATCATGGAAAAAGCAAGAGTTCCAGAAAAACATCTATTTCTGCTTTATTGATTATGCCAAAGCCTTTGACTGTGTGGGTCACTGTGGAAAATTCTGAAAGAGATGGGAATACCAGACCACCTGACCTGCCTCTTGAGAAATCTGTATGCAGGTCATGAAGCAACAGTTAGAACTGGACATGGAACAACAGACTGGTTCCAAATAGGAAAAGGAGTATGTCAAGGCTGTATATTGTCACCCTGTTTATTTAACTTATATGCAGAGTACAACATGAGAAATGCTGGGCTGGAAGAAGCACAAGCTGGAATCAAGATTGCCGGAAGAAATATCAATCACCTCAGATATGCAGATGACACCACCCTTATGGCAGAAAGTGAAGAGGAACTAAAAAGCCTCTTGATGAAAGTGAAAGAGGAGAGTGAAAAAGTTGGCTTAAAGCTCAACATTCAGAAAACGAAGATCATGGCATCCGGTCCCATCACTTCATGGGAAATAGATGGGGAAACAGTGGAAACAGTGTCAGACTTTATTTTTCTGGGCTCCAAAATCACTGCAGATGGTGACTGCAGCCATCAAATTAAAAGACGCTTACTCCTTGGAAGGAAAGTTATGACCAACCTAGATAGCATATTGAAAAGCAGAGACATTACTTTGCCAACAAAGGTCCATCTAGTCAAGGCTATGGTTTTTCGAGTGGTCATGTATGGATGTGAGAGTTGAACTGTGAAGAAAGCTGAGCACCAGAGAATTGATGCTTTTGAACTGTGGTGTTGGAGAGTACTCTTGAGAGTCCCTTGGACTGCAAGGACATCCATCCAGTCCATCCTAAAGAAGATCAGTCCTGGGTGTTCATTGGAAGGACTGATGCTGAAGCTGAAACTCCAATACTTTGGCCACCTGATGCAAAGAGTTGACTCATTGGAAAAGACCCTGATGCTGGGAGGGATTGGGGGCAGGAGGAGAAGGGGATGACAGAGGATGAGATGGCTGGATGGCATCACCGACTCAATGGACCTGAGTTTGAGTGAACTCCGGGAGTTGGTGATGGACAGGGAGGCCTGGCGTGCTGCAATTCATGGCATCGCAAAAAGTCGGACATGACTGAGCGACGGAACTGCAGCTACCATAAAAAAACTTACATGCGTATATAATTTTTTTCAGTAATTACCAGTATTCTTGAATAAACACTGCCTTTACACATCTCAATTTAGGTTTGTTGCTTTCTATATATTTATGTGATATAAATTACATTTATAAATTGGACTCATGGAGTTTGAATTTAACATTAATGTGAGATAGTTAATATTGTAAAATTAATATAAAATGTAAGTTAGCTTTGATATTTATATACTCATCATAAGAATTTATATACTCATCACTAAGAATGTAATTTCTCTAAGAAATTATATTCAGTATTCAATAAGAATGAAATATTCTTCCTTTAGCAAAGTAGGTCTCATGAACTAATGTTGAGAGTTAACTGGTTTCATAAAGGTATTAAAAAGTTTCTTAACAAGCCTAGATGCACACCATATGCAAAAATTAACTTGAATAATAGGTCTGAATGTAAACCTATATCTATAAAACAGCCAGAAGAAAGCATAGCAGATAATCTTTGTGACCCTGAGTTAGCCACAATTTCTTACAAAGAAACAAAAAGCACAAACAATAAAGGAAAAAATTCTAAATCGAACATCAAAAACTATTAACTTCTGTCCTTCAACACAAAAGAAAATGAAAAGACAGGCTACAGACCAGTAGATAATACTTACAAATGCATAACTGATAAAGAACTTATGTTCAAAAATCTATAAGGAACTCTTAATTCAATAATAAGTCAAACAACCCAATAAGGAACAAAATATTTGGACACAAATAATATATACAGATGAAAATAAACACATGAAAACATGTTCAACATAAATTGGTCTGTAGAAAAATGCAAATTAAAACCACAGTGAGATACCACATTGCACCTTCTGTTGTTGTTCAGTCACTCAGTCATGTCCAACTCTTTGCAACCCCATGCACTCAAAACCTTAATGCCAAGTGTTGGTGAGGGTATGGAGCATTGGAATTCTCATACATTACCAGTGGGACTGTAAAATTACACAACCACTTTAGAAAAGAGTTTTGTTGTTTCTTTGGGTTCTCTGAGAAGCAGATGCCTAGATAGAATTAGACATTCAACAGATTTGTAAAGGAAAACATTTGTGAGAATAGATAGGGAGGGAACTGGGGGAGAAGGAGATGGGTTAGCTGTTACAGGTTGAACCGATTGGAAAAAGAGAAGGAAGAAAGGTGTGCTGGACAGGAGAAGTCAGTCTGTGACACATTTATAAGAAAAAAGTCAGCAAAGTTGGGCCAAAGTTGCCCATCAACCAAGTTCTGCAACTCTCAGGAACAACTCTGCCTTAGTATCCATGCCAAGTTCAGTCAGTGGCTAGGAGCAGCTCTTGGGAATCGTGACCTCAGCATAAATGTGGTCATGAAAACCAATGAGTCAGTTACATTCCCTGAAGTTGGAGATCTGAAAGATGCATTTTCATGGGCACAACAGTTTCCTCCTTATGCTACACGTACCTCCTTCTCCATAGGAGTTCAGGCAGCAGGTTCTCCATACTTCTGTGGACGTTTCTTCCTCAGGAGAAACCTAGAAGAGGGGTTGTTGAAGTGTTCTTCCTCCTAGGGACCTAATTGTGTATTTTCAGCCAGCAGGTTCTAGATCAAAACCTTGGTTCTGGTTAGGGAACCGAGCAAAAAATAATTTTTAATGGGGCCATGTGCCCTCAGCCTCCTGTTCCTCCATTCTTATTTCTTTTGTACTTGTTAAGCAGCATTTACTGCTCATCTGTTAACTAACTCTTCTGCTGCTGCTGCTGCTAAGTCGCTTCAGTCGTGTCCAATTGTGCGACCTCATAGACGGTAGCCCACCAGGCTCCTCTGTCCCTGGGATTCTCCAGGCAAGAACACTGGAGTAGGTTGCCATTTCCTTCTCCAACGCATGAAAGTGAAAAGTGAAAGTGAAGTCGCTCAGTTGTGTCTGACTCTTAGCGACCCCATGGACTGCAGCCCACCAGGCTTCTCCATACATGGGATTTTCCAGGCAAGAGTACTGGAGTGGGGTGCCATTGCCTTCTCCGTAACTAACTATACGATTCTCAAAAACACCCCTTTGGCTGCTTTCTGACCTTTCTGGTCATTATGATAATTGTGGCCTCCTGGCTTCTGGTAGTTAAACACCATCATCTGGCTTCTATAACTTGGTGGGGGAAGGGGGACACCATTCATGAATATTAATGAGCCCAAATTTATAACCTCTTACTGTCAGACCTAGCTTGCAGATACAAGTGAAAGTTGAACTTCTTGGTGATGCTGGTTTGTCTCTCACCAGCACATTCCCTGTGGCTTGATTAATAGTGTGTCTTCTGTGTTCTCCTAAGGAACATAATCCTTTGGTGCATTTTCTTGCCTCACAAGATACATCTACTCAAGAATGCCAACTTTTGAGAGCCTCCTTATACCTTTCTTGCTAGCTGCCAGGGCATCTCAGGTGTTGCCACTTCACTCTGTTTTGGCCAGTGCTTTCTCTAGAGGTCTAAGGCTACTCCAACAGAATTTGCCCCGTATCCTGGGTCCTTGCTAGGGTATTATGTCCCCTGACCCTAAAGAATATCTTCAAGTCCGTGAATTCTTGCTTACCTAGTCTTAATTTCTGTCATCTTCTATCCAGTACCCTCAAAGTGCCTTGTCAAGGGTATTCACATGGCTCTTCCCAATACAGCCTAGCTAGTTCTTGCAGCTCTTTGGGGTGTATTCACTTTCCCCGCTTACCAGCCCCAGTACTCCCCCAGCCAGGTGATACTGAGCTTTAACCCTAGTTATTGGCCTAGCCACCAAAAGAGGAGGCGGGAGCAGCTTTGGAGAGGAGCCTCTGCAGCATCTTTCATCAGTTAAGCTAAGGGTTAGCTCTTACTAGGAAAAGGTAGGTCACTTCTGCCAATTCTGAGCATTTAGGGGAGCTGTCAAAGCAGTTTCCTCATTGGCATTGATCCAGATATCCCTGTCGTATTTTTTAGGATATTAGGTGTTTCCAACCAGGATCCTAATTTAGCATGGCACACCTGTTTCGGCTGAGCATTTAAACCTCTCTGAAGTTCTTCAACTTAAATGATTAGATTCTGTTGCTCAGCTGTGCCTGCGCTTCCACTAGGGTTCGTAAGAGCCTGTCTGTGGGCTTCCAAAGAGACCGTCTGACTCTCACACCTGTTCTTTAAATCTTTACCTTCTAAGAGCTCTGTTTCTTATTATCCCAATGCAGGTAGATGTAAGAGACACGGGCTCGATTCCTGGGTTGGGAAGATTCCCCCAGAGGAAGGCACGGCAACTCACCTCCAGTATTCTTGCCTGGAGAATCCCAGATTCAGAGGACCCTGGTGGTCCATGGGGTCACAAAGAGTCAGATACGACTGAACCAGCTGAGCATGCACACACAGGAGGTCAATTTAATTTAGCGATAAATAACTCTCCTGTCTTTATGGGCCTTGTTTCTCTCATCTTTCAAATGCCTGAACTATTATACCTACAAGGCATTCACCTCCACCAGGACATTTTCCCAGATAACTGCTGATAAAACCTTCAGTGGGCCTCCCTGGTGACTCAGTGGTAAAGAATCCGCCTACCAATGCAGGAGAGGCGGGTTCAATCCCTAGGCTGGGAGGATCCTCTGGAGAAGGAAATGGCTACCTACTCAAGTATTCTTGCCTGGGAAATCCCATGGACAGAGGAGCCTGGCAGGCTACACTCCATGGGGTCATAAAAGATTTGGACATGACTTAGCGACTAAACAACAACAACAAAATCTTGAGTAATCAGACCCCTGTGTTGTACTAGGAACTCGCAGTCCTCCACATACCACTGATGATGGCGTCCTCTTCCTCACAAAGTGGTCAGTGCCCATCCTAACTGTTTCTTGTGCTGATTCAGATCCTCCAAGGAACCACCGAGATGGGAATAGAAATTCAAAGAAATTTATTGGACAAAAATGCCTATGAAGGGAAATAGGGAGGGAGCCAGAACAAGCTGGTATAGCTCTAGTCATCCTGTGATGTGAAGCCCTCTATACATAGGAACCCAGGCTTTGTGTCTCTCTTTAACCAATAAATCTCCTATTCTCCAGGCATTCAGAGAACATTATTCTCTAGATATTTAAGAGTACAAATTAGTTTACTCATTCAAAAGCATTCAATGGGCAGCCCTTTTGTTTCAGTCATTTTTAAGTGACTTGTTAAAAATATATAAAAGCTACCCTGCACATAAACAGTTTCTAAAATACGTTTTTATTAATAAATAGTATTTTCTTGTCATTTTTTTTAAATACAAAAAAGTAATCTTTTAAGATTTTTGAAATGTTAAGGTGAATTTTTTTTATTCAGTCATATCAAGTGAAGAAAAGAATAAAGAACTGATAGAAAAAAAGGAGTTGGAAATTTCCGAGTTAAATGCAAAGTTAAGAACTCAAGAAAGGGAAAAACAAAATGAAATGATCAAACTACAGCTAGAGGTAAGTGTTTAAGGCTCTGCTGAATTTGAGGATGCATCCCTCAGTCTAGGCCATTCTTTGTCATCACAGTGAGATAAATTTAGTTTCACACATGCTTATTCTTCATCCATAGCATGCAGTGCTCAAACCCTGCACAATTGTTACACTGCCTTTCAGCACTTGGCCTCAAGGTGGGACTCTTCAGTCGTTCAAAAGGTACTGATTTCCACAGAGGGTACTATCTCCTCTGGCTGCAGAGACAGCTCAAAGATTACCTACATTTGACAGCTGAGTCTATGCAGCCCTTTTAAGTCTACCGTTCTAGCTGTAGGGAGAGTGTTTTTAATCCTTAATGTTACTCTCTCCTCAGCAGTAATTGTGAAACCCTGATGAACCAACTGGAAGTTTTTCATTTACAATAAATAACTTTTTTTTTCCTAATAAATGTGTAGAAAGATAGATGGTGAAAAATCTGCCTGCAATGCAGGAAACCTGGGTTCGATCCCTCAGTTAGGAAGATCCCCTGGAGAAGGGAACAACTACCCACTCCAGTATTCTGACCTGGACAATCCCATGGACTATATAGTCTGCTGCTGCTGCTGCTAAGTCGCTTCAGTCGTGTCCAACTCTGTGAGACCCCATAGACGGCAGCCCACCAGGCTCCCCCGTCCCTGGGATTCTCCAGGCAAGAACACTGGAGTGGGTTGCCATTTCCTTCTCCAATGCATGAAAGTGAAAAGTGAAAGTGAAGTTGCTCAGTCGTGTCCGACTCTTCGCAACCCCATGGACTGCAGCCTACCAGGCTCCTCCATCCATGGGATTTTCTAGGCAAAAGTACTGGAGTGGGGTGCCATTGCCTTCTATAGGGTCACAAAGAGCCGGACACGACTGAGCGACTTTTACTTGCTATTCATCTTCATTGTAACTATCCATTCTCTCCCCAAAGCAGAACAGGATCTCACTGAGTTTATTCTTAGTTCGCACTGAGGCTACAATAAACTCAACCTGAAGGAAAAATAATGGAAGATTTTGCAAAAAAAAAAAAAACATGACCTGTAAGAATGGCCCATGAGAATTTTTTTAACCTGATACAGCTTAATGTCAAACCAGCAAGCATTCAAACTAAATCAGTAAAATCATATCCAAATTCTACTCTTTAGCCTCACAGTTTCTATAGAAGGGTATTTAAATGTTTTCCCATGACTGTTGATTACGCTACATTTTCTTTACAAAATACACTCATAGTAATATGAAAGTATTTTTATCTACCTTTAAGTTCATGAGATTCTCAACCCTAGTTAACTAGATTCTTAACCCTACATGATGGAATCAATGGATGTCTTGAGGAAAAATGCTCCTGACCCCACCCCAGAATCTCTAAGATAGTATCCAGGTATTCGGTTCTTTAAAAAACCTGCCCAGATAATTTTAAAGTGCAGCTGGTGTCAATCTTGTTTGGGTAATCCTTGTTCTGAAGACTTTTCTATCTTCTGTTATACAGTGAATACACTTGAACTACAGATTATACATCTAAGAATATAGTGGATTATATTTATAGAAACAATTGTTTCATTTAACTAGAATGTTCTCAACTTTGTTTTTAAACTTGATTCAGTTTGATGCCAAGCTAGCAAGAGTTCAAACTAAAACAAAATCATATCCAGATTCTACTGTTTCACCACACAGTATCTACAAAAGGGTACGTGAGTTTTTCTTCCATGACTGTTCAAAAAAATTCTTAATGTGTTTCCATAAAAGTTATATTTGAAACAATATACTTAGCAGTTTTCCTGAAAATATATTTATTGCACTATGAAACATTAAATTTTTAATAGTCTTTGTAAGTCACTTTAAATTTAAACTAGTAAATCTTAGTAGTAAATTAAAACATTAGACAAGTCCTTTGACTCTTTGGACTATCTCAGGAATTCCACAGTGTACTTTGAACTAAAGCTGACTTACTATTCTGAAGTTGTTTAGGTACTCAGATAGCATATTTATTCTTGTTCAACAAATAGTGCTAATGTGTGTTTTTTGTCCTTACACCAGTTTTACCCTGTTAATGCCTACAAAAACAAAATTACAGACCTTTTAAAATATGGTATCTTTTTAAATACCTTCTTCTACTTAAACCAGAAGCATTGTTTTTGCTGTTTTGTAGTTCCTTGTATTAATACTTAGTTGTATTATTTATGAACTGCAATAACAAAATTGTTCTGCTCCACTTAGAAACTTCAACATCTTCAGCAAGAAAAAGACAAGGAGATTGCAGTTCTTCGTAATACCATTCGTGATTTAGAACAACGCCTCTCTGTCAGCAAAGATTCTCAAGTTAAACTTGTTGGCAAAGATCCTCACTTTAAGCGTAGGCGGTTTTGAGTAGATTCATCAGTTGCTATTTTATTTCTTTAAAAGCAGTTCAAAATTTATTTTAATTGTCAATATAACGTACTACCTAAGTAATAACAACAATGAAAACAAAAAGCTTTAAACTTTTTTATTGAATTTAAACATCCACATTTTTGCCAGTCCTGTTGTACATTTCTGCTTAATAGTATTAACCATAAAAAAAAATTCAGGTTTATAGGACCTGGTTTGCCTATTGAACCATCACTGACTATGGAAATACTTTCTAAGCAATCAACAGTTAGACAACATTCTTTTATCTTTTTCCCATCTATCTTTCAAGATTGGCAATCTCAAATTTAAAGAGTATGATTAAAAAAAAACAAGATATAAAGGCTTCATTCATATATGATAGTAAAAATCAAAATATGAGTCTTAGATATAAAAAGGTATAAATGGATATCTAAAATGTAGTCATAGCAAAATATTCATGTGTGAGTATTTCTGGGTCTAAAGAGACAGAATTCACTTCTTGCTTTAAAGGTTTAATCTGTTAAAAACCTAAGATTAAAAAGACAAAGATAATATTGTTTTGAGAAATAAGTAAAGAAAATGGAAAACATGTCTTTGTTGTTCTTCCTCCATTCTAAGTTGCCAACTATCCAACAGAAACCCCTAGGTTATAGTTTACGTTTCTGTTCTCATTAATGCAAGTAGAATACTGGAAAAAGAAAAAGAAAAACATATTAACCAAATGCTGCAACCACCTTTCAGCTGAATAAAAATATGGTTTGGGTCAAAATTTCTTTGACTTAAATTTTAAAGTGTGGAAGTCAATTTCTCCATGTTTGCACAAATCCAATTCCTGTTTTTGGATCACTATTAATTAGGTACCTTATACAAATGCTGGAAATGTAATTCTGTAGATTGACTTGGGGAATATATCCAATTTCATATATTTAATTTGAAGGTCATTTTCACATTTTGGCCTTATTTTTTCAGCTTCACTTGGTGCTGGCTTCTGTGGGGTTGAGCTGCTGACCTGCTGCCTGTCAGGCAGCTGGAGGCAAGCGTCACTGTCAAGATTCAATGACGTTCTCCTCCGCCAAAAGGCCCTGTCAGCTACACAAAGAGGGGAGCTTCTCTGTACACTGTCAGGTGATTGCAGATCCTGTTTTTTCAAATACCAGATGTCGACAGTGGCAACAGCAGCTACTCAAAGCAGATTCTGAATCTTTGGGAAACTGTCAGAGTAACTGATTTATGCATCTTTTTCGTCAGAGCTTCTTTTGTGGAAGAGAAAGTTGTAAACTTTCACTTCCTACTGGTGTATCACAGTTATCTGAGTGCCCCTGTCTTTGGTGACCTTTGTGCCTATGGTGGTGGTGATGAAGACCTGAAGGAGGGGGATTCTCAGGGGTATCTGGTGTGTCTGGTTTTGGAGACTCTGAAAGATGAGCATTTTCATGAAGCTGATGCCCATGATGGGGATGGGGATGGGGATGGGGATGGGGATGGGGGTGGGGATGGTGATGGTGATGTCGCTGTGAAGCCTCAGCTGTTTTCTCCTTGGTAGCCAGAGATACATTTTTACAGATGTCTTCATCTTCCAGTGTCTGGAATACATTTTATAAATCACTTAACAAATTTATAGATTTAGCAAGAATGCATGAAAAAATGAATTCTGGAGTTAACATATATGAAAGTCAAACTGCTTAATTAGATTTCAACTGGTTTTGTGTTTCCGGCATCATATTAATAAGAGAAAAAAAAATTGATCTCAGCCTCAATGCCTAGACATTTTATTAAAATTTGGTTCCCATCTATACCTAATTATAAAGTGCTTCTTGTACAAAGTTTGCATTTAACTAAAGAATCTTCAAACATTTTGCAAATAAATCAATGTAAATGTTTTGAAAATAGATTTTTAAAAATGTAAGTTAAAACTTTAACAATTTACTTAAGCTTCTATACTAGTTAAATCAACAGCAGAATTCAAATTTTCCTTTCCTTATTAAGAGCATTTCCTAAATTTTTAAGAATTCTGAGGAAGAATTTGAGAGATACATAAGGCTTAAAAAGAAAACAAAACCACTATATTTATATCTGCAGAAGCAAAACTAAATAAACTAACTGGTTAAAAGAACTTAGATTGACTGCAGTAAAATCAAACAACTATCAAATCCTAAAATCAGTTTACCAAACAGAACCTTTCACACCAGTGTCAACAAAGCATTGAATCTAATATTATTTTCTGAAACAAACTAATTCCTCTCTGATAACTCAAAAGAGCCAATAAAATTAACTCTGCTAATATTTATAATTACTAGGCATTTTCCAAATTTCAAAATACTGAAACAAATCCCAAAATAGGAATCAACATAGCTAACATTCATTAGGCACTGAGTATAAGTTAGAATTGAGTTAGTGCTTTACTTGCTTTACTTCAGTCTCATCTGTAAAAGCAGTAAAATAACCCTCACAATATTATTATGCAGATTAAAATGTGAAGAATGACACATCTAAATTAAACTAAACTGTTGGATTTCTTATTAACTTAAGTGAGTCATTAGAATGTGAATGGCTTTCTTTAGAGTTGGGAAAAATCTAAAGGAAGCAGAGCTCATAAATAAAAATTTTAAATTATTTTTGAACCAGAGTTCAAATTTTGCCAACTTGCTCTGTCACAGAAACATTGTTTGGAGTTATTTTCCTTCTCAATCTGAGAGGAAAAGAAGTTTATTTAATATAAGAAGTTTAGTTAATATAAGTTAAAATCAATTTTTTGAGTATCTTTTTTATAAATCATACATACATACAGTGTTTCTCATAACAAAGAATAAATATTCTAGTGGTTGTGAAGAAGTAAAAAATAAATAAAGTTATTAATTTTAAAAATAAATAAAATGATTTTTAAAAAAGTATCAGTAATTCCAAGTGCATTGTGTAAGAGCATCACAGAAAAGCTGACAGTCTTACATTCTTGGTGAATTAAGTAGTTATCTGGGCCTGTTCCACTTCAGGTAATGCCATGGATAATCTTTGCTATCACTATGTACATATATGAGCACATTCATAATATTGCAATAGTGTATTTTATGTTGGCTGAATTCTTTAAGCACTTAAAGTCATGCAGTATCATTTGGTGGTAATTAAAATACGTTGCTGCATTGATTTTTGTTCTCTAAACTCCTAGATAAAAGCAATATGAATCTTGAAAAGATGTTTTAAAGTGTATGTTACATAACAGGAAGTATAGGTAATTATAAAAATGACTATTGTAGTTTATTTCTAGTATATCAAAAGAAACGCTGATTTAGCTAATTAGTCATGAAACACTAACTTAGATAGCTCTTAAAAGATTTCCTTTTTTCTCCAAAGAAAAATAATTGAGAAAAATACCTTGAGAGAGCAGTTTCCACATTTATCTTCACAGTAAACAGTCTTAATGGAATCTTCTACATATGTGAAAGTTAGGAAGGAATAAGGCAAACCAAGATGATATACAAGGCGGCCACATCTGAAAAATATAACAGTCATTACAATATTTTGGCTTAAAACTCAATATTCAAAAAACTAAGATCATGGCATCTGGTCCCATCACTTCATAGCAAATAGATGGGGGAACAATGAAACAGTGACAGACTTTATTTTGGGAGGCGCCAAAATCACTGCAGATGGTGACTACAGCCATGAAATTAAAAGATGCTTGCTCCTTGGAAGAAAAGTTATGACCAACCTAGACAGCATATTAAAAAGCAGAGACATTACTTTGCTGACAAAGGTCCGTCTAGTCAAAATGTGAGAGTTGGACTATAAAGAAAGCTGAGCGCCGAAGAATTGATACTTTTGAACTGTGGTGTTGGAGAAGACTCTTGAGAGTCCCTTGGACTGTAAGATCAAACCAGTCAATCCTAAAGGAAATCAGTCCTGAATATTCATTGGAATGACTGATGCTGAAGCTGATACTCCAATACTTTGGCCACCTGATGCAAAGAACTGAGTCACAAAGAGTTGGACATGACTGAGTGACTAAACTGAAGTGAACAATATTTTCAGTGTCATGATCCTACTCATGCACCATCTGGCATGAGACTGTAGGTTTAATGGTCTTATAACTGTTATAAGACCCTTTCATAACTTTAGTAAATTTCCCTGAAGGGGATCTCAAGCTTCCTGGCACTGCATACCAGGTCAGGTCATGACAAGACTAGTGAGTCTGATATGGTTGCCAGGTGGGAGGGATAGTAAAGGAGTTTTGGATGGACATGTACACACTGCTATAAACTGGATAACCAGCAAGGACCTACTGTATAGCACATGGAACTCTGCTCAATGTTATGTGCAGCCTGAATGGGAGGGGAGCTTGGGGAAGAATAGACACATGTGTATGTATGGCTGAGTCCCTTCACTGTTCACCTGTAAATACCACAATGTTGTTAATCAGCAATACAAAATAATACAAACCCAATACAAAATAAGAAGTTTCAAAGAAAAAAAAAAAGACTACAGTGAGTCTGATACTAGCATTGTGAAAAATGAAATAGATATATGTCACAATAAATAATGTCAAAATTATGTGGTTAGTTATTTTGATTTGGTCAAATACAATTTTGTAATTGACTCATAAATTCTATCAAAGTTCAAACCACTGACCTCATAAATCAGGTCTGCAAATCACATGATCTTTTCATAACTGCTAAGGCAGCACAAATTCCACACAATAAGAAATCACAGCATAATGAGAAAGATCCTCAAGTCTTGGCCAGTAGCCCACTGATTTAAATAAGAATCTGATGCAGCAAAAATTTCAGCACAATGAAAGAAATGGAAATACACTTGGCATTTTCAGAAATGGTGGAGTTTAAATGTCCTTGCCCCCATTTTATCCTGTACATACAATTTTATATGAATATCAAAAGGTTAAACTTTGCAACAGATTAAATTAGAAGCTTGCAGTCCTAAAAGAATAACATGGAATATTAAAAATACTTAGAGTAAGACCAAGTAGGTCTCAGACCTAGGCAGAGTCTGGCTTACCATCCCTGAAGAGCCAAAAAACAAACAAACCAGCACCAACTAGAAATGATGATAGCAGATAATGTATGCATTGAAGTTCTTTCATAATACAAACATTTTATTCATTCATGTAATCAAAATCAGATTCATACAGATTATGCCTAAATGATTAACATACTTTATAGTTAAGAAATGCAGGTATATAACCTTAAAATGTATTAATAGTAATTTTAGAGATAAGCCAGTAGTCTGCAAAGTACAGTTATTCATCTGCAAAATTTTTAAGTGAGAATTGTACAAAAGGTACAAATTGATTTTTCTTTTTATTTAATCAGAATGCTAATGTACAGGGGGAAGACAGTGTAGTCAATTTTCCTTATTTCCCTATTGGAGTGGTGAATTCTTTTGTGTAAAAGGAAGTCATCTGGCAAAACCAAACATTCTAATGGGCTCACTTTGAGTATTTTGTAACAAGATAAAAGCAGATGTTTTATTTTAAATCACTTATTACATTAACTATGAAGCAGGTATATTGTAATTTGGGGGTGGGTGTGCATGCACGTCAGAGAAGGCAATGACACCCCACTCCAGTACTCTTGCCTGGAAAATCCCATGGACGGAGGAGCCTGGTAGGCGGCAGTCCATGGGGTCGCACAGAGTCGGACACGACTGAGCGACTTCACTTTCACTTTTCGCTTTCATGCATTGGAGAAGGAAATGGTAACCCACTCCAGTGTTCTTGCCTGGAGAATCCCAGGGACAGGAAGCCTGGTGGGCTGCCGTCTATGGAGTCGCACAGAGTCGGACACGACTGAAGTGACTTAGCAGCAGTTCATGCACATGTGTATAAAGGTGGGTACACACCTGTCATATATGAGGAAGTCATCTTTATTTCCATTTAAGAGAGTCCAGACATCTGGTTGGTTTTCTTCTTGTTGGTAAACAGGAATATGTTCTGAAACCTTATTTTTAAGATGCACATATTTTAATCGAGAAGCGATTCCTTGATGATTAACAACAACATAGGAGACGTTAGAATATCCTTCTTTCTCCAGTTTTACTCGCAGGTCCTCCAATCTAACATATTTGGAAAAAGTACAAAAAAAGGAATAATTTAATTAGTGACTTCTCCCTATCTCCTCTATTTCCCTACATGAAACCCTTTTGTTATTTTTTACTTACTCAGACCTCTTTTTTATATTGTTTTAAAAGACAAACTTTTCTAATTATTCTTTCTATTTTTCTAATTATTTATTGAACTCTTATACTCAGTAAAAACTATATGCCAAGTGCTTGCACAAACATTAGTCCATATGGTCCTCAAAGGAATCCTATGAAGTGTGTATCTTTTTAATCCATCTCCCAGTTACAGAGAAATTGTACCCAACAAGTATTTCGCAAATAACCCAACAAATATATATATTTATAAATACATTAAATGACTCAAGACCTTTCGTGGCAAGTATAATGTTTGTTCTACTCTGGCAAAGCTCTCATATCTGCTTCCTATATTGAAATAACTAATCCATTTGCAGGAGTACAATTTAAAACATTTTCCTTACACAAGTAATGCATATTTAGTAGGCTACTATAAAATATAGGTACACAAAAAGAAAAAAAAATTACATAGCTCCAGGAAAGCCACTGTAAACATCCCCCTTGTCTTCTCTCTTCTAACATGTTCTAGGCCAACTAATATAGTTTTTTTTTAATGCAATTTAGTAAATATATCTTTTCTATTTTTATTGTTTTTTGCATGTATCCATTGAATAGCTATCCCCTTAAGAAATTCTAGACCACAGAAAGACTACCTTACCTAGATGCCTGCAGAATGCACAGGTATCAGCTGGCTTGAAGAAGAGCAACCACGGTCACTGAACCATAGGAGTTCAGCATAGGTTCTTGATCCTTTATGCTCCAGGGTGGAGGTTGCTTACAATAGGAGCTTTGGCCCTGGCTCTCTGTTCCTCCGGTTAGGAGGAGGCAGAGAGCCAGAGCCAGCCCCAGGCCTCTCCACATGGCTCGGGTTGTCCTGTGAAAGAGAAAACCTTTCTGTCATCTTCACAGTTGTAACAAGGAATCTCTATAAACCAGCAGGTACAATTCTACTTTCTACAAATATCTAGCCAGTGGATTCTGTCTCCATGTTGTTAGGTTCTTTGTATTGGGAATCTTAGCACCAAATCTCCCTGTAAAGGGGAAAGATGAGCCCGAGTCAGGGAAGCTGCCTAAGCACCTCTTAACTATCTGGCTTAGCGAGATACTTGAATAAGCCTGCTATGAAGATTAGCCTGAACAGGCAGTCAAGTGCTTCTCTAGTAGAAGATATATGTCCAGGAGAAAATACATGTCTAGGGAAATTCTGAGAATACGGCCTCTACAACCAAGTAACATTCTGTAGACATGATTTGATTTTTGAGATACAACAAGTTCTGACTGCTTCTTTCTTTCCTCTACCAGTCTAAGCACAGGAAGGGTACATAGGGAATTCTGCATAGAAATGAAAAGACATCATGGGAAGAGAACTTAGGAAGAAAGGAGGTGGCAGTGAGGGCAGTCTGCCAACATGAGATTCAGATGTTATTGCCTGCCAAAATATTGCTATTATAGCCAAGACCAACACGGACCAATGAGAAGACACCTGGTCAGGAAGAAATACTACAAATCACTGGGCCTTGTACCGCTTAAGATTCACTGAAATCTACACTCTTATGAGTCTACTTATTGGCTACCACTACTTTCAGGAAGTTCCCGTGACTAGATGGCATGTTCTTGGGTAAAAAAAAAAATGACCCCTCTGAGTAGGAAAGTTAAATACATGATGAGAAATATTCCCAAAACAAGGGCCAGAGCTCTCTGCAGAGAGGTACAAATAAAACACATAAGCTGTAGCTAGGTAGTGGAAAAAAGAACATATTCAGCAGAGATGAGCAGAGAAAGAAAAATCCATACATTTAATTTTTAATTTCAGACACACCAAGTGAATCGGGTCATCCAGATAAGCGTGCTTATTTTGATATGAAGGTCAGTGGGAGATCAAGGCAAAATTCCAGAACTAGGAAGTTGGCACATGTTTAGGCACTGATCTATGATAAAAAAGTAAAAGTACTTTGGGGACAGGGTGGTTGGGGGAGAGGAGGCAGCTAATGATAAATTACCTAGAGTGAGCCCAGAGTTAAGAGGGGAGCAGAGAAGCTAAAATCAGACTGATATGGGCTCTATTGCACTAGTAGCTGTGGATAGAACTTTTAAAAGCCTGATTACAACTATATGACCATTATCTCTTTTTGCAGCTGGGAAAACTGGCTAAGTGTGAGTTTAGGCAGCTTGCCCAAGTCCCACACAGGTACTAAGTCACAGGGAAACTGAATTCAAACCAGTTCTACCGATTCCAACACATGACCTCTTACCTACAGCAATATATTGACTCTTTTCAGATAGGTCACCTTTAGTAACTACAGTAGCCAGAATTTCGGGATTTTAATTTATTTATTTAATTGCAGTATAACTGCTTTACAATGTTATGTTCGTTTTTGTGCTTTCCATCACATACAACAGCATGCATCAGCTGTATGTACAATATACCCCCTCCCTCTCTCTCCTCCACCCCACCCCTCTAGGTTAGGACAGAGGGGATTGAGTTTTTTATGCCCTAAAATGACAAAGAAAACATCAAAATTATTCAGGCTTTTTTTGTTTCTTACTAGAATGACTAGATTTTCCCCACTTTATAGAATATAAATTCAGTAGTTACAGACCCTTCAGCATAAACTCGGCACCTGGCACCCTCACTCTGCACAGCATTCCAACTGACTGAAGAGTGAATATAAATGAAAAGGTTATTTCACTCATTTAGTTTTTTGATGAAAAAATAACTAAAGCCATTGGCAGAGGGTAGTGGATTACAGAGTTCACACTTCCAGATTTTCCCATCACTATAATCAAGAAGCTGTTAACTTTGTTTTCTTAAAATCACTTTTTACATAAACTTTTGATTGATTGCAGCTGTCAGACGACTACATAAAATAATGAGGATAAATAGAATTAGATTTACTGGAAGGTCTTGTGGCTCAGATGGTAAAGAGCCTGCCTGCAATGCAGGAGACCTGGGTTCAATCCCTTCAATCTTGGGAAGATCTGGAGAAGGAAATGGCAACCCACTCCAGTAATCTTGCCTGGAAAATCCCATGGACGGAGGAGCCTGGCAGGTACAGTCCGTGGGGTCACAAAGAGTCGGACACTATTGAGAAACTTCACTTAATGCAGTAACAATTAAAATGTAGTTGTGAATTTCACTAATCTCATCACTTTACAATCACAAGCCTGGATTCTTGACCACAAACAGACCTATATTTGTTTAAAATTCCCCATTTAAAGGCAAAATATGCAGAAACATTTTCCACCCTCTTCCCCTACCCTGCATCCTCAGACCCACTTCTGGGTCCCCTTCTCATTCTCCTAAAAGCACTAATAACCACTGATTTTGACATGGGTTTTAACTCTTTCAAGAATGACTATTCTCCACAGTGAACCAAACCTGCTTTCTCTTTTTTTTACCTTAAAATTGTTCACAATATCCCTGGACATTTCTACAGCACTCTATACACAGACCAGATCTCAGTCTCTGCTCCTCAAACCCACCAGCTGTTTTGCCATTAGAGCTCTCATTTGCATTTCAGTGGGAAATACTTAAGCTTGAACACACAGTATTGCCTATGTAACAACACAACTTTTTGCAGAGGAAAAGTATTCCACTTCTCCAGCCTCCTCTGCCCCTATCTTTATCCTCAGCTGTGCAGAAGGCAGGGCAAAAATCAGCTAGAACTGATAATGTCCCCACTACACCCGGAGTTCAGACTCTTGTGTTCTTTATTTTCTTTACCCATCTCTTTTTTAAAAATCTATTCTAAGGACAAAAACATTTTATCAAGACCCGAAAATCTAATCATTTACCAAACTCTCAAGGAATCAAGTTTGGAAAACACAAAGTTCCTACTTACACAACCCCTTCCGACCAGCTTGCTTCCTTTCTCTTTGCTCAGCTGGGCGGCTCCACAAAGCAGCAGTGAGAAACTCAGATATTTATAGCCCTGTTGTTTACCTCACCCCCTGAGCTAAAGTCAAAAGTTTAATGCATGCTCAGCCTGTGACCTTGCAAGGAGAGACCAGCCCTGAACTGATTATTACAATCAACTTTTAAAAGTAACAAGCGCTGGCATGCATAAAATGGGGGGAATTTGGGGTAATTACTGGTATATTCCCTATCGTTTTTAGTCACCCTGTTTGCTAGGATTTAATGGTACAGTCGGGGGCGGGAGGAAGAGCTAAGAATAAAGAAGGCTTCCAAGTTACGTTCTTTTCCAAACAAACTATAATAGGGAAAAATATTTGCTAAGCCAGCGAGGTAAGCTGTCACTTTAAAAAAAGAAAAATAATTTTTTTTTTCTTTAACTTTGTAGTGGTCAGGTGATAGCCCAACCCAAACCGTGTGAGCTTTGTTAGAAAAGTCTCCTGCTGTTACAGACCTGCTTGGTTTATTTTGCGGCTTTAAAACTTGAATCTCTGGGATCTCACAGGACTTCTGCTCTTTTTTTTTTTTTTTTTTAATCATTTAAGGGAAGGAATAAGGAAACAGAACTTCTGCCTGAGAGAAACGAGGCTTCAGTTTTCTCATCACAGAAGTCCCACTCCCTGGAAGACATATGTATCCCATAGAAGTTCTTAAGAATCTACTATAAAATCATTACCAATTTAAGCACCATACAAATAAGTTAGCTGTGATAGTAGCTGCACATGGAAAAGAATATGGACATTTCAAAGTATACAAATATATTGAGAATTACCACCCTTTCAGACAGTGATACAGTCTTTCTATTAACTGCTGCCAATGAGCACATCCATGACAGGTAAGGCAAGTGGCAATGCCGAGAGATGTCGGCCCTGGATAGTGATGATTTTCAGGTAAGCCTTGCTTTCCCTACCAGTGCGCTTTGTCCAAATGAACCCCTATGGATTGCTGAGCTGGGCACTGCTTTACATGGTGCAGAGAGTGCAAAGAGGCTCAGATGTGATCTTTCCTGTAAGGAAACATATTATCAAAGTAGAAGCTTTGCGTTTGAAAGCCAAATTCTATTTACTCACACCAAGAAGTAACCTTAATCTTTCAGGGTCCCTTTGAGAATCCAGTAAAATGCTTAGTTTCTCCTTGGGTGGCAGGCGGGGGCGGGGGGGGGGGGTGGGGACAGGGTGCACATATACATCCTTGTTTTTCAAAGAATCTTTTGGGGGAAAAAAATTTCGAAATATAACAGATAATTCCCCCTGTGGTTCATTTGCTTAAGAAGTTTAAATAGTCATGTTGGGTCTTTCTGCAACAGAGTATTAAGTATATTACCATCACCTCCTTCCTTTACATGTGGCTTAGCATTTGCCTCCTGTACCAAAGAATTCCCTGCAAGTATGCAACTAGCTCCATAGCCAAGCACCCAGGACTGTGTGTGTCCAGGCAACTGTATGCCTAAAACCCCCAAATGGCCAAAGGAGATGATGGGGAGTTTGCAGTATTTGAAGGGAATCCAGGCTTTTTTAACTAAAGTATAGTTAACTTATTGTGTTAGTTTGAGACATACAGCAAAGTGTTTCAGATATAGTTTTTAGATTATTTTTCATTATAGATTATTACAAGGTATTGAATATAGTTCCCAATGTTGCCCAATAAATCCTTGCTGCTGCTGCTGCTACTAAGTCGCTTCAGTCGTGTCCAACTGTGTGCGACCCCATAGACGGCAGCCCACCAGGCTCCCCCGTCCCTGGGATTCTCCAGACAAGAACACTGGAGTGGGTTGCCATTTCCTTCTCCAATGCATGAAAGTGAAAAGTGAAAGTGAAGTCGCTCAGTCGTCTCCGACTCCTAGCAACCCCATGGACTGCGGCCCACCAGGCTCCTCTGTCCGTGGGATTTTCCAGGCAAGAGTACTGGAGTGGGGTGCCATTTATGTATAGTAGCTTGTATTTGCTAATCCCATACTCCTCTAATTTATTACTTCCCCCTTTCCCCGTTGGTAACCGTAAGTTTGTTTTCTATGTCTGTGAATCTGTTTCTGTTTTGTATATAGATTAATTTGTATTTTTTTAGATTCTACATATAAGTGATATCATATAATATTTGTCTGATTTCATTTAGTATGATAATCTCTAGATCCATCCGTGTTGCTGCAAATGGCAATATTTCATTTTTTCTTTTGGCTGAGTAATATTCCACTCTATATATGTACCACATCTTCTTAAACCAGTTATCTGTTGATGGGCACGTAGTTTGCGTCCCTGTCTTAGCTATTATAAATAGTGCTGCTATGAACAGTAGGGTGCATGTATCTTTCCAAGTTAAGAGTTTCCACCTTTTCTGATACATGCCTAGGAGTAGGGTTGCTAGATTATATGGTAGCTCTAGTTTAGTTTTTTAAGGACCCTCCATACTGTTTTCCATAGTGGCTATACCAATCTACATTCCCACTACAGGGTAGAAGGGTTTGAAGGGAATCCATTTTTAGTAGCCTCTTCTGTGCTGGGCAATCTAGGTCTAGTCAGGTTCTTAAAAAAGCAAAGGTTTTGAACAGACTTTTAGTGAGTATTAAATTATATTAAATCAAAGAAAATCAAACATTTATTAGGGGCTTATGCTAGACACAATGTTGAGTTCCTTGTTCTGAAGGACTTCAAAATCTAACAGAATTGACAGACAAGTAAGCAGTGAAAAGACACTAGAAAGTGTGACTATCTAGAATGCCTGTAAGCACAAGGTTCTGTTGGAACCCTGGAAATGAAAAGAGCAGCATCGTAACGCAGCCTGGACTCGGGGCCAACAGGACAGTTAGCAGGAGTTCAACAGGCACTTCATCTTAGGCTTCTCACTCTACTTCCAAAGTGCCCAGTAACTCTGATCATAGGACTGTCTAGAAAATTACTTTGTTTCAATTTTTAACGAATGATTAAAATCTCCTGATAGCTTGTTCCAGGTACCACCATACAGTGAACATTAAGATGACTGACTGTATCCCATCAAGCTGAACTTTATCCTAATGATCTCATCTCCCATAACTTCCAGCCCTGGAGCCAAGATTCTGTCTTTCTTCGTACTTTCTCATTCTTCCATATCCTTATCATTTTTCCTCAGAATGTTTATGTAAATGTGTAAACTATGTTTTTAATAAGCATTCTCAACTTTTTAATGTGTCTTGGGTGATTTTCATGGAGAATAGGGCCCTAAGAATCTGAGTTCATTATAGACTTTGAAGAGGACTATGAACTGTGATTTTAGAAATCAATTAGCTGTAGCAGGTGATAATATGACATTAGCATTTAACATTTGTAAGACACTGATGTCTCAAATAATTAACAAGGGAGTGTCATAACCATATGAAGGAACTATATAAAATATTAACCCCCTTAGCTTGGTTGTCAGATGGTGTTTTAAAAGCAAAGGTAAATGAAGATTTTTTTCGCAATATTTTGAGAAATGGAACCCTTTGACCTAAATTCTTTTTCCTCCCCTATCAAATACATGAAGGTGCCCTAGACCTCATGTTATGCATTATACCCAATATAATACTTTTTGAACATCCATGTTGAAAGGTAAGAGACTGAGTATGCAAGGGTTGTCCAGGAAAAAACAAGATGCTTTCAAAGTAAAAAAAGCAAAATAAGAACAATGGCCAGAGGAAGGCATGGACCAGAAGCTTAGATTAGATAAGGAGTAATATAAGCCTTTGAGGTTCATGTGAGCTGAAATATGCTTTGAAGGGAGCTCTTCTTCAGGCTCAGAAGTTTGACAGATCTGAGAACTGTTTGCTATATCAAACATGAATGCAACTGAGGGAGTGACTACATAGAGTGCCAAATTTCATGCAGGACTGAGCACATTCAGAGAGTAACAGACAACAGAAGAATTTCTGTTTGAAATAGGCTGTTATTAATTTTTTTTAAAAAAATTTAAAAGCTTGTGTAAAACAGCCAGCACCAGCAGCTCCTCAGAGGACACGGCATCAACATACAAGAAGCAAGGGAACATCAAATAGCCCCTTGATGACACATAAAGAAGGAAAAATGATTTTCCCTCTCCCCTTCTAGGTTCGTGGCTGACCCTATGTAATACAAGGTACAGTAACAAGAGAAAACGAACAGAAGTTTGATGACAAGTGTTGTTGTTGTTGTTGTTCAGTCGCTCAGTCATGTCCAACTCTTTGCAACCCCATGAACTGCAGCATGCCAGGCTTCCCAGTCCCTCACCATCTCCCAGAGCTTGCTCAAACTCATGTCCATTGAGTTGGTGATGTCATTCAACCATCTCATCCTCTGTTGTCCCCTTTTCCTTCTGCCTTCAATCTTTTCCATCATCAGGGTCTTTTCCAATGAGTCAGTTTTCACATCACGTGGCCAAAGTATTGCAGCGTCAGCTTCAGCATCAGTCTTTTCCTCGAATATTCAGGACTGATCTCCTTTAGGATGGACTGGTTGGATCTCCTTGCAGTCCAAGGGACTCTCAAGAGTCTTCTCCAACACCACAGGTCAAAAACATCAATTCTTCAGCACTCAGCCTTCCTTATGGTTCAACTCTCACATCCATATATGGAAAAACCATACCTTTGACTAAATGGACCTTTGTCAACAAAGTAATGTCTATGCTTTTTAACATGCAGAGTTTTTAATATGTAGAGGTTAATATATAGGTTTGTCATAGCTTTTCTTCGAAGGAGCAAGAGTCTTATAATTTCATGGCTGCAATCACCATCTGCAGTGATTTTGGAGCCCCCAAAAATAAAGTATCTCACTCTTTCCATTGTTTCCCCATCTATTTGCTATGAAGTGATGGGACCAGATGCCATGATCTTAGTTTTTTGAATGTTGAGTTTTAAGCCAGCTTTTTCACTCTCCTCTTTCACCTTCATCAAGAGGCTGTTTAGTTGCTCTTTGTTTTCTGCCATAAGGGTGGTGTCATCTGCATATCTGAGGTTATTGATATTTCCCCTGGCAATCTTGATTCCAGCTTGTGCTTCATCCAGCCCAGCATTTCTCATGATGTACTCTTCTTAGAAGTTAAATAAGCAGGGTGACAATATACAGGTTTGATGTACTCCTTTCCCAATCCGAAACCAGTCCGTTGTTCAATGTCCAGTCCTCACTGTTGCTTCTTAACCTGTATTCAGGTTTCTCAGGAGGCAGGTAAAGTGGTCTTGTATTCCCATCTCTTTAAGAATTTTCCACAGTTTCTTGTGATTCCCACAGTCAAAGGCTTTAGTGTAGTCAATGAAGAAGAAGTAGATGTTTTTCTGGAATTCTCTTGCTTTTTCTGTGATCCAGCAGATATTGGCAATTTGATCTCTGGTGCCTCTGCCTTTTCTAAATTTAGCATGAACATCTGGAAGTTCTCAGTTCATGTACTGTTGAAGCCTAGTTTCGAGAATTTTGAGTATTACTTTGCTTGCGTTTGAAATGAGTGCAATTGTGTGGTAGTCTGAAAATTCTTTATCATTGTGCTTCTTTGGGATTGGAATGAAAACTGACTTTTTCCAGTCCTGTGGCCACTGCTGAGTTTCCCAAATTTGCTGGCATATTGAATGCAGCACTTTAGGAACATCATCTTTTAGGATTTGAAATAGCTCAGCTGGAATTCCATCACCACTAGCTTTATTTGTAGTGATGCTTCCTAAGGCCCACTTGACTTTGCATTCCAGGATGTCTGGCTCTAGGTGAGTGATCACACCATCATGGTTATCTAGGTCATGAAGATCTTTTTTTATAGTTCTTCTGTGTATTCTTGCCACCTCTTCTTAATATCTTCTGCTTCTGTTAGGTCCATACCATTTCTGTCCTTTATTATGTCCATCTTTGCATGAAATTTTCCCTTGGTGGTATCTCTAATTTTCTTGAAGAGATCTCTAGTCTTTCCCATTCTATAGTTTTCCTCTGTTTCTTTGCATTGAACACTTAGGAAGGCTTTCTTCTCTTTCCTTGCTATTCGTTGGAACTCTGCATTCGGATGGGTATATCTTTCCTTTTATCCTTTGTCTTTCACTTCTCTTCTTTTCTCAGCTATTTGAAAGGCCTCCTCAGACAACCATTTTGCCTTTTTGCATTTCTTTTTCTTGGGGATGGTTTGGATCACTGCCTCCTGTACAATGTTAGGAACCTCTGTTCATAGTTCTTCAGGCGCTCTGTCTATCAGATCTAATCCCTTGAATCTGTTTGTCACTTCCACTGTATAATTGTAAGGGATTTGATTTAGGTCATCCTGAATGGCCTAGTGGTTTTCTCGACTTTCTTCAATCTAAGTCTGAATTTTGCAATAAGGAGTTCATTATCTGAGCCACAGTCAGCTCCCTGTCTTGTTTTTGCTGACTATATAGAGCTTCTCCATCTTTGGCTACAAAGAATGTAATCAATCTGATTTTAGTATTGACTGTCTGGTGATGTCCATGTGTAGAGTCTTCTCTTGTGCTGTTGGAAGAGGGTGTTTGCTATGACCAGTGTATTCTCTTGGCAAAACTCTGTTAGCCTTTGCCTTGCTTCATTTCGTACTCCAAGGCCAAACTTGCCTGTTACTCCAGGTATCTCTTGGCTTCCTACTTTTGCATTTCAGTCCCCTATGATGAAAAGGATATCTTTTTTTGGTGTAGTTCTAGAAGGTTTTGTAGGTCTTCACAGAACCGTTCAACCCCAGCTTTTTGACATTAGTGGCTGGGGCACAGACTTGGATTACTGTGATATAGAATGGTTTGCCTTCAATAACAAGTGTACCTCCTGAATATATGGGAGAGACCCAGGAAAACTGAGTAACTCCCAGAAATGGCCCACATCACCACCTTAAATACCATCTTAAGCTAAAGACAAAAGAAGGTGTTGGGAGCTGGTTATGAGAGACTACTGGGGAAAGCACAGTAAACAAAAGGTACGGTTATTACACAGATTTAGGTCATTGTCTTCTCCACTGATAAGTTTCTAGAGATTTGGTCATTCTCCTCTTTCTGTTTCAGAGACAGAGATACTCTTACAGGTGGAGTTTTCCCTTATAAATGTAAATATCCCTTATAAAAGGATAACTTCTATTCCATTTTCAGAGCTTCTCCTGTGTCTATACACACACATGCTCAGTCGCGTCCGACTCTTGCGACCGCATGGACTAGCATGCCAGGTTCCACTGTCCGTGGAATATTCCAGGCAAGAATACTAGTGTGGGTCACCATTTTCTTCTCCAGAGGATCTTCCTGACCCAGGGATCAAACCCACATCTCTTGGCATCTCTCGTACTGGCAAGCAGGTTCTTTACCACTGTGCCACCAAAAACAAGGTGGAAGGAAGTTCTAGGAAGCCCCCCTGTGTCTGCAGTTTCTCCAAAATAGTAGCCCAAAGTAACTTTTACTCCAAAGAGATATAAGAGTAATTCTTATTGCCAATACAGTTCAAGTGATTATTCATTCCCTCACATATCCTAGACTTGGAAAACATAAGTCAGTCTGATGAGTTCCTTCTCAAAACTAATAATGCCTTAGACTAGCCACCAAGAGCCCTTTATGCCTATTTTTTTTTGAAACTTACAGAGTTTTTTAGTGTGTGTCTGTCATGCTAACCGGTTTACAAAGAGGCCAGATTTATACAGTTGAAACATTTTCTCTAGAATTACTGCCATCATCTTAATTAAATGGATATTTCAAGAAAACCTACGTTCATTTTCTGGAAGTCTTAATTTGCCACTACCATGTGTAAAACAGATAGCTAGTGGGAAGCTGCTGCATAGCACAGGGAGCTCAGCTTGGTGCTCTGTGATGACCTAAGAGAGGTGGGATGGTTTAGGGGGGAGGATCAAGAGGAGGGGGATATATGTATCATATAGCTGATTCACGATGCAGTACAGCAGAAATTAACACAACACTGTAAAGTAATTATACTTTGAATATAAAAGAATAAAAAAATATAGTTCAACTTTTCAAAAAAAGAAATATGGTCTTAATTTGTATCCCATACTGTTGGAAAAGTATATATATGCTTGGTATAAATATAGTCATTCTCTATATAATTGTTTCACAACTATTTGTAATTTGACAATATATCATGAACATCTTCCCAAGCCATAGACATCTTTTTCTGTCAATATGTACAAAGTTACCTCATTCTTTTTAAAAATTGCACATTATTTCATTCTATGAATAATCCATAGTATGTATTCTATTTTAATGTAAGCTTTGCTTCCAGCTTTCAAAATGTAATTGATTATGTGTATATATTTATATCTTTATGAATGGTATATAATTTCTGCTTGAAGTAAAATTGCTGGTAAAACTGAATACATATTTCAAATTTCAAATGATACTACCAAATTGACCTTTCAAGCATACCAAATTATATTCTCACCCAGACGTACACAGCAGTACTTATTTCCATTATCAAATTGTTGTTTAATTTGAGTTTATTTCATTATTTTCAAGTTTATTGATTGTGTTAGTTCATTAGGGCTGCCATCTCAAAGTTCTACACATTGGGCAGCTTAAATAACAGAAATTTATTTCTTCACAGTTCTGGAGGCTAGAAGTTCAAGATTAAGGGCTGGTTTTGTTTGGCTCCTAGATGGCCATGTTCTCTCTGTGTCTCCACGTGGTCTTCCTCTGCATGTGCCTCTGTCCTAATAGCCTTTTCTTATGAGGACACCAGTCATATTTCATTAGAATCATCCATATGACCTCATTTTACCTTAACTACTTATTTCAACAAACTGAAAAACTCTTCAAGAGATGGGAATACCAGACTACCTTAACTGTCTCCTGAGAAACATGTGTGTGGGTCAAGAAGCAACAGTTAGACCTGGCCATGGAACAACTGACTGGTTCAAAATTGGGAAAAGAATATGCCAAGGCTGTATATTATCACTCTGTTTATTTAACTTCTATGCAGAGTACATCATGCAAAATGGCAGGCTAGATAAATCACAAGCTGGAATCAAGATTGCCAGGAGAAATATCAATGACTTCAGATATGCAGATGACACTAATCTAATGGAAGAAAGTGAAGAGGGACTAAAGAGCCTTTGATGAGGGTGAAAGAAGAGAGTGAAAAAGCTGGCTTGAAATTCAATATTCAGAACACTAAAATCATGGCAGCTGGCCCCATTACTTCATAAATAGATGGGGGAAAAGTAGAAGCAGTCAAGATCTTATTTTCTTGGGCTCCAAAATCCTGCAGATGGTAATTGCAGCCACAGAATTATAAGATGCTTGCTCCTTGGAAGTGTTAGGTAGTTAGAATATGAAAAAGGAATCCAGAATGGCAGTGGCTAAAAGGCAAAGAGGGGGAAAGCCCATGAAAATAAAACAAAGGAAGGTCTGAGGACTGGAGTGAGAACCTCAGATAAAACAAACAGCCCTCCTGGCTAGCCCAATTTACATACGGCAGGCTCAGGGGGAGGAGAAAAAACATAAAAAGAGGAGCCAAAATTGGGCCAGAGGTTTTCCTTCTCTTCACATCTTTTGGGTCAGCCTGCCCTCATGCCTCGAGGATGTATTTTCCTTTACTTTCTAAATAAAACTGAGCTGTAACACAGAGCTGTAACATTGGTCTGTCTGAGGAAATTACACGGGGCTGTAACACTGGTCCATCTGAGGGCTGTAACACTAGTCCATCCGTCATTTCAATTTTTTGTTGCAAAGAGACAGAAGCGAGGAAATTGTACACTCCCCCTGATATCTATGGTGCCGTGACTCGGATTTAACCCAGCTGAAACAACCTCGGCTCAGTCCCCGCAAGGTGGAGGCTAAGCATAGCAGAACCTCAACTTGGGGAAAACTCCTGCGGTGGAAGCTGAATGTGAAGAAAACCCAGCACAGTGGAAGTGACAAGAAACCCACCATGCTGGAGACCGGGACAGCAAGAACAAACTCAACAGAAAGCTAACGTGGCTCAGTCTCAGATTCCAGAAGACCTCTGGTTAAAGTAGAAGTCCTCGCTACTATGGCTGGAAAGACATATGGCTAACAAAATTTTAATTCCTTTACAATCTCTCGTTTCTTGTTTCCTCGAACCCCCTGATAATAGGCGAGCAGCAGTGGGTGCAATTGAGGGACTTGGCAGGGGCTACTCCTCAGTGTGTCCCAAAGGCTCCACTATCTGCTGTGCCCTAGTAACTGTTGCCCAAGCAAGTGGGGGTTCTTCTATCCCTAATCTTCTTTGTGCCAAGGATCAGGACAATGAAAACTGAGCACAGGTCAGGTATTTAGCAGATTTTTTTGGCAGGCTATGAAGGGGATTCCTTGGCATGTTATTCCCACTGCTATTTCCTCCCATCCTTCAGCTCCTCTCTCCTGGGACTTGAGCCCTGCCAAAACCCATGGTGCCTGGCTTCAGGACCTAATGAAGCTCAAGCTCTGATGTCTCATTGCAAAAATCCAGTGAGAGACACAGCAATAAAAGGTGAATTTGTTCAGATTCAGAGAGAAGCGCAGTGCACAGGGTGTGGGCCATCATAGAGGAGCGTGCAGGGGCCATGGAATGTGGTGTGGCTAGTTTTCAAGAGCTGGGTGATTTCATATGCTAATGAGTGGAAGGATCACCCCAACAATTGGGGAACCACCCACTCTCCCCTCTTTCGGCAGTGCCTTGGAACTGTCCTGGCAACTCTGGGTGTATCATTTAGCTTGCAGATTGGGGGATCAAGGTTTAGTTGAATTTGACTTGTCATCTTGGACCCATTTGATTTTAATTGGTTTATGTTATGCCCTGGGGCTATGTCATTCTTTCAAAAGTTGTGCCCTTCCCCCTTCCTTCCTGTTTCATGCTCTTTTACTAAGCCCCGTCCGGGCCCCCAGTGTTGCTTCTACAATCTTCTGGAGGAACAACCAGAAAATAGCTGGCCCTTGGGAGAGAAATACTGTATAATAGCCAGTCCCTCTAGATATACAGGCCTTCATCTTCCATGTTTCCTACAACTTGTGCAACAACAGCATCTCTCAGTGAACCCACTAGGGCGGGTGACAGACACAGGATGCCTGCTGGAAGTTCATCTGTTTGTGGCATCTCTTCAAGGGCAATTGGGCTTCCAGGGATAATGTTTGCCACTTTGGGAGTTAGCCCTGCAGGCTGTTTGGGCCCAAACCCTTACCACCTTTCTCCTAAAGTTATAAACATACCCCTGGATCAAATCTCCACTCCACTTTTATGGAACATCTGGTTTGTTGCCTCTTATCATTTTGTTCTTAAGCCACTTACTAACTCTTACAACCAGGACCCTGCCCCCTTTTAGGCAACATTGCACCATCCTGCTTATTATTAAAACACTCTTAATGCTCCTAACAAGACCAGATAACCCACTCCTTTGTCATTACTTCTGTTATTACCTAAAGTGGGTCTTTGACAATGAAATGTTTACCATTGGAAACACCCTAAACTGCTCTTATGGAGGACTAGGGCAGAAATCAGTGACTTACATTCCCTCAGAGCAATAAGAGGATAAGGCTTATGGCTGCTTCACCAGGTTCCCAGTCTCAGGGCACAGGCTTGGATTGCTTTACATCACAATATCTATTCCCATCTGTGGTGAACAAACTGGCAATGAGTTAAGATTACAACCCCTTAATCCTACCCAGCACTGGTCACACTGGAAACCTTGCGGATGCCCAACTCCAGTCCGGGGATCACAGGAGGTCAACCTGTCTCGACTGTCTAGGAATCTGGTCATTGAAAGGTTGTTATGCCCCAACCTGCTTCGGGGATGGCATTACCAACTCAATGGACATGAGTTTGAGTAAACTCTGGGAGTTGGCAATGGACAGGTTGGCCTGGCGTGCTGCAGTCCATGGAGTTGCAAAGAGTCGGACACAACTGAACAACTGGACTGGACTGAACTGAACCATCCTGAAGCTAGACTTATTCTGCAAAAGACAAGGGAAATGGACAGAGATCCCTATGTCCAAATTTTCTTCTGACTAAGAGATATAAAGGAACTCTGTCTTAAGTATAGGATCATTGTATTCCCTAAAAGTGAGCCTACTAGGCAAATGGTGTTAGGCACAGACAACCAAGAGAAGAACCCCACCCCCACCCCCACCCCCGTGAAGGCTCACCTCCCATGGCTCCTGTGTTGCCTGGTGCTCCTTCCTTGAAACATGCCCCCATATCCGGGAGCACCCCCTCCACAAAAGCCAACTTAAGTATGTCCCTTAGTCAAAACTGGAGGAGAATTCAGACCAACCCAGGTCCATAAGCCCTTCTCCCTCTTAGAACTAAGACAGATCAAACAAGACCTGGAAAGTTATACAGATGACCCAGGCAAATATATAGATACATTCCAACACATTACCTTGGCCTTTGAGCATGCTAGGGTCTTAAAGGAAGCCCAAAGGTATGCTATGGGGCTTCACATGTCAAGCAATAAATACCCAGTAGGGGAAACTGTGGTCTCCTCCTCAGATCCTAATTGGAATTATAATGACCCTGAGCACATCTGGGAAAGGGATCATTTTCTGATCTGTATAAAGGCAGGACTGAAAGCAGCCCAGCAAAAAGTAATCAGCTATGCCCGGGTCTCAGCTATAACTCAAGAGCCCAAAGAGAACCCCAGGCCCTCCAAAAGTTTCCCAATCTGGACTTAGACTTTTATGAGAGACAGGTGATTTTAAAGAACAAATTCCTGTCCCAATGTGCATCAGACATCAGGATAAAGCTGCAACAGCTACAGAAGCAGGACCCTGCTGCTTCTTTAGATGAGATGGTCCAGATAGCCACCAATACCTTTTATAACAGAGAACAGGAGAGGGAGGCCAAGGCCCAGGAAAG
Organism: Bubalus bubalis; assembly: GCF_019923935.1. Lineage (NCBI taxonomy): Eukaryota > Metazoa > Chordata > Mammalia > Artiodactyla > Bovidae > Bubalus > Bubalus bubalis. The sequence continues at coordinate 31,565,080 of NC_059175.1, read as the reverse complement.
GGAGAAAAGGAAAGAGACAAGGCATGCCCAGATGCTGGCCGCCCTCCACGGAAGCCCTATGGCAAACCCCAAGTCTTTGAAGCACAAGGCATGAGGCAAATGCCTAATCTGTAGACAGGCAGGACATTGGGCCAAAGAGTGTTCAAGCCGTGACAAGTCTCCTAAAATGGCTTGCTACAAATGCCATCAATTGGGACGTTGGGCGGCCCTCTGCCCTTGGGACCCAAGAGCTTCAAGGTCAAGTGCCAAGCCTTCCCTCATGATGGTTCAACAGGACTGAAGTGGCCCACTCCAGCCAGCCCGTCACAGATAACCATCACCTGGCTGGTGGATGTGCCACTGGATGTGGTAGGTAAGTCCGAGAATTTCTTGGTTGACACAGGGGTTACCTACTCTGTCCTGACCTCTGACTCCGGAGTCTTCTCCTCCCAAACCTGTACCATTTTGGGTGCTACAGGAAAAACAATTACTAAAAGATTCACCCGAGCACTTCTTTGTTCCTGGGACCAGTTTCTGGTGGTCCCTGAGTGCCCTACTCCCTTACTGGGAAGAGATATACTCACTAAACTGCGGACCACCCTTGTGATGGGAAGCTTTTCAGTCCCTAGAGCCCCATAGCTTTTGGTTACTACTGAGAACCCCATTACACCCTCTCCAATAGGGAGGGACCAAAAACTATGGGAGGACAAAATTAACCCCCAGGTGTGGGACCAGGGGACTCCTGGACAAGCCTACCAAACTGAACTGGTCATCATTGTCCTCCAAGGTCCCACTCGGTTTCCAAACTAGAAACAATATCCCCTCAGAAGAGAAACTCGGGAAGGACTACAGCCTCTAAAAGTAAATTCCTTGCCTGTGGGCTATTGGTCCCCACCAATTCACTGTGTAACACCCCAATCCTCCCTGTAAAGAAAAGGACAGAACCTGGCAAATGGTTCAAGATCTCTGGATCATAAATGAAGCTGTGGCCCCCCTCCATCCCAGAGAACACAATCGCTATGCAATCTTGGGAGAAATCCCACCCAGTGCCAAGTGGTTTACAGTCTTGGATCTCAAAGATGCATTCTTTTGCATACCACTGGCCAAAGGATCCCAATATCTTTTCTGCCCTCAAGTGGGAGGCTCCAGGAGAAAAACACCAACAGATGACTTGGACAGTATTACCTCAGGGGTTCAGAGATAGCCCCTACCTGTTTGGGCAGGCTCTTAGCTGAATCTCCTAGATCTGGACCTGGGACCTAATGGAAAGATATTATAATACATAGATAAATTACTAATCTAATCTCCAGATGGAAAAAAAGTCCAACAACATGCAGTTCAGGGTCTAAACTTTTTGGCAGAGGATGGTTGAGACAAAGGCATGGATGGTTGAGACAAAGGTCACTTACCTGGGGGTTCAGATTACACATGGGTCCAGGAGCCTATCCTCTGATTGGGTACAAGGAATCCTCAAGTTGCCCTCCCCTACAACTCAAAAACAACTGTGAGCTTTCCTGGGGCAAACTGGGTATTGCAGAATCTGGATACCCAACTATGGCCTAATTGCCCAGCCTTTATATAAAAGCTTGAAGGGATGGGATGATTCAATCCCACTGATGTGGGTAACTCCTCAAAAGAAGGTAGAGGCTGCACTAAAACAATCCTTAGCTCAAGCACCTGCTTTGAGGTTTCCAGACCCAGAAAAAGCATTCCAACTTTAAGTCCACAAAAAAGAAGGAATAGCCTTGGGAGTGTTAACTCAAAGGTTAGGACCTGAGCCCCAGCCTGTAGCTTACTTATCCAAGAGGCTTGACCCAACCGCCTAAGGCTGGCCTCCCTGCCTTCAAAATCTTGCAGCTATTGCAATCCTGATAGAAGATGCTTTAAAACTCTCTTTGGGGAGGGGGGGGGGGGGTTGCAAACTATTTTTTCCAGTCACCAAGTGAAACTGGTGACTTCCCTGGTGGCTCAGATGGTCAAGCATCTGCCTACAAGGTGGGAGACCTGGTTTTGATCCCTGGGTCGGGAAGATGCTCTGGAGAAGGAAATGGCAACCCACTCCAGTACTCTTGCCTGGAAAATCCCATTTACGGAGGAGCCTGGCCTTCCTCCATGGGGTCGCAAAGAGTCAGACATGACTGAGCAACTAACTTTCACTTTCAAGTGAAACAACTCGTAATTGGAAGAGGCCATTTATGGGTGTCTGATCAAAGAATCCTCAGATATCAAGTAGTGCTGATGGAAAATCCAGGCCTCACTATATCCCCTTGTGAGGCTCTTAACCCAGCCACCCTCCTGCCTAGCCCTGAGGGCTCTCTCCCCTTTCACTCTTGCCTAGAAACCTTGAACCACTAGACAAAATCCCAAGAGGGGTTGTCAGAAGATCCTCTGACCAATCCTGAGGAAATATAGTATACTGATGGAAATCAGCTTTGTCTTGGATGGAAAAAGAAGAGCTGGATATGCAGTAGTCTCCAGTTTTGAGACCACAGACGCTAAACCTTTGCTACCAGGTACTTCAGCCCAATTAGCTGAGCTCATAGCCCTGACTCGAGCTTTAGACCTGGGAAAAGGATAAAGAGTAGCCATTTGCACTGACTCCAAGCATGCCCTTCTGGTGCTACATGCACATGCTGCTACTTGGAAAGAAAGAAGCCACTTGACCACCTGAGGGTCCCCAGTCAAATATGGTGATTGAATCCATAGGCTCTTGGAAGCAGTTCATCTGCCCTCTGAGGTTTCAGTCTCCTACTGTAAAAGACACCAAAAAGGGAGCACGGAAGTTGCATGAGGGAACCAAGCAGCTTATCAGGCAGCTAAGAGAGCAGCATTACAGAACAATGACCTAATAGGGGTTGCCACCTTAGTTCCACAGGCTACTCTGTGGAAGTAAGACTACTCTGTCTGCCAGAAACTCTTTCATATACTGAAGGTGAGACTCTTAAAGCTAAGAGTGAGGGCTTTCAATAAGATGATATCAGGTGGTTCCACAACGAGGGACTCCTTTTTCTGCCTGGGAATCTCCAATGGAAGTCGGTTAACTCCTAACATGCCACCACTCATTTAGAGGAAAAGGCCCTCCAAAGATTACTAGAAAGGTCCTTCAGAGGAACAGGCCTCCAAATGACCATAAGGCAAGTGGTCTCCTCTTGTCCCACTTGCCAATTAAACAACCCCCAAGGAGCTCAAAACCCCAGCTGGCCTAGCCCATCCAACGATGTAGGACCTACCCAGGAGAGGACTGGCAGATGGACTTCACTCAGATGCCAGTTTCTCAAGGGTATAAATACCTATTAGTCATAATAGATACATTCACAGGATGGATTGAAGGCTTTCCCACCTAGACTGAGAAGCCTGAGGCAGTGGTTAGAAAAAAATGCTCCATAAAATCATTCCAAGATTTGGTCTGTCCAGGTCATTACAAAGTGATAATGGGACATCAGTTACTTCTAAGGTCACCCAGGGGGTCTCTAAAGCATTGGGCATTACTTGTTATCTCCATTGTGCCTGGAGGCCTCAGTCTTCAGGAAAAGTAGAAAGAGCCAACCAATTCTTAAAATCAGCTATAAAAAAAATAATCCAGGAGACCTCCCTGGGATGGAAAGAGGCTTTACCAGTAGCTCTCCTCTGCACCCGTATTGCCCCTAAGGAACAAGTTGGTCTTAGCCCTTATGAGATGCCATATGGGAGACCTTTTGTTTATATCAACGACCTACTCCTAGATCCAGAGGCTCAGACCTTCCAGTCTTATACCATAGTCACTGGGCAATTCCAACAGGATATACGTTTGTGGTCAACCAGGACCCAAAAGATTCTAAAGAGTCACCACTATATGCTCCAGGGACCCAAGTCCTAATTAAAATCTGGAAATATGGGTCCCCAAAGGCTCAACTCTAGCCCACATGGAAGGGCCCCTACCCTGTAATACTTTCTACCCCCACAGCAGTCAAGGTACCAGGACACGACTCCTGGATTCACTACTCATGAGTCAAGCCATGGAAGAAAACAGAAGAGGATACTCAAAACACCTATGAGCCCCTAGGCGATCTCAGATACCTATTCAGAACCACAAATCAGTGCCATTCTAATGAACACTCCCAAAATTAAGTTTCTGGGGATAAGATTTCTCAGGATAGCTCTAAAGAGCCAACACAGTTTGGCAGGGGCTGTACTCCAAAAGAGACAAAAGATAGATCTCCTGATCCCTGAACAAGGAAGGACCTGAGCCATCTTGAATGAGATGTGTTGTTTCTGGGTAAATACCTCCAGCTAAGTTAAAGAAAGTATCACAGTCCTCAAGAAAAACATTCAGACCCTACAGGATCTCAAAGAATGAGCTGGAGAGTTCTTGAAGCGTCTACAATCTCTCTTTGGGGGATCCTCCTGGTGATGGGAAATTAGGAATTGGCTAATGCCCCTACTAGTCCCTGTCATCACCATATTGGTGCTGCTTATGATTGCTCCATGTATTATCAATTGTCTAACCCATTTTGTCTCTGCCCAGGTCAACAAGCTACAACATGCAGTGCCAGTTCAACAAGGATATATAAAACTACAGCTGACCACAGAAAATATCACTCAGCCTTAGATGGACACCAGTGTAAGGACTCTAAGGCTTGAGACTAGCAAGAAGGGGAGGCCCAATGCCCCTCACCATCCAAGTTCATCAGGAAGTAGCCAGAGAGACCTCTATGCCCCTATTCCCAAAGAATTGGGCCTCCCATCTCTTGAGGGGGGAGTGTTAGGTAGTTAAAATAGGAAAAAGGAGTCCAGAATGGCAGTGGCTAAAAGACAAAGAAGGGAAAGGCCCATGAAAATAGAACAAAGGAAGGTCCAGGGCTGGAGTGAGAACCTCAGATAAAACAAACAGCCCTCCTGGCTGTTTACATAGCCCAGTTTACATAGGGCAGGCTCAGGGGGAGGAGAAAAAACATATAAAAAGAGGAGCCAAAATTACACCAGGGGCTTCTTTTCTCTTCGCATCTTTTGGGTCAGCCCGCCCTCACGTTTCGAGAATGTATTTTCCTTTACTTTCTAAATAAAACTGTAACACGGAGCTGTAACACTGGTCTGTCCGAGGAAATTACGCGGGGCTGCAACACCGGTCCACCCATCACTTGAAATTTTTGTTGCGATGAGACAGAACCGAAGAAATTACACACTTCCCCAACAGAAGGAAAGCTATGACAGACATAGACAGCATATTAAAAAGCAGAAACACCACTTTCTGACCAAGGTCCATATAGTCAAAACTATGGTTTTTCCAGTAGTCATGTACAGATGTGAGAGTTGAGCCATAAAGAGGGGTGAGAGGCAAAGAATTGATTCTTTCAAATTGTGCTGGAGAAGACTCTTGAGAATCCCTTTGACGGCAAGGAGATCAAACCAGTCAATCCTAAAGGAAATTAATCCTGAGTATTCATTGGAAGGACTGATGCTGAAGCTGAAGCACCAATACTTTGGCCACCTGATTCAAAGAGTTGACTCATTGGAAAAGACCCTGATGCTGGGAAAGATTGAAGACAGGAGGAGAAGAGGGTGGCAGATGATGAGATGGTTAGATAGCATTACCAACTCAATGGACATGAATTTGAGCAAACTCCAGGAGGTAGTGGAGGACAGGGAAGTCTGGTGTGCTATCATTCATGGGGTTGCAAAGAGTCAGACAAAATTGAGCAACTGAACAACAACCTCTTTCAAGGCTCTGTCTCCAGAGCCAGTACATTCTGAAGTACAGGGGTTAGAACTTCAACACATATTTCGGAGAATACAATACAGCCCTTAGCACTGACCATTTGTACTCTCTTGGCTATTTTGTTATTAATCTTTTAAAATTTATTACAAACATTATTGCATATTAAGGAAAGTTTACTTTCTCTGTATGTTTACCTTTGTTGTTTTATGTATCAACTTACATGAATGCATCTTTTAAATTCTGGTTGATTAGCAATATAAGGCTAAGTACAGAAGGAATTTTACTTTTCTTACATCCTTGAATCACCAGCTAGAAGCATGACATCTCTGCTTATCTTGGAGTTTTCAGACTAGGTTTTTGGGGATTTTTTTTTGTTTTAATTAGAGGATAATTAACTTTACAATATTGTGATGGGTTTTGCCATACATCAACATGAATCATCATTGGGTGTACATGTCCCCTTCCCCTCAAGCCCACATTCCTCCCCATCCCACCCTTCTAGGTTGTCACGGAATACTTGCTTTGCATTCCCTGCTTCATACGTGGCTATATTTTACATATGGTAATGTATATGTTTCAATGCTATTCTCTCATATCATCCCCCAACTGTCCAAAAAGTCTGTGTCTCCATTGCTGTCTTGCAAGTAGGATCATCAGTACTATCTTTCTAGATTCCATATATATGCATTCATATATGATGTTTGTCTTTCTCTTTCTAACTTACTTCACTCTGTATAATAGGCTCTAGGCTCATCCACCTCATTAGAACTGACTCAAATGTGTTCCTTTTCCAGTTGAATTATATTCCATTGTATATATGGACCATAACTTCCTTATCCATTCATCTGTTGATGGATACCTAGGTTGCTTCCATGTCGTAGCTATTGTAAATAGTGCTGCAATGAACATTGGGGTGCATGTATCATTTTAAATTCTAGTTTCCTCAGTGTTAATGCCCAGTAGTGGGATTGCTAAGTTATTCGGTAGCTTTATTCCTAGTTTTTTTTAAGAAATCTCTGTACAGTTCTCCATATTGGCTGTATCAATTTGCATTCCCACCAACAGTGTAAGATGGTTCCCTTTTCTCCACACCCTCTCCAGAATTTATTGTGTGTTGATTTTTTGATGATGGTCATTCTGACTGGTGTGAGGTGATATCTCATTGTAGTTTTGATTTGCATTTCTCTAATAATGAATGATATTGAGCATCTTTGTGTGTGTTTATTAGCCATCTGTATGTCTCTTTTGGAGAAATGTCTGTTTAGGTCTTCTGCTCACTCTTTGATTGGGTTGTTTGTTTTTCTGGTATTGAGCTGCATGAACTACTTGTATATTTTAGAAATTTTCTGTCAGTTGTTTCGTTTACTGTTAATTTCTCCCATTCTGAGGGTTGTTTTTTCACTTTACTAGGTTTTGCTACAACTTTGTTTCAGCATAATACTGATAGCATGGGGCCATCCTAGCTATTAAATATGTAAGACCAGCACTCGGATTTAGCTCTAAATTCTCCTCCTTTGTTGCTCCATTATTAACACTCTAGTGCTGGTAAAAGCAAACATGTCATTTAAAAAAAATTATAAAGCATATCAATACAAGGGCTTTAAAGATGTCAAAGCATCTGTTTTTGTAGGCAGGTAAATAATCATCTATGTGGTTTTAATTTGAGGGGCATAAAAATAACCTCCTCTATGACTTAAGTCCTCCCAATAAAATCATCTTTGTCTCCATAAAGGCCTGGGTTAAAGCAAATGGTTATCAGAGAGGGAAGGGAGCCATTCCCTTTTACTCAGTGCTGCAGCAAGGTTGGGATCTAAGGAAATGAGGCCCGGAGTGAAGGATGCTGAAACTTAGGGCTTAGAACTGTGGGAAATATCAGTAGGCCAAATTGTCATCATAAAATGCTCCTCACCATGTACGTAGGGGATGATGTTTTTCACCAGTGAGATATATGACCTCTGGACCTGTGGGAATCATCATGTGATAAAGCAAAGAAACTGAGCATAGAATGTTCCTTCTGGAGGACAGAGAGCAAACTCCTAGTTGCTCTCTCCCACTCCTAGTTGTCCCTGGAAACCTCTCTTATCACCCTCTATCCCAGCTTTCTGATCTGTGTAACATTGTCTATGGTTCTTTACCACATTCGAGGAGCTTAGAATCACAAACTGTCAGAGAAGGGAGAAATCACCCTCCCTCAAGGATACACAAGTGAGCAGAGGCCACCTGACTTCTCTACACAAAAAAGGAATGTGGGGAAGGCAGGGGCAGACCAAGGTGGGAAAAAGGATGTGTCAGCTCACTATTGATACATCGGGAATTCAGAACTACAGCTGTCGATAGACTCTCTTTCCCTTCTGAAATGAAACATAGGTTGTATAAATGAGGCATCTACTTCATTTTTAAAGTCTTTCATGTTTCAGTTCAGTTCAGTTCAGTCACTCAGTTGTGTCCAACTCTTTGCGACCCCATGAATCACAGCACGCCAGGCCCCCCTGTCCATCACCAACTCCCGAAGTTCACTCAAACTCATGTCCATCGAGTCAGTGATGCCATCCAGCCATCTCATCCTCTGTCATCCCCTTCTCCTCCTGCCCCCAATCCCTCCCAGCATCAGGGTCTTTTCCAATGAGGCAACTCTTCTCATGAGGTGGCCAAAGTACTGGAGTTTCAGCTTTAGAATTAGTCCTTCCAATGAACACCCAGGACTGATCTCCTTTAGGATGGACTGGTTGGATCTCCTTGCAGTCCATGGGACTTTCAAGAGTCTTCTCCAACACCACAATTCAAAAGCATCAATTCTTCGGCACTCAGCCCTCTTCACAGTCCAACTCTCACATCCATACATGACCACTGGAAAAACTATAGCCTTGACTAGACAGACCTTTGTTGGCAAAGTAATATCTCTGCTTTTAAATATACTATCGAGGTTGGTCATAACTTTCCTTCCAAGGAGTAAGTGTCTTTTAATTTCATGGCTGCAGTCACCATCTGCAGTGATTTTGGAACCCAAAAAAATAAACTCTGACACTGTTTCCACTGTTTCCCCATCTATTTCCCATGAAGTGATGGGACCAGATGCCATGATCTTTGTTTTCTGAATGTTGAGCATTAAGCCAACTTTTTCACTCTCCTCTTTCACCTTCATCAAGAGGCTTTTTAGTTCCTCTTCACTTTTTGCCATAAGGGTGGTGTTATCTGCATATCTGAGGTTACTGATATTTCTCTCGGCAATCTTGATTCCAGCTTGTGCTTCTTCCAGCCCAGCGTTTCTCATGATGTACTCTGCATAGAAGTGAAATAAGCAGGGTGACAATATACAGCCTTGGCATACTCCTTTTCCTATTTGGAACCAGTCTGTTGTTTCATGTCCAGTTCTAATTGTTGCTTTCTGACCTGCATATAGGTTTCTCAAGAGCCAGGTCAGGTGGTCTGGTATTCCCATCTCTTACAGAATTTTCCACAGTTTATTGTGATCCACACAGTCAAAGGCTTTGGCATAGTCAATAAAGCAGAAATAGATGTTTTTCTGGAATTCTCTTGCTTTTTTGATGATCCAGCCGATGTTGGCAATTTGATCTCTGGTTCCTCTGCCCTTTCTAAAACCAGCTTGAACATCTGGAAGTTCACGGTTCACGTATTGCTGAAGCCTGGCTTGGAGAATTTTGAGCATTACTTTACTGGCGTGTGAGATGAGTGTTTATGTAACTCAAATATGTAAGTGCTTTCATGTTTATGTAACTCAAATACCTAAGTGCTCAAACCAAGTAGTCAGTAGTAGGGCATACACTTTCCTTGACTTGAGGATTAATGGAAAAATGACAAAATAGTTGTTCTTTTTGAAAAATGACTCCATAATAACAATTAAAACAAGTATTGATCTTTTAGTGTGTAGTTTAATCCTGAATGCATATTTATGCAGGGTTATCTCACCATTAAGGCACAGTCTCATCTTTATAAAAAGCATAAAGGGATGTGTATGTATGTGTGCCTTGTGTTCACATGTGTGCACACCCCCGTGCACTGGAACTCTAGACACTGGAGCATGACGCCAGAGTGACAGTAAACGGAAGGCAAGTGCATTAAAGAAGAGTAGGAACATAGAATTCACAGCAGTTCTCCTTCAGTATAAGGGTGAGTTTTCAGTTCTTCGTATTTATACGCTTTTTTCTAAAAAGTCTACAGTAGTAGCTAAAAAGTCTACAACAGTAAAATGGCTATCTTTTATTATATGCCTGTCACTATCCTAAGTCTTTCCTAGGTAATAGCTCATTTAATCTTCTCAACAGCCTATTACCCTCACTTTATAGTTGAGAAAACTGAAGCAAATGGATATTAAATAACTTGCCCCAGATTCAGATCTAGAAAGTACAAAAGCTGGGATTCAAACTCAGCCATTCCAATGTTCAAAAAGAGCTTAGCTGCCACAATAAACATGAGTTTACTTTTCCTTATAAATGTGTATGGATTTATATATACACATATATGTATTATAAGCATTTTTAAGGCTAGACATATGCATGTATTTAAATAAATGCACAGCATCTAAAGTTGAATTTCATTCTCTTAGTTAATAGAGAAGAGTATAACTATTTTCCACAATACCTTAACTCTTAGGTTTTTCAGGAGAAAGAACTCTGTAGTAGGAGGAAGAAGGCTCTGCAAATCCTTCCTACTGTTTGGTAGCCACCTGACTCAGGACTGAAATGCTCTCAGATTATCATCAATACTTGGAGCCTAAAAATCAGATGAGTTTCAGATGAATATGCTATACAATGACAAAAATGTAGATTTGAAATCCTCAAGCTCCAGGCTCACACTTCATAAAGGGAACAATTCCAAAATCTCTCCCCTCAACAGTCTTCTAGCCTATTCTCAAACGTTTCTAGTGTGAAGAGCTCACCCCTCCAAGAGGCGACATTTTCCCTCATTGAGCCTCCCATATCATAAGTCTCCATACCGTAAGTAAAGTCTCCCCACGAGAACCTGAAATCTCACAGTGTAAGCTCTGCACTTGGGTACTGCACGGAAAGGCACATTGTCTAAAGCTATGAGGCTACCATTGTGCCCAGCTCCCTCCTTTTGAATTCTACCTTTCTCTTTGTGTTCCCACTCCAGTTACCCTGGGAGATAACACAAGTGAAGCTAATACTTGAAAGTAACTAAGTTCCAATGGAAAACACTTCCTTCTATGGTGCTTTAGTGATGAGGTTATCACATCCTCTTAAGTGTTAAATGTTAACTATAGTGGCTGAAAGCTGGTGCTCAGTAAATTGCCAACAATGTTGCAGGAATGGGCAAATATTTCTATTAAATGAATCAGGCCTTAGGTGTGTAATATACCAGGTTTTCAGTTCTTCAACCCTCTGACCCCAAACCATCAGGCCCAGACCCTGACCTCCAGCTCCTGTATCTTTAAGACCACCTGAGGTATCTAAACCTTCAGAACATGCCTGGACCTAACCTTGGCTGCATCTTCTCAGAATGTTCCAGCTTCAACCTTGGATTTGCCACAAACTGTGGGTTCTGGCTCTGCTCACATTTGGCATCTCCCAATGTACTGACCCAGATCATATTCACAGACCTGGATTCTGCCTTCTGGACAAGGTGTTCACTTCTTGCCAACACTTGCCTATTTATGGCATCATTATTTCAATCTCAGCACTGACAAGGCTCATGAAGGCTGAACCAGGCAGATGGAATGAAGCCAAACCAGCTCTCCCACGTCATCTGCCAGGACTCCTGAGTGTGGCTCCCTTCTCCAGCCTTAGGGCCTCACCTGCTCCCTATCCTCCCCACTTTGTCAGGAACACAATCCCCCTACCCCAGAGTCCCTTTCCCTCTATTCCCAGTTCAAATCCTAGCACAGGGTTAAGAATCCAGGCTCTGGAATCAGAATGCCTGGGTTTGAGTCCAGGTTTCCCACATATTAACTACATGGCCTTAGTTGAGTATGACTTAACTCTCAATACTTAGGTTTTCTCATGTGTAAAATGAGAATAGTATCAGTACCACTTGTGGAGGCACCACCAGCAGCTGATCCGACATCCAGGTCCTTCCTCCTTCTTCAGCTCAGAAACTTTTAGACACCTCTGTGCTCAGATTAACAAATAAAAGCCTCCTTCTGTCTCCCAATCCTGCCCCTGAGGTGTCTAACCAGTGGGACAGAAGGGAAGTCTGAAGTCAGTAGGGATTCCTAGGAAAGTTTTTCTTTCCATTTATTAGCATTTGTTGCTTCCTTCCTTCTGGGATGCCAATTCACAGCCTGCAGTGGATCAGCCCATTTGTACCAGGCATAACCAAACCCAGAGCCTGGCAGAGCAGGAAGGTAGAAGGAGCCAGAACCTTGATGATGTCTCAAGCACCTGCAGTGAGCCCAGACTGTCTACTCCTGGACTTCTTCTTTTTTTTTTTTTTTTTTTTCATTTATTGTATTGGTTTTGCCATACATTGACATGAATCCGCCATGGGTGTACATATGGTCCCCATCCTGAACCTCCTCCCACTTCCCTCCTCATTCCATCCCTCTGGGTCATCCCAGTGCACCAGCCCCGAGCACCCTGTATGATGCATCAAACCTGGACCAGCGATTAGTTTCACATGTGATGATTTACATGTTTCAATGTCATTCTCCCATATCACCCACCCTTGCCCTCTCCCACAGAGTCCAAAAGACTGTTCTATACATCTGTGTCTATTTTGCTGTCTCGCATACAGAGTTGTCATTACCATCTTTCCAAATTCTATATATATGTGTTAGTATACTGTATTGGTGTTTTTCTTTCTGGCTTACTTCACTCTGTATGCTGCTGCTGCTGCTGCTAAGTCGCTTCAGTCATGTCTGACTCTGTGCGATCCCATAGACGGAAGCCCATCAGGCTCCCCCATCCCTGGGATTCTCCAGGCAAGAACACTGGAGTGGGTTGCCATTTCCTTCTCCAAAGCATGAAAGTGAAAAGTGAAAGTGAAGTCACTCAGTTGTGTCTGACTCTTCGCGACCCCATGGACTGCAGCCTACCAGGCTCCTCCGCCCATGGGATTTTCCAGGCAAGAGTACTGGAGTGGGGTGCCATTGCCTTCTCCGTCACTGTGTATAATAGGCTCCAGTTTCATCCACCTCATTAGAACTGATTCAAATGTATTCTTTTTAATGGCTGAGTAATATTCCATTGTGTATATGTACCACTGCTGTCTTATCCATTCGTCTGCTGATTGACATCTAGGTTGCTTTCACGTCCTGGCTATCATAAACAGTGCTGTGATGAACATTGGGGTACACGTGTCTCTTTCACTTCTGGTTTCCTCAGTGTGTATGCCCAGCAGTGGGATTGCTGGATCATATGGCAGTTCTATTTTCAGTTTTTTAAGGAATCTCCACACTGTTCTCCATAGTGGCTGTACTAGTTTGCATTCCCACCAACAGTGTAAGAGGGTTCCCTTTTCTCCACACCCTCTCTAGCATTTATTGCTTGTAGACTTTTGGATAGCAGCCATTCTGACTGACGTGAAATGGTACCTCATTGTGGTTTTGATTTGCATTTCTCTGATAATGAGTGATGTTGAGCATTTTTTCATATGTTTGTTAGCCATCTGTATGTCTTCTTTGGAGAAGTGTCTATTTAGTTCTTTGGCTCACTTTTTGACTGGGTCGTTTATTTTTCTGGAATTGAGCTGCAGGAGTTGCCTGTATATTTTTGAGATTAATTCTTTTCCAGTGGCTTCATTGCCATTATTTTCTCCCATTCTGAAGGCTGTCTTTTCACCTTGCTTATAGTTTCCTTTGTTGTGCAGAAGCTTTTAATTTTAATCATGTCCCATTTGTTTATTTTTGCTTTTATTCCCAATATTCTGGGAGGTGGGTCATAGAGGATCCTGCTGTGGTTTATGTTGGAGAGTGTTTTGCCTATGTTCTCCTCTAGGAGTTTTATAGTTTCTGGTCTTACATTTAGATCTTTAATCCATTTTGAGTTTATTTTTGTGTATGGTGTTAGAAAGTGTTCTAGTTTCATTCTTTTACAAGTGGTTGACCAGTTTTCCCAGCACCACTTGTTAAAGAGTTTGTCTTTTCTCCATTGTATATCCTTGCCTCCTTTGTCAAAGATAAGGTGTCCATAGGTGCGTGGGTTAATTTCTGAGCTTTCTATTTTGTTCCATTGATCTATATTTCTGTCTTTGTGCCAGTACCATACTGTCTTGATTATTGTGGCTTTGTAGTAGAGACTGAAGTCAGGCATGTTGATTTCACCAGTTCCATTCTTCTTTCTCAAGATTACTTTGGCTATTCAAGGCTTTTTGTATTTCCATACCAATTGTGAAATTATTTGTTCTAGTTCTCTGAAAAATACTGTTGGTAGCTTGATAGGGATTGCATTGAATCTATAGATTGCTTTGGGTAGTATACTCATTTTCACTATATTGATTCTTCTGATCCATGAACACAGTATATTTCTCCATCTATTTGTGTCCTCTTTGATTTCTTTCACCAGCGTTTTATAGTTTTCTATATATAGGTCTTTTGTTTCTTTAGGTAGATATATGGCTGTATATTGTCACCCTGCTTATTTCACTTCTATGCAGAGTATATCATGAGGAACCCTGGGCTGGAAGAAGCACAAGCTGGAATCAAGATTGCCGGGAGAAATATCAATAACCTCAGATATGCAGATGACACCACCCTTATGCAGAAAGTGAAGAGGAACTAAAAAGCCTCTTGATGAAAGTGAAAGTGGAGAGTGAAAAACTTGGCTTAAAGCTCAACATTCAGAAAATGAAGATCATGGCATCTGGTCCCATCACTTCATGGGAAATAGATGGGGAAACAGTGGAAACAGTGTCAGACTTTCTTTTTCTGTGCTCCAAAATCACTGCAGATGGTGACTGCAGCCATGAAATTAAAAGACGCTTACTCCTTGGAAGAAAAGTTATGACCAACCTAAATAGCATATTGAAAAGCAGAGACATTACTTTGCCAACAAAGGTCCATCTAGTCAAGGTTATGGTTTTTCCAATGGTCATGTATGGATGTGAGAGTTGGACTTTAAAGAAAGCTGAGCACCGAAGAATTGATGCTTTTGAACTGTGGTGTTGGAGAAGACTCTTGAGAGTCCCTTGGACTGCAAGGAGATCCAACAAGTCCATTCTAAAGGAGATCAGTCCTGGGATTTCTTTGGAAGGAATGATGCTAAAGCTGAAACTCCAGTACTTTGGCCACCTCATGTGAAGAGTTGACTCCTTGGAAAAGACTCTGATGCTGGGAGGGATTGGGGGCAGGAGGAGAAGGGGACGACAGAGGATGAGATGGCTGAATGGCATCACTAACTCGATGGACATGAGTCTGAGTGAATTCCAGGAGTTGGTGATGGACACGGAGGCCTGGAATGCTGCGATTCATGGGGTCGCAAAGAATCAGACACAACTGAGCGACTGAACTGAACTGAACTGAACTGATAGGTTTTGGGTTGTTGTGTTTTCATTTTCATTCGTTTCTATGCATATTTTCTTTTTTGATTTCTTCTGTGATTTGTTGGTTATTCAGCAGTGTGTTGTTCAGCCTCCATATGTTGGCATTTTTAATAGTTTTTCTCCTTTTTCTTCTTATATGTGAGGAAAAACAATAGCAAACACCCTCTTCCAACAACACAAGAGAAGACTCTACACATGGAAATCACCAGATGGTCAATACCAAAATCAGATTGACTATATTCTTTGCAGCCAAAGTTGAAGAAGCTCTATACAGTCAGCAAAAACAAGATTGGAAGCTGACTGCAGCTCAGATCATGAACTCCTTATTGTCAAATTCAGACTTAAATTGAAGAAAGTAGGGAAAACCACTAGACCATTCAGGTATGACCTAAATCAAATCCCTTATGATTATACAGTGGAAGTGAGAAATAGATTTAAGGGACTAGATCTGATAGACAAAGTGCCTGATGAACTATGGACTGAGGTTCCTGACATTGCCCAGGAGACAGGGATCAAGACTATCCCCATGGAAAAGAAATGCAAAAAAGCAAAACGGCTGTCCTGGGAGGCCTTACAAATAGCTGTGAAAAAAAGAGAAGCGAAAAGCAAAGGAGAAAAGGAAAGATATAAGCATCTGAATGCAGAGTTCCAAAGAATAGCAAGGAGAGATAAGAAAGCTTTCCTCAGCGATCAATGCAAAGAAATAGAGGAAAACAACAGAATGGGAAAGACTAGAGATCTCTTTAAGAAAATTAGAGATACCAAGGGAACATTTCATGCAAAGATGGGCTCGATAAAGGGCAGAAATGGTATGGACCTAACAGAAGCAGAAGATATTAAGAAGAGGTGGCAGGAATACACAGAAGAACTGTACAAAAAAGATCTTCACGACCCAGATAATCACAATGGTGTGATCACTGACCTAGAGCCAGACATCCTGGAATGTGAAGTCAAGTGGGCCTTAGAAAGCATCATTACGAACAAAGCCAGTGGAGGTGATGGAATTCCAGTTGAGCTATTTCAAATCCTGAAAGATGATGCTGTGAAAGTGCTCACTCAATATGCCAGCAAATTTGGAAAACTCAGCAGCGGCCACAGGACTGGAAAAGGTCAGTTTTCATTCCAATCTCAAAGAAAGGCAATGTCAAAGAATGCTCAAACTACTGCACAATTGCACTCATCTCACATACCAGTAAAGTAATGCTCAAAATTCTTCAAGCCAGGCTTCAGCAGTACATGAACTGTGAACTTCCAGATGTTCAAGCTGGTTTTAGAAAAGGCAGAGGAACCAGAGATCAAACTGCCAACATCCACTGGATCATCAAAAAAGCAAGAGAGTTCCAGAAAAACATCTATTTCTGCTTTATTGACTATGCCAAAGCCTTTGACTGTGTGGATCACAATAAACTGTGGAAAATTCTGAAAGAGATGGGAATACCAGACCACCTGACCTGGCTCTTGAGAAACCTATATGCAGGTCAGGAAGCAACAGTTAGAACTGGACATGGAACAACAGACTGGTTCCAAATAGGAAAAGGAGTATGTCAAGGCTGTATACTGTCACCCTGCTTATTTCACTTCTATGCAGAGTACATCATGAGAAACGCTGGGCTGGAAGAAGCACAAGCTGGAATCAAGATTGCTGGGAGAAATATCAATAACCTCAGATATGCAGATGACACCACCCTTATGCAGAAAGTGAAGAGGAACTAAAAAGCCTCTTGATGAAAGTGAAAGAGGAGAGTGAAAAAGTTGGCTTAAAGCTCAACATTCAGAAAATGAAGATCATGGCATCTGGTCCCATCACTTCATGGGAAATAGATGGGGAAACAGTGGAAACAGTGTCAGACTTTATTTTTCTGGGCTCCAAAATCACTGCAGATGGTGACTGCAGCCAAGAAATTAAAAGATGCTTACTCCTTGGAAGGAAAGTTATGACCAACCTAGATAGCATATTCAAAAGCAGAGACATTACTTTGCCAACAAAGGTCTGTCTAGTCAAGGCTATGGTTTTTCCAGTGGTCATGTATGGATGTGAGAGTTCCACTGTGAAGAAAGCTGAGCACCGAAGAATTGATGCTTTTGAACTGTGGTGTTGGAGAAGACTCTTGAAAGTCCCTTGGACTGCAAGGAGATCCAACCAGTCCATTCTAAAGGAGATCAGCCCTGGGATTTCTTTGGAAGGAATGATGCTAAAGCTGAAACTCCAGTACTTTGGCCACCTCATGAGAAGTGTTGACTCATTGGAAAAGACCCTGATCCTGGGAGGAATTGGGGGCAGGAGGAGAAGGGGACGACAGAGGATGAGATGGCTGGATGGCATCACCGACTTTATGGACGTGAGTTTGAGTGAACTCTGGGAGTTGGTGATGGACAGGGAGGCCTGGTGTGCTGCCATTCACAGGGTTGCAAAGAGTCGGACGTGACTGAGCGACTGAAATGAACTGAACTGAACTGATTATGCTACTATGACCAGTTTCCTGTTACCTAACGGCTTGTCCTTGTGCGAACTAAATAAGAAAATATGGATAAGCACCTCTTGTGATGTCTCATGCAGTAAGTGCTGTAAAACTGTTAGCTGTTGTTATTTCAAACCCCAACTTTAGTGTCAATGGCTCCATGCCAGCCGACTGTGATATCTCCCCTCTCAAAGTGCCCTTCAGACTTACATTGTGTACCACTCGTTAGGCACATATCTTAAGCCTGAAGTCTCTTCTATGGCTATGTAATTTTTTGTACTATTGTTATTAAATTTGTATTTTCTGACTGTATAGATAGATAATAAACTTTGGGGTAACAATGTCTCAAGGTCTCCCCCACAACACTTACCCTAGTTCTCTACATATAGGTGCTACTCAATAAAATAAAACTCTAGAACTGCTGAAGCATCTGAAAATTTGCTTCCTCACATTTCCTGTTGTACTTTGCAGCCAAATTCTTTAAAGGATTTTCTAGATGTATTAAACAGCTGAGAGGTTTTTATGAAATTGTTTCTATGGAATAAATGTTTTTCTTAGCTTTTTGAATACTGTAGAACTGATACTCCATCAATGACAAGTTTTGAAAGGCTACTAATGCAACACAGATTTTTAACAATAGTATTAGCTATTAATACGGAGAAGTTTCCTTCAAAATGGCAACCCACTCCAGTGTTCTTGCCTGGAGAATCCCAGAGATGGCGGAGCCTGGCGGGCTGCGTCTGTGGGGTCGCACAGAGTCGGACACGACTGAAGCCACTTAGCAGCCGCAGCAGCAGCAGCTATTAATACAACTGTCTTTCTTATCAAGTGATACAATATTTTAATGAGCTGCCCTCACCCCCAGAATTGGACTATGAATGACTGAAGGCTGGGAGAGAAAATGCACTGTCCACAGTGACCTATCCATATCTTGCCTCTTCTTCACGTGCCTAGATGCAATGCACAGGAGCCAGGCGGTGTAGACCTGTGGGAGTTTGTGTGTAACATGATCAGATCTGGATTTTCGAAAGTCACTTTCATGCACAGTAATTGGAAGACAGGAGGAGGGGCAGTGTGCAGCTTCGACGTCCCAGAGAGCTTCTCCAAACGCCAGTCTTTGCTTCTGCAACCATCACCTCCCTTCTGGCAGGGGTCCAAGGGCTTAACAAGGAGCTTGGAAGAAAAGTCTGGAAGTGGAAGAATAGTCAAATTAGACTGAGAGTGTTGTTGTAAGCTTGTTGCCAGACTTGTGTCTACTCTACTAGCTTTCAAAGGAGACTTAAAACTCATGCCTTGCCATCTTGCTGACCATAATTACTAACTATACGTGGTTTATTGTCTTGAGAAAAGGGAGAGATTTTTTTTCCCCCTAAAGTAATGCCATTTAGAGTCTCTGTAGAAAGCAAAGAAGTGACTGATAAAAGGAGTCAAGAGTCAGGAAGATAAAAGTAAACAGAGCATTCCTAGGAGCTGAAGACTTCAGTCAAAATCTTATTTGCATTTACCCAGAGAAAAGCCTGGAGTTTCTTTTCTTGATCTTAGTCCAAGGGTGAGGTTTTCTGGAAAGTCTGAGAAGAAATTTATGCCTAGCAGTTAGAGGCCTATAGGGAAAGAAAACAATATGTTCCTTTTTTTTTTTTTTTCCTGAAGAAAGCTCCAGCAAAGAGCCTTGCAATCAATTTCTCTGGCATTCCTAAGCCCTTGGAGGACACACATTGGCCATTTTGTACCTATATTCAAAATATCATTTGGTATGGTATGTCCAGCGTCTTTGATTTCACTAGGGTGCTACCAGGGCAAATGGGAGAGAAAATGCACTGGGAGAGAAAATCAGTGATCTGAGTCCCTAGGAGTGGTGGTCATGCCCTTGGTCTGAGACCTATCAGGTTACACTTCCCATCCTGCAAACTCTTGCAAAAATAAGACACAAGTGAATTTACCTACAAAACAGAAACAGATTCACAGGCATAGAGAATAGACTTGTGGCTGCCAAGGGGGAAGGGAGGGTTTGAGGGAGGGATGGGGTGGGATATATAATATGGATAAACAAAATGGTCCTACTGTATAGCACAGGGAATTTTATTCAACATTCTGTGATAAACCATAAGGGAAAAGAATATTAAAAAGAATATGTGTATATATGTGTGTATGTATGTGTGTGTGCTCAGTCGAGTCTGATTCTGTGACACCCTGGACTGTAGCCTGCCAGGCTCCTCTGTCCATGGAATTTTCCAGGCAAGAATACTGGAATAGGTTGCTACTTCCTACTCCATGGGATTTTCACAACCCAGGGATCAAATGTGCATCTCTTGTGTCTCCTGCACTGGCAGACAGATTCCTTACCACTGCACCAGCTAGAAAGCCCATATGTATATATGTACATATATACATTCATAATGTGTTAATTTCTCCTGTAAAGTGATTGTTTTATATATATGTATATATAAAACATATATATAACATACACATATATAACTGAATCACTTTGCTGTACAGCAGAAATTAACATAACTTTGTAAATCAATGATGCTTTAACAAAATAAATTTTAAAAGTAAACATATACCAAAAATTAATTAATTAAAATTGAATAGTTGTCCAGTTACACTGTCACCCCATCTTACTTTAATCCATGGGACAGCTCCTAGTACATTTGGATTTTTCTGGGTATTTATTTCTGTATTTGCTTATTATCTGTCTCCCCATTAAAATTAGGGATCATGGCTGTCTTATTTACTTCTGCAGACTCAGTATTTAGGAAAGTAGTTGGCATATAACAAACAAATATTTGTTAATTCATATTACTAAATTGCATCATTAAACAAGGCAATATAGCATACATCAATATGCTAAAAGTACATATTTTGAGTCCAAATCTATGTGTGAATCCCATTCCTTTCACATTGCTATTGGCAAAATGACCATTTAACCTCTTTGTCTCCATTTCTACACCCTAAATAAAGGAATAGTAACTACTTCATAATATTGACATGAGAATTAGATGATGTCTTTACATAAGTGTTCAATATGTTAGATATTAATACTACAGAAAATTAAAGAGAATGAATGACATATAGCCTAACTATAATGCCTCCAAATTTACTTCTATTGTTTGCCTAAAGACTTGTACTCACATATTGCTGTAATTCATTTGCACATAAGAAAACTAATCTTTAACTGAAAACCTACTATGTTCCCATTTTAAGCATTTTTATATCTATTGACTTTAATCTCTATTGATCATATGAGAAAGCTATTACTATACCCATTATATAGTTGAGAAAAACTAAAGCCTAGAAGAGTGAGTAATTTGCCTAAAGTAGGAGACTTCACTTTCACTTTTCACTTTCATGCATTGGAGAAGGCAATGGCACCCCACTCCAGTACTCTTGCCTGGAAATCCCATGGACGGAGGAGTCTGGTAGGCTACAGTCCATGGGGTCGCTAAGAGTCGGACAAGACTGAGCGACTTCACTTTCACTTTTCACTTTCATGCATTGGAGAGGGAAATGGCAACCCACTCCAGTGTTCTTGCCTGGAGAATCCCAGGGATGGGGGAGCCTGGTTGGCTGGCGTCTATGGGGTCGCTCAAAGTCAGACACGAATGAAGCAACTTAGCAGCAGCAGCAGCAGCATACAACTAGTAAGTTGGCTTAAAGTTGACAGTTGTGCTCTATAAAGTTTGTTCTTAATCATTACTATCATGGGCCTCTCTATATTTTAATTAACATTTAAAAAACCCTAATATTAATTCATACTATTATTTTCACATATCAAAATGTCAATATGATTATCATCATTTAAAAACATTTTCCAATTATGATGACAGAATACAGGTTTTTAATCAGTTGGTGGATATAATTATTTTAGTTGACCTTTTGCTTTTGAACTGTGGTGTTGGAGAAGACTCTTGAGAGTCCCTTGGACTGCAAGGAGATCCAACCAGTCCATCCTAAAGGAGATCAGTCCTGGGTGTTCATTGGAAGGACTGATGTTGAAGTTGAAACTCCAATACTTTGGCCACCTGATGTGAAGAGCTGACTCATTTGAAAGGACTCCGATGCTGGGAAAGATTGAAGACAGGAGGAGAAGGGGACAACAGAGGATGAGATGGTTGGATGGCATCACCAACTAGATGGACATGGGTTTGGGTGGACTCCGGAAGTTGGTGATGATCAGGGAGGCCTGGTGAGCTACAGTTCATGGGGTCGCAAAGAGTTAGACACGACTGAGCAACTGAACTGAACTGAACTGAAAAAAATTCTGTAAAACAGGGCTTCCCTAGTGGTACAACAGTTAAGAATCCCTTTGCAATGCAGGGAACATGGGTTTGATCCCTGGTCCAGGAAGATCCCACATGTTGCTGAGCAACTAAGTCCCTGCACTGCAACTACTGAGCCAGTGCTCCAGAGCCCAGGAGCCACAACTACTGAAGCCCCTGCACCCTGGAGCCCATGCTCTCCAACAAGAGAGGCCACCACAGTGAGAAGCTCCCCATTCTCTGCAACTAAGGAAAGCCCTCACACAGCAACAGAGACCCAGCATAGTCAAAAATAAGATTTTAAAAAATAAAATAAATTTTAAAAATTATTTTTAAAAATTCTGTAAGATCACTATTATTAGCCTCACTTTAGAGTTGTAGGGACTCCAGGACCAAAGTCTGAATGTTTCTCCCAACATCACATGCCAAGTTTGAGGGCCAGGTCTTCAACATCTAGTTCTAGGTCTTCTGGTCTTTTTGTAAGAACTGCTGTCTACATTAATGGAATATTACAAGTTTAAGATGGCATATCCTGTTCAGTTTTGAATTAAAAACTGTTAGTTAGAATTTGATATTTGAAGTTTAAGTGTTTTCTAACCCCAACTCTAAAAATCCTCTCAACCTAAATTAAGATCATGCAATGGCATTCTACAAAATCCAAGTTTTCTCCTTTTGGTTTCTGGATGGACTTAAAAAGTTTGGCCAATCTGAAACCATAATGGTCTGCACAGTGACATGGTGGGAGGAATCCTATGAGGGTAACAGAGCAATAAGAAACCCAGAATTAGAGTTTTGCCTGGAGAGTAAAGAAAGCTAAAAATCCAGGACAGTCACTCAAAATAAAGCCCAATCAAGGCCATGAAAATGAAACAGGAGCAGGAGAGAATGTCTGGAGCTTTCTGAGACCTTCTTAAATGAAAGCAAGAGTTATTCATTCAGACTTTGGGTTTATGAACCCAGCCCAGAGTTGCCACCCTCCCCCCCCACCAGAAGCCTGTACCATGGGGTTAAGACTGACTTCCTGGAGAGAAAAGTACCAAGTGCAACAAGAAAAAATGCCTGTTGAGAGTGAGGTCTGGGGCAGGCAGCAGCTAAGCAGGCCCTAATGGTCCCTTCTTCCTGGTCCTCATGTCCCTGGGTAATTAACTCTCCCTGAGTACAGGTGGGACAGGAATAAAACACAGCAAAAGTGATGGGATGTTACCTCCAATATTGGGTTACAAAAAGGCTCTGGTTTCCATCATTCTTCCCTCTCTCACTTGCCCATTGGCTCTGAGGGAAGCCAGCCACTATGCTGAGAGCTTTCCTGTGGAGAAGTCCATGTAGCAAGAAACTGAGTGAGACCCTCAGCGCAACAGCCAGCAAAGAAATTAATCCTGCCAGCAACTGCGTGAGCCAGTTTGGAACCAGAGCCTCCCCTAGTTGAAACTTTCAGATGAGGCTATATACCCCCAGCTGCCACTTTGACTGCAATCTTGTGAGAGACCCTGAGGCAGAGGTATTCACATAGACTGTCCCCTGATTCCTCACTCCAGAAGCGGAGAAATAATAGATGTTTGTTATGTTCAGTGACTAAGTTTGGGGTCATTTGTTACAAAGCAATAGATTTTTAATACAGAAACTCTGCCAAAAGTAAGGGCCCCAATATATGAGACTCATTCATCTATCCATTCACTTAGCACCTACTGTTTGAGCATTACTGAGATAAAATCACATAAGGGACAAGAAGAGTCCCCTGTCTTGAAGGAGCTACATTCTGAACAAGTCTGAACAAACATCTAGGGAAGGCAGCAAGATCAAAGTTCCAGTTGAGAAAGGCATTCCAAAGGAGGTGAGCTAGGTTCTTGGCCAGACCTCCCTGGATAGGCAGTATTCAATGGACAGGCAGAGATGGGGATAGGAAAAGCCAGAGAGGAGAGTGAATGATGGCAAGTGGGAAGCAGGTCTAGACCTTTGAGAGTCTGCAAGTTAGTGGGAAAAGGTATTAGGAGAAGCCACAGGGGGACAAACAGGGTTCATTCCAGGTTTCCTTTCTGGCCAGTCACCACCAGCATCAGGGACTCTGGAGTAAGAGACCATCCTCTGCCTGGTCCTTATACTGTCAACACCATTGGTTCATCTTGCCAGAGGTGGGGGCAGGGAGTGGAATTTCGTTCCTTCAGTCTATTGTACCATCTCTGAGGTCATTGTTATAGTGCTCCTTTGTTCCTAAGCTCAAGTGAACCATTCATCACTGGAAACGACTGCGGGAAAACAAAGTGAATAGAAGGCACTTTCATATGAAGCATCCTGAGGACTTAAGTCTCATCATTTGGACTGTAGAAATTTAGCTAAAATGAGGTATATGTTTCATACAATGTGGAAGTGAGAATTCTTGAGTCACAAATACAGATCACTAATGAATATTGCTGGGAGCCAGCACAGGAGTTCCCACCCATGACAAAGGTCATGCGGAGAGGCCTGATATGCAAAGGCGAGTCAGGACTCAAGGGGTCCCCCCTGGACCTGCCTGAGCATCTACCCCAAAACCAGAATCTTATCTGTTTTACTATTTTACGACTTTCACCAAGTCCTCTGACATTAACGGGGGGCTATCCCCGACCACCTTTTCTCTGCAGGAAATCAACTTAGAGCTCTAGCTAATTAGCCTCCTGGGCATAATAGGAGTGTTTCAATCCAAACCCCTCAGATGGCTCTCTAACTTGCCTGACAGGTTTACCCGGACTCCTACAGCTACGCATATGATTGTTTACAGTCTCCCAACCTCAAAAGGCACGGGAAGCTTAAGATATTCAAATAGTATAGAGCCTCTCAGAGAGTTAGAAATTGTTAGAATAAAACTAGTAGTAGATTCCATTGTTGAGCCAATGCTTGCTGCCAAGTTTCCACATCCCCTATATTGTATCCTTGGAAGTGTATTAATATAGTTGGTATATAGAAAAAATAAGTAGTGGCCTTGGTGTTAACAACTTTAGACCCTTAAGGTAATAAATTCTTTCCTTTGTTGTAAGCCCACTGCACCTTTGCCCTATAGGAATGCAACTTTAACACCTTTGGAGCATGGTGCCAAACTTTAAAATAATTACTCTTAGAGAAAATAAGTCTTATGGTTGACAAACCTTTATCAGAGTCATAAAATGTGAACAGGCCTTCTGGCCAGAAGATGATGTAAATTACCTAAAATATTTGTATACGATAAGTTTGCAGAAAAGAAAGCCTGGTCTCGATAAGGATCAAAGACTGCTGACTTTGCATGATTTCACACCCCCTATTATCCTCTATGCACAACTTAAGGTATATAAGCTCCCTTTGAAAATAAAGCTACGGGCCTTGCTCAAAGCTTGGTCTCCCGTGTGGTTCTTTCTTGTTTCCTTTTCCTCCTTTTCTCTTCTGATCTTCCCTCAGGCCAAAATAATTGGAGCTTGGAGGTCCTCTGAGACCACTCACTTGCCTGCGCTTCTAAGACCCACTCGAAGACCCACTTCAGCGACTCGAGAGAGTGCCTGCGGCCTCCGTGGTCAGAGCAAACCTGGTGTCACGGGTTATATTGATTTTCCGCGTAAACCAATTATAATGAGCCTCTAATCTCTGCTTTCCTATCCTTTAATCGCCAACGCCGTTAATGAGCCTCTAATCTCTGCTTTCCTATCCTTTAATCACCAACGCCGTCCTCCTGAGGGAATCCCTAGATCCAACCAGGGCTGGACCCCGGTAGAGTATGATTTAGGGAAGATCGTCATAGCAGCCTGAATTCCTATTGTGTGACAATTGCATATCTATAGTATCAGTATTAGGCTCACCTGTTGCTCAGTCAGTAAAGAATCCATTTACAATGCAGGAGACCAGGGTTCGATCCCTGGGTCAGGAAGATTTTCTGGAGAAGGAAATGGCAACCCATTCCAATATTCTTGCCTGGAAATTCCATGAACAGAGGAACCTGGAGGGCTACAGTTCATGGGGTCGCAAAGAGTCAGACATGACTGAGCAAATAAACCACCACCATTATCAATATTAGACCTTTCTTTGGCTCTTTTTGGAGTCTTTGGGAAAATCACATAAGGTTTACTCTAAAAATACTGTTATTTCATGAATGAGGTATTTGAGAAGACACAGGATATCCTCAACAGAAGCAGGTGACATTAAGAAGAGGTAGCAAGAATACACAGAAGAACAATGCAAGAAAAAATTCTCAATAA
Source organism: Bubalus bubalis (assembly GCF_019923935.1). Classification (NCBI taxonomy): domain Eukaryota; kingdom Metazoa; phylum Chordata; class Mammalia; order Artiodactyla; family Bovidae; genus Bubalus; species Bubalus bubalis. The sequence continues at coordinate 31,539,036 of NC_059175.1, read as the reverse complement.
CCTGGTAACCAGGATGGTATGATCACTCACCTAGAGCCAGACAACCTGGAATGTGAAGTCAAGTGGGCCTTAGGAAGCATCACTACAAACAAAGCTAGTGAAGGTGATGGAATTCCAGCTGAGCTATTTCAAATCCTTAAAGATGCTGCTGCTAAAGTGCTGCACTCAATATGCCAGCAAATTTGGAAAACAGCAGTGGCCATGGGACTGGAAAAGGTCAGTTTTCATTCCAATCCCAAAGAAAGGCAATGCCAAAGAAGGTTCAAACTACTGCACAATTACACTCATTTCACATGCTAGCAAGGTCCTGCTCAAAATCCTTTAAGCTAGACTTCAATAGTACATGAACTGAGAACTTGCAGATGTTCAAGCTGGTTTTAGAAAAGGCAGAGGAACCAGAGATCAAATTGCCAACATCTGTTGGATCTGAGAAAAAGCAAAAGAATTCCAGAGAAACATCTACTTCTGCTTCACTGACTATGCTAACGTCTTTGACTGTGTGGATCACAACAAATTGTGGAAAATTCTTAAAGAGGTGGAAATACCAGACCACCTTACCTGCCTTCTGAGAAATCTGTATGCAGGTCAAGAAGCAACAATTAGAGCCAGGTATAGAGCAACGAACTGGTTCCAAACTGGGAAAGGAGTACGTCAAGGCTATATATTGTCACACTGCTTATTTAACGTACATGCAGAGTACATTATGCAAAATGCCAGGCTGGATGAAGCTCAAGCTGGAATCAAGATTGCCAGGGGAAATATCAATAACCTCAGATATTCAGATGATACCTGGTGGCTTCCCTGGTGGCTCAGATGGTAAAGAATCTGCCTGCAATCTGGGAGACCCGAGTTTGATCCCTGGGTCAGGAAGATCAGATCCCCTGGAGAAGGGAATGGCAACCCACTCCAGTATTCTTTCCTGGAGAATTCCATGGACAGAGGAGCCTGGAAGGGTACAGTCCATGAGGTCACAGAGAGTTGAACATGACTGAGCAACTAACATACGCACACATATGGCAGGAAATAAAGAGGAACTAAAGAGCCTCTTTATGATGAAGGTGAAAGAGGAAAGTGAAAAAGCAGGCTTAAAACTCAATATTCAGAAAACCAAAATCATGGCATCTGGTCCCATCACTTCATGGCAAATAGATGGGGAAAAAAATGGAAATAGTAATAGACTTTATTTTCCTGGGCTCCAAAATCACTGCGGACGGTAACTGCAGCTGTGAAATTAAAGATGTTTGCTCCTTGGAATAAAAGCTATGACAAACCTAGACAGTGTATTAAAAAGTAGACATCACTGCCTACAAAGGATCTGTATAGTCAAAGCTATGCTTTTTCCAGTAGTCATGTATGGATGTGAGTTGGATCATAAAGAAGGCTAAGCGCAGAAAGATTGATGTTCAAAATGTGGTGCTGGAGAAGACTCTTTAGAGTCCCTTGGACAGCAAGAAGATCAAACCAGTCAATCCTAAAGGAAATCAACCCTGAACATTCATTGGAAGGACTGATGCTGAAGCTGAAACTCCAATATTTTGGCCACCTGATGTGAAGAGCTGACCATTTGAAAAGACCCTGATGCTGGGAAAGATTGAGGGCAGGAGGAAAAGGGGACGACAGAGCATGAGATGGTTGAATGGCATCACCGATTCGATGGATATGAGTTTGAGCAAACTCTGGGAGATTGCGAAGGACAGGGAAGCCTGGTGTGCTGCAGTCCATGGAGTCACAAAGAATCGGACACAACTAAGCGACTAAAAAACAACAACAAGGATATCCTCAAACATCTGTTAATGTCGTTTTCATCACTGGTATTAATTTTTAATTTGAGTTATTTTGGTTAGACATTTCTAAGATGGAAGTTGTTACAGGCTGAATTGTGTAATCCCAAAATACATATGTTGAAGACCAAACCCCCAGGACCAAAGAATGTGACTATGCTTGAAGACAGTGCCTTTAAAGGGGTAGTTAGAGTAAAATGAGGTAATATGGGAGGGCACTAATTCAATATGACTGGTACCCTTATACGGAGATTATGACACGTGCACACACAGGGAAACAAATGAAGACACAAGAAGACTGCCATCTGTTAGCCAAAGACAGTGAGCCCCAGAAGAAACCAACTCTGACCATACCTTGATCTTCGACTTCTAACTTCCAGAACTGTGGAGAAGTGAATTTCTATTGTTTAAGGCACCCAGCCTAGATGGTACATTGTTATGGAAGCCCTAGCATACTAATACAGAAGTCTTTATAGTTTCACAAAAGGAATAAAAAGAGTTCTCTCAAAACTTTTTAATCATCCTTTCACAGTAAATGTTTAACTCATCTAAAAACTATTTGGTATCTGGTATAAGTTTCTCATTTAGAAAAAAATAACTTTCTATTAAGAAAAGATGTTCATTGAAGATAAATTAGAAAATATACATAAGCAAAATGAAGAAAATAAAAATCCATCAACTAATATGATTTATCATCAATGATTTATCCTTGCAGATAGATACATAGGTAGATATATATATATATGGTTGCAAAAAATTTGTGAGGTTTTTCCACTAAAAAACCAATAGTAATGGTTCAACCCAATAGTAATAGTTCAAAATATTCTAATGGAGCATGGACTTTTCCCACACATTATCAATGTGACTTTGGGCAAGTTTGGGCAAGTTGGAACCTTCATGAGCCTCCATTTTCTCATCTATGAAATGGAGATCATACGGCCTGCCTTCCTGGGGATTTGTCAGTTGTATACAATAACATACAGTATGTAAGCACTGAAAGTGCCTGGCACATAGTAAGCAAACATTGAATGGTATATATACTTTATATAGCCTGCTTCCCAGGTGGCCCAGTGGTAAAGAATCCCATGGACAGAGGAGCCTGGCAGGCTACAGTCCATAGGATCACAAGAGTCAGACATGACTGAGCAACTGAACAGCAACAAACTTTATACAGCCTGTATTTTACCATAACAGATCAACCTGCACACGCTATTTTGCAGTCTGATTGTTTTGTTTTATTTTGTTTTGTTTCATGGTATAGTTTCATTGCTAGCTATTTATGAAGTGCTGTTTCTGGGTATTTAAGCTCCCTAACACATAAGAATATTGTTTTCTGGTTTCATGGTGTTTTCACTTGAATAGCATTTCTTCAGGCCTCTTGGTATAGAATTTCCTGCCATTTTCAGATTCTGGGTTCTTTTAGCAGCCTCCTCGTGTTTAGGAAATCTTCCAAAAGCACAGTCGGGGATTGAGAACTCGTTCACATTTGAGCCGGTGTCAGCTGCTAAGAAAAAAACAGAACTGTTCCTGCTGACTCGGCACTGCAGCTGCCAGACGCCTGGGTTAGCTTGCCAAAGGGAAACAAAACAGAATGGCGAAATGAAATGCTTCAGAGACCACGAAGTGGCGGGGGAAGGATGGGGGCTTGCTCCTCTGCTGCTCTTAGCAGCGGTCCTAAGCATCAGGATGCCTCCAGGCCCACATGTCTGAGCCAGAGCCAGGCTGCCCCAGGATGCAGCCAGCCTATATACAGGAGGGGACCCAGCCGGGCTGCCAAGGGTACCAAAAGTAACTCCCTCAGTGCCTTTGTACCTCCCCTTCCAAAAGAAACCTCCTCCACTTGAAGGTCTGTTCACTGAGGTTCTTAAAATGCAGAAAGTCACAACAGTATTTAAACCCGAAGTTCTTAAAATGAATGAGTTTCAAGCCCTTTCCTAAAGCAGGTTTTGGTGGGGGACAGCTTGAGAGAATACACAGCATGTGGGGATAAGAAAGATACCAGTTCCAAGAAGGGGAGGCTGAAGGCTGAAGTCAAGTCCTGTTTATCTCCAGCTGTGCAAGGGCCAGTGGAAGCTGTGCAGGGTGATGGGGTGGCGCCCCAGGTACTCCAGGTCTCTTACAAATACCCTACAGCTGTCATAAGGAAAGGGCTTCCCTGTGGCTCAGATGGTAAACACTCTGCCCACAATGCGGGAGACTTGGGTTTGATCCCTGTATTGGGAAAATCCCCTGGAGAAAGGAATGGCTACCCTCTCCAGTATCCTTGCCTGGGAAATCCCATGTGGCCTGGAGGGCTACAGTCCATGAGGTCACAAAGAGTGAGCAACTTAGCCTTTCACTTTCATCCTGAGGAAAAAATTATATCCTAAACCAGCATCAGAATATTTCTTATGGACAACCAAGCCAAGGCTGCCTCCATAAAGAAAAGAACTGCTTTTATCCAAGTGGCACTTTACAGAGCAGCCTCGGGCTCTACAGAAAACAGGGAGGGAGGGAGGGTGATGAGCGCTCCTCTGTCGGCAGCAGTTCTTTCTTCCAGGAGTTTCATCATCACATCAAGTCAATTCAACAAATATTTGCCAGGCATCCACTGTGAGCAGGACACTGCATTAAGGTAGATGGACCTGATGAAGGCTACTCCAGCTTTACCAGGTGTCCTCTGTGAGCAGGACATTGCATTAACGTAGATGGACCCGATGAAAGCTGCTCTAAGGAGCTGGAGCTGGTTTGTGCAGCAGCTCTGGCACTGGAGGCTGTAAGGAAGCCAGCAACAGGGAGACTGGGGGAGGAACCCACCCCCACCATTCTCCAAGGTCAACCGCTGTGTCCCCTGCACTGCATGGAAGGATGATCACAATACCACCCACTGGGGCGTTCCTGACAACCAGCTTTTCTAAAGACAAAGTGATAATCTCTCTAATCAAGATAAATAATTTAGCATGGATCTTTGAATCACCCCTGAAAAACACATGTGACATTATTTCATAAGAGAGAGATTTTGGGGAACAGCATGTTCAGGATTATGTGCCAATGGCTATATATATTTTAATGCTTTTTCCCCTTGCTGGTTTTTCTACCCGTTTGGAAGCACAGAAGGTGGTCAACATAAACTTTATGCTATAAAGATGGCCTCAGTAGAACCCCAAAAATGACACAATTCCCAGAGTCTTGTTTTACAACCAAGCAATTGCATCGATTTTTTAGGATGTCTGAAGACATGGCTCTTCATTTCTTTATATGAAAAGTGTGCATTAAACTGGCCAGATGAGTCACAATGCTCCCAAGCCTACAGTCACCTACCAAAGGAAATTGCCACTGAGAGCCCTGCAGAGGAAAACTGCTCCAGGACATAGTTCCAGCTCTGGCAGTACATTACAATCCCTGGAGAGCTTTGAAAAATGTCACTATCCAGGCTCAATCCCACAGATTCTAATCTCAAGGCTCTGATTAATCCTGGATGGGGTCTAATTTTTAAAGTCATCATAGATGATTGATTTGCAGCCTGAGTTGAGAACTACTGCTGCAGACCATTCCATATGCCAGAGAGGCCAAGCATGACTCCACCCTCTTTCCCCTATATGCAATCCATGGGACCAGTGTGGAACTCTTGGCCCAAGGACAGCCAAGACCTAAGTTGGCCTGGGTCTTTTGAGGTAGCCTGTTGGGATCCCCAAGACAATCCCTATATTCAGAAATTTGCTACAGGCACTCATGGGACTCAACATATAGTTGAACTCTTGGTTAAGATCTATTATGGGGACTTCCCTGGCAGTCCAGTGATTAAGACTTCGCCTTCCAATGCAGAGGGTGTGAGTTCGATCCTTGATGGGGAAGCTAAGATCCCACATGTCTTGGGGCCAAAAAACCAAAATGTAAAACAGAAGTAATGTTGTAACAAATTCAATAAAGACTTTAAAAATGGTCCACACCAAAAAAATCTTAAAAAAAAACATCTATTGCAATGATGGAGGAAGGATACACAGATCCTAATGGAAAAAGACATGCAGAATCTAGAGAAATCCATGCACAGGCTTCCTGTGCTCTCTTCCTATGAAGAATACCCTTGAACACATTACTTTCTCCAGGAATGAAAAATGCAGTCATATGTGTGCAATGTTTCTGTCCAGAAAGCCTACTAGAAATAAAGCATTCAACACTTTTATTTTTCTTGGGGGATGCCCACACCTGCACTCTCTGCCTAGCATGCATCAGAATTCCAGACTACCAGAAAGAAAGCAGATGCTCAGAATGAATATCCTTGTTTGCGCAAACAAGGTGCAGAGAACTACCCTTATCAGTTTTAAGAATGATAGAAACACCCAGACACCAGCCAAAGGCCAGTCTTGCAAGCCGGCCCCTTCTACAGACAGCAATCTCAGGCCTGACCACAGTGACTTTTCTGCACACAGCCCCAAACAGAAGATGATGACTGTCAGTTAGATGGGTAAATTCTGCCTCAGGAATTTGACTGAGAACAGCCTCAGGAAGTTGTTTTGAGAGGAGAAGCGACCACACACAAAGAGAAGCAAAGATAAGAACATGACTGAGTCACATGATGGCAATACTCCAGTAAAGAGAACAAACTCCAGTGCTGAGGGCTCAGCAAGGCATTCCAACTATTAGGCCTCTATCAGTTCTTCTGCTTCCCAAATCCTGTTGTTGTTCTTTCCCTGAGACCTATCACCCCAGCCGTTCCTGATTTTCCATGAATCTTTGTGGAGCTACTTTATAAGTTTATCCTCCATTTAGGTAGTTTATCCTTGTAAACCTCAATCACTCAGCCACAGTACGTCTCTTAGTTAAAAGAGCTGACAAGCCCACCCATCACATAATACCGAGCCAGGATCAACTCAGAAGCAGGCAAAGAAAGAGCAACCAACAACAACCTCAAAAAAAAAAAGGAAAAAAGGTATGTGGACTAGTCACCCAGAATAGGCTTCACAGAGCCAGTTATTCTTAGCCACAGGCCACCTTTCACATCAAGTGAACTTTGAGATGAATGGGATGATACCTTTGAAGAAATTACTGCAAAGTTTTGGTCACAGAGACCGTGAAGATTTGGTCTTCATGTTCCCAGACAGAATACAAAACAACTGTTGGAGAACTGTGGAAAAGTTCCCAGCTTTATGAAACTCATCCAGTTATAACTTGGTCTCACTCATGTAGCAAAATATTATCTAGGGACTTCAAAATCTTTCTGGGTTTCCCTGGTGGTTCACGGCAAAGAATCTGGCAATAATGCAGGAGACCTGGGTTCAATCCCTGGCTCAGGAAGATGCCCTAAAGAAGGGAATGGCTACCCACTCCAGTATTCTTGCCTGGAGAATTCCATGGACAGAGGAGCCTGGTGGGCTAGAGTCCATGGGTCACAAAGAGTTGGACACGACTAAGTGACTAACTTTTTTTATCAAACAATCACGAGTTTATTCCTCTACATTGTACAATCATCTTTCCAGTGCTACTTTCTATCACCGTTACATACGCTTCCTATTACAGTGGTTGTTGTTTCAAATAAATAGGAGAATCTTAGAACTGAAAGAGACATCACCAATAAATCCTTTGGTTTCAAAGATGAGAAGCTATAGGTCCAGCAAGATTAACAGGCTTATCCACAGTCTCACAGCTGGCTTGAACTTAGAGCAGAACTAGAACTCTACTCTCCCAACTCCAGGCTAATTTATTGCCATTGTGGGCTCTACATGTTTGTCTCTTCCTGTGTAACAGAATGAAGGCTCCAAATCTATGGATAACTTCTGACTATTTTGCAGCTTTTTTTCTTTGCAAAGTATGTTATCATTCCCAGAAAACATTAACATTCACAAGGCTGTGGATTTGTGATTGTGCAATAAATAAATAATACATTGTTCTCAAATGTGCTAATCTTTGCAGACTAAGATCACATGTTCGTAAATAACAGGAAGCTACATTCAAAATATGTACTTTTGAGGTCTCTAAGAAGGAGTCAGCACAATGTGTTTTTTGCTATAGTTACACTGAAAAGAGAATTTAACCTTCACTTGTTTACTTTTAAAGCTGTGTCACATGACATTATTCAATTCAAAAAAGGTAATTGTTACCTATATAGCAACTTTACTTAGAAGTTCGGCATCAGTTAATCTATCAGTAATCAATGAAAAAGAACTTATTAACCATTACAAAATCCCCACTGTTAACCATTATTAGAACTCAGCTGTTCCAGGGTTAGGTGTGGGGGAGGGAGGCAAAGCTATACGAACTCAGATGCTCTCAGAGCATTTAATGGGCAGAAGGTAAAACACAGAAAGATATTAAAAATGCACAGAAAGATAATAAGAACAATACGCACTAAATCATACAATATGTCTTACAATAATACCCCAAGAACTCAAAGATAAGAGAGAAGAGCAGAGGCAGGAAGGGTCCAATTAATATTTTTCTGATTGGGCATTTGTGATTGGACTTGGTTAGAATACAGCATTTTTGCCCTGAGGCATAGGAGAAAGGCAGGACAACTTTGAAGTCAATATGATTTTTATTTCTATTTTTTTCATCCTTATAATGAGTATTTATTGAGCACATTTTTATGTGCCTGACATTTTGCCAACCATTGCAAAGGATACAACCATGGAAGCACTGCTTAAATTCTCAAGGCCTCAGGTTCCTTATCAATGAAATATGAAAAATATGAAACATGGATCAGGTAATATTAGGTCCTTTCTAGTTCTTTCTATGAGTCTAATATCTCCATGATGAAAAAGGAATTCCTGAGAAGTTCAGGAATATGAAATGACAAAATTTGTGTGCATGGGATATTTAAGTAGGAATATATAGTACCTAATTTTCAGGAGTTCTGAAGTTTTTTGTCCTCCTAATACACAGTTAAAGCTTTGGTTTTTTCAGTAGTCATCTATGGATGTGAGAACTGGACTATAAAGAAAGCTGAGCACCAAAAAAGTGATGCTTTTGAACTGTGGTCAAAAGATTCTTGAGAGTCCCCTGGACTGCAAGGAGGTCCAACTAGTCCATCCTAAAGGAAATTAGTCCTGAATATTCATTGAAGGACTGATGCTGAAGTTGAAACTCCAATACTTTGGCCACCTGATGTGAAGAACTGACTCATTTGAAAAGACCCTGATGCTGGGAATGATTGAAGGCGGGAGGAGAAGGGGACGACAGAGGACGAGATGGTTGGATGGCATCACCAAGTCAACGGACATGAGTTTGAGTAAGCTCCAGGAGTTCGTGATGGACAGGGAAGCCTGGCATACTGCAGTCCAAGGGGTCGCAAAGAGTCGGACACAACTGAGTGACTGAACTGAACTGAACTGAATACACAGGAAGGTTATAACATATTTCTTTCAGTGGCTCAGTCAGGACACTAGAAAACATGCCCCATAGAGAGGAGAATCAAGATGACAGTAAAGGAATATATAGGTTTGAAAAGCTCTCCCAGGTGATTCAGACATGAGCCCTTCCTAGGGGGGCCAGTGGTTCAATGATCATGTGTCTGACTTCCAATCAGAACATTCCAGACATGAGCCCCTCTTCCTCAGAGAGGCTCTGCCACCTCTTTGCTCCAGAAAAATCACTGGGTAAATGTTCAAATGAATGGAAGAGTTGAAGGAGGGCCTAACAAACAGAAATGGTAAAGAATAAAATCTTTCATTCAAGATAAATTCAAATACCTACTGTGTTCGAGTCATTGTGCTAGGTGCTAAAAAATTAAAAATACAAAAAAATACAACATCACTCATTATCAGAGAAATGCAAATCAAAACCACTATGAGGTACCATTTCACACCAGTCAGAATGGCTGAGATCCAAAAGTCTACAAGTAATAAATGTTGGAGAGGGTGTGGAGAAAAGGGAACCCTCTTACACTGTTGGTGGGAATGCAAACTAATACAGCCACTATGGAGAACAGTGTGGAGATTCCTTAAAAAACTGGAAAAAGAACTGCCTTATGATCCAGCAATCCCACTGCTGGGCATACACACTGAGGAAACCAGAAGGGAAAGAGACACATGTACCCCAATGTTCATCGCAGCACTGTTTATAATAGCCAGGACATGGAAGCAACCTAGATGTCCATCAGCAGATGAATGGATAAGAAAGCAGTGGTACATATACACAATGGAGTATTACTCAGCCATTAAAAAGAATACATTTGAATCAGTTCTAATGAGGTGGATGAAACTGGAGCCTATTATACAGAGTGAAGTAAGCCAGAAAGAAAAACACCAATACAGTATACTAACGCATATATATAGAATTTAGAAAGATGGTAACAATAACCCTGTGTATGAGACAGCAAAAGAGACACTGATGTATAGAACAGTCTTATGGACTCTGTGGGAGAGGGAGAGGGTGGGAAGATTTGGGAGAATGGCATTGAAACATGTAAAATATCATGTATGAAACGAGTTGCCAGTCCAGGTTCGATGCACGATACTGGATGCTTGGGGCTGGTGCACTGGGACGACCCAGAGGGATGGAATGGGGAGGGAGGAGGGAGGAGGGCTCAGGATGGGGAACACATGTATACCTGTGGCAGATTCATTTTGATATTTGGCAAATCTAATACAGTTATGTAAAGTTTAAAAATAAAATAAAATAAAAAAAAACACAAAACAAAAAAATGAGACTTTCCTGGTGGTCCAGTGGTTAAGAATCCGCTTGCCAATGCAAGGGATGTGGGTTCGGTCACTGGTCGGGGAAGATTCCACATGCCTCAGGGCAACTAAGCCTGAGAGCCACAACTACTGAGAGCACGCCCCTCAACTAGAGCGAAGACTGACAGCTGCAACGAGGACCCAATGCAGCCAAAAATAAATAAATACATTTAAAAAATACAAATACAAAAGTTAGGCATACCAGAGACCCAACCCTTAAGGAACTTAAAGCATTATAGTCTAGGTCAACTACAGGACACTGGAGACTACAAATATCAGAAAACCTGGCGGGCTTAAATACTGAGGACTCTGATTGGATGATGTAACTGGAATCCTGAAAGTAGCACAAGCAGCTTAATCTAGTGACTCCAATTAGTTGGTTTCAAGGAACTTTGGCTTCAAGTCCCAACTTCCCGTTTACTAGGAATATGACTCAGACACGTTGTTCAATTTCTCTAAATCTCAAGTTCAACATCTGTAGAATAGGAGTAATAATTGTTCTTACTTCACTATGTTGTTATAAAGATTAAATGGGACACTGGTATGAAGCACTTAGCCCAACGCCTAGCCAAAAGCAAGGGCTCAATATAGTTATTATCACCATCTTCATAATTAAAGTGACTGATTACATGCAAAAGGAAGATTTTTTAAATACAGAATTTTATTTTTTATTATTTTTAACTGAAGTGTAATTGGTTTACAATGTTGTGTTGGTTTCTGCTGTACAACAATATGAATCAGCCATAAGTATACATATGTCCCCTCCCTCTTGAACCTCCCTCCCACCCCACTACCATCCCACCCCTCCATGTCATCACAGCACCAGGCTGAGCTCCCTATGTTATACAGCAACCCACAGCTAAGTTTGTGAAAAAAGACAAAAAGTTGGTTGAAAAGTGATTTGGGAAGGATAATTTGCAGAATGTTGCAGAAGGCCTTTCAGAGAAAGGAAGATAAAATGGTGATAACTAGAAGGAGATCTCAGGGAACAGATAGCACTTGTTGTTATGGAAGAAAAAAACCCTGGATATTATTATAGTCTTCGAGGTGGGATCAAGTAGAGTTGAAGAAGTTGAAAATACTAGAGAAAAAGAGAATATTGAAAATTGCAGAGGATATGGACACTGAACACAGGTGTAGGAATTTGCCTTGAGCAAATGATATGATGACAATTTTTTAATTATCATCTGCTAGATACTTATCTTCACTGAGGACCTCTGTTCAAGTCTAAAAATGAGGTTTGAAAATTGTTAACTAACACCTACTAATAATGGAACACAAATATGAACTTGATTCTCACACCAAAACCTGTGTCTTGAAATGAAAAGAGGTGCATATATTAATACATCTGTAGTTTGGGGTAGGAATTAGTGGGAGTCTGTACTTGATAAAATCCATATTCTCCAGGAAGTATGCAAAATTAACTACTGAAGTAGAGGAGTTGAGACAATGTCTAGAAATCACAAAGGAAAGAACAGAGGACTGGGGGAGAGGCAATAGTCAATAAGAATTTTCCAGAATTAATGAAAGACTTAAATGTTCAGATTTAAGAATCACAATAAATACTAAGCTAAACTAGTAAAAATCCACACTTAGATTCATCCAAGTAAAACTACATAACACCAGTGATAAGAAAATTTTAGTATTCAGAACAATAAAAATAGATGGCTTACAAAGTCAACAATTAGACTAAAGCAGACTTCTCAACAGGAAAAAAACAAAGACCACAAAATAACAGAAAGTGCTGAGGAAAAATATCTGCTAATATCATTGAAGAGGATGGATAAAACAAAGTGTGTGTTTTCCAACAGCCCCTGAAAGAAGTACTAAAGAATGTGCTTTAGAAAATTTAATAGAAAAGAAATGTGTGGAGATCAAAAACCAGTATGGATCAAAGAACTTGGTAAATACTCATTCACTATCTGAAATAAAAGTAATAATAATGACTACTGAAGAGAGGAATGCAAATGAAGTAAAACTAAGATACTTAAAAAATAGGAGAGAGAGAAGGTGATTTAAATTACAGAATTCTAAAGTCATTATTTTGCTCAGAAATAGAGTAGACATACCAATTTTGACTTTTTAGAGTATTTTTTTAAGTGTAAGAGTAATTGCTATAAAATTACAATCTCTAATTTCAAAGGGAGAGGACTTCAAAATCATGATTTGAGAGTACACACAGGAATGGTTGTGACTAAATGTAGGTGTAAGCAATTTCTATAGATAAAAGAAAGGATCTAAAGGAAATATGACAAAATGTTAGGATTTGTTAGTACCTATTATTTTCTATATTTTTTAAATCTTTTGCAATTAATTTTTTAAAAAAGAAGCTTCTGGTGCCGAACACATATCAAGCCACAATCACTGAACCTTCACTAAATGAAGAAGCTGAAGCAGCAAAGCTCATACTTGTCTAGGTAAGACCTCGCCTCCTGCAGAAGCAGAAGTAGACAGAATGTTCCTTTCTGTTTCTATAAGTAGTGTTCCTGTAAGGCATCTGAACTTGGAGCACATGAGTCAGTCTCATAACTGCAGTCATAGCCTATCTCCCCATGTCACAGTGAGCTCCATGTCCTGCTTTGTGATGCTTCTGGAGGAGTGATCTTAGTAGTCGTTCAAAGTCCTTTCCAAGTCTCTGTCTGTCTATGTTCATCACTTTCAGTCTTCATAAACTTATACAGAGTGTGCTCTGCATGATCACAGTCAAGTTTTACGGCTATAGTAAAGATATTATCTGGACTTCCCTGCTGGCTCAGTTGATAAAGAATCCACCTACCAATGCAGGTGACTCGGTTTCAATCCCTGGGTCAGGAAGGTCCCCTGGAGAAGGGAATGGCACCCCACTCCAGTATTCTTGCCTGGAAAATTCCAGGAAGAGAGGAGCCTGGTGGGCTACAGTCCATGGGGTCACAAAGAGTCAGACACGACTGAGTGACTAACACTTTCACTAGCAATCTAATCCCTTCAATTTACAAAAAAGTGAGGTCTAGAGAAATCAGTTTTCTTGCCCTGTAAATTAGAAAACTGAAAATCAGATTTCAGACCTGGCACTATCACCATTCTATAAGATAATGCCTACATTCCTAAGCTAGTACAGAATGAAGTATATTATCTGTGAAGGTCCTGAAAGTATCATGATTTATAGCCACCTGATAACCCCAGGGGAACAGCATAAGTACAGTGCTTCTGACATTCAAGGCCATGCCCCTTGGATATTCATGTCTAGTTTGTGCATATCCAGTGCAGCTGTGTACCTGGGATCTTCAGAGATCAGCTCTCCTGTGTGGCTCCAGGTTGTGAAGAGTTTGAAGAAGACATGTTTGCTGACAATACAACCTTAACCAGAGTCACGACATTGATAAGACGGTTAGACATACCTCACTGGAATGATCAAAACTGCACATGTCATCTGCTGTTGAGTTAAAGAACCACTACCTGGAGAGGACGCTGAGAAGTCACAGAAGGACATCTAGATCTAACTATAGCGCTTCTCAAACTTTAATGTGTACATGAAGCATGCAGGGGTCATATTAAACTACAGATTCTGATTGAGTAGGCTGGGAGGGGGAGGCCTGAAATTCTGTATTTCTAACAAACCTCCAGGTGGTACCCATAGTGCTGGTCTCATGAGTACCCTTCAAGCAGCAAGGCTTCTCTCTGTGCACAAAACTGTCTCAGGGTCTGTGATGAGGAAACTGTGCTTCTCTAAGGCAGGACTTTGGTGGCCAGGGAGGGTATGAGGCAGGTGAATTGTTTGAGCAGAACCACAGAGCTAGTCATGTGCTGCAAGAATTATGGCTTTGCAGTCAACACATAACCATTCATGATTAGTGAACCTGAAAGACACATTTCCTGAAGGCTTCTGGAAGAAAGAATGGTTCCTATTTTTTGAGAGAGAAATTTTAAAGTTACTCTTGATGGTTTAATTCACCTTTCAACCAAGATGGAGTAGCCAAGACCTGTACCTTCCTGCTGGAATTACTGGGGGAGAAAAAGAAAGAAAAAGGGTGAAAACATATAAAACAATTATTTTCAGACACTGGGCATCAAGCTGTGCAGGAGAGTAGTCGCTGAGAAATGGGAAAAACTGAAAAACATAAAACAGTATCAGTGAGCTATGGAACAACTTCAAGCAACTTAATTATATGTTATTGCATTAACTGGGGTGTGATGATAAAAGAAAAGATTGGAAGAGATAATGGTTGAAACTCTCCAAATCTGATTTTTTAAAAAATCAGAAACTCAAGATTTAAAAATCTCCATGGAGACCCAGGTTCGATCCCTGAGTCAGGAAAATCCCCTGGAAAAGGAAATGGCAAGCCACTCCAGTATTCTTGCCTGGAGAATCTCATGGACAGAGGAGACTGGAGGACTACAGTAAGTAGTACATGGGGTGGCAAGAGTCAGACACGACTTAGCGAATAAACTACCACCACTTGTCCCCAAGCACAAGAAAAAAGGAGAAAAGAAAGACCATATCATTATGGTAGAGATGATAATTTAAGTCAGTGGTGGAAATCTGTAAAATTTCCCTTAAAAGAAGTCTGTATGTTAACTAGTTTTGAAGAACCTGTTTTAAATGAATTGCTGTTCTCCTTTAAGTCAGTACTGCAACCATGATAATTTGGTTTCTGTTTCTCAAAACTAGCTTGGATAAATGAATAGATCTCATTGTTCTTATTCATCTTGTTCACATGTTCAGGCCAGACCAAGCTCAAAGGGCAGCTACAAATTCTGTGCCCATTATCTGTTTCACCATAGCTACACACCCTATATTCCTTTAATGCATGTATTTAGGGGCTAGATTGCAATCCCATTCTTAATTTAGACATACTGAAGGCTGGCATGGTCTACATGACCCCTGCAAACTATTGTGAGTGAAAATATGATGATGATTTTTTTTTTTTTACTTAATTGTTCCAAGTTTTGTATACCCTTTCTGTCCTCTCAAGCACTGCCTCCTCCCCCCTCACAGTTTCACAATACACACCCCTTATTGTCCAAGAGCACAAGGAGCATCCAGAAATCAAATGGTGAAAGAGGGAGAGAAAGAACTGGACGCTGTCATCAGCCCATTGGCACCACTGTCCCTCTTGGCCCTGCTCCAGCTAATGATTACTTGCCCCTGCTCTGGGTTATAGTTCCAAGGTTTCATCTCTTCCATTTTGCAGGCACAAGTCCACCCTCTGATGCTCAGCCATTTTTTCCTGTAAAGGCTTGAAATCATGCCAGGGTGAACATGTCATCTAGGAAGTGTTCCTACCTTCAACTGCCTTCCAGTTCAGCCTAAGAGGAGTCTGCATTCAGCAGATCTGGAATATTCCCATTTCTTTCTCATAGGAAGGCCTGATCTCTTCATGCAATTGGTCTCTCCTTCTCTGGAACTCCACATATTAAGTGAAGGGCTCTCTTCATCAAATACAAAACGTTCTGTCCCCTTTCCCAGGATATCAGCTTGTTTGAGTCTCATCCTTGATAATTAAGAGTAGGCAGGGACTTCCCTGGTGGTCCAGTGGTTAAGATTTCACCTTCCAATGCAAGGGGTGCAGGTTCAATCCCTGGCCGGAGAGCTAAGATCCCACCACCAAGAAACCAAAACATAAACAGGAACAATATTGTAACAAATTCAATAAAGACTTTAAAAATGGTCCACATCAAAAAAAAAAAAATGGGTAGGTCGTTCATCCTTCTCTTAAGGAAGACTTTATGCATAAAAGTGAAACAACTATCAACGGTTAGATAATTCTTTTATCTCTTTCTATACATATGGAATTTGCTCGTATTATATTTTAAAATTCTGCTTCAGTTCCTCACCCCATTATTCAGAATGTCCCTCACACTAAGAAGGCTAAAAAAATTCCAAAGGACATATAAATACAGGTGGGAAAAAAACTGCACTGCTTTTTTTGCTTATTTTAATACCAATGATCATTTTTAGACATCGAGACCTTCTAACAGATTCTAATTCCAAGGAACCCCGAGCTCCCCAGAAGTTCTCCAGGCTCCAATCTTGACTGCTTTAACTAACATAAATGAGTAAACAGACCTCTCCTACCCACCAGCTTGGATACATAAGGATTTCCTTTCCTCCCTGCTCTCAGCCCAGGGCCTCTCTGCCAAGGAGTTGTCTCCACTTGCACCACAAAGAGTGGGCCCAGATGCTCATAGTTTAGAACTTTTCCCTTGCCCTTGCTGGGTGTAACTGAGAAACAAAAACTAGGGGGGAAACACCCCAGCAAGTGGATGTTTCTCATTTAGACCTAAAAAAATTCTCCATCCCAATGAACAAACTCTTCACAAACTCCCAATCAGAAAAACTCTCAGTACCTCTAGCATCCAGCCATTGTCTAGCACATAGTAGGTGCCTGTTCAATACTGAATAAATGAATGAACGAATCTACAGTGTTCTATGTGTCTCTGACCACAGCAAATACCATGAACTTCGGTTGCTTGATATATTAATACTTCTATATTCTCACTTTAACAGGAACATCCCCAAATTTTAAGGCAAAAGAGATTTATTATTGCTCTGAAACACCATGGTTACTCTAATAATAGGATTTCAATATTGTTTATTTTTGCTGAGGCAGTACCATCCAGGGTTGTTAACACTGGCTTCTACAACAAATAACCCTAAAATTTCATCAAGCCACAGCTGCTTTTATTTCTAGTCCACTCACATTCTGATATTGACTGGGCAGGATCTAGTCTCCTTCCATCTGCCTCCTGGAAAGGAAAAAGAAGAGAAGATCTAGGAAATATTAGTGGCTGTATCACTTCTACTAATATTCAACTGGCCAGAACTAGCCTCACGGTTCCAACTAGATGCAAGAGCACTGGGAATGTAATTTTCTTGTTTGCCCAGGAACTGAATGTCATAAAGCTTGGTGAATGTATTGCACTGTCTTTGCCATAGAGGCTAAAGGAGCATTTCATATTTCATGTTTCAGTGAGGGGGCAGGGGAAAGGGAGTGCAACATTTTTAATATTTTTAATTATTAATATTGTAACCTTTACCCTATTTCTCCTATGCATTTCTCTTCAGTACAGATTTATCATGCAAACCCCCTCAATCAGTCACTTAGAATATAAAAGTTTTCCCTATGTTCTGAAAAATTACAGTAAACACACTATACAAGTAGGATTGTTCCATGTAAACAGTCTGGTTTCGAAGTCCATGGGTGTTGTTTATGAGATAAAAGTGTCCAGAGTTTCAGCAAACATTTGCTATTGATGGTGAAAATGACAGCAGTGATTACTTCTGCCTGATCTCTGACCTTAACCCTTTCCATCTCAAAACTCTCCCTACAAAGGCCTGCTGCTCTTCCCTGTTCCACTGTGCTTAGTTCCCGGTTCTACTGGGGAAATAACGTCATTTCTACAGCCTCAAGTGCTCAGTCACTCCATCGTGTCTGACTCTTTGCAGTCCCACGGACTAGCCTGCCAACCTCCTTGGTCCGTGGAATTTCCCAGGCAAGAACACTGGAAAGGGTTGCCCTTTCCTACACGAGGGGATTTCCCCCACCCAGGGCCCGAACCCACATCTCCTGCATTGGCAAGCAGGCTCTTTACCCCTAGTGTCACCTGGGAAGCCTCTATGGCCTCAGGTTAAGCCCAAATGAGTCTTCTCAAGTCTTGAGTTTTGGAGCTACTCCTAACCTATAGGTAGTCCCTCACTTTCTACTACTGTTCATTACACGTACTTCTCTCTGCATCAAGGCAGTTTCTTTCTTACATATCATCACCCTCTACAGATCTGTGCGCCTCAGCACTCCCTCTGTATGGCACAATCAACAGCACACACTGGCCTTTTCAAGGGTGACGGCGATCGTGGATAGAGCGCCATGAAGGCCTCAGGGATGCTTCAAGAATATAAGGTGGCGGGGTGCTGCCTGCCGACCCCCAAATGCTGCACACCGCCCCTCTATCACATGAGAATTTTTGCACCTAATCATGTTGTTGCCAAGTCCCACTTCTGGTACTTTGTGTCTCAGTTGAAGAAGATGAAGAAATCCTCAGGGGAAATCGTCTACTGTGGACAGGTGTTCAAGAAATCTTCCCTGCGAGTGAAGAACTTCAGCATCTGGCTACATCAGGACTCCCACAGCGGCACCCACATGTACCAGGGGTACCAGGACCTGACCACCGCTGGTGCCATCACCCAGTGCTACCAAGACATGGGTGCCTGGCACCGAGCCCGGGTCCACTCCATCCAGATCCTGAAGGTGGAGGAGATCGCAGCCAGCAAGTGCCGCCGACCAGCGGTCAAGCAGTTCCACGACCCCAAGATCGAGTTCCCGCTGCCCCACCAGGTCCTCCGTGGCCAGCACAAGCCATGCTTCACCAAGAGGCCCAACACCTTCTTTTAGGTGCAGGCCCTCTGTCCACAGGTCTGCCCAAATAAAACATAGTGGGAAAACCTAAAAAAAAAAAGAAGCGAGGGCCCCTTATCACTGAATCCTCAATGCTTACTACGGTCTCCGGGTCAGCTGTTGTCACTGACCTTCTCACCAACTTCCAGAAGTGAGGAGGACTCTATGGACAAATGCTTCTTCTCCACTTCCCCAGTTAACTGCTTATACCCAGGGCCCACCCTCAGCCTCAAGTCAGGGGTCAAAGGGCCTCAGGGAGATCAGAAGGACTCAGAAGCAGGAGGAGGAGCCCTGATGTCTATCAGCATTTGCCAAGAAACTACTGTTTTCTCCACAATTCTAAGAGCTTCTGATGGACTGTCTCCAGGAATCCTCAGAATGCCTAAAGACTATTATGATTTCCCTTTAACAGAAAGTTACGTAACCTGCCTAAGGCACACACGAGTAGTTGGTGGAGGGGCACTCAATGCAGGATCAAGGAAAGAAACAGGGAGACGAGGAGGGGATTCCTTCTTTGGTATGAAGAAAACTGAGAGCAGGAAGATGCTAGTGCCCCGCTTCTCCCCCTCCTCATCCTGCCGCCTACTCCCACCCCCTTCCTACCTGTCCCACCCAGAGCCAGGGGCTCCCTGCCTCCCTCTCTGACAGGCCCAGCTGCAGTTTCCCTGGCTTATTTTTCAACACTCAGTGGCGAAATGGGTTAACTCCATTCAAAGGGGGAAAAGAGAAGGAAGCTGTGCTTTGGCACTTAACCCCAAAAGCATTCTTCCAGCCAATTTTCCATGAATAAAGTCTCAGACTCAGTCGAGTCTGACTCTTTGCAACCCCATGGACTATAACCCACCAGTCTCCTCTGTCCATAGGATTCTTGAGGCAAGAATACCAGAGTGGGTTGCCATTTCCTTCTCCAGGGGACCTTCCCAACCCACGGACTGAACCCGGGTGTCCTGCATTTCAGGAGGATTCTTTACCATCTGAGCCACCAAGGAAACCTTCCATGAATAAAACTGGCCCTTTAAACCTCCAGTTTTCAAAGAAAAACAAAGTACCATTTACACAGTCACGGAAGAGACAATCAACAAGCCTGACGCTCTCGGCATGCTAACTCGCGTTACTTGCTAAGGAACCTCAGGTTCATGACCTCTTTCCTCGGGAACGTGGAACACCTCGTTCTTGTCAAGTCCCTGGTGACAAGGAGGAGCCACAGCTTTCCTTACAGGGATCAGCCAGGACGGAAGCGACGCAGAGCCCTCATCAGCCCGAGAACCCGGCCGACACCCCTCGTGTCCCCGGTTGTGCTGGTGTGTCTGCTGAACAACGGGTACACTGTTATCACCTCCTGGGGCTCCTCTCCCACCCCTCCCAGCTGGGTCACTTCTCTATTGTCCACATTTAAAAAGCTCAGTCGGGTGGATGGAAATAGCAGCTCCCGAGAACAAAATCAACTAGAACAGCCTGTGTTCCAGACTGAACTTTCTGCTCTTTTGGTCTCAATTGCTGTTCAGAAAGGAACTCACAATTGCCACCTCTGTCAGGTTTAGGCTTTGCAAAAGAGCCCACAAAATTCACTGAAACCTTCCCACCTTCCCAGAGGCTCAGGCGGGCTCAGCCATGGGAGGAATGTTGCCAAAATATGTGTCCCTTTTCCTTTTCCTTAAAGAACTGGTACTCAGCGTCAGCTAACGAAATGACTTAGTTTGAAATTCTTCTAAAAACCACATCAGAATCACGGAATCTCGGAGTCTTTTTTGGATGTTTTGGCCATGTGTTTGCTGGCATTTAGAAACATCAACGAATCTTCTCTGACCAAAACCAATTCTTTTCATCCCTCTGACTGAGAATTTATTTCCATTTTTCCTAACAATCCCAGTGGAACTTCAATTTGAGACTGAGCTATAATATTTAGGATGAAATTTCTTGTCCACTCTTGGTCAGCAGGTGCTCCCTCAGTGTGTTCAGGGAACCAACAAACCCCGGGGCTTTTTGGGATCTGCCTTCAGCCAATCACTGCAGGAGAGGGGTCACCAATGCTTAGGTGACAGGAGTCCTGCCACACCCGTCCCCACTTCTACTCCCTGATGGAGACAAACTGAGATGGGAAAGGAATCATCTAATGCAGGAGCCAGTCCATATAGTTTATCTTCATCTTCAGTGTTCAGAATGATACGCACACAGCAAGTTTGCCAAACCCATAACACTGCAGCTCAGGTTTCACTATTTAAAGAGCAGATGTCATGTTCTATTTTGTTTTGTGGTTTATCATATTTTGCACAATTGCAGCCGTTTTGCCTCCTCTGAGATGACAGAACATCTTGAGCTGGTGTGACACATGGGTGGGGGTGCCGTGGAAGTCTGTCTCTACTCCTTACTACTATGTTATTGACGACACCTCTTAATGCTATTAGTAAAACAGTCTTTACTGACGAGGAGACCAGGTCGCTGAATATCGAAGGACCAAGGGTCTGCATTTCCCTGGCAGGACCCTGTCAGAAAAACAGACAAGAAGGCATCAATTATCAATGTGGGTTTTGGTCCAGAGGCTACTGGTGCATAGAAGTCAAACTATGTGTGAGGATTCCAGCTTCTAGATTGTTTCTGAGCTGTCATTTGATTTTCACCTGGACTCATGACTCTAAGCCAGCACTTGTCTTCGTCACACTCTCCTGGAGTTACCACTGACTTGTGTTCTAGAACAGGGCTGCGGCTCACCCATTTTGTACCTGCAGCACCTTGCAGGGTGCCTGGCACAGCACAGGGCACTGTCAGGGGTGACAGGTCAGCTCCCCACCCATCCCCGCCTTGCTCTGTGCCTGCACCAGGAGGGCTTCCTTGCCTCCGGCTTCTGGATGGATTCCACCCCTGGAGCACACTGGCAGGAAATGGGAGGGAAGAAGGGAAAGGGAGGAGCAGAAATCAGAGTCCCTTCCAGCCCAGCTTTGGTCTGGCAGCAGCTGCGTCCCTCTGCTGAAGCCACGCAAGCAGCTTCTCCTTTGGCTGCAGCTCTCACTAAATCTCAGCAGCTCTCACCAATGACTACTCCCTCCTTTCACTCTGCAGGCCCAGTGTGAAGGCTCCCTCCCCTGCTAGTCTCACCAGCATAAGGTGTCTGGGTGGCCCTGCTGCTGCTGCTGCTGCTGCTGCTAAGTCACTTCAGTCGTGTCCGACTCTGTGCGACCCTATAGATGGCAGCCCACCAGGCTCCCCTGTCCCTGGGATTCTCCAGGCAAGAACACTGGAGTGGGTTGCCATTTCCTTCTTCAATGCATGAAAGTGAAAAGTGAAAATGAAGTCGCTCAGTCGTGTACGACCCTCAACGACCCCATGGACTGCAGCCTACCAGGCTCCTCCGTCCATAGGATTTTCCAGGCAAGAGTACTGGAGTGGGGTGCCTTTGCCTTCTCCGCTGGGTGACCCTCCCCATACACTATTTGCAAAGTCGGGAGTCAGTGAGTTCTCACATGCTGAGTGAATGTGAAGAAATTTCTAGAAGCACTCCAAACAGTACTCCCAAAGTCCACTGGGGAAACTGGGGCTGAAAGAAACAGGCAGAACTTTAATCCCTGATCTTATTTCCTTTCTATGTATTTTACATATTGGATTTCCAGGTAAGATTATAACAAATAACTTAATTTTTAATTTAAAAACAATTGAAAACCATGGATGTATTATGGAATGTAAATGGTTTGACATTAGGGTTCTCGTCTATCTGGTTCACTGAGAACCCCCAAAGTTTGGAGGAGGGTGGGCATGGAGTAGGCTTTTGATAAATATCTGTTGAGAAAAACATAAATGAATAATCTATTAGCCCACTGAATCCTCACAACAGCCGTATATGAAAAACAAGGCGGGTATTTTCTCCCACACTTTCCTAGGAGGAAACCCAGCCTCAGAGACTTGACCAAAGGCAGGTCACCCATGCCCACCAGGAGCTTGGTCTCAGTGGTTTATTAGGAGTAAATGTACCTGCATGTAGGGGCTGCAGTGTGTTCACATCCTTTCTCTTACCCATATTAAAAGGTGCTCAGAAATGAATAGACAGCAAAGATGACTGAGAAAATTCAAGTATTTCATGCAGTGGAAGACTAACAAATCTAAAGTCAGTACCTTGGTATAACATTAAAATCAAAAGTCTTTCAACTGACTTGAAGGCACCATTGTGGGCTGATGTCACCCCCTTCACCAGGTCTGGGACACAGGTCCCCTAACTGCAGTGCTGTGACCTCTTTTTCCAGATCCTATAGCTCTGACGGATGTCTTCTTTTCTTCCACACACTTTCTTCTACCCTCAGATTCCCAAATATTTAAGATCCAGAATCTACCCTCAGAATATCCCCTCCCTACCCCAGTGAGAACTGCAGAGCTTCCAGCTCCTCCAGGGCATCACCCTGCCTTTTCCCATGTCTTCTTTCTCAGTCCACAGAGAAGAAAGAGGAGCCCAGGGGCCAGAGTGAACACAGGAAGTGGAGGGGCACGGATCTCAGTCTGCGACAGAAAGAAACCAGGCGTCCATCCAGGGAAGGCAATCTCAGTGGGCAGACCATCAAGCTGTTACTTTAAGACCCCACCTGCCTCAGGTATAAGCAAAAAGAGAGCTGAGTGGGGGTGGGGAGATGCAAGCATTCCCGGGTCTGTTATCTCCTCCCCACCTGGAGGGCTCTCCTTAAGCCCAGCACTCACTTTACTCAACCTGAAGCAGGAGGAGGCTATCTGATGTGTGATTTCAGAGGAATTGGAAAATCCTCCCAGCCAGAAACCCCACCAACTTGAGGTTTCTTTTGTGTTAATCACCTTCCTTTACAGTCTATTACTAAAGAGGAGAACGAAGTTAACAGGCAATCACACAGTGCTGCACTGGCAAGAGTGCAGACAGAGGTGGGCTTTGAACCTGCTAAAAAACTGGGGCTTTAGGTGCCTTGTTCAAGAGGAAAAGAATGCTTGTCCAATTAGCAATAGCATATGCTAACATTCAGGTTTCCCAGGTGGTGTTAGTGTTAAAGAACCTGCCTGCCAATGCAGGAGACATTAAGAGATGGGGTTCCATCCCTGGGTCAGGAAGATCCCCTGGAGGAGGACACAGCAACCCACTCCTGGAGAATCCCATGGACAGAGGAGCCTGGTGGGGCTACAGTCCATGGGGTTGCAAAGAGTCAGACACGACTGAAGTGACTTAGCTTGCAGGCACATGCTAACATTCCCCTAAAAACAGTGACAGGAAAAACAGGAAATCTCTCAAGCTACTCCTTGATTTGAGGTCCTTCCCTGTTCACCACAGAGTAAAACAACACAACTCGGGCAACACAGCAGCCGGACTGGGATGACTTATTTCATCATGTCCCTTCCTTCCTAGTGGCTGGCTGATACTCATCCTCCAACTTGGGGCTTGTGGGAGATGGAACAAGAGGCAGTTGTGAAATATGGATGCCAACATAGTCCCAGTTCATTTGAGACAATTGTGACCTTAGATGTTCTATTAGAGGAGCCCCACTGCACACTGTATCTGATCAGAAGGCGTGTTTTCAAATGAACCTGTGAAACAGACACACGGAACAGACTGGTGGTTGCCAAGGGAAAGGACACTGGGGAAGGAATGGAGTAGGAGGCTGGGGTCAGCAGATGTAAGGTTTTATATACAGAATGGATAAACAACAAGGTCCTATTGTATAGCACAGGGAACTATATTTAACATCCTATGATAAATCATAATGGAAAAGAATATTAAAAAGAATGTACATATATGTATAATTGAATCACTTTGCTGTACAGCAGAGTCAGACATGACTGAGCGACTTCCCTTTCACTTTTCATTTTCATGCATTGGAGAAGGAAATGGCAATCCACTCCAGCGTTCTTGCCTGGAGAATCCCAGGGATGGGGGAGCCTGGTGGGCTGTCGTCTATGGGGTCGCACAGAGTCGGACACGACTGAAGCGACTTAGCGGCAGTGGCAGCAGCTGTACAACAGAAGTTAACAAAACAGTGTAAATCAAGTATACTTCAATTTTTAAAAAAATATTGATTAAAAAAAGAATGCACACTTTAACTTTTAGTTAAGAAAGCACAGTCATGATAAGTAGCCTTGGGAAAGCAAAGTTTTTCTTTCCATCAGGAAAACGGATAGGACTATGGCCTCTGCCTTTCACTAGCTGGGTAACTGCGCAGCTCAAACTCGCAACAACAATTTTCTCAAAAGCGAATGGGGTAATTCTAACTGACTCACAGGGTGGTGAGGAATAAATCAAGTTGGATAAACTACCTAAGGCTGCTATTAAAATGCCTGGGACATTAACAGACCTTCAACAAATAGTAGCTTTGAAACAGAACGTAATTATCAGCCAGAAATGGATTCTGGTTTAATGGTAAACCTGTAACCTGCCTTCACTGATCAAGCTGGCTTTAATTGCGGCTAGGAAAAACTTGCAAAAAAACAAAACAAAACAAAACTCCTCCAAGTGTCACATAGCCTAATTGTTTGCCAAGTTGTTTTTCAGGAACTTTTTTGAGTCAGTTGTGTCTAGTTTGAGCTTGAGCCAGTCAGGACTGGTTAAGATCACCAACCGTTCAACTGGCTATTTGTGTGTCCATTCCAAAAATGATGACATTTTGACATCAGAGGGTTCAAAATTCACCCTCAGAAGGTACTACCATCAACATTTTCTGAACATGTAGCCCAGGGGAAAGGCTTTGATTAGTATCATCTGTGCAGGACAATGATTGCCTCACCTTTTCTTATTTCCAATCACCTTCCCCCACACTCCCCAGGGCTCAGCTTTATCCCATAGATATCCCGAGCTCCTCGCCTTTGGCAAGGGGTTTTGAGATTTGTTTTCCCATTTTCCCACTTGACTGTCTCGTGAGTAAACCCTTTCTCTGCTGCAAACCTCAGCATCTCAGCGTTTGGCTTGCTGCACATCAGGCAAAGGAATCTGGTTTGGTCACAGCCTTTGCTGTTATTTGGGTGTTCAGAGAGCAGGAAAATGTTCTTCTGGGAGAGTTGTATGGATGGATGCAGGGAACTTAGGTACAGATAGGCCCATGGCACTGCCCTGGAGAAGTTCGGGTGACTTCTGAACTGGGAAGGGTGAGAAGAGGATCTAGTTAGCACAGGAACATGAGGCTCCAGGGACCAGAAGGGTCTGGCTCCCAATGGTGAGGAGAGGAATCCATTTGGGTGGAGCCCAGAGCCCAGCTGTTTGTTTCCTTCCTTCCCCACCTACATCCTGCCCCTGGCATTGCTGACTCCCATGTGAAGGTTACTGAAGTGCGGGGACCTCAGCTCAAGGCCAGGTGGGCCAAAGAGGAGAAGGACATGGTGAGGGAAGACGATGGGGACTCAGAACAGGGCCTCCAGCTTTCACTCCACCAACTAAAGCCCAAAGGACAACTGGAAGGGCAGTCAAACTTGTCCCCAGTCTGCCTCAGGCACATCGTTCATCTACAGGTGCAGTTTATCAGAGTCCAGCCTGCACCCATGCCTCCAAAACTGCAAGAAAACCTGATCAGCTTCCCCCTCCACTACTTAACCTTCCCCTCTCCCGGGAGCTTACAGATGCAATGCCTCCTTCCTCCCTGTGACTAGATTCGGGGGAAACTTGGCACAGCAGGGGGCCGAGATGTGGCTGAAAACTTCACCTTGTAGAGGAGGACACTGGTGTTCTAAAGGTTAGGAGACTTTCCCTGCCACACATCCACGTGATGGCACAGCCTGGATGGAACACAGTTATCTTAGATTCCATATGCCAGGTGTGAGTACTTGTCCTGCAATCCCCGAGGAAGGTGACCATTCTCACAGTGTCCTGCAGGGAACACACTTCAAAGTCTGGAATCAAATCTGGACTCTAATCGATGAATGATCTTAGACAAGCAGCTGAACCTCACAGAACCTCAGCCACTTCACCAGTAAATTAGCATAATAATCTTCATAGGTTTCCCTGAGGAGTAAACAGGAGAGTATCTAATATAGCTTGAGCATGCCCCCAACACTGGAGGTACTTCATGCTACTTACTACCATCATTAATTACTTTGTGGTTCAGTCACCGAACTTCAGATTGCTAGAGAAAGCTGGAGGGTTCAGGAACCGGAGGAAAGAGGACTCTTCTGATGAGAAGGCCAAGGCCGGTTTGCTTCAGGTCTTTGGTAATTCTGAGGCCCACCAAACTTAAGGTCCCATGGGGGAGGTGGATCCAAGCCAGAGGAGAACAGAGAGCTCTGACCTCTAAGTTCCTCTTAGCTGTTTCATCACGTTCTTTCTCAAGCATCTGACCTTGGAACACAGGGGACTCGGGGGCAGTAGGAAGAGCGCCAAAAGTGACAGGCACAGCACAGCAGAGCTGTCCTTGGAATGGAAGCAGAACTCCTGGGACCTCAGCATCCTCACTGGGAATGACAAGGGTCTAATAATGCCCATACAATGACTCAAAACTTTTAAAAAAAAATGAGAGACGAGCAGAAGAAAATTAACCCTGAAAACTATTCAATATCAAATGACAGCAACTGATTCTTTGTCAACAGTCAGAGAGCTAACAAAACTACAGCAGCTGCTGAAAGATGGTCTCTGCCCCACTGACAGGCTTTACACGGGAATTCCAGCTGCTGCCCTATTGGCCAAGATACACTCACACGTTTTTTAAATTAGTGTCCTAAATTTACCCAAAGTGCAAAAGGAACTTTCTTATGGGAATTTTTTAAAGGGAGGATTGGAAGGGGAAAAAAAAAAACCCTCAAATTTTAAGGACCAAAGCCAATTACTTAAAAATCTTGAGTGTTCAATTAGAGAA
Source organism: Bubalus bubalis (assembly GCF_019923935.1). Classification (NCBI taxonomy): domain Eukaryota; kingdom Metazoa; phylum Chordata; class Mammalia; order Artiodactyla; family Bovidae; genus Bubalus; species Bubalus bubalis. The sequence continues at coordinate 31,511,458 of NC_059175.1, read as the reverse complement.
AGATAATCTGACTTCACTCTAAAAATTGTGAATTCAAAATTTAGCCCTTTCAATAAGAAAAGATTGGAAAGAGAAAGGAGCACGTCTAATATTTAGCTTTTCTCAAGGTATAACCCACACCTGGAAATCATTAAATGTCAAAAATGAGAAAGCATTTCATACATGTGGGCTCAATAAACCATGTCCTTGGGTATATTCCTGCTCCTCTGTACAAAGAGCACAAGTGTGTGTGCGTGCGTGAGTGTGTGTGTGAGAGAGAGAGAGAGAGAGAAGCTGAGGACTGCTTTTGGAGCGCTCCTGATGTCTTACCTCCCTCTACTGGAGGAAGAGCACATACGTGTGTGGTGTGTGCATGGAGTGGCTAAAGGTAGGGGTGGAAGTGTGGGGAGGTGGGGGCGGGCCTGAGGGAAGAAAGAGTGGAAAGCAGAAAGACTAGAATTTCTGTCCCAAGCCTGAAGTAAAGCTTCTGTATGATCTACCCCTAGCTTTTGATCAGGTCCCAGCACAGGCAGGAGCAGCAGACAGGCCAACTCTGACCTCACAAAGGGGAACTTCAATCTAAAAATGCTAATCAAACATTTTCTCTGCAGAATCTGCCAGTAAAGAGTTACCTCTGGTATGGACTTAGCTATGAATTCATCTCCCAGTGGTCAGGGCCCTCTCTCAGGCTACTTTATGATCTTAGGTTACCAGATAGTCAGGCATTGGAAGGGTGATAATTTTGAATTACCAGGGCCCTAGATTCGATTGGCACCAAACAACCCAGAGAGACTTCTAAGCAATAGAAAAGTAATCTAAACCAGTGAGCCTTAATCTGGGGTCTTCAGACACTAAAGGCTCCTTTGAATTCAGTGAAAAAAAAGAAAAGGTCTGAGATATTTAAGACTGTAGTCAAAAAAAAAAAAAAAAAAACCACTGTATCTTCATTTGCCTACTTTAATGCTACAAACACTTACTAGACTCCCAAGGTTTTTTCACTTTTAGCTAAAGTTATATCAATTCATTTTAGTTACATAGGTACTTTGTGACTCACCAGGTAATCCAATATTTTAAAAACACAAACATAAATCAGAGTGGTTCCTTATACAATAGAAGTATTCCTCACTTCACCAAAATATTCAGTGTTTAAAAATTAGCCTTTTCATATGGATCTCACCTTAGCCTTTTAATATACATTGAGTAACAGTACATTTATAGTTGTAGTTGTACCAAATCTCTTGGGAATTGTATATTCAGTTTAGTTCTGACACTAATGTTTTAACCAACGGCTGTTCTGGGAGGCTGGCTAGCATCCTTTCTGAATGTTGAGAATTTTAATGAGGATAAAATCTAAATCTGAAACTATCCTGTCTCTGCATGAGTAAATGTACATCCTCCTCCTCCATTTTTAATAGTGATTTTAAAAAATTGTATACATACAAAAATTTTTGCATAATTAATGTGTACAATTTGAGTTTAGTGATAAGCGTGTGTATGTGTGCTAGGTCGCTTCAGTCATGTCCAACCCTTTGCGACCCCGTGGACTGTAGCCCACCAGGCTCCTCTGTCCATGGGACTGTCCAGGCAAGAATACTGGAGTGGGTTGCTATTTGCTTCCCCAGGAGATCTTCCCCACCCAGGGATCGATTCCACGACTCTTATGTCCCCTGCATTAGCAGGTGGGTTCTTTACCACTAGCGCCACCTGGTGATTTTAAACGGTGATAACATGTTGTTGTCCTCAAATTTTTTTTCACGTAGGTTTCTATTGCATAAAGTCAGGTATAGCCATAGTTTGTAAAAACGTGTACAAAGAGGATGAGGGGCATTGATGGAACCGATGTCATCTATCCCCTCCCCCTATTTCCCTGGGTAGCTGAGATTTGTTTTGAAACCACTTCCCAAGCAATTGGATTCTACATGAAGTGGTAGCAGTTGGTTCATGGTCAGCCCAGAAGACGTCAGATTGTTCTTTGTCCTTTGTTGACACATCAGCAAGCTGAAAATTGTACTGAGTAGTGGCTTTGGCATGTTCTACATCTGGGCCAATGAGGACTGCAGTCAAGGTAAACCCTCCTTGTTTACATAGCAGTGTCTCTTTCGCTAGTGACCCTGCCTGCCAAAGGAGCTATAGGCCTTGATTTCTCAAGAGAAGATGCTACATATGGTAGATCTAAGCTACTTACTTTTCCTTGGAGGAAAAAAAACCCTTGCAAATTTTTTAATATGTAGCTTTAAAAACCTCCTATCTGAAAAGCAAACTTTTCTAATAGCATTTATTAGGCAGCTTGCTGTAATGTGTTTAGTAAAGGAAACAAGGAAGTGATGGTTCTTAATCAAAAAAGCACAGTAAGAGAAAGAATGTACACCGTGTCCCACCTATTTCACAGAATAGCCGAGTTCTTGGCCTTTCCTGGGACTTCACAGTTTAATTCAACAGGATGATTGCTATGTAATTATAAAACCCTGCTGATTTATTTAGTATTCTCTTGAAATCTGGAGAAGGAAATGGCAACCCATTCCAGTATTCTTGCCTGGAGAATCCCAGGGACAGAGGAGCCTGGTGGGCTGCCATCTATGGGGTCGCACAGAGTCAGACACGACTGAAGCGACTTAGCGGCGGCAGCAGCTCTTGAAATCAGACCTTGAGTTAAGCACTGGGCACAAGTAGTCTGTCTCAGAGATTATGCCAGAAGCAGGAGCACGTGATCTGAGAATGAGACAAGGAAAGAGGGAGAGTCTTCCCTGCATTATCTGTCTTTCTCTCCACTTTCCTCTCTCTTTTAGGTCACTCTGTGGCCAATAGCCATGTGACTGAGCTTGGAAAAGGAGCCTCCAGTCAAGTTCTTGAGGGCTGGAGCCGCAGCTCCCAGCTTGCCTGCAGCCTCCCGATAGACCGTGGGCCAGAACTACCCAACTAATCACTCAAGGATTCCTGACATTCAGACACTCCACTGCTGCTGCTGCTTGGTCGCTTCAGTTGTGTCTGACTCTGTGTGACCCCATGGACTGTACCCTGCCAGGCTCCTCTGTCCCTGGGATTCTCCAGGCAAGAATACTGGAGTGGGTTGCCATGCCCTCCTCCAGGGGATCTTCCCAACCCAGGGATCGAACCCAAGTCTCCTGCATTACAGGTAGATTCTTTACCACTGAGCCACCAGGGAAGCCCTCAGACACTTTGTGAGATGACAAGTTTGTTGTTTTAAGCTGCTAAATTCTGGGTTAATTCGTACTGCGGTAATAGATAACTAACACTGCTCATATTAAGTAGAATATTAAGTGGTACTAAGATATCAAATTTTCAAAGAATATTGGATAACATGAAAAAGTGATGAGTACACAATATTAGGTGGAAGCAGCAGGAAGCAGTACCATCTGCGGAGTGTGCTGCATAAGCGTTGCTTTTGTCCTATTAATACATGTCCATCCCTGCTTTCTTCCACTAACAGAATTTCCCTTTCTCGTAGGAAAACAACTCTGTGTGTTTCAAGTGGTGCTGACTCCAACCCATGTAGGCCAAAGAAGTGACTCAGACCGAATTTTAAGTTCCTCATTCACTTGGCGCATCATCAAAGATGGACTAATAAGAACAATTCCTGTACTTTTCCTTCCTTTAGTCATTAAGGGAGAAAAGGGCCTGAACTTTCAAAAAAAGTTAAAGATGGTAAGGGTATCAGATGCCCTGGATTGAGTAGTTCTCCAAGTTAGAACCAACCTTGGAATTTTCGATTATGAAACAATAAACTTGGCTTAATTGGGACTGAGGTTCTGTGGTACAACACAATAGTCTCTCAAATTTTTATAAAAATAAATAAAATTACTTACAAACAGAGAAAATGGTAGAATCTACCAAATGTTAACAGCGGTTCTATCTAGATTTGTGGTTTCAAATTAGTGAACTTGCTGCACCAGAATTTTTAAAACACAGATTCTCAGGCTTCATATTGGGAAACTTTAACCCAGCAGCTCTAGAGACCAGAAATGTGGATTCTTAATACGCTCTCCATAATGATCAATAAACAGCAGTGAAAAGAAGTGAGTCTACAGAAGTAGATTATAAGTGAATTTTTTTTTTCTCTACATGCATTTTCCAATTTTATGATGAACAGGTACTATTTGGGTAATGAGTACATTTCTTCAAAGGACAACTGTTAGTGACTTGATAATGTTTAATATTTATTATTTATTTTTATATATTTGGCCATGCCAGGTCTTAGTTGAGGTGTGTGGGATCTAGTTCCCCAACTAGGGATCAAACCTGGGCTCCTGCATTGTGAGCTCAGAGTCTTAGTCACTTGACCATCAGGGAAGTTCCAGTGTTTAATATTTGACATGAAATTTTTTATTGCGAGGAATCAAAAACCCCATTGGTTAGTAGATCAGCAAAAATAAAATACTTAGACATTATTTACTATGACAGTAAGCATTTTCTTAACTCTGATAAAGAATATGGTCCAGCTATTGGGGCAAAGTATACAGCAGATGGGAGCGAGAACCCAGCTCCCTAGAGCCTTTCTTATCTCTAAAGAATGTGTGAGGGCCACACCACTTCAGAGGAATCTTGAATTTTCTCACCTGCAGGCTTCTATTTCCCACTAATGCAGAAACACATCACTAATATCCTAACTCCAGCCCCTTCCCTATGAGACAAAGAAACTTCCACATGACTATTACACAGACTTATTATCCTTCCTGGTCAGATTTCATCTCTATAACAACCCATAAGAGTTCTGCGGCTACCCAAGGGGTTTCTTGCTAAGGGTTGTCCAACACCATCTCTGCCATGTTTAAAGCTGTGCTTTGTCTACATGTTGATTTTAAAAATTGAAAACAGGGAATTCTCACATGGTCCAGTAGTTAGGACTCCATGCTTTCACTGCCAAGGGCTCAGGTCAGGGAACTAAGATCCCACAAGCTGCACAAAAAAAATATATAAATAAATTAAAAATAAATAAGGAACGTTTATATTGTTAGTCTATATAATACTGATCACTACGGGGCCACACAATGTCCTGAGATTCCATTTCCTTCTCCCATTTCCAAATGATTCCAAAGTTCAGATCTAATGGATCCTCCCTTCTACAGGCTATTCATTCTTCAAGATCATCAGCATTTTTGTCTGTTTATTTGCTTCATATTTGGACCTTGGCTTCAGGGTGTGGCTTTTTTTTTCCCCCAGAGAGTTTCTAAATACTCTTGGTTTTTTCTGAGCTCCATCTCCCAGCTCATAGCCTACATGTTCTGCCTCCATGTATCTCATCTCCATTTCCTTCTAGAACATCTTCAAGCAACTTCTCCAGAAATAGTGCAGGAGAAGAAAAATGTCTGAGCCATTGAACGTCTGAAAAGTCTTCGATTTTGTTGACAATGATTCATATTTTTTTGGCTATAAAAGTACAGCTTCAAAATCATTTTACCACTAGTTTGCTCCTGAACAGAAATTCTGAGTAAAAAGCTCTGTATATATAGCAGAGTTTATCCATTAACAAGATTTTAGAAGGAATGATGCAAAACATAACTGAAAAGCATCAGCACATATGCTAGAGGCCCCCAGTTTTCCTTGCATGTTCAAGTTCTTTAGGGGAAAAATCCTTCCAGCTTTTATTCAGGAGATAAATTCCAGCCACCTGCTCTCAAATGGAGACATAAGAGAGAGAGTAAGAAGACAGTGGGCACAGGCTTTTATAAACAGACTCTTAGTACACACTGTAACTTCAGCACCCCTCTCTACCTGCTAACAAGGGCACAGCCTGGGGGGATTGCCATGGCAGAAGACTCACTGTATCACTGCATTTTCTCACCTTGGGTTGCAAATTCTTCCTCTCTTATTTTCCCAACTTGCAATAGTAATTGACATATCTCATCTGTTGATACCTCCATCCTGTTATCTTCACTTTGATTTGAACTTTTATTATTTGCTATTAGTTTAAGGAAGCAACGAGAAGAGACAAACATGAATCCTCAGTTTGCCATCCTAAATAAGAAGCTGTCTTCTTAGGAAGAGCTTTTAAAGTTGGCAAGAAATGGAGCAGCTACCAAAAAGCTCTTCGCAAGTTCAACACAGTATATTCTCCAAGACAAATCATATATGTTAGGCCACAAAACAAGTATTAAATTTACAACTGAAATCATATCAAGTATCCTTTCTGACCAACATGCTGAGAAACTAGAAAACAATAATAAGAGGAAAAGTGGAAAGTTAACAAATTTGTGAAAATTAAACCACATACTCCTGAACAGCACATGGGTCAAAGAAGACATCAAAAGTCAAAAAATATCTTGAGACAAACAAAACTAGAAGCACAAGACATGAAAACTTATAGGATGCAGCAAAAGCTGTTCTAAAAGACAAGTCTGTAGCAATGAAAAACAGAGTGCAGGTTCCTCAAAAAATTAAAAATAGAACGATTATATGATCCAGCTATTCCACTTCTGGGTATTTATGCAAAAAATAAAAAAATCCAGGTTAGGATCTTGAAGAGACACTTCTGTGTTCTGTGTTCAGTGCATTATTCACAGTAACCAAGATATAGTGAGTGAAAGTCGCTCAGTTGTGTCCAGCTCTTTGTGACTATATAATCTATGGAATTCTCCAGGCCAGAATACTGGACTGGGTAGCCATTCCCTTCTCCAAGTGATCTTCCCAACCAAGATATGGATACAACTTAAATGTCTATCAGCAGATGACTAAAGGAAATGTCATGCATATATACAAGGACTACTATTCAGTTTAAAAAAAAAAAAAAAATGAAATCCTGCCATCTGTGACAACATGAAAGTTAAGTGAAACAAGCCAGACACAGGAAGACAAATACTCTATGATCTCACTTGTGGAATCCAAAAATGGTCAAATCATAGAAGCAGATAGTAGAATGGAGTTTGCCAGGGGGTGGCAGAAGGGGAAATAAGGAGGTGATGGTCAAAGGGTACAAAGTTCTAGTCATGCAAGATAAATAAATTCTCAAGATCTACTACACAGCATAGTAACTAACAACACTACAAGGCATGCTTAAAATTTCCTAAGAATGTACACCTTATAAAATTATTCTCATCCTCCCCAAATAACGATGATGATGATAGTAATAATAAAGAGGGCAAGAGAAAACTTTGGGAAGTGATACATGTTTATGGACTTGATGGTGGGTTTCACAGATTTATACTTAGCCCAAAACCCACCAAGTTGTATATAGTAAATGTGTTTGGATTTTTACATGTCAATCATACCTTAACAAAAAATTTTTAATAAAAAGATCATAAACAAGAATTTTACTGGGGATTCATCTATGATGGCTACTCTAAAACAAAGGGGTAACACTAGCCCTGGGGTAGGAGGGTCTCCCTCCAAGTGCGTTAGGAGCTGCGCAGAGCAGGAGGAGCTGGGGTTGCAGAGAAAACTTGGGAAGAGCCAACGGTCCCGGATCTCCTTTGGCCTTCGGGGCTGCAGATGGAGACTAGCATGGCTCTTTCTATAAAGCAGCAGTCCCCAGCCTTTTTGGCATGAGGGACCAGTTTTGTAGAAGACAACTTTTCCATGGACAGGGGCAGGGGTTTGACAGTTTCAGGATGATTCAAGCATGTTGCACTGATAGTGCAGTTTATTTCTATTATGATTACATCAGCTCCACCTCAGATCAGACAGCAGATTATGGAGGTTGGGGACCCCTGCTGTAAAGGACAGAATGGTTCCTTCTGAGAAAATGGGACACAGGCAAACTGAAACCCAGCTTCAATTTTCCACAAACCCTGATAAGCCCTCATTCCCTCTCCTTAGCGACTAAACAAAAGAGGCTCCCTTCTCCGGTGGGGGCTCTATCTACATTTTTATTCATGCCATTTGGTACACAATTTATATGTAACCAAGCAAGAAAATATCCAGAATTAAGTGGAAAAATCTAAATCCACAGATGACCCAGATATTGATAGAAAAAAGGAAAATGGTAAAATCAATAATATATATGAGATTAAATAAGTCCAGTTTTGGAGAAGGAAATGGCAACCCACTGCAGTGTTCTTGCCTGGAGAATCTCAGGGACGGGGGAGCCTGGTGGGCTGCCGTCTATGGGGTCGCACAGAGTCGGACACGACTGAAGGGATTTAGCAGCGGCAGCAGCCAGAAAGTCCAGTTTGAATGTTTTCATCCCTAGTGTAATCACTAAAAATATATAACGTACATAATAACCAATATACAATTTAATATATAACCAATAATCTGTAATAACCAACATATAATATATTGTAAAAATAACGTATAGCCAATAAGTCATGACTCAATGGACATGAGTTGAGCCAACTCGATCAATGCAAAGAAATAGAGGAAAACAATAGAATGGGAAAGACTAGAGATCGCTTCAAGAAGATTCCCAAGATACCAAGGGAACATTTCATGCAAAGATGGGCTCAATTAAGGACAGAAGTGGTAGGGACCTAACAGAAGCAGAAGATATTAAGAAGAGGTGGCAAGAATACACAGAAGAACTGTACAAAAAAGATCTTCATGACCCAGATAATCACGATGGTGTGATCACTCACCTAGAGCCAGACATTCTGGAATGTGAAGTCAAGTGGGCCTTAGAAAGCATCACTACAAATAAAGCTAGTGGAGGTGATGGAATTCCAGTGGAGCTATTTCAAATCCTGAAAGATGATGATGTGAAAGTGCTACACTCAATATGCCAGCAAATTTGGGAAACTCAGCAGTGGCCACAGGACTGGAAAAGGTCAGTTTTCATTCCAATCCCAAAGAAAGGCAATGCCAAGGAATGCTCAAACTACTGCAAAATTGCACTCATCTCACACGCTAGTTAAGTAATGCTTAAAATTTTCCAAGCCATGCTTCAGCAATACGTCAACTGTGAACTTCCAGATGTTCAAGCTGGTTTTAGAAAAGGCAGAGGAACCAGAGATCAAATTGCCAAAATCCACTGGATCATTGAAAAAGCAAGAGAGTTCCAGAAAAACATCTATTTTCTGCTTTATTGACTATGCCAAAGCCTTTGACTGTGTGGATCACAATAAACTGTGGAAAATTCTTCAAGAGATGGGACTACCAGACCACCTTATCTACCTCTTGAGAAATCTGTACGCAGGTCAGGAAGCAACAGTTAGACCTGGACATGGAGCAACAGACTGGTTCCAAATAGGAAAAGGAGTACGTCAAGGCTGTATATTATCACCCTGCTTATTTAACTTATATGCAGAGTACATCATGAGAAATGCTGGGCTGGATGAAGCACAAGCTGGAATCAAGATTGCCGGGAGAAATATCAATAACCTCAGATATGCAGATGACACCACCCTTATGGCAGAAAGCGAAGAAGAACTAAGAGCCTGTTGATGAAGTGAAAGAGCAGAGTGAAAAGTTTGGCTTAATGCTCAACATTCAGAAAATGAAGATCATGGCATCCAGTCCCATCACTTCATGGCAAATAGATGGGGAAACAGTGAAAACAAGTGGCTGACTTTATTTTTTTGGGCTCCAAAATCACTGCAGATGGTGACAGCGGCCATGAAATTAAAAGACGCTTACTCCTTGGAAGGAAAGTTATGACCAAACATAGTGTATTAAAAAGCAGAGACATTACTTTGTCAACAAAGATTCATCTAGTTAAGGCTATGGTTTTTCCTATAGTCATGTATGGATGTGAGAGTTGGACTGTGAAGAGGGCTGAGCACTGAAGAATTGATGCTTTTGAACTGTGGTGTTGGAGAAGACTCTTGAGAGTCCCTTGGACTGCAAGGAGATCCAACCAGTCCATCCTAAAGGAAATCAGTCCTGGGTGTTCATTGGAAGGACTGATGTTGAAGCTGAAACTCCAATACTTTGGCCACCTGATGCAAAGGGCTGACTCATTTGAAAAGAACCTGATGCTAGGAAAGATTAAGGGCAGGAGAAGAAAGGGACGACAGCAGATGAGATGGTTGGATGACATCACCGACTCAATGGATATGAGTTTAGGTGAACTCCAGGAGGTGGTGATGGACAGGGAGGCCTGGTGTGCTGCGGTTCACGGGGTCGTAAAGAGTCAGACACAACTGAGCAACTGAACTGAACTGCACTGAAAAATATCTCATAGCCAATAAATCACGACTCAATGGACATGAGTTTGAGCAAACTCCAGGAGATGGTAAAGAACAGGGAAGCCTGGCGTGCTGCAGTCCATGAGGTCTTAAAGAGTCAGACAAGACTTAGTGACTGAACAACAAGTCAATAAAGAAAACAATGGAAAATTAAAAGTATCTGAGTATTCCAGAGGAAGATAAGAAATGGAGAGAAATGGAACATAAAACTTACGGGCCAAATAGACAAACAGCAAAATGATAGATATAAACCTGATTATATCAAATTACATCAGTTCATCACCAAGGCCTGAATATTTTATGTGGTATGTACAACTTTGGCTTCTCTCCTCCCCTCACTATTGCCCAAATTCCAATCTGTATAACCAGTCACCTAGACTATTCAATAAGTCTCTAACAACTGTCCATGCTTCTCCTATTGTTTCTTCCAATCCACTCTCCTTAGACATGCCACCGTAATTTTTCTGATGTGAATTTGACCATGTCCCCCTTCTGCTTAAAATATTTCCATGGTTCCCATTAACTTAAAGAAGATATCACATACTGAGGCATCCCTGAATATTCTGCCTTTCTGGAAAACAGTAAAGGGTCCCAAGAACACTTGTGTTACTTCGTGACAACGATTTCCCAAAGCGGTGCGCTTTTAGAGCAGGGGATTTCCACTTTGCTCTTTGCCTCTAGTTCCTGTTTCCTGCCTGGCTCTGGAGCCAAATATCAGTTGCTTTCTCAGCATACAGTATTTCAGGGCCTGTGAATGATGGGAGGAATATTGCTCTGGATTTGTGTCACAAATAAAAGTGGTAAAAGACAGAGAGGGCAGTATGTTTCAAAAACAAATGGGAGAGAGCCTGTTCTTTCAAAGATCCTTCCTACAGATAAGTGTAAAATGTCAGCCTGCTCCGCTCCTTGTAAACATTGTCTGCCTGCCTCTGTGGGCACCGCTGCTTAACACAGCACACAAGGCTCTTAGTGATTGGACTTTTGTCTCAGTCGCCATCTTTGTCCTCCTGCATTCCCAGCCTGTGTCCTTATGCTCCCTAAAATGATGAATTTTTCATAGGAGGTCACCTACCCATCCACATCGCTCTGTTCCTTTGTGCCTTTCCTATGCTGTTCTCCTTAATTATATGATCAATTCAGATGTCATCTGACCTGAGAATCTTCCTGGAGTGTTCTCTCTGAAGCTGGGTCCTTCTCCACCTTCCAGCATCTATTTAAAATCTTTTTCTTTATATTGGGCAGACTATACTGTAATCGCCTTTGCATGTGTTTTCTTCTTGACTGGCTTATGAGTGCTTTGATGTCTTGTTTTTGTAGCTCCAAGGCCTAGCACAGGGAAAGACACATAATCTTCTAAGTGCTATTGACATGATATGAAAAGAAATCATTTAAACTCAATAAAATGTTAATGTATTTTGTTTCTGTCTCATGCCACCACAAACCTAAAAATTCTGAAAGCAGGCACTTTCGTAAAAACACTTTACTAATTAGTATACTTTTAACTGGAAACATTTTACAAAGTTTCCTTATACCAATTATCTCATAACATATTTGGTTATGTATCCACCATCCTTATTCAGGGCGTGAGGAAACCGGCCTGGTCCAATGGCGCCACCTGGTGGCAACATTGAGAAACTGTTTGACAGCCTTGAGATTAGCCATAGAAGTGGGAAATGGTTATCTGTTTTAACTCCTGCCTTCGCAATGGCACCCCACTCCAGTACTCATGCCTGGAAAATCCATGGACAGAGGAGCCTGGTAGGCTGCAGTCCATGGGGTCGCTAAGAGTTGGACACGACTGAGCGACTTCACTTTCACTTTTCTCTTTCATGCATTGGAGAAGGAAATGGCAACCCACTCCAGTATTCTTGCCTGGAGAATCCCAGGGATGGCGGAGCCTGGTGGGCTGCCGTCTATGGGGTCGCACAGAGTCGGACACGACTGAAGGGACTTAGCATTAGTATTCCTCTTCTAGGAGATCATGAAGAATCTATGGCTAATTGAACCTGAACCTCTCCTGAAATAGAAAGAGTGAGGACATTTTTGTTTGTTCCCAAGGAAGAAAAGGAAATCCCCATACTGTGGTTTGAGAGCTGCATATATCAGGAAGGTATGAGTGGAACTACATGGGAAAAGGGATAAACAGTTTTAAGACACAAACTTAAGCATCTTTTTAGATGCCCTCAACTACCTTCCTTTCTCCTTCTTAGTTGCATGCCACTTTGGGTTTTGGGTGAAACACCAGCCCACCAAGTATGGGATCTAACATCCTGAAAAGCCTGAGAGATGGATGAAACAACCCAAGAGCAAAAGTTAGGCTCCTGAAAGGGGAAATTTGACCAGTGAAAAACGGAGACATCAGGGAACCTGGCAAATAAACTTCCTCTTCATTCTTCAGCAGACCTTCCAAGGTGTGGTTTCTCCCCAACTCCAGCTGGAGAACGAGTCGAGTCCCACCGTGCTGGGTCATCTGCTGTGTCTTGCCCACTCATGCGAAGGCGGAGGCAGCACATCCCATCACATTGTGTATCGTCTTCCTTCTCCTGTCTTTTCTTCCCTCCTAATCACCAGAGCTTGCACAACCCACAGGGACTGTTGGCATCTAAACTCCGGCTTTAGCCTTTACTTTCTAGAGAGCCCAGCTTAAGACAGGCAATGTGTTTCTTAACTCTGTCCCCCTCTCTTTACACCTGTAACACCTTTTTTCTTTCTCTGTGACATTTATGGAAGAAATTCCATCATAATTTCCTATGAAACACTCCAACATTCTTGACTTAACTACATACCCAAAATGCCACTTTCTAAATTAGTAGTTAGAAATGAATCTGGATTCAATTCAGGCTTGAGTCTGAGTTTTTTTGGCAAAAATATCTAATAGATAGTGCTGCATATACCTACTATGGATTCTCAGGTGACTCAGGGGTAAAGAATCCTCACCTGCCAATGCAGAAGATGTGAGTTCAATCCCCGGATTGGGAAGATACCCTAGAGAGAAAATGGCAACCCACTCCAGCATTCTTGTCTGGGAAATCCCATGGACAGAGGAGCCTGGCAGGCTACAGTCCATGGGGTCACAAACAATTGGACATGACTGAGCATACATGCACACCTATTGTGTCACTTTAAAAGGTACATTTTGTCCAGTTGTCCCCTTTGGATAAAGTTAAAATTGATTAGCAATTTCAGGCCAACCCATTTATTACAAAATTCTCCATCAGACTTTCACATGATGGCTTTAGGAGCCATTGATTGATATTGTCTAGCTCCATTATTTTATTAAGAATTACAAAATGGCAATATTGTAATTCTAACATTCTACTTTTACTAGTGGGACTTCTTATAAAAGAAGGAACACTTTCTTATCAACTGTTTACCCTGAAAATTGGCTTGAGAAGAGAAATCAGGATAAACATTTATCTACCAGTTTTCTAAGGGGCTTCCCTGGTGGCTCAGACAGTAAAGAATTGGCCTGTAATGTGGGAGACCCAGGTTTGATCCCTGGAGAAGGAAATGGCAACCCACTCCAGTATTCTCACCTGGGAGAGAGGAGCCTGGCGGACTACAGTCTACGGGTTCGCAGAGTCAGACATGACTGAGCAACTAACACTTTCACACTTTCACCAGTTTCCTAATAATTATTTGGTGTGCTAAAAACTTCCAGTTTTTTTAAAATGGGTTCTTTTGTAATATCATTATGATTTTCACATGTTTGATGTATTTCAATCCATTGGCAGTTAGATAATGAGGAATCAGCAGAGGAGATTGAATTCAAGAACCATCAGAAAAGTCAGGGGAAGATGGTACACAAATATTCAGCCAAGTAAAAGTATTTCAAGGAGGAAAAAGTAATCAGCTGAGTCAAATGCTACAGTGAGGCCAAGTAAGATAAGGACTTCAGTTCAGTTCAGTTCCTCAGTAATGTCCGACTCTTTGCAACCCCATGAATTGCACCACGCCAGGCCTCCTTGTCCATCACCAACTCCCAGAGTTCACCCAAACTCATGTCCATCGAGTCAGTGATGCCATCCAGCCATCTCATCTTCTGTCGTCCCCTTCTCCTCCTGCCCCCAATCCCTCCCAGCACCAGAGTCTTTTCCAATGAGTCAACTCTTCGCATGAGATGGCCAAAGTATTGGAGTTTCAGCTTTAGCATCTGTCCTTCCAAAGAACATCCAGGACTGATCTCCTTTAGAATGGGCTGGTTGGATCTCCTTGCAGCCCAAGGGACTCTCAAGAGTCTTCTCCAACACCACAGTTCAAAAGCATCAATTCTTTAGCGCTCAGCTTTCTTCACAGTCCAACTCGCACATCCATACATGACCATTGGAAAAACCATAGCCCTGACTAGATGGACCTTTGTTGGCAAAGTAATGTCTCTGCTTTTTAATATGCTATCTAGGTTGGTCATAACTTTTCTTCCAAGGAGTAAGCGTCTTTTAATTTCATGGCTGCAATCACCATCTGCAGTGATTTTGGAGCCCAGAAAAATAAAGTCTGACACTGATTCCACTGTTTCCCATCTATTTCCCATGAAGTGATGGGACCGGATGCCATGATCTTCGTTTTCTGAATGTTGAGCTTTAAGCCAACTTTTTCACTCTCCTCTTTCACTTTCATCAAGAGGCTTTTTAGTTCCTCTTCACTTTCTGCCATAAGGGTGGTGTCATCTGCATATCTGAGGTTATTGATATGTCTCCCAGCAATCTTGATTCCAGCTTGTGCTTCTTCCAGCCCAGCATTTCTCATGATGTACTCTGCATATAAGTTAAATAAGCAGGGTGACAATATACAGCCTTGACGTACTCCTTTTCCTATTTGGAACCAGTCTGTTGTTCCATGTCCGGTTCTAACTGTTGCTTCCTGACCTGCATATAGGTTTCTCAAGAGGCAGGTCAGGTGGTCTGGTATTCCCATCTCTTGAAGAATTTTCCACAGTTGATTGTCATCCACACAGTCAAATGCTTTGGCATAGTCAATAAAGCAGAAAATAGATGTTTTTCTGGAACTCTCTTGCTTTTTCAATGATCCAGCAGATATTGGCAATTTGATCTCTGGTTCCTCTGCCTTTTCTAAAACCAGCTTGAACATCTGGAAGTTCACATTCATGTATTGCTGAAGCCTGGCTTGGAGAATTTTGAGCATTACTTTACTAGCATCGGAGATGAGTGCGATTGTGCGGTAGTTTGAGCATTCCTTGGCATTGCCTTTCTTTGGGTTTGGAATGAAAACTGACCATTTCCAGTCCTGTGGCCACTGCTGAGTTTTCCAAATTTCCTGGCATATTGAGTGCAGCACTTTCACAGCATCATCTTCCAGGATTTGAAATAGCTCAACTGAAATTCTATCACCTCCACTAGCTTTGTTCGTAGTGATGCTTTCTAAGGCCCACTTGACTTCACATTCCAGGATGTCTGGCTCTAGGTGAGTGATCTCACCATCGTGATTATCTGGGTCATGAAGATCTTTTTTGTACAGTTCTTCTGTGTTTTCTTGTCACCTCTTCTTAATATCTTCTGCTTCTGTTAGGTCCATACCATTTCTGTCCTTTATTGAGCCCATCTTTGCATGAAATGTTCCCTTCGTATCTCTACTTTTCTTGAAGAGATCTCTAGTCTTTCCCATTCTGTTGTTTTCCTCTATTTCTTTGCATTGATCCCTGAGGAAGGCTTTCTTATCTCTTCTTGCTATTCTTTGGAACTCTGCATTCAGATGCTTACATCTTTCCTTTTCTCCTTTGCTTTTTGCTTCTCTTCTTTTTACAGCTATTTGTAAGGCCTCCCCAGACAGCCATTTTGCTTTTTTGCATTTCTTTTCCATGGGGATGGTCTTGATCCCTGTCTCCTGTACAGTGTCATGAACTTCCATCCATAGCTCATCAGGCACTCTATCTATCAGATCTAGTCCCTTAAATCTATTTCTCACTTCCAGTGTATAATCATAAGGAATTTGATTTAGGTCAATGGTCTAGTGGTTTTCCCTACTTTCTTCAATTTAAGTCTGATAAGGACTTAGAGTTGGTAATTATGAATTTAAAAGCAGGTCAGTGAGCATGGTGTTATATTTTTCTTTAGGCTTTTCTGGCTGGCAAGTGCATGCATTAGAGAGATGAACTTAAAGGGGGTTTGGTTTCACCAAGTATAACAAGATGGTAAAGGGGCAAAGATGTGGAAGCCTTATGCAAGAGTGCAGATATGATCATTAAACACAGGACTTCTCTGGTGGCACAATGGATAAGAATGCATCTGTAAATGCAAGGGACATGGGTTCATTCGCTAGTCCAGGAAGATTCCACATGCCTTGGAGCAACTAAGCCTGAGCACACCAACTACAGAGCCTTCGAGCTGCAACCACTGAAACCTGCAAGCCCTAGTGCCTGTGCTCTGCAGCAAGAGAAGCCACCCTGATACACCACAATGAAGAGTACCCCCCACCAAGAAAATCAGGGTTAGGGTTAGGGTTACGGTTAGGGTTGCCTCAACTAGAGAAAGCCCACTTAAAGCCATGAAGACCCAGCACAAAAATAAATTTTTTAAATAATAATTAAACAAGAAATTTAAGTTGGGTAAAGACATGAGACGGAAAAATGAAAAGGTGTAAAATTTAAAAGTTAAGGGCTCTTGTGGGGTCAAAACTGTAGGAATCCAGATATAGTAACTGAGAAAATGAGTTAGAAAAACAGAAGGAGATGGTCAGAGGAGGGGCTGTTAAAAGTGAGAGTATGACAGCGCTGAAGTTACTGACAGATTTAAAAAAGCCAAGGGTATGATTGATACACAACTGTGAGAAAAGAGGACTTCCAGAAGAGACTCGGGCAAATTAGTTTCCAATTGCTTCTATTAACAACATACCACAAACTTCACGGCTTAAAACAACATGAATTTATCATCTTACAGTGCTAGAGGTCAGAAGTCTTAAATCAAGGTGTCAACAGGGCTGCATTTTTCCCGAAGGCTCCAGAGGAGAATCTGTTTATTCCAGTTTCTGAAAGTCACCTGCACTCCTCAGTTCATGGCCAGCAGCAAGCATCAAATTGTGATTACATTGGGCCTACCAGATAATCCAGGGTGATCTTTCATCCTCAAGATCTTTAATATAATCGTATCTATAACATCCCTTTTTGCCATATAAGGTAACATAGTCACAGGCTCTGCAGATCAGGACGTGGGCATCTTTAGAAGCCATTAATCTGTCTACCAAACATGGTGTCACAGCTCCTGACTCACTAATACGGATTAAGGCAGCTACGCTAGTACTTGTGGAGAAAACAGTCCCTACTGCCCTCCTACCGAAAGATACTGCCTGAGTCAAGAATTCTAAATAAGGTTTTTTAATATGGTCTCTGAAACTTCATTTCTGTCAACAGAATTATATTTTAAACTATTGATATAGAAAGAGTTTTTAGACCAGTGAGTGTAACTTTTATGAAACATTTAATTGAGGTATGATTGACATACAGGGCTTCCCTTAGGGTTCCCAGGGTAAAGAATCTGTCTGCAATGCAGGAGATGGGGGTTCAATCCCTGGGTCAGAAAGATTCCCTGGAGAAAAGAATGGCTTCCCACTCCAGTATTCTTGCCTGGAGAATTTCATGGACAGAGAAGCCTGGGGGGACTACAGTCCATGGAGTCGCACTGAGTCGGACCCGACTGAAGTGACTAAGCAGCAACAGCAGCATGCATTGGTAAAACCACAGTCTGTGCCACAAATACATCACCTCCAAGTTTCCCTTCACTCCCTTATTTTTTTGCACAAGACAAAGACACTTTAAGTAAGATCTCACTTAGCAAAATTTCCAGTATGAACATACAGTATTGCTGTATGGCTGAGTCCTTTTGCTGTACACCTGAAACTATCACAACATTGTTAATAAGCTATACTCCAATACACAATAAAAAGTTAAAAAAAAAAAAAAAAACATTGTTAACTGCAAGCACGATAAAGGACCAGAAGCAGGGATGAGAAAGGAAAGCAGGCGACAAACGGGCTTCTGAACTTTGAGTTTTAAGTCTAAAGCCACTCCCTTCCCCGTGAGGGGAAGTTCTAGTTCTCTCCCTTGCCCGTTCTCTTGTTCTCTCTCACTTCTGTTAACAGCAGCATCTTTTGAAATTCTCCTATACACTCTTACCTCCAGTGACTCCAGCCAAAAGGGTATCAAGGTTTTGTGGAACAGGAAGCTTATGCGGGGTGAGGGGCGTCTTTAAGAAAGACGCGGGTGGGGGGGGAGGAATCTTAATTTTGCGAATTTTACTTGAAAGCTCGTCTCACTAGCTTAAAGGTGAACCTTCCCCAGACGCCAACTTATGAATGTTAAATAATCCAAATGTTCTTTTCCCGCGGTATCCTTTTCGACGGAGGATGGAAAACGCCAAGGAGGGCGATCCGAGAAAGGAATACGCTCATTGGAAGAGCATAAAGCAGACGGCGGACAAGGAAGAAGGTGACTATCCCAAGCTCACGCAGAGCTTACTTTCTGCCGAAAACTGCCCCCACGAGGCGCTGCGCGTTTTTATGAAGCCTCTGCACTCCGGCTTCCCCCAGCCACCAGTGCTCCGACGCTCGCTGTCCAGTAGGTGGCCCCTGGTGGCCGCAAATCCCCGGCGACTTTTGGGAAATAGCTCGGACCCCGCCGCACCCAGCACCGTCCCCCCAGCACCCTGAGCCAGCTCAGCGCCCCCAGAGGCCCCAGGCGACGGCAACCCTCCCGCTATTCCTTCGGCGCTGCTGAGGCTTCCGTGGGCCCCTGGACGAGAGATCAGCGGCTCCAGGCATCCGAGTGGGCTGTAAACGGAAACCGAATGGGGGCGTACGAAGAGCTTAAGAAACCCTCGGAAGACGCTGCGCGGGGCCGCTGAGCGCGCGGGGCTCCAGGCGGCTAGGACCAAGACCGCTCCGATGCCCGCGCGCCCGCAGTCCTGAGCGTGGCCCACCCCGCCGCACCCCGCACCCCCGCCCCCACCTCGGGACCCAGCTGCTCTTGGCTAGAGCCCTCTGAGAGGGCGAACTTTTCCTACCCTTATAGACCTCTTAGCGTCGCCCCCCGCCCCCCCCCCCCCCCCCGCTCCCTCACCAACCACCCGGAGGCTTTCTCCTCCGATTCCAGGCTGCCCACCCTGCGCCCCCAACCCCAGCCCTGCGAGCCCCAGCACCCGCGCGCCTTTCCCGCCACCCCGGGAGAGTGAAGGATGCCATCCAGTTCTCAGTTACCAGCTGCGGATCCAGGCCTCCCCGCTGTACCCACCGAGAAGTCGTGGAGCCTGGGGGAGAGACTACAGGTCATCCTTCAGAGGCCGGAGGGGAAAGGCGTCACCCCAACAACAGAGATGCGGAGGCGAAACGAGGCGGAGGTTCAGTCCCGGCAGCTGCAGCCGCCACGAACCCGCCCGGACCCCAGGCCCGCCCTTCTGCAGCGCCCGCGGGAGGCGGGGATTCAACAACACAGCCTTAGATGAAGGGTTGGACTCAGAGCTCGGTTCGCTGGCGAAAGAAACAATCCTTATTGAATGTGCCTGAATTGCATGGAATTAAAAGACGCTTACTCCTTGGAAGGAAAGTTATAACCAACATAGAGAGCGTATTAAAAAGCAGAGACATTACTTTGTCAACAAAGGTCCGTTTAGTCAAGGCTATGGTTTTTCCAGTAGTTGTGTATGGATATGCAAGTTGGACTACAAAGAAAGCTGAGCGCCGAAGAATTGATGCTTTTGAACTGTGGTGTTGGAGAAAACTCTTGAGAGTCCCTTGTACTGCAAGGAGATCCAACCAGTCCATCCTAAAGGAAATCAGTCCTGGGTGTTCATTGGAAGGACTGATGTTGAAGCTGAAACTCCAATACTTTGGCCACCTGATGTGAAGGGCTGACTCATATGAAAAGACCCTGATGCTGGGAAGGATTGAAGGTGGTAGGAGAAGGGAACAACAGAGGATGAGATGGTTGGATGGCATCACTGACTCAATGGACATGAGTTTGGGTGAACTCCAGGAGTTGGTGATGGACAGGGGGGCCTGGTGTGCTGCAGTCCATGGGGTCGCAAAGAGTCGGACATGACAGAGTGACTGACTGAACTGAACCAAACTGAGTTCCTACATGTGGCATCATTCAGTCCTCACAAAGAAGAAATTTACTGTCCACTTGTATGAAGTGAGAAAACCAGCTTGGTTGGAGAGGTTAGATCACTTTAATTTACCCAGTCCTACAGCTGGTGAGGGGCAGAGTTTAAACTTTCAGGTCTATTTCCAAAAGTTACTTGTTATGTTTAATACATATTAATTCCTGTGGTAACCCTTTTCAGTATTACCAAAAAAAAAAAAAATGCACTCACTTTGAAAAAAGTGGAAAATGAAAGTAAATGACCTATAATTTCAACAGGTACTAACACCACTATTCATTGACATTTTCATATATTTGGCTTATATGTATGCTTATTTGTGGAAATGCATGTAATACATACATACTTACAAAATTAAGCTCATTCTCTATATGTTGTATCATTAGCACTCAAAGGGTCAGTTTTGATATTTTTCTAAGAATTTTTTATTTCAAATTTATAGGCAGCAGCAAAAAAAGTTGAGACAGAGAAATCCAACATTCTTTAAAATCTTGATAAGAATAATCAGTGAAAACTGTTCAGTAAACTAGGATTAAAAGAAACATGTAAATATGGTAAATTGGCTTCCAGAAACCTATTTAAAAGATTTATTATCTAGGGATTTGTCTTTCATTAGGCAAATTGATCTAGAAGAAAATAATAACTAAAAGATTGATAATTTTTAAGTGAATATTATCCAGTTATGCACCCCACTCCAGTACTCTTGCCTGGAAAATCCCATGTACGGAGGAGCCTGGTAGGCTGCAGTCCATGGGGTCTCTAAGAGTTAGACACGACTGAAGCGACTTAGCAGCAGCAGCAGCAGCAGCAGCCAGTTATATAAAGATATAATGGGGACAAGGCTTGAACTGTGTAACCAACATTTTGATTTTTAGTTTTCTACTTTTGGTTTTTCCTATGAAAGCAACTCCAGGAATTGCAACTATTGATTGCAATGTTAATAGTAAGAACAATTCCATGATGGAATGGCATAATTTCCCTCCTCAGTTCCATCAATTCTGGCATTTTTAAATCAACGTCACCTAAGATCAATGCCAACACCCCACCAAGCTGCTGCTGCTAAATCGCTTCAGTCATGTCCGACTCTGCGCAACCCCATGGACAACAGCCCACCAGGCTCCTCTGTCCACAGGATTCTCCAGGCAAGAATACTGAAGTTGCCATTTCCTTCTCCAACACCCCACCAAGACAGCCTACAAAAACAGTGGAGTAAGTTCAAGGTGAATTCAGGGCTCTGGCTAAAAGGGATCACCCAACTTGGGGTCCTAAGATAACGCCTACTGCCTAAAGCATTCCTGGAAGAAGGCTGAGGATGCCTGAAGCTCTGCTTCCTCCACCGCAGAATTTCAAGCCTGCTTTCTGTAGGATAAGTGTGGCTGTGACCTAGTTTCATCTCCAGATCTAAAGAAGAAGTGTGTCTGGGCTAAGAGATAAAATGAAGTTTGTTCCAGGCCTCTTAGGGAGGGTGTCAGAAATCCAAAAAGGACAGAAGAGGGGGAAATTGGGCCATCCTACGTATATTTTTCAAAGTTGAGTAGACCATAGTATGGATTGGAACAGAGTTGGGAAAACTTCAGTAGAGGGCCTGGTGAAGAAAGGTCATTTAGGGGAAGTTACTCACAACTTTTACCACCTTGGCAAGTCTGCTCTAGAATGTTTATGGTGTCTACTTCTCTTGGCATCTCTTCCAGGCAGAAATTGTCTGATTTTTTACAGAAAGCTCAGCTCACAGTCTTAGTTAGTTCTGGGGCAGGAATGGAATTCAGGTCTTCCAAGCAGCCTTATGCTGGGAAGAAGGAGCAACCTGGTATTTGGTTCAGGCAGTGAGGAGAGGTAAGACGGGCAGATGGAAAAACACTAATCCCTCTCTCTCTCTCTACTTATCTACCTATTTTAATTTTCTACTCTTGAACATCCCTTTATAAAAGGAAACAGATTTTTTTTAAGTGCAACTGAGCAAAATTACAAGATGCTGAGTTCTGGGAGTCAAACTATCTGGGTGCAAACATGAGTCCCAACACTTACTAAATTGTGTCAATATCATCTCTAAAACCTTAGGGTTTTTTACCTGTAAAGCAAGGGCATTAAGAACACAGATCTTCCTGGACTGATGATGGGGTCACATCCTGATAAACCCATGGTAAGTTGAAAATATTGTAAGTCAAAAATGCATTTAAGGGCCTCCCTGGTGGTCCAGTGGTTAAGAATCCACTTTGCAATGCAGGGGACATGATTTTGATTCCTGGTCCAGGAGGATCCCCCATGCCTCAGAGCAACTAAGCCCCTGTGCCACAATTACTGAAGACTGCATGCCTATAGCCCGTCCTCCTGCAACAAGAGAAAGCACCACCACAAAAAGCCCTGGCACTGCAACTAGAGAGTAGCCCCCCCTCACCTTAAGTAGAGAAAAGCCCACACAGCAATGAAAACCCGGCACAGCTAACAAGAAATTTTTTTAATGCATTTAATATATCTCACCTACCAAATATCATAGCCTAGCCCAGTCTACCTTAAATGTGCTCAAGAACACTGTAGACTTAAAAAATAAATAAATAAATAAGCACAGTGTAAGAGTTGTAAGTGAAGTTTTACCTGGGGCAAAATGAGTACTATGGCTCAGGAGATAGTATTTCAGATAGCTCAGAGAAACTGCTCCAAAGAAGTAGGGGGAAGGTCAGTATATATGTAATTTTGGTGAAGGGGTAGTCCATGCAATCAAGCACATATTTTTTTTTGCAGAAGCTTTCTGTTAGTCACGAGGTGAATTCCTCACCATGAAGAATGTTAGTGCTTTTCTAGATATGAGGAGATACAAGAATTGTGTTTGTATTGGAAATGACTGGGTCATAGGAGGAGGAGAGAACAGGGAGGAAGCTTCTCTCTCTGGTTCAAACTCCTTTCTGTGCTCCCATTTTTCTTTTTGTCTTATTTTTTAAGAAGTACAATATAATGATTTAATATACAATATATGTTGTGAAATGATTCATATAACCAAATTAACACATCCATCACCTCACGTAGTTGTGTGTGTGTGTGTGTGTGTGTGTGTTGAAAACAGTTAAGAGTGTTCCCCATTCTTCTTTAGTGTCAGGCGAGTGTATTCTCCTCGGTTCTGTCTCATCACAACAAAGATTTGGAGTGAAGGACATTAAAGCCCTCGGCGCGTCACAGCTCTAGGGTCTTGGACAAACCATGTTATAGGGCTTAGACAAATCAGTGTTGCAGCTCTGTGTTATAGTTCTATTTTATTCAGAAAATAGCAGGAAAATCCATCCTTGAGGCGTGAGGGTATGTCGACCCTAAGACGCAAAAAGAGTGCCACAGCATGTGGGAGAGAAAGAGAGACAGCCCCGGCCCTTAGGCTCCTCTTTCTATACGTTTTTTCTCCCCCTGGGCCTGCCCTATGTAAATTTGGCTAGCCAGGAGTGTTGTTTGTTCTACCTGAGGTCCTCACTCGGTCCTCGGACCTTCCTTTGTTCTATTTTCATGGGCTTTTTCCTTCCTGTCTTTTAGCCACCACCATTCTGGACTCCTGTTTCCTATTCTTACTACCTAACATTTAGGCTTCAGCTTTTTTGCTTTAATGGCTTCTAACCGCTTGCTCACTTTTAATTTGAATGTCTTCTTAGGGTAGCCTAATCAGATCAGATCAGTCACTCAGTTGTGTCCGACTCTTTGCGAGCCCATGAATCGCAGCATGCCAGGCCTCCCTGTCCATCACCAATTCCCGGAGTTCACTCAGACTCACATCCATCGAGTCAGTGATGCCATCCAGCCATCTCATCCTCTGTCGTCCCCTTCTCCTCCTGCCCCCAATCCCTCCCAGCATCAGAGTCAACTCTTCACATGAGGTGCCCAAAGTACTGGAGTTTCGGCTTTAGCATCATTCCCTCCAAAGAAATCCCAGGGCTGATCTCCTTCAGAATGGACTGGTTGGATCTCCTTGCAGTCCAAGGGACTCTCAAGAGTCTTCTCCAACACCACAGTTCAAAAGCATCAATTCTTCGGTGCTCAGCTTTCTTCACAGTCCAACTCTCACATCCATACATGACCACAGGAAAAACCATAGCCTTGACTAGATGAACCTTTGTTGGCAAAGTAATGTCTCTGCTTTTGAATATGCTATCTAGGTTGGTCATAACTTTCCTTCCAAGGAGTAAGCGTCTTTTAATTTCATGGCTACAGTCACCATCTGTAGTGATTTTGGAGCCCAGAAAAATAAAGTCTGACACTGTTTCCACTGTTTCCCCATCTATTTCCCATGAAGTGGTGGGACCGGATGCCATGATGTTAGTTTTCTGAATGTTGAGCTTTAAGCCAACTTTTGCTGTGCAATTGGGTCACTAGTCTTATTTTAAGCAAACTTAGATTTGAAATGCAAGCTAATACTTTCAAAAACATGTCAGGGCTTAATCTGGAAGGCAAAAGACGAGCACTAAAGACTTGCATTTTCCCAATTAACTGAGTTCTTTGCTCTCCTCCTTAACATCTAAACGAAGAAATCAACGAAATGACTTTAGGGCTGGGAACGTAAATTGTCGTGTAAAACATTTCCTCACAGTCTATAAAACCTGTCAGGACAAATTGTTACGTTATTATTGACCAAATGCGGGTGATACAATTTGGGAAATTTTTTATATGTGTAGAAAATGAAAGGTACGGAAAGGAAACTGCCCCCGCCCGCGCTGAAGCCCTCAATGGCTGTGTATCTCCAGCTCACGACCTCAGTCCACGCTGCGCCCGCCTTCCTGCCTGCTCTGCCCGGTCCCAACGCGCGGAAATCCCACAGCGCCTGCAGAAGCCTGCACCCGCTTCAGGCTGAAGAGAAGTGGGCATTTAGTTGTCTTTCTATTTATAGTGAAGGAGGAAAGAGAACAGGCTCTATCTTGGCCGGACTGTGGACTTTGAGCTATATGCCCAGTATCTATGGAAACGACATACCAACTGGAAAAACCAGGCCCCCTGAAGGGAGAGCCCCAGGGCTCTCCATTGCCTAAAAGAATACCCTAATTATCTGTGTAACAGAATAGAATCATACCTTCTATTATGCTTATTGGGGTATGACCATAGGCCTATTGATAATTGTTCACTATTAACTACCTAGGCTTAAGGCATTTGAATCACCGGTTAACTTTGATTGTCAGGGAATTTGGGGAGGTGGGTTTGTGCACGTACATTTTCCAAAAACTGGTCGGGGTCCTTGGCTAAGAGGAGACTCTACCTTGTGCCTGCCAGTGTAATAAACTGCACCCCACTATCTGCATTGTCCTTCTGAGTGAGTTTGTTTCCCGGAACGCAGGGCTACAATAGTAGCTCTTTTCATAAAACCTGACAAACGCCAGGCTCTCAATAAAGGGTAATTAAATTAATGGCATTATGCAAAGTTTACAACACTGGAGAATAAACTTTGGTCATGAAAGATACTAAACAGAGGATGGCTATTGTTACAGTTTTACTGTGGATCCATATAATGTAAAAATCTACCTAAAGGATATTTTTAAAGGCCATTTGTTCTTCATTGGGAGTATCCTTCTATCATGTTGTTGTTTAGTGACTTAGTTGTCGGACTTTTTGTGACCCCATAGACTGTAGCCCGCCAGGGTCCTCTGTCCATGGGATTTTCCAGGTAAGAAAACTAGAGTGGGTTGCCATTTCCTTCTCCAGGGGATCTTTCCTGCGTCCAACCCGCCTCTCCTAAATTGCAGGTGGATTTTATCTTACCGCTGAACCACCGGAGAAGTCCTCTATCATAATAGTATTGATCAAATAATGATGATTATACCTTTACTAGGGTTATTAAGTATATTATGTCAGAAGTTATCACTATAAATAAATTACTTTTTAAAAAAAAGTACAGAGGAACGAGAGGAGAGGAAGAATATACGCATGAGAAAGTGCGTTTTCTTTCTCTTTAATATTTTGAATTAAAATTTTGATCTGGAGAAAGGCAAAGGGCAGGGGACAAAACTCTGATCTTGAGCTCTCTTGCAGTCTGCTAACAGGTCCTCTCCTGGTCCTGGGCATGGCAGTGGGAGGTGTTCAACCTGGCCAGTGGCAGAGGCATACTGATTGTCAGCCTCACACAAAGCAGGTCTTTAAATCTGGGCAGCTGTGAGAGTGGATATGCAGTGAGGCAGGAATCTGGTTAAGTGGGAGATATTTCCACTTGGAAAATGTTCCTTTCCTGAGAAACATCTTTTAGGTCTTCCATTTCTTGACCCTCTACGCTTGTCACCAGTCCACCACCACCACTCCTAGACCCTAGCCACATTCAGACTCCCGTCTCTGGCCTAGCAGAGCAGCACCCAGCCTGGATCCCATGAGGTCCCAGGAAGCAGCCCTCCTCGCTCCTGTCCTAAGATCCCCATGCTAATGAAAATTATCACATATATACAGGATCAAAATATCTTTTATTTTGATAAGATAATTCATAATATAAGGGCTGATAAGAAAGGGAAAATAAATTTTTAAGATGAAATATTGAGAAAAACTTGGGTTTTTTTCTTTTACATTTCCCTTTTTCTCATCTAAAAGTCATGAATGATATCAAACTAATATTCTCAAAATATCCTGAACACAGAAAAGGAAAAAACCTTGAATACTTGAATGTTTTCTAAAGACAATCTAGTTTAATTTTATCAAGGTTGTTAAAAGACAGAGAAACTGTAATAAACTTTAAGAAGTATAAAGTTGAATGTTTGTCACTGTTGTTTCTTTTTCTGGTGTTTAGCAACAGAAATAGAAGGCACTTAACAGTTGAAGCATAACAGGATTTATTAGGAGATAAAGATCACTTAAAATTCAATTGAAAGATGAATCCAGATTTTAGACTGAACAACAGAGTATCTTTCAGAAGCTCACTGCAAACTAAGCCACAAAGAGAGATTCTGTCAGAAATCAGAAAATACTGCATCTGTGGCTACCACCCCACATCTGCTCTCTGAGAATCATGCAGCCCCTGGCAAATGTTGGGATTTGGGGTCATTGAGAGTGTTTGTGGGAAATGTGTGCATCAAGTGTTAATAAACTTCATGCACTATTGTTAGAGGGTAAAGACTACATTCATTCTGAAGAACCACCTAGCAAAAGTTGGTAGAGTTAGGTTTATACATTTTCTATGACATGATTCTGCTCATGGGTATATATATCCTACAGAAATTTTCTCACAGATCCATAAGGAACTATTATACATGGTGGTGGTGACTAAACAGCCATCTGAGCACCCACTGGGGACAGCAAATATATAAAGTGGCAGACTTATCAGAGGCTAATGTGCCAGATGTGGAAGCAGATCGAAAGTCCATGTAAAGATCTTAGGAATTTACAAATGAGTGAGAAATAATAAATAACATGTTTAGCCTAATATCTTTTACATGAATTGAAAATATAAGCACACAATAAATCACATATTATAAGACTGACACAAGAAGAGACTTTTAAAATAAAATATTCATAGGAAGAAATTGCAGTGGAAGAAGGGAAAGCAAATAATAACTAGTTGTGCCTCCCCCCACATTGGATTTCAGCTGTGACTGGAATTCTGAGTTGGCCTCACTCTCCATCCACAAAGGCAGAGCTCTGCTATCTACTCTGAATATCTTTGTCTGAATCTTCACCTCAGCTGTAAATGTCTTTAAATTACTTCCTAAATTCATCCAGCTGGAGTTTTCAATCATCTGCCATGTTTACTGTCTGTTCTGTTTGATTTTTCAGTTTTGTTACTTTTACCATTTATTATATCTATTGGTCTTCCCCCACTGCAGCTAACAATAAAAAGCTGGCTTTCAAAAACAGAAATATAGATCAATGGAACAGAACAGAAAGCTCAGAAATAAACCCATACACCTATGGTCAATTAATCTATGACAAAGGAGGTAAAAATATACAATAGAGAAAATACAGTCTCTTCAACTGGACAGCTACATTTAAAAGAATTAAATTAGAATATTTTCTCACAGCATACAAAAACATAAACTCAAAATGGACCAAAGACCTAAATGTAAGACCAGATACTATAAAACTCTTAGAGGAAAACATAGGCAGAACACTGACATAAATTGCAGCATTATCTGTTTGGATCCACCTCCTAGAGTAATGAAAATAAAAACAAAAATAAACAGGACCTAATTAAACTTAAAAGCTTTTGCAAAGCAAGGGGAAGCATACACAAAATAAAAAGACAACCCACAGAATGAGAGAAAATATTTGCAAATGAAGTGACCAACAAGAAATTAATCTCCAAGGTATACAAACTCAATATAAGCTCCAAAGTATGCAGCTCAATAACAACAACAAAAAATCCAGTCAAAAAATAGAAGATCCAAACAGACATTTCTTCAAAGATGACATGCTGCTACTGCTGCTGCTAAGTCACTTCAGTCGTGTCCGACTCTGTCCGACCCCATAGACAGCAGCCCACCAGGCTCTCCCGTCCCTGGGATTCTCCAGGCAAGAACACTGGAGTGGGTTGCCATTTCCTTCTCCAATGCATGAAAGTAAAAAGATGACATACAGATGGCCAAAAAGCACATGAAAAGATGCTCATCATCATTAATCAATACAGTAATACAAATCAAAACTACAGCTCACATCATCATGAAGTCTGCAAACAATAAATGCTGGAGAGGGTTTGCAGAAAAGGGAACCTTCCTACACTGTTGGTGGGAATGGAAATTGGCACAGCCACTATGGAAGTTTATTTTAAAAAGTAAAAATAGAGCTACCATGTGACCCAGCAATCCCACTACTTGGCATGTATTTGTATAAAAGCACATTTAGACTAAGATACACCCCGACGTTCATTACAACACTATTTACAATAGCCAAGACATGGAAGCAACCTAAATGTTCATCAACAGACAAATAGATAAAGAAGACAATATAGATAAATAGATACAATGGAATATTGCCTGCGTGCTCAGACTCTGTGACACTATGGACTGTAGCCTACCAGGTTCCTCTGTACATGGGGATTCTCCAGGAGCGGGTCGCCATGCCCTCCTCCAGGGGATCTTCCCAACCCAGGGATTGAACCCGTATGTCTCACATCTCCTTCACTGGCAGGTGGGTTCTTTACCGCTAGCCCACCTGAGAAGCCCTTCTTTACCCCAGTGTTCGCTCAAACATTTTTTCCCCTCCAGTGAACTAGTACATTTACTTTTCAACCCTAATCCAACCTATCTTGAAGAGATTTGATCTGCGTAATTTTATCCGAGATGTATGTTTTTGTACTAATAGTATTAGGTCTTCTGATGCAGTTATCTCCTAGGATTAATGCCGCCACCCAACCTCCTTCTGATAGGGCCGCCAGGAGGCCAGAAAAGCATAAAAACTGCGGACTGAGGACTTCTGAATCTCAGACACTCGGCATCTCCTAGTGTGAGACCCGCGCGTTGGCGCAGCGCTTTCCCAGCTGTGAGCTCAGAGCCTGGGGTCCAGTCGGCGAGGCTCCGGGGCCCTAGAAGCCGCCAGACCAGAGCTCCGCGGACTCCGCGTGGCCGCCGCTCCCCTTCCACACTGCCCTGTGTGAGCTCTCCTGGGACCGTCCGGGTTTCGATGGGGAAATGCTCTCTAGTCCCTGCGGGCTCTGGCGCTGGCACAGTTCACGAAACGGACGCTTTGCTGGAGCCCGGAGCGCCTCGCGGCGGGACGCAAAGCCCCCCTGCCCCGGACAAGACGCCGGAGACCCACCCGGACCCAGAGGCGCCCCGGGGAGAGGCGGCCGCCGCCCCAGCAACCTCCCTCGCCGGGTGGCACCTTTTCCTAGACCAACGAGAGGATCCAGGGAGCGCCGAGAGCGGGGACACTACGGAGCCTCGCGCAGCTCCTGCCTTCAGAAGCCACCACAGGTGCCAAGGCTGGAGGCAGCGGATCCGACGTGCTGGGGCCCGGAAGACCCAAGGATGCCAGGAGTCCGAGGTTTGCGCTGTCTCTCATCTCCGCGGGCAAATGCTACCGTAACAACTCTACCTTTGCTCCACAAGGATGGAAGCCCTTTGCCTTCAGAGTTCTCGGATAATTTTCCTTTAGCTAATCAATAAAGATGACGAAAAACGATGTCACTGTTGTTCCTCCGGTGAGTGAGTCTCTGGTTTGTCTGTTTGGGAAGACGAGGCGCACGGACGGCGGTGGCTGCCTGTTCCCAGCGGAGATCCTTGGTCGCCCGACTTTGCTGGGCGCCGCTGGGACCCCGGGGTCGCCTGTGCATGCAGGGAAGGGTGGGGGACACTGGGGGAAGGGCACGGCCTCCCGTAGACTCCCAGACCCACACTGGGCCTCCAAAGAGAGCAGACAGGCGGTCTGCAGCCCCGAGGACTCCGCTCGCCCGGGAAGGGCCCCGGCTCCGAGGCCGTGGTCCCTTTTGGCTCCGAGTCCAGCTCAGGGCCCTCCAGTACCTGCGCGCGGTTCTGGCTCCGCCTCCACCGCATTCCTCCGCTCCTTCCCTGAACTCACGCAGTTCAAGGTTCCTAAGGCCCAGATGTTTCGGCTTCCTCAGGCGCAATCCAAATCCCAAAAAAGAGTCCCTTA
Organism: Bubalus bubalis; assembly: GCF_019923935.1. Classification (NCBI taxonomy): domain Eukaryota; kingdom Metazoa; phylum Chordata; class Mammalia; order Artiodactyla; family Bovidae; genus Bubalus; species Bubalus bubalis. Next base: position 31,480,770 of record NC_059175.1, on the reverse strand, counting down.
ATCCCTCTGACCCTACCCACCGTCCTTGCCCAACGCCCGCCAGCGACCGGCAGAGATGACCTGCTCCGAGACCGCTGGCTTGGAAGCCAAGGGGATAATGACCGTGGACCAGAGGCCGGGAAACCAGCCACCCTGCTGTGCTGGGACGGGCCGATCGCTGCCTTTCCTACTCCAACCGAGTGACTTTGGAAGGTGGGACTCCCATATACAGAGGATTGTACCATTGAACGGAAACGACCAGGAACGAACCACTCTCCAAGAGGACCATCCTCTCCTCCCCTCCCCCTCCTTTAATCCAATCACCATAAACCACTCAGAGCTTCCAGGCCCCTCCCAGAAAGATGTAGTTATCTCCTCAGTCCCCAGGGACCCCGAGGTAATTTGCAAGGCAAATGAGTGTGGATCCCACCTATCAACACCCGCGTTTCCCAAAACCAGGTCAGGCAGGCACTATAAAAGGCACACTCCGCACCCAGCAGAATCATTCGCCCCTGTGCTAGACCCATTGCACTCTCGGCCTGGTGAGGAGGCTGAAGCCATGGAAGCGCAGTGTTGGAGGAGGGCACATCCCGAGCCCGCCTTGCCTCCGGGCCTGAACCGAGAACAGGCCTGGGCCTGGGCTCTGGATAACTTCCCCGCGCTGAGCCGCCCCTCCTGCCTAAGCCCCGAGTTCTGCGGGGACGCGCACTACTGCGCCTGTGGGCTGCCGCGCCACGCTTGCCCCGGACACGCGGATGGTCCCCGCGTCGAGACCGGCCAGAAACGCTGGCGAGACCCGCAAGGCCAGGAGCTGGCTGCTAGTCCGGGATGGAGCGACAGTCCCGTCCAGAAGAGGCCCAAGCCACACAGCGCCGGGCCCAGGAGGGTCTGAACAGCCAGCAGCTGCGGAGGCTGCCAGACCCGCGGCCAGATCGCCTCCAGGAGGCGAGGTTGCCCCCCACCCCACCCCACCCCACACACCTCGAGGCTGTGGAAAACTGAGACTTGAAACCCAGTGGAATCCGGCAAGGGAAAGAATAGTAGCCTCCGGTCTGGCTCATAGCACCCCTTCAACCGCTGCCCTGGACTGGAGCCTGAGTCACTCCAGCGGAGACCTCATTCTGCCGGGTTAGACTTCTCCCCTGGGCCCTGCCTCGCTCAGCTATCTTAAGGAACTTACTTGTAGCTGCACTCAGAATCGTTGTGTTTCTTATGTATTCCAATTATGCACAATGATTAAAGCCGGTTTCCATATTCTCTGCCTGTGGAATCGATTTGGGTGGGTGGAGTCAGGACTGGAAGTGGTATGGGTGAGGGGCAAGGCTATACCTGAAAAGGGAGCTAGGACCCAGGTCAGGGCTCCTTAACATCAATGAACTGAAAAGTGAAACAATGACATAATTTTGACTACCATAGAGGCCTATATTAAACTTTTTCATTTTGTCCACTGTTGGTAACGTAAAAACTCCACAACACAGCTTTTGGGAATTGATTTGAAAGGGTCTTTGGAAAGGCAATATTGTATGGAAAGCACATTAAACATATCAATGTGAACACTATTTTGACCCAGAATTTCACTTCTTACAAGCAAAGAATTATACTTTTTTAAAAAATGTGCTTTCCATTAAAGGCTGGGAAATAAATATGATACATCTCCAGGAGCCCCTCTCCCATTTGAACAACTATTTCCCACTTCCCTATTCATATGTCTGCAGGAGTAGCCAAGTTAATGCTTGTAAGTTGTTTTTTATTTTTATTTTTTTTGGCTACGCTGGGTCTTGGCTGCACCAGGCTTTCTCTAGTTGTGGCGCATGGGGGCTACTCTTCATTGGAGTGTGTGGGCTTTTCACTGCAGTGGCTTCTCCTGTTGAGGAGCAGAGGCTCTAGGCGCTTGGGCTTCAGTAGTTGCCCCACAGGCTCAGCAACTAGCTTGTGGGCTCCAGAATGCTGTCTCAATAGTTGTGGCTCAGGGCCTTAGTTGCTCCACAGCATGAGGAATCTTCCTGGATCAGGGATTGAACCCATGTCCTCTGCATTGGCAGACAGATTCTTAACCACTGAACCACCAAGGAAGCCCTAGAACTTGATCTGAACATGTACTCTAAGTACCAATTTCCTTCCCAATTTCTTGTTATCTATCTCAAGTCTACATGTAAAGGGATGTTCACATGTCTCTTCCTGGATCGTTCACACAACCATTACATCACAGCCCTCACTGTGGCCCACTCTGTTATTCCCAGCTCCTCTATAAGAAAACTTCACATCACTGCTCCTCTCCCACTGGATGAATGGATGCCAGGACATGTGTGCATGCTAAGTCACTAAGTCGCTTCAGTCGTGTCCAACTCTTTGTAATGCTATGGACTGTACCTGCCAGGCTCCTCTGTCCGTGGGATTCTCCAGGCAAGAATATTGGAGTGGGTTGCCATGCCCATCTCCAGAGTTATCTTCCCAACCCAAGAATTGAACCTGGATCACCCACATTGCAGGCAGATTGTTTACTGTATATTCTGCACTATAGTGTCCTGCATTGCAGACAGATTCTTTACTGCTGAGCTACCAGGGAAACCCCCAGATGCCAGGACATGGTCACCCTAACAGCACATAGTTGTCAGTGAGCTGATTCTGAAAAAAGATTACTGTTTCAGGATGCATTTCCTCTTTACTGCCCATTCTTTAATTCCATGAAGTATCATCACACAAGGTTGAACAGCTATATTGATTTTTAGAGAAGGATGGGGTAACTACACATCAAACAGGAGAAAATTAAACTAAATACTTAATTTTTAAAAAGTTATCATTCTTTTTTTTTAATTTTATTTTATTTTTAAACTTTACATAACTGTATTAGATTTGCCAAATATCAAAATGAATCTGCCACAGGTATACATGTGTTCCCCATCCTGAGCCCTCCTCCCTCCTCCCTCCCCATTCCATCCCTCTGGGTCGTCCCAGTGCACCAGCCCCAAGCATCCAGTATCGTGCATCGAACTTGGACTGGCAACTCATTTCATACATGATATTTACATGTTTCAATGCCATTCTCCCAAATCTTCCCACCCTCTCCCTCTCCCACAGAGTCCATAAGACTGTTCTATACATCAGTGTCTCTTTTGCTGTCTCGTACACAGGGTTATTGTTACCATCTTTCTAAATTCCATATATATGCGTTAGTATACTGTATTGGTGTTTTTCTTTCTGGCTTACTTCACTCTAAAAAAAAAAAAAAAAGTTATCATTCTGAGAGTACCCTTGGACCCACTGTAGAAGATGAGCCTCTTTAGAATTAGCCTACTTACATGGCACAATAACGATTCAAAATAGAATCTGAATATGTACCCTGTGCACTAAACAGAGCCAACTGAGTTTCCCAGACTGTCCAGAGTGTACTGCTCCCTTAAATCAAGTGGGCTCACAGCTATCACCTACTTGTGCTAGGAGGGCTGAAAGACAAAGCTGTGGCTCCTCCTTCCGACTGGACCGCAGCCTGAGTCACTCCAGCTTCCTCCTTCTGAATGTTTTGTTCCTCCTTCTGAACATTTTGTTTCAGTTCTTTCTCAAAACATAAAGAACAGCAGCACTAAGAAGGTGGTCAATAAGCAAGGCCTCCTCATCCTCAAACTGGAATCCCAACCCCCAGGAAAAGGAACTCACCTTTCGAAACGTATAGTTAGCATCCCTGAGAATAGAAGGATCCCTGAGGGTCCTGTAGTCCCACACTAAGACTGTCCCTGACTCCCACCAGAAGCCAATCCGTGCTTCACATACCCTTGTTAACTCTTCTCACAGATCTATCTATATTCTATCATGATATTCTTTTTTGTAACAATGGACCAATACTTATTTTTGGTATTGCTAGAAAAAGAAATGGACTTACTTTATTCAGAAGCCTGTCTACATTATTTCACATTCATTTTGAGGATTATTTGTTGAAACTATAAAATACTCATTTTTTCTTCCCTTCTTGAAACTACCTCATTCCTGCCTTGAGACTATAGCTACCTGGAAGATATATTCCTATTTCACATGCCCAGTATTGAAGGATGAGTTTGCTCCATGCTGGCTTACAGGATCAATGGAATTCTCCTATTCTTGATGCTCAGAAAAGTTATTTATGAATGAAATTTAGAAAAAAACAGGTAGGACAGAGTACTTGATTTGCCATTTTCTTTGAAAACTGAAAGAGAAAACGTAGAAGAGAATGGAAACCCTTACAGATTAAAAGAGACTGTTGCTGCTCAGTCACTCAATCGTGGTGTCCAAGTCCTTTGGAACCCCGTGGACCGTAGCTCATAGCTCGCCCAGCTGCTCTGTCCGTGGGCTTTCCCAGGCAAGAATACTGGAGTAGGTTGCGGTTTCTTTCTCCAGGGCATCTTCCCAACCCAGGGACCAAACCCACATCTCCTCATTAGATTCCCCGCCCCCCAACCCTGCCACAAATCAGTTGCAGCCATTCCATGTTATTCTAATGAACCCCTTCAACTTACCGCTATTGGCTTTCTTGACCAGAGCTTCCAACCCTCTACTTCCTCTGTTGTTCATACTTTCATCCACTTACTTTATTTACTTCTCATATTTTTCATTTTGATTGTCTTCCTTCTTTCCTCTGTTTCCTTGCCCCTCATTTTTACACCTACCATTGTCTTTTTTCCTCAGCTCATGCAAAATATTGGCGTTAGTGAGTCTTTCAAACATTAGAGTTTTCTTTCCAGGCAGCAAATCACCTGTCATAGGGAACAAGATTCAGCTGTATCTTCCTGTTCTCTTGTCTGTGTCTTTGCTCTCCCCTTAAAATTCAGCTCTGCCAAAGCAGGACCCAGTTCTATAATTCTGTATGTGCAGCACCATCACGGCACCTTGCTCATGGTAGGTTGTCCAAACATTCTTAGAACTCTTTGAATTAAACTGGCTTTGTTAAGTTGAAGATAAATGACTGATCAAGGAAATTTAGGCTTGGATGCACTGACATGTTTGCCAAGACATTGTCCGAAAGAAATGAGGAAGGATGTAAGGAGATGCAATTTCACTTTAGATCTGACACTAGAAGGGAAAAACAAATCACTCTGATTAAACACACAGAAAAAGACATTTTCAGTTTGCTATTGATTGATGCTATGTTTAATATCCATGATCATATTACTAAGAATGATGATGATAATAACAAGTGTAAGTGAGTAATAGGTTTTTTTAGATAGGAAATATCTAATTATTTGACTTTGTTATTGAATTAGCCATAAAAGCTTCCTGTTAAATTTTTGCTATTATCCAGGTAAAAATATGAAGACAAGAAAGGTTCGGTAACTAGCTGAGTCATATACAAATAATAGACAGAACTTGTACCCAAAACGTCTGCATCTAGAGTCCTAGACCAACTCCCCCTACCAACATGTTGGCTCAAAGTCTGAAGTAGTTTTAGTTTAGAACTGAAGAACTAGAATGAGAGTCTGACCAGCAGTGTGATTTCATACAAAAATGGCCAACTTCTCATTCTAATCAACTGGATAATATTTGATGAAACTTTCCCAGGAGAAGGGCCCTGAGACTCAATGGACATACAGTTACCTAAAAGTGTCAGGCACTTGGGATACTTTTCATAAAAGAGTAACCTTCCAAAGGACTTGTCTTGACAGAGCTCCTGTACCTGTTATTCCTGTAAAAACAAACAACACAAGAACATTAATTCTCTCAAACCACTAAATCAACTCAATTTTGAATAATTCAATCAGATGACTGGATTTTCCTTTAACCTCCTCAGATCCCTCCTAAACCAATTTGCAATAGGAATAAAAAGACAGGTCAGGATCAAAAGCCTTGCTGCTGCAGAGTCACTAAAGTCCCCTCTGACTCTCTTGCTACCCCCAAGAACTGTAGCCCGCCAGGCTCCTCTGTACATGGAATTCTCCAGGCAAGAATATTGGATGGAGTGAGTTCCATTTCATTCTCCAGGATATGGAACCGGGTCTCCTGCATTGCAGGCAGATACCTTACCGCTCCTTACCGCTGAGTCTGAATTTTCCTTTCATCTCCTCAGGTCCTGCCTTCTGAACCAATTTGTAACAGGAGGACAACCACATATCAGGACTATAAGCCCAGAAAAGCATAAATTCGCAAGGAGGGGGTTCCTGGAAACTTCTTCTCCACTGAGGGGAGAAGCGATGGAGCACTTTCCCCGCTGCGTGCACGAGTCCTGGGGTTCCTCAAAGGAGCCCCAGGAAACAGAGGTGCTGCAACTCTTGAGCTTAGCGGACCCTGAGGAATGGCAGCTGCCTTGCTATCCTACTCTGGGCGAACGCTCTTCGAACAAGGAGAACTTCAGTCGGAAACAACTTTCTACCCACTGCGGGCCTCTGCGCCCGTACTGCCCGAAACACGGACCCGGACGCAGAGCAACTGCGGGCCGGGAGCCGGGCCGCCAACTCCGGACACCACGCCCGCACCCGGCTGGGAGCCACCGGCACCCTCAGAAGGGGAAGACGCCGCGCGCCCCCAAAGCTTCCCTGGGCGGATCTTGCCGCAACGGGAGGACCCATCGTTTGAAACCTGAGACCTCTGACCCCGGAGACTGTTTCGGAGCATCGCCCTCCTCCTGACCTGGGGAGACACCACCGCAAGTCCCAAGAATGGTGGCCGCGGACTTATTCTCAGCGGCCGGAAATACCTAGGCTGCCTCTCCCGCAGCCTTTGGCCCCAGGAGCCCTCATCTCCGCTGAGACTCTCCATTGGACGATCCTCTACGACAGACGCTATTACAATAGCCCCTCTCTGTTTAGAAATCGTGGAAGAATTCGTCTTCATAGACATTTGGGAATTTCTCTTTCTCTTAATAAACGGTACCAAATTCCAACGTCTTTCTCTCTCCTGCTTTGACTTTTTGGGGAGGACCGGGCACGGGGGCGTGGTGGCCGGTGCTGTTCTCCCGGGGGACCCTCAGTCCCCTGATTTGCTGAACTGGGGGTGGGGGAATCGGTGGGGTCTCTTGGGCACACCGAGTGGCCAGGGGGCCACACAGCTGTTGTCAAACTGAGTCACACGTGTCAGGATCCAGGAGATCCAGCAAAGCGCAGCCAGCAGCCTTGAGAACTCCGCTTCCCGGAAACGCTCCTGCTCTCTCGCCCGGACTCGTTCCCTTCCAGTCCATTTGCTGGGCGTCCAGTTATTTGCACGTTGCTGTGGCTCAGCTGATAAAGAATCTGCCTGCAATGCAGGAGACCTGGGTTCGATCCCTGGGTTGGGAAGATCCCCTGGAGAAGGGAAAGGCTACCCACTCTAGTATTCTGGCCTAGAGAATTCCACGGACTGTATAGTCCATGGGGTCACAAAGAGTCGGACACGACTGAGTGACTTTCACTTCACCCCGCCCCCCAGCGCCCGTCGCCGCTCCAAACGTTTCCAGAAGCCTGGACTCAGCAGCGCAGAGTTCCTGTCTCCCTCGAACACTTTCCTTGGCGCGTCCCTTCTTCCTCTGAGCAGCCACGAACCAGATTTCCAGCTCGCACGCCCGAGCTGACCTGGAGCCAGATCGCTAGGGCCGCAGACAGAATCCGGGATTGGCTTTGTGGTGAGGGATTTCTCCGGCCAGATTCTGGAGCGGTTAGGCTCGCGTCACATCCTAACTCCCAACTCCACGACTTGCCAAGGCTCCTAACTTCCCATTACCAATCACAGCAGAACTCTATTTCCCCCAAACCTGGGGTTGAAATGGGGCGCTAAGAGAACAATGGCAGGCCAAGTGTAAGAGCTTAATAAATGTTAACACAATCATTCTGAGAATCTCTCAACTGCTGTGATCTGGGGGTAAAATCCTTCACCGGGATTAAGCTCACAAGAGTCTAAACGTGGGGACTCCCTTCCCAGATATGTATTTCTTTTAATTCTTTCACCTCACCTCTCCAGTTTCTGGTATACTGCCCAAACGCACCCTTTCTCTCTTTTCATGCTAGGATTCCATGGACCACCTGTGCAGACTTCATGCTGTGGCTCAACCAGTATGTAACCTTGACCTGTCCCCAGGAAATTGCAAAAAGTATTCTTTTCACCCACCTATTGGGCCCCAGGGTGATATTTTACCTTTTAGACTCAAATAGAATTTTTCCAGTGATACTTCGCATAGGAAATATACAGCACATAATAAGAGGATGTAAAAGCAGCTTCATAAGGGCACACTAGGTTTCTAAATGATGGATCCTGAGAGCAGGAACAGATAACTGGCAAGTGGTTATTGGGAAACTTCAGCAGTGACACCCCAAAAATCTGGCTGCAGCATTGCTGTGCCAAGTAGTAGAAATATGTCTGTCCCAGTATGAACAGTGAATTGACCTTTGCATAGTAGAGACAGAAAATAGATTGAGTGGCTATAGCACACAAGAGGACTGAGGTTTCCCAATGGGGAGCCCCATTAATCAGGCAAAGACCTATTAAGCAGCTTTCCAGCTGACACCCCTCTCCCTCCAAACCATACAAGTCATGTTATTGGTTCCTTACAACCTCCCTATAAAGAAACTGCTGAGAGGGGAGATAGTGTATTAGAGAAACTTCAGTTTACACAATTCAAATTACACTGTTGTTTTAAAATTCTACTGGTCACTAGTGTCTTGGAAAAGCTTCTTGAATCATCACTTACAATATGTGTCTTACACACATTTGTATCTACCATGGAAAAACAGTGTCATAACCTAGAAACTAAATAACTCAGCTGATGTATGGGGTTATATAATCTGACAGAGTAAGGAAAGAAATGTGAGTACATCTTCAAACACCATCAGTTAGATCTCCCTTATCAATCCTTCAGATACATCTATAGTCAATCTCATAATTTATTAGGTCAATATCATACATTTGAGCAGTCTTACAGCCAGTAATTAAATCATCCAATCAAAACTAACTAAAAACTTCAGCCATCATCCGAATGATCTATCAAGTGTACTTTGAGGCTGTCAGGGCCTCTTGAACAGAGAACTTCACAGTTGCTGTGGTCAAGATACATTACACTTAGGACTGGTTCAGAATGGTGGAGTAGAAGGACATGCACTCATTTTCTCCTGCGAAAGCACCACAATCACAACCAGCTGTTGAACAACCATTGACAGGAGGATGCTGGAACCCACCAAAAAAAGATACCGCACACCCAAGGACAAAGGAGAAGCAAGGAGGCAGTAGGAGGGGGGCTATCAGGATAAAATCAAATCCTATACCCATTGGGTGGGCAACCACAAACTGGGAAAACAGTAATACCAAAGAAGTTATCACACTATTGTGAAGGTTCTAGGCCCCACATAAGGCTCCCAAGCCTGGGAATCCAGAAAGGGACAAGGAATCCCCAGCGAATCTGACTTTGAAGGCCAGAAAGATTTGATTACAGGACTTCCACAGCACTGGGGGAAACAGAGACTCCACTCTTGGAGGGCACAACAAAACCTTGTGCACACTAGGACCCAGGGGAAAGGAACAGTGACCCCACTGGAGACTGAGCCAGACCTACCTGTGAGTGTTTGAGGGTCTCCTGCAGAGGCATGTGTTGGCAGTCATGTGCTGTCAGCTGCAAGGATGGGGGCACTGGCAGCAGCAGTCCTGAGAGATGTGTGTTGGCGTAAGTCCTCTTGGAGGTTGCCATTAGCCCTATCATAGAGCCTGTAGACTCCAGGACTGGGTCACATCAAGCCAAACCACTAACAGGGTGGGAGTACTGCCGTACCTGTCAGTAGACAATTGGATCAAAATTTTACTGAGCACAGCCCTGCCCACCAGAGCAAGACCCAGTTTCCCCACAGCCAGTCCCTCCCATCAGAAAGCTTACGCAAGGCCTCTTATCCTCAGCCATCAGAGGGCAGACAGAAGAAACGGGAACTACACTCCCGCAGCCTCCAGAACAAAAACTACAATCACAGAAAGCTAACCAAAATTTAAAAAAAAAAAAAAAGAATTATGACCCAGATGAAGGAATAAGATAAATCTCCAGAAAAACAATTAAATGAAGTGGAGATAGGCAACCTTCCAGAAAAAGAAGTCAGAATAATGATAGCAAAGATGATCCAGGATCTCAGAGAAAGAATGGAGAAGATGCAAGACATGTTTACCAAAGACTTAGAAGCACTAAGGAACAAATGGAGATGAGCAATACACTAAAAAGAATCAATAGCAGAATAACTGAGGCAGAAGAACAGGTAAATGACCTGAAAGACAGAATGGTGAAAATCACTGCAAAACAGACTATAGAAAAAAGAATGAAAAGAAATGAAGGCTCATTATACTTGGGCCATGTGAAGCCAGAATTTGACCTCCTTCTCTCCCTGGCTGCATTAATCTTGTTCTATGGTGAGCCCTTAAATTGATATTCTCTCTTGATGATGACCCCTCCTCTAGATTTTGCATGATTTTCTCACATAACTCAGATCTAAGTTGAAAGGACACTCCCATATCTCTAATAATTCTATCTTGACCCTTGCAAGATAGGAGGAGCACCCTCCCCAAAACATTCTTTCAATTAGTTTATAACCATTCTCGATACACTAAAATAACCTTATAAATTTACTTGTTGACATGTTTACTGTCTGTTCTTCCCATGAAAGTATCTGGCACTTGGTGGCAGATCTCACTGTCTGCTGGGTTTTGTGTTTATACCCAAGACCACGTACATAGGTAGCATAATATTCGTTCTAGTTAAGTCTTGGGAATGAAGAAAGAATGAATACACAGAACATATTCTCCAGCCACAGGCTGAACAGAAGAAGGGCAGATTTCTTTGAAAAGGAGAAAAATACCTTTCTTGGAGGGAATTGTTTGTTTTTCCATGCTATTCTCAGAAGATGCTACTAGACTTACTGTAACTTTCTAATGCTAACACAACCGAACCACTCAAACCTGACCAAACCTTACTCAACTTAGTTTCATTGGGTGGCATTCAAGAAGGGCATATTTAGATATTTCTTCTCACCAGTCCTGGCATCCTGAAGCAATGTGCAATGTAAGCTACCACATCCATGTTTTAGCACCTTGTTTCTGATGCCTTAGAGGCCCTAGGCTTGAGGACTTCTGTTTCCTGCTCTTCTCTCTCTATGTGGGGACATGCTGCTTCATCCTATAGGAGAGTGAAGGTTTGGCACTTCACCTGTCTTGCTGCAAAGGTTGTCTGCAAGCAAGAGGTAGGAACCTGGCTACAGCTCCCTTCACTGAGTAGAAGCCTGTGTCTGGACAACCTCCAGGGGCTGGGCAGAGCCTCAGGGGAGTGCTCTGCTTCTGGGAGCATACTGTGTGGGAGAGAAATAATGAGAGCTCAGATGCTAATTCTGTGCTATGAATAGTTGGGAAGCTTCCAAAAAGGCCTGCCTGGGAGTTGACACTTGGGTTCCTGCCTGGTCCCACTGCAGCCCCAGAGAAGCTGAATACCCAGAAAAGCCACAAAACTCCATTGCAGGAGGTCAGAGGGTGCCCACAGGGTAAGGACCTGGATTTCTGTCTTCTCTGAGCCAGTGACCTCAGTGTTTTTTCCCCTAACTTCGTTAAAACCATCTCCTTGAATTCAAAGTCCTGTTGTTATAGTCACTGCCTGCCCAGTGTTCAGTCCCCTTAGTATACCTTCAGCCTCTGGGACAGCTTTTCAAAATCATACCTTCCATTTATTTCTTCTGTGCTTTCCTGGTGGCTCAGGCGGTAAAGAATCCTCCTGTAATGCGGGAGACCTGGGTTTGAGCCCTGGGTTTGGAAGATCCCCTAGAGGAGGGCATGGCAACCCACTCCAGTGCTTTTGCCTGGAGAATCCCCATGGACAGAAGTCCTCTGGGGAATCTCCAGGCCTGGCAGGCTACAGTCCGTGGCGTCGCAGAGTCGAATACGCGAGACTAAGCACAACCATTTATTTTTAGGGCTGTGTAGTTTTGGATCATGCTGATATAACCACAATTTTTTAAATCATGTAAAAGGATGATCCCGAGGTTGCTCGCTGGCCGGCAGCAGTGTGCAGTCGCTCTTTCTCAGTACTTTTAAGCGTCCCAGGATGTCGTTTTCTGAGTCTGTGATTGGCGCACCAGAAGGGCGGTTTATCCTTGCAACCAAAGTGTTTCCGAACGTGCCCCAAACCTTCTCCACTCTCCCCGCTTTCTCGCCAGCAGCACAGCTACTTGAGCAGCCCGGGGATATTTCCTTTGGTAAAAGCAGTAAGTTGCCCAGAAACCGCCGTGCGACACAGAACTCACCATCCAGTTCGACCGCAGCGCAGGGCGTGGGAAAGCTCTCCACAATCGAACCCCTAATTTCTCCCAGGACACCTTCCCCCACCCCTGTTACCCGTGGCACTTTGTCTGGTTGTACTGAGCCCGAAGCCTTTCTATCACAGAACACGTTTGCATGCAGTCATTTTCTCGGTGGCCTCGGTGCTCCTCCTGCGTCCCTGCGCGGTTCCTTGCTCCCCGGCCGCGTTGCTTGGAGCCAGCGCAAGTTGCGGCGCCGGCGCCAGTATTTTGCGAATCGCGGCTGGAGAAAGAGCTAGTCAGCATCATTTCTTGAGCAAAGCGAGTCGCCATTCAGGACCAGCGCCTGCGATTTCTCAGTCGTAGAAATTCAGGCTTTAACCTTGCCCTCGGGATTTTTTAGTCTGAGCAAGCCGGGCTGGAGGGATTCCTTAGGGTAGCAAGTCGCCTTTCATTGCGGCCTGCGAGTTTTCAGTCGTAAATTCCGGTTTCAGAACAGCAAGTTCTGGCTGGCGGTTCCTGGTTTGCGGTGCCGCCGAAGCTCCAAAGCCAAAGTATGGGCCCGGCGGGCCGATCCCTCCCCTATGTGGTCGCTTTGTGGGACCTCGCAAAGCTAGTGTCTGCCTAATGCCCTTGGACGGTGGTGGAACGATGAGATTAGCCTCGTGCGATTGTAGCCCTTAGTGGCAGTGTGTGTGTGTGTGTGCGCGCGCGCACTCTCAGTCGCTCAGTCCAACAGGACTCTGCGACATCATGGACTGTAGCCTGCCAGGCTTCTCCATCTATGGGATTGTCCAGGCAAGGATACTGGAGTGGGTTGCCATTTCCTACTCCAAGGGATCTTCCCAACCCAAGGATTGAACCTATGTCTCCTCCATTGGCAGGTGGATTCTTTACCACTGAGTCACCTGGGAAACCCTTAGTTTTGTTTAGTGGCCCAAACCCGTTATGTCCCCTAGGGGGATTTTCAAGCCTTATCTATATTTTATTTCCTTTCACCCCACTTCATTCATCTCATTTTATTCCCTGCAACTCTCATCTTTCCTGAGAGTTGCTGCTGCTGCTGCTGCTAAGTCGCTTCACTCGTGTCCAACTCTGTGCCACCCCACAGACGACAGCCCACCAGGCTCCCCCGTCCCTGGGATTCTCCAGGCAAGAATACTGGAGTGGGTTGCCATTGAGTTAGCAGCCCTCATTTCTCAGTGTCCGCTCTTTTTAGTGCCTTGAAAGCTCCCAAATGAATAGTTACCTTTGAACACAATGCCGCTGAACTGTACCGACCTGGCTGGGTCCCTGCACTGGCCCCATTAGAGGCTCTGTGTCAGAGTTTTGGAGGTTGCGGCCCTGGCCAGTACACTGGACCGGAGTTTTCTCAGAACTTGCCATTAGAGCCCAGTCGGCACTTTCTCAGGGTTGCAGCCCCTCGGCCATCCCCATCCTCAGAGCGAGTGGCCAGAAGCAATGTACTTTCTTAGAGCTGGTTTCAATTTGGCAAGTTTCACATTAACCTCTGCTTCCCATTTCACTCTTGTACAAATCACAAGTCTTACAAGTTGTAGTGTGTCCCGCTCAGCGATTTTCAGGGTGGCCAATACTGATTTAGCAAGAGTGACAGTAACCATTTAATGGTAGTGTTACTTATCAGGGTTATTGGCCTTTTTAATCAATAAAAAATGAAGAGAGGCTAGATGAGAAATTCAGGCAAGTCTTTACTGGGGCCCCTGCTGCAGAAAGTGGGAGCTGAGAGCTGGCTTTCTCAAGGAGGTGGGGCAGCTGGTTCCTTATATGGGGTGAGGATAGGGGTGTGCCCAGGGGTTGGTGGATTGGGTGGTTTACCAACCGCTTAGAGGGCGTCGTGGGCAAGGAGCATGCGCAGTACCCTACTCTTGCTCTCCGCTCTGTGTAAGTAGCAGGTGTGATTTTAGGTCTCTTTGTGTCTCCTTGTTCAGAATTTGCCCCAAATGGGCAGGCACGCGGTTCTTTTTAGTCCCTTATAGTTTCTTTGTATCTTGGTGCCTCTGGAGGAGACATTTTTGTCCAGGTGCAAGCATTGCAGGACTGCAGCAAAGGGTCCCAGGTCTCAGGCCATCGCAGTAGACTATACCTATCCACGGTGTCTGCTGTCTGATCTTTGTAGAGTTAGCTTCTCTGAACGGTTGGCTTGCAGACATTCTTTTTCGGTGTGGTTTGCTCTGCAATCAGTGCGATCGTGTTGTTTTGTTTTTACTTGATTCTGCTCCTGAGGACTTATTCTCATTTGTATCGTTATAATGTAAATGTAGTTTTCCACCGACTCGCTGGGTCTGTCTGCGCTCAACGGTAACTCTCTGGGGCACACCCGGATCTTGCGCCGCCAGTGGAGGGTCCGGGAGCCAAGGCTGCAGGCGGTTCCAGCCGCCCAGCCGGGGGTTTCTTAGCCGCACTTCGGACTGCAGCGCCAAGCCGGCGCTTTCTGTTTGGCATCCACCCTCCCGGCACTAAAGGGAACTTCTCTCCCTCGCGTGGGCCCCAGGTCCCCTGTGCTGTCACGTCTCGGCCCTAGCACCGCTCGGTTCGTGCCGCCTGGTCGGCGTCGCGGCGCCGGGATTCGCCCCGACCTGGGGATCTATTAACATTTTTCTCTGGGAGACAGACGGGCTGCCATTTTTCGGACACAAGGAGAGTCTGCTACCCGCTGGGTGTCTTGTTGGCGGCGGCACCGTTCCTTCTTCCAAACCCGATGTTTCTCGGCCGCTGACCGCTAGGATCTCAGAGTTTCTCAGTGACTTTCCCGACGCCAGGCGCCTCACCTCCCTAAAGAAAAGGGGAGTTGACTAGAGTATAGACTCCCTGTCCCGGGCTGGTGTGGGGCGCCGAGTTAGAATCAGGTCCAGCACCGTCTAAACGCTAGGTGAATGTTAACTATAAGTCTTCTTAGAATCGTTCTCCTACTGCAATTTCTCGGGGACCAAAATAGTTCCAGAGGATTGAACTCACTGGTGATTGAAAATCTGTATTCTCTTCCCGGGCGCCGTCTCCTATAATCTCTTGGTCTCCCTTGGCTAGTGTCTGGCATCCCACACTCCTCCTCCCTTCACTGACCGGACTCCGTGTGCGCAGTTGTAGACGTGAGTGCTGTGACTCCGTTGTTACAAAGCTGCGACCCAGAGAAAGGGCCAGCTCGGCTCTGGTGGAAACTACTAAGAAAACACCGGCCCAGTGCACTCGCCCGAGGGCGATCGACAAAACGCTGCCCCAGAGACCTACGGGTGGCGGCACCCAGCAGGCTGGCACAGCGCAGATCACAACGCTGTGTCCAAAGGCACATGTCAGTTTTGGAGCTTTTTGAGGGTACTGTCCACTAGAAACTGAGAACCGAGTTTCAAAAGAGTTTGAAATATTGAAAGATCGGAGGTGCAGGGGATAAATGGCATGAATAAGGTCGGGTAAAAAGAAATAAAGCATAGACCTGCCGTGAAAACTCCCCTGATCGAGAAAACTGAATAAGGCACGTAAGCAAAACTAAATTGAGTTTATTCAAAACACAGGGATAATTTAACTCAGCCTATTTCTTACAAATGTCTTTGAAAGTGATTTTTTTTTAACTGTTGTTATCTTCTTAAAACGAAGTAGGATAATCACTTTAACCAGTCCCCTGCTCCCTGGAAACCCCGAGTGTAATAACCAAGCATTGTAAAGGTCAGTTTCCTCATGTTCACATTAGAAGCTGCCCTGAGACATCAAGCCTCTGAGCTTCATACTAGTTTTGAATTTGAAATCTTCCCTTTTGAGAAGTTTGTTTCTTCTTCAATAAAATATTTATATGCAGTAAAGCTCTCTGAATTTTCTTTTAACAATTCTTGTTGTTAAAATAGGGTAGGAAGTAATCTGAAGCTGGTGAGTAACTGCAAGAGGTACCCATGGAGCCCATTGTGCTCACTGATTTCTGACTGATTTGAGGTCTCAGCTCTTCTCCCTTTGGTTGAGCTCTCCAATTCTGTTGAGGGGCCTTTGTGGAAGCTTCTTGGTAACTCAGTCTACTCTGTTCAAAAAGGGGGTACCTCATGATTCTCTGTTTTTTGAAAAATGGCCTGGCAATGTTGTGGCCTTAGGGAATAAATGCAAAGATGGGTTCCATTGGTACAAAACTAGAAATACAATCTTGTTCCTTTTTGGGAAATGGGTCAACTATTGATGATTTGTGAGGAAATAAAATTTCTATTTCAAGGCAGGACAATAAAATTTAACATAAAACTCTCTTTCCCTTCATGCTCCCCTTTTCAGCCTCCTCTTTGCCTCCTAGTGTGCATCCTGTGATACACACCAGCCAGACCTCCTGAAAGAGGGGCATGCCTGTTCCACAGCAGAGATATTTTCCCCTCTTTTTGTGACCCTAGCAATGCAACTTCTTAAAGATGACCATTCTTTTCCAACTGCATAGTGGGTCATAGTGATATACTGCTTGCTTTGTGTTTACTCGGACAATGTATCTTTGGTGAACTTAATGTAAAGTGTCATTTTGTAAGCTCCTTTGTCTCAAAAATGTATATGACTATGCCTTGGGCTGCTAATAGGAGGAACTGTTCTCACAGCTTCTAAGGGTCTATCTCCTGGGTTACAATCCACAGTTTGACTTGAATCAAATTCTCTTTTGCTTCTTGATTGTTAATTGAATTCCTGTCAATATTTGCTTGGCATAGTTGGCAGGATACAAGAGACACCCAACAGAGGAAATCTGGACTGTACCCTGAACAGGTGCTCGGACACATGCCCTGCCCTTTGAGCTTAACCGGCTTTTCGGTATTCCTTTTCAGTATTTATCTTTTGGGTAAATTCTCCTGATATCCCGGCATCATTGCTTTAAATTTAAAGTTTAAATGACATCCAAAGTTTCACTCAAGCCGTTTTCCTTGGGACTTGGCGTCCCAGGTGAGTACTGACATTCCCTACACTGGGACGGGGAAGGGGGGTTGGAGTGAACAAGCTTAATTGCCTTTTTAATTTTTGACTTATGTTGGAAAGACTGTGTATCTGTGGTCTGAACAAACCGTTGGCTAGTGAGAGACAGCCGGCTCAGCTCCGAAGAAAAGGGACCTTTGTTCCTCCCAGCTACAAGGTGTTCTCCAGCGACTGAGAACCTAGCAGAAGTGTCTGAGGGTTAGTCCTCATGAAGGGAGGCAGGGATCCCGCGATCTAGCCGGCTGGGCTGCCGCGGGCTGTGTCCGCGGCTCAGGGACCCCGGCTGTCCGCGCCTTGCCCGCCCCCCGGGACGACCGCTGACCCCCCGGGCTGGAAGCACCAAGCCGGCCCAGGCCAACTGCGCCTCCCAGCTCTTCCATGTCCAGCCGCCAGGCGGGCTGGCCGCAGCCGCCCTGCTCGCCCTCGCTGCGGACGCAGTCTGCCTGCCTGCCGTGCTGGCGGCCGCGGGTTCGAGGCCGCCTGGATGCTTGAACCAGACCCCAGGATGCAGGGCTTCTCGCTGGAAGGCGGAGCTGGCTCTTCTGCTGCTGGGCCTGCCGGAGCTGCATAGCCATCAAACTGGCCTTGCCCCCTCCTGAGCCCATCTACCACGATGCTGGCAACCTTTCCTGGCCTCGGTCGCCGCCACCGCCCTGGCCCAGCCGCACAGCAGCCGCCAGAGGAGGGCGCGGGGCCTGAAGCATGCAACCTGCGCCAGAGCGAGAGCGCACACTTTGAGGTGCTCCCGGTGCGAGCTGAATGCCGTTCAGGTTTTCTAGCGTACCGCTAGGGACAAGCGGCTAGGCTGCATGTTCCTGTGCTGGGCGCCTTCAGCCGCTGCACGCTGTTCTCTCCCACCGCAATGCCGCGGGCCTGGGCCAGATGCGCAGCTTCTATTGATACATCGGCCTCTGCTCGAGCATCAACTGCAATATCTCCTACCACGACTAGGGCTACGGCATCAGCTTGGGCAAGCCCTCTACACTGATACCGACGCCACCTGGCGGGCGCTGCGCCCAATATGGCGTTAAGTCCTGAGAACATCATCTCGTATGGTCATAGCTTTTGGAAGTTCCTACCCAGTGGTAGACCTGACCTCCAGGTATGAGTGTGCAGCTGTAATTCTCCATTCGCCGCTGATGTGAGGATTGCGTGTGGCTTTTCCCGATACCAGGAAAACATACTGCGTTGATGCTTTCCCTAGCATTGACAGGTATTTAAAGTCACCTCTCCCATACTTCCGCGGTACACAGGACGAAGTCATGGCTATGTACGTACGAGCGCTTTCCCGGGGCCGTGGAGCCCCTCTGGGTCAAAGGGACCGGGATAATGACATACAGTTTTATATATACAATACCTAGGAAGACTACGACAGTTCATATCTCACGAACTTCCTAATTCCTGACTATGACTTGATTTTACTTCATCAACTGTGAACGTGCTTCAACTGGATGGCTGTCATGGGCCTGATAACCACGAGGAAATGTCCAGCGTTTGGGGCGTCCTAATCAAAGAGCTGAGGACATCTTGGTCTTTGGTATATAGAGGTTCTTCTAACTCACACATCAAACCGAACAGTTGTGATTTCCAGCTTTGTTGCCTTGTGGAATGGAAAGGAGAGCTGAGTGGGGGGATGGTTTTCTTGTGCTTTAAGAAGGATGCTCACACCCTTTCTCCACCTTGCCTGTGAGGTGGGAATCCCTTATGTAGGACTTAACCTCTCTCCAAATAGGTGTTGGCGTCTCATTTCCCTGGTGGCTCAGAGGTTAAAGCGTCTTCCCGCAATGCGAGAGACCTGGGTTCTATCCCTGGGTCGGGAAGATCCCCTGGAGAAGGAAATGGCAACCCACTCCAGTAAACTTGCCCATGGACGGAGGAGCCTGGTGGGCTACAGTCCATGGGGTCCCAAAGAGTTGGACACGACTGAGCGAATCCTTAGTTTAGTAGTAGTAACCTCTCTCCACCAGTGTTCTCAGTATTTGACCCTTTCAGCCACTGGATTCATGGCTCTAATCCATTGTGAAGCTGTGGTAGTGTAACTGGAAACCACTGTGATGAAAATTCCTTTGTTAATTTTTGTTAACATGCTGATCTTTACCCCACACAAATCAAATTAAAGGGTAATTTATTGGAACAATTATGAACAGCTTCATCAACTGGAACAATATAAATATAACTGGAGACTTCTTATATAAAAGTAAACAGGATTTTTAAAGCGTGAATTTATTACTAGTCCACAGAGTTTTAATATTTTGATCACCTGATTAGTCTAACAAAGAATCTAGCCCACTGTCCTTGTGTAAAGTCCTCCTTGTAGGCTTCTTTAAAGTGCTGTACATATTTGCAATTACATTGTGCATAGATTGTTAATTTTCTTTTGTCAGGCTTAACAACAAAACAGCAAATTTATTTGTAATGTAAATAACTGAATACATTTTCTTAATATGTTTTACTCCTATATTTTGCTATTAAAAATGTTAGAACATTTCTGAGACAAAAAATTACAAGTTTATGCTTTGAAAAAATTATGTAATTAAAATTTCACTAAATTTTTAGTTTAGGAGTTACTTGGGTTTGACACAGGAGTTGTGCCAATAAGCATCAGAAGTGTAAAAATACTAAAACTGCTACACTACTTGTATTGGTTGGGGTTGGGGTTTGAGGGGGTCTTTGGTTTTATTAAAATTATTTTCTTCCCCCAATTTGAAAGCCTTAAATGTACTGTAAGCCTTAGATTGCTGTCCAGTTGGATTAAGATTGATCACCAGCTTGTATACTGTTGCTTGGATATGGCACAGTAGTTGGTCATCGAATAAAGGATGCATGGATCAGAAAGAAATTTTAAAGGAATTCTGAAAAAAAGAGTTTTATGCATGGTGAACACTCAATAAAAATAGATTGAATTCAATCAGGTGAATGAATTTTAAAAATGAAGTTGTTCAAAACTAGTCTTGTCTTTTCCCTTATTGAGAGGACAAAGTTTTCTTGAAATACTGATCTTTTTTGATAAATAGATTGTAAACTTTCTTTACTAACTCTTATGCAATCTGTTGTAATTTTCTGTATTTGCCTTTGAAATCTTTTATTGTCGCTTTGGTTAAATGGCTAAGTGGTGTTTCACAGTGACTATGATCCTAGTTAGCCAAATGTTAAAAATCCTTCTGATATTTGACAAACTTTTTCAAATCAAATTCTAATAAAGTTCTTTTGATCTATGGTTAATTTTGGAATGCTTGAGTGTGCCCCTGAACATCTCAAAGAGAGATAGTAAGCTAATTAGGCTTATTTGGTATGCTAAATTACCTGGAAAATATTGACAAATAGTGATAAGCCTTCTTAGGTTATAAATATTCTAGAAATTATATGATCTTTCCTAAAATTTGAAATGTTGTGGTATGTTCTCAATCATTTCCAGTTATTATCTCAAAATGTTGTGTGTCACAGAAATAGCCAAATTTCCTTGACAACTGTATTATAACCAGATCTTTAGCTATGTTTTTTGTCTTTTGTCATTTATAGTTATTATCTCACTCTGATGCTTTTACAAAAATCTATGTAGATGACTTGCTTTTATGCTTGTAAACTAAATTTGAGGAACTTGGTGGGGTACAGTCCTTGCAATCACGAAGAGTCCAACAAGACAGCACATTTCTCATTCATAATCTCAGACCTGCCTATAGTCTGATTTTAGATTTTTAATTTTTTTCCTTGAATTTCCTTTTCTTTGTGCTAGCTTGTCCTTGTCCCTAGGATTCCAAAATTTAGCAGTCTTCTGGTTTCTTTATTTGCTATTTCCATCCTTTCCACACCCTATTCTGATGAGCTTTCCCATCCCGTGTGAGCAAAACCAGAGGAATAGTTTCAGCGGAAATCTCAGGGGTCCTAAGATGCTTAGGCTCTGCTTCCAGCATCATTGGAACTGGCAATGGTGGTCCCTGGGGCAGGAGCTGAGCTGTAATGCTTGGAGGTGTCCAGGACACTAGAGTGTCCATGCTCAGTTCGCAGAGTCGGGAAACTCCAGCTGATGATGAGATCCCTCATCAACAGATCTCCTCCACAGCGTCCACCTCTTCTGGGGACTCCTTTTATGGATCCTTATGACTCTCGGGAGTGGGCTCTAGGCTGCTTCTGTACACTGCCACTGGATGCACTGCGTTCTGGGTCTGTGTCACTGACAGTTGCAATGCACAAACTCACAGAGACCAGAAAACAAATCTCACTCGAAGTCCTGGAGGTCCCAAGAGAGTGGACTCACCCTGGGATAGGATCAAAAGGTAACACTTCCTGGCTCCCTCATCCTAGATCATCCTTTAAGTGTCCCCTCCACCCACTAGCTTCCCAGGTGGCGCTGCTCCAGCACAGTGCTCTGTGTCAGCTGGTCTGAGAACTATGCACTGGAACAGAACTTCCAGGCTGTGAGCTGCAGGCCTGGGATTGCACAAAAGAGTGGCAAGCGTAAAGATCAGCAGATTCCAGACCCTGCCCGAGTCACCTCTCTTGGGATCATGCTTGCATGCATGCGTGCTCAGGTTGCTTCAATCATGTCCCACTCTTTGTGACCCCATGGACTATAGCTCACCCCTCCATCCTGGGGTTCTCCAGGCAAGATAATGGAGTGAGTTGCCAGGGGATCTTCCCTGTGTTTCCCCCATTGTAGGGGGATTCTTTACAGCTGAGCCACCAAGGAAGCCCCTATTTGGGGATTACCTGGACTTAAATGGCAAACTCCTTTCCAGTCTTTACGAGTTTCTGAGTTAAGGCTCAGAAACCAGAGTACCTCCAGGTGGGGCACCGAGCCACCAGCTCCAGACCAGATGCCCACAACCTGCCAGAGGTGCCCACAGGAGAGGTGGCCACCAGTGATGAGGAGCCCCATTGCCACCTCCATGGCAGACTCCCTCAACAGGTGACACTGTTTCTTAGGATGAACAAGTGGAACACTGAAACACAGATGGCTTTGCCCTGCTCCTGCTCTGGGAGCCACCACTGCGTGTCCCAGTGCTGCTGGCAGCAGATGCCAAGAGTTGAGGCCTGTAAGAATATGGGATGTCTCCATCTTCTGTGTCCAGAAGTCTGAGATTTCCACCGAGACCTTTCACTGGGTGATCCTTTGCTCTGGATATTATAGCAACATCCCTCTGCTCGCATGATGGGCAATGTTGTGTCTAGAAAAAAATGTGTGCCCATTTTTCCCCACTCTTTTAATAAAGTTGCCCGTAAATGTGAGATTCTTCTTTCTCATGTTGATTTCTACTTTGGCTGTTGGAGATGGAGGAGGTACAGGGGTGGAGGAGTGAGTGTGGGTTGTGGGGCTGGTATTCTCAGGATGCAGGGAGGGTGGTTCTGCCCCTGGGCATACAGAGATGGTCAGAGCTTTTCAAAGTCGCAGACATGCACTGGTCATCTAGAAGATCCCATATACAGGATCTCTGAGAATTTCATTGAGTCCACTGTTATCGTTCAGTCATGCCTGACTCTTTGGGACCGCATGGACTGCAGACTGCCAGGCTTCTCTGTCCAAGGAAGTCTCCAGGCAAGAATACTGGAGTGGTTTGCTATTTCCTTCTTTAGGGATCTTCCTGACCCAGGGATCAAACCTGGCTCTCCTGCACTACAGGCAAATTCTTTATCAACTAAGCTGCCCGGGAAGCTCATTGAGTCCAGGGCCCCAGCTGTCTTCCTGCACCTCCTGGAGTCCCAGCCTTCCTGTGGAGGGGGCTTTTTGAGTTATTCCAGCTGCTCTGGCATCTCTATCTCACTTCTCTGTCTTCTTAATCATTCAGGATCAAATTAGTAGGCTATAAATGAACAGGGGTATGGGCCAGATCTCTGATTCTAACTTTTGTGAGGATAATACTTGCATGGACTTCTAAAAACTCTTTTCTTCTTTTGGTGAGTGGGCTGGTGCCCTTTCTACCTCTGGGCTTGGTGTGTGTGAGAGGAGGGCATCCGAAGTGGCCAGTGGCAAAGGAGATCCAGCTGTTGGTCTCAGAGTCGGCCTACAAATTTGGGACCAGGATAATTTTGGCCTCTTGGATAATTTTCTTTCTGGGTCTAGCTAGGGAGCTGCTCTTCCAGCCAATAGGGACAGAATAAAGGGATAATGCGAGTAATTAAAGAACTAATTCCACTAGAGAATTGCAAGTAAAGAAGTAAGTATGGAAGACCCTTGTAAGTTAATGGTCACTCAAGAAAGCAGGTCTGCTTAACTGCAAAACCAACAGGCTTGCTTAGCAACAAAACCATGTAGCAGAAGTGTAAGATATGCACCCAAACAATAAAATAATGGTAGCTTGAGACCCATATCCTGTGAATTCAGTAGGTTAATGACCCCTAGGACATGCTCTCTGCACACATAAAAAGCAAGAAGTTATGAAAAGGTGACATTTCAAAGTGGAAGACCCTCATTGTACTGAGACCTGAAATAATTTTTCCACAGTGCCATGACAGTATTGGCTTGACCATGTAAGGACAAGAAAATTCCCCTGCCCAACCTGGAGGAGGAGAGAGGATGGAAACATGACATCCACTTAAAGTGAGGAAGAAAGTGGTTTTTTCCCCTTCCCCACTTTTCCTTTGATTATAAAAAATGTAGCTCACTAAGTTTTCAGGGCATGGCTCCTTCTTGCCCACTCACCTATAAGCCTCACAAGCCTCCTATTGTCATAAATACTTTCTTCTCTATCACTTTATCTCTTGCTGAATGCTTTCTGAGTGGAGACATAAAGGACTGAAGGTCCTTGGAGCCCCTAAAACACCGCCTAGTGGTTTCAGTTTCAAGGCCTCTACACCCCCTGTGCCGCCCACCTACCACCAATCCTGGTCCATTACCATATACAGACTCCTGATGCTCTAATCACTGAGCTACTTTACTGACCAGCAAGAATCAGAGGAGCTCCTGGCTTTGTCCTGGGATTCTGTTATTTAAAGTAACACATAGGGATTTCCATGGTGGTCCAATGGCTAAGGCTCTGTGCGCCCAATGCAGGGGCCTGGGTTCTATCCCTGGTCAGGGAACCAGATCCCACGTGTCACAGAGATGAGTTCACATGCTGCAACTAAAGACCCCCCATTCCGCAACTAAGACCTGGTACAGCCAAATAAATAATTTTTAAAAATTAAAAAAATAAAGTAACACATACAAAAGAAATAAAGCATCATTATTTAACTGTTTTATTTATATCTTGATGGAAATACGTGTACAAAGGGAAACTGTAAAAGTTCCAAATGAAAGATTGCAGGGAATTTTTCTTCTTTTCATTTTTTTTCCTCATTGAAAAATCATGATCAGTGGAAAACAAACATCCTGAAAATACCCTGAATGCAGAAAGTAAACTTTAAAAATATTTATACATTTCATTCAGGGCATCTAGATTCATTTTATAAGGTTGGTTAAATAAATAGGATTGAAATAAGTCAGTAAGAATGAAGATAAGTGTCTTTTCACTGCCTTACTTATTTTATACCTTCTAAGAAACAAACACAACACTCAAATAACTTACACAGGAGATTTATTAGAGGAAGGAGATAACTGGAATTTGATGGAAAAGGAAGACAACAGACATCAGACTGAATATCCCTCAGGAAAAGAGTCTGAGAACCACACTGCAAACTGGCCCCTCAAGAGAGACACCGTCAGAGATCCAAAAAGAAAAACAATGAATCAGAAGACTCACTAGCTGCTCTCTTTGGGACCATGCAACTGATGGCACGTGGTAGAATACTAGGTCATTCCAAGTATTAATATGTGGGGTACATATGCATAGAGTAATCTGTAATCCTCATGCACTACTTCCTGATCATTAATGCTGCATTGTTCCCAGAGAATCATCTGGCAGTACTCCCTTAAATTTGGCTGATGCATTTTCCATGACATGCCAGTTCTGCTCCTGGGTACCTATCCTAGAGAAATTGTCTCACTGACCAATAGAGATGATTCCATATGCTAATGGCAATAATTCCGTATGGTAATGACTTAGCAATCTGAGTGTCCCTGGGGTACAGTGCAGGGTTGAAGTATTGCAGAAGCTCACTAGAGGGGAACAGGCAAGAGAAGGCAGCAGCAGATGAAATGTTCATACAGAGATTTTGCAAATTGGCAAACAAGTGAAATGTAATAAATAAAATTAGAATAGAACACATTTCCTTTTACATGAATATAGAGGCATGCAGAAAATTATTATATAATGCAACACTGAAAAATATTAAAAATACACACTAAAAATACAAAAATACACACTAAAAATACAATGCAAAAATACAAGTTATTAATAGAAAAAAATATGCCTAAAGGGGAGCAGACAAATGAGAATCACTTATGATAGAATGGCAATAATTACAAATAAGCAGGATAGGGGCCACACAAACGACACGATTAAAAACACGGTGTTCACTCAATTCAATGTGCTCTGGGAAGTATGAAAATCAGGGCAAACCAGGTTGGTTAAGAACCCACCTACCAGTGCAGCAGATGTGGGTTTGATTTCTGGTGGAGGAACTAAGATCCCACAAGTGGCAGGGCAAATAGAGAGACTTCGCGCTCCAAACCTACACAGCCCTTTCATTCTGGAGCCGACAGAGCCACAAGGAAGACCTGAAAAAGAGTGAAAGTGTTAAGAGCCACGTTCTGTCTCTCTGCAACTTCATTGTCCTGTAAGGAAGACCTGGTGCAGCCATAAATATTTTTTCTTAAAAAAAAAAAATAGAAATATCAGAATTCTAAGTAGGCACCGCGCTCTCCTTTTCCCCACCCCTACATGATCACTCCGTTCCTCTTTTGCCTTTCTGATGTGAAAGCAAGAGGACCTGGAATCTCAGCCCAGCTCCAGCATGAACCAGCTGTGGGTTTTGCAAAGGGGGAACCTGGCTGAGCCTCGTCTCTAACACCAGGCCATCCTCTCTCATCTGCTCAAAGAAGAGAACCTGAAGTGTGATTTGACCAGTTGTGCCTCCCAAGCAAAGAGGCTTCTTCCAGTGAATGGAAACTGCCAGGGACCCACCATCTTCTCCCCTTCCCCTCCTTTAATCCAATCACCATAAACCACTCAGAGCTTCCAGGCCCCTCCCAGAAAGATGTAGTTATCTCCTCAGTCCCCAGGGACCCCGAGGTAATTTGCAAGGCAAATGAGTGTGGATCCCACCTATCAACACCCGCGTTTCCCAAAACCAGGTCAGGCAGGCACTATAAAAGGCACACTCCGCACCCAGCAGAATCATTCGCCCCTGTGCTAGACCCATTGCACTCTCGGCCTGGTGAGGAGGCTGAAGCCATGGAAGCGCAGTCTTGGAGGAGGGCACATCCCGAGCCCGCCTTGCCTCCGGGCCTGAACCGAGAAGAGGCCTGGGCCTGGGCTCTGGATAACTTCCCCGCGCTGAGCCGCCCCTCCTGCCTAAGCCCCGAGTTCTGCGGGGACGCGCACTACTGCGCCTGTGGGCTGCCGCGCCACGCTTGTCCCGGACACGCGGACGGTCCCCGCGTCGAGACCGGCCAGAAACGCTGGCGAGACCCGCAAGGCCAGGAGCCGGCTGCTAGTCCGGGATTGAGCGACAGTCCCGTCCAGAAGAGGCCCAAGCTACACAGCGCCGGGCCCAGGAGGGTCTGAACAGCCAGCAGATGCCAGCAGCTGCGGAGGCTGCCAGACCCGCGGCTAGATCGCCTCCAGGAGGCCAGGAGGCCTCCACCCCACCCCACCCCACACACTTCGAGGCTGCGGAAAACTGAGACTTGAAATCCGGTGGAACCCGGCAAGGGAGGGAATAGCAGCCTCCTGTCTGGCCCACAGCACCCCTTCAATCACCACCCTGGACTGGAGCCTGAGTCACCCCAGCGGAGGCCCAATCTACCGGGCTGGACTTCTCCCCTGGGCTCCGCCTCTCTCTGGGACTAGCCTGGAGTTATCTGTGGGGCAGAACATTCCTTCTTTGTTCTTCTTTTCTTGGATAATTGACAGGCTTTTCAATTAGAAATATCTTCAGCCATAAAAAGGAACGCATTTGAGTCTAGTCAAATGAGGTGGATGAACCTAGAGCTTAGTATTCAGAGTGAAGTCAGTCTGAATGAGAAAGAGAAATCTCCTATACTAACACGCATATATACGGAATCTAGAAAGATGGTACTGATGAATTTATTTGCAGGGCAGCAATGGAGAAACAGACATAGAGAATAGATTTATTGACAGGGCAGGGAAGGAAGGAGAGGGTGAGCTGTATGGAAAAAGTCACAGGGAAACTTACATTAGCATATGTAAAATAGATAGCCAATGGGAATTTACTGTATAACTCCTGGAACTCAAACTGGGGCTCTGTAAGAATCTAGAGGGGTGGGATGGGGAGAGAGATGGGAGGGGGGTTCAGACCAAGGGGAGACATATGTATACCAATGGCTGATTCATGTTGATAGTTGGCAGAAAACAACAAAATTCTGTAAAACAATTACCCTTCAATTAAAAAATAAATTAGAAAAAAAGAAATCTCTCTTCAGGAATCTATGCTATCAAGGAAGTTTCCTGCAATGTACTCAGAATTGTCACACTTCTTATATTAATTCCAATTTGCACAATGATTAATCGGTGGGTGGAATCAGGATTGATTTGGGTGGGTGGAGTCAGGATTGGAAGTGGTATTGGGATGGGGGAGTCTTTGGCTGAAAGAACTGAGACCCAGGTCAGGGCTCCAAAAGATTAAGGAAATACAAAATGAAACCATGACATATAACCTTGAGTACCATGGTGGCCTATATTAATCTTTTTCATTTGTTCAAATATTGGTAAAGTAGCACTCCCCAACATAGCTTTTGAGAAAAATTTGAAAGGATCTTTGGAAAGCCAGTATGACAATACGCATTAAACATTTCAACATGAATACTCTTGAGCCAGAGTACTAATTCTATAAGCAGAAATTGTAGTTAAAACAGACGTGTATGCCAATACAAGATAAAAAATGTAAATAATAGCCATATCTGCACAATTCCAAACTATACTGCTCTTAGAGATAAAATGGAAGGCATGATTTTTAAAAATTTTTAATTTTTGACTGCTATTTCTTCATTGCTATGCTGGCTTTTCTCTAGTTGTGGTGAGTGGGGGCTCCTCTTCAGTTGCAATGTGTGGGCTTCTCATTGCCATGGCTTCTCGTTGCAGAGCATAAGTTCTAGGGCTTGTGAGCTTCAGCAGTTGCAGCACGTGGGCTCTAGAGCACAGACTCAATAGTCGTGGCACCAGGGCTTAACTTCCCAGATTAGAGATTGAATCCATGTCTCCTGCATTGGCAGGAAGACCCGGCAAGACATGGTTTTTAAAAGACACCCAGAGGCTGAATGTACCACAGCAGTACTTGAATCCTAGACAGGTAGTGACTATAGCAACTAAGCTTGAAGAGGGTGTTTCTAAGCAAGTTGGAAGGGAAAGCACGAAGGCACAGCTACCCATAAGGCTGAGAGAGGGCAGTTTCCAGAGCCTTTCCTATGTAACATTCTGCTGCAGTTCCTTCCACAAGTGCCTACATCGGTCTTTCATGGCTTTTCTGGGTCTCACGCAGCCACCTGATCTACAGTATTCAGCTTCCTGGGGGCTGAAGTTAGAGATGATGGGGAACCATCATTCACTACACAATTCTCCTCCTAGCACAAGTGGAGCATTCCCCCAGTCTCTCAGCCTCTGGGGGTTGTTCAGACCCAAGTTCCTGTCCCCTGTGGGACAGGGAGTAACCCAGGCTACCCCTCTGGCTTCCAGACAACAAAACGCTTGAGGGTAGACAGAGGAAGTTCCAAACCTTTGGTCTCCTAGATGCTGAATTAATATATCTGGACCAAGAGGTTGGACCAAGAAAGAGTTTTGTGGAGAACGGGCAATGCCCACGTGACAGTAACACACAGAGCTGAGTAGTTTTCCAATGGAAATTACAGATCCCAACATGTGCTAATCAGCACTTCATGCTGAAATATGACTTCAAATCTGTAACCCTACATTTTCTTACTTATAAATGTAATTTATAATAGCACTTAAAGAAATGGGATAATAAAAATGACTTAGCACAGTGCTTATCATAAGTTCTTAGTGATTATTACCTGTTGTAGCTTTAAAGGTAATGTGAATAGGCATTAGAATCCTTCTATTTCTTGTTGAACTATCTCTAAACATTTTAATATCAAAGTTATACATATTTTAAAGTGAAATAGGACAGTACCTTATAAATTGAAAATATAACTTACACCCTATCCCTTCCCAACTGATGAGTAACTATATTGATATATTTTGAAGAATGTTTTTACGTTTTACAAATGTAAACACACTACTGCAAATTAATTAAACAAATATTACTTCCCTCCAAAGAACCACATTATATGCATGGGTTAATCAGTTGTCAGTCATTACTACTTTGGACACCTTTCTTTCTTTATTCAAAGGTGTGTGTGTGCATGCTAAATTGTTTCAGTTGTGTCAGACTCTTTGTGACCCAATGGACTATAGGCTCCTCAGTCCATGGAATTTTTCAGACAAGAATACTGGATTGGGTTCCCATTTCCTCCGCCAGGGGATCTTCCTGAACCAGAGATCTAATTGGAGTCTTTTGTGGCTCCTGCATTGGTAGGTGGATTCTCTACCACTGAGCCACCTGGGAAGCCCCATAACACAGGCTAGTTGCTGCTAACCTCTGTGGGGGAAGTAGCTGTCATTTGTGTTCAAACAACTTTCTGGGAAGTTTCCTCACCACCAGAGCCTAATAGCATCATGCTGAGCCTTCAAAGAGGACAGTGTTGTTGTCCTTCCCTTAAGCCTGGACCAGCAGAGCTTTCTACCTTGAATATCCTTATTAGATTTCCCCAAGTCCGTTGCTTCCCAGGTGACTCAGTGGTAAAGAATCTATCTGGGACACCAGAGACTTTGGTTCAATCTCTGGGTTGAGAAGATCTCATTAAGAAGGAAGTGGCAACCCACTGCAGTATCCTTGCCTGGGAAAAACCTGGTGGGCTACAGTCCATGGGGTTTCAAAAAGTCAGACTAGATGTAGTAACAACAAGAACAAAGTCAATTGCTCTAATGAACCCCTTTAACTTCCCACTCTTGGCTGCCTTGACCAGAGCTTCCAACTCCCTGTGTCTTGTGTTGTCCATATTTTCCATCCTCTTTATTTCCTTATTTCTCATTTTTGGTTTTAATTCTCTTCCCTCTTTTCTCTATCTCCTTTCTCACTTTTATTCCTACTTTTTTTTTTTTTTTTTCCCCACCTCAGCTCATGCACAACACTGGCTTTAGTGGGGATCATCTTAAACATTAGAGTTTGCTTTCGTGGCAGAGAATCAACTACCATAGGGAAGAAGATTCAGCTGTGTCCTCATGGTCTCTTGTCTATGCTCTTCCCTTAAAATTCAGCTCTGCCAAAGCAGGAGCAGGTTCTACCAGTCGCTGTGCAGTACCCATCACAGCTCCTTGCTCACGGCAGGTTGTAGAAACACGCTTGTTTAAAACGCTTTGAATTAAACTGACTTTGTTAAGTTGAAGATAAATGACTGATCAAGGACATCTAGGCTTGGATGCACTGACATGTTTGCCAAGACAATGTCTGAAACATCTGAGGAAGGATATAAGGAGATGCAATTTCACTATACATCTGACACTAGAAGGGAAAAGCAAACCACTACGATTAAACAGAGAAGGAGACAACATTTTGAGTTTGCTATTGATTGATGTTTTGTTTAATAGCCATGATTATAGCACTAAGAATGATGATGAAAATAACAATAACTGTAATGGAGCAA
Source organism: Bubalus bubalis (assembly GCF_019923935.1). Classification (NCBI taxonomy): domain Eukaryota; kingdom Metazoa; phylum Chordata; class Mammalia; order Artiodactyla; family Bovidae; genus Bubalus; species Bubalus bubalis. The sequence goes on along the minus strand of NC_059175.1, from coordinate 31,449,915 downwards.
CTTATTATTTTGCCTGGGACTATGTAATTACGTGACCTTTGTTAATGAATTTAATCAAAAAATTTGCCTTTAAAATGTTAAACTTCAGCTACCATCCAGGTAAGAATATGAAGACAAGAGAGGTTAGACAACTGGCTGAGTATCTTCTACGGAAGACTCTGCATCTAAATCTGTAGATCTTGACCCTGACACTTCTACTTGTTGGCTGAAAGTCTGAAGCAGTTTTAAGTTAGAATTGAAGACCAAAGGGAAAGTCTGACCAGCAGTGTGGTTTCATGCAAAGATGGCCACATTTTGATCATCTTGGTAAAATCTAATGATACTCTGTTTCTAGGCAAAAGGCCCTGAGAATCAATGGATATAGTAACCTAAAAGAAACAAGCACTTTGGATACTTTTCATAAGAGAAGCCTCCCAAATAGCTTTTCTTGACAGAGCCCCTGTACCTCTATTTCGTTTAAACAAACAACAAAAGTTTTAATCCTCTCAAATCAACAAAATCAACTTAAATTCTAATAACTCCATCCAAGATGACTGAATTTACCCTTAATCTTCTCAGATCCCACCTTCTGAAGCAATTTGCAACCACCCACCCTAATAGCCTCTGGTTGGACGCCTAAGAGCCCAGAACACTATAAATTCGCAAGGAAGGGGTCCCTGAAGACTTGTTTTCTCACCCGCTTAAGCGATGGAGCACTTTCCCCGCTGTGTGCGCGAGGCCTGGGATTCCGCGCAGGAGCCCCAGGAACCAGAGGTGCGGCAGCTCCTGCGCTCAGTGAACCCTAAGGAATGGCAGCTCCCTTGCTATCCTAGGCTGGGCGAACTCTCTCCGGACGAGGAGGACTTCAATCCGGAAGAACCTTCTCCTCCCTGCAGGCTTCTGCGCCCATATTGCCCAAAACACGGACCCCGAGCACAGAGCCCCTGCAGGCCGCGCGGCGAGTCTCCGGCTCCGAACACCACATCCGCTCCCGGCCAGGAGTCACCGACGCCCTCAGGACGGGAGGACGCCGCGCTCCCAGAAAGTTTCCCTGGGTGGATTTTGCCACTTGAGGAACCCAGTGTCTGAAACCCAAGACCTCTGACGCCGGACACCCTTCCGGAGCATCGCCCTCTTCCTGATCTGGAGAGACACCAACAGACGCCCCACGCACTGGACAGAAAAAGACTCTAGGTTGTCTCTCCGGCCGCCTTTGCCCCCAGGACCCCTCCTCTCCGCTGAGACCCTTCATTGGAGGATTCTCTGCGACAGATGCTATTACAAGAAAACCTCTCCGTTTAGCAATCGTGGAAGAATTCATCATAGGCATTTGGGAATTTTTCTGTTACTTAATAAATTGTATCTTTATTACTTACTTAACCATTACTTACTTGATGGTTAAAGTAAATCTCTTACTTAACCAAATTCCAACGTCTTTCTCTCTGCTGCTTTGGCTTTTGGGGGAGGACCGGGCGCGCGGGCGGGGTGGCCGGTGCTGTTCTCCCGCGGGACCCTCGGTCCCCTGATTTGCTGAACTGGGGGTGGGAGGTCGTGGGATATCTTGGGTACACCGGGCGGCCAGGGGGCCAACACAGCTGTTGTCAAACAGGGTCAAACTTGCCAGGATCCAGGAGATCGCGCAAAGCGTTGCCAGCAGCCCTGAGAACTCCGCTTCGTCCTGGACACGCTCCTGCTCGCTCGACCGGCTCTTTCCCTTCCAGTCCATCTGCGGGGCGTCCAGTCATCTGCATGTGGCTCCCCGGCGCCCAGCGCAGGTCGCCGCTCCAAACGCATCCAGAAGCCTGGACCCCAGCCGCGCAGAGCTCCTGTCTCCCTCGGACACTTTTCTAGGGCGCGTCCCTTCTTTCTCTGAGCCGCACCAACCCGATTTCCAGCTCGCACGTCCGAGCTGACCTGGAACCAGGGTGCTGGGGCAGCGGACAAGAGAAAACTCGAGACTGGCTTCGTGAGGAGGGATTTCTGCGGACAGATTTTGGAGCGGTTGGCTCCCTTTACATCCTAACTTCAACCCGGCGACTTGCCAAGCCTCCTGACTTCTCATTACCAATCGCAGCAGAACTCTTGTTTCCACCAAACCTGGGGTTGAAATGGGGGAGCTTAGAGAACAATGCAGGCCAAGTTTAAGACCTTGTTTAGTTGCTAAATCATGTCCGACTATGCTACTGTGGCCCGCCAGGCTCCTCTGTCCATGGAATTCTCCAGGCAAGAATACTGTAGTGGGTTGCCATTTTCTTCTCCAGGGAATCTCTGAGTCAGAAATCAAGCTTGCACCTCTCACATTGGCAGGCAGGTTCTTTACTATTGAACCAACACGGAAGCTCATGTAAGAGTATAATAAACATTAATAGAGTCATTCTGAGATTTTCTCAACTGCTGTGATTCTCCCGAGGGCAAATCTGTCACTGGGATTAAACTGGCAGGAGCCTGAAAGTGAGGGCTCCCTCCCCGGGGAGCTGTTTCCTATGATTCTTTCCACTCACCTTTCTAGTTTCTGGTATCACACCCACAAGCCACCTGTTTTCTCTTTCCCTGCCAGGATTCCACGGATCTCCTGTGCCCAGTGCATGCTGTGGCTCGACCAGTGTGTAACCCTGATCTGTACCAAGGAATTGCAGAAGTATTCTTTTCACCCCTATTGGAACACAGGATGGTATTTTACTTTTTCAGATTCAATCAAAAATTATCCAGTGAGGCTTGAGCCTGTAAAACATACAGCACATAACCAGAGGACGTAAGGATGGGGCTGTGTGTTGCAGTCACTGCTGTGCCTCTATTAATGTATTTTCATCTTCTACTTTGTCCTTTATTTCTTCAAAAGTGTATGTGAGAAATGAAATCAATAAGAACTGGAAATAAAGAAATTACTTTTACATTTCATCTTCATTTTTCAGTAGGAATTTCAAATTCTTAGATAAATAAATGAAACAGCCCTTGAATTCATGGAAAGACAGGGTTCTTTATAAGCCCATTTGTCAAGAAGCACTAGCAGGATTTGGAATATACAGTTCTAGAGTTCTTTTAGCAATTTGAAAATCCAAAATTTTATGCAACTTAACCTTTTGTGTGTAAATTTTGGTTCAAAGCTCTGTGGAAAGCAAAATATGGCAGAGAGTGATGTGAAGCCATAGGGCCCAAAGTAGCAGGAGTGTTTGTAGGAATGACTGCTTCCTGGGCTGTCTTAGACCTTGCAGATAGGGTTGCACTCTATCAGGTAAGCTCTTATTATCCCTTTATAAGCTTCTTACATTTTAAATTATGATATACATCTAGACCCCAGTATTTTATTAAGTATATTATAATATCTTTAAAATTAAATAGGAAGCTGAGTGCAGCTGTGTTGTGCTAGGGAGCAGAGATATATCTGTCCAGGTGTGAACAGTGTGTGGACATTTGCATTGTAAGAAGGGAAGGTGCCTGGGTGGCTATAACACACAGAGGAATGAGGTTTCCCAATGGGGAGTCCCATTACCCAGGCAGAGACCTACTGAGCAGCCCTCTAGCTGACATTCCTCGCCCTCCAAGCCGTGAAAATCACCATACTGGTTCCTTTCAACTTCCCTAGATGGAAGTTGCTAAGAAGGGAGATGATGTATTAACGGATCTTCAGTTTACACACTCCAGATTACTCTGTTATATTTAAAGCCAATTCTACTGCTCTCTAGTGTCTTGGAAAAGATTTTTGAATTATCACAACATTTTTTCCTTCTGTTTATGTTTATTACTGCAGAAAAAAACAATGTCACAACCTAGAAACTAAACAGCTTAGCTGATATATGGGGTCATATTATCTTACAGAGTGAAGAAGAAAATGTGAACACACCTTCAAATACCATCACTAGTTAGTTCTTCCTTATCAATCTCTTGGCTTGAGAGATCTATGGTCAATCGGATAATTGATTAGGTCAGCAAAGTCAGTAATTCAACTATTCAATCAAATCTAACACAAAATTTAAATCTTTCATCATAATTGTCTATTAGGTATGATTTTATGCTAGTAGGTCCTCTCAGAAAGAAGACTCTGAGATTGTTGAAGGTCCAGATATATCTCACTAGGACCATAGAAAGCCTGCATTTGCCTTCCCTCTGTCCATGACTGTATTCACCTTTTTCTAGGCTGAGTTTGGGAAGTGGATGTCCTCTCTTGATGGTGAGGTTTTCCTTCCTCTAGCATTTCCATGACACTATTGAGATCTAAGTTGAAAGGACACCCTAATGTCTCTAATCATGCTATTTTGACTCTTCAAGGTAAGCATAGCACCCTTCTAGTTACCTTCTTTCAATTCACTTATAAAGCATTCTTGATAGCACTTATATGAAATGAGTTTTATTTGCTTATTTATTGGCATGTTTCCTGCCTGTTCCTTCCATGGAAGTCGAGCACTGTATGACAGATCATGTCTGCTGGTTGATGGCTTTAGCTTCAGGATCACGTACACACGCAGTACAATACTGATGCTTAGTAAGGCTTTTCGAATCAAAGAGTGAACATAGAAAAAAAAAAAATTCTCCTGCCACACACTGAACAGAGGAAGGGCAGATGTCACTGAAAAGGAGAAAATTACCTTTCCTGGGAGGATTTATTTCTTTGTTTTGTCTTGCTGCTTCTTAGAACCGCTGGTAAACATCTGGTGAGCATCAAATGCCAGGATCCCTAATCAATCAGATCGGACCAAAGCCACTCAACTTAGTTTTGTCATTCAGAAGAGGATATTAATTTGCTTCTTCCCCTGGACTTGGCATCTTGAAGGAATGTGTACCGAGGGTTGACACCTATGTCTATTTCTCAGCATCTTGTTTCTGACATCTTAGAGGTCCTAGGCTAGAGGACTTCTGCTTCTTGTTCCTCATTCTTGGCCCAGACATGCTGTTTCATGGTACAGCAGAGTGAAGTTTTGGCACTTCACCTGTCTTGCTGTGAGGGCTGTGTTGTCTGCAAGCAAGAGCAGAAATCTGGCTACTGCCCTCCCTTCACTGAGTAGAATCCTGGGTCTGGACAACCTTCAGGGGCTGAGCAGAGGCTCAGGGGGGTGTTCTACTTCTGGGAGGGTGGGAACTACTGAGCAGGAGAGAAATAATGAAGACTCAGAGGCTTTCTCTGTGTCCTGAGTACTTTGGAAGCTCCCACAAAACCCCACTTGGGTTCCAGCCTGGTCCCACTGCAGCCCCAGAGAAGCCACATGCTGCAGATCAAGTGGCTGAATGGGATTCAGAAAAGCCAGGATACCCCAGGGTAAGTGGTCACAGGGTGTCCCCAGGGGAAGGACCTGGAATTCGGCCCTCTCATAGCCTACATGGGTGGTCCTCTCGCTGCTTTCCTCTGCAGCTTGGTGAGAATCTCCGCCTTGAGTCCAAGCCCTGTTGTTACAGTCACTGCACTGTGTTCCAGGTTATCTTCTCAACCACCCATCCAAATCAATTCCACAGGCAGAGATTAAGAAGTTACATATTAATCATTGGGCACAATTGGAATTAATATAAGAAGAATGACCTAAGTACAGCTACAAATAAGTTTCTTAAGAAAGCATGGGTTCCCAGAAGTTGTTGTTCAGTTCCTCAGTTGTGTCAGACTCTTTAGGACCCCATGGACTGCAGCTCACCAGGCTTCCCTGTCCATCACCATCTCCCCAGAGCTTGCTCAAACTCATGTCCATTGAGTTGGTAATGCCATCCACCCATCTCATCCTCTGTCACCCCCTTTTCCTCCCGCTTTCAATCTTTCCCAGCATCAGGGACTTTTCTAATGAGTCGGCCCTTTGCATCACGTGGCCAAAGTATTGGAGTTTCAGCTTAAGCATTAGTCCTTTCAATGAATATTCAGGGTTGATTCCTTTTAGGATTGACTGATTTGGTCTCCTTGCAGTGCAAGGGACTCTCAAGAGTCTTCTCCAACACCACAGTTCAAAAGCAGAAGAGAGATTTCTAACTGAAAAGCCTGTCAGTAATTCAGGAAAGGAACTATAAAGAAGGAATGCTCTGCCCAAAGAGATCTCCAGGCTTATCCCAGAGCAAGGCAAGGGACCCAGAGGAGAAGTCCAGCCAAGTAGAATGAGGCTTCCGCTGGGGTGACTCAGGCCCCAGTCCAGGGCAGGAGTTGAGGGGGTGCTGTGGGCCAGACAGGAGGCTGCTATTCCCTCCCTTGCCGGGTTCCACCGGATTTCAAGTCTCAGTTTTCCGCAGCCTCGAAGTGTGTGGATTGGGGTGGGGGGCGTCTGGGCCCCTGGAGGGGGCCTCCGCAGCTGCTGGCATCTGCTGGCATCTGCTGGCTGTTCAGACCCTCCTGGGCCCGGCGCTGTGTAGCTTGGGCCTCTTCTGGACGGGACTGTCGCTCCATCCCGGACTAGCAGCCGGCTCCTGGCCTTGCGGGTCTCGCCAACGTTTCTGGCCGGTCTCGACGCGGGGACCGTCCGCGTGTCCGGGGCAAGCGTGGCGCGGCAGCCCACAGGCGCAGTAGTGCGCGTCCCCGCAGAACTCGGGGCTTAGGCAGGAGGGGCGGCTCAGCGCGGGGAAGTTATCCAGAGCCCAGGCCCAGGCCTGTTCTCGGTTCAGGCCCGGAGGCAAGGCGGGCTCGGGATGTGCCCTCCTCCAACACTGCGCTTCCATGGCTTCGGCCTCCTCACCAGGCCGAGAGTGCAATGGGTCTAGCACAGGGGCGAATGATTCTGCTGGGTGCGGAGTGTGCCTTTTATAGTGCCTGCCTGACCTGGTTTTGGGAAACGCGGGTGTTGATAGGTGGGATCCACACTCATTTGCCTTGCAAATTACCTCGGGGTCCCTGGGGACTGAGGAGATAACTACATCTTTCTGGGAGGGGCCTGGAAGCTCTGAGTGGTTTATGGTGATTGGATTAAAGGAGGGGAAGGGGAGAAGATGGTGGGTCCCTGGCAGTTTCCATTCACTGGAAGAAGCCTCTTTGCTTGGGAGGCACAACTGGTCAAATCACACTTCAGGTTCTCTTCTTTGAGCAGATGAGAGAGGATGGCCTGGTGTTAGAGACGAGGCTCAGCCAGGTTCCCCCTTTGCAAAACCCACAGCTGGTTCATGCTGGAGCTGGGCTGAGATTCCAGGTCCTCTTGCTTTCACATCAGAAAGGCAAAAGAGGAACGGAGTGATCATGTAGGGGTGGGGAAAAGGAGAGTCCCATGCCTACTTAGAATTGTAATAGTCCTATTTTTTTCTACAGTAGATGATCTGAATCAAAAGAAGACTTCATATATACTATGGTTTTCATACCTAATTCACAAATGCATAGAGTTAATGCCATATTTTCAAGACTTTTTTCTTTCATTCTTTTTTGTTATTTGCAGAACTCTTATCCCTTCTTATGAAATTATGTTCATTCTATTATTCCAGGCTCCTCTTTCTCTCTGCTCTCCCTACTTCTACTGCAATTCTTCCTATTAAAGAACTATTTTATTTTCTACATGTGGTTTTGTATCAGACTTGTAATATATGACATAGTTTTGTGTACGCATATCTTCAATTCATGTAAGGTTATCAGTTTAAAGCATCTACTTCTGCTTCATTGACCACGAAAGCCTTTGACTTTGGATCATAACACACTCTGGAAAATTCTTAGAGATGGGCCTACTAGACCACCTTACCTGTCTCCTGAGAAACCTGTATGCAGGTCAAGAAGAAACAGAACCAGACGGGGAACAACAGACTGGTTTAAAATTGGGAAAGGAGTATGTCAAGGCTATATGTTGTCACCCTTATATTTAACTTGTATACAGAGTACGTCATGCAAAATGCCAGGCTGGATGAAGCTCAAGGTGGAATCAAGCTTGCCTGGGAGAAATATCAATAACCTCAGATAATGCAGATGACACCATCCTAATAGCAAAAAGCAAAGAGAAACTAAAGAGCCTCTTGATGGAGGTGAAAGAGGAGAGTGAAAAAGCTGGCTTAAAACTCAACATTCAAAAAACTAAGATCATGGCATCTAGTCCCAACACTTCATGGCAAATAGATGGGGAAACAATGGAAACAGTGACAGACTTTATTTTCTGGGGCTCCAAAAGCACTGCAGATGGTGACTGCAGCCATGAAATAAAAAGACACTTGCTCTTTGGAAGAAAAGCTATGACAAACCTAGACAATATATTAAAAAGCAGATACATCACTTTGTTGACAAAAGTCCGTTTAGTCAAAGCTATGGTTCTTCCAGTTATCCTATGGAATGTAAAGACCCTGACACCAGAGGGCCTCACTTTGTATTTAGAGTGGGCTCCTTTTCTGTTCATTTACACCCCTGTGCTGCTATATTGGAGAAGGCAATGGTACCCTACTCCAGTACTCTTGCCTGGAAAATCCCATGGATGGAGGAGCCTGGTAGGCTGCAGTTCATGGGGTCACTAAGAGTCGGATACGACTGAGAGACTTCACTTTCACTTTCATGCATTGGAGAAGGAAATGGCAGCCCACTCCAGTATTCTTGCCTGGAGAGTCCCAGGGACAGGGGAGCCTGGTGGGCTGCCGTCTATGGGGTCGCACAGAGTCAGACACGACTGAAATGACTTAGCAGCAGCAGCAGCTGCTATATTCTCCAAAATTATCTCCTCCCAATGCATTCATACCGCATTAAAACTTAGGATACAGCTTTTCCACTTTGAGAAATCTTCTTAAAGATACGCTCACATAGTATTTCCACTATATATAGGCACTTTCTCTTGGGTCAACACAGGCACCCCTCCACTTTATCACATCAGGACTTCCATTACATTCTGTGACTTTTCACATCTTTGCCCTCTCATTCAAAAGGGACAGAAGACCACATCACAAACTTGTGCAACAATCCTGTTGCCCCACTGGTAAGTAACAAATTCTTTAACTTCTGTCATCTTCAGTGTTGATATATATTTATGTCCTTAAGCTCATCTTCCCTCCCTCTTCCTCAAAAGGGCAGGGGTAAAGAATCAATGTTCTAACTTGATGATGAACACAGTGATTTCTGAAATACGTTCAGAGAATGAAGGAAACAGGCTGGGTCTCTTCTACATCTCTAGAATGTGAATTTACCTCTGAATAAAGAGGCAGAATCTGAAATCTGATTCCTGAGGGAAGGCAAACAAAGGATGGCATGACTCCCCCTCCCAGGGGGTTGAAGGTAAGAAGTGTGTCTAGAGAATTCTTCCTCCCATGCCACATCTTCATAGTTTGGTGGTGTCTCTGGCTGATCTGGCAGAGTCAGTGTCAGCCAGCTCATATGAACCGCCTGGATATTCTGGAGTTCCTAATGGAATCATGCTAATCACTAACAGCAGCTCAAGCATCAACTTGTTTTAGCACCAGGAATGTGAACAGGCACAGCTAAAGAGTAGTCCCCTTTATGCTGCAGCAGTTCAGGATGGTTGGCATCACTGGTGGGATCCTAAGGATCTTCCCTTTCCAGCTGTTGGTGCTCCTGGGGGCGATGTGGTTCCCAGTCACATTGGCCACCTCCAGCCTCACAGTCTTTGTTTTCCTGTTGGCCAGGTATGTCTGCAACTGGAAAACAGCCACTTTGGGATCAATCAGACGAGAGCAACAATTCTCCATTTCTGTGTAGATTGGAATAGATTCTCCATTGCAGGATCCCTTTCCTTCAGTCTTGGCACTCAGTGAAATTGGACCAGAGGTGAAAAACGAACAGGGAGTGGGGGGTGGGAGAATAGGAAGGAGGCTCAAGAGGGAGGGGCTATAGGCATATATATAGCTGGTTCATGCTGTTGTACAGTAGAAACTAACACAACACTGTAAAGCAATTATACTCCAATTAAAAATAAATAAAATGGAAAAAATTAATTAATTAAAAAACCCAAGAGCCAACTATTTTCTCTTGAGCTTTCAATACAGGGGTTCTCACACAGTACTGAATAGTTGCATATTTCCCAATGAATGAGGCTACCAAAGGTTCAGATGGAAGCTGAAAGCTAAATGGAAATGCATGTTTTCCAAGCTGTAGTAACCTGATGCCTTCTCCGACTCAGACGCACAGTCAGGTACTCCACCTGTAGGCAGCGAGGACTCTGGGTTTCCAGGCACAGCATGCACCCTGGCTCTGCAGCATCCAGCTTCCAGCCCCCAGCCGCACACTGAGGCCCTCGCAGCCACTGTGTGGTGCCCTGGGGGGAGACCCCACAAGTTATGTGTTATCCCCTAATAAATTACTTTATGTTTACACGATTGAGCTATCCCATTTCTATTCCTAAAAACCATAAAAAGAAATACAACAGCGGCACCAGTCAACATTATATTTACTTATTACAATCTGTTTAACAATCATAGTGGAATAAATCTAGATTTCCTTAATGTGTAAATATTCAAATTTTTCTTTTTGTTTTCAGGATATTTTGAAAATGTTTGTTTTATATTTATTAGTTTTTTTTTTTTTTTTTTAATGCTTATTTGTTTGCTTTCCTGGGGTCTTAGTTGCCAGACACAGGATCTTCGTTGTGTGTGTGGCCTGAGTAGTTGCCCCAAAGCAGGGATGGAATCCACGTCTACTGCATTGCAAGGCGAATTCTTAACCAGTGGATCACCAAGGAAGTCCCTATATCAGGGTTTTTAGATGAGATCATAAGGATCAAAGATGAAAATTGTCTCTCAACACCTTATCTTGAAATTTTACATCTTTCCTTTCTCACACATCTTTCCACTACAAATTAAATAAACCATTCTAATAAAGATATTTAAATGTCTTTCGTTTGCCTTAATATTTTAAACACAGGGATCCTGGGGCAGGAGCAAGGAGCTGCTCAGACCCCTGGTAGGCTCTGAAGTAGCCCAGAGATTGGGGCATCCGGAGTGCGATATGATGAGGGGCTGAGCCTAGTGGTGGAGTGAATGTGGACAGTTGAAAAGACCCTGCAACTAAAAACCAAAGTGCAGTTCCTTAGCTAGACCAAGAAGGAAAATCATCAGAGAGACAGAGACTTCATGACTAATCTCCTTTCCTCATTTACTCACACCCCTTCCCTGAAAAGGGAAGAAGGAGAAGAAAAGGGAAGAAGGGGAACAGGAGATAGTGCAAGAGGAAGAAAATCAAAAAGTAGTGTTTGATTCTCAGAAAATTCTAGCAGCTTCAGATCATGGAATTCCCGGCCCGCGCCCCCCCCCACCCCCGCCCCCCGCCCAGGTCTCAGGTCAACCCTTCCCTCTTCCCTCTTCTACCTGCCAATGCAGGAAACTCAGGTTCAATCCCTGGGTGGGGAAGATCCCCTGGAGGAGGAAATGGCAACCCAATCCAATACTCTTGTCTGGAAATCCAGACAAGAAGAGGAAGGCTGGCTACAGTCCATAGGATTGCGGACTTTACTTAGTGACTAAACAACATTTATGCCATATCCCTCAAATGCTACAAGGGTCTTGGTTTTAGGCTTAGAAAATATGATGATGGTGCAGAGGCTCAGAGCTATCAGAGCAGGAGAATGCAGGGGAGAAAAGTAAGTTGGAAGAAAGAAAAAGGGAGAGGAAAGGAAACCCAAAAAAGGATCCTTTTTTGGGTTAAAAAATCCTGTAGACTTTAGAGAGTAACCAAACTACGAGGCACACTTTTGTCCACTAGAGTCACCGCCTCTAAAACTGACAGCCAACAAAATTCATTTGCAAAAGTCAAGTAAAACAAAAACAATTTTTGTTTTCCCACAAATTTCCCACACAGTTTAGACTTGGGTTCCTGCCAGAAGATCCACTCTGTCCACCTTCTATGTCGTGTTCGTTTCACATCCATGCAAGTAGGGAGATGGTACTGATTAGGAAAGGGCTCAGATCCGGCACCTCAGTTGAGGGATCCCATCTCAGCCCACCCTCCCGGTGCCGGGCCTGACCCTTCCTCTTGCCTGACTCAATTATTTGGAGAGGGTTGGGGGGAGTAGAAGGGGTGTGACGGATTTCAGTAGTCCAGCCAATTTCAGCCTTTGTTAACCTGCAGGCTGGATGTTTGGGGCTCCCTCCTTCCGGAAGAAAAGCAGAGGGGCCTTTGCCACTCACTCACCACTAGGGGGCAGCGGCAAGCCAGGCTCTACTGTAGTTGAGGCGTCAATACTGTGATTTGCCCCTACTGCTGCTGCCTCTCCGAAGTCGCTTCAGTCGTGGCCAACTCTGTGTGACCCCATAGACGGCAGCCCATTAGGCTGCCCTGTCCCTGGGATTCTCCAGGCAAGAATTCTGGAGTGGGTTGCCATTTCCTTCTCCAATGCATGAAAGTGAAAAGGGAAAGTGAAGTTGTTCAGTCGTGTCGGACTCTTAGCGACCCCATGGACCGCAGCCTACCACCCTTGACACAAGCCCAAACGCTGTGGTTCAGGGGCGAACCTAGAACTTGCAATGGCCTAAAGCTACAGGCTCAATCCTGAGAGGATTAACCAGTTAACCAAATTCAGCCACCAGGGAAGTGGAGTCGCTTTCTCAAAAAGTGAAAGTGAAAACATTTTGTCCTCCCCCCACATTTATTGATATATAATGAACATATATTTTGTAAGTTAAGGTATACAATGTGTTGATTTAATATACTTATATACTGTGAAATAATTGCTATGGGAACATTAGTTAATACCTGCATCACATCGCATAATTACCATTTCTTTTCCTCTGAGAGCATTTAAAATCTACTCTCTGGCACCTCTTAAGCTCACAATGTGCCCTTTGACCTCTCTTCTTCTCCCCCACATCCCAGCCCTGGCAACTATCATTCTACTCTCTGTTTCTATGAGTTCAGCTTTTCTAGATCCCTCATGTAAGTGAGGCCATATAGTATTTGTCTTTCTCTGACATTTCACTTAGCATTATGCCCTGAAGGTCTACCCATGTTGTTGCAAATGGCAGGATTTCTTTCTTTCTCACGCCTGAGTAGTATTCCACTGAGTATATATACGTGGAGTTAGTGGTAAAGAATCTGTCTGCCAATGCAAGAGATGTAAGACACATGGGTTTGATCCCTCGGTTAGAAAGATCCCAACCCAGGAGGGCATGCAACCCACTCCAGTATTTTTGCCTAGAGAATCCCATGGACAGAGGAGCCTGGCAGGATATGGTCCACAGGGTCACAAAGAGTTGGCCATGACTGAAGCAACTTAGCACAGGCATGCATGTACCGTGTCTTCTTTGTCCATTCATCTGTTGACTGACACGAGGGTTGTTTCCATATCTCATCTATTATGAATAATGCTGCAATGAACATGGGAGTGCAGATATCTCATCAGGATCCTGATTTTGTTTCCTTTGGATATACATACCCAGAAAGGGGATGAGTGGATCATATAGTCCTTCCATTTTTAGCTTTTTGAGGAACCTCCATACTACTTTCCCTAGTGACTGCAACAAGTTACTTTCCTATCAGCAGTGCACGTCCACCTCCTCACAAACGCTTGTTACCGCTTCTCTTTTTGGTGACAGCCATTCCAACAGGGGTAAAGTTCTATCCCATTGCGGTTGGGTTTACAGTTCCCTTGCGATTAGTGATGTTGGTATCTTTTCTTGTACCTGTTGGTCGTTTGTACGTCTTCTTTAGGAAAGAATATTTGTTCAGTTCCTCTATTTCTTAATTAGATTTTGTTGCTATTATGTAATGAGTTCTTTATGTATTTCGATATGAGTCCTTTTATAGGATATACAATTTGCAAATATTTTCTCACATTCTATAGGTTACCTTTCCATTTGGGTGACTGTTTCCTTTGTAATACAGAAGCATTATTTTTTATATAACCCCACTTACTAACTTTTACTTTTGTTGCTTGGGTTTTTTGTGTCATATGCCAAATCATCATTGGCAAGACCAGTGTTAAGGAGATGTCCCCTATGATTCCTCGACAAGTTTTAAGGTTTCAGGTTTTCTGTTTAAGTCTTTTTGAAACAATTTATTTGTTTTTGGCTGTACTGGGTCTTCGTTGCTGCACGTGGGCTTTTTCCAGCAGCGGCGAGTGAGGGCTACTCTTCATTTCTACCGTTTACTGCTCCATTCTTATTTCAGCCGCTTCTCGTGCGGCACATCACAGGCTCTAGGCACACGGACCTCCGGAGTTGCAGCACATGAGCTCGGTAGTTGTGGCGCGTGGCCTTAGTTGTCCCACAGCATAGGGGATCCTCCAGGACCAGGAATCAAGTGACGTTTTGAGAGCGGTATAAGATAAGAACCCAATTTCACTTTTCTGAATATGGTTATCTATTTTTCCTAACATCATTTATTGAAGAGACCATCCTTTCCCTGCTAAGTATTTTTGGATCTCTTGTCATAAATTAGCTGACTGTGCATGTCTGAGTTTATTTCTGGGCTGTCAATTCTGTTCCACTGGTCTTCTTTTATGCCAATACCATATTGCTCTGATTACAGAATCTTTGTAGTACAATGTGATGACACCAGCTTTGTTCTTCTCTTTCAGGATTGCTTTGCTATTTGGGTCTTTTATGATTCCATACAAATTTTAGGATTTTTAGGACTTTTTTTCTACTTCTCTGAAAAAGGTCAATGAGGTTTTGTTAGGGGTTGCTCTTAATACATAGAAGGCTTTGTGTAGATGAACATTTTAACTATATCAATTCTTCTGATCCATGAACACTGGCTATTCTTCCATTTATTTGTGTCTTCTTTGATTTTTTTTTATCAGTATTTTATAGTTTTCTATATACAGATCTTTTACAACCATAGTTAAATTTATTCCTAAATATTTTATTGTTTTTGGTGCTATGGTTAATGGGATTATTTCCTTTATTTCTATTTCAGGTCATTTGTTTTTAGTGTATAAAAACATGACTGATTTCAGTATGTTGATTTTTTAATCCTGCAACTTTACTGAATTTGTAGATTAGTTCTAACAATTTTTTGGTGGAGCCTTTAGGATTGTATGTATAAGATCATACCATCTGCAGACAAAGAAAGTTTACTTCAACTTTCCTATTTGGATATTTATTGCTGTTTTTGTTTTGTTTCTTTGTTTTGCCTGATTTCTGTGGCTAGGACTCCTAGCACTATATTTATGAGTGGTGAAAGTTGGCATCTTGTTTTGTTCCTAATCTTACAGAGAAAGCTTCCAAACTTCCACCATTGAATATGATATTAGCATGGCTTGTCATATATGACCTTTATTATGTTGATGTATTTTCCTTCTATGGGCTTCCCAGATGGTGCTAGTGGCAAAGAATTCACCTACTAATGCAGGAGATATAAGAGTTCGATCCCTGAATTGAGAAGATCCTCTGGAGGAGGGCACAGCAATCTACTCCAGTATTCTTGCCTGGAGAATCCCATGGACGGAGGAGCTTGGTGGGCTATAGTTCACAGGTATGCAAAGAGTCGGACATGACCGAAGCAACTTAGAATACACGCATTTCCTTCTATACTAAATTATCTGAGAGTTTTTGTCATAAAAAGATTTTGGGCTTTGTCAAATTATTATATGAACCTATTAAATTATTTAATAATTTTTATCTTATCTTCTATTAATGTGGTGTGTCACATGTTTTGAGTTGTGTATCTTGAAACATCCTTATACCCCAGGGATAAAACCTGTTTGATCATGGTGTAGGATCCTTTTCATGTACTGCTGAATTCAGTTTGTTAGAATTTTGTTGAGAATTTTTGCACTTGAATTCCTCAGAGACATTGGCCTGTAGTTTTCTTTTTTCACAGTGTCCTTATCTTGCTTTGGTATCAGGGTAAAACTGACTTCATAAAATGATTCTATGAGTGTTCCCTTCTCTTCATTTTGGGGGGGAAGAGTTATATAGGATTTGTGTTAATCATTCTTTAAATGATTGGTAGAATTCACCAGCAAAACCATCTGGTCCTTGGTTTTTCTTTTTAGGCAGATCTTGGATTACTGGTTTAATCTTCTTACTCATTATCAGCCTGTTCAGATTTTCTATTTTTTCATGATTCATTCTTGGTAGGTTGTATGTTTCTAGGAATTTTCCAATTCTTCTAGGATATCCAGTTTGTTGGTGTTCATAGTAATTTCCTATGATTCTTTGTATTTCTGAGGTATCAGTTGTAATGTCTCCTCTTTAATTTCTGACTTTTTATTTCTTTTCTCTCTTTTTTTCTTAGTCTAGTTAAAAGTTTGTCAATTTTCTCTATCTTTAATAAAAACAGTTCCTAGTTTCTGTGATCTTTTCTATTTTCTATTGTTTTTCTGGTCTCTATGTCATTCTTTCTGCTCTGTTCTTTATTTCCTTTTGTTGCTAACTTTGGGATTCATTTGTTCTTCTTTTTCTAGCTCCTTAAGTTGTAAAGTTAGATTGCTTATTTGGGATCTTTCTTTTTTCTTACTGAAGGCATTTATCACTATAAACTTTCCTCTTTGAACTGCTTCTGCTGTACCCCATTTGTTTTGGCATGTTGTTTTTCCATTTTGGTTTGTTTTAAGATATTTTTACTTCTCTTTCAATTTCTTCTTTGATCATTGGCTCTTCTGTAGTATGTTGCTTAATTTCCACATATTTATTATTTTTCCAGTTGGCATACTGTTATTCATTTCTAGTTTTATACTATTGTGATAATGAAGTACTTGTCAATCTTCTTAAATTTGTTAACACTTGTTAACACTTGTTCTATGACCTGTGATATGAGTTGTCCTGGAAAATGTCCCAGATAGAAGAATGTGTTGGTTGGTGGCTTCTCTATATGTCTGTGAGCCTCACTTAGGGTAAAGTATAGTTCAAGTTTAATGTCTCTTTGCTGATTTTCTCTCTGGAGGATCCCTGCATTGTTGAAAGTGGGATATTGAAGTCTTCTACTATTACTGAATTGCTGTCCATTACTCCCTTCCGATCTGTTAGTATTTGAATAATATGTTTAGGTAGGTATGTGTTGATTGTTATATTTTCTTGATGAATTGATACTTTTACAGTTACATAACCATTTTTGTCTCTAGTCATTACTTTTGGCTTAAATGGTCTATTTTGTCTGATACAAGTATAGCTCATCTTGCTCTCTTTTGGTTTCCATTTGTATCAAATATATTTCTCCATTCTTCATTTTGAGCTTATATGTGTTATTTAATCTGAAGTGAGCCTGTTATAAGCAGCATATAGTTGGTTCTTTTTTTTTTCCCATCCAGCCACTATGACTTTTGACTGGAGAATTTAATCTATTTACAAATAGAGGATTATTAATAGGTAAGAACTTATTAATGCAATCTTATTCATTGTTTTATGGCTCTTTTGAAGTTCCCTCATTCCTTTCTTCCTCTCTTGTTACCTTCCTTTGTGGACTGGTGATTTTTTTTGTACTTGTATGCTTTGATTTGCTTCTCTTTATCTTTTGTGAATCTACCGTAGGTTTTTGCTTTGTGGCTACCAAGAGGCTTAACATAAAACATCTTATAGACAGAACAGTCTTTTATGATTATAGCCACATAACTACTATTATTGCATACATAAACTACCCATTTACCACCCTTTTAATGTTTTTAACAATTTACCTCTTTTTATACTGTGTATTCATACACATTATTGTAGCTATAGTTATTTTTTAACACTCTTATCCTTTAAACTTTATTAGAGTTAAGTGGTTAACACACCACCAAATTCCAGTGTGAGAGCATTCTGAATTTGACTAGATACTAACTTTACCCAGTGTGTTGTGTGCTCTCAGGTTTTCATGCTCCTCCTAGATTTTTCATGTTCTTTGAAGTTACATCATTGACTTCTCATTTGAAACAGCAATCACCTCCACCAGGCTTTACTTTGTGAAGATAAATGTCTTCCGTCAGCCCCTCTAGAGATTCGGAGGCTCTCTCAGCCAGGCTATGGACACACCTACTCCACTCTTCTTGTTCCCTCTGTGGTTGAATTCTCCAGTTTATATACCTTCTCTGGCTTCTTAAGAGATCGGAATATCAGACCACCTGACCTGCCTCCTAAGAAATCTGTATGCAGGTCAAGAAGCAACAGTTAGAATCAGATATGGAACAATGGACTGGTTCCAAATTGGGAAAGGAGTACATCAAGGCTGTATATTGTTACCCTGCATATTTAACTTGTATGCAGAGTACATCATGCAAAATGCCAGGCTGGATGAAGCACAGGTTGGAATCAAGATTGCTGGGAGAAATATCAATAACCTCAGATATGCAGATGACTCACTATCTTTATGGCAGAAAGTGAAGAAGAGCTAAAGGGCCTCTTGATGAAAGTGAAAGAGGAGACTGAAAAAGTTGGCTTAAAACTCAACATTCAGGAAACTAAGATCATGGCATCTGGTCCCATCACTTAATGGCAAGTAGATGGGGAAACAATGGAAACAGTGACAGACTTTATTTTGGGGGGGCTCCAAAATCACTGCAGATAGTGACTGCAGCCATGAAATTAAAAGACACTCCTTGCAAGAAAAGCTATGACCAACCTAGACAGCATATTAAAAAGCAGAGACATTACTTTGCCAACAAACATCCGTCTTGTCAAAGCTATGGTTTTTCCAGTAGTCATGTATGGATGTGAGAGTCGGACCATAAAGAAAGCTGAGCGCCGAAGAATTGATGCTTTTGAACTGTGGTGTTGGAGAAGACTCTTGGACTGCAAGGAGATCCAATCAGTCTATCCTAAAGGAGATCAGTCCTGAATAGTCTTTGAAAGGACTGATGCTGAAGCTGAAACTGCAATATTTTGGCCACTTGATGCGAAGAACTGACTAATTGGAAAAGACCCTGATGATGGGAAAGATTGAAGGCAGAAGGAGAAGGGGACGACGGAGGTTAAGATGGTTGGTTGACATCACCGACTCAATGGATTTGAATTTGAGCAAGCTCCTGGAGTTAGTGATGGACAGGAAAGCCTGGCGTGCTGCAGTCAATGGGGTCGCAAAGAGTCGGACACGACTGAGTGTCCGAAATGAACTGAACTGGATTCTGCAATGAACCTGGCTTAGGGCTGACTGCCTCTCTTTCCCAAAGGTGGCGCTCAAGCTCAAGTTTAGACACACACGGGCACGCCAAGTTGGGCAGGCGTTCCGCGCATGCTCACTTGTCATCTGCCAAAGCGCCTTCCTTCTGCTACAGCGGGAGAGGGCGTTTTCGTCAGTATCTCAGAGCTGGAGAAGCAGTATTCACTCACAGGCTCTCATTCCCTCAAAAAAGAGCGTAGACCAAGACGACCTCTCTTGGCCTTACTGTGCTACTTTGGGGTATGGGAGATGCAAGTAAAGTCAAGCTGTATTCGTACCCCCTTTGAAACATCTAAACTCATATATGTGTACACACACACACACACATATTTTCCCCATCCAGTAACATGCTGGAACTTCACTGGAAACTTGGACTTCCACAAAAGTCTCTTGTCATCCATTGGTAATTTTCTAAGACAATGCTTTCCAGGGGCTCCTGGGCCGCAACCAAGAGAAGCTGGAGCTAGATCACAGAGCACTGCAGGATCCGTAGCCAGAATCAAGGTCTAAATGCGTATTACCTGATGCACAGTGGGAAAGCCTTCTCCTGAGCCCCTTGGTATATGGTGCTGTATCCCACAGCTCCCACAAAGACACCTTTGTTTGTAAACAGATGCCAAACTAATGATGTTGATGGGGCAGACAAAAACAAGAAACATCTTATTCTACCATGATTGTGATGCCAATTTCTGGAAACTCCTCTGTACCAGTCTTCCTATCAATGTCTGCTGGGAGAAGTGAAAGGAAAGAATAGAAGGCAAGTCTTTGTAAAGTTGAGCATAAAAAGAAAATCAAGAGCTATTTAAGACTTTGTAGGTATGACCACTGCTGACCATTTTAGCCACAGGTGGTCTAAAGGAAGGGATGAATATTATATATAATCCAGAAAGAATAATAAATGGAATTTTGACATATTTATTCTTCATTTTATTTTTTACATTATAAAGATTAATTCAAAAATATTTATTAAGGGCTTCCTGGTAGTTCAGTGGTTAAAAATCTGCCTGCCATTGCAGGGGGACCAAGGGCTTGATCCTTGGTCCAGGAAGATTCCACATGTCTCAGGACAGCTAAGCCCATGTGTCACAACTACTGAGCCCACATGCCTAGGACCTGTGCTCTGCAACAACAGAAGCCACCGCAATGAGAAGCCTAAGCACTGCAATGAAGAGTAGCCCCTGCTTGCCGCAACTAGAGAAAGGCCATGCACAGCAACGAGGACCTAGCATAGCCAAAACTAAATAAATTAATTAAAACTATGTATTACACATCTACTATATACAAAGCACTGTTCTGAGCACTTCAAATACATAAGGGAACAAAAAAATGCATCTGTCTTCATGGAACTTACATTTGATAGTAGCACATACTTGGTGTAAAACATTCAGTTCAGTTCAGTTCAGTCGCTCAGTCGTGTCTGACTCTTCGAGACCCCATGAATCACAGCACGCCAGGCCTCCCTGTCCATCACCAACTCCCGGAGTTCACTCAGACTCACGTTCATCGAGTCAGTGATGCCATCCAGCCACCTCATCCTCTGTCGTCCCCTTCTCCTCTTGCCCCCAATCCCTCCCAGCATCAGAGTCTTTTCCAATGAGTCAACTCTTAGCATGAGGTGGCCAAAGTACTGGAGCCTCAGCTTTAGCATCATTCCTTCCAAAGAAATCCCAGGGCTGATCTCCTTCAGAATGGACTGGTTGGATCTCCTTGCAGTCCAAGGGACTCTCAAGAGTCTTCTCCAAGACCACAGTTCAAAAGCATCAATTCTTCAGCACTCAGCCTTCTTCACAGTCCAACTCTCACATCCATACATGACCACAGGAAATAAACCATAGCCTTGACTAGACAGACCTTTGTTGGCAAAGTAATGTCTCTGCTTTTCAATATGCTATCTAGGTTGGTCATAACTTTCCTTCCAAGGAGTAGGCGTCTTTTAATTTCATGGCTGCAGTCACCATCTGCAGTGATTTTGGAGCCCAGAAAAATAAAGTCTGACACTGTTTCCACTGTTTCCCCATCTATTTGCCATGAAGTGATGGGACGGGATGCCATGATCTTCGTTTTCTGAATGTTGAGCTTTAAGCCAACTTTTTCACTCTCCACTTTCACTTTCATCAAGAGGCTTTTGAGTTCCTCTTCACTTTCTGCCATAAGGGTGGTGTCATCTGCATATCTGAGGTTATTGATATTTCTCCCGGCAATCTTGATTCCAGCTTGTCTTTCTTCCAGTCCAGCGTTTCTCAGGATGTACTCTGCATAGAAGTTAAATAAGCAGGGGGACAATATACAGCCTTGACGTACTCCTTTTCCTATTTGGAACCAGTCTGTTGTTCCATGTCCAGTTCTAACTGTTGCTTCCTGATCTGCATACAGATTTCTCAAGAGGCAGGTCAGGTGGTCTGGTATTCCCATCTCTTTCAGAATTTTCCACAGTTTATTGTGATCCACACAGTCAAAGGCTTTGGCATAGTCAATAAAGCAGAAATAGATGTTTTTCTGGAACTCTCTTGCTTTTTCCATGATCCAGCGGATGTTGGCAATTTGATCTCTGGTTCCTCTGCCTTTTCTAAAACCAGCTTGAACATCTGGAAGTTCACAGTTCACGTATTGCTGAAGCCTGGCTTGGAGAATTTTGAGTATTACTTTACTAGCATGTGAGATGAGTGCAAATGTGCGGTAGTTTGAGCATTCTTTGGCATTGCCTTTCTTTGGGATTGGAATGAAAACTGACCTTTTCCAGTCCTGTGGCCGCTGCTGAGTTTTCCAAATGTGCTGGCATATTGAGTGTAGCACTTTCACAGCATCATCTTTCAGGATTTGGAATAGCTCCACTGGAATTCCATCACCTCCACTAGCTTTGTTCGTAGTGATGCTTTCTAAGGCCCACTTGACTTCACATTCCAGGATGTCTGGCTCTAGGTCAGTGATCACACCATCATGATTATCTGGGTCGTGAAGTTCTTTTTTGTACAGTTCTTCTGTGTATTCTTCCCACCTCTTCTTAATATCTTCTGCTTCTGTTAGGTCCATACCATTTCTGTCCTTTATCGAGCCCATCTTTGCATGAAATGTCCCCTTGGTATCTCTAATTTTCTTGAAGAGATCTCTAGTCTTTCCCATTGTGTTGTTTTCCTCTATTTGTTTGCATTGATCACTGAGGAAGGCTTTCTTATCTCTTTTTGCTATTCTTTGGAACTCTGCATTCAGATGCTTATATCTTTCCTTTTCTCCTTTGCTTTTCGCTTCTCTTCTTTTCACAGCTATTTGTAAGGCCTCCCCAGACAGCCATTTTGCTTTTTTGCATTTCTTTTCCATGGGGATGGTCTTGATCCCTGTCTCCTGTACAATGTCATGAACCTCATTCCATAGTTCATCAGGCACTCTGTCTATCAGATCTAGGCCCTTAAATCTATTTCTCACTTCCACTGTATAATCATCAGATCAGATCAGATTAGTTGCTCAGTCGTGCCTGACTCTTTGCGACCCCATGAATTGCAGCATGCCAGGCCTCCCTGTCCATCACCAACTCCTGAATGGTCTAGTGGTTTTCCCTACTTTCTTCAGTTAAGTCTGAATTTGGTAATAAGGAGTTCATGATCTGAGCCACAGTCAGCTCCTGGTCTTGTTTTTGTTGACTGTATAGAGCTTCTCCATCTTTGGCTACAGAGAACATAATCAATCTGATTTCGGTGTTGACCATCTGGTGATGTCCATGTGTAGAGTCTTCTCTTGTGTTGTTGGAAGAGGGTGTTTGCTATGACCAGTGTGTTCTCTTGGCAGAACTCTATTAGCCTTTGCCCTGCTTCATTCTGTACTCCAAGGCCATTTTTGCCTGTTACTCCAGGTGTTTCTTGACTTTCTACTTTTGCATTCCAGTCCCCTATAATGAAAAGGACATCTTTTTTGGGTGTTAGTTCTAAAAGGTCATGTAGATCTTCATAGAACTGTTAAACTTCAGCTTCTTCAGCATTACTGGTCAGGGGAAGACTTGGATTACTGTGATATTGAATGGTTTGCCTTGGAAATGAACAGAGATCATTCTGTCATTTTTGAGATTGCATCCAAGTACTGCATTTCGGACTCTTTTGTTGACCATGATGGCCACTCCATTTCTTCTGAGGGATTCCTGTCCGCAGTAGTAGATATAATGGTCATCTGAGTTAAATTCACCCATTCCAGTCCATTTCAGTTCGCTGATTCCTAGAATGTCTACATTCACTCTTGCCATCTCTTGTTTGACCACTTCCAATTTGCCTTGATTCATGGACCTGACATTCCAGGTTCCTATGCAATATTGCTCTTTTCAGCATCGGACCTTGCTTCTATCACCAGTCACATCCACAGCTGGGCATTGTTTTTGCTTTGGCTCCATCCCTTCATTCTTTCTGGAGTTATTTCTCCACTGATCTCCAGTAGCATATTGGGCCCCTACTGACCTGGGGAGTTCCTCTTTCAGTATCCTATCATTTTGCCTTTTCATACTGTTCATGGGGTTCTCAAGGCAAGAATACTGAAGTGGTTTGCCATTTCCTTCTCCAGTGGACCACATTCTGTCAGATCTCTCCACCATGACCTGCCCGTCTTGGGTGTAAAACATTAGAAAATACTAAGTCTTGTAAGGAAGAAAAGAAAAAGTGTCTATTACTTTAACAAAAGATAGTGAGTTTTTAACATTTTGATGCATTTTAAGTTCATTTTTTTGCTTTGCCTATTGTTGTTGTTCAGTCGCTAAGTCATGTCCGACTCTTTGTGACCCCATGAACTGCAGCACACTAGGCTTCTCCATCCTCCACTATCTCCCAGACTTTGCTCAGATTCATGTCCTTTGAGCTGGTGATGCTATCTAACAATTTCATCCTCTGTCACTCCCTTCTCCTTTTGCATCCTGGCTTTCCCAGCATCCAGGTCTTTTCCATTGAGTCAGCTCTTAGCATCAGGTGGCCAAAGTATTGGAGTTTCCACTTCAGCATCAGTCCTTCCAATGAATATCCAGGTTGATTTCCTGTAGGATTGACCAGTTTGATCTCCTTGCTGTCCAAGGGACTCTCAAGAGTCTTCTCCAGCACCACAGTTCAAAAGCATCAATTCTACAGCACTCAGCCTTCTCTATGGTCCTACTGTCATATCTGTAAATGACTACTGGAAAAATCATAATTTTGACTATAGGGACATATGTTGGCAAAGTGATGTCTCTGCTTTTTAATATGCTGTCTATGTTTGTCATAGCTTTCCTTCCAAGGAGCAAGTGTCTTTTAATTTCATGGCTGCAATCACCCTCTGCAGGGGTTTTGGAGCCCCAGAAAATAAAATCTGTCACTGCTTCCACTTTTCCCCCTTCTATTTGCATGAAATGATAGGATCAGATGCCACAATCTTAGTTTTTTGAATGTTGAATTTCAAGCCAGTTTTTTCACTTTCCTTTTTCACCCTCAAGAGGCTCTTTAGCCCCTCTTCACTTTCTGCCATTAGAGTGGTATCATCTGCATATCTGAGGTTGTTGATATTTCTCCCTCCATTCTTGATTTCAACTTATGAGTCATTCAGCCCAGCATTTCGCAGCTTTCCTGGTGGTTCAGATGATAAAGAATCTGCCTGCAATGCAGGAGATCTGAGTTCAATCCCTGGGTTGGGAACATCTGCTGGAGAAGAGAATGGCTACCCACTCTAATATTCTTGCCTGAAAAATCACGGACAGAGGAACCTGGTTGGTTACAGTCCATGGTGTCGCAAAGAGTTGGACACAACTAAGGGACAAACACTTTTACTTTCACTCTGCATATAAATTAAACAGAGTGACAATATACAGCCTCGTCAGACTCCTTTCCCAATTTTGAACCAGTCAGTAGTTCCGTGTAAGGAATTGCTTCTTTTTGCCCCACATACAGGTTTTGCAAGAGACAGGTAAAGTAGTCTGTTATTGCCACAGTTTGTTGTGATCCACAGTCAAAGGCTTTAGCGTAGTTAATGAAGCAGAAGTCCATGTTTTTCTGTAATTCCCTTGCTTTCTTTATGATCCAGTGAATGTTTGATCTCTGATCCTCTGTCTTTTCTAAACCCAGCTTGTACATCTGGAAGTTCTCCATTCACATACTACTGAAGCCTAGCATGAAGTATTTTGAGCATTTCCTTACTAGCATGTGAAATGAGTGCAATTGTACAATAGCTTGAACATTCTTTGGCATTGCCCTTCTTTGGGACTGAAAGCTGCTTCCCCATGACAAGGCTGTGATCCATGAAGGGGATGCCTACATTCACACATATATATAGTTTTAAAATTTGGGATTTTATTGTACCCTTTACTTACATAATATTATACAGTTTGTAAAAGGATATGAAACTGTTAATGCCTCTTCATAAAAGTTGCCAAATGGCTTTCTGGGAGTTTTGTTAATCAATGATCTGAGTTGTTAGGGGCTTAATATAAACAGAACTTGGTAATACATTGATTAGATGTATGTGTGTATGAAAGAGAGAGAAAAGTGGGAGAGAAAAGAAAAAGGGATGCTTCTCAGATTTATGACTTGTTCTACTAATGGGCAGATGTGGAGATCAATAAATAAGAATAGAATTCAGTAAAAGGAGTAAATTTCATATGGAAAAAATATGGTTTTGAGGTACCCCATGGGCATCCCAACAGAACCACCAGCCTAGAGCTGAACATTAATGTCTGAGCTGGAGATTTGGGTCTGGATTTTATATTAAGCAAGATGAAGAGTGAGATCACCTAGTTAGAGTGTGTAGAATAAGAGGAAGATAAAAGCTGAGTTTCAGCGAATTTGCACTGTCCCAGAGACTTGGCCTTGGACACTCCAGTCTGGGGGACCCTGGGATGGGTGGGATATTTCTAGGGCAATCTAGAGTTTCCATCTACTCTGACATTCACTTAAGATGGCTCTGGAGTTCCCTGATTGAGTTATCCATTGGGTTTATCCCTAATCAATTGGCTTATGGGGTCAAAATTGAGGTATAGATTTTGTTTACTTCCTCCATTTTCCCTCCACATGCTCATACATTCTTTGAATTTAGCTTAGATTTTTTTCCATCTAAGATTTTTTAATCATGGTAGGAAAGTACAAGGGAAAATTATGCACTAGAAGTCTAGAAATGTTATTGCATTATTGAAAAATTATGTGTAAAATGGAATTTTGGGAGTCCTAACAGTGGAATGTGAAATTCATATTTTGGTACCCAAACTTTTAGAAGTCAAAATGAGTCAGTTTAAAGAAAGAGTTCAGTTTAAAAACAAATTTAATTCTTTTTTATGGTTAACATTCCATTGTATGTATGTGCCACATCTTCTTTAACCATTCTTCCTTTGATGGGCATTTAGGTTGCTTCCATGTCCTGACTATTGTAAATAGTGCTGCAATGAACATTGGGGTGCATGTATCTTTTTGAATTATGATTTTCTCTAGATATATGCCCAGGAGTGGAATTGCTGGATCATGTGGTAGCTCTGTTTTTCTTTTTTTTAAAAATTAATTTATTTGTTTTAATTGGAGGCTAATTACTTTACAACATTGTAGTGGTTTTTGCCATACATTGACATGAATCAGCCATGGGTGTACACGTGTCCCCATCCTGAACCCCTTCCCACCTCCCTCCCCATCCCATCCCTCAGGGTTGTCCCAGTGCACTGGCTTTGAGTGCCCTGTTTCATGCATTGAACTTGGACTGGCGATCTATTTCACATATGGTAATATACATGTTTCAATGTTATTCTCGCAATCATCCCACCCTTGCCTTCTCCCACAGAGTCCAAAAGTCTGTTCTTTATATCTGTGACTCTTTTGCTGTCTTGCATATAGGGTCATTGTTAGCATCTTTCTAAATTCCATATATATGTGTTAATATACTATACTGGTGTTTTTCTTTCTCACTTACTTCACTCTGTATAATAGGCTCCAGTTTCACCCACCTCTTTAGAACTGGTTCAAATGCATTCTATTTAATAGCTGAGTAATATTCCATCATGTGTCTATTTTCTTTTTAAAGAACTTCCACACTGTTCTCCATAGTGGCTTCATAGGGAATTTACATTCCTCCATAGGGAATTTACATTCTCATCAACAGTATAGGAAGGTACTCTATTTTCCACACACTTCCCACCATTTATTGTTTATAGATTTTTTGATGATGGCCATTTTGACCAATGTGAGGTAATAAATCATTGTAGTTTTTAAAACTCTTTATTGAACTTGTTATAATATTTTTTGCTTTATATATATATATTTATTTATTTATTTATTTTTTTGTACCTTGAAGCATAGGGACCCTAGCTCCCCAGCCAGGGATTGAACCCATACCCCCTGCATTGTAAGGCAAACTGTTATCCACTGGACCACACGAATCCAGCGTGGTCAATCCCCTTCACTGTAGTTTTGATTTGCATGCTGCGATTCATGGGGTCTCAAAGAGTCAGACACGACTGAGCGACTGAACTGAATTGAATGATTAGTAATGTTGAGCATCTTTTCATGTGATTGTTTGCTATTTTTATGTCTTCTTTGGAGAAACATCTACTTAGATCTTGGGCCTATTTTTTTTATTGGATTTTTTTTTTTTGAGCTGTTTAAGCTGTATATTTTTGGAGATTAATCCTTTGTTGTTTGCTTCTTTTGCAAATATTTTCTCCTATTCTGAGGGTTCTCTTTTTGTTTTGTTTATGGTTTCCTTTGCTGTGCAAAATCTTTTAAGTTGGTTCTGTATTTTTTTTCATTACTCTAAGAGGTGGATTGAAAAAGGTCTTGCTGTGATTTACGTCAAAGACAGTTTTACCTATGTTTTCCTCTAAGAGTTTCATAGTATCCAGCCTTACATTTAGGTCTGTAATTCATTTTGAGTTTATTTTTGTCTGTGGTATTCGGGAGTGTTCTAACCTTATTCATTTATGCAGCTGTCCAATTTTCCCAGCGCTACCTATTTAACAGACTATCTTTTCTCCATTGTATATTCTTGCCTCCTTTGTCATAGATTAGGTGACCATAGGTGCATGGGTTTATCTCTGGTCTCTATCCTGTTCCATTAATCTACATTTCTGTGTGTGTGTGTGTGTGTGCCAGTACCATACTGTTTTGATTACTGTAACTTTTTAGTTTAGTCTGAAGTCAGGGAGTCTGATTCCTCCAGATCCATTTTTCTTTCTCAAGATTAGTTTGCCTATTCATGGTCTTTCACATTTCCATACACATTGCTGCTGCTGCTGCTAAGTCGCTTCAGTCATGTCCGACTCTGTGCGACCTCATAGACAGCAGCCCACCAGGCTCCCCTGTCCCTGGGATTCTCCAGGCAAGAACACTGGAGTGGGTTGCCATTTCCTTCTCCAATGCATGAAAGTGAAAAGTGAAAGTGAAGTTGCTCAGTTGTGTCCGACTCTAGTGACCTCATGGACTGCAGCCTACTAGGCTCCTCTGTCCATGGGATTTTCTAGGCAAAAGTACTGGAGTAGGGTGCCATTGACTTCTCTGTCCATACACGTTAGGTTACTCAGACATAAAAAAAGAACAAAATAATGCTATTTGCAGCAACATGGATGCACCTAGCAATTGTCATACTAAGTGAAGTCAGACAGAGAAAGAGAAATATAACATGATATTGCTTATATGTGGACTCTTAAAAAAGGGTACAAATGAACTTATCTACAAAACAGAAATAGAGTTGCAGATATAGAAAACAAACTTACGGTTACCAGGGAGTGAGTGGGGAGCAACAAAGTGGGGGAGTGGGGTTGACATATACACGCTGCTATATATGAAATGGCTACCCCAGCAGCTCGATGGCAAAGAATCCACCTGCAGTTCAGGAGCCACAGGAGATGCAGGTTCGGTCTCTGTGTTGGAAAGATTCCCTGGAGGAGGGCATGGCAACCCACTCTGGAGAATCCTACAGACAGAGGATCCTGGCAGGCTAGAGTCCATAGGTTCACAAAGAGTGCTAGGCTCCTGGTATGAAGATGAATATGACCAAGGCCAATGCAAGAGTTGGAGTCAGAGGAAGCAGGAGGTCCATCTGAATTGAGACTTCATATACTTGAAAGGCCTCAGAGACAGAGCTTCAGTGACAAGAATGCAAGATGGTGATTCTACAACTTTAACTTTTTGTCCCTGTTTGGCACTATCAATTATCTTCTTTCTCCTGCCATTTTGGGGGGGAAAGTGTAACTATATTACATTATACTTTAATTTACAAAAATCAGAAATTTGTTAAATCAACACTTTAAAATAGGCTACCATTTTTGGAAACCTGTTTCAGGATTTCTTGATGCTCTAATATGCCAGAAACCTCCAAAAATGAGAGAGGCTGTGTCCTGTTGATACCTGAAAGCCCACAGAGAAGACATAGTCTCAATCCTCAAAAAATTTCCAACCTAAGGGGAGACAGAGACACGTTAACAGGCTATTTCAGTATTAGGTGAACCTGAAGCTTTCTTAAGCACAGCGTGTGCATCTTTCAAAAAAAAAAAAAAAAAAAAAACCAATGGCCACAACAACAATGGTTTGGCCAGTAACAGATACTAAATGAAATACTTTAGTTCTCAGGGGAAAAATGCTAAAATTTTTCCCTCCATTTACTGTTCAGTTTTCAATTAATTCCCATGTCCCATTCTGCTACTCCTATCATTTTATTTCAATAAAAGTTCAAAATGTATTGAAAAAGTTACTTTACCACTTTTCTTCTAGTTGATGTCATCTTATGAAGTGCAATTATCAGTCATGAGTGTTTTGGGGAAAGACAAATTATGTGGGTGGAAGTACCTCCAAATTAAGAGTCTCTATGACCATCCCAGGTCTCCTCCCTACTACAGGTTATAAACAGACTGGCCACACAACACAATCCTCAATGTCTTTCTTTATACCCACTATAATGTTATATATATGTATATGTATATTTTTTGACTGACATCAACTGCTGGACTCTGTTTGCCTGATCCTCAGAGGGAAAAAACCAAAACAGGTGTTTAAAAGATTCAGAAGAAATCAGTGAATATATAAGAAAGTGCTGTCTTTATCAATAAAATAAAGCTCTGGGCTCTAAAGCTTACAAAAGGAAGTACCACATGGTGGCAACTGAGGGAGTCTCACAGTAAACCCATGTGCCCTTACTCTAACTCAGAGGTTTTTCACTTAGACCTAAAAAAAACCTCTCATTTATCACAATCACCATCAGGGTAGCCTGGACATAGGCATTACTTCCCCTTTAACTCTGTCTGGCTCAAGGAAGTACAAAATATTACCAGCATAGAGTGTTATGGAATATTTAAAGAAGTCTTTGGTGATAACTTCCTGATGTTCAAGCTGGTTTTAGAAAAGGCAGAGGAACCAGAGATCAAATTGCCAACATCTGCTGGATCACGGAAAAGCAAGAGAGTTCCAGAAAGGCATCTGTTTCTGCTTTATTGACTATGCCAAAGCCTTTGACTGTGTGGATCACAATAAACTGTGGAAAATTCTGAAAGAGATGGGAATACCAGACCACTTGACCTGCCTCTTGAGAAATCTGTATGCAGGTCAGGAAGCAACAGTTAGAACTGGACATGGAACAACAGACTGGTTCCAAATAGGAAAAGGAGTCCGTCAAGGCTGTATATTGTCCCCCTGCTTATTTAACTTCCATGCAGAGTACATCATGAGAAACGCTGGACTGGAAGAAAGACAAGCTGGAATCAAGATTGCCGGGAGAAATATCAATAACCTCAGATATGCAGATGACACCACCCTTATGGCAGAAAGTGAAGAGGAACTCAAAAGCCTCTTGATGAAAGTGAAAGTGGAGAGTGAAAAAGTTGGCTTAAAGCTCAACATTCAGAAAACGAAGATCATGGCATCCGGTCCCATCACTTCATGGGAAATAGATGGGGAAACAGTGGAAACAGTGTCAGACTTTATTTTTCTGGGCTCCAAAATCACTGCAGATGGTGACTGCAGCCATGAAATTAAAAGACGCTTACTCCTTGGAAGGAAAGTTATGACCAACCTAGATAGCATATTGAAAAGCAGAGACATTACTTTGCCAACAAAGGTCCATCTAGTCAAGGCTATGGTTTTTCCTGTGGTCATGTATGGATGTGAGAGTTGGACTGTGAAGAAGGCTGAGTGCCAAAGAATTGATGCTTTTGAACTGTGGTGTTGGAGAAGACTCTTGAGAGTCCCTTGGACTGCAAGGAGATCCAACCAGTCCATTCTGAAGGAGATCAGCCCTGGGATTTCTTTGGAAGGAATGATGCTAAAGCTGAGGCTCCAGTACTTTGGCCACCTCATGCTAAGAGTTGACTCATTGGAAAAGACTCTGATGCTGGGAGGGATTGGGGGCAAGAGGAGAAGGGGACGACAGAGGATGAGATGGCTGGATGGCATCACTGACTTGATGGACGTGAGTCTCAGTGAACTCCGGGAGTTGATGATGGACAGGGAGGCCTGGCGTGCTGCGATTCATGGGGTTACAAAGAGTCGGACACGACTGAGCGACTGATCTGATCTGATCTGATACGTGGTTTGTGAAACATTCCAGAAATGAGCAATGAGAACAAATCCGCATACTAACAAAGAAGAGGATTTGATGTGAGTTAAGAACCTATGTTCTTAACTCATGGAATCTCATGGATGGAAGAGCCTGGTGGGCTACAGTCCATGGGGTCGCCAAGAGTCAGACAGGACTAAGCGACTTCACTTCACTTCTTCAAGAACCTATGTTGTGCGTAGTCACTCAGTCATTTCTGACTCTTTGTGACCCCATGGACTGTAGCCCGTCTGGCTCCTCTGTCCATGGGATTCTCTAGGCAAGGATACCAGTGGGTTGTTTTGCCCTCCTCCAGGGAATCTTCCCAACTCAGGGATCAAACCCAGGTCTCCTGCATTACAGGCGGATTCTTTACAGTCTGAACCACCACAGAAGCCCCAAAGTTTACCAAAGATACATAATCAGACTGTAGCCCACCAGGCTTCTCTGTCCATGGAATTCTCCAGGCAAGAATACTGCAGTGGGCAGCCAGTCCCTTTTCCAGGAGATCTTACTGCCCCGGGATTGAACCCGGGTCTCCCACATTACAACCAGATTCCTTACCATCTGAGCCACCAGAAGAACCTATACCCTAGAAAAAAGAGAACAGGGAGTAGATTATTTCTCAAAGGGCAAGAAGTCAAAGTTTGAATCATCTCTAACACTGGAAACGCTTATCCCAGTTACCAATGTCCCTAGCTGCCTGCCAAATGCACAAGTAAATCACTTCATGGAGGAAGATAAAGTCATTGTATGCCTCAAATTATGTATAAAAATTTTCACACATAATATCAGCATTCAAGAAAAAATAATTAAGAAATAAGGAAATAAAACAACATGATAAAAAAAATCAAAAGAAGCAACAAAGAAATAGAGTTTCCAGACAATGAGATATAGACTGTAAAGTAACCACTCTTAATGTGTACAAGAAAATTAAAGACAAGAGTAAGAAACTTAGAGAATTTGAAATCGTAACAAAAAGGTAAAAATAACTAAAAATAAATAACAACCAAATTAAGAACTCAATAAATTAAAAGATTAGACACACCTGAGCAATCAGTGCGCTGCAAGATGAGAAGAAAATGTCCATGTGAAAGCAAGGAGAAAAGGCAAGAGATGGAAAATACAGAAGAGGTTAAAAAAAGAAAAAAGAAAAAAACATCGAGAATGCAAATAGAAAGTCTAATATACATGTATTTGGCAACTTGAAAGGAGCCAGCAAATAGAACAGAAGGAATATGAAAAATATTATGCCTCATCCCTCTAACATTCTGATGCCTGATGAGAAATCTATGGTCATCTGAATTGTTTTTCTCTTATAAGTTTTTACTTATTTTCTGGATGCTTTTAAGAATTTGTCTTTAGGCTTCATAAGTTTAATTATGATGTATCTTGATTTTGATTTCTTTGGACTTACCTGATTGGAGTTTGCTCATCATTTTGAATCCGTATGTTTACACCTCTTATCCAGTTTGAGAAGTTTTCAGCCATTAGTTCTTCAAGTATTGATACTTTTTTAGTCTCACTCTTTCTTCTTTCCTTTTGGGTCTCTGCTGACATGAATGTTAAATCTTTTGCTGTAGTCACCATAGATTGCTGAAGCTCTGTTCTCTCTTTCTTTCTTCTTTTTAACTTTTCTTCTCTCTGTTCTTCAAATTGGGTTATTTTTTGATTCTTCCATCTTCCAATTCACTGATTCTTTCCTCTATACTCTTAGTTCTGCTGAACCCATCCATAGAGCTTTCTATTTCAGTTACTGAATTTTTAGTTCTCAAATTTCCATTTGGTTTTTCTTTATATCTTCTATTACTTTGCTGAGGCTTTGTAATTTTCTTCATTTATTTCACCCATGTTCATAATTGCTTCTTGAAACATTTTCATCATGGATAAAATGGTCTACTCATTATTAAATCTCTGTCATCTTTTTGTTGGCACCTATTGATTGAAAACAGTTTGAAATCTATTGGTTCTTGCTTAGTAGAATAAGTGATTTTTTTCCCCCTTAGGATGAATAACTTTCTAAATTGAAACTTGGATATTTTACAAGTTATAAGACTCTGCATTTTATTTAAAACTTCTGTTTTGACTGTTTGTTTGTTTGTTTTTTTAATGACACAGCTCCTGCAAAGGAAAAGGGCACCTTATTACTGCTCAATGGAGGTAGAAGTCCAGGTTCCTCACTTGGCCTCCACAACACCCAAGGAGGAGGTTGATCCTTGTCATTGCTGGGCAGGAACAGATATTCTGGCTCCCTCCATGGTCTTTACTGACAAGGCCATGAGGGTGGCCTCTTACTGCTGAATAATGGTGAGAGTCCTGATGCCCCACAAGGCCTCCTGTAACATCAGCCCAGGGAAAGAGCTAGGGGGACTTTGTTACTGCTGGGTGTGAATAAAAATCTGGGCTCCTGTTTGGCCTTCTCTGACACCACCACATCAGAGAAGAGGAATAGGGGTTCCTCATTATGGCCCTGAGATGGCAAACGTTTAGGCTCCTCACTCAGCTTTGCTGCTGTGGGTACGGATGGGACCATATTCTTTCCTGTGATGTTTTGGCTTCAATAGAGCAGTTTTGGTTTTTTTTTTCCTAAAAGTTTTATGTCTTGTGAAGCTGCCCCTTTCTTGGTGCTTCAACTAGAGACAGCAGGGTTTTGTTGAGCAGGCTTTTTTTCCTTTAGGCTCACTGGCACCTCTGATTTGCTGGGTTCTTTGCCTACAAATCTGGGATATAGAGGCCAAAAGAAAATTCCAGAAACTTACCAGTGTGTTGTTTCTCATATTCTGAGATCCCGACTCAGCCTTCTTTTTTCTGTTTTTCTTTCAGAGTCTTGGTATGTTTGTTTTTTACATAAGGTATAGGGTTTGTTTTGTTGTTGTTGTTGTGCTTAATAAGAGAAATAGTGAAAGGCACATCTACTCTATGGCAGTGGAAGTCTCTCATTCATTATGCTTTCTAAAAACAATGTGTAAGAAAATTATTTACCTTGATTTCTGAGTTTTGATCCCCTCTTAAATTTGGAAATTTAGGCAATCACCTCCTTCACCTCACCCTACTTCCAGTCCTGTTTGGAAGTCATCATAGAGGCTGGAATAAATGAGAAAAACATTAATCCAAAATAATGTAAGAAATGAGACAGAAGTAACACAGAAGAGTAAGACAAATAGAAAACAAATGTTACCATAATAGATTTAATTCCAAATATATTGAAATGACTAAGTAATACACAGGGGTTCTCCAACATTAAGAAGTTAAGGAAAAGAGGAAGATCCACAGTGAGACCAGGGAGGGTTCAGTAAGTTCCTTGTTTGCAAGAAAAATTTAAAAATGAGAGCAGCAACACTTGGATCCTAAAGGACCCTTTGACAATATAAACATTTGGGAGTTTCTCCAACTTCCAGGAGAATAGTAACCACTTCCACATCTGCATGCTAATACATTTCATATTGTTGTTATTCCAAGACAGGACCAGAGTTAAACTTGAACACTCAAGATTTAGTAGCCACTTGGGACAATAATGCTGAAAAGAAATTTCTAGACCTGGTGTGTGATCCCCTGCTTAGCCCGCTATCTTCTGGGATTTTTGCCACCTGAGGCTGTTCTGTCTTCCTTCTCAGCTCCACAGGAATGACTGAGTACGCTCCTAGTTTAAAGTTTCCAAGCCAACATTAGAGTTTACTGCAAGAATCAAGGCCATCATCTACAAGCTGAGAAGCAACTAAGTAACTGTTCTCAAGTACATATTATCATCCTGGTTCCAACACATTGCCTGAAGGAAGAAAAGGAGGAAATAACTCTAGTTATCTGTAGTATATGTAAAGTATTAAAGGCCCCTCTGAAAAATCTGGACTTGTCAGGATCCCTTTTTCAGCTTGCTGTATCTGTGGGCTCATTGGGGATATCCCAGAGTTTTAGTTCATTTCAGTAACCATAAAACAATTTCTCTTTTTTTGGCTGCACCATGCAACTTGTGGGATCTTAGTTCCCAGATCAGATATTGAATCCCAGGGCCAAGCAATGAAAGTGCCAAGACCTAATCACAGGATCACCTGGGAATTTCCAAAGATTTCATTTTTTGACCCATAAGTAATTTAAAAAAAATTTTAGCAGCTAGCAAATAGAATATAAACTTTATACTAGGGCATAATAATGAAGATCATGTAATTAAAGGTTGCTGTGTACAGGTACTAAAGTTAATATAAGTGCTTCCCATGTATTTTCTCATTTGTTTTTCACAACAACACTATTCTAAAGGTGAGGAAATGGAATATTGATGAAGTTAAACAATTTGCCCAAAGTCACCCTGGTTTGATCCCTGGTTGGGAAGATCCCCTGGAGAAGGGAAAGGCTACCCACTCCAGTATTCTGGCTTGGAGAATTCCATTGACTGTATAATCTGTGGGGTCGCAGAGTCGGACATGACTGAGCTACTTTCACCCCACTATTAAGTTGAACTAAGACTTCAGCCCAGGCTATCTTCAAACCAAAGTCTTAAACACAAGACTATCTCCTTCCCAATGTTGGCTTAAAACAGACACAGGGATATGGTAGCCAGAACTACCTTGATTTTGCCAACTCTCCTTAAGTTTGAACAATCCATTTTCACTCCAGAGAACACCTGATAATTATTAACTGACACAAAGCCGGCACCACAGAGAACTGTGTTTTAACACTAACTTCATTCTTAGGTCTTCAATCTTATTATCCTTGTAGGTGCCTGATTACTAAACACTTCTGGAAGAAATCTCAATGTCTGAGAAACTGCCATCATATAAATTCAAGGTCACAAACTTCTACCAGATCCCATGGATGCTACTGTGATATTATGTTCTAGATCCATTTCGAATCTTTCCATTCTGTTCTGTAGTAGGCAGCTTCTAAGATTGCTACCAATGATCACGCCTCCCAGGACAGGCATACCTCATTTTATTGCATTTCAGATAATTAAAAAATAATAATAATAAGCTTAAGATTTGTGATAAACCTGAGATGTCAGATGATGATTGGTATTTTTAAAGCAACAAAGTTATTTTTAATTAAGGTGCCTGTGTGCTAAGTCACTTCAGTCATGTCCACCTCTTTGAAACTCCATGGACTGTAGCCCACCAGGCTCCTCTGTCCATGGGATTTTCCAGGCAAGAATACTGGAGTGGATTGCCATGCCCTCCTCCAGGGGAATCTTCCCGACCTAGGGATCGAACCTGCGTTTCCTGGGGCTCCTGCATCTCAGGAGGGTTTTTCATATATTTTGTCATCTTCCTCTCAGCTGGATTCTTCTCTATCAGCATTTACGTTAAGATTCTCTCATCCCAAAACACAAAAACTAAAACTGGCTTGACATATCACCCTCTGCAAGTAGTCCTTTCTTTCCTCTCTCATTTTTTAATGACAGTTTGATCATTGCCAAATCAATTTATTTTCCTAACTATTCCTTAACCTGCTTATTTATTCCTATACTCCCCTACCCACCATGGAACGTTCCTAATCTTTACTTAGCTTAAGCACTTTGCAGCATTTGGCACTGCTGATCATACCATCTCTTTGAAACATTGACCTCCTTGATGTTATACTCCTCTGCTTTTCCTTTCTCCAGCTGCCATACTGTCTTTTCAGGTTTTTTCTTTACTGCTAAGCCTATAAACATTGATACTTCTTAGGTATAAAGTCCTTCACCCATGTCCATTCTGACCCTGTAGGCCAAAAGTCCAAATTCAAATGCTTTAAGAAAAAGGCAGGTAAAAAGGAATGACATTCACTGGGTCTAAGACTCTAAAAAGTGGTGGGGGCTGTGGTGAACTGGATAGTCCAAATTCCATGGAGAGATGGCAATCTCTGTTTGGCTTAATCTAGTTGTTGTTTTATAGGAAAGCAGCCATATAGATTGGAATTTCTAAAATGCCTATTTCTAGGTGCAATTTCTTCATCTTAAAAACTCTGTAAATAACAATGATGATAATAATATTAAAACACCAGGAGTTCAAGTTAATCTACAAACCGATCACTAGTCCATCATCCCCACAGATTGTCCTAAAACAATCTCATCATTTCCCATGGCTTCAATAGCCATTTTATGCTAAAATTTTCCAGATCTCTAAGGTTAGCTCTCTCCTCCAAGCTCTATACAGATCCAAATGTAAAATGCCTTCCTTGTTTTTTTTTTTTTTTTTGCCTCACCAAGTGGCTCAATTCCCCCACCAGGGATCAGACCCACAGCCCCTTCAGTGAAGAGTGGAGTCCTAACCAATGGATTGAGCGAGTGGAAGTCACTCAGTTGCAATCAACTCTGCGACCCCATGGACTGTAGCCCCATCAGGCTCCTCTGTCCACGGAATCCTCCAGGCAAGAATACTGGAGTGGGTTGCCATTTCCCCTTCCAAGGTATCTTCCCGACCCAGGGATCAAACCCAGATCTCTTATGTCTCCAGCACTGGCAGTCAGGTTATCACTAGCGCAAGCCCCTAACCACTGCACCACCAGGCAATTCCCTCTGTCAATTTTCTAATCTCATTTGCCACCATGGTTTCATCTAGATTACTAACAATCCCCCAACTAATCTCTACTTCTATTTCATCCCATTTATTCTCCATAGAATTCTCTTTACAAAGTAAAATTTACCATGTCACTATCTCGCTCAATCTTCAAGACTTCCCTTTGCCATTATGAGAAACTCTATGCCTTTAACACTGTTTACAAGGCCTTTGTGGGTCTGCCCAGCAACATTCCTTCAGTTCCGGAGAGCTTTAGTCTCTCCCATACCTCAGCATGTTACTGACTAAGAACACTCAGATTTCATATATGTCACTAGTTTTCCCTGACCTCCAGATTATCTTGTTCTGTCTCATAACACTCAGCATTCAGCACCAGGAAGTTCACTGTTCAGTAATGTCTATTTACTCTATCACACTAAGATCAGGAAGGCAGAAACCACATTTGCCTTGTTCACCATTGGAATTCCTAGTCCCTTTAATAGTGCCTAGGCTTCCCTGGTGGCTCTAAACCCCGGTTCATTCCCTGGGTCGGGAAGATCCCCTGGAAAAGGAAATGGCAACCCACTCCAGTATTCTTGCCTGGAGAGAAATCCATGGAGCAGAGGAACCTGGTGGGCTACAGCCCGTGGGGTCACAAAGAGTTGGACATGACTGAGTGACCAACACTAAAGAGTGCCTAAGACAACGTCGGCTCTTAATAAATATCTGCTGAAATAATCATTACATTTACCCTTGAAAGTGTTAGTCGCTCAGCCGTGTCTTACTCTTTGTGACCCCATGGACTGTAGCCCATCAGGCTCCTCTGTCAATGGGATTCTCCAGGCAAGAATACTGGAGTGGGTTGTCATTTCCTTCTCCAGGGGATCTTCCCAACCCTGGAATCTAATTTGTGTTTCCTGCATTGGCAGGAGGGTCCTTTACCGTCTGAGCCATCAGGGAAGCCCAGATCCCTGGTAGGTCAGCTGGTAAAGAATCCCTCTGCAGTATAGCAGACCCCGGTTAGAATCCTGAATCAGGAATGATCCCCTGGAGAAGGGATAGGCTACCCACTCCAGTATTCTTGGGCTTCCCTGGTGGCTCAGCTGGTAAAGAATCCGCCTGCAATGTGGGTGACCTGGGTTGGATGCCTGGTTGGGAAGATCCCCTGGAGAAGGGAACGGCTACCCACTCTTCTGGCCTGGAGAATTCCATGGACTACAGTCCATGGAGTTTCGAAGAGTGGGACACGACTGAACGACATTTACTCCTGCAGACAGCTATTTAAACCCTTCCCTAATCCTTAATCCTAATCTCTCTTTTGAGAGAAAACAATGAGTAAATTTTGACTGTCTCATTCTCAAAATGTCATTCCCCTCCCACCCACCCCCACCCCGCCCCGCCCCGCCACAAGCAATGAATGAATGAATGATCCAGTCACGTGGGGGTCACTGGCCTCTTTAAGCGCGGGACCTGGGGAATGGAGAGCTGCAGTTAACAGCACCACGTGTAATAACCCGAGCAGCCACAGGACCTAAGTCTAGCAAACACGCGCTGCCCGCCGAACACAGAGAGGGCGGGCACCCGGGAGGAAGATCCTAGGCGGCCGGAACGTGCTCGCGCCCGTGGCCGCCGCTGCCCGCGCCGTGGCCGACCGGGTGTCGGAGGGAGCGCACGTGCGCCGGCCGGACCCAAGCAGAGAGAGCGCCCGGACACTGGCGAGGAAATGGCTGGAGAGGCGCTGTTCAGGGGTAGGGAGAAGTGCGGGGCGAGTTTCGCCCCGAGAGGGGAGAGCAGAGAAGGAAAGGCTTTTAGGACTGAGAGCAGAGAGGGAGGATCGTGAGCTAGGTAAGGTGGCCAGACTTAGGCCTCGGGAGGAAGGGGACGGGGCGGGGCGTGGAGGGGGGGCGGGCAGCGGTATAAAACACACCCGGAACCGGTTGCGAGTTTATTCTGAGGTCCGGCTCGGAAGTGTTCACACCTGGAGTGTGGCGCGGGTGGGTAGAAGGTGGAGCCCCACCCCCGACAAAGCCAGGCTGTAAACCGGCGTAACCCCGCCTCAGCTGCACTCCCTCCTCCCTGCCCAAGCGGCCTAAGCTTCGCGAGCGCCAAATCCTCTCGGTTAGCTCCGCCCTGCCATTGGGGGTGGGGGGGCGGGGGCGTGGCCCTCCCGCTCTCTAGTCAGCGCTCAGGCGTCCGCGTCAGCCGGAGTCCGACGCCGTGACGCAGCACGTCGACGTAAGTGACGCGCAGGCCCGGGCCGCTCCTCCTTCCCTGAGTGAGTGCCGGCCCGGTCGGGGCGGGGGAGAAGAGGGAGGGCGGGGGAGGGAGAGGCGACCCGGGAGTCGTTGTGGGCCGCGGGCCGGACCGGGTCCCGGGAAGGCGGGAGCCAGGGACGGGCCGAGGGGCTTGGCAGGCCATTAGCGGGCCGCGGCGGCTGTAGGGTCTCCTCCCCTGCCGGATTTGCGCGCCCCGGCGCTCGGAGCCTCCGGCGCTGTGCCCACCCCGCTCCAGCTCGCGTCTCCCGACTCCAATTAGGTCAGGCTCGGAGTCCCGCGGCCGCGGCTCCGGCCCCCAACGCGCGGCGGCCGTCCGGCTCGCCTTTCTTTCTTCCCTCGCCTTCCTCTCCTCTTGCCTCACCCTCCCCCCTTCTTTCACGTTGCTGGGGTTTTGTTTTTTTTGTTGTTATTTTATGCTTTAGGGGTTTTGTTCCTCAGCCCGAGCTCATGGGTGTACATTATCATGCTCCTCTTTTGTAGAGCAACCGGACGGCCATGGAGGCCGAAGAGACGATGGAATGCCTGCAGGAGTTCCCTGAACATCATAAAATGATCCTGGACCGATTGAATGAACAGCGAGAGCAGGACCGGTTTACTGACATCACCCTGATTGTCGACGGTGAGCAGGGTGGTGGGCTGAGGAGCTAAGTTTGTGCCTTCAGATCTCTTCCCTTCCCCCACCCGCCTTTTTTACTCACCTTCTGTAGACTACCTGTCGAAAGTCTGTGGAGGGTGCGCTCTCGGACCCGAGGACACTTATCAGTATCCCTTAACGGAGACCATGCTGCAGAAGGCTGGTCACGCTTTCGACGTAATCATGGCATTTTAACTTCTTGCAGCCTTTTCAAGTGTTCTCATTGCACACTTTAGTGCAGGATGAGGGCGTGGGTTAGGGAGGATGTCTCTGAATGTTTGGTTAGGAGATTTCTGCTGCTAAGCTGCTTTGAGCAGTCACTCACAGGAATCATTTGTGAAGTGTTGATTCTTTATAGTTTCCCAAATGGTCTTGGAGGTAGAATGTGAGAGACTCCTTTGCAGCACTGGTACCCGCTTTGATAACCCCCAAAATAGAATGGGGTATTTACCAGTCTTGAGAGTTGTCATTACAGTGGAGACAGACACAGCTTAGGTGTCTTTTCTATTTAATGAAAACAGACTTAAGGCAAGCTAATCTTTGTTATAGGTCTGCTATAAGTTGAGTTTCCTAATATTAGGCATCCTAAAGTGTTTTTCATAGCAAACACACCCAGCTTGGTGCTTACTCTGTGCCTTTTTCTTCTCTTTTACAATGATATATAACCTTTTGAGTTATGTTTCTATTTAGCAGTTTCAACTGAATAGGATATGCTTTTGACTTAAAGTGGTACCTCCTGAAATGTTGGACGATGTCCTTTATAAAACTAACTTAATAAGTAAGGCTTCTGAAGTAAAGATCTGGCTTCATGTCTAATTGAGATTCAAATTTGTCAAGATAGCTGCCCAGAATATAGTTTTTAAAATTATATTAAGAAAGATTGTAGTTTAATTTTTTAACTTGTTTTATAATACTTGATTTTTGTGAATATGATGATTTCGTTTTTTTCTCTAGGACACCATTTTAAGGCCCACAAGGCTGTTTTGGCTGCTTGCAGCAAGTTCTTCTATAAATTCTTTCAGGAGTTTACTCAGGAACCTTTGGTGGAGATAGAAGGTAAATGCTTGTTTTAAATACATTATTTAGCAAACATTATAATTTGATGAAGTTTTTTAGACAGTAATTTAGTAAAATACCATGGGAAACAGGTACGAATGGTTCCTGTTAGGTGACTGGATAAATTGTTCTTTTGACACCTGAGAATTCTTACTTTTAGTAATGTGCTTGGTAAAAGGATCTTCCAGGAAAAACTTAGGTTAAATGGTATTTGTTGGTCTCTTAAATGAGTCTTTTTCATTGTTAAACCAGTGGTCACTATCTTTTGAAAATGTATTAAAAGTGAATTTCCATCTTATTTAGTGGCCTTATGTTTTAGACTAATCAAGATGTTGCAGGCCTCTGTATTAGCGTGATATGCACAGTGTGAAATGGGCTGCTATAATATGGAAAAGGCTAGGAAAGATGAAGTGACATTTAAAAGAAGTTCAAGTGGATGTAGAAGGTCTAGAATGGAAGGGGTCATCCACTACATAATGTCCTAAAATAGAAATTGTTATACTGGTTTTTTTTTTTAATGATAGATCACCAAGTGCTAGGTATTATGCTGTGTTGTTTATGTGCATTTTCTGAGTTTCACAGCTATCCTTTGAAGTAAGTTGTTTTATTTCCAATTTACATATAAGGGAACAGGCTCTAAAAGGTTACTTACCTAAGGTTTCCTACTTAGCAAGGGATTCAGTTTATGCTGTTCCCATGCTTTTGTTTTCTGCTATTATAATACCTAGCTCTCTACCCCCAATCCAAAATTGTAGGAAATAAATCAGCTTTCTTACATAAATATGGGGTTCTTGAGTTTTGGTTTTATATCTCTTTCACTATGTATATGTTCTGTTATGAACGGGTTGCCTAGAAACAGTATTCCCTTGGAAAAATTTGGTGCCTAGGGAAGTAAAGAAGAGTTAAAAGATCCTCTTGCTTTGATAATGCCAGCTTATCTAGCATTCTAACTGGTATCCATAGATAGATTATCTTTTGATATCTGTGAGGGAGAGAGCATAGGCATAACAGAAATCCTCAAAACATACTAAAGTGAGGATCCTATATGGTATTTGTTTCTATTACAAAGCAAAGTTGCATCCAGTTATTCACCTGAGGTACGAGACCCCAGGCAGGTTACTTTACCTCAGTTGCATATTTGCTGCTTCATCTGAGAAGTGTAATTGTTAGTAGGCTTGTACTAATGATTAATTGAATTAACATGTGCAGAGTGCCTGGCGTAGTGTTTGGTGCATTGCCAAAGTTTACTAAATTGGGGCTGTTTATCAAATTTAATACCTGTTAATACTGTGCCAGATCCAG
This sequence comes from Bubalus bubalis, assembly GCF_019923935.1. NCBI lineage: Eukaryota > Metazoa > Chordata > Mammalia > Artiodactyla > Bovidae > Bubalus > Bubalus bubalis. The sequence continues at coordinate 31,406,832 of NC_059175.1, read as the reverse complement.
GAAATGAGAAATTGATTAATAAGACAGCCCTTAAGAGAATTTCCAAATTTAATCATGGGTAGGCAACAGGTATAAGAGTGCAAAAAAAAAAAAAAAATGTTGCAGGGAATTTTATTGCAGAATGGTGTAAGAAGGGAAGAAGAAAGATGAGTGATTTAGTAGCTTAGAGAGAGGAAGAATTTCACAGAGGAGGCAACTTCTGGGCAGAATCCTAAGTCAAAAAGTAAGTGGTTAGGGCTAGAATAGGTATTGCTGATGCAGTGTGGAATACTGACCTACCTGAAGAAGTAGGGTCTTTTCTTCTCAAGAGTAATCACTTTGGAATGATTTCTTATATTTCTGGTGTGCTATGTCCATTATAGGTACTTCTCTGATGCTTCAGACGGTAAAGAGTCTGCCTGCAGTGCGGGAGACCTGGGTTTGATCTTTGGGTCAGGATCCATTATAGTATAGGGCACACAATCTTCAGTATTTAAACTATAGAAAGTAAGAAGGAAACATATAAAAACATTCTTTGTTTTTATTTGTCAGATCCAGGTTTGAAGAATCAATTTGGCTCAGTGTCTTCTTAAGCCTTTAACTTTGAAATTGCTTTACTACTATCTGGCTAGGTCACCTGGCTGTAGAGAAAGCCCTGGGCATGCACTTAGAAAACCTGGGTTGTCGTCTTAGTTTTACTGTTTGTTAGTTGTGTAACACTGAACATCTTCCTTTTTTTCTCTTTTAATTTGCAAAATATGTCAAGTAAATTTGGATGGTGTCATGGGCATTTTGAATATTACATTTTAACACTCGGCGATCGCTTAGAATCTCTGGAAAATGCTTTGGGTTTTGTTAGTGTTACTGATTTGATTGTGGTTTATTTTGTTTTGGCAGTCAACCTGATTAGGTTCAAACTGCCTTGTGTGGGCTGTGGATCCAATTCCAATTTAGTTCTTAACACCTTTGTTCTGTTCAGGCCCCAGGTGTGCCGACCTGGGTGGTAGTCCACACACAGTCTAATTCTCAGAGCCTTTGCTGTGCTACCTCCCATTATTGTAGCTAGGCAGTATGCTCAAGACTGCATACACAGGCTTAAAGGACCTTTCACCAGCTCCCCCTCCTGATTTTCTCTGTACTTTAGCTCCCCAGAGCTCTCTTTCCTGGTCCTCTGGCTGGAAAACTGGGAATTTAGCCTCTCTGTGGTCTCCTACATTTTCTGTGATAGGATCCATTTCCTGGGTAAAATGGTGAGAGAGGAAAATAACAAGAATTCTCTCCGTCTCTTCAGATGATTGTCTCTTTCCTAGTTCTCAGCCAGAGGAACTTTGTCATAGAGTTTAGGTGCCTGCTTGGTGGCAGCTAGCCACAGTTATGCAGCATTCTAACTGGGGAAGAGCTGAGAGAGGAATAAAAACCAGTTATTTTCCCCACCCCTACACACACTCCATCTCCTTTCCTGGTTCTCTAGTCTGTCTGCACCTACTACCCAGTTATGGGAGTTTTACTGTCCTCACTCTGTGCTATAGAGGAGGAAAAATATAAAACAGGAAACTCACTGCTCTTCTTTGAGTTCTTTTTCTCTCCCCAGGCTCTGTGCTTCTATTTTTCCTTCAAAGTCCTTTTATATTTGCGTTAGATGTTCTGTCCAGGGTCTTTAGTTGTATCAATGGACAAGATAGGATGGAGTATACTTTCTTCATCGTAGCTAAAACTGGAACTCCTATCTGTAAAATAGTGATAGTTCTCATATTTAGCAGCACATTAGAAACACCAGAGGAGCTTTTGCAAGTACTAATAGCCAGGGTTTTTCTCCAGATCAGTTCACTCTTTGAGGGGTGAAGTCCAAGCATCTGTCTTTCAAAGTTCTCTAGGTCCTTGTCATTCAGGGTGTGGTCTGAGGATGCATGGCATCGCCTGGGAGCTTATGAGAGCTGTAAACTCTCAGGCTCTACCCTAGTCCTACTGAATCAGAACAGAATCCTCAGATGACTCCTTTGAACAGCAAAGTTAGGGCAGTGTTGCCCTAGGGTAGGTCCAGTATGCAGCCAGTGTCGAGAACCACTGCCTTTGGGTTTTGTAAAAGCAAGCATATATAAAGGGGATTTAAATTGTAATATGTTCTATGAGTATGAACTGTCATAGATGCAAGCTGGGCCAGCTCTCTCTCTCTGCTTTTTCTGTCTTTGGTGAAATGAGTTATCTTTGATTAGGACTACAGGTTCACCTTTGACTTAAAATTGTTTTTTCAACTGAGAAGCATCCCAGCTAAGCTTTGTGACTTAGATTCATACCATATTACATCTTCAACAGACATTGATTTCCTTGTTTGGAACACAACAGCCGTCTCCTAAACCGAGCTTCCAATTTTCCAAATCCATTCTTTACTTCCCCTGAAACCACAGATCCATAAGCACCTAGTTTCTCTCAAACAGCAACTCTGTCCAAAATTTTAGCTCCTAATATCAAGAATGAAACGCCCAAGGACATGTTCATTCATCCTATTTGAGTGGGAGTTTTCCACTAGTTGGGGAATGCCCTCCACCCCTCAATCCTTTGCCCCTTTGTGAATGGGAAAAATGACCCAGGTTAAGGAAGCTGAAACTCCAGTACTTTGGCCACCTCATGCGAAGAGTTGACTCATTGGAAAAGACTCTGATGCTGGGAGGGATTGGGGGCAGGAGGAGAAGGGGACGACAGAGGATGAGATAGCTGGATGCTATCACTGACTCGATGGACGTGAGTCTGAGTGAACTCCGGGAGTTTGTGATGGACAGGGAGGCCTGGCATGCTGCGATTCATGGGGTTGAAAAGAGTTGGACACGACTGATCGACTGAACTTATCTGAACTGAAGGTGTTTGTATTAACATTTTTCTTAGATACCGTGCTTAAAAAATTGTCTTGTCCTGCACTTATATTATGAAAAGAGTAAGGAATTGAAAAAAGTGGGCTGAAATTTGAAAGTTAGCCTACTAGTCCTGATAGAGTATAAAATATTTTTGCAGGGCTGTGCATTACCTACCAACCTTTCACTTACCTGGGCAGGTGTTACAAAAGTGTTGTAAGTTTGGTTCCTGTTAAGTAATTAGTCAGGTCTGTGGTTTATTCCTAGGACCAGTGTTGGACTGGCCACGTAAGAAGCACCTTGGTGCTTATAAAAAACAGTTCACTACCCCAATTGTGATTCTGGAGATGAGGAACCCATGCTTAAGTCACAGGTGACTCTGATTAACCAAGATTGGGAGCTAAAGCCACAAATCCTTGAAGGTCAAATGTTTCTTGAAATTACTAACTTAGAATTTCCTAAGGTAATCCACTATGTGTATTCCGCAATACTCCCAGTGGGGCCTGGGGCAATATCCTGTAACCAAATAATAATAATCCAGTGTATTATTAATAAGCAACATAGCTTATTAAAATTTACTGTAAGTTGGATAAAGATTATAAATGGCCTCATGTTCAGATCAAATTTTGCTGCCACATTTATTGGAAACTTTTGGTTTTAAGAGATGTGGGGGACTTTGTAAGTATGAGTAAGAGATTGCAGTCCCATAGTGAGTGAGACCATGGATATTCAGACTCTTCCAAGCAGGAATATTCCTTAGCATCATCCTGTTCAAAAATCTTTATCATGGACTTCGGAGCCAGACCATCTGGGTTTGATTCTAGTTTTATCACTTAATAGCTATGTGACTTTGGCAAGTTACTTAGCTTTTCTGTGCCTCAATTTCTTTAAAATGGGGATTATAATAGTACTTCATAGGGTTGTTATGCAGATTAAGTTGATAATTTGTAAAGTATTTAGAGGCCTGCCTGATATGTATATATAGTATATATATATGTATATAGTGTGTGTGTTTAATTAAAAACCAAAATTCCATTCCACTTCAGGAAAAATAATACACATTGTTTTTAGGAAAAATTTTTGATTCACTTTTAAATATTTGATCAAAACATCTTAAAAAAAAAAAAGGAAGCAAAATCTAGTTGTCTGTTCCTCAGGCTGCTGTTGAAGAACATGGTCAAAAGACAACCAGGAGAGAGGGACTTCCTGGGTGGTCTAGTCCCTAACATTCTGTGCTCCCAGTGCAGGAAGCCCAGGTTCAACCTCTGGTTTGGGAACTAGATCCCACATACTGCAATTAAGAGCTTGCGTTCATAATGAAGATTGAAGATCCTGTGTGCCACAATTAAATATTTAAAAAGAAAAAAAGACTAGGAGACCCAAATAAAATTAACCTTCAGTGAATCCAGTTTATTTTTAGTTGCTTATTTGGTAGCATGTAACTTGGTGAAGTTACATTGTATTCTGTAGTGCTTTTCAGTACTCCTATTGTTGTCGGCAATTTGAAGATGAGTTTTCTGAGACTCAGAAGTTCTGACCTCCCACATTGCACAAGTCATGAAGAGCCTAGACTAAAACTTGAAAGTTCTGACTTCCTGAGTGGTATTTTTCCTTACACAGATAGAGGATGGTGGATATTCTACCAGCTTTCTTACTGTTGTCTGGAAGGCTACATTCAGGTGTATAAACTGCATTGAAAGAACATAAAAATATTTTTATATTTTTTTGGCTGTGCCAAGTGGCTTTTGGGATCGTAGTTCCTAGACCAGGGATCTAACAACACATGCCCTTGACGGTGAAATCTGGGGAGTCTTAACCATTGGACTGCCGGAGGACATTCTTGTTTTGTAATTGTGCATATTGTGTGTAGTTTGGTCTTAGGCATTTCTTAGCATAAAAAAAGCCTGTAAAAAGTTTTCTCTTTGTTCCTGTCAGTAGTTTTTCATATCTCGCATTAGCAGACTGAAACAATACTACATAGCATTGAAGAGCTCGGGGAAGTATAGTATCATTTTGGGCCAAAATCTAAACATAGAACTTGTAAAGAAAGCTTGGAATTATGGAAGCTTAATTCTAAAAATGGCTTTGGCCTTTATTTATACCAAATTTGTGTGCTTTCATTTTAGGAATCTTTGTGTTAGATACTGTGAGGTGAGTTTAGACAGAAATTCTCCTCAAGTAACTTGTAGTCAAGAGTTGTCTATGAATTTTAACTATCAGACTAGGTTCGGAGTTGAGCCTGAGGGAAGTATTAAAGAAGGTTCATTAAAGACATGGCATTAAAATTGGGCCCTCAAGGGTCATAGAATTTGTCCAGAAATAAAGTGGTTAAGCATTCAGGAAAGGAGGGTGTTAAAGGCAACGAAGTGCTTAGAAAGTGAAGGGTTTGTTTGAGAATCAATATATAATGTCGGTTTGATACATTTTAAAATTTGGAAGGGAAAAATAGTGGTCAGTAGAAAAGTAATGTAAAGGACCTTGAAATAAAGGCAGAATGGTACTGAACTTTATTTGCTAAGCTGTGGAAAGCTATTGATGATTTTGGAGCTGAGTTGACACAGAGCTCGCTGGCAAGAGGGGAACTTCTGATGTAATAGTTAGCCCATTTGTGTATTTAAGTGATAGATTTTACTGTTCTGTAAGAGCCTTTGGAAATCTTTGGGAAAGATCTTAAAGTAGTTTGCTAGTTAGTGTTGAATTTGGCTATAATATTATGCTGTAAATGAGAATTCTACCCAGAAGTTGTCTTCTAAAATGACAAATGCTAATCAGTTTTCAAACACTGAGCTTCTTTTTATTCCCATTACTAAATGCTATAAGATTTGAATCAATGTGAATACATGTTAATGCACATCCTTTTTACAGGTGTTAGTAAAATGGCCTTTCGTCATTTGATTGAGTTCACATATACAGCAAAGTTAATGATACAAGGAGAAGAAGAAGCCAATGATGTATGGAAAGCAGCAGAATTTCTACAGATGCTAGAAGCTATCAAAGCCCTTGAAGTCAGGTAATTATTTTCTTAATGAGGCGCAAATAGTTACTTTCAGTCATGTTCACCCTGACTCTTAGTCAAGAATTTATTGTGTGTGTCATGTCATAAAGAACTGACAGTTTGAAATCAGGAATATATTTAAGGATCTGTAAAGTTCTTGGAGAAGGAAATGCAACCCACTCCAGTATTCTTGCCTGAGGAATACTATGAACAGAGAAGCCTGGCAGGCTACAGTCCATAGGGTTGCAAAGAGTCTTATATAACTAAAGCGATTTAGCACACTTAAAGTTTTACTGGTTACTGATTGTTCTTTCCCTCACACTTGATTGCTTGTCCTTACAGTAAAAACTGTCCTAATATTAACAAAGGCAGCATCTTTTATTTCTAATTAAATAAGGCATGCTCACGCTCAGTTGTGTTTGACTCTTGTGACCCCATGGACTATAGCCCACCAGGCTTCTTTGTCCATGGAATTTTTCAGGCAAGAATATGGAGTAGGTTGCCATTTCCTCCACCAAGGGATCTTCCTGACCCAGGAATTGAACTCATGTCTCTTGCATCTCCTGCATTGGCAGGCAGATTCTTTACCATTGCACCACCTGGGAAGCCCCAATAAAATAGGGAGGGCTAGGCAATTTTTAAGGAGTTCTCTGGGTTCCTGTACACTGTTCTGTGGAGTCAAGTTGTTAATTATTTGTACCAAGACTTATTCTAAAAAATGCTTGGCTTACAAAGATTAACATGGTATTGTTTAAAAATAAGTGAGAAAGTTGGTGAAGATACAAGAAATAGGCCAGGTGAGGTGTTAATCAGTGAAGTTAGAAATATGGTGGCAAAAATACATGCCATTTGAGTCTGTACTTGCCAGATAGGCTAAATGTAGCTCTGAGTTCTGAAGCACCTTGTATGAAAGAGGCCTTCCTTGGTGGCCCAGCTGGTAAAGAATCTGCCTGCAATGTGGGAGACCTGGGTTCAATCCCTGAGTTGGGAAGATTCCCTTGGAGAAGGGAATGGCTACTCACTTCCAGTATTCTGGCCTGAAGAATTCCATGGACTTGATAGTCCATGGGGTCACAAAGAGTTGGACATGACTGAATCTCGTTACATTATTTATGGTTATAGGATGAGAACAAATCAATTGCTTAGGAGCCATTCTTGGTATTAAAACACACAATTTCTCATAGGAAATTATTAGGAAGACATTAAGTGGTATTATGAATAAATACTTCAACATCTTACATAATGAATAGTGGCACTGTAATGAGTAAGAACAAGAGCTCTGGAGACAGGCTGCCTCGAAAATGTGCCAGCTCTGCCAGAGTGTGTCCTTAATGAGATTACTCCACCTCCTGTCAGCTGCGCAGTTTCCTCATCTGTCAAATGGGGATAATAAAGGACCTTTCTACATAGGATTATTTGTGAGGGCTGAATGAATGAATGTAAAGTGCTTAGCCTGGAGTCTGGCATGTAGTACTCTAAATGTGAATTACTATTGGTGGTAGCTCCTGGCTCTGTTTCGTAGGACCCTCGATATAGGTCATTGGTAAAATATGAAGGTGAAATTTGGTAAAAATCAGTTTCACATGGTACAGAATGATTTAGTCTGACTCCCTGATGTGGTTCAGTTAGATGTAATTTAGAATTTAGAAATAATTGAACTGTAATTATCCAAAAATACTTTTTTTCCTAATAAGCTTTTAATTAGTTTGGTGACAGAGTTCAAGATTAGACTTTTCTGATAGGAGCTTGGTGTGTATATATTCTCTGGTGACTAGCATCTGGCACAGTAAACATTTATGAATGATTAAAACCAGGCCAGCATTCTTCTGCAGAGAGAGCTGAGATCTGGATGGCAAAAATAAAGGTGTGTTGTGGATATGTACCTGATTAGATCATACTGTGTTAAAGTGGAGGTAGATTTGGCAGCATCAGATTTCTGGTTAAATCCTGTTTGAGAACTCTCTGAAAACATGTTCTGTGTGTTGTTTGAGAACTCTCTGAAAACATGTTCTGTGTGGTCCCTTTGCTGCTTGGGGTAGTGAGTAGCATCTCACTATAGGGGAAGTCCTGAGTAGCAGAACATTGGAACATATTCTCTGACAATGGACAAGGTTGGATTTGGGAGGCATTTAACTTAGTTTATGTGTCTAGTCAAAGGATAAGAATAGCTGGGTACAGCCATTTAGAAACTTTTAGAAGATTTATTATAAGACTGAGGTCCTTACAGTAATTACAGCCATCAGCGCTTGCCAAGATAAATATGTTGGCATGTTGAATTGTTGATGAACCAGTTACACATGCAGTATAGTCTGAAGAGTTCTTCAGGAAGATAGCAGTATTACATATTGGCTGTTTTTTGTTATGTGTATGTCAATGTTATACAATTTAGGAATAAAAATTGCATAATTTAGTTGTGTTTAAGTCAACTGGTGAAGGCAACTCTGTTGAGAAGCTTATTGTATAACTATTGCTTATTGTATATCTTATTGCAGATAGAGAAGGTGAATAAATGCTCTTCTAGCATTTGCAGTATGCATGTATTTTTGAAATACAGTGGTAAACTTTTTGAATGGCACTGGAAAAGAATCTCAGACCTTATTTTGCTGAAATTGCATCATTATTTTTATTTAAAATTGTATGAGAAGGTTCCTGTTACTTGTTAGGAAACAGCAGTTGCCTTATAGATGTTTTCTTTCTCAGCCATTTGAAATATAATTCACATAATACGGTTCACTCATTTTAATGTAAAGTTTGAAATTTGTTAATTGTACACCACCACAAACATTCCCATCTCCCTATGTTTTCTTATGACTTTGCAGTCAGCCCTGATCCCCAGCCCCAGGCAACCAATGATCTTGATTTTTATCACTGTGGCTTTATCTTATTTAGAATGTCATATAAATGGCTTCCTATATTGTGTAGTCGTTCATGCTTGACTTTTTTCACTTAGCCTCATGCTTTAGAGATTTGTCCATGTTGTTGTGGGTTCCTTTTTATTGCTGACTGTTCCTCCATTGTATGAATATACCATCTGGGCTTTCCTGATAGCTCACATGGTAAAGAATCTTCCTGCAGTGCAGGAGACCTGGGTTTGATCCCTAGGTTGGGAAGATTCCCCCGGAGAAGGGAATGGCAACCTCCAATCAGTATTCTTGCCTGGAGAATTCCATGGACATAGGAGCCTGGCCAGCTACAGTCCATGGGGTTGCAAAGAGTCAGACATGACTAAGCGACTAACATACACCATCTGTTGATAGACATTTAGGTTTTATTTTCATTTTTTGGCTGTTACAAATGAAATGGCTATGAATATTTGTAGGTCTTTGTATATATGGTTTCATTTCTCTTAAGTAAATACCTAGAAGTGGAATAGCTGGGTTGTATGGTGGATGTGTTGAGTTTTTTTTTTTTTTAAGAAACTACCAAACAGTTTTCCAAAGTGATGAGCCATTTTACATTCCAGCTTGTAGTGTATAAGAGTTCCAACTGCTCCACAGCCTTCCTAATACTTGATATGATCAGACTTTTATTTTAGCCAAGTTGGTAAGTATATAGTGGTTTTAATTTGCATTTCCCTAATGACTAATGATGTTGAGCATTTTTTCATGTGCTCTTTTGCCATCTGTTTATCTTCTTTGGGATATCTTTTGCCCATTTTTAAAGTTGGGATATTGTCAAGAACTGTAACAGGTGTGAGATTTTACCCTATTTGCAAGCTAATAAGTTGGCATGCCACAGTTTTATGGATGCTGGCAGAAGACATGAAACTCATGAGTCAGAAAGGACTTTATTTCTTTCACAGCATACAGAACAGCCTGAAGTTCATGTTCATATCAATTTTTCTTGCCTCCATACCCCGAGTCCCATGCGGAATAATGCAGTTACCTTGGTGTGTACTGTGCTCTCGGTGGTTTACATCACACTTGAGAAACTCTGGGCTTTAGGAAACCAGATCTTTTATAACGAGTTGCAAGCAAACCTGCCCAGGTTTTTCCCCAGAGGGGCCATTATCTTTATTATTCTGGACAATAAATAATTGTCCTCTATTCTGGAGGTAGAAAGGTTCTATTTTGTAAGGTAATTTGCTATATAGACAACTCGGAAGACAGAACAAGACTGGCCGTATGTTTGTGTATAAGATATGCAGAAATCTGAGGGATCCATGGAGAATTTTCTTCCACAGTATGGTTTTTCTGCACTCAGCTTCTGGTGAATTTTCTCATGAGTACGCTACTCCATAACCACTTGGATTAATCTGACCAATAGGGGACTTGGACCAAATCCATTCAGTTTTTCTCACATTGGATTTAATTAAGACAGCTGTTTCAGCAGAACTCCAAGTAGCAGGATATGGCCACCCTGCAGTGCTAAGCTTAACTGTGCACCCACTCCTCTAAGGTCCTGCACTAAGCCAACTGAGTAAATCCCTAGAAAGCCAGGTAGCTTTCTCCTTTAGTTTCTGTATTGGCTTTTCCACTTAGCTGTAAGCATTAATCAGAGTATAACAAGATGTTTTAGCAATTGCACAGTCTCATTATTGGTCCACAGGGAGGACATTTAGGGCAAGTGTAGCCTCCGTAATAACCTTGGCTAGTGATTTGAGGCCAAAATGAATACCTTCCAGAGCCCAAGTGGTATCATTGATCACATTGTGTTGAGTCAGGCACAAATTTTGTACCACCTTTTTATTTGAGTAGCCTCATTTTGGAGAGATACATGGTCATCTGAGAACTAAATTGAAACGCCAGTGGTGTTTCCCTAAACATTGGATGGTATCTTCTTCCCACTGAGAGTTGCAAGGCATTTATAGGGAGGGAAGGAAGTTAGTACCTGACTTCATACAAGAAATACAGTCCTTGGAACACATAGGTGCTTTTGGAATAAAGTGTTGTTTATAATTTGTTTGTGCCCCCAAAGTGGGATGACCTTCTTCAGTTGGCTCACAGGTTGATGTTGTCACCAGCATGGCCTCTCCTTTTCCCAGCTCAGCTTCAATGATGGTGTCTAGGCTTTGTTTTTGGAGAGAATGTCTAAGGGCAGCCAGTTTAATCCGTTCTGTTTATCATGAGCACCTGGATGCCTCATGAACTGAGCCTCAGCTTTGGTAATGGTAGTGGGCAAACATCTGGGGTTTTTGCATGAGACATACAAATCTTGGCCATCCCCTGCTCTTTGCAAAATCCTTCCTGGTAAAGTTGAGGTGGTGATTGAGTTGTCAGAGTCCTTGGCGTGAGACGACAGATTGAGGAGTTGCAAGTTGCAGCACTTGAGGAGACCTGAACGAGAGCCTTTTCCTACCTGAGGAAGACTCAGAGCAGTCCTGAAGGACAGAGATCTCTAATGTCCCTTCCTCCCCTGTACCTCCTGGAGTCTACGAGGTTTTCTCTCCAGGTTCCAGGGTGGTGTGGTTTTCCTTCTACCCCCACAAAACCAGTGTGTGCCATTCTAGTAGCTGTAACTTAACCCCATTTCCAGTTCTCTCCTTCTCTTACCCAGACCTGTCATCCAGAATGGTCAGGGGCAAGGACATTTTATAAAACTTAAGATACCTATTATGTCTTCCACTTTGGGTCATGAGGACCAATCTAAGAACACTTGACAAGCAGTATATTCAACCAAGTAGTCATTATGCTTAGGATCTAAGATGATGTCCATTCCATAAGAGAATCCAGATAGCTGAACTGGAACTAAGTTTAAATCTGCTAGGCCCACTTTTGACCAGGCTGACCCCAGGTTGCCATTAGGCAGAAGGAAGAATATCATGTCTAAGAATGGTAACAGCAGACCCTGAATTTCCACTGAGGTTTATATAACTTCCCACTCCATTTGCCTTGATCATTTACCCAGGAGGCAGCCAAAAACAGATGGTTCTGGGGATAGTGGGATTTGATGACTAAACTGCCTTACTGGATTTTTGGACGAGGCAGAAGTGAGGGAAGTAGAGTCAGAAAGTTTTTTGAGTCATTGTTTGAGAAAGTTGCTGCAGTTCTCTACAACACCAGTATCTGGATGGTAGAAAGCTTGAAGGGTTTAACAATACCTTGACTAACAGCCGATTGAGTAGCATTTGGTGCATCAGTATCAGACTGCACATGGTGCAGCAAGCTAAACACATGACACAACTTAGTTTCAAATGCCCTATGGTGTGGTCAGAACTAGCTGCTCAGACCTGAACAGCAACAGCATACCTTGAAAAAGTGTCAATAGTTGAGAGGCATATAGCCCTGAGATGGGTCAAAAGGTCTAGTGTAGTCAGTCTGCCAGGAACAGTTGGAGACAATGCCCTGTATGATTTAGCCTCATTCACCGTAAGACAGGCCAACTTTTGGCCAGTGTCACAAGCCTGACGTGCTGTAGTGACGTCTCCATCAGAAGCATGGGTCCTTGACTTTCCGCTCAGTCTCTGATGGTGGATGTGTCACCATGTGCATAATAATGTGGGACCTAGGCGACGGTGATGGGAGTCGGGGCAGTGTAGGTAGATAAGCAACTTGATTCCAGTTGGTGTCATTAGAGAACAGGCCTTTACCATGAGTATCTAAACTACTTACTCAGATGCTTGGATCAACAGCTGTTTGTCTCCATAGTTTTGACCCTTAAGATGGGTGTCTTTAATCTGCCAAGATTTCCAGGTCTCCCAGGCAGCTTGGCCATTTGCAATAATCCAGGAGTCAGTAAAAATATCTCAAGGTTCATTGTGGAGAGTGTCGTCCAGAGTGACGAATACAGCCTTGAGTTCTGCCTTCTGAGCAGAGCAACCGTGTCCACTTTTGGTTTTGCAGAGTTGGTGCTGAGACTGAGCATCTGGCAGCCCACTGAATACCATCAGCCTTCAGCTTAGCTAGGCCACCAGTGAATGAGAAACCCCATTGATCTAGTGGCTTTCTTTGGGCAGCAGGGGTGCTACCACTTTTTCATGTAAAGCCAAGAGTTCAACTGCTTTCTTGAATGTAACTATTTCTTTGTGACCAGTGAGACTTGTTGGGCAACTTTTACCTTGATAGTCATTAAGTTTTAGTTAACACTCCCAAATGGCAATATCAGGTTGGAGAGCCTCAAAGCTTCCATGGATCAGGCATCACTTTTAACAAGAATCAAATAGCACCTAACCCTTTCTTGTCAGAGTGAATACACCTCATAGCCATGTCAAGGAATTGGCAAGTCCAAAATCCAATGACTGTCTTTAGGGAGACAGCCTGCCATTAGCTGAAGCTGTAATCTGCAAAAAGTGTCAGTCTCAGAGCTCAGAGAGGTCATTAGACTAGGGGGTCCCTGAAGGTAGGGAATGTGCCACAGTTAGATGGAAACTTCCAGTGCAGCCTATTGGTTGGAGGCCCACTTAAAAGGTGCTGCTTTGCAGATTGACTGATGTACAGAAAAAAGTACTGATAGAGTGCCCAGGTGAGGCACATGGTTTCCTTAGTACCTAAAAATCCAGTGAGATACTGGGCCTCATGTTTGGGGGGAAGAGGGAGGAGGTGGAGAAGCTGTTGTTGTTGTTGTTGTTGTTTTTAACTGCTGGAGGGAATTGAATGTTGTGATCTGCCTATCTAGTCCCAAGAAATTTTACTTGGTGAGCAGTCCTCTGAATTTTCTTGGGCTTTATCAGCAGTCTCTGGACTTCCCTGGTGGCTCAGATGGTAAAGAGTCTGCCTGCAATGCAGGAGACCCAGGTTTAATCCCTGGGTCGGGAAGATCCTCTGGAGAAGGAAGTGGCAACCCACTCCAGTATTCTTGAATGGAGAATCCTATGGACAGAGGAGCCTGGTGGTCTGCAGTCCTTGGGGTCACAAAGAGTTGGACACAACTGAGCGAGTTTCACTTAATCACTTATTAGCAGTCTCTGCTGGTAGAAGTGTCATGACACTATAGTCAGGGCTTTTCAGACTGAGACTTCGGGCTTGCCAGTCAATAGGATATCAGCAATATATACATCAAGAGATAGAGACACTCATGCTAAATCCTGACCCAGCTGCTGGTGGCTAATGTTAGGGGAGTTTCTTCCATTATCTCTTCTCTACATGTGGCTCTTCTCGATTGAGATGGTCCATCTCTGGTACTTAGGGGAAAGTAGTAAATGCCCATGCCATACCAATCCCTGCTGTGCATTCAGATGTCAAAGCAATGACAGTATATATTGTGTTGGCCACAATGTTTATTCGAGCTTTTCTGTAACATCAGCCCCACCCAAAGGACAGCCTCCCTTTCCTTCTGTGACCTTGCCCAAACCCCAACATTTGAATGCAAGCACCTCCTCTCTCTGAGGATGAGAGATGGGATGGTGAGTTGGACATCTGTGGAATATAACAGAGCTGTGGCAATTTGTGTCTTTACCATCCTTGAGTTTTCCTCAGCATGCTTGGATGTGTATAGTGTCTTCACTGTTTGCCCTTGAGAGCAAGGAAACTTTGGCTTCAACCGTAATTCTCTTTCTCCAAGCAGGTTAAGTCAAGTTAGGGGCAAAGGGAAAAGGTAGAAGGGGAAGTGCTGTGGAGAGAGAAAGTGACTGTGCCAGTGAGCAAGGTACAGTTTAGTTTCCAGCAGCACCTGAGCTGTGAGTGGCTCAGCCAGACAAACCTCCAGTGTTTTCACACCCCTCAAAGCCCTGTGTCAGGCAGAAAGGTCTTTGCAGACACCATCAATGTCTGTTTGGGGGTTCTCTTGATTCAACAGCCCCATCCACATTGCTTTCCACTTGGGGCCAGGTGGTTTATGCCTCTGAACTGACTCAGACTTGACTTCTGCAGTGACGGCTTTTTCAAGAGTATACCTTTCCTTATTCATAGGTGTTTTCATTTCCTGGGGCTGCCATAACAAAGTACCACACACTGCGTGTCTTAACACAGTTCTGGAGGCTAGAAGTCCTAAGTCAAGCTGTTGGTAGGGCCACATTCCCTCGGAAGCTTCTAGAGGAGAATCCTTCCTTCCGTGACTTGACTTTCTCCTTTCTCGTAGGCTGGTAGCCCCAGGTTTTCCTTGGTTTGTGACAGCATAACTCCAGTTTCTGCCTCCATCTTCACATTGCCATCTTCCCTCAGTGTTTTCATATGACCTTCTCTTCTTTGGTTCCAATGTCCTTCTTCTTAGGAGGACATAGTGTAGGGCCTGCTCTGATGACCTCAACTTGATTACATCTGCGAAGACATTCTAAATAAGGTCACGTTCATAGTTATTGGGTCAGGACTTCATCATATCTTTTGAGGGTGCACAGTTCAACTCAGAGCAGTAGACAAGTAAGCAGAGAACCATTTATTGCCCAGTTGACCATACAATTTGGTAAACATGTTTGATACCAGCTCCAGTAGACTTCCTCAGATTCCATTTGCTCTGTGAGGTCTCATCCTTCCTGTTCCAGAAAGTCTTGTCTTTTTCAGCATCCTGTTCTTGGTTGCCAATATCTGGCAAGATCTGGGAGGGATCAGAGATGTTACCCTACTTGCAAGCCAGCAAATTATCCTGCCACGATTTCACGGATGCTGATAGAAGATAACAGGACTCGTAGGTCAGAAAAAAGGACTTTATTACTCTATTTGTGCCACTTTTCCCTTCCTCAAGTCCCAGAGGTGACATAAAGTGGCCTGCATGTCGTTGGTTTTCATCACAGGTGAAAAAGCCCCAGCTTGGGAAACCAAAGTCTTTTAGAATGGGCTGCAGATAAACCTGCCTGACCTTTGTCCCATAGCAGGGACATTATTATATGGACAGTAAGTAAAGCTGTCTTCTCCAGAGGAGCCACTCTGTATTCCCAGGCTGTTGGCCTTTCTGCAAACACCTTTGAAAAATAGTCCAGAACCAAAGCTGTCTTCACAAGATATGCAGAAACACGAGGGACTCATGGGGAATTATCTCCCAACAGTTGTCTGAAGAGATTGAGTTTATTGAATTATAAGAATTCTTTTTATATTCTCTATATAAAACCTTTGAAAAATATGTTTACAAATATTTTTCTTCCGGTTTGTGGCTTGCCTTCCTGTTAACTATGTATTTCAAAGGACAAAGTTTTTAATTTTAATGAAAACCGTCTTTCCAATTTTTACTCAGAGTTTTTGCTTTCTGCATTTTATTTAAGAAATCTTTCAATGTTGCAAAGATTTTTATCCAGTTTTCTTCCAGAAGTGTATAGTTCTTACATTTACGTCTATGATCCATTTTTAATTTTTTTGTGTATGTTAAGTGAGTAAGGGACAAGGTTTATTCTTCCTATATAGACAGCAGTTGTTCCAACACTACTGTCGTATGTTTTCTCCATTAAATTATCTTGGAACCTTTTCTCAAAAATCAATTGACTATACATGTGTAGTCTATTTCTGGACTTTATTTTGCTCCATTAATCTCCATGTCTGTCCTTTTGCCAGTCAGATTGTCTAAGTTTTGTAGCTTTATAATAAGTCTTGATATCAGCTAGTATAAGTCTTGCAATCTTGTTTTCTGCCTTTCCATACAAGTTTTATTATCAGCTTATCAATTTCTTCCAAAAAGCCCAGTTGGATTGATTGGTCTTAGAGAATTTTTAAACCGCTGTGTTATGTATTTCAGAAACAAAGAAAACTCAGCTCCACTAGAGGAAAATACCACAGGGAAAAGTGAAGCAAAAAAAAGAAAGATTGCAGAAACTTCAAATGTTATCACTGAGTCGTTGCCATCTGCAGAATCTGAACCTGTTGAAATTGAGGTGGAGATTGCTGAAGGCACAATCGAAGTGGAAGATGAAGGCATCGAAACTTTGGAGGAAGTGGCTTCTGCCAAGCAGTCCATAAAGTACATTCAGGGCACAGGTTCCTCTGATGATTCCGCTCTGGCATTGTTGGCAGATATTACCAGCAAGTACCGCCAAGGCGATAGAAAAGGACAGATTAAAGATGAAGACGGCTGTGCATCTGACCCCACAAGCAAACAGGTAGAAGGTATTGAAATTGTGGAACTTCAGCTGTCACATGTGAAGGACTTGTTCCATTGTGAGAAATGTAACCGTTCATTTAAATTGTTTTACCATTTTAAGGAACACATGAAATCACACTCCACTGAGAGTTTCAAGTGTGAAATATGCAATAAAAGGTATCTTCGGGAGAGCGCGTGGAAACAGCACCTCAGTTGTTACCACCTTGAAGAAGGTGGAGTCAGTAAGAAGCAGAGAACTGGGAAAAAAATACACATATGTCAGTACTGTGAGAAGCAGTTTGACCACTTTGGACATTTTAAAGAGCATCTTCGAAAACATACAGGTAAGGAACAAATATTTTATATTAGAAGTTTATTTTTTTCCACACTCATTTCAAGCTGAGTGTCTAAATTCTTTTTTATTAGCGTTATAGAAACCATTTCGTGTGTTTCCTAATGTGTAGGCTGAGCACAGTGTTTTTATAATTCTAGTTTATTGATATTGATGCTATCAAAGCAAAATCAGTATTAACTTTGAAGTTAACTGTCATTCTTACACCTTGCCAATTTTTGTATTTTTAAAAGATATACATAAACACTGTGATTATTATATTATTAATTATGAAATTTTAATTGTATGAAACTTCACTGTTAACTGTTTTTACTTTATCTGCCTTATGTTAACACATTACATAGATGAATACATTTACAAACAATCCCAAATACGTTTATACCTTTGCAAACATTTGCTTATCTGTTTTGACCTGGCGGATAGGTAGGCAGTATTTGCCCATCTCCCTCATCTCTCCAAGGCAAACATGTCAGGACTGGTGGACAGCCAAGGAGATGAAAAGAGTAAGGTTTCTGTACTTTAGGTCATGGAGAATTAGAGTACCTGCCTTCAAGGAGTTCAAAGTTTTGTGAAGAAAGGCAGGCAGGCACAGTCAGCTAAGTGCTGATAGAGGTAAGCACAGAGTTTTATAGGAATGCCTGCTTATGCTGTTATGGTGGAAGACAAGGATGGCTTCCTAGAGGGTTTATCCTGTGATGATTCTCAAAGGAAAAGGAGTTAGCCAGGAGACGAGCCCTCCAGGCAAAAGAAGCTAAGTGTACAGACATGAGGAGAGAAAAGTCACTCATATGGAGTACTTGTTAGCAGGTTATTATGGCTGGAGAATTGGGTCCAATTAGAGGAATGCCAGGAGATGCAGCTGAAGAGTTTGGGGGCTGACTGTATGATATGCACTTTGGCATCATGGATCATCTGCCAGTGGTTCAAGGACAGGAGAGAGAGAGTGATGGGAGATGAGGCTAAGATCATGTAGTTACCTTAGATAAATGCTCTAAATGAGTTAGATTTTATCTTGGAAGACTGGGTCACTTTTAAGAAATTTAACCCAGGGAGATTTCTGATTAAATTTATGCTTTAGAGACAGAACTGGCAGGATTGGAGTGGGTGGAGCCTACGGGGTCTAGTTAGGAAGTTGTTTGAGTAATCTAAACAAGGATGAGGGGTTGAATAAAGGCAGTAATATGGTAAAGGCTTGAAGGCGTAACATGAAGTAGGCAGAGTCAACAGGGTTTAGTGATTGGTGAAATGTGGAGGTAAAAGAGGGGCTTCCTTGGTGGCTCAGACAGTAAAGAATCTGCCTGCCAATGCAGGAGACTGGGTTCAATCCCTGGGTCGGGAAGATCCCCTGGAGAAGGGAATGGCAATCCGCTCCAGTATTCTTGCCTGGAGAATCCCTTGGACAGATTGGAACCTGGTGGGCTGCAGTTCATGGGATCACAAAGAGTTGGACATGACTGAGCAAGTAAGGGATAAAAGAGAAGGTGACTCCCAGCTTTCTGATTTGGGTGGCTTAGTGATCAAAAGTTTATTAAGTTAGAAAAATAAAGAAGGGTAAAATTTGGGGATGAGGGGAGAGAGCAAGATATACTGACAGCTGTACCTGTGGGACACCCAGTGTGAAAGACAACCTAAAGATGACCTGTAACCATGTTTTCAGATGATTGTTGCCTAGCTTTCCAAGGAGGTAGTATGGAATTGTAGGAAAAAATGTGGGTTTGGAAACCAGAGTCAGATTCAGGCTCCAGGTTTTTTTTTGTTTGTTTTGGCCTGACTGTGCAGCTTGTGGGATCTTAGTTCCCTGACCAGGGATTGAATCTCAGGTCCCACAATGAGAGTGTGGAGTCCTAAGCACTGGACTGCCAGGGAATTCCCAGGCTCCATTTCTGACATTTGTCAGCCTGATGAACTTGACTGGTCTCTTTATCGTTGGATCTCTCTCCTTATCTGTGTAAATAAGAATAATGACACCTACTTTACAGGGTTGTGACAAATAAGAGGAATTGATAAAAGCACTTTGAAGATTGTACTTTTTACACATCTAAAGTATAATTAATCTGTTACTGTTTCTAGACTAAGAAAAAGACAAACAGGAGCACACAGTACGGTGTTACACCATTTAATTTATTTTCAAATTTTTTTAATATGTGAAACATTCGTGAAGGTACTTTTTTTTTTCACTGTGACTGCATGGGATTTCAGTTACAGGCATGCCCTAATTTACTTCATCAATCATGATGATACAATTTTAGGTTGTTGCTAGTCTTTTGCCATTTATTACAAACGGTGCTGCAGTAAATATACCTGTACGTAATTTTTGTGTACATGTTTAAGTAAGTTAATTTTTGACAGAGTTGCCAAGTCAGAGGATATGTGCATTTTAAATCTTGGCAAATATTATCAAATTGCCCTTTAAAGAAGTTAACAACAATTTTTATTTGTAGGCTTCATTTTATAGTGAAAAATTATACACTATTAAAACCATTCTAGTTAGCAATATTCCACCATTTGTGGAGTTGTAAAAGAGTTTCTGTACCAACAGTAATTCTAGGTGATTAGGTCTTTTCTCTCATTAATTTTTTTCATCTTATGAAAATTATATAAAAAATAAGCTATAGTTGTTTTTTCAGGGAAAAAACACAGCTCAGAGTTATTCCTTGACTGTGTCGGGTCCACGTGAGTATGAGGGTCACGTCTGGGACCTGATCACTGAGGCTCCACCTCTGAAATCTTGGTCCTTGTTCTCTCCAGGCATCATCCTTTCTCGACTTCTCTCCTGCTTTCCTTCCTTTGGCTGTGGGCTCTACCTCATTTAACCTCATTTAGCCTCTTGTCCTTCTGTAGCCCTTAAACCTCATTTATCGCCCCATTTCTGACTTCATCTTATCCTCCTTGTATACTTCCTGAGTCACTTTTTCTTGTACTCTAAGCACATTTCTTGGCTTTTGAACCCTACATCCTGGAATTATTGTAGTCATTTACTTCTGCTCCCTGCCGAGCACTTCTTGCAAAAATTCTCATCAGACCTTAAGTTAAGCCTTTTGGTATCTGCTTTATATCTTTCCTTTCCTAATTGCCATTCTAGACCTTCAGTGCAGTACTTGAGCCCCTGTCCACACCCCAATTTAGCTGTGGAGAAACCTGTGTGGTTCCTTCATTGTCTCCTTCTCTTATGACAGAGAAAGATATTTTCCTGTTTTTGAAGGCTAATTCTGAAGCCCACATCTCAGTGTCTCCTCCAAAGCCACGTTTCACCTGTCATTCCTACTACTCTCTCCTGCTCCACTGGTTCCTTCTCCCTTAGCAAATAAGTAATGATTCTTTTCTGGCTGAAAGAACCTCTTACTGACCTGTCCCCATTGAGCCACTTCTCCTCTTTACTTCCAAGCCTTCTTGAAAGAGTTTCTGTACTGACTGTTTTCATTGACTTGCCTCACTCACTCTCCCTTACCCCCACTGTAGTGTGGCTCCAGATTGCCCCATACCACTCAGTGTTCCTGCTAGCGTACCCCAATCCCCTGTTGTCACCCTACCTGTTATTTCTATTCGCTTCAGCACGCTTTACTACCTCATCTTCCTGAAATTTCTTCCTTAATTTTCCTTAGTGTTCTTCTGTCTACCAGGTGTTGCCACTTTGCTCTGAGTACCTCAAACTTACCAGACTCAAAACTGAATTTATAATCTTCCCCAGCATACCCTACTCCACACCTCCTTAAACATCTCTGTTCTTTATTCTGGTTGGTGTTCTAAACCAGCGATCTGGGAGTCAGTATGATACCTCGCGTCTTACTCCTCACCCGCCATACTGTTTTATACCTCTGTGCCGCCTCCTGGAATAAACTTTCTTTCCTGAACTAATCTTTGTCCATTTTAGGCAGAATTCATCACTCCTCTGTGCTGCTACAGTCCATTGCTCATTGCCCTCTTCTCTGTACCAGGCTTTCTATGATAATATTGCATTTGTTTATGTCCATGTATTTCCACCTTCCTGAGATACCCTGGCCTATGATATGAAACTTTTAAAAATAAAGACAATTTATCTTCATTACCTAGCACATGGCTTGGCAATACAATAAGTGCTCAAAATTGCTGTGGAATGGAGAGGGCTGCATGTCCCTGAAAAGGAATTTGACTTTGATTTTTATCTAAGGGAAAATAGACAGTTTAAGAAATGCAAAGGCATGGAACAACATTCAGATCCAAATTTTTATTTCTTTGCCAGAGCACAGTTATAAGAATCATTAAAAACTTGTATTTCCACCTCTTAGAATAGTCTTTTAGATGTGGTGGAAACATCCAAGTTGTAAGTTCTGCTCCTCCATTCAAGACAAGTTCTGTCAGAATTACCAAAAAAGAAAAAGACGTTTTGCATTTTCTGTTTTTCTTGATTTGTCAATATTTTTTTTGTATTCTAACAGGTGAAAAACCTTTTGAATGTCCAAATTGTCATGAACGATTTGCTAGAAATAGTACCCTCAAATGTCACTTGACTGCATGCCAGACTGGAGTGGGAGCAAAAAAGGGGAGAAAGAAGCTTTATGAATGTCAGGTACGTGTGGATGTGGTGTACTCTATTCTGAGCAAAGAAGTCTGTGTTTGAAATTGTTAGAAGTGACAAGTAACAAGCCTAGACCAAAAGTATGGCGCTGACAGTTCAGAAAGAGATTAAAGAACATAATTGTCTTGCTTTTATAAGGGAAACTGTTGTTTTTACCCAATCCTAGATGATACCAATGTTATTAACATTACGTCCTAAGTAACAAGTAGTGTCAAACTATGGTTATTCTTAACCATAGGGCAGTCATTGGGATTCTGGAGTGGGGTGAAAGAGGCAGACCAGCTGTAATGGGCTGTTCTTCCTTGGTTAGTGTTTTTATTCCAAATGGTGAGATTGTTCTTAATGTTGATATTATATAAGAAAGTATAATAGTGTTACTTTTATATTCCTAGAATTTATGACATTTAAACAATGAAGGAAATATTAAAATGTGTCCCAAAAAGGATTTAAGTTTTTAGCTACAACAGCTAAAAGGTCAAATAAACAAAAGATTTATGAAATCCCTTAGATTATATTACAGATGTTATATTTATAACATATTCAGAAAAATCTGCAACTTTTTTCCTTACACAGATTAAATGCATCCTGTATTTCTTTCAGTTTGAATGTAAGTGTTAACACTTAACTATTTGGTTGTTTCAGGTCTGTAATAGTGTGTTTAACAGCTGGGACCAGTTCAAAGATCACCTGGTGATACACACTGGAGATAAACCCAACCATTGTACTCTCTGTGACTTGTGGTTTATGCAAGGAAATGAATTAAGGAGGCATCTCAGTGATACTCATAATATTTCAGAGCGCCTGGTAACTGAAGAAGTTCTTTCAGTAGAAACACGTGTGCAAACTGAACCTGTGACGTCAATGACTATTATAGAACAAGTTGGGAAGGTACATGTGTTACCACTGCTCCAGGTTCAGGTGGATTCAGCACAAGTGACTGTGGAACAGGTCCATCCAGATCTGCTCCAAGACAGCCAAGTGCACGAGTCACACATGAGTGAGCTTCCAGAGCAGGTCCAGGTAAGTTATCTAGAAGTGGGGCGAATTCAGACTGAAGAAGGTACTGAAGTCCATGTAGAGGAGCTGCATGTTGAACGGGTAAATCAGATGCCAGTGGAAGTACAAACTGAGCTCCTAGAAGCAGACTTGGATCAAGTGACCCCTGAAATCATGAATCAAGAGGAGAGCGAGCCTACCCAAGCAGATGCTGCCGAGGCTGCTATAGAAGAACACGAAGATGCTGAGGATTTAGAGACCAAATCAACAGTGGATTCCCAAGCTGAAAAGGCAGGAAATGAGAACAGAACACCTATGCCAGTTTTAGAATGAAATAACAAATGCATATATTTTTAAATTTATGTGTTGGGTTTTTGAACTGATGATGGGCAGTGTGACTGTCCTTATGCTAACAGACATGTGGACCAAAGTTAAACTCTTTTCATGTTGTGCTGAACCGTTTCTATGGAAACAGACTGATTTCCCCCCACTTTGCCACAGAGGAGGGATCTTTCCCATAAGTGAATGGGAAGCTTTGAGAAGTATATTTCTGGAAAACTTAAATGGATTATATTCTTATTATATAGTTGGGTACGAATGTATATTTTCATTGTGGTAAGAGTTCTTACTCTCTTTCCCTGGTCATGTCCTTCCTCAAGTTTTTTTTTCCCCCGCCATGTTGTAAAATCAAACGTAAAATCATTAGAATACAAGTTGATGTATTCTGATGCATGTTAGAAAATTTGAATATATAGGAAACAAGACTGCATGAAGAAAAGTGCATTGTTACTGTGCAGTTAAATTTTGGCTTCTGGCTTCCTTTAGTTCGAACAACATTCTTGTCTGCCCTGATTGATGGTCATAGACATCAGCTCTGCAACAGAAACAGAGTGGTGGTGGCAACTTGCTAGAATGTTTAAAAACACACACACCCATGTGCCTTTTCAAAACCAACTGAACTTCTATAAAGCATCTCTCGTTCTTTTAAAATTTGTGTTGTAGGCAGTGTAGGTGATGCTGTAGTACTTTATATATTTTTTCTTATAATGACAGCTACCAATTCTTTTTCACTTAAGTTGAGAAATTTCATTTAATGGCAGCTGAAGGGCCATTTTCAATTGGGAAAATTCATTTATATCTGTGGTAAACTTTATTTTGATGAAAAGTTGCACTAGTATTTTACCACCAGATGAAAACAAGATGAGCATCATTTAAAAATTAATGTATTTAAAGTACAGAGAAAAACATGTATATAATATATCAGGCTTTGTTTTGAATGAATCTTTTCCCCCAATCCTTAATGTAAAGATCTTGTGCTATAACTTTTAAAGCCATACAAATAAGAGTGCTAAACTGTGGACTTTAAAGTAGGTGTGTAAATATTTTTAATCAGTATTAATTGGAAAATAAAATATAACAACAACAGAAAATAAACCAATATGCTATTTTCTTTACCTGTTAAATATTGGGAGATATTTACATTTTTAAAGTAAACTTTAAAATTATGTGTTTATGACTCTCTTTTTTTCAATTTAACCAGTGTTTAATTTGGTTTGCGATCAGAGGTGTCTTCTCATCTGTTCTAATATGACTGATACATGAATTGAGATATAACATTCGCAGTATATTATCTCCAGTCCTCAAAAGTCAATTCAAAAGAAAGTAAGAAGAGGTTGATATTTGCTATTTTACATGGTGGGACACAGTAACCAGTGGAATTTTAGTAGAGCCTATTTTAAAAAGCCTTTCTCCACTTACTAGTATGTTAAATTTAAAAGGTCAGTTCCACGTAACATTTTGGTAACCCTGATGTTAAATGGTTATCACATTTATGAAGTATATTGAAGAGAATGGCTTTCCATGACTGGATAAGTCATGGATTTAGAGATAAGAGGAATTCGGAGACTGTCTTTATTTTAAATTGAAGTGTATGAACATTTCTAAATCTGTTCTCTTTGATAGTTGGGTATATGCTACAAAGCATATACTTATATCTCTTTGCGACCCCCATGGACTGTAGCCTACCAGGCTCCTCGGTCCATGGGATTTTGCAGGCAATAGTCCTGGAGTGGATTGCCATTTCCTTCTCCAGGGGATCTTCCCAACCCAGGGATAGAACCTGGGTCTCCTGCATTGTAGACAGACGCTTTACTGTCTGAGCCACCAGGGAAGTCTTTATATAGACGTAATTTCTTTCTTTGAAGTTGGAAAATACTGATGATAGAATTAACTGAAATTTTTAGTTTGCCTTAAGATGTCCGTGTTCCTGAGTTAGAGTTTTAAAAATGTTTAAATTCCTGACAGTGGTCTCAAGTATATAAATTACTAGTTAGTATCTAGTGAATTTTGAATGCTGAAAATAACTCATGCTGTGCCCTTAAGCCAAGGTATGAAACAAGGTTTATTTTTAAACATAATTTTTCAAGCGCCCTGACTGCAATGTAGAGATCAGGGACAAAGGCACAGCAAAGCATTAAAATTATCATTTGAATTTTCAGATTTGGCAAGGCCTTTCAAAGCAGGTTTGAGGGACAGATATAGTTCATTTACTTTTCCCAAAAGGTTTGAAGGCTATGTGTGCTCCAAATGCCAGTAAATTAGATTATCAGAAAAGACAAGGAAAGGTACCCGCTAGTAGTAAACCTTGCGGTTCCTAAAGCATTTTTCATGTTATTGTTTAGTCACTAACTCATGTTCTTTTTGCATGACTCTTGCAACCTCATGGACTTCTTTGTCCACCAGGCTTCTTTGTCCGTGGGATTTCCCAGGCAAGAATACTGGAGTGGGTTGGCATTTCCTTCTCCAGGGGAATCTTCCTGACCAGGGATTGAACCCAAGTCTCCTGCATTGGCAGATGGATTCTCTACCATTGAGCCACCAGGAAACAATAATGTATATTAAAGTACTGAACTGGATATTTTGTTCTTGCTTTACTCCTACTGGAGTTTTTAGCTAGGTCTACAGCATGACAGCTGGGTAGTACTGCCAGACGTTGGTCACCCACAGGAATCCCAAAAGCACTGGAAAATGATAGGAGAGCCTCTCCTGTCTACCCCACACTGTTCAACAGCAGTTCTTTGATTCCTAAACAGCAACTGGCTGTCCTTCAATTCTGACAGTACCTGGAATTAACATAGATTCCAGAAAGTGAGAAGGGAGATCAAACTAGTCAATCCTAAAGGAAATCAACCCTGAATATTTATTGGAATGACTGTTGCTGAAGCTGAAGCTCCAATACTTTGGCCACCTGATGAGAAAAGCTGACTCATTGGGAAAGACCTTGATGCTGGGAAAGATTGAAGGCTGAAGGAGAAGGGGATAGCAGAGAATGAGATGGCTAGATAGCATTACCAGCTCAATGAACATGAATTTGAGACTTCAGGAGATAGTGGAGGACAGAGGGGCCTGGCATGCTGCAGTCCATGGGGTCACAGAGTCAGACACAACTTAGCAACTGAACATCCACGATACTGCCCCCACTTCAGACACCAGCCAAAAATAGAGTCCCCAGGGTACCCACACTTCTGCCTGGTTAACTACAAATTAGGTGTTCCCACTCCCTCCCAGGTTAAATAATTCAGTGGAATGATCCGGAACTCAGGAAAGCACTATGGAGTGTAGTTTATTATAAAGGATACAAACCAGGAAGAGACAGATCCATAGGGCAAAGGGGTGAGGTGGGGGGCAGGGGTGCACAGCACATCCCTGTCCTAGCCTGGTGCTCCACCCTCCCAGCATATGGGTGTGTTTACCCAGATGCTCCCTTAACCTTGTTTACTTACTTCCCTTGGGGGTGGGGCTGATAGTTCTAGCCCTCTAATCAATATGGTTGAGGACTAGTGACTGGAGCTAAGAGTCACCACATTATATAAACTCAGGTAGAGGCTTGTCAGGAATAACAAAAGATACCACTCAGGAAATTGCAAGGGTTTTAAGAGCTCTTTGCCAGGAACCAGATACTTATTTTTTTATTATACCACATGTATCATCTGGGATTCAAAGGGAAACTAACTGCACCCCAATGTCAATAAATTTAAAACCTAGAAATCTTTTGAACTGGTACAAAAACAAGGATCTTAACAGTCCTACCATTAAAAATAGGCTGCAATCCTCTTCCTAATATTGAAAGTAGAAATACTTTGATGGAAAGGTAAGTGCTTCTGATCCTACTACATTAAATTTTGAAGTAATATTTCAATATTTAAAAAGTCTATGAGAATCTTCTAGGCTAATTACCCATTTTGTACTTTGAATAAGCGAACAGCATTGACTGTGGCCTGAATGTGATAAATGTCCACTGGTAAATCAAGTGGATTTTAATGCACATCTTCAACATTTGTTACTGTTTTAAACGATCAGATGGTCATGACAGTATTCACGGGGAAACAGTTTTATAACCATCATGTAAAATTACAAGTAAATGACCTTCAAAGTTTAGCCTGATTTTGTTGGAGATAGCAGCTTTGAATTTAACACTGGACTTTGTTACATCAGGAGAGGGAAACCTAAGCTGAATGTTAACTACTCCATGTTCTATAAACATTACTTCCTTAATTCTGTAGACATGATATGTAGGAAGGTAGCATGTGAATTCATAATTGTTTTCTTAACTTTCCCACCTAATATGATACTAAATATGATGTAATTATACAACTGAAGTGATGCCCACCTTGATACTTGTACCAAAGTACAGCCTAGGAGAGGAACCTTGTAACATGATAGCATCATTTATGAATCACTTATGCCAAGCACTTTAATCATCTGAATGACCTCCTGAAGTAATTACATTATTAGCTGTCATTTTGCAAATAGAGGAAACTAAGGCAAGGAGATGAGAAATAGCTGGTGGAAAGTGAAGCCAGTATTTGAAACCAGAGAGCTTGACTTCACAGACTACAGTCACCTCTGTATGAGATCTTTGTGGCTGACAGTGTTGGCTTACACAGAGCATAAGCAAAACAGCCATTTTCCTTCTGGAATTTACATCAGCCCTTGATGAGTTTGGTGTGGGGGGGAACAGGAGATCAGAAAAGATGGCAAGAGATTAACAGCAAATTGCCTTCTGATAGCTCCTTGCTGTCTCCTTGCCTAGAGACGGCACTGCCTAGGCAATGGTTCAACAACAGCATGCAACAGCATTTTGTTAATAATTCAATTGGTCTGGGTTAGTATTGCTGCTGCTGCTGCGTCCTTTCAGTCATGTCCAACTCTGTGCTATCCCATAGACGGCAGCCCACCAGGCTCCGCTGTCCCTGGGATTCTCCAGGCA
This sequence comes from Bubalus bubalis, assembly GCF_019923935.1. Lineage (NCBI taxonomy): Eukaryota > Metazoa > Chordata > Mammalia > Artiodactyla > Bovidae > Bubalus > Bubalus bubalis. The sequence continues at coordinate 31,378,962 of NC_059175.1, read as the reverse complement.
AGAACACTGGAGTGGGTTGCCATTTCCTTCTCCAATGCATGAAAGTGAAAAGAGAATGTGAAGTTGCTCAGTCGTGTCCAACTCTTCACGACCCCATGGTCGTGATTTTCCAGGGAAGAGTATGGGATTTTCCAGGCAAGAGTACTGGAGTGGGGTGCCATTGCTTTCTCCCTGGGTTAGTATTAGGACCTGAGAATTTGCATTCTGAACATTCCCAGATAATATATTGATACACCTGGAGAATGGCTGACATAGAGTACTTAAGGGAAGCACAGATGGCTAGCCAGTGGTGTGAACATTTTGAGGGTCTCTCTCTCTTTTTTTTTTTAATAGGTAGTAGGTGCTACTTTCAAAATATCTTGTTATTTATTGTCCATGTTGACTATTCATGTAATGCACTGGACAAAGACAATGGTCTTATTTTTTCATATTAATCAAGAGCATTCTACTTATTCTCAGTAATAAATTGCTTTTATGTTTCTGAAATGAAAATGCCACAAAGACATGATCTGTTAGAGAATAATAAAAACTGGGAATTCAGAATAATTGAATACTTTTGCTTCCACTGGGTAACTCAAATACACTTTAGAGACAAAACGATGGCTAATATCTGCTGAGGAGCAAATGTCAGTGTATGAACTCACCAAAGGGAAGAGCTGATCATTAACTCTGTTGCCTGGTAGACCACTTTATTAGAGGTGTATTAGAGCAGTAACTGTGTCCTGTGAAATAATAGTTATCTGTTAGATACAGCTATGAAACATTATGGGGGGAATAACAGATTCAGAACCCTAGTCCAGTTGAAATGGTGCTTATTAAAAACTAAAGATAAAAATCAAACAAAAGTAACTTATTTGATTCTTAAAACTTTTCATGAGATAATTTTGGCAAAGGATCAATGGGCCCAGAGCCTTCATCTGTTCACTGTTCAACTGTAGATCATACCCAAGTGCTGATTATTAAGAAAATATCACACTTATTGCTATACTTGGGCTTCCCCGGTGGCTCAGACAGTAAAGAATCCCCCTGCAATGCAGGAGACCTGAGTTTGATTCCTAGGTTGGGAAGATCCCCTGGAGAAGGTCATGGCAACCGACTCCAATATTCTTGCCTGGAGAATGTCAATGGACAGAGGAGCCTGGAAGGCTGCAGTCCATGGGGTTCCAAAGAGTCGGACATGACTGAGTGACTAAGCACAGCACAGCACATTGCTATACTTAGCTACATATTCAAGAAAAGTTTGGAGTACAGTTGCTATTAATATTATAGTGGGAATCTCAGGTAATAACTCAAATTTAATAATGAAAATTACTTTTGTAATGAAAATGTCTCGAGATTACAATTTGGGTTTTTTTCTCTTTTTACCCCCTCTATTCATTGTACTTTACCTTTAGGAAGAAAGCTAAGTATTGAACACTAATGACTAAATGATGAGGCAGGAATGTCTAAAGCGAATTAAAGTACCCAGAATATCAACAGAATTTAAGCTGACTTGGTAGGGGAAGTAGTGGCACTTCACCAAGTCACTGAAATGTACAATCTTTTTTTCTATTTTGTTGTTTTTGTTGTTAAATTATACTTGCTCAACAAAAAGATTCGTGTATTTTAGAAAAATAAGAAAGTTAAAAGCCACTCCAAGACTCATTTGTTGTTCACTCACTCAGTTGTGTCCAACTCTTTTTGACCCCATGGACTGCAGCATTGCCAGGCTTCCCTGTCCTTCACCATATCCTGGAGCTTGCTCAAACTCATGTCCATTGAGTCAGTGATGCCATCCAACCATCTCATCCTCTGTCATTCCCTTCTCCTCCTGCTTTCAATCTTCCCCAGCATCAGGGTCTTTTCTAATGAGTCAGCTCTTCGCATCAGGTGGCCAAAGTATTGCAGCTTCAGCTTCAGCATTAGTCCTTCCAATGAATATTCAGGATTTGTTTCCTTTAGGGTTGACTGGTTTGATCTTGTAGTCCAAGGGACTCTCAAGAGTCTTCTCCAACACCACAGTTCAAAGCTCATTAATCAGAAATAATTACTGCTAATATTACATAAATCTCTCTCCATACACATACACATGAGAGAAAACTTTTAAAAACAATTACCATACTAGTCTTAGTTCTTTTGGTTTAACATTGCTTGAAATTAATAGAAATAAGAGGAACAGAATACATGGGTAAATCTCAAATAAATGTTTCTTTCCTACTTGTTCTTTAAAAGTGCCTATAAAATTAAGGAAAAAGATTTTAATAAATCCTAATTGTTGTGATTCAATTTGGAGTTCTAATTATACTTGCATTGTCAAGGCTTGTGAAGTTAGTGTGCCGATTAAACGGCTGATTAATTAGAGTACAAGAGAGAATCTGTGAAAAAGATAGATCTGAAGAAACTAACCAGAATGTGAAAAAACGTAAACAGAAGATAAAAATCTGGAAAATACAAGAAAGACATGAGATAAAATGAGAAGGTCTGACACATAATGTTCACCTGGAATTTCTTAAAGATAAACATGGGACAGGGATCATAGTCAAAGAGATATTGTCTGAGAATGTTTCTGAATTGTCTCGAAGACATGAAGTCTCAGATTGAGGTAGCATTTAGAATCTAAACAGCATAAATAAATTTTCCTGGAACAGGATATGCCTCTTGAGTTATAGATTTAGTTCAGTTCAGTTTAGTTGCTCAGTCGTGTCCGACTCTTCGCGACCCCATGAATCGCAGCACTCCAGGCCTCCCTGTCCATCACCAACTCCCGGAGTTCACTCAGACTCACGTCCATCGAGTCAGTGATGCCATCCAGCCATCTCATCCTCTGTCGTCCCCTTCTCCTCCTGTCCCCAATCCCTCCCAGCATCAGAGTCTTTTCCAATGAGTCAACTCTTAGCATGAGGTGGCCAAAGTACTGGAGTTTCAGCTTTAGCATCATTCCTTCCAAAGCAATCCCAGGGCTGACCTCCTTCAGAATGGGCTGGTTGGATCTCCTTGCAGTCCAGGGGACTCTCAAGAGTCTTCTCCAACACCCCAACTCTGCAGCAATACAGTCTTAAAAACTTTTGCTCTGTGTCCTCTCCCTGACATTTGTCAAATATCCCTCCCATATCCCTCCAAATATCCCTCCCAAATATCCCTCCCTTCCACTAGCCAAAAGTCTGAGGAAGAAAAGCAGAGGTAGGAAAACATCATGAATAGCCCAGGTTCACATTCAGTAGGGATGTTCTGTATCAGGTAACTTAAAATTAGAGTAGGATGTGCCTATATTCCCTAGAACAGCACTAAAGGTGGGAAGATATGTCAGAACTTGAAATAATAATGCTACCATTTATTAAGCATTTATTCAGGGGGTTCTGACATTTGGGCCCCAACTACTTAGAGACTGTGATGAAAGGAGTAGACAAATACACTGTTGGTGAGGGAGCTTCCTGCCAATCATCCAAGCCCCTGGGACTCCAGGTTAAGAAAACCTAGTTCATTGTCTACCAGAAACTTTCTCTCATTAATTTTCACAACTCCCTGATTACAGATGAGAGAACAGATGAAGGTACATGAAACCAGAGTGTCATGTAATTAGTAAGGAACAGAGCTAAGAGGCAGGGTGTAGCTTTATGAGTCAAAACTCTAAACTTTTAGCCACTGCTGGTACTTCTTAAAGTATAGAACAATGACCTCCTGTTTTAGAGTCAGTTCTTCTAATAATAATTAGTTGTTTTTAAGAATGTACTTGGCTACTGCTAACCCAAGGGAGCAGGGTTTAATACACTAAATTTTAATGAGCTCTCCAATAACCTGAAACTATACTGTCTTTATAGTTTTTACAGTTTCATCAATTCTTTTGGAAAATAATATTTTTCTGACATTAAAAATTTTTTCTGACATATACTCCCATTGTAGAAAATGCAAACAACACTGGAAAGTATTAACATTGTTTAGATCACCTGAGGTTCCACAAGAATGTCTGGTATATTTCCTTCCAGTTACACATATCACAAATTTGTATCATTCTGTTTTGTAACTTTTGCTTTCACTTAACATGTTGAAAGTATTTCCCCATATTGTTCAAAACAAAAATGTTAACTTTTCTATATACTGTTACATTGTAATTAGCCTATTGTTGAATGACCCTGTCTAGGAGAAAAACATTTTTTTCAAGTGAAGGAAATTCAGTGTGAGGTCAGTCCTGTATGGCTGAGTATCCCAGGACCCCCAAGGGAAAGGAAGGCATGAAGGAAGAGTTTATATTTTGAAACGGAGCAGGCCCCAGCAGTCTGTCTGCAAGAGGAATGCGGGTGACTCCTGGAAAAAAGTCTGGCTACTGGACTTTAGAAGTGGTTTCTGAAGCTGAGTTTTAAGTTTTCCTTTTCTACGGTAGCCTAAAGTTTTCGGTAACCTCTTAATTCTCTAGAATCCAGGATTGGCTTTGCCAAGCATTGCTCTACAGGGGCACCATGGGATGACCTATGTCAGAGTATGTGTCACCTGGGAAGTTGAGGCTCTTGGTTTCTGGGCTGTTTCTTTATGAATTTTTGTTCTGTGGATTTTCATGTTGTAGAATTCAAGGAGTCTTTTGTATTTAAAATATGCAATGACTTATCCTGTATTTCATTGTTTTAGAAAGACTGATGACACGTACTATTTTAAGATTACTCCTTTAAAAAAAAAAGTCCTTTTGTCTTTGAGAAGAAGGCCTCCCTTTAAAGACACACTTTTCTCACAGAGAACCTTTATAACTACTCTTATAAAACAAGAAAGCACTTTTCCCAGGTTCTCTTGGTTTTCCTGCCAGTTCCAGTGGTCAGTGGGTGGAGCTGTCCAAGGTTTTATTTCTTGCCCGTCCTGTTCTGGCCCCTTTAATCATCATACAAAGAGGCAGCGCAGGCTACTGAGGACGAGCACCAGACCTGAGTCAGACCCTTGGGTCTGAGTCCGAGCATCAGTACTGGACAGCTGTGTGACCTTGAGCAAATCAAGTAAATTTCTGGGCCTCAGTTCCCTCATCTGTCAAAACAGGGGTGGTAATCAGAGCACCTAACTCTGATTAGCCTCAAGGCTCTTGTGAGGATTTAATCAGTCATTCTGTGAAAGTATTTATAACAGTTACTGGCAAGTAGCAAAATAAGGAATCTTTGGATTCCCTAATTTCTACCATAAAAGGGCTTTAAACTCAGTTTATTTTTCCCCTTAGCTCTTTCGCTTTTGTAAATACACCCTAGCAATTATGGAGGATCCAGCCACATGAGGAGGTGGAAAGATTGTTCACAGAGCTGTGACTTAGGGCCCCCAGTCACGGCTTTGCCATTAACCAGCCCTGTGGCCCTTGTTAACTGACTTCTCCGACTTCAATTTCTTCCTCTGTAAAATGATGGACGTGAACTTCAATAAATCATCTTTATTTTTTAGTATTCGGTGAATCGCATTCTCTCCTTGCTTGTAAACTGGAAAAACATTTGGCACCCACCATGAGCCGGAGAGTCATAGCTGGGGAGTACACACGACATTGGGGATCCACTGCCCAAGGGGCACCCAAGGAACCAGGCCTAATCCGGGCTGAGCGTGGCGTTAGCACTTCTTTCTGCAAACCCTAAACGCTCCCAGACTCACCTGAAGGAGCTGTCACGGTGGTTTGCTAGAAAACCCCGTTCTGTTAGGAAGATTACCGGGTCTCCCAAGGACACGGAAACCCTTTTTATCAAGAGGCTGGAGCGACTCAGCACGCAGCGGGAGTTGATGGGAGCCGTGTCGCCTCTTGCCATCCATGCTCCAGGAGCGCTCCTCTTTGCGGCAGGGCCAACCCCCTCTGCTCCAGTGTGTACGTTGGGTGTCCCCGCGCCGCGCGCCCCCCGCCCCCCCGCCCACCTCCTTTCAGCCCCTCCTTCCCGGCTGCCATAGAAACCGGCCTACGAGGTCCAGGCCCTTGTCCGGGTGCCCCTCCGGCCTCCCCTTCCCCGCCTCCCCCGGGCCAGCCCCCCGCTCCGGATTGGTCCTTCGGGAAACGCTGCGGGGCGCCTGAGTCCTTTCTGCGGAGCCCGGGCCCGGCCGGTGGGCGGGGTCTGCCACTACCGCCCCTGACAGCTCCCGAGCCTTTGGCGCGGCCACTGCGCTCTGACACCCACGCACCGCCCGCGCCCGAGCCCACCACCCAAAGAGCCCGGCCGGGCGCCGCGAAGCCGAGCCCGCGAGCGGAGCTCGCCACCAAGGTAAGCGAGGGCCGCGGGGCTCGCAGCCGGCACCCCACCCGGCCGCCCCTTCCTCCGCCAGGCTGCCGACTTGGGTGCTGAACAGGGACGCCTCTCCTCCCCGGAACCCCAGGGCAAAGAGAGACCCCAGTCCCGGCGACGGTGGGCGAATTGGGGTCAGGAGAGGATTAGCGCTCTTTAGGGGCGCCCCCTCCGAGGCCCATCGCGCCTGGGATGCGAGAGCGTTGGAGGCAGAGGCCGGGGTGCGCCGGCGCGAGCAGCCTGCCGGTGCCCGAGGGCGTGAGCCCGGGGTGTGCTCGTCTGTGTCCCCGGGTCCCAGCTGGGTGCGGACATCCAGGTCTGTGCGCGCACCCCCAGCCTCACCCCGCGCACCCCAGCTGCGCGCCACCGGTGCCCCCGGGCGCGAGCCCGGAGCCGCAGAGTTTGAATCCAGTGCCGGGGACCTGCGTGACCCCGGCGGGCAGTGGGCAGTGAAGGGCACTGACAGGGAACGGCGGTGGTCGAGAGGAGTGGACCCTCCATCCCACCCCACGCCACGACGCTCCCTAAAGAAAGACGCTCCTTTGGAAAGACTGTACAAGTAAAGAAGAGCCTGTCTCTTCTTCCCTGAGGTCCCTTCAGGAATATTAAGAGCCCGAGGATTCGGCGACACGACTTGGAAAGGATCGCAACAGGGCTTTTAAAATGCCGTTTCCGATCAGCTCTGTGTGCCTGACCCAGTATCTGAGCAAATGGAGAGGTCAAGGCACCCGATAAAGGTGCTCTTAGCCCCAGTAAGGGCAGCGGAGATGTAGCCATCTGCACTTTTTTCTTCCCGGCTCTCCCCCTCCTCCTCCGTCCCTTCCCGGCTCTTCTCCCCACCCCCTCCCGATTTTCGTCCTCCCGACTTTATTAGACAAGAGGGCTCTCTGTTAGACCCACCCTCCCCCACCCCCTTCCTCACCCCTTTTCAAACCCAGAGCGAAGGAACCACATTTTAAGCTCTCACCCGTGCAATTCAGACAAGTTTGGAAGTTAAACAAATCGCCTTTGCACTCGAGGCCGCGGGAATCCAGAAGGGAAACAAACAAAACCAGACCGAAGGATCGATTCCAAGGTTAAGTCAAACGATTGCAAAGGGGACTCTAAAACAAGTATTTGTTTATGGCAATATGATTTTTTTTAATGTTTGTAAATATGTATCACTCAAGCTTGCATCATCAGTATTCAATGTGATTCACAGAAGAGCTTCAAAAGATGGTTTCTGTTAGTGTTGCAAAAGCACTTCTAATTTTGGTTGCCATGGTAACTGGAGAAGTCGCCCGGCACTGTTGAGAGGCTGCCTGGATGGAATCGGGAACCCTTCTTGAGGAGACCTCCCCAAGCCCCCTCATGTTACCATGGTAATAATAATTGAGCCTAGAAGATACTTGTTTCTTTAGGGTAGTGAAGGCCCGAGGCATGTTGTTGTTGTTTAATTTTACCTTTGCAGAGTTTTCAGTTTGTGAAACAGATCTTCCCTCGCAGACAACTGAGAGTAAACAGTGCCCTCAGCCAATTGGTCCTGCGGGCCCAGCTCTCTTCCCACAGTTCAGTGCCCTAAGGAAGGGAGACCGAGAACAGTGTTTGATGCGAAAGGAATCCTGGCCTGTGACCAGATCTCTCTCCCCATTTAGCATGAAATTTGGACTCCTAATTAGCTTTCTAATTAGGAGGTGGAGGAATGCGAGAGGAAAGGCCAGAAAGAGGCTAATAGGGAAAAAGTCCAACTCTCCACGGACTAGTGCTTTGTATGCTGTTGAATTTGCCTAGTAAAGCCCTCATAGGTTTATTTTTGGCTTGACCACTGTTAAGTGGTAAGCCTGGAAAAACCTTCAGAGAGGTCTCCTTCTGTGCTAGGGGAAAACGTGGATTGATATTTAGTTTGAGGTGTGTGCTCTTTTCTAATAACAACTGCATTTAGAATAAAGGCAGTTTTGTATAAAACCTAAATTTTCCAGTAATAACTACAGATAGGCCATAGAGCCCTTTATGCTGTTGGTTTGGCCTTAGATTTTCAGTTTAAAAGGTTTAATTTGGACAGAGTAATGGTCCCATTCAAATACTTTTATTAGTACATGTTGATGTCTTTAAAGGACCCTAATTCTTTACACATTCACAAGTCCTAAGCATTGAAACCTATAAATTAAATTTACATATTTATAGCATATGATTGAAAATTTTGAAAGCCAGTCCTTAGACTTACAGTTTTTTTAAAAAAAAGAACATGGAGCTTCCCTGGTGGTCCAGTGGCTAAGACTCTGTAAAGTAGGGATCTGGGGTTTGATCCCTGGTCAGGGAACTAGATCCCACATGTCCCAACTAAGAGCCCATGCAGCCAAATAAATATTAAAATTTTTTTTTAATTAAAAAAAAAAACTTGTTTTAATAGGTTAATGTTTTCAGCCAAATATCTAGTTCCATTTTGAGAAACTTAAAAATTAAAATATAATGTGAAAATCCAACTGCATTCTTTGAATCTCATTATAGTATTACTCTAAGGACTAAAGACTCTTAATTCATTTGCTAATTTTCTTTCAGTTGTTGAAATGACAACTAAAATTAGTTTATAAAATGAGTCTCATTCTATGTTTTCACTTTCCATGGTCATTGTATAAAAAGTTCTCTAGAATTGAAGTTATAAATTTCAAGAAAAGAAGAAAATAGTCAAAGTTATTAGGATGACAGTGTCTACAACTTGAATTAAGCAGATCACAGTTCTTAAATTACTTTTTCTCAAGAACTTCAAAGATAGCTCAACCATTGTCATATAGCATCCTGAGGAATATTAACCAGTTTTATGGATAGGCAGGTTGTGTTCAAAAGACTCAAGTCATTTCAGGTAACTACTTTGAAAATTAAGAAATGAAACCTAAAACCACCTGGCATGTCTAGGAATATGAGTATCAGGTAGGACTCAGAGAAAATCTAGATGAGAAGAGAGACAAGGTACAGAGGCAGGAAGAATTTGGGATTAAGAGAAAAATAAAACAGTAGGCGAAGAAGAGTCTTAAATGAGAAGAAAACTCACAGATTAAAGGGAAGGGAGTAAAAAGAAAAAAAAAAAACATAGTGTAATGGGAGCTATACAGAAAAACAAAAAAACACAAGTTGGGGAACAGGAAGCTAAAACAAACTCTATTCTTTGCCTTTTACGGAGAACAGAGAAACTGATGCTTTTCAAGAAAGCTCTGGCTGTCCTATTGAGCCAAATTCTCCAATTTAGAGGCTGTCTGGTAGGACTGAAAGGGGACCAAAATTCACTTCCAGTGGTATGGACTTTCCATCTTCTGGCTAGACCTGCTTCTTCTCAACCCTTCAGCCACTAAGAAAGCTTTCTACTCTGCGTTGGTTGGATCATTTAGTTGAGTCATTCTTAACTTTAAGTTGCACGCTTCACTTTTAAAAACTGCTCCAGTTGTTATCAGCCGAGTGCATTCATCTATAATTTTAGGGATTAGAGCATGTTAAAAGATTCTAACAAAAAACAGTCCCTCTCTTGGGTTACGATTGCTCTGCTCTTTCTTAGCTGTTTGATCACATCCTTCCCTAATTGGAAATAATTCTCTTATGTGGCTGGTCCTTGAGTTATCAATTTTAGACAGAATCTGTACACTTTCTTTTATTACAGGGCAGGATATAGCTCTCTTACTCCTCCCCTCCAACTTCCCCTTCCTCCATTTTTGCAACACAGTTGGTGGGAAAAAATCAGCCAGAGCACCCTTAGTATAATCCTTGATTTGCAAATGCCAGGCAGGGGAATGCTCCAGAGAGGGAAGGAGGATTGGGTATTTCCTAGGACTCCAGCCAGAGCAGCCAAAGTTCAGTTAATTTCAGAAATAGTTAGGGAGTTTGGGATCGACATGTACACACTGCTATATTTGAAGTGGGTAACCAACAAGGACCTACTGTATAGCGCAGGGAACTCTGCTCAGTGTTATGTGGCAGCCTGGATGGGAGGTGAGTTTAGGGGAGAATGAATAGATGTATGTGTATGGCTGAGTCCCTTTGCTCTTCACCTGAAACTATCACTGTTAACTGGCTGTACTCCAATATAAAATAAAAAAGTTAAAAAAAAAAAAAAGAAAAGGAAATAGTTGGTCAAGGATAGAAAATGGAGGAATTGCTCTTTCAAATTGGTAGCCATTATTTGAGTAAAATGGATTTTCTGCAGTGGAGTGGGAAGGAAGAGTCGGGGCCTAATATCTTGTGCTGGGATGGTGAGAAGGGAGGGTGCAGGAGGAAAGACCTTGCACACATCTCCGTGCAAAGTTCTGCCTTATTAGTGCTTCTCACAAGAGACATCACAATGTTAATTATATCAACATTGCATCTGCATGATAATGACTGTGTAATTATTTTTCCCTGGAGCCGAGTTGTGGACTGTGGATATATTTCTTTTTCTGTACAACTCTTGGGGAAAATAGTTTTTCATTTGCTTTTTAGAGTCTATCACCATTTATTCTAGTGGCTCTTTAAAATGCCTCTCCTTGATTTTTTTTCACACAATGAAATGCTCTGCCAATCCTCTTCCTTCTGGGCCCCACCCCAGCCCTCTGAACGGACCCCCCAGTTCTCCAGTCTGAACAGTTTTCTGATGCCCGGGACATATAGGGCCTTCTGAGACTTCTCTTCACCCCACTTCTATGTTGAGTCCCTGTTCTCTTGTCTTCTCCTTTCTTGGTTTATGCTTTTCATTTTATAAAGCATCTGTTTTGCTATAAATAGCTTCTTAAAGGGGAGTATAGGAAGTAAATTTGGGGGACTTTGCATGTCTAGAAAAGTCCGTTTCACTCTCACACTTAATTGATGGTTTGCCTGTGTATAGGATTCTCGGCTGGAAATTCATTCCTGCAAATTTCCGAAGGCATTGATTTATTCTTTTCCAGCTTCTAGTGTTTCTTTTTTTTTTTTTTTTTTTTTTAAACTTTACATAATTGCATTAGTTTTGCCAAATATCAAAATGAATCCGCCACAGGTATACATGTGTTCCCCATCCTGAACCCTCCTCCCTCCTCCCTCCCCATTCCATCCCTCTGAGTCATCCCAGTGCACCAGCCCCAAGCATCCAGTATCATGCATCGAACCTGGACTGGCAACTCGTTTCATACATGATATTTTACATGTTTCAATGCCATTCTCCCAAATCTTCCCACCCTCTCCCTCTCTCACAGAGTCCATAAGACTGTTCTATACATCAGTGTCTCTTTTGCTGTCTCGTACACAGGGTTATTGTTACCATCTTTCTAAATTCCATATATATGCGTTAGTATACTGTATTGGTGTTTTTCTTTTTTTTTTTAATTTAATTTAATTTTATTTTTAAACTTTACATAATTGTATTAGTTTTGCCAAATATCAAAATGAATCCACCACAGGTATACATGTGTTCCCCATCCTGAACCCTCCTCCCTCCTCCCTCCCCATTCCATCCCTCTGGGTTGTCCCAGTGCACCAGCCCCAAGCATCCAGTATCGTGCATCGAACCTGGACTGGCAACTCGTTTCATACATGATATTTTACATGTTTGAATGCCATTCTCCCAAATCTTCCCACCCTCTCCCTCTCCCACAGAGTCCATAAGACTGTTCTATACATCAGTGTCTCTTTTGCTGTCTCGTACACAGGGTTATTGTTACCATCTTTCTAAATTCCATATATATGCGTTAGTATACTGTATTGGTGTTTTTCTTTCTGGCTTACTTCACTCTGTATAATAGGCTCCAGTTTCATCCAACTCATTAGAACTGATTCAAATGTATTCTTTTTAATGGCTGAGTAATACTCCATTGTGTATATGTACCACTGCTTTCTTATCCATTCATCTGCTGATGGACATCTAGGTTGCTTCCATGTCCTGGCTATTATAAACAGTGCTGCGATGAACATTGGGGTACATGTGTCTCTTTCCCTTCTGGTTTCCTCAGTGTGTATGCCCAGCAGTGGGATTGCTGGGTCATAAGGCAGTTCTATTTCCAGTTTTTTAAGGAATCTCCACACTGTTCTCCATAGTGGCTGTACTAGTTTGCATTCCCACCAACAGTGGAAGAGGGTTCCCTTTTCTCCACACCCTCTCCAGCATTTATTACTTGTAGACTTTGGGATCGCAGCCATTCTGACTGGTGTGAAATGGTACCTCATAGTGGTTTTGATTTGCATTTCTCTGATAAGGAGTGATGTTGAGCATCTTTTCATGTGTTTGTGAACCATCTGTATGTCTTCTTTGGAGAAATGTCTATTTAGTTCTTTGGCCCATTTTTTGATTGGGTCATTTATTTTTCTGGAGTTGAGCTGTAGGAGTTGCTTGTATATTCTCGAGATTAGTTGTTTGTCAGTTGCTTCATTTGCTGTTATCTTCTCCCATTCTGAAGGCTGTCTTTTCACCTTGCTAATAGTTTCCTTTGATGTGCAGAAGCTTTTAAGGTTAATTAGGTCCCATTTGTTTATTTTTGCTTTTATTTCCAATATTCTGGGAGGTGGGTCATAGAGGATCCTGCTGTGATGTATGTCAGAGAGTGTTTTGCCTATGTTCTCCTCTAGGAGTTTTATAGTTTCTGGTCTTATGTTGAGATCTTTAATCCATTTTGAGTTTATTTTTGTGTATGGTGTTAGAAAGTGTTCTAGTTTCATTCTTTTACAAGTGGTTGACCAGATTTCCCAGCACCACTTGTTAAAGAGATTGTCTTTAATCCATTGTATATTCTTGCCTCCTTTGTCAAAGATAAGGTGTCCATATGTGCGTGGATTTATCTCTGGGCTTTCTGTTTTGTTCCATTGGTCTATATTTCTGTCTTTGTGCCAGTACCATACTGTCTTGATAACTGTGGCTTTGTAGTAGAGCCTGAAGTCAGGTAGGTTGATTCCTCCAGTTCCCTTCTTCTTTCTCAAGATCACTTTGGCTATTTGAGGTTTTTTGTATTTCCATACAAATTGTGAAATTATTTGTTCTAGCTCTGTGAAGAATGCTGTTGGTAGCTTGATAGGGATTGCATTAAATCTATAGATTGCTTTGGGTAGTATACTCATTTTCACTACATTGATTCTTCCAATCCATGAACATGGTATATTTCTCCATCTGTTAGTGTCCTCTTTGATTTCTTTCACCAGTGTTTTATAGTTTTCTATATATAGGTCTTTAGTTTCTTTAGGTAGATATATTCCTAAGTATTTTATTCTTTCCGTTGCAATGGTGAATGGAATTGTTTCCTTAATTTCTCTTTCTGTTTTCTCATTATTAGTGTATAGGAATGCAAGGGATTTCTGTGTGTTGATTTTATATCCTGCAACTTTACTATAGTCATTGATTAGTCCTAGTAATTTTCTGGTGGAGTCTTTAGGGTTTTCTATGTAGAGGATCATGTCATCTGCAAACAGTGAGAGCTTTACTTCTTCTTTTCCAATTTGGATTCCTTTTATTTCTTTTTCTGCTCTGATTGCTGTGGCCAAAACTTCTAAAACTATGTTGAATAGTAATGGTGAAAGTGGGCACCCTTGTCTTGTTCCTGACTTTAGAGGAAATGCTTTCAATTTTTCACCATTGAGGATAATGTTTGCTGTGGGTTTGTCATATATAGCTTTGATTATGTTGCGGTATATTCCTTCTATTCCTGCTTTCTGGGGAGTTTTGATCATAAATGGATGTTGAATTTTGTCAAAGGCTTTCTCTGCATCTATTGAGATAATCATATGGTTTTTATTTTTCAATTTGTTAATGTGGTGTATTACATTGATTGATTTGCGGATATTGAAGAATCCTTGCATCCCTGGGATAAAGCCCACCTGGTCATGGTGTATGATCTTTTTAATGTGTTGTTGGATTCTGATTGCTAGAATTTTGTTAAGGATTTTTGCATCTATGTTCATCAGTGATATTGGCCTGTAGTTTTCTTTTTTTGTGGGATCTTTGTCAGGTTTTGGTATTAGGGTGATGGTGGCCTCATAGAATGAGTTTGTAAGTTTACCATCCTCTGCAATTTTCTGGAAGAGTTTGGGCAGGATAGGTGTTAGCTCTTCTCTAAATTTTTGGTAGAATTCAGCTGTGAAGCCGTCTGGACCTGGGCTTTTGTTTGCTGGAAGATTTTTGATTACAGTTTCAATTTCCGTGCTTGTGATGGGTCTGTTAAGATTTTCTATTTCTTCCTGATCGAGTTTTGGAAAGTTGTACTTTTCTAAGAATTTGTCCATTTCTTCCACGTTGTCCATTTTATTGGCATATAATTGTTGATAGTACTCTCTTATGATCCTTTGTATTTCTGTGTTGTCTGTTGTGATCTCTCCATTTTCATTTCTAATTTTATTGATTTGATTTTTCTCCCTTTGTTTCTTGATGAGTCTGGCTAATGGTTTGTCAATTTTATTTATCCTTTCAAAAAACCAGCTTTTGGTTTTGTTGATTTTTGCTATGATCTCTTTTGTTTCTTTTGCATTTATTTCTGCTCTAAGTTTTAAGATTTCTTTCCTTCTACTAACCCTGGGGTTCTTCATTTCTTCCTTTTCTAGTTGCTTTAGGTGTAGAGTTAGGTTATTTATTTGACTTTTTTCTTGTTTCTTGAGGTGTGCCTGTATTGCTATGAACTTTCCCCTTAGGACTGCTTTTACCGTGTCCCACAGGTTTTGGGTTGTTGTGTTTTCATTTTCATTCGTTTCTATGGAAATTTTGATTTCTTTTTTGATTTCTTCTGTGATTTGTTGGTTATTCAGCAGCGTGTTGTTCAGCCTCCATATGTTGGAATTTTTAATAGTTTTTCTCCTGTAATTGAGATCTAATCTTACTGCATTGTGGTCAGAAAAGATGCTTGGAATGATTTCTATTTTTTTGAATTTACCAAGGCTAGCTTTATGGCCCAGGATGTGATCTATCCTGGAGAAGGTTCCATGTGCGCTTGAGAAAAAGGTGAAATTCATTGTTTTGGGGTGAAATGTCCTATAGATATCAATTAGGTCTAACTGGTCTATTGTATCGTTTAAAGTTTGTGTTTCCTTGTTAATTTTCTGTTTAGTTGATCTATCCATAGGTGTGAGTGGGGTATTAAAGTCTCCTACTATTATTGTGTTATTGTTAATTTCTCTTTTCATACTTGTTAGCATTTGTCTTACATACTGCAGTGCTCCCGTGTTGGGTGCATATATATTTATAATTGTTATATCTTCTTCTTGGATTGATCCTTTGATCATTATGTAGTGACCATCTTTGTCTCTTTTCACAGTCTTTGTTTTAAAGTCTATTTTATCTGATATGAGTATTGCTACTCCTGCTTTCTTTTGGTCCCTATTTGCATGGAAAATCTTTTTCCAGCCCTTCACTTTCAGTCTGTATGTGTCCCCTGTTTTGAGGCGGGTCTCTTGTAGACAACATATGTAGGGGTCTTGTTTTTGTATCCATTCAGCCAGTCTTTGTATTTTGGTTGGGGCATTCAACCCATTTACGTTTAAGGTAATTACTGATAAGTATGATCCCGTTGCCATTTACTTTATTGTTTTGGGTTCGAATTTATACACCGTTTTTGTGTTTCCTGTCTAGAGAATATCCTTTAGTATTTGTTGGAGAGCTGGTTTGGTGGTGCAGAATTCTCTCAGCTTTTGCTTGTCTGAAAAGCTTTTGATTTCTCCTTCATACTTGAATGAGATCCTTGCTGGGTACAATAATCTGGGCTGTAGGTTATTTTCTTTCATCATTTTAAGTATGTCTTGCCATTCCCTCCTGGCTTGAAGAGTTTCTATTGAAAGATCAGCTGTTATCCTTATGGGTATTCCCTTGTGTGTTATTTGTTGTTTTTCCCTTGCTGCTTTTAATATTTGTTCTTTGTGTTTGATCTTTGTTAATTTGATTAATATGTGTCTTGGGGTGTTTCGCCTTGGGTTTATCCTGTTTGGGACTCTCTGGGTTTCTTGGACTTGGGTGATTATTTCCTTCCCCATTTTAAGGAAGTTTTCAACTATTATCTCCTCAAGTATTTTCTCATGGTCTTTCTTTTTGTCTTCTTCTTCTGGGACCCCTATGATTCGAATGTTGTAGCATTTAATATTGTCCTGGAGGTCTTTGAGATTGTCCTCATTTCTTTTAATTCATTTTTCTTTTATCCTCTCTGATTCATTTATTTCTACCATTCTATCTTCTAATTCACTAATCCTATCTTCTGCCTCTGTTATTCTACTATTTGTTGCCTCCAGAGTGTTTTTAATTTCACTTATTGCATTATTCATTATATATTGACTCTTTTTTATTTCTTCTAAGTCCTTGTTAAACCTTTCTTGCATCTTCTCAATCCTTGCCTCCAGGCTATTTATCTGTGATTCCATTTTAATTTCAAGATTTTGGATCAATTTCACTATCATTATTCGGAATTCTTTATCAGGTAGATTCCCTATCTCTTCCTCTTTTGTTTGGTTTGGTGGGCATTTATCCTGTTCCTTTATCTGCTGGCTATTCCTCTGTCTCTTCGTCTTGTTTAAATTGCTGAGTTTGGGGTGTCCTTTCTGTATTCTGGCAGTTTGTGGAGTTCTCTTTATTGTGGCGTTTCCTCACTGTGTGTGGGTTTGTACATGTGGCTTGTCACGGTTTCCTGGTTAGGGAAGCTTGTGTCGATGTTCTGGTGGATGGAGCTGTATTTCTTCTCTCTGGAGTGTAATAAAATGTCCAGTAATGAGTTATGAGATGTCTATGGCTTTGGGGTGACTTTGGGCAGCCTGTATCTTGAAGCATAGGGCTGTGTTCCTTTGTTGCTGGAGAATTTGCTTGGTATGTCTTGCCCTGGAACTTGTTGGCCGTTGCATGGTGCTTGGTTTCAGTGTCGGTATGGAGGCGTTTGATGAGCTCCTGTCAATTAATGTTCCTTGGAGTCAGGAGTTCCCTGGAGTCAGGGTTTGGACTTAAGCCTCCTACTTCCAGTTATCGGTCTTATTTTTACAGTAGTTTCAAAACTTCTCCTTCTATACAGCACCATTGATAAAACATCTACGTTAAAGATGAAAAGTTTCTCTACTGTGAGGGTCACTCAGAGAGGTTCACAGCGTTACATGGAGAAGAGAAGAGGGAGGAGGGAGTTAGAGGTGACCCAAATGAGATGAGGTGGAATCAATAGTGGAGAGAGTGGGCTAGCCAGTAGTCACTTCCTTATGTGCACTCCACAACTGGACCGCTCAGAGATGTTCACGGAGTTATACAGAGAAGAGAAGAAGGAGGCAGGAGACAGAGGTGGCCAGAAGGATAAAAGGGGGAAATGAAAAGGAGGGAGACAGACAGCCAGTAATCAGTTCCCTAAGTGTTCTCCACCGTCTGGAACACACAGAAATTCACAGAGTTGGGTAGAGTAGAGAGGGGTTAGGGAGGAGATACAGGCGACCTGGTGGAGAAAACGGAGAGTCCAAAGGGAGAGAGAGCAGTCAAGCCAGTAATCTCGTTCCCTAGTGAAAAATGGGTCCTGAAGATTGGGTTCTTAAAGGTACAAAATTGGTAACAAATACATAAAAGCAAAAATTAAAAATCTAGAGTAGTGTTTGGAATTTCAAAAATGCGATGTTAATGAAAAGAAGAAGGAAAAGAAAGAGAGAAAAAACGAACAAAGAAAAACAAACAAGGTCGCGAAAATTATAAAGAAACTACAGGTACAAAATTGATAACTAATAC
Organism: Bubalus bubalis; assembly: GCF_019923935.1. Taxonomy (NCBI): domain Eukaryota; kingdom Metazoa; phylum Chordata; class Mammalia; order Artiodactyla; family Bovidae; genus Bubalus; species Bubalus bubalis. The sequence continues at coordinate 31,361,136 of NC_059175.1, read as the reverse complement.
CAAAAAGCAAAAATTAAAAATCTAGAGTAGAGTTTGGAATGTCACAAATACAATCTTAAAAAAAAAAGAAGAAGAAAAATAAAGAGAGAAAACAAACAAACCAACAAAAACAATGTTGCAAAAATTATAAAGAAAATACAGGTACAAAATTGATATCAAATACCAAAAAGCATAAATTAAAAATCTTGAGTAGAGTTTGGAATTGCAGATACACGATGTTATGTAAAAGAAGAAGAGAAAGAAACAGAGGGAAAAAAAAGTCACAGAAATTATAAAAAAAACCTATAGGTAAAAAATTCATAACATATACCAAAAGGCTAAAATTAAAAATCGAGTAGAGTTTGGAATTTCAAAAATACGATGTTAAAGACAAGAAGAATGAAAAGAAAGAGAGAAAAAACGAACAAAGAAAAACAAACAAGGTCGCGAAAATTATAAAGAAACTACAGGTACAAAATTGATAACTAATACCAAAAAGCAAAAGTTAAAAATCTAGAGTAGAGTTTGGAATTTCAAAAATACAATGTTAAAAAAAAGAAGAAGAAAAATAAAGAGAGAAAACAAACAAACCAACAAAAACAATGTTGCAAAAATTATAAAGAAAATACAGGTACAAATTTGATATCAAATACCAAAAAGCATAAATTAAAAATCTTGAGTAGAGTTTGGAATTGCAGATATACAATGTTATACAAAAGAAGAAGAGAAAGAAACAGAGGAAAAGAAAAGAAAGTCACAGAAATTATGAAAAAAACTATAGGTACAAAATTGATAACATATACCAAAAGGCTAAAATTAAAAATCTAGAGTAGAGTTTGGAATTTCAAAAATACAATGTTAAAGAAAAGAAGAAAAAGAAAAAGAAAAAAAAAACACGGTCAAAAAATTATAAAATATATATATGAAGTTTGCTGAAGAAGAAAAAAAATAAGGTCTTTTTTTTTTTTGCAAAGTAATAGTTATAAAAGTGAGAATTAAAGGACAAAAGAGGACTTAAAATTTAAAAAAAAAAATAAAAAAAGAAAGAAAGATTGATCGTAAAAATAGTAAAAATATATCTAGGTCTTTCTCTGGTTTTGTTGTGAGTATTGTGGGTTCAGTTAATTTTTGGCTAGTTCCTTGGTCCGACTTATATTTCTCAAGATCTATAGGCCCCTTCCTATGTAATCCGTAGTAACCACAGGGTTTTAATCTATGGCCTGTAGCTTCCAAGGCGTTTCCCTCTGTTATAGCTTCTTCTGTTTGCTGGTCTCTTCAGTGTCTGGTTCCTGCCCTGACACAAAGGGGACGGTGGAGGACACTATTTTTTTTATTTTATTTAGGCTCACTTGTTCAGCCGCGCTGTGGGGAGGGAGGGAGGGATGCTGCAAACAGATAACACTGGCGTGCGCTCGCAGTGCCTCAGCCACACTGGGTCTGCCCCCGCTCACGGCGCGTGTAGCCTCCCTGCCCACACTGCTTGGGCTCTAGGTTGTTCCGCCGGGAACAATCAGAGGCCGGCCCTGGGCTGAGCTCCCAGGTCCAAGCCGCTCAGGTTCAGGCACTCGGGTAGTCCTCAGAGGCGCAGACTCGGTGGGGCCTGCGTTTTGTGCTCTTCCCAGATCCGAGCAGCTCAGGTGATGAGGTGTTTGGCGAGCGCCAATGCTGCGACTTATCGCCTCCCCGCCACTCGGTTATCTGGGTGTAAAACCGGCGCACCTTCTCAGGCAGATGTTGACCGTCCAGACCCCCAAGAAGTTTTAGTTAGCAAAGAAGCCTGCTTACAGTTTTATAGATAGTGTCTCTCTGGGGCTGCGATTGCCCCCTTCCGGCTCTGGCTGCCTGTCACAGGAGGGGGAAGGTCTGCAGCCGGCTATCTCTGTTCAGTCCTTTGTTCTGTGTGCGGGCCTGGCGGTGTCTTAGGTTAGGGCTGGCTTTTCGCGTGGTAGATATCCCACAGTCTGGTTTGCTAGCCCAAATTATTTCGCTCAGATAGCGCTCAGGACATTTGGGCCAATTCTTACTCTAAGGGACACAGCCCGCGCCGCACTTCCCTGCCCAGCCCCCGCTTGCTAATGCCGTGTGCAGGCGTCTGCGTTGCTTCTCCGCTGGGGGAGTTACCGTAGGGCTCACAATCTGCGATTTTTAATTGTTTATTTTTTTTCTCCCTTTTATGTTGCCCTCTGTGCTTCCAAAGCTCGGCACAGATTCAGCAGAGAGAAGGTTTCCTGGTGTTTGGAAACTTCTCTCTTTTTAAGACTCCCTTCCCAGGACGGAACTCCGTCCCTCCCTCTTTTGTCTCTTTTTTTTGTCTTTTATATTTTTTCCTACCTCCTTTCAAAGAGTTGGGTTGCTTTTCTGGGTGCCTGATGTCCTCTGCTGGCATTCAGAAGTTGTTTTGTGGAATTTACTCGACGTTTAGATGCTCTTTTGATGAATTTGTGGGGGAGAAAGTGTTCTCCCCGTCCTACTCCTCCGCCATCTTGGCTCCTCCCCTGTACTCCAGCTTCTAGTGTTTCTTAAAGTTCAGTGCCATCATGGTGCTAGATTCTTGGCATGAGATCTATTTTTTCTGTCTGGAACCTTGAGGGATTCTCTCATTTTTTAAGTGAAATTTCATTGAGCACAGATTCACTTTCTCTGGGTTATGTTCATCTACCTGGTGGAGCCAGGAAACACATCCTGCAATTTCAGGGAAGTAATGATGTAGACATACTTGGAAATTACTCCATTTTATTGGTTTCTTTTCCTCATCATGTGTTGACTATTGTTAATTGTATCAACTCAGGATTTTTAGCTTTATATACATTGGTTGCTGTCCTTTGGAATCATGCATGCTGCCAGACCAGCTTCTCTGTTCTCACCACTTTTTGTCTTTCAGAAACTGATCTCTAGTGTCAATCTCATAGAATCATATCCTTAACTTTACTAATAATTTTGATGCTTTTTGGGCATTTGCTTTGTGTACATATTGGTTTAAAGATGTTAATCTAAGCACAAAGACAGCAAATTTGTTATAGGGTGTGAAGGCCAAGTCTAAAATGCTGGTACAGCTTTCAAACGTTTCATCAATAACGTCAATTATTGGTAATTTGCAGAGTAGGTATCTCTCTCGAATGTAGACTTGCACACCTTCACATTGTACAGTGGAGGAAACCAATCCAGAGATGTTTAGCGTGGAGTCATTTCTCCTGACTCATTACTTATTCTTTCACCCTGTCTCATCTGTCTCCTTGGTTACTTTGTCTTATATTTCTTTTTGTTTTCATTTCTTAATCTTTTAGGGAGGAGCCAAGATGGCGGAGGAGTAGGACGGGGAGAACACTTTCTCCCCCACAAATTCATCGTTTCTTAATCTTTTAAAAAAATAATAATTAATTGATTTTTGGCTGTGCTGGGTCTTTGTTGCTGCATGGGCTTTTCTCTAGTTGTGGCAAGTGGGGGCTCACTTCCCTAGTTCTCTAGTTGCAGCTGTCTAGTTGCTGTGTGGGGCTTCTCATTGTGGTGGTTTGTCTTGTTGAGCATGGGCTCCAGGTGTGTGGGCTTTAGTAGTTGCAGCACATGGGCTCAACAGTTGCAGCTCCCCAGCTCTAGAGCACAGGCTCGATAGTTGTGGCAGTCAGGCTTGGTTACTCCATAGCGTGTGGGGTCGTCCCAGACCAGGGATTGAACCCATATCTCCTGCATTGGCAGGTGGATCCTTTACTGCTGAGCCACCAGGGAGGTCCTCCATTTCTTAATATTGTTTTCTTTAGCTTTAAAGAAACATAATTCCTTACTATAAGGCATTATAAAATACGCATTCAAAAGCAGCACATATTACAGAAGCAGCAAGTAATAGTGGTTAAGTCTAATTCTGGAACCAGCCTACTGGGTTTGAATCCTGTTTCTGTACTTGCTGTGTGACCTTGTGTACATTATTTGACTACTTTGTGCCTCAGTTTGGGGGCCTATAGTAATGCACCGACCTTCTCACGTAGTTGTGAGAATTAAATGAGTTGATTCATGTGAAGTTCTTAGAATGGTGCCTGGCATACAATAAATATCCATGTCATTAGTATTATTGTCAAGAGTACAGAAATAAATGTTAAAAGAAATAATCTATTATTCTGTCTCTACTACCATCAATAATTCCAACTAGAGAGATGACTGTGGTTAACATTTCAGAGGGTTGGTTGCTTTTTGGTAGTTAAAGCAAAAAAAAAAAAAAAAAAAGAATGTTGTATGTACAATTTTATTGTTTATTTTTCCACTTTATAGTTTGAGCTTTTTTCCCATATCATTGATCATTCGGTATTCTTCTGGGTGGTATTGATATATTGGCTTCCTGTATTCATCCTAACACAGAGCCTTACAAATTACGTTCTTCATAAGAACCACCTGACTAGGAAGCCAATTCTTCCTTCTGGACCCCTTCGGGTTTAGAACAGGTGTAGAGAGGGGTCCTCCCATCATGAATTTGAGAAGACCCTGTTATAATGAAGACAGGCCTTCTCTTTCTCTACACAATGAAAGTATTCTGGAGATGGCACCTGAAGAGTGTGCATAAGAACAGAGTGATGGTGGGATTCGTATGAAAAGATTATGGGGGAGGAGGGGGAGGACTGGGGGAGAACCAGATGGCAGTGGTGGGTGACACTCAGTGGGGCCATCACCCGTGGACGTGTGGGTCTCCCCACCCACACAGCAGAGACCACATGGAATGTGGATCTGATATTTTGAATTTTCCTTGGAACCTCAGCAATTCCATGAGGCTGGGAAGCCAATGAAAAGGCTTCCATGTGCAGACACATCCTGAAAGCTGGAGCTGCTTTGATCTCCTGGGAGAGCTGACGTGACTTGGCCTCTCCCCAGGACATGATAGTCACCAGCCCGCTGCAGCCACACAGGACCTGTATGGCCAGAAACAGCCAATCTAGCAATGTCTCCAGAATTTTGGAATTGAGCCTTGAGCATCCCAGTGAAGATCCATGCCTCTTGAGAGCACTCCATTAAACCCTGAGACAAATGGATGTTAGTGGGTTTATGTTCTGTCATGTCACAGGTACTAGAGAGTTACTATCTTCCCAGGAGGAGGCAGAGAGGTTCTTCAGAGGATTGTGGGCTGGGTATCCGGCTTTGGGTGGAGAGAGATAGAAGGTGATACAGAAGGTGAGGAGGGAAGCTTCTGTCTTGCCTAAACTCAAGCTTCCTTAAGAGTCACCCTCTCTGTTTAGCACATCATATCCATGTGAGAACCAGCCTGTGTGCTTTGGTGACTACTCTTTGCCAAGAAAAGTAAAAAAGATTTACCAAAACCACAAAATGAGTGACATGGTTAATATCTGTAGGAAACGGGATGCAACGAGTTTTAAAGGTTAGTATATTGCGGTGCAAAGTCAGTAGACTCTTGGTGTAAAGCTGTTTGTCTCGTTGCTGAAATGTTCAGTGAGAGTGGAAAATGGGTGACTTTTGGTTCAATGCTAGATTGTTTGGTTGAAACTTGTCCATCAGAATAGAGACTAAAATTCAAATACAGACTATTACTCCCATTCTTGGGTAGTAAGATATGCTTTGATCATATTTAATTATGGAAAAAATTTAAAAACCTTTTAAAGTTCTCTGAACTTTTAGTTCAGACAAACATGTCTTGGACACAAGCAAACACCAGTTCTTGTAGCAGACCATGAGGTACAGATTTTCCCATCTTTCACATTGCCTCAAGTCCATTTACAAACAACAAAACATATTCACTTTCTACTTCCCTGACCTACATTTCCTTATTTTAGCACTTGCTGAATCACAGGGGCAGGTTCTTTCAGGCCAAATCTCCTTCAGGTTTTCCCTGAACATGGCCCATACCGCCTGTGCTCTCTGGATCCCATCCTTCCTGTACAAATGTCTAGCCCAGTGCTTTGAACGTTGTATTTAGTTATCTATTTATGTATTCACCTTGCCCCCTAGCTGATGATTTAATCACATGACTCTTGGGGAGGGACCTCGTACCACTGGTTTAAAGTAGGCAGGCCCTTAAAAACAGTCTGCTGAACTGGACACTTCAGTTCAATAACAGGATTGTTATTGGGGGAATATTCCCCAGTGGAGGAAGAGTGTAGCAACCTCACATTGCTTAGGTGAGAGCAAGAAAAGGGTTTCCCAGGTGGTGCTAGTGGTGAAGAACCCGCCTGCCAATGCAGGAAACATGGGTTGGATCCCTGGGTTGGGAAGGAAACGGAAACCCACTCCAGTATTCTTGCCTGGGAAATGCCCATGGACAGAGGAGCCTGGTGGGCTGCAGTCCATGGGATCGAAAAGAGTCAGACAGGACTGAGCACGAGTGAGAGTGTAAGGAAGTGGGGGAGAATGATCTCTTCTTCAACCTCATCCTTTCCTGCAGCATCTGTTCTGTGAGGGCACCCTGTGACGCACACAGCTCCTGCTCACAAGACCGGGGAAGCCGGAGCACCTGTGGTTTGCACAGCTGAAGCACGGGCTCTGAGGTCAGAAAAGCCTGGACTCGGATGCTTATTGCCGGTATGACTTTAGAAAAGTTACCAAGTTCTTTTGAAGTTCCTGAAAAATGAGGAAAACTGCAGGCACCTTTCAGGGCTGCTGTAAGGATGGAAGAAAGTATATACAGACTGCTTCTGACTTAGGATTTTTCGACTTTACGATGGTGTGAAAGTGACACACGTTCAGTAGAAACCAGACCTCCAGTTTTGAATTTTAATCTTTTTACAGGCCAGTGAAAAGATACACATACTCTCCCATGATGCCAGGCAGGAGCAGCAAGCTGCAGCTCCCAGTCAGGCACACAATCACAAGGGCAAACCATTGAAATCCTTATAGCCATTCTCTGCACAGTCCACCTTCTGTTTTTCACTTTTGGTACAGTGATCAATCAGTTACATCGGATATTCAACGCTTTATTATAAAATAGTCTTCGTATTAAGTGATCTTGCTGACTGCAGGTCCCCAGTGGTGCTAGTAGTAAGGAACCTGCCTGCCAGTGCAGGAGATGTAAGAGACAACAGTTCGATCCCTGGGTCAGGAAGATCCCCTGGAGGAGGGTATGGCAACCCACTCCAATATTCTTGCCTGGAGAATCCCATGGATAATGGAGCCTGGCAGGCGACAATCCATAGAGTTGCAGAGTTGGACACGACTAAAGCAACTGAGCAGGTATGCACACAGGTTAATGTAAGTGATTAAAACATGTTTAAGGTAGGTGAGGCTAAGCTATTATTTCAGGTAAAATAAGTTTATTTTTCTCGCAGAAGGGCAGTTCTAGATGGACGTATGTGTCTATTCAGGCTGTCATAACAAAATGCCACAGATGTGGGGACTTAAGTGCCAGAAATGAATTTTCTCACGGTTCTGGAGCCTGGAAGTCTGAGATCAAGGTGGCAGGCTGGTTGGCTTCTGCTGAAAGTGCCCTTCTTGGCTTCTTGCTGTGCCATCACATGGGAGGGAGGGAGAGAAAAAGGCAACACTCTCTGATCTCTTTCTATTAGGACATTATACCCATCATGAGGGCCCCACCCTTATGACCTCATCTAAACCTAATTGTGGGCTTCCCAGGTGGCTCAGTGGTAAAGAATCTGCCTGTAGTGCAGGAGATGTGGGTTTGATCCCCGGGTGGGGAAGATCCCTGGAGAAGAGAATGGCAACCCACTCCAGTATTCTTGCCTGGAGAATCCCATAGATGGAGAACCCCGGTGGGCTACGGTCCATGGGGCTACAGAAGAGTTGGACACAACTTAGAGACTAAACAACAACAGATGGTTGGATGGTATCACTGACTCAAGGGACACGAGTTTGAGCAAGCTCCCAGAGATGGCAAAGGACAGGGAACCTGACGTGCTGCAGTACATGGGGACACAGAGTCAGACACAACTTAGCAACTGAAAAACAACAACTCCAGGGGATTTTCCCAGCCCAGGGATCGAACCCGCATCTCTTGCATCTCCCGCATTGGCAGGTGGACTCTTTACCGCTGAGCCAGCGGGGGAGCCCTTGTCTCTGACTGACAGGACAACCGTATGTCCCAGTTGGTCACGGGAAGCCCTGATTTGCACCTCTTGTCCCAGAGTGGTTATTACTATCACCCCCTGCAACTCTCAAAAGTGTCTTGATTTGAATGACAAATTCTATGTCTCCCTACTTATTGAGCACTTGTTATTTATTATAGATTCTCATTAAACAGTAGTTATTAATAAGGGGGATAGACTACAACTATAGATATATAACACGCCAAGATTTCACATAATGTTCTAACTGCAATTCACTGGTCTTATTGCTTTGACAGTCTGTGGCTGGCTGTTCTTCAACTCCACCCCTCCACTCCCATGTTTGTATGACTTCCTTTCTAAAAGGCATCCCTTATGTTTTGCAACTATACTTGACTATCACTTTGAATTTTGAAAGGAAAGACATAGAATCGAGATAATTTGCATGTTCAAACATCCCAACTAGTTTTTGATTAAATTTTCCCTTGGGAAATATTATGTTACCAAGTAGATGAATATATTAGTATCCCAATATCACACTGCTACTTTAAGGAGTAACCATGTCATCAGATCAGATCAGTCGCTCAGTCGTGTCCGACTCTTTGCGACCCCATGAATCGCAGCACTCCAGGCCTCCCTGTCCATCACCAACTCCCGGAGTTCACTCAGACTCACGTCCATCGAGTCAGTGATGCCATCCAGCCATCTCATCCTCTGTCGTCCCCTTCTCCTCTTGCCCCCAATCCCTCCCAGCATCAGAGTCTTTTCCAATGAGTCAACTCTTCGCATGAGGTGGCCAAAGTACTGGAGTTTCAGCTTTAGCATCATTCCTTCCAAAGAAATCCCAGGGTTGATCTCCTTCAGAATGGGCTGGTTGGATCTCCTTGCAGTCCAAGGGACTCTCATGAGTCTTCTCCAACACCACAGTTCAAAAGCATCAATTCTTTGGCACTCAGTCTTCTTCACAGTCCAACTCTCACATCCATACATGACCATAAGAAAAACCATAGCCTTGACTAGACGGACCTTTGTTGGCAAAGTAATGTCTCTGCTTTTCAATATGCTATCATAACTTTCCTTCCAAGGAGTAAGCATCTTTTAATTTCATGGCTGCAGTCACCATCTGCAGTGATTCTGGAGCCCAGAAAAATAAAGTCTGACACTGTTTCCACTGTTTCCCCATCTATTTACCATGAAGTGATGGGACGGGATGCCATGATCTTCGTTTTCTGAATGTTGAGCTTTAAGCCAACTTTTTCACTCTCCACTTTCACTTTCATCAAGAGGCTTTTGAGTTCCTCTTCACTTTCTGCCATAAGGGTGGTGTCATCTGCATATCTGAGGTTATTGATATTTCTCCCGGCAATCTTGATTCCAGCTTGTCTTTCTTCCAGTCCAGCATTTCTCATGATGTACTCTGCATAGAAGTTAAATAAGCAGGGTGACAATATACAGCCTTGACGAACTCCTTTTCCTATTTGGAACCAGTCTGTTGTTCCATGTCCAGTTCTAACTGTTGCTTCCTGACCTGCGTACAGATTTCTCAAGAGGCAGATCAGGTGGTCTGGTATTCCCATCTCTTTCAGAATTTTCCACAGTTTATTGTGATCCACACAGTCAAAGGCTTTGGCATAGTCAATAAAGCAGCAATAGACGCCTTTCTGTAACTCTCTTGCTTTTTCCATGATCCAGCAGATGTTGGCCATTTGATCTCTGGTTCCTCTGCCTTTTCTAAAACCAGCTTGAACATCAGGAAGTTCACGGTTCACATATTGCTGAAGCCTGGCTTGGAGAATTTTGAGCATTACTTTACTAGCATGTGAGATGAGTTCAATTGTGCAGTAGTTTGAGCATTCTTTGGCATTGCCTTTCTTTGGGATTGGGATGAAAACTGACTTTTTCCAGTCCTGTGGCCACTGCTGAGTTTTCCAAATTTGCTGGCATATTGAGTGTAGCACTTTCACAGCATCATCTTTCAGGATTTGGAATAGCTCCACTGGAATTCCATCACCTCCACTAGCTTTGTTTGTAGTGATGCTTTCTAAGGCCCACTTAACTTCACATTCCAGGATATCTGGCTCTAGGTCAGTTAAGTTACTTATTGAAATGGTAATGCTGGACTGATGTCTTCAAGGTACCAAGGACTCCTATTCCTGACCCATTCCATGCTCCCATCCCTGACCACCCTTAATGTGGTTTGGAATTATTTTTAGGAATTTTTCTTCCCTGGAGAAGATAACTCCCTAGAGAGTTAACATCTCTACCTTCTCTGCTAACTTCTCTTCCCCATTCATGAAAACTCATTTATTTTTATGAAATCTTCCTCAGGTAAGATTTTTGTTTCCTCAGCTTTTTACTTATCAGAAGATAGTATCATCTGCTGAGTACTTCCTAATTGAGCAAACTGATGGAAATACTGAGAAAGATTCCTCCCCATTTCATGCTCAACACAACTCATTGCCTTTTTGGAAAGTTGCATAAACTCTGCACTTCTGTGGCTGTTCTGAATGACTCATATGTAACAGTTTTACAGATACCTCTTTTAGAAGGTACAAAAGATGTTTGCTCACCTGAAATTTGGAAATGAGAGCAAATGTACCAATTTACAGGGTGAAAATGAAACAAGTGTGTTTGTATGTATGTGTTACCGAATACGATTCAATATACCATTTTAAGCATACTCATACAGAAAACCAAAAAATTGAACTTTGCTAAGGAAATTTATGACCAACCTAGATAGCATATTCAAAAGCAGAGACATTACTTTGCCAACAAAGGTCTGTCTAGTCAAGGCTCTGCGGTCATGTATGGATGTGAGAGTTGGACTATAAAGAAAGCTGAGTGCCGAAGAATTGATGCTTTTGTACTGTGGTGTTGGAGAAGACTCTTGAGAGTCCCTTGGACTGCAAGGACATCCAACCAGTCCATTCTAAAGGAGATCAGTCTTGGGTGTTCTTTGGAAGGAATGATGCTAAAGCTGAAACTCCAATACTTTGGCCACCTCATGCGAAGAGTTGACTCATTGGAAAAGACCCTGATGATGGGAGGGATTGGGGGCAGGAGAAGAGGGGGATGACAGAGGATGAGATGGCTGGATGGCATCACCAACTCGATGGACATGAGTTTGGGTGAACTCCGGGAGTTGGTGATGGACAGGGAGGCCTAGCATGCTGCAATTCATGGGGTTGCAAAGAGTCAGACACGACTGAGCGACTGAACTGAATTGAAATTTATAGAGTCATTTGGGGATGAGTTTACATGTTTTTGATAGTGAGTATTCTCTTATTCATGTGGTATTTTTTTCTCATTTGTTAGGTATTTTTAATATTCTCCAATAAATTTCCATAATTTTCTTAATTTATGTCTCTCTAACCTCCTTTGTTAGATTGATTCTTAGGTATCTCACAAATTTTACTGCTACTCATATGAATGGAACATGTTTTATTATACTTCCTTGTTATTACAAGATCATTATTGGTGAATTCAAATGTTATTGAATTTGCAGCAATATTGTCTCCTGCAATGCTGTTAAACTTACTTATTAGTTTTAATAGTTTATGAATAGAGTCTCTAGGATTTTCAGTGTTTAAAATCTTTGTATAGAGAACAGGCTTGTGGACACAGTGGGGGAAGGAGAGGGTGGGACAAGTTGAGAGAGTAGCATGGAAAAAATTACATTACCGTATGTAAAGTAGATAGCCAGTGGAAATTTGCTGTAATATGCGGGGAACTCAAACTAACACTGTGACAACCTAGAAGGGTGGGATGGGGTGAGAAGTGGGAGGAGGGAGGTTCAAGAGGGAGGAGACATGTATGCCTATGGCTGATTCAAGTTGATGTATGTCAGAAACCAACACGATATTGTAAAGCAATTATCCTCCAATTAAAAATAAATAAAAATTTTTAAAAAGAACAGCAAGAGAGAAGGTCTAAAAAGAAAAACCTTTGCAAATCAGAAGTTTTTTTTTATTTTCAGTATTTAGTTCTTGTCTTCTTTCATTGGCTAGATGCTTCAATAAATATTGAATAGAAGCAGTTCGGAGAAGGCAATGGCACCCCACTCCAGTACTCTTGCCTGGAAAATCCCATGGACGGAGGAGCCTGGTAGGCTGCAGTCCATGGGGTCGTAAAGAGTCGGACACGATTGAGCGACTTCACTTTCACTTTTCACTTTCCTGCATTGGAGAAGGAAATGGCAACCCACTCCAGTGTTCTTGCCTGGGGAATCCCAGGGACGGGGGAGCCTGGTGGCTGCTGTCTATGGGGTCACACAGAGTCGGACACGACTGAAGTGACTTAGCAGCAGCAGCAGCAGCAGAAGCAGTGTTAGGTGGTTCAGATGGTAAAGTGTCTGTCTACAATGCAGGAGACCTGGGTTCGATCCCTGAGTTGGGAAGATTCCCTGGAGAAGGAAATGGCAACCCACTCCAGTACTCTTGCCCAGAAAATCCCATGGACAGAGGAGCCTGGTGCAAGCTACTGCCCATGGGGTCGCAAAGAGTTGGACAGGACTGAGCGACTTCACTTTCACTTTCAGTGTTAGCAGGCAGTTTTGTCTTCTTTATGATTTTGTAGGGAATGCTTCTAATATTTCTTCATTTAAAAAGATGTTTGCTATAGGGTTTTGGTAGATAGCCTTAACTTGGTTGAGCAAGTTCCCCTCCGTACCTAGTTTGCTAACAATTTTATTGATAATGAGTGTACATTTTTATAGAATGCTTTTTCTGCACCTGCTGAGATTTTTTTTCCTCCTTTAATTGCTTCATGTGTTAAATATACACATCTATAATTAAGCCATGCTCACATTCTTGGGGGAAGTTTTAGTCAATCACATTTTTATAAATACACTGCCAGATTTGATTTAGTACTGTGTGTTTTACAGTTTTGATATTTATGTTAGGGAGTGAAACTGGCTTGTAATTTTGCTTTTTTGTTCAGTCTGCTAAGCTTACAACAGATATTCTATTCCAAGATGGCCTGAGCTATGATCTAACTTAAAGTATAGCTTGTTTCTTCTCTGGTGTATACATATACAGCAAATATTGCTGTGCATTCTTATTTATTTATAGCTTTCTTTGAGGCACTTCACTTGGACTTGTTCAGCAATAATAATAATCATTATGAATTATTGTTTACTTTTTTTCTGGGTAGGTTGTCATCCAATAGCATAGGGCTATCTAGAGTTTCATCAGGTCAGTTTAGATCCTTATGTCGTTGGGAACAAAGGATACTTTCATTTGTGTTTGTACTGTCACTGATATTCATCAGGGTCAATGGTTTATTAAAAAGGAAAGCACTTTGAAGACTCTTCCTTAGGGAGGGAAGCTCAAGAGGGAGGAGATACGTGTATATAATTATGACTGATTTGCTTTGATATAGGGCAGAGACCACCACAACATTGTAAAGCAATCACCCTCCAATAAAAAGAAAGACTCTTCCTTTTTGATTCTCCTGCCTGCTTTTGCTGCTGTCTCTGGCCCACACCCAAGCTTGGACCTCAGGGTAGTGGCCTGTTCCTCTGCATGGAGGAATGGAATCAGGAGGGCCTGGGGCCCAGGCTGACCCTGACACTCACTTGCTTTCTGAGTTTGGACAAATTGCACAACCTGTGTGCGTGTGTGCTCAGTCGCTCAGTCATGTCCAACTCTTTTCGACCCCTTGGACTAGACTGCAGACTGCCAGGCTCCTCTGTCAGTAGAATTTTCCAGGCAAGAATACTGTAGTGGATTGCTATTTCCTCTTCCAGGGGATCTTCCTGACCCAGTGATCAAACCTGCTTCTATGTCTCCTGCATCAGCAGGTGGATTCTTTACCACTGAGCCACCTGGTAAGTTCCACCCAACCTCTGTAAACCTTAATTATTTCATCAGTGCAATGAGAATTTTAGTATCTGTCTTATGGTGTTAGTCATAATGACTAATCAATAATATAAGCAACACAGTGTTGGTATATAATAAATGCTTAATAAAAGTAGCATTTAGTATACCTTCTCTGTTGTAGCAAACAAAATGCTAGTAAGACTGTGCTAACACCAACTAAAAGTATGACCGCTTCCAAACAACCTTCCAAAAGTACCATTAGTTTATGGTTTATGCTGCTGCGCTGCTAAGTTGCTTCAGTCGTGTCCAACTCTGTGCGACCCCATAGACGGCAGTCCACCAGGCTCCCCCGTCCCTGGGATTCTCCAGGCAAGAATTTTGGAGTGGATTGCCATTTCCTTCTCCAATGCATGAAAGTGAAAGGTGAAAGTGAAGTTGCTCAGTCATATCCGATTCTTCCCGACCCCATGGACTGCAGCCTACCAGGCTCCTCTGTCCATGGGATTTCCCAGGCAAGAGTACTGGAGTGGGTTGCCATTGGTTTATAGGTTTATATTAAATACATCACCTTTTATATATATTATGTTTTAAGTCTTTATTTTTAAAGCAAATATTTATTTGGTACCTACCACATCCTAGGACTGGATGCTGGGGAATATTGAGGATACAAGGTAAACAAGCAGCAGAGGTCAGTCTAGAAAGGCCAAACATAATTAGAATATGAGCTGATAAGGGATCAGATATGAGATATCAAGATAGACTATCAGGATGAGATCTGAAAGTATCAAGAAATGAATTTCAGGGACTTCCCTGGTGGTCCAGTGGTTAAGAATCCACCTTCCAATGCAGGGGACCCAGGTTCAATCGCTGGTTGGGGAACTAAGATCCCATGTGCCAATTGACAACTAAGCCCACATGCCACAGCTACCGAGCCAGCGCTTGCTCTTGAGTAACTAGGAACCAACACACAGGGACACAGGTGCACCCATGGCGGCTTCATGTCGATGTACGGCAGAAACCACCACGATATTGTAAAGTAGTTAGCCTCCAATTAAAATAAATTAATTAATTTTAAGAAAAGAACCAACACAACCAAATAAGTAAATATTAGCATAATTATTTGGGCCTCCCTGGTGGTTCAGTTGGTAAAGAATCTGTCTGCAATGCAGGAGGCCACCCGCAATATAGTAGACCTGGGTTTGATCCCTGGGTGGGAAAGATCCTTTTGAGAAGGAAAATTTGTAATAATATTAAATGAATTTTTTTTTTTTTAATAAATGAATTTCAGAGGGCAGAACACCTAGTTCTGTCTGGTCTAATACTGAGAAGGTGGTATTTCAGCAGGGTCCTGAAGACTGAGTGAGACAAGGAGCAAGTGTGCTCCAGTCAGGGCAGCTGGGTTCGTCAGGCTTCCTGGGCATGAAAGGATGTTTTCCCATAGGAAAGGTAAAGATGTAGGAATAAAGTGCATGATCGATTCAGATCTCAGAACTCCCTTCCGGGCTGCATAGTTAACTGTGAGTCTTCGGGCTTAGGGCGAGGGAGGAGGACTGCCTTGGAATGCTGGGAAAACACTGACCCTCTCGTGTCCCAGCGGTGGGATTTAATTCACTGCTAATTAGTGTTGGTGTTGGCTTCCCCAGGGAAGAGTAAACACAGAGAAGGCAAGGAACAGGGAGAAGGGCAGAAGCAAGTGCATGGGTGTGTGTGTTTGCAGGGCCATTTTGGAGGAACTGAGGAATGCAGAGAAGGTCTTGAAAATAGAGCGGGGATTAGTCCTCATGCTTTAAAAGACAACAAAATCTGCTGGAGGCTACTAACGAGTCACACTCTTAAAATAAAAATGAAGGGAGGTGGAGCCTTCTTGTTCTGTGATACTTTTTAACCTCGGTAGCCTTCCAAAGGGAAGCCATAATCAGGCTGTTTTTATTGTCTGTGGGCAAGAGCAAGCCTTGGTCTGTAAACATTGGATTCTTCCAACTCAAATAGCCTTCTATGGAATGTCTACCCACATTCGAGGTGTACTTCACTGGGAACCTTAGAACGCTCTGCAGAAGCAATGAGGCATCTCGTCAAACCCACAAGGTTTCAGAAATTTTCCAGCCAGAGGTGCTCGGGTTGGGGCACTTGTAACAAACCTGCTCTTGTTTTAGGAGACAGCCTTGAGAGAGTTTTGGGTTTTTGGTTTGGTTGTCTTTTTGAATTTTTACCATATTTTTCTTCATGATACAACAGTTGTTTGTGGTGAGGTTTTTGTTTTTTAGCCAGAGAAGGATGTCTATGAGATAAATATCTATTTTTGTATCTTCCAGGGTCCACACTACCTTTTAAAGTATCTGTATGATTCAAGTCAATTCAGCTAGCATTTATGGACTCCTCCTGGGTACTGGGTGCCCAGAACCTTGAAATTAATAAGAATGAGGACCTACTCCATAGAAACCCAGATTCTGGTTGGGAGGACAAATGTGTACCCAAGTAACTCAAACATCAGACAGGATTTGAAGATGTTGAGAATGTTGGAGTTCATGGGGAAAACCAGAGAAGGAGCTAAGCTCTTGCTTGGAGTATGAGAAGGAGAAGAGAAGGAAAAGAATGGGAAGACAATGGAATTTAATCTAGATTTGAATGTGTAGAATTTCAACTATTAGGTGACTGAAATAAGACAAGCAGTGAAATTAATCTCTTGTAAAATGAGAATTTAAAATAATTTTCTGCTTATCAAGAGAAGAAACCTGTTTTAATTCATTTACTCATGTTTACTCCACAAACATGCATTGAGTACCTATGATGTGCCAGGCATTCTTTAGAGATAGAGATGAGATAGACCATCTGTGCTCTCAGCTCCTTCATAGTCTAAAGGTGGACAGAGATGTGTGCACAGTGACATCACAGATGTACACAGAGGAATGCATGAAATACTCTGAGAGCTCTGTGGACATAAGGGATTCGAGGATGGGCTTTCCTGTGGGTACAGTGGTTAAGACTCCATGCTCCCAATACAGCGGGCCTGGGTTCAATCCCTGGTCAGGGAACTAGGTCCCACACGTTGTAACTAAGAGTTCACATGCTGCAACTAAGACCCATGCAGCCAAAATAAGTAAATTATTTTTAAAAAGAAACTCAAGGAAGACTTCAAGGAAGGATAGTGTTTTGCAGGTTTGATGGTGAGTGGGTCATGGAAACAGTTCATGTGAAGGGCATGTCATATGCAAAGGCAGAGGAGCATGAAGCAGCCTGGGATGTTTATGGGATCTTGGGTATTTTGGTATGTCTCAGGCTTCGGGCTTCCCTGGGGGCACAGGTGGTAAAGAATCTGCCTGCAATGCAGGAGACCCAGGTTCAATCTCTGAGCTGGAAAGATCCCCTGGAGGAGGAAATGGCAACCCATTCTAGTATTCTTGTCTGGAAAATCCCATGGATGGAGAAGCCTGGCAGGCTACGGTCCATGGGGTCATAAAGAGTCAGATATGACTGAGCGACTAACACACACAGAGGAGGAAGAGTTTAGCTGGATCTGGAAATTAAATGATAAAAACAGATTAACAGGAAAAACGATACACATTTATTTACTATATACTTTATGTGACATGGGAGCCTTGATAAGGAAATGAAGACCCAAAGAAACAGATCTAAATGTTTTATGCTGGATTTGATGACATGGACAGTCATGGAGGAATGTGATAGGCTGAGGAGTAGAGTTGAGTGTAGTCAACTTAGCAAGACCTGTTTGTTAGGATTCTTCTTTAAATCCCTTTGTCTTCAGAGATAAGGCTGCTCCTTTCCTCCAGATATAGGGAGGGCTGTCTCACCTGAGGGTTGTCTCACATGTTTCAGGGAAGAAAGCTAGAGTGACCCTCCTGCTGAAAATACTAGGGTGCCATATTTTGGGGTAGCTTGTCCTGAACCCCATCAGGGTATATGGAGGGGGACAAATGAGAGGGAGCCTGGGAGATGAGAAATGAGGCTGGAAATAAAATCAAGACCCAGACCTTGCAGAGTTTTCTGTACCGTGCAATGGAGATTGAATTTTGTCCTATAGTCATTTTAATAAAGGACTTTAAATGGGAAAGTAATATTTGCATTTTAGAAAGATCCTGCCGGTGGTTTGCTGCAGAATAAAGTTGAACTGGGCAAGATGGGAAGTAGAAAAGCCTGCTAGGAGACTGTTTCAACCAAGTAGCTACTAGGGGGATTAAGACCTGTAAAGGCCATCACCCTCATTATCTCCTACATGCAATTCAAAATTTAAGCAGAGACTCAGCAGTAAAGAGTCTGTCTGCAGTGCAGGAGACCCAAGTTCAATCCCTGAATCAGGAAGATCCCCTGGAGAAGGGCATGGCAACCCATTCCAATATTCTAGCCTGGAGAATCCCATGGAAAGAGGAGCCTGGCGGTCTACAGTCCATGGGGTCACAAAGAGTTGGACATGACTGAGTGACTAACACTCTCACTTTCAACCGTAAAATAAGAAAACCCAAGTTCTGATTTTTCTTATGATGATTGTTTAGATGCATTGAAAAAAATATATCAAATATAAAAATATGTTAAGACTTCTATTGCATCTTCAGTGCCCTGGTCTGCTGATGCCCTAAAGCATGTGCATCTCTATGAACTGTGAGATCCAGCCCTGCCCTGAAGAAATGGTGGTCAGGATGATAGGTTGATGAAAGGATTGGGGTGGTTTAAAGTGGGAGGATGAACAGGATTGTGTGACTGGGTTCAGGGAAGAAAGAAGCCAGGGATGGCTCTGAGATTTCTTTTATACACACACACACACACACTCACATATGTAATTTTATTTATTAGTTGATATTTTTGGCTGTGCTGGGTCTTTGTTGCTGCACAGGCTTTTCTCTAATTTCTCTACACAGGCTGCTTATTGCAGTGACTTCTCTTGTTGTGGAGCATGGGCTCTAGGTGCGTGGTCTTCAGTATTTGCAGCACCAGGCTCAGTAGTTGCCGCTCCTCGTATCCAGAGCACAGGTTCAGCAGTTGTGGCACACGGGTTTAGTTGGTCCATGGCAAGTGGGATCTTCCCGAATTAGGGATGGAACCTGTGTCTCCTGCACTGGCAGGTGGATTCTGGATTCTTTACCACTGAGCCACCAGGGAAGCCTGGCGCTGAGATGTCTGACTTGGTTGGCGGAGTGGTGACCATGGATATCTACCATTCATCACTCCTGACATTTGGCAGAGGACCCTCCCAGCAGGCACGCCTCCAGCATCTGTTCCCTCTGCAGAGTTCCTCCATCCTTTGCGCTTAGTCCAGACTCCCATGGGTATTTTAAAATGCCCTCTTCTGAGGGCCCCCAATAAATTCTTCGCAAACTTTAAAATCCTCAGGGTCAGATTTAGCCTCTGACATAACTTCTGTCTCAGCACAGCTGTCATGAGGCTCCTGACTCAACCTTGGCTCAGACAGGAGGGCGCAGCAGGGACCCCCATTTCTTTCTCCCATCTCTTGTCCTCTCCTTGTAGGTGGCTCCTCTGAGCACAGGTAACCCTGTTTCCTTGGTCACTCTGGGACTGTGGCCCAGTGACAAAAGAAGATGTAGCCTGATGGAGATATAGTCACGCATAACGAATCCACCACCGGCCCCCAATTTGTCTGGGACCAAGGTCCCAGACAGCAGCTTAATATATCTCTGGGATTGTTCTTGAATATTCTGAAATATCAAGAACTCAGTTGAGAAGAGGATTCCCCCCATGATCCTGGGCCTTACTGTTCATTGCTCTGTTTTCTTAGGGATTCCCTAAGCCATAACTTCTAGCGAAACAAACAAAAACAAGCGCACACCAGCACATATTCTCCATGAGAGCTTCAACTCCCTCTCCAGGCCCCATGTCCAGATGCTGGCCCCATAGAGCCATGTATTGTTTTCCATCGCCAATATTGGAGCACCCTGTTCTGCCTGGGGGGTGTATTCTACAGTCAGTTGGTAATTATGTCACCGTTTCACCATGCCAGGTGGGTGGGCCAATTTACTGTATCAGAGATGAGTTACTTTTATATACACAGTCACCAGAGAGAGGCCACAGTCCCAGGACATCAGTGGAGATGAATGTATATTTTTAGTTCTTAAGAAAATCACTATCACAATCAATCATAAATAGTCCAAATAGCAACAACCACAGAAGTAAGCAGGATAAAATGTGGAAGAGCTTCTTTATTTTCCATATCTACCCCTATTTCATTGCCCTCCTCCCTGGCAACAGTTGGGTACTGCACATCCAGAGCTTTTCCTGGACTTTGTAGATATCTTTCCTTATATGTGCAATCTATGCACACATAGATTGCATAGATTGTACATATAAGGAAATGAATAGTGACTCTTATCATGAAGCTCCCAAAGATGTGCCCATTTCCTGGGCCTCACGGCTGTTCCCCAGTACACCCCTTATCTTTACAATGATAAATAATTCATAAAACTCCAACTAGAAGGTCGTACAGGGCAGGGAGGAGGGGGAGTGTGAGCTGAGAATCACAGCAGAAAACTTCCTGATGCATAATGCAGAATCTTTCCCTGTTCAATCTGTGATCTTTTCACAGTTTTATACATTTGAATAATACCTGGGTCTCTAGAGTTGACACTCTACTCATGGGCTGCCCTGTGAGATGAGAGATCTTTGTTATATACTTTCAGTCACCTCCTTGGGGAACTTTTTTTTCCAGCCAGAAATACCAGGTCAATTAGCTGAAGCACCGTGGAATGGTATGTAATTCTCAGAACTGGCTCTGAAAGCCTCCTGCTCCCTGGTGGGCACCACTTAAACTGCCTCCCAACACTGAGTAATCACTCCTTCTTCAATCAGCCCCAGATGGGTCCTGCTCTGGGAAAGGCAGCATCTCTAATTACATTTGTCTTTCTCCTCCTCAGTCACCGTGGTCCTCTGTGCAGACACCGGTGCCCAGCAGTTCCTAGAGCAGCAAAGGCACAGCCGGATACGATAAGGCCCTTCCTCTCCTTTTAGAGAGCAGTGAATTTTGCTTTTCTAAGCCAAGTAGCCTACATGGTCTTTGACTTCTTGACTCATGTTCTTTAATGGGTTTGCCTTATTATTTACTACATTACTCCCTTCATCTGGAAGGCCAGTTTGGTTTTAATGTATTTTCTCTTCATATAAAGTCCAGAATAACTGCTTGTACCTACATGATTGATGAATTTCTTGCCTTTCTAGACAGCCTGCAAGACCAGAGGCTGGGGTTTGATCCCTGGGTCGGGAAGATCCCCTGGAGAAGGGCATGGCAACCCACTCCAGTATTCTTGCCTAAAGAATCCCCATGGACAGAGGAGCCTGGTGGGCTACAGTCCATGGGGTCACAAAGAGTAGGGCACAACTGAGTGACTAACACTTTAGAAGATTTTCTGTTTCTCATCAAGATAAATATTTATTTGATTTTAAAAAAGCAACTTAATCTTTGATCCTGGTATACCTATGGGTATCAACCTATAAGGACATGTAAATACCCTTTGTTACCATGTTCTTTCCCAAGGCATTTAATAATGTGGAGATCCTGTATTTTATATGGACTAAATTGCTCTTTACTAAAGACCTCAGGAATGGTTTTCTGTGAAGTGAGTTGAGGGAACGTCCTTTATGGAAACCAGGTAAGGAGTTTGTCCCTGAATTTGCTCCTGGCTGGTCCAAGGCCAGCTTCCTGTGAAATTTGAATTGTTCATGACAACTGAAGAAGGAAAAGCTACAGCAGCAGAGACGTCAGATATAGTGGCCATGGAGATAAAAGGGCTGCTTTTTTCTCTCTGGGCTGCAAACTTTGACTTTAAATGTGAATGATGTCTTAAGATCAATGCGTTTAATACTGTTCAGTAGTGCAATAAAGAATGGTGTCACAGATTGGGTAGAAAGATAAGGAAGTGTTCACTTAATGAATGAAGGCTTTTTGGAAGAGGTGAGCCAAAGAAAAAGTATTGAGTTAGCCAACAAGTTTGTTTGGGGTTTTCTGCAAGGTTTAATGGAAAAACCTCTATGAACTTGTTGGCCAACTCAATATTTTGGGAACCAGGGATACGTCATGTAACCTCTCTGGGCCCTTGTCTCCTAAGCCCTAAAGTGAAGGGTTGGGAGGGAAGGAGCACTGAGGGGGTCTTATGTTTCTAAAGAAATGGAATATAAATATATTCCAGGATCGAGTAATTCTTTGTTCCAGCCATTTTGGACAGTGTGGGTAAAGGACCGTAGGCAGGACCTAAATAAAAGTGTGAAAGGGGAGATAGCTATTAAGACTGTGAGCTGGAATGGAAGATGTGGGCAAGATGTGACTGGCAAAAAGAGATCATGAATGGTTTGGAATCAGAAGATTGTATTTAATACAAATATATGGTCAAGGTAGGGAAAAGATTTGAAGGCAGCTGGCTGGGTAGTTTGCATTAAATTAAAACTTTGTAGTATAAGATTTTAATTCCCTTAATTGTTTCAAATGTGGTTTAATAGTTTTGTCAAGATGTAATTCAAATAGTATACAATTCACTCATTTGAAGTATACGATTCAATGACTTTTAATATATTCACAGAGAAATCTATATTTACGTCATCACCATCACCACAATCAACCATAGAGTATTTTCATTACTCTAAAAAGAAATGCTGCTCTGCTTAGCCACATTCCCCACAAGCCCTAACCAATCATTAATCTACTTTCTGTTTCTATAGATTTGCCTATTCTCTCATCATTTCATGTAAATGGAATCATACAATATTTAGTCCTTTGTTTCTTTCACCTAGAAGAATGATTTCAAGATTTATCCTTGTCACAGCTTATATCAGTACCTCATTTCTTTTTATTGATGACTAATATTCAGTTGTATGGATATACCACATTTGATTTATTTATTCATCAGGTGATGGATGTTTAGGTTGTTTCTACTTTTTTAGCTTTTATGAATTATCATATGTGAAATTTGTGTCTAAGGTTTGGTGTGAACATGTTTTCATTTCTCTGAGGTATATATACCTAGGAGTGGAAGTGCTGGGTTATGAAGTAACTATATTCAACTGTTTTAAAAACTGACAGTTTGTCTTTTTAAGGTGCTGCACCATTTTACATTCCCACCAGCAGTGCATGAAGCTTCCAGTTCCTCCACATCCTCTCTAATACTTGTTATCACCTACTTTTTTTTATTCTATCATTCTCATGGGTGTGAAGTGGTGTATCATTCTAGTTTTGCATTCCCTGATGGTGCAGGATGTTGAGCATCTTTATATGTGCTTCCTGGCTTCCTGTACATCTTCTTTGGAGAAATGTCTATTTAGATCCATTTTTAATTGGGTTATATTACTTTTTATTCAGTTATTTTTGAGTTACCTTTTATTTTTGAGTTATTTTGTATTTGTTTTATTTCTAGATACAAATCCCTTATCAAAAACGTGACTTGCAAAAAAGTCTTTCTTATCCTGAAGGTTGTCTTTTCAATTTCTCAATGGTGTCCTTTGAAGCATAAAAGTTTTTACTTGATGATATCCAGTCTATCTACCTTTTCTTTGTTTCTCATTTTTTTGGTGTCACATCTAAGAAATTGTTGCCTACTCCAAGATTGTGAAGATGCATGCCTATATTTTCTTTTAAGAGCTTTATAGTTTTAGCTCTTACATTTGGATCTTTGACGTATGTTGAGTTAACTTTGGTTTATGGTGTGAGGTAGGGGCCTAACATCATTCTTCTGCATGTGGATAGCCCTTTAATTATTTTTTGACTATATATTTCTACTTATTTTCCAAGTCATTGCTGTAGGGCTTAAAATACACATTTTAATTGATCAGAGCCTAGTTTATTTATTTATTTATGACTGCACAGTGAGGCTTGTAGGACCTCAGTTCCTACCAGGGATTGAACCCAGGCCATGGCAGTGAAAGCACTGGATCCTAACCAATAGACCACTGGGGAACTCCCAGAACCTACTTTAAATTTATATGAACTCAATTTTAGTGAAACCAAAAAACTTTATTCCTTTATAGCTCCATTCCCACCTCCCCTTTGCTGTACTATTATTGTTATAATTATGGTATCTCTGTTAAATATAAAACAACATATTGTTATAATTATTAGTTTATATAATTTAATGTCTTTTAGAGAAGCTGAGAAAAGAAAGGAAAACAAGTGTAAATAGAGTTGGGGGTTATTAAAAATCCCTCCAATGAAGAAATGCTCTCTACTTTGCTTCTCTATCATATCCCCTGCACCTGGAACAGTGTTTGTCACATAGTAGATGCTCATGAAATATATAAATGAATGAATAATGATCTCCATGCAGATAAAAAATGAACTCCCAGAGAAAGAGAGTCCCAATAAGATGTAGCGATGAATAACAAAGACATTAAAGGGAGCAAGGTTGTGTGAGTTATGCTTATTGGGGAGAGGTAATAATCATCCTGAGAAGAAAGAAGAGAATGTCTTTCTCATTCAGTTTCATATGTAACTGAGGCTTAGCAGTGTTGGCACTTAGCAGATGCTCAATAAATGTTGAATGAATGAGTGAAGCATCCTATGGCTGGTGCGCATCTTGGAGAATGAGGCAAGAGAACATCAGTCTTGTAAATCCTTGTGTTCCCCAAATGGATGCAATCTCTGTCTCAGTGCCTGTGGGTCTAAACTGGTGCTTCTTCTGAGCTGGTCTCGCCTTGTGTCCCATGTCCCCACTGGACTACCTGCTCCCTTAGTGTGTCCTAAGCAGGATGTCCAATTATTGAAGGATGAGGCACACAAGCCTGTTGGTTAGGTCTGAGCAGAGGGAAGACAAAATAAATTTATCATTAACCAAGTTGGTAGAGTGAGGGGTGGGCAGTGAGAAGGGGAAGAAGAAAGCTATTGGTGATAGATGGAAGCAGCCAAGAGAAAACCTGTGATCTACATCTGGTACTCACTCATTCACTCACAACATTTTGTTGAAAGCTTGCTTTGTACCAGGTTAGAGATGCATAGAACAAAGTGTCAGCTTTCCCTATGCCAAATATTAAATCCTAGACATAAAAAACTACTGTATTATAAGAACATTTTGGAAATAACTATATAGTCCACTATAGTGGTTAAAATGAGTCCTGAGACTGGAGCTTCCCTGCCTAGGCTTGAATCCTGGATGGATAGAATCGCCTGACCTCCCTTTTCTGTAAAATTGAGATGCATGGAAGGATTAAAATGGTTAATACATATAAAGCTCCTAGAATAGTGCCTACCACATAGTATGTAATATGTAAGAGCTAGCTATTATTACTGATGTAATAACAGATATTAAACAAAGACTGAAATAGTTGAGATTATCAGTAAATTTCAACACAATTTTAGACTTCTCGTTTTCATACTACCTAGCTACCTAGGCAGCTTCTTGTGTGTGTGTGTGTTGGTTGCTCAGTTGTGTCCAATTCTTTGTGACCCCATGGACTGTAGCCCACCAGGCTCCTCTGTCCATGGGATTCTTCAGGCAAGAATACTGCAGTGGGTGACCATGCCCTTCTCCAGGGGATCTTCTCAACTCAGGGATCGAACCCAGGTCTCCCACATTGCAGGCAGATTATTTATTGTCTAGCCACCAGTAAAGCCAGGCATCTTCTTAGTGGCAGTCAATCATGTAAATATGGATTTATCATGTTACAGCTTGAGTCGTTATGAAGCAACTCTCTTCTTAACATTCGCTTATTTCGTGTTGTTAAGCAATCACTATGACAAGAGCTGTTTTCTCCCTTTGAAAAACCAGCTCTACTCTTAAGATTACCAGAACAGAGAGGAGCCCCCTGGATAGATGATTCAGAGGGCTAGAAAGCAGTTGTTTTTCTTTCAAATTAGGTTGCTTTTAATGAATTCCTGCCAGAGATTTCAAAGCTGTGTCAGATCAATGAACTCAGGAATCAAAGGCTCCACAGGTGATGTTCTTAATGTAAATGTATGAGCCATTCGCAACACTAATTAATGACTGTTCCTAGCTGGTTTTATCTTGGAAGACAGCAGCACCATGAAAGTTTCTTTTTTTAAGGCTTAAAAAAATTCTTTAGAAAGATACAGTAGAAAGGTTGGATATTTATTTCCATTACTGAATACAAGAACCCTCCCCTCCCCCTTCTCCAACACTCCCCATCAGTGTTCTATAATCCACTTGTATTGCTTGGACCTTTAAAGTACCATTCACTTGTACAATCAAGATTTGTCTTACTGTAGAACTGCAGGGTCCCTTCCACTCAATTTTCTCTGTAGAAACACAGAACATACTTCAAACTCCAAACATTGGTACCCAGTGTGATGGGTACCCATCTGTGATGGGTACCCACTGTACTGCAGATTGCCTATTTTAAGCCATGCATGCTCAGTGAGTATCCAGGTCATTGGATCCTTAGTAAACGCATCATGTGGAAAGGGGATTTTTGACACATAACAGGTGTTTAATAAATGTTTGTTAAATGAATGAATGATGGTGGTGATGGTGAGCTGACAATAAATTTATTATAAATGGGACTCTCATGTAGATTTTTACCCTGAATGATCCCAGACAAGTCATTTAACCAGATCATTCTCTGCCTCAGTTTACATGTCTTTAAAAGAAAGTATTGATTAGAATATAATTAGTGGTTTTAGGAGTAGAATAGAACTATGTTCATTCAAAATTGATTACACTGAAGACTTCTACGGCTCAATTTCACCTGATAACCTTATCTTTGACAAAGGAGGCAAGAATATACAATGGATTAAAGACAATCTCTTTAACAAGTGGTGCTGGGAAATCTGGTCAACCACTAGTAAAAGAATGAAACTAGAGCACTTTCTAACACCATACACAAAAATAAACTCAAAATGGATTAAAGATCTAAACATAAGACCAGAAACTATAAAACTCCTAGAGGAGAACATAGGCAAAACACTCTCTGACATACATCACAGCAGGATCCTCTATGACCCACCTCCCAGAATATTGGAAATAAAGGCAAAAATAAACAAATGGGACCTTATTAAACTTAAAAGCTTCTGCACAACAAAGGAAACTATAAGCAAGGTGAAAAGACAGCCTTCAGAATGGGAGAAGATAATAGCAAATGAAGCAACTGACAAACAACTAATCTCAAAAATATACAAGCAACTCCTACAGCTCAACTCCAGAAAAATAAATGACCCAATCAAAAAATGGGCCAAAGAACTAAACAGACATTTCTCCGAAGAAGACATACAGATGGCTAACAAACACATGAAAAGATGCTCAACATCACTCCTTATCAGAGAAATGCAAATCAAAACCACTATGAGGTACCATTTCACGCCAGTCAGAACGGCTGCGATCCAAAAGTCTACAAGCAATAAATGCTGGAGAGGGTGTGGAGAAAAGGGAACCCTCTTACACTGTTGGTGGAAATGCAAACTAGTACAGCCACAATGGAGAACAGTGTGGAGATTCCTTAAAAAACTGGAAATAGAACGGCCTTATGACCCAGCAATCCCTCTGTTGGGCATACACACTGAGGAAACCAGTGTTTCCTCAGTTTTGAGGAGATTGAATTTGAGGAATTGAAAGAGACATGTGTACCCCAATGTTCATCGAAGCACTGTTTATAATAGCCAGGACATGGAAGTAACCTAGATGTCCATCAGCAGATGAATGGATAAGAAAGCTGTGGTACATATATACAATGGAGTATTACTCAGCCATTAAAAAGAATACATTTGAACCAGTTCTAATGAGGTGGATGAAACTGGAGCCTATTATACAGAGTGAAGTAAGCCAGAAGGAAAAACACCAATACAGTATACTAACACATATATATGGAATTTAGAAAGATGGTAACAATATCCCTGTATACGAGACAGCAAAAGAGACACTGATGTATAGAACAGTCTTTTGGACTCTGTGGGAGAGGGAGAGGGTGGGATGATTTGGGAGAATGGCATTCAAATACGTATAATATCATATATGGAACGAGTCGCCAGTCCAGGTTCAATGCACCATACTGGATGCTTGGGGCTGGTGCACTGGGACGACCCAGAGGGATGGAATGGGGAGGGAGGAGGGAGGAGGGTTCAGGATGGGGAACACATGTATACCTGTGGCGGATTCATTTTGATATTTGGCAAAACCAATACAATATTGTAAAGTTTAAAAATAAAATAAAATTAAAAAATAAAAGAAAGTATTGATTAGAATATAATTAGTGGTTTTAGGAGTAGAATACAACTATGTTCATTCAAAATTGATTACACTGAAGACTTCTATGGCTCAATTCACCTGATTACAGCAAGGAGCAGGGAAGCAATCTAAACACTGATGTATAGAACAGTCTTATGGACTCTGTGGGAGAGGGAGAGGGTGGGAAGATTGGGGAGAATGGCATTGAAACATGTAAAATATCATGTATGAAATGAGTTGCCAGTCCAGGTTCGATGCACGATACTGGATGCTTGGGGCTGGTGCACTGGGATGACCCAGAGGGATGGAATGGGGAGGGAGGAGGGAGGAGGGTTCAGGATGGGGAACACATGTATACCTGTGGGGATTCATTTTGATATTTGGCAAATCTAATACAGTTATGTAAAGTTTAAAAATAAAATAAAATTAAAAAAAAAAAAAATAAACACCAGGTTATACACTTGTCGGGAGTCTTACACTGGTCATTAGGACAGTGAGCACTCGCTCTTATTTGGCCTGGAAGGGACCTCTCCTTCCAGGAATGGATGCTAATAGGTAGGAGTAGTGCAGTGAATACTCAACTACATCAGAAGCCTCCAATATTTTGGTAGCAGGGACTGTGGAAGACAATTTTTCCATGGGTTGGGTGCGGGGTGAGGGATGGTTCAAGCGAATGGGAGCCACAGATGAAGCTTCACTCGCTCACCTGCCACGCCCCTCCTGATGTGTGGCCTGATTCCTAACAGGCCATGGACCAGTACCAGTCTGTGGCTCAGGTACTGGGGATGCCTGAGCTACATGATTATCTATCCTCACTGAGTATTCAAACTAAGAGAAATAACACATATAAGTAAAATAATCACAATATATATCATCCAAACAAGGACACTTTAGCAAATAAAGAGCTGATAATTAATCGCATTGGGAAACACTTGGACATCTTAAGCAAACCAGAATGTACAGTCAGCCTGGGTCTATGCCATCCACAGAAGCAGTCTCAAGTGTACAGGATCAGTTTTGCCCTTTTTCACCTAACTGGAGATTTTCCCTTCCTGACTCCACCCTTTGCCTGTGATAGAACTCTCAAGATCTCAGATCTAATACTCTTAACATCTGAGGTAGATCTCGTGTGCGTGTGTGCTCAGTCGCTTAGTCATGTCCAACTCTTTGAGACTCTGTGGACTATAGCCTGCCACGTCCCTCTGTACATGGGATTTACCAGGCAAGAATACTGGAGTGGGTTGCCATTTCTTCTTCCAGGGGATCTTTCTGACCCAGGGATTGAACCCACGCCTCCTACATCTTCCTGCATTGGCAAGTGGATTCTTTATCACCAAGCCACCTGGGAAACTCCAGATCTCTTGTAGCTTGACCTTTATTGGCTAGTTGCGGCACCTGTGTTTCTCATTATAAAATCATTAGCATTACTGAGGCAACTATAAGTGAGGCGTGTGCCTTCTGCTCCACTTGGTGAAATTCTTCCTGTGTTTTTAGCTAATTTCCTGAAGTGAGCGTTCTACTGTTACTCAAGCCTCATTTTGTCTGGTTTTCTACAGGTCTTGGTGACCTGCTCACATTTTCCTGAATTTATTCACAACCCATTGCATTTCTACTAGTGAATCATGCTCACTTTCCTTCCTCCAGTATGGTAGATTATCCCCTCTAGCACTGCCCACTCAATAGTCATAGGATATTGACACTTTAGCTGTCTGTGAAAATGAAAGTGTTAGTCTCTAAGTCATGTCCGACTCTTTGGGACCACATGGACTATAGCCTACCAGGCTCCTCTGTCAATGGGATTCTCCAGGCAAGAATGCTGGAGTGGGTTGCCATTCTCTTCTCCAGAGACTCTTCCCAACCCAAGGATTGAAACTGGGTCTCCTGCACTGCAGGCAGATTCTTTACCGCCTGAGCCACCAGGGAAGCCCTGTACTGCTAGAATATCCATGTATTTTGGAGGAAAAGAGTCAGGTGTTTTGTACATTAGCTCAACAAATATTTAATTGAGCTCTTACTGTGAGCCAGATACTGTTTAAAGTCTTGGATATATAATCTAGCCTCTGATTTGTCTGTTGGTTTTCTTTCTCTCTTTTTTAATGCTTTTTAAAAGTGTGTTTTCTTCTAAAGACCTAAGCAGTTTTTAACTATTTATTTATTTATGGCTAAGCAGGTCTTTGTTTCTGCTCGAGGGTTTTCTCTAGTTGCCACCAGTGGAGGCTACTCTCTAGTTGCCATGTGCGGGCTTCTCATTTCAGTGGCTTCTCCTGTTGCGGAGCACGGGCTCTAGGGTACATAGGCCTCAGTACTTGGGGCACATGGATTAGTTGTGGGACACAGGCTTAGTTGCCCCATGGCATGTGGGATCTTCTCGGATCAGGGGTCAAACCTGTACCCTCTATTGCTGGCAGGTGGATTCTCAACCACTGCACCTCGAGGGAAACCCCTATTGGTTTTCTTCATGGTATCTTTTGATATCCAGAAATGTTAAATGCCAGTGAAGTTAAACTTAATTTTTTTCCCTTTTAAGGTTTATGCTTTTTGTATCCCATCCAAAAATCTTGTCCTACTTCAGTTCAGTTCAGTTCAGTCACTCAGTCATATCTGACTCTTTGCGACCCCATGGACTGCAGCATGCCACACTTTCCTGTCCATCACCAACTCCCGGAGTCTGCTCAAACTCATGTCCATCGAGTCAGTGATGCCATCCAACCATCCCATCCTCTGTCGTCCCTTCTCCTCCTGCCTTCACTCTTTCCTAGCATCAAGGTCTTTTCCAATGAGTCAGTTCTTCTCATCAGGTGGCCAAAGTATTGGAGCTTCAGT
Source organism: Bubalus bubalis (assembly GCF_019923935.1). NCBI lineage: Eukaryota > Metazoa > Chordata > Mammalia > Artiodactyla > Bovidae > Bubalus > Bubalus bubalis. Next base: position 31,330,410 of record NC_059175.1, on the reverse strand, counting down.
TTTAGCACCCATCTCTCCCATGGATATTCAGGATTGATTTCCTTTAGGATTGACTGGTCTAATCTCCTTGTAGTTCAAGGGACTCTCAAGAGTCTTCTCCAACACCACAGTTCAAAAGCATCAGTTCTTTGGCACTCAACTTTCTCTATGGTCTGACTCTCAAATACATACATGACTACTGGAAAAACCCTAGCTTTGACTAGATGGACCTTTGTTGGCAAAGTAATGTCTCTGCTTTTTAATATGCTGTCTAAGTGGGACATAGCTTTTCTTCCAAGGAGCAAGTGTCTTTTAATTTCATGGCTGCAGTCACCATCTGCAGTGATTTTGGATCACAAGAAAATAAAGTCTGTCACTGTTTTCATTGTTTCCCCATCTATTTGTCATGAAGTGATGATGGATGCCATGTTTTAGTTTTTTGAATGTTGAGTTTTTAAAGTTGAGTGAAAAGGCCAATTTTTTCACTCTCTTCTTTCACCTTCATCAAGAGACTCTTTAGTTCTTCACTTTCTGCTATAAGGGTGGTGTCATCTGCATATCTGAGGTTATTGATATTTCTCCTGGCAATCTGGATTCCAGATTGTGCTTCATCCAGTCCAGCATTTCTCATGATGTACTCTGCATAGAAGTTAAATAGGCAGGGTGACAATATACAGCCTTGATGTACTCCTTTCTCAGTTTGGAATCAGTCCATTGTTCCATGTCTGGTTCTAACTGTTGTTTCTTGACCTGCATACAGATTTCTCAAGAGGCAGATAAGGTGGTCTGGCATTCCCATCTCTTTAAGAATTTTCCAGGTCCTGGAGATATTCTCCTATGTATACTTCTAGAAGCTTTATGGTGCTAGGTTTTATGTTTAAGTCAATGATCTATCTCAGATTAATTTTTATGTATGGTGTAGTATAAGGTTAAGGTTCAACTTTTATTTACACAGACATCCAGTATATCCAGCACCATTTGTTAAAAAAAGACTTTTCTTTCCCCACCGAATTGGCTTGGTGCCCTGGTGGAAAATCAATAATGGACCATATGTGTGGGTCAGTTCCTAGACTCTTTTTGATCTTTTGGTCTATCCTTCCACACTGTCCCAATTACTGTAGCTTTTATAGAAATAGTCCAAATAAAAGAGTATGATCACCACCCTGAAGGAGCTTACAATCTGATTTATGAGAGAGACAGACAACATAGAAGTCATAATTGTACAAAGAGATGGAGAAATTCACCATGCTAGCTACAGATGTTGGAAGTACAAAAGAGAACCCTGCCTGGTTTAAGTGGGTGGGTGCGCAGGCATCCTGAATGAGGTAACACCTAAAGCAATCCTGAAGGAGGCTGTGGGGGCCTGGGCCTGGTACCCTCAAGGGAGAGAGGAAGCCAGTGTGGCTGGGGTGGCGCGAGTGAAGTGGAGATTGGAAGAGATGACATCAAAGGGGAACCGGACTGTACTGGGAACAGCCTTGAAGGTAATTTTAAGGGCCTCGGCTTTTACTCCAAATGAGAACAGACGGCATCCAAGGGTTCTGAATAGAGAAGTGACATGATCTGATATCTTTCAGAAGGATCCTCCTGGATGCTCTGTTTGAAAGAGACCATGTCTGAGCTGGTTTCAGAGCTTCTGATTTACCTGGCCGGTGGGTGCCAAATAAAACAGAAGCTCTGAGACCACCTAAAGAGACTAACTATAATCCAAAAAAAATCTGATGGTGGGACTTCCCTGGTGATCCACTGGTTAATAATCCACCTGCCAATGTGGGGGACACGGGTTCAAACCATGGTCTGGGAAGATTCCACATGGCAACAAAGCCCACTCGGTCACAACTGTTCAGCCAGCACTCTAGAACCTGTGAGCTGCAACTGCTGAGCCCATGTGCCGCAACTACCAAAGCCTACTCACCTAGAGCCTGCGAACGACAACTAGAGTAGCCCTTGCTGTCCTCAACTAGAGAAAGCCTGTGCGCAACTATGAAGACCCAGTGCAGCCAAAAATAAATAAATGTTAATTAAATAATTTAAAAAAATCTGACGGTGTCTTGGACTCTGATAATAATTAGATGATTTGGGTGTGAATAATATTGGGGTGAGGGCTTCCTAGGTGGCGCTAGTGGTAAAGAACCTGCCTGCCAATGCAGGAGACCTAAGAGACATGGGTTCAATCCCCAGAATGGAAAGATCCCCTGGAGGAGGGCATGGCAACCCACTCCAGTATTTTTGCTTGGAGAATCCCATGGATAGAGGACCCTGGCTGGCTACAGTCCATAGTGTTGCAAAGAGTTAGACATGACTGAGCACAGCACATAGTTGCTGCTGCTGCTAAGTTGCTTCTGTTGTGTCCGACTCCATGCAACCCCATGGACTGCAGCCCACCAGGCTCCCCCGTCCCTGGGATTCTCCAGGCAAGAACACTGGAGTGGGTTGCCATTTCCTTCTCCAATGCATGAAAATAAAAAATTAAAGTGAAGTCACTCAGTTGTGTCTGACTCTTAGCGACCCCATGCACTGCAGCCTACCAGGCTCCTCTGTCCATTGGATTTTCCAGGAAAGAGGACCGGAGTGGGTTGCCATTGCCTTCTCTAATAGCACATAGTAGACACCTGAGAAACGATAGCCGGTAGTAGGTGTTCTATGGGGGGAATAATGACAAAATCGTGAGTCAGACTCTCTTGATTCCACCCCACTCCCATGTCAACACTTACTCCTTCGGTGGCCTTTGCCCTTTCTTCTTTCCTGGGTTGTCTTCTAATACTTCTATAAGAAACCTTCAAATCTGGCTTTCTAAATTGTTTATGAGTGGAAAAGGGACTCTCCTATTTCAGCATGTCCATGCAGGCTTCTGGATTTTTTTATCATCTCACTCATGTGAAGACTACAAAGGTCCAGAAGGGGGCGATGTGACACTTGGACTTCAGGAGGGCCTTTTTTTCCCATAAATACTTTGGAATTCATCCTCCATTGTTAAAATCATCAATATCAGGTCAGGGCTGGAATGATCTATCGCTGTCATGGGGTCCAATATTCTCACTTGCCAGTAAAGATGCTAAAGCTCAGAGACGGGAAGGGACTTGCTTAAGGCCCCACAGACGTTAGTGGGAGTTGAGACTTGAACCTCATTCTGACCCGAGTCCGTGCTAATTCCACAACCCCATCTGGTCCTTTGATTTGGGAGAATCACTGACAAAAGCCAAGTTTCTCAAACTTGTGTCATGTAAAAATTACTTTTAAAGGAATACAATTCTCACAACTCCTTGGACTTAAATTATTTAGATAACTATAAGCAAAAATTCTACTTTAAAGACACCAAAAAAGTATGAATACGAAACTCCATTTATATTCTCTTTCCTTGTAGCTTATAAACAGCTATAAAGCAAAACAAAGTTTACTAAATTAAATTTAAACAGAAATTCAATGAAATTTAGATTAACAATGTTACCTGAAAATTATGGATGAAATTCTTTTGACAAAGTTGGTTTGTTCCTCGTAAATTAAGTAAATATGGTACTTTTTTAAAAAACAATGACATACTTTTTCATATCACCTTATTTTCTTTCATATGACCAGTCCTCAATAAGTATTTGTGACTTTGTATACATGATTTGAAATCTTTTGAGATGCAAGAAAACCAAAATCTGAAGTCTCTGCAGTTGCTATTTCTATCAATGACCCACATACTTTCTATCTATCTAGATAGATAGAAACTTCTAATTTTGGAAATAATTATATGTTTTATAAATGATTCAAACAATACAGAAATACATGAAGAAATGAAACAAGTTCATTCTGTAAATATCATAAAAGTTGTATAACATTAGGTCAGACTGATAGTTAAATAGTAATGTGTCCAGATTAAAAAAAAAATTTTTTTTTTTGGCCATGAGATGCAGCATAAATAATAAAATAGAAATATTTAGTCCCCTCATCAGGGATGGAGCCCATGCCCCCTGCACTGGCAGCACAGAATCCTAACCACTGGACTACCAGGGAAGTCCCCAGATAAAACTTTAATGTGGTAGAATAGTAGTTTTCAAATCTGGCTACACAACACAATCACTTGGGAAACTGAAAAACAGATAAAAAAGCATGCCTTCCTTCAAGACCAATTAAACCAGAACCTTTGGGACAGGGCCTGGGCTTCTGCATTTTTACAAAGCTCTGAGGTAATTTTGATGCAGTCAAGGCTGAAAGCCACTGTAAGGGAAGAAAGAAAGAACAGGCCGCAGGGGCGTAACTAGCCTCCTCCGCCACACTCCTTGTCACTACCCCACTTCTGTACCACCCACTTCCCTGCCCCTTCCCAGTTGTCATCCACGAGTTCAAGATTTTTCTTCCAGACCTTTTTTCTATGAATACCCAGATGTACATATGCATGTGGTTTGTCCCAGCACCGAATAGTGACTTCTGAATTTGTGTGTAGTTGGGTTTTGGGTTAGTAATATTACTGGAAGAGGTGTGTTTGCATGGCCCTTTACATTCATTTAAGAAAATATGAATAATCTATATCAAAGAATGGGGGAATTTGATGGAGAATTTAGGTGGTAGGAGAGCTAAAGTCTACACAAGTTGCCTCTCGGTTCTGTCCCTATGAGCATCATAAACTGAATCATCTTTTGCCAATGGTTTGAAATGTCATCTCTAGTACCCATTAAGTTTCCATATCTATGAAGATTTTTAAAAATTCTCTATTCTACTAGTGCAAATCACTACTGCATGCTGAGATTTGTTCAGTTTTTTATATTTAGTAACTTCTCTCTTGTCCCTTGCTACCAACACCCTTTGCTCGCTTACCTCCACTGCTGGGTAAATATTTAAGAATGCTCAGATGTGTTGCTTATACTGTGTAAAGGGATCATTTATGAGAAATGTGAGGATCTTAATAAAGACTTCAAATCCACCTGAAATTTTTATGATGATGAAAGTGAAAGCTTTGTTCTCCTGTATGACTGTAGCCTTCCAGCCCCTCCTGCCATGTTAGACTTTCTGGAGTTCTGCTCCAATAGAAAAAAAACGTTTTCTCTAACATCCCCTATGGCCATCCCTCAAAGTTTATTCCTGCTTCTTTGTGAACACATTACATTAGAGCTGAAGAAAGTTATAAGGCAGGAAAAGAGCAGTTTCTGCTTTGACTTGCAAATATTTTTAATCCCCTAAAAATAAGCCATGAGCTACAAATAGGCATGAATGTTCCTGTACTGCATTTCCTAAATTAGTTATTTCTGAGGAGATGTAGAATTCATTTTGTTTTTCTGCTCAGGGCCACCTGCTTGTGATTCAACCGATGATTTCATTCTGTATCTTAATGCCTTTCCTTATTTGTTTGGAGGCAGGCATGCTCTCTCAGAAAAGCTGGGAAGACCTGTGTTTTGGAAATGAATTATAACTGAGGTTTATATCTTTATGGGGAAGAGCTTGAGTCGCTCTGGACATGTCGCTACTGGAACATGTCCCCATTCTCTTGCTCATGTGTTTAAAATTCCTGGTTTCACGTGTTGTAAGGGTAACTTAAATATGCAGTCTTCACTCTCTTTGAGTAAACTGTCAAGACATCAAGGACAACTTTCTTAATTTCAGATAGCCTTGGTTTTGTTTATTGTTTTAATCGGTGCAAAGGAAGCGACAGTACCTCACCTCACAGGGTTGTCAGGTCATTCATCTATTCATTCACTCAGTCATCTGCTGCACTGTTGCCTGTTGTAAAATACCATAAATATTATATTTTTTGATCTAGTAGATTTTAGCAATTTTTAAAACTGCATTATACAAAAATTTAATATAGATAGAAAAATGATGTATTTTTTGTATAGATACAAATGCGTTTGTATCTATACAAAATGTACAGATACAAAATGGATTTGTATCTATACAAAATGTACAAATACAAAATATGTTTAAATACAGATACAAAAATTTTTTTTGTACAGATACAAAAGTGGTATATTTCCAAGGTTAAAAGATACTTAATCACTAAGAAGGCAGGCATGGCACCCTACTCCAGTACTCTTGCCTGGAAAATCCCATGGATGGAGGAGCCTGGTAGGCTGCAGTCCATGGGGTCACTAAGAGTCGGACACGACTGAGTGACTTCACTTTCACTTTTCACTTTCATGCATTGGAGAAGGAAATGGCAACTCACTCCAGTGTTCTTGCCTGGAGAATCCTAGGGACGGGGGAGCCTGGTGGGCTGCCGTCTATGGGGTCGCAGAGTCGGATATGACTGAAGTGATTTAGCAGCAGCAGCAGCAATCACTAAGAAACTATGTCATCCTACGCCTCACAGAGGTGGGCCGCTTCCACCCAGTTAGCTACATTTGTGGATTAAACTAGGCTAATCTATTTTCTGTTTCATTTTATAGTGAATTGTTTTCATAATCTTCCTCTTGGGACCCAAATTCTTACAGCTGTCTTACTGACAGTTAATTGAGGATTTTATAACTTTGTCTAACTCTGAAATCAGAGTTGTAAGAAAATGCCAATGAGATAAAGGTATTCTGTAAGAATGAATTCCACAGTCAAATAAACCTGGAGAACACTGAATTAAACAAACAAACAAAAAACAGATTTTATTTGTGTATGTGTTTTAAATACCGCAAGATAGTGAGGTACTAACGCAGAAATCTAAGAAGGGTGAACATGCACCATTCCCAGGTGTATTTGACTATGGACTTATTGACTGCCCTTGCCTTTTTCTCTGATGATGTTTCTATAAAACCTAGAGCAGAATTGGTAAATTAGCAACCTGACAGTCAAATCTGGCTGGAGGGGTCTGTTTCACATGGCCACATAGTGTTTTTAAAATATTTGAACCACCATTTAAAGATTGAGAGAGTTGACTAAAAATGTATTGATTTCCAGTTGCCTTTAAAGGATTAAAAGGCTTAGGAAAAGCAAGCTTGCCTTCCAGCGTGGCCGCCCATGTTGTTGCTGGGCCTGGCTGCCTTATCATGCTGGGGTTGGGGGCTGCACTATGCCCCGGTGAACACCTGCAGAGCCCTCCTGGGCACTGGAATCTGTGACCATGATGGTCAAGAGCGCCTCAACAGTGGCAGAGCTTAGTGTGGAAAAAGTCAATTGATGTAAGCCCATCAGCCCAGGTGGACGGCCATGGTCACGAGTGTAAGGGTAATGCAGAGACCCAGCCTGGAGGCTGGGAAAGTAGCCTGTGAATGTGTCAAGGAGCCACGTTGCTGTTCATCTCTAGGGCAGAGTCAATACGTTCATTTTCCATTCACTTTAGTTTCCCAACGGCTGACATCCCTGCTCGCCACCTCCCATGGGGATCTTGATGGGTGTGTTGGGGAATACAAAGCTGGGGCCAAAAGCTAATAAGGTGCAAATAATTTTTAAATGTTAAAATCGATTTTTAAATGGAGCGTGTTTGCTAATGATCTCCCCCGAGGGTCCACTGCATCTGAGGAGGATTACAGGAGCTTTGGCTGTCCTCCCATCCTGTCGCCACACGGAGAGAAAACCCAGCTTTTTTTTCTAAGCAAACCCGTGCCTGGCCTTGCCAACCAAGGAAGAAGTTGTCTGTGAGCCTTGCCTAGAAGTTTTATAATTTAAACTCAGACAAAGAGAACAAAGATGAAATGGTTTTCTTTGATATTATTTTCACAGTGGGTTGCAAGTCAAGAAAATAAATGATCGAGTAAGCTCCGTTTTCTTTAATCTTATTTAATACATTGCTATGCAGCCACAGCAAGCTAATAATTAAGAACCATTCTGCCTCCTCCAGAGGCTTTGATCTACAGTGACGCGACTCTTGTATTTTTGGCTGGTTGGGTTTCTAAGCTCTCATTAATGTCCATAAAAACTGGTCAAAATCAAAAGGGCAGAGAGTAAAACAACAACAAACCATGCTAGCATCTAAGAAAAGGGAGGATTTTGTCTGCAATTATGTATGTCATAATTTCCATTCTTTGCTTATTTTCAGCATGATATAGCTTGATATTTTAGGACACGACTAGAAAACAGTCCAAATATAAGCTATTTATAGTAATCTCACAACCTCTAATCAGTATTTCTGCTTCCAGATATCTAAGAGAAGTCTTCAGGAAGAAAAAAAAAATCCTGCAAAATAAAAATGAATATTCATCACCAAATAGGATGTATCTTTCTAGTTAGATATTTTCTTCTATTTTTATACTCTGTTGGAATTTGTGAGAATCTGGAGTTTTCCCCCATTCATCACTAATTTTGAAATTTCTGAGATTTGTAGGCAGTTCAAGTACAATAGAAACCGTGTGTCTTTATTGGGAGCACAATAGTGTGAGTCTGGGAATTCTGATAATTAGATGTTGGACTTCGTGAATGGATGGTCCTCCGTTTTTCGGTCTCTTTAAACAGCTCTTCAATTGAATTCCTAAATTTCAGTTTCCCAGAGCTCTCTTTCTTGTTCTTTGAGGGTTTTTGTTTTGGTTTGGTTTTAGCACTTTGTTCTGCTTTTATGGATGCAGTATTTTATCTTTTGTCCCATGTTGCTTTCTGTTTTCTTCAAGTTCCTTTCAGTCACTCCTATTTGGGTTGGGTTTGCTTTCTTTCTTTCATTTGGGAGCCTTTCCTCAGGTGTCTGGTGCCTCTTGACTGGACATTCATTCTAAGAAGAAGGCACTCAGATCTGATTGGAAGTTCCTTGCCTGCAAGTGAAACTGGCACCTGGAGGACTGCACGGTTGGTGGTCAGGCGGGTTGGAGAACTTCCAAGTATGGGTTTCAGGAGGTCTTTTCTCTTTAACCAAAAGAGAAATCCCCTGCCTGGCAGCTTTTGTACCTGTTTCCCTTTATTCTGGAAACTCAGAGCATAGGACTGCAGAGAGAAGAGGGGAACAGGAGATTCCATATCCGAGTCTGAGCTAAGGGACCGTCCTGTGCCTTGTGTGCCTGAGCTGCTCTGTGTGAGCAGAGAGAGCAGCACCGCTCTGAGAAGAGAGAGGGTTGGGCTCCTACTGCTCTGCGTTCAGACAACCCCCATGGTTTTGGTCTTTTTCAGTCCTCCAGACCCTGAGGTAGTTGGTCTCTTACAGTTTGAATTCTCTCGAGTGTTCAGAAAGGTGCATCTCATTGGCATGTCCTGATGTGGAATTCCAACCAGTTCATTGTAAGGAAATCTGCTGCTGCTGCTAAGTTGCTTTAGTCATGTCCGACTCTGTGCAACCCCATAGACGGCAGCCCACCAGGCTCCCCCGTCCCTGGGAATCTCCAGGCAAGAACACTGGAGTGGGTTGCCATTTCCTTCTCCAATGCATGAAAGTGAAAAGTGAAAGTGAACTCGCTTAGTTGTGTCTGACTCTTAGAGACCCCATGGACTGCAGCCTACCAGGCTCCTCTGTCCATGGGATTTTCCAGGCAAGAGTACTGGAGTGGGGTGCCATTGCCTTCTCTGAAAGAAATCTAGTCCTGAATATTCATTGGAAGGACTGATGCTGAAGCTGAAACTCCAATTTTTTTGCCACCTGATGTGAAGAACTGACTCGTTGGAAAAAGGCAGGAGAAGAGGGGGACAACAGGATGAGATGGTTGGATGGCATCACTGACTCAATGGACATGAGTTTGAGTAAGCTCTGGGTGTTAGTGATGGACAGGGAGGCCTGGCATGCTGCAGTCCATGGGGTCGCAAAGAGTTGGACACGACTGAGTGACTGAACTGAACTGATATAGAATTTTAGGTTGCAGTTTTCTCTACCTTCTTTACAGTCATTAACCACTCTTCAATTTGCTTTCCATCTCCCCAAAACATGTGGACACCTTGCATCTGCTATTACTTCTCTTACACTGTTTATCCTTATGGGTTTATGCCTTTTCCCCTTCCGATTCCTATTGCGGAGTTTTGGAAGGAACTAGAGATAAATGAAGGACTTCCCTGGTAGCTCAGATGGTAAAAAAGTCTGCCTACAATACAGGAAGCCCAGGTTTGATCCCTGGGTCCGGAAGATCCCCTGGAGAATAGAATGCAACCCACTTCAGTATTCTTGCCTGGAGAATTCCATGGAGAGAGGAGCCTAGTGGGTTACAGTTCATGAGATCACAAAGAGTCAGACATGACTGAGCAACTAACACACACACAAAGATAAATGAAAGTCTAAAATTCTGTATTTAACTGGATAAGTTCAAGTTCAGTCACTCAGTCATGTCTGATTCTTTGCAACACTATGGACTGCAGCATGCCACATTTTTCTTGTCCATCATCAGCTCCCGGAGCTTGCTCATCTCATGTCCATTGAGTCAGTGTTGCCATCCAACCATCTCATTCTCTGTTGTCCCCCTCTCCTCCTGCCTTCAGTCTTTCCCAGAATCAGGGTCTTTTCCAATGAATCAGTTCTTCGAATCAGGTGGCCAAAATATTGGAGCTTCAGCATCAGTCCTTCCAATAAATATTCAGGACTGATTTCCTTTAGGATTGATAGGTTTGATCTCCTTGCAGTCCAAGGGACTCTCAAGAGTCTTCTCCAACACCACAGTTCAAAAGCATCAATTCTTCAGTGCTCAACTTTCTTTACAGTAAAACTCACATCCATACATGTCTACTGGAAAAACCCTAGCTTTGACTAGATGGACCTTTGTCGGCAAAGTAATGTCTCTGTTTTTTAATATGCTGTCTAGGTTGGACATAGCTTTTCTTCCAAGGAGCAAGAGTCTTTTAATTTCATGGCTGCAATCACCGTCTGCAATGATTTTAGAGCCTAAGAAAATAAAGTCTGTCACTCTTTCCATTGTTTCCCCATCTATTTGCCATGAAGTGATGGGACTGGATGCCATGATCTTTGTTTTTTGAATGTTGAGTTTCAAGCCAGCTTTTTCACTCTCCTCTTTCACTTTCATCAAGAGGCTCTTTAGTTCTTCTTCGCTTTCTGCCATAAGGGTAGTGTCATCTGCATATCTGAGGTTATTGATATTTATCCCAGCAATCTTGATTCCAGCTTGTGCTTCATCCAGTTCAGCATTTTGCATGATGTACTCTACATTTGAGTTAAATAAGCAGGGTGATAATATACAGCCTTGATGTAGTCCTTTCTCAATTTGGAACCAGTCTGTTGTTCCATGTCCAGTTCTAACTGTTGCTTCATGACCTGCATACAGATTTCTCAGGAGGCAGGTCAGGTTGTCTGGTATTTCCATCTCTTTAAGAATTTTCCACAGTTTATTCTGACCCACACAGTCAAAGGCTTTAGTGTAGTCAATGAAGCAGAAGTAGATATTTTATTGGAATTCTCTTGCTTTTTCTATGATCTAGCAGATGTTGACAGTTTGATCTCTGGTTCCTCTGCCTTTTCTAAATCCAGCTTGAACATCTGGGAGTTCTCAGTTCATGTACTGTTGAAGCCTCACTTGGAGAATTTTGAGCATTACTTTGCTAGCCTGTGAAATGAGTCCAATTGTGTGGTAGTTTGAACATTCTTTGGCATTGCCTTTCTTTGGGATTGGAATAAAAACTGATCTTTTCCAGTCCTGTGGCCACTGCTGAGTTTTCCATATTTGTTGGCATATTGAATGCAGCACTTTCACAGTATCATCTTTTAGGATTTAAAGTAGCTCAACTGGAATTCCATCACCTCCACTAGCTTTGTTTGTAGTGATGCTTCCTAAGGCCCACTTGACTTCCCATATTCCAGGATGTCTGGCTCTAGGTGAGTGATCACACCATCATGGTTATCTGGATCGTGAAGATCTTTTTTGTATAGTTCTGTATATTCTTGCCACCTCTTAATATCTTCTGCTTCTGTTAGGTCCATACCGTTTCTGTCGTTTATTGTGCCCATCTTGCATGAAATGTTCCCTTGGTATCTCTAATTTTCCTGAAGAGATCTCTAGTCTTTCCCATTTGATTATTTTCCTGTATTTCTTTGCATTGATCACTGAGGAAGGCTTTCTTCTCTTTCCTTACATTCTTTGGAACTCTGCTTTCAGATGGGTGTATCTTTCTTTTTCTCCTTTGCCTTTATCTTCTCTTCTTTTCTCAGCTATTTGTAAGGCCTCCTCAGACAACCATTTTGCCTTTTTGCATTTCTTTTTCTTGGGGATGGTCTTGATTACTGCCTCCTGTACAATGTCACAAACCTCCGTCCATAGTTCTTCAGGCACTCTGTCTATCAGATTGAATCCCTTTAATCTATTTGTCACTTCCCATATATAATCAAAAGGGATTTGATTTAGGTCATACCTGAATGGTCTAGTGGTTTTCCCTACTTTCTTCAATTTAAGTCTGAATTTGGCAATAAGGAGTTCGTGATCTGAGCCACAGTCAGCTCCTGGTCTTGTTTCTGTTGACTGTGTAGAGTTTCTCCATCTTTGGCTGCAAGGCATAGAATCAGTCTGATTTTGGCACTGGCCATCTGGTGTGTCCACGGGTAGAGTTGTCGCCTCTTGTATTGTTGTAAGAAGGTGTTTGCTGTGACCAGTGCATTCTCTTGGCAAAACCCTGCTAGCCTTTGTCTTACTTCATTTTGTACTCCAAGGCCAAACTTGCCTGTTATTCCAGGTATCTCTTGACTTTCTACTTTTGCATTCCAGTCCCCTATTATGAAAAGGACATCTTTTTTTCGGTGTTAGTTCTAGAAGGTCTTGAAGGTCATCATAGAACTGTTCAGCTTCTTCGGCATTAGTGGTTGGGGCACAAACTTGGATTACTGTAATATTGAATGGTTTGCCTTGGAAATGAACAGAGATCATTCTGTCATTCTGAAATTGCACCCAAATACTGTAATTCAGACTCTTTTGTTGACTATGAGAGCTACTTCTCATTTAACAGGAAGCTCCTTATTTTCTTTTGATTTTAAAAACAATCCATTAGTATTAGAGAATCAAGTGTGCCAGTGCAGGAGACATAAGAGAGGCAGGTTTAATCCCTCTGTAAGGAAGATCCCCTGGAGGAGGGCATGGCAGCCCACTCCAGTATTCTTGCCTGGAGAATCCCATGGACAGAGGAGCCTGGTGGGCTACAGCCCATAGGGTCACAAAGAGTCAGACACAACTGAAGTGACTTAGCATGCATGCACGGTTGGCAGTTTCCCTATATAACCAAAAGTAAAGCAAAATTTTTGTACACCAATTGTTTAAGATGGCAACACATTACGTATTTTTCTTTTTTTAAATTATTTATCTTTGGCTGCACTGGGTCTTTGCTTCGAGGAGGATTTTTCTAGTTGCAGCACATGGGCTTCTCATTGCTATGGCTTCTCTTGTTGCCAAGCGTAGGCTCTAGGGCCCACAGAATTCAGTAGCTGTGCTTCCAGCCTCTAGAGCACAGGTTAGCAGTTGTGGCACAAGAGCTTACTTGCCCGTGGCATGTGGAATCTTCCTGGACCAGGAATTGGACCAGGAATTACACCCGTGTCCCCTGTGTTGGCAGGCGGATTCTTAACTACTGGACCACGAGGGAAGTCCTAATTTTCTTTTGTAAAGGTAAATACATGCACATGAAAAAAAATTAAGTAAACCATATAAAAGAGTAGTGACAAACACACACCTTTTCCTCATTTCAATTCCCAGTCCAGCAACTTCCCTCCCAGGTGCAATAGCTATTGCTAGTTTCTCAGGTATACCCTCCTGTTTCTCATTTTTTTTTTTTTAATATTTTTATTTATTTATTTGCTGCTCTGGGTCTTTGATGCTGCAGGTGGGATCTTTAATTGTAGCATGGAGGGTCTAGTTCCCTGACCAGTGATCAAACCTGGGCCCCCTGCCTTGGGAGCAAGGAGTCTTATCCACCACTCAACTACCAGGGAAGTCCCCTTATACTTCTGATATCACATTATGTATACTCTGCTGACCTCTTAACAGTATTTCTTGGATATCATAGCTCATTCTTTTTTTTACAAAAGCACAGTAATCCATTATTTTTGTATATGTATGTATTTTATCTTATTCAACGTATCCCTTCTGATGGGCATTTACGCAGTGTCCTTACTATTTACTATACTATATACAATTACTATAAAACAATGCAGCAGTGAATATGTATCTTTATATTCGAAATATGTATGTCTTTGTGAATGTGTGTATAGGATAAATTCTAGAAGTAAAATGCTGAGGCAAGGATTACATACCCTTGTACTTTAATAGCTATAGCCAAGTTGTCCTCCAAGGAATTGTACCAATTTATATCCTCAGTAGCAATGAATGCAAGCTCCTGTTTCACTCTCTAACCAGTGCATTATAACTTTTTTTAGTAGTTTCTAAATATAATTTGTACAAAATCTAATTTCAGAGACTTCCTTGGTGATCCAGTGGTCAAGGCCCTGCCCTTCCACTGCAGGGGACATGGGTTCGATCTCTGTCTGGGAACTAAGATCCTGCATACCATGCAGCATGGCAAAAAACCCCACATAATTTCAGCATAGTTTTATGTCTATTTCTTTGGTTGTGAGATCGGGCATCTCTTTGTATGTTATAAACCCATTTGTATTTTCTGTGAAATGTCTGCTCAGGCTCTCTGTCACTTTCTTTTGGAATATTGTTTTCTTTCTTATTAATTTGTAAAAAATAGCTCCTTATTTAGAAATTAGCTCTTTGTCTTTCATATGCATTGGAAAAATTTCCCTACCATTTATCATTCAATTTGTTTTGTTTGTTTACGATACACTTTTAGCAAATGGAAAGTTATAGTTTTTAAAAATTATTTTATTGAAGTATAGTTGATTTACAATGTTGTGTTAACAGAAAGTTATAATTTTATTTAGTCAGACATTATTTTATTTTATGGTCTTCTCTGAGATTTTTTAAAAGTTTCTGATTTTTTTCTAGTATTTTATGGTTTCATTTATTTTGCATTTATTTGGTGATCTATTTTGGAATTTATTTGAGAGTAGGTGCAAGATAGGGGTTCAGTTTTTTCTAGTTGGTTTGCTAGCTCTCCCAACAAGTTGAGATTCATACTCAATACAATCCCACAGCACCATTTGCAAAACTGTAACAACTTTATTATCTGATCTAAACAGATAATTAAATCTCTGGACTTGAAGGCAAGACAATTGATTCAAGCCCACTGTGTGGATATAGGGGATGTGATCCAAAATAGAGCCTGACTACACTTGGCATTTGTGTCAGATCCCTCCTCCCTCTACGCGGAATTAGGAGGGCAGAAGGGAGAAATTCCTGGGGGCACCTGAAGTCAATCAGGGTAGCAAGTCTAAAACTCCATTGTAAATCCCAGGCCAAAATGAAGCTCAAGATATAGATCTCAAATTGAGAGAGTTGGGGAACCAGGAAAGCAGAGAAGCGCTGGCCAAGCAGTGCCCCAGGGAGTCCGAGAGCAATCCCAGGAGGCATGAGGCCTGGGTGCTTGGGGAGACTTGATCCTCTGAATGGGGCAAGGAGAAGGAAGATTTTGAATTTCTTTTTTTTTTTCTCTCTTTTTAAAAAATTTTTTTAATTTTAATTGGAGGCTAATTACTTTACAATATTGTGGGTTTTGCCATACGTTCACATGAATCAGCCATGGGTGTACATGTGTTCCCTGTCCTGACCCTCCCTCCCACCTCCCTCCCCATCCCATCTCTCAGGGTCATCCCAGTGCACCAGCCCTGAGCACCCTGTCTCATGCATCGAACCTGGACTGGTGATCTATTTCACATATGATAACATACATGTTTCAATGCTATTCTCGCAAATCATCCCACCCTCGCCTTCTCCCACAGAGTCCAAAAGTCTGTTCTTTATATCTGTGTCTCTTTTGCTGTCTTGCATATAGGATCATTGTTACCATCTTTCTAAATTCCATATATATGCATTAATATACTGTATTGGTGTTTTTCTTTCTGACTTACTTCGCTCTGTATAATAGACTCCAGTTTCATCCACCTCATTAGAACTGATTCAAATGCATTCTTTTTAATATGTACCTCAGCTTTCTTGTCCTTTCGTCTGCTGATGGACATCTAGGTTGCTTCCATGTCCTGGCTATTATAAACAGTGCTGCGATGAACATTGGGGTACACGTGTCTCTTTCAATCCTGGTTTCCTTGGTGTGTATGCCCAGCAGTGGGATTGCTGGGTCGTATGGCAGTTCTATTTCCAGCTTTTTAAGGAATCTCCACACTGTTCTCCATAGTGGCTGTACTAGTTTGCATTCCCACCAACAGTGTAAGAGGGTTCCCTTTTCTCTGCACTCTCTCCAGCATTTATTGTTTGTAGACTTCTTGACAGCAGCCATT
The DNA here is from genome assembly GCF_019923935.1 of Bubalus bubalis. Lineage (NCBI taxonomy): Eukaryota > Metazoa > Chordata > Mammalia > Artiodactyla > Bovidae > Bubalus > Bubalus bubalis. Next base: position 31,314,275 of record NC_059175.1, on the reverse strand, counting down.
CTGACCGGCATGAGGTGGTAACTCATTGTGGTTTTGACTTGCATTTCTCTGATAATGAGTGATGTTGAGCATCTTTTCATGTGTTTGTTAGCCATCTGTATGTCTTCTTTGGAGGAATGTCTGTTTAGTTCTTTGGCCCATTTTTTGATTGGGTCGCTTATTTTTCTGGAATTGAGCTGCAGGAGTTGCTTATATATTTTTGAGATTAGTTGTTTGTCAGTTGCTTCATTTGCTATTATTTTCTCCCATTCCGAAGGCTGTCTTTTCACCTTGCTTATAGTTTCCTTCATTGTGCAAAAGCTTTTAAGTTTAATTAGGTCTCATTTCTTTATTTTTGCTTTTATTTCCATTACTCTGGGAGGTGGGTCATAGAGGATCCTGCTCTGATTTGCATCAGAGAGTGTTTTGCCTCTGTTTTCCTCTAGGAGTTTTATAGTTTCTGGTCTTACATTTAGACCTTTAATCCATTTTGAGTTTATTTTTGTGTATGGTGTAATAAAGTGTTCTAGTTTCAGTCTTTTACAAGTGGTTGACCAAAGATTTTGAATTTCTGAACAGTCCTGCAGCAATTCTCAGTCGTATGGGGGAATTCAAAGTAAGCTTTTCCCTACAAAAGAAGGCGGGAGCAGAAATCCTATTACGCACTAGTAGGTAGCTCGGGTCTTGAAAATGTGGAGTGAAAGAAGCTTTCTGGATAACTCAAGCACCTGTTGCAATAGTGGTGTGTGTGCTAAGTCGCTTCACTTGTGTCCAACTCTTTGCAACCCTCTGGTCTGTAACTGGCCAGGCTCCTCTGTCCATGGGATTCTCCAGGCAAGAATACTGGAGTGGGTTGCCATGCTCTCCTCCAGGGGATCTTCCTGATGTAGGAATCGAACCTGTGTCTCTTGCATCTCCTACACTGGCAGGTGGGTTATTTACCTCTAGCACCACCTGGGAAGCCCCATTATCTGTCTATAAATAAAAATATTTACCTGTACTAGATAGATCATACTTGAATATAATGATCGATGACTGGGTAAGTTAATTCATTCCTTCTTCACCAAATGTGTGTCAAACAAATGCCAAGCACTGGACTGAGCCCTGGGAGCTGGAAGAATAAGGTGCAGGTTCCTGCCTCCAGGTGCTTATCCAGTTGGGGTACAAGTAGGTCGGCAGCAGTGACCACACCGAGGTGAAGTGCTCGCAGAGAGGCAGGCCTGGAGTCCTGCAGAAGGCCCAGGGAGGGATAGCGCCAACCTGCAGGGACACCAGGTGAGCAAGCACTGCATCTTGTAGGAAGGCCATACTCTCTTTGTGAAGGCGAAATTAAAGTTTCTTCCAGAATTACTGGGTTGACCAAAAAGTTCATTTGGGTTGACCAAATGTTCATTCCATAACATCTTATGGAAAAGCCAGAATGAACCTTTTGGCTAACCCAATACAACTGTTACCCCACTTCTCGTCTGTGTGGTCTCGCTCTGCCAGGAATCTGAGGAGATCTTCATAGAACTTCTTAATCTGAAGTACAGGGATGTTCTCAGAGGGTCTGTGAACCCTTACAGCTGGATGCAGACTTTGTGTGGGTGGTTCTTCCTGGAGGTAGGGTCACAGACTTTGTTAGAATCTCCAAGGAGTGTGCAACTTCAGAAGCCTTAAGAACAAGTGACTTAGATTTTCCTCAAGCTGATCAAGGCTCTTTTTATCTTAAAAAATATCTTTAAAAAAAAACCCTAATCAGACTCTTGGACCTTCCCAGGTGGTGATAGTGGTAAAGAACCCTCCTGCCGATGCAGAACACATAAGAGATTCGGGTTCAATCCCTGAGTGGAAAGATCCCCTGGAGGAAGGCATGGCACCCCACTCCAGTATCCTTGCCTGGAGAATCCCATGGACAGATGAGCTGGGCGGGCTACAGTCCACGGGGTCACAAAGAGTCAGACATGACTGAAGTGACTTAGCATACAAGCAACCAGACTCTAGCCTAGAGATGTGTGTGGTTATTGATACCTGGCCCCTTTATCCTTTGGCCAGCTTCTCCTGCCCCATGTAGGAACAGGACAGTGCTGGCAGCAACCTCCTCTTTCCTGTCCTTGTTTCTCTTTATTCAGCAACCCCATACTTAAACACAATAGCAATGCAAACCATTCTGTACCTAATTGTAATAACTAGATATCATCAAACAGAATTGGGAATTCCCATTTCCAAAGCAGTTTCTCATGTTTTTGCTCAGGTTTTGGATCAGAATGCTTAAGTCCAAAAATCAAGTTCAACACACATTTAGTGAACACTTTCTTTATATAGGACATCATGCTCCATGCTGAGAGAGACAGAAGAGGAGCAGGATACACAGGGGAAGTAAACCCCATTCCCACCTTCGGGGAAAGGAGACCTGTTGGAAACTGTAAAGTCCTGTGGGGATCCAGAGAGGAAGCGATTGTTTCTTGCTGGAGGCTACATAGAAGAAAGCATGAAGACACCCGAGCTGGGCAATATTGCTCATCATGGAGGATGCCATAGACAATTGCCCTCCAGCGACATTACCCTGTTTCTGAGCCTTTAAAATAAGCTCCTGGGCCTGGAGACTCACAGCTGATAGAAATACCTAGAAAATAAGCCTCAGAGAAAAATTGACCTGCGTTATGGAATACATTCAGAAAACTAAGATCATGGCATCTGGTCCCATCACTTCATGGGAAATAGTGGAAATTGTCCAACGTTATTTTTTGGGGCTCCAAAATCACTGCAGATGGTGATTGCAGCCATGAAATTAAAAGACGCTTACTCCTTAGATGGAGAAGGCAATGGCACCCCACTCCAGTACTCTTGTCTGGAAAATCCCATGGACGGAGGAACCTGGTGGGCTGCAGTCCATGGGGTCGCTGGGAGTTGGACACGACTGAGCGACTTCACTTTCACTTTTCACTTTCATGCATTGGAGAAGGAAATGGCAGCCCACTCCAGTATTCTTGCCTGGAGAATCCCAGGGACGGGAGAGCCTGGTGGGCTGCCGTCTATGGGGTCGCACAGAGTCGCACACGACTGAAGCGACTTAGCATAGCATAGCATAGCATACTCTTTAGAAGGAAAGTTATGACCAAGTTATGACCAACCTAGATAGCATATTCAAAAGCAGAGACATTACTTTGCCAACAAAGATCCATCTAGTCAAGGCTATGGTTTTTCCAGCAGTCATGTATGGATGTGAAAGTTGGACTGTGAAGAAAGCTGAGTGTCAAAGAATTGATGCTTTTGAACTGTGGTGTTGGAGAAGACTCTTGAGAGTCCCTTGGACTGCAAGGAGATCCAACCAGTCCATCCTAAAGGAGATCAGTCCTGGGTGTTCTTTGGAGGGACTGATGCTAAAGCTGAAATTCCAATACTTTGGCCACCTCATGCAAAGAGTTGACTCATTGGAAAAGACTCTGATGCTGGGAGGGATTGGGGGCAAGAGGAGAAGGGGACAACAGAGGATGAGATGGCTGGATGGCATCACCCACTCGATGGACGTGAGTCTGAGTGAACTCCGGGAGTTGGTGATGGACAGGGAGGCCTGGCGTGCTGCAGTTCATGGGGTCGCAAAGAGTTGAACACAACTGAGCGACTGAACTGAACCAAACTGAACTGACAGAATACCTGTCTTCCAGGATGGTCCAGTGGTAAAGAACCTGCCTGCCAAGGCAGGAGGCACAAGAGACTCAAGCCCCATCCCTGGGCCAGGAACATCCCCTGGAGCAGGAAACAGCAACATACTCCAGTATTCTTGCCTAGAGAATCCCGTGGACAGAGGAGCCTGGTGGGCCACAGTCCATGGGATTGCAAAGAGTCAGACACAACTGAGCGACTAAGCATGCACATGCATGCACAAAGAATACTACAGAAAGAAGAGCAGGAGCAGCCCCTATAGGAAAAGTCCTATGAGGACATACAGGATAAAGGAAATATTTGTTGTTATTCAGTTGCTAAGTCATGTCCGACTCTTTGCGACCCCATGGACTGCAGCACGCCAGGCTTCCCTGTCCTTCACTGTCTCCCGGAGTTTCCTCAAACTCATGTCCATTGAGTTGATGATGCTATCCAACTAGCGCATCCTCTGTTGCCTGCCTCTCCTCCTGCCCTCAAACTTTCCCAGCATCAGGGTCTTTTCCAGTGAGTTGGCTCTTCGCATCAGGAAATACACTGTTATTTGAATCAATGTAAGAACTTTTGAAAACTAATATTAATAGGAAACCTTTATCATCATGACTATCGTATAATTTTAAAAGTCTCGCTTTAAAGCAAGCCAAGGCAACCTGCTTATTTCCCTAAACATCAATAAAAAGAAAAATTGTTTCACTAGAAACAAAAATAGAGATGTCATTTTGCTAGAAATATTACAGCCCGTGAGGGATTTTCTGAAGTGTTGACAGGTGTGTTTGTGTGCATGTACATTTTCTTCTGACTAAATCATGTGTGATCAAGCGTTTACTATGATATGAGTCAGAACCAAATGTGTAGATGCTTTTCGATTGTTGCTTCCCCAGCAGTTCTGCATTCATTATCAATGCTGTCCAGTGTGTTAACATGGGCTAATGTATTTTCTTATTCTCTATTCTTAGGATGAATCAGCACCCACCAAATTTTTGAGACTGCTCACGGCTTAGAGGCAAGCTCGTCTAAATTAAGGCCGGCTAAGGTGGCATTGCAGGGATTTAATCCTCCTCTAGCTGCCCGTGTGACCGGAAGGCTGATTTGCAAGTTTCTTCTTTCCTGGGGTCTGGATTGTCAGGTCTCCAGGGACCTGCGACTTGACAGCAAAATGAAGATCAGAGATAAGCACCAGCAGCGGGGACCTGGGGGCCTCCTGGGGGCTTTTACACACCAGGGCAGAAGATTTTCTGACCATCAAAGGAAATAGCAAACTGGAGCCTTTGTTTCGGGACAGAGCCACCTACCACAGAGCATCAGCACAGCCAGCCAGAAAGTTCTTGGAGCCTGATCAAGGCTAGGGTACCTGGATGCATGCCTGATGGTCCAGTAAGAGAGGGAAAGTTCACTGTGAAGGAGGGTGTGAAATATCTCAAGTGAGGCGGGCAGCTTTGGGCTTGGCTGGGTAGGCAGTGCTGGGGTTAGTCTCTGCCTTCGGCTGACTGAAGCCCAGAAAGGGGTTTGTGCATCCAGGAGTCTTTGCACAGCTCGCAAGGACGCAGGGCCCTTACAGCCTTTAAGTCCCATCTCCCATCCCCCTTGGGCCCCTTCCGCTCCTCCCCATCCTGCCTTGCTCGGTGCCTCTGCTGAGATGGAGAGGTGAGCCTGCCGTGGACGATGACTGCTGTGTATGTGAATGGAGGCGGCCTGGTGAATCCCCACTGTGCCAGGTGGGGTCGGCGGGAGAGCGAGGAGAGTGGCTGTCAGACGGAGTGTGCCAAGGAGGATGAGGAGGGAGAGCCTCGCCAGCTGACACCCTTTGAGAAGCTGACCCAGGACATGTCCCAGGATGAGAAGGTGGTGAGGGAGATCACTCTGGGCAAGCGGATCGGCTTCTATCGCATCCGAGGGGAGATCGGAAGTGGGAACTTCTCCCAAGTCAAGCTGGGGATTCACTCCCTAACCAAAGGTAGGAACTGACCTCTGAGGGTGATGTCCAGGATGTGGGGACCTGATTTGAGGGGCGGGTTAGGAGTCTGGGGCCAGGGAAGCCGGTGAGGCAACTTCACTGAGTCCCTGCTAAGGGCAGGCATTAGGGCAGCTGCTGTCCGTTGTTATCGCAGTTCATTTTCACAGCGATGGTGTGAGCTCAGTGTTTTTATTTTCACTTTATAGATAAGGAAACTAAGATCCAAAGAAGTCCAGTGTGGCTTTAGCTGTTTCATCTTAGGTGATTTTGACTCCAAAAACTCTTCTGCTATACCGTGCAGGTGAACTCAAACACTGAGGGTGTTCTCTCCAGTTATGCCTTGGAGAAGCCGAGTGGAGTGTGGCTTGATCCCAAGGCCACTCACGTTCCAAGTCCTTCTTTGTAACTTCTGTCTATATTTGTGTGTCAATACCAATGGCACAGGGACCCTCCCGGATGGTCAGTGGATAGCGGGGTCCAGCCTCTCCTCCTTACCTGAGGCTGCTGCATCTGTGAGGTTTGGGGAAAAGGGACTTGATCTCAGGATCTTCTCTGCTTCGTCTGCCCTGCACCAATTCTCACTGTTGTTAGCTCCTTGCTTCTAACACAGACCCGTGCTTGCTTGACTGCTGGCCCCTCTGGACTCTAGACCGCAGTGCCCACTTCCCTGGCCTCAGGAGCTGTGAGGAGAACCCACGTGGGCACTTCTCCAAGTTACCTGGAATTTAGCTAAGCTTGGAGATCGACATAATGGAGTTACAAGACAGAAAAAGAACACCTGCAATTCAGTATCGTCTATTGACTTTTTTTAAATTAAATTTATTTTATTTTATTTTTTAACTTTACAATATTGTATTGGTTTTGCCATATATCAAAATGAATCCACCACAGGTATACATGTGTTCCCCATCCTGAACCCTCCTCCCTCCTCCCTCCCCGTACCATCCCTCTGGGTCGTCCCAGTGTGCCAGCCCCAAGCATCCAGTATCGTGCATCGAACCTGGACTGGCGATTCGTTTCATATATGATATTATACATGTTTAAATGCCATTCTCCCAAATCATCCCACCCTCTCCCTCTCCTACAGAGTCCAAAAGACTGTTCTATACATCAGTGTCTCTTTTGCTGTCTCATATACAGGGTTATTGTTACCATCTTTCTAAATTCCATACATATGCATTAGTATACTGTATTGGTGTTTTTCTTTCTATTGACTTTCTAAAGCCCATGGGCTCTGCTCTCTCCCTGCGAGTCCCATACTGACATTTATTCTCCTTGGATCTAGGCTGCCACCACGTCTTCAAGGGTGTTCTTTCTTATGTCAGAATTTTCTTTTCTCTTCTTCTCTAACCTCCAATCCCATTCCACTCTCATCCTTGTTGGATCCCTATAGAGAAAGCAGCACACACACACCCTCCCCCCAACAATCCACCCCCACACGCAAGTCACTGCAGCGTCCCCTTCTGTCTTGCTCCAGCCCGAGTGTCTGGGTCCATGCCTTCACATCTCGGCTACTCATCTCACCTACCTGGGTGCATGACAGCACTGCTGTGAGCCTTGGGTTCTTCGCTGACAGATGCAGCCAGGGCCACTGATTACGTAAAACTAAATCTAGTGTGTGTGTGTGCGTGTGCGTGTTAGTTGCTCAGTCATGTCTGACTCTTTGCAACCCCATGGACTGTAGCCGTCCAGGTTCCTCTGTCCACGGAATTCTCCAGATCTAGTGTGTGTGTGTGTGTGTGCGTGTTTGTTGCTTAGTCGTGTCCGACTCTTTGCAACCCCATGGATTGTAGCTGTCCAGGCTTCTCTGTCCATGGAATTCTCTAGGCAAGAATACTGGAGGGGGTTGCCATTTCCTTCTCCAGGGCATCTGATCTTCCCGACCCAGGGATCAAACTTAGGTCTCCCACATTCAGGCAGATTCTTTACCGTCTGAACCACCAGGGAAGCCTATAGGATTTAAATCTAAATTAGGACAAATGTTGCTTTTCAATGGTCTAGGGGAGAAGTGAAGGGCAAAAGAATTTTTCAGTGGTCTAGAGCAAGAGTGAGGGGCAAAAGATAAAACACATAGGGAGAGCTGAGGGGCTGGAGATTGAGACAGCAGTTGGAAGACTTGACAAACCAGGAGAGGAGTTCAGAAAGGAAAGAGTACCCAAAGTGGCAGAGAGGACACAGGGGCTGATGTCTGAGCAAAGCTTACTGGATGTGGCCAACTTGGAACTCTTTCCTGAATGTGGGTTCAGATATTTGATTCTAAGGGAGAGGAAGCAAGAGAGAGTGGAAAGAATGTGGACTTCAGAAACAGACAAATCTGAAAACATGCGCTTCAGAGCATGGGTTTCAAATCCTTGTTCATTCACTTGCTAGGTATCTGACTTTGTGCACATTATACTCTTTATTTTGGTCCTCAGTTGCCTTAACTGCAAAACAGAGATAATTATTCTTAGAATTGTAGGGGGGAAAAAAAAGAATTGTAGGGGAAATTAGGAATAACATAAACTCCATGGCACACAGTAGCCACTCAATAAATGGTAGCTATCACTGTGCACGTCTATTTTTTACTTAAACTTATTTCAGATGGAAATTTGGTATTAATGTCTTGAAAACCTGTGAATAGAAGATAGTGGTAAAAGTAATACAAGGCAAACAAATTTAAAAGTTGTATTTATTTTTCCAGCTTTATTGAGATGTAACTGATGTACAACATTAAGGCTACCATGTTCTGATTTTATATATGTATGTCCTGCAAACTGATACCTGGATAAGGTTATTTAACTCATTCATCCCCTCACATACTTACAATTGTGTGTGTGTATAGTGAGAACTTTAAAAATCTATTTTCTTAACAACTTTCAAAAAATTTTAATGGGGGGATTCTCTGGCATTCCAGTCGTTAAGACTCCACACTTCCACTGCAGGGGGCATGAGTTCTATCCCTGCTGAGGGAACTGAGATCCCACAAGTCACCCAGGGCAGCCAAATTTTTAAAAAAATTTTAACAACATTTTATTTAATGTCCTGCTGCTGCTGCTGCTAAGTCGCTTCAGTCGTGTCCGACTCTGTGTGACCCCATAGACGGCAGCCCACCAGGCTCCCCGTCCCTGGGATTCTCCAGGCAAGAACACTGGAGTGGGTTGCCATTTCCTTCTCCAATGCATGAAAGTGAAAAGTGAAAGTGAAGTCGCTCAGTCATGTCCGACTCTTAGCGACCCCATGGACTGCAGCCCACCAGGCTCCTCCGTCCATGGGATTTTCCAGGCAAGAGTACTGGAGTGGGGTGCCATTGCCTTCTCCATATTTAATGTCCATACTATGTCAAATTATTGTCCAAACTTTGTCATTTCAACGTATATCCAATATAAGAAATTACTAATGCAATATCTTACATTAAAAAAATTTTTTTAAAAGAAACTTAACAAGTGACTGAAAGTAATTTAAAACATGCCAAAAACCCATCTGAGTTTCTCTTTACCTTCCCTAGGAGAGTTAAGGAAGAACTGTTAACTGATACTCTTAACTCCTAAATGATATGAAAATAACATTTTTATGCTGTGGTTCGGTGCTATTTAAGGCTGTTTCCTTGCACTAAAATCAATGCATGCCCCACGAGTGTTCCAGGTTCCGCTTTGGGAAACACTGACCTCATCTCATCCTCCTGTGTTTTACAAGTGGGAGTAACAGAGGTTCCGGAGTGGCTGTCCTGAGGTCACAGGCAGAGGCAGGGTTAGAACTCAGCTTCCTTTTTGCTGCACCCAAGCTGCCTCGGGATTTTGGTGCAGGGGAACTTTGTGGCCCCACATGGGGGTGGTGGAACCAGGTTTCAGGGATGGAGGTTACCCTCTCCACCTCCCCTTTCTCTGGGGCCACATGATTTCTCATTCTACTTCATACTTCTTTCTGCAGAGTGGTCTTCTGTGCTTAATTATCCAAAAGCACATCACCAACAATGACTGTTGCCCATATCTATGTAATCTCGCAGCTTTATTGCCTGTCTCCATCTGACCAGTTTCATCCTATTGCAGCTCAGATTTTAAAAAGAGAGAATATAAGTGCTCACTGGCCAGCCGGTGATGGGCCGCCGCTGAGTCAAGGGCCTGCCTGCGTCAAGTCAGTGGCAGCCCCTTGGGTCACACGGCCCACCTCACTGTCAGAAAAGCCCGAGGTCCAAAGAAGCATCTCTGAGAAGGGAGAGTGGAGAGCACAGTGAAATGATGACATATCATCACAGAGACTGTAACCAGCTAAGCAGGGAACTGCCACTAGCCAACGGCAGCAGAGCATCTGGTTCTGTAGACACCGTTATGTGAGGAGGACAGAAGAAAGAGGATCAACAATTGGCATTTACATAGTGACTGTCATCTCAAATGCCGAAGGCTACTTGCCTGTTGTGTTACAGAATTAACTTAACTCTAGCCCCTTGGGTTCAGAGAGCGTGGCTTTTCCTGCTTGTGCAGATGGTGCCTCCGTGGCCTCACTGTCATGCTCTCCTCACTCATAACCCTCCACAGAGGAGCCTTGTTATCAAAGGTCCACTGTCACCCTCTGCTTATGGAATGGTATGGGGGCAAAGGAGGGAAAGACGGCTAAAAGCACAGGACGAGGAAAAATCAGTTCAACAATTATACATATAAACAAAAGCCAGAAATTGTAATGGCAGGTCCTTGCACATGCTGTACTGATGCAACAGGAAAATGAATCCTGGACTTCACCTCCTAATTATGGACTTTTCCCCTGATGGCCTCATCCTGGTCCCATGCTCATCTCTCCTCTGGTTCTCCTGGAAGTGAGCCCAGGAAAGAATAGGAAGGTGAGAACAAAAGGGACTGAGAGCATGAAGAAGGGGGACCCAGATGCAAATTGATGTGAGGATGAAGAAAGAGCCAGGCAGTTCATGTATTGCTGCCGCTACTGCAGCTAAGTCGCTTCAGTCGTGTCCGACTCTGTGCGACCCCATAGACGGCAGCCCACCAGGCTCCCCCATCCCTGGGATTCTCCAGGCAAGAACACTGGAGTGGGTTGCCATTTCCTTCTCCAATGCATGAAAGTGAAAAGTGAAAGTGAAGTCGCTCAGTCATGTCCGACTCGTAGCGACCACATGGACTGCAGCCCACCAGGCCCTTCCATCCATGGGATTCTCGAGGCAAGAGTACTGGAGTGGGGTGCCATTGCTTTCTCGGAGTTCATGTATTAGGAAGCAAGAACTCAGGGAAGATGCAGAGTGAAGACCAGAATACTGTGGGACTTCCCTGGTGGTCCAGTGGCTAAAACACCCCACTCTCCTGGTCAGGAAACTTAAGTTCTAAATGCTGAAACTAAGAGTTCATATGGAGCAGCTAAAGATTCTGCAAGATTGAGGGCAGGAGAAGAAGGGGGTGACAGAGGATGAGATGGTTGAATGGCATCATCAACTCAATGGACATGAGTTTGAGCAAACTCCAGGAGATAATGAAGGACAGAGAAGCCTGGATTTCTGCAGTCCATAAGGTGGCAACAAGTAGGACATGACTGAGTGACTGAACAACAATGCTGCAGTTAAGACCTGGTGCAGAGACAAATATATATATATATATATATATTTTTTTTTTTTTTAAAGGACTGTGACTTGTGACAAGAAGGAGGACATTAGCCTACCTGGAGGGGACTGGGATAGAAAGACAGAGGGACATACCTCTGAAATCTTCACCTCTGCAATGGGGGAAGATTTATCAGGGAGTGGTTTAACCTTGCTGAGAATTCCAAATACCCTATCCTGTTACCAAGCCGTGTCAGATGACATCGTCTGAAGAGCGATTTGTTTAAATATGGTTCCCATACAAAGCCAGCTGGCCCAGAATTGTCATCAGGTTTTCTAGGAAACATGGACAATCTGGATAAGATCACGGAGGAGATTCCCAGGGAAATGGAAGGTTTCAGTGCCAGGGGTAGCTCCTAAGACAGTAGTTTATAAAAAGGTGCCCGCTGCTCATGATCCCTCGGGAGAAGGCTCCATACAGGCCCCCCGCTGGCTGGAGTTTATTTTTATAGCTAACGGCTCAGATTCCCTTGGGCCTTGCAAGCAAATAGAGCAGGCTGAAACCACCATGAATCCCATTTTAGCTGATGAGAAATTTCTCAAAAGAGATGACACACTCAGCTTCTGAATATTTTATGTCCCATCTGTTGCCTCAATCAAAAGTAAAAGCGGCCACAGCGCCTGGCCCTTTCTCTGATGCTGCCCTTCCTGACCCCTTCTTCCCTGTCTTCTTCTCTTTCACTCGAGTCTCGTGTTTCTAGAACCCTTTCTCCTTCTCTCTTGATTTATTTATTCATCGGTTCATTCATTCTTTTTTTTTAAAAGTATAATTAACTCTCCTGTGCCTTGCAGAGGTGAATAAGATACGGTTCTTGCTTGACAGGAACTCTCAGTAAGTAATGGAGACAGACAGGACACATTTGATAAGTGCTGTCACAGGGTGAGGGACCAAGGCTGTGCTCGACTGAACCTGAGATTAGGAAAAGGTCAGTTGATCAGGAAAGGCTTGTGTTATGTCTTGAGGTTTGCGGAGAAATGCTACAAGGGAAAGGGGGATGGCAGGCAGAGAGAGATGTTAAGTAAATGGAGGTATGAGCCAGGGTGAGGAGTGTTTGGAGATTTAAAAGTAATTCAGTGAGGGGGACTTCCTTGGGGGTCCCATGGCTAAGATTCTGCACTCTCAGTGCAGGGGCCCAGGTTCAATCCTTGGTCAGGGAACTAGATCCCACCCCCTGCAACTAAAGATCCTGCTTACTCACAAAAATCAAAGATCGAGGGCGCCACAACTGAGACCCAACACAGCCAAATAAAGGAATGAAAAGTGAAAGTGTTAGTTGCTCAGTCATGTCTGACTGTTTGCAACCTCATGGACTGTAGCCCACCAGGCTGCTCTGTCCATGGAATTCCCCAGGCAAGAATACTGGAATGGGTTGCCATTCCCTTCTCCAGGGGCTCTTCCTGACCTAGGGATCGAACCCGCATCACTTGTATCTTCTGCATTGGCAGGTGGATTCTCTTACCACTGTGCCCCCTGGGAAGCCTCAAAAGTGATTAATTATTATTTTAGTGAGGAAAATGAACTGAAGTTGAGGCCTGCCAAGAGTCAGGGATGTCAGAATCAAATACTAGTCTAATGGTCCAGACAAATGACGATGTCCATCTCAACTAAGGAAGTGACAGTGGGGATGGAGAGAAGAGGATGCAATTGAAGACTATTCCAGAATATTGGAAAACCTGTGGTCGACTGCATGGGGGAGAGCAGGAGGGGACAGGGAGGGGAAGAATTAAAAATGTCTCCCAGGTTTCTGGCCTCAATGATTTATACTAAATAGTGACTACTGTAGAAGAAATGGATTTGAGAGTGCATATTTTGAAGCCCTGGCTTGGAGATACACAGAGGTCATGAAGTAGAGGAGCTAAATGACCATCTTGGAGCCCAAGAGAAAGTATGAATGAATAATAAAAGTTTGGAGCCTAACAAATCCAGATAGAGTGAAAGTCTTGTGTGTCCTGGTCACAGGCTCCTTGGTGTCAGACACTGTGTCTTACAGATCCTCAGACTTCCCCCACATTCAGTATAAGTAATAAGCATTCAAACAATACTTGGTGAATTAAGTCAGTATAATAACGTCCTCTGAAAATCCAGTGGTAGTGAGAAGAGATGTGGGAGGGAGCCATGCATGGCAGTACTCTCTGGTGGGTTCCTCATGTTGTGATCTCCCAGGAGAACAGAGCTGGAACACTCACACAGGCTCCAGTAAAGCTTAATCAATAAGGCCTACTGGTGTTTATTTTTTTTTATTGTATTTTAAAATATTTATTTTTATTTATCCGGCTGCATTGAGTCTTAGTTGCTGCACTCGGAATCTTTAGTTGCAGCACGTGGGATCTAGTTCCCCAACCAGGGCTTGAACCCGGGCCCCCTGCAGTGGTGGTACAGAATCTTAGCCACTGGACCACCAAGGAAGTCCCCCCACTTGTTTTTACAAGCAATCTCTCCTCTTGGGTACATTCATTAAAACAGCGATTTAAAATGATGTTTGCTGGATGCAACTAGAGATTATTGTACTAACTGAAGTAAGTCAGAAAAAAGGAAGACAAATAATGTATGATATCACTTTTATGTGGAATCTAAAATATGGTGCAAACGAACCTATCTACGAAGCAGAAACAGACTCATAGACGTAGAGAATCTACTTGTGGTTACCAAAGGGGTGGGGGAGGGGAGGGATGGACTGGGAGTTTGGGATTACACATAGAGTGGATAAACAAGGTCCTACTGTAGAGCACAGGGGACTACATTTAGTATCCTAGGATAAACCATAATGGAAAAGAATGTTAAAAATAATGAAAATATGTGTATAAGTCATTCTGCTGTACAACAAAAATTAACACGATATTGTAAATCAAGTGTGCTTCAATTAAAAAATAAATTAAACGGACTTCTCTGGTGGTCCAGTGGTTAAGACTCTGCCTGCCAATGCAGGCGATATGCCTTGTAGCAACTAAACCCCAGCGCCACAGCTACTGAGCCGGTGCACTCGAGAACTCTCGAGCTGCAACACGAGAAGCCACTGCCATGAGAAGCTCACGCACCAAATCGAAGACCAGCACCCACTCCCCGCAACTAGAGAAAGCCGGAGCGCAGCAACGAAGATCCAGTGCAGCCAAAAAAATAAAGTAAAAAAAGATTAAATTATGTTTTCTTGCTTTAAGAATAGTTAGTGGCTTTGGTGAATCCATCCTAAAAAAAGTCCAGAATTACTATAATAAAAGAATGTTCTATATTTATAATGCAAAAGACTAAAAATAATTTATATGATCCAATGATACAGGCATGCTCAAGGACATTAAAGCATATATACTGGATGGAAGTCACACAACTATTAAAAAATCTTGATTTTGGGGAGTCTGTAGTAACATAGAGGATGGTTGGGACACGATAGTAAATAAAAAGCAAAACTGAGTTTATACTTCAATGGGGATACTTATCCTGGGCTCTTGTGAGCATTGCTGCTAAGTCACTTCAGTCGTGTCCAACTCTGTGCGAGCTCATAGACGGCAGTCCACCAGGCTCCCCCGTCCCTAGGATTCTCCAGGCAAGAACACTGGAGTGGGTTGCCATTCCCTTCTCCAATGCATGAAAGTGAAAAGTGAAAGTGAAGTCGCTCAGTCGTGTCCAACTCTTAGCGACCCCATGGACTGCAGCCTACCAGGCTCCTCCATCCATGGGATTTTCCAGGCAAGAGTACTGGAGTGGGGTGCCATTGAATGAGATCATTTATTCAACAAATATTTGTTGATCACCTCCCACATAGCAGGCACTTTTCTAGGGACTAGAAATATAGCAGTGAACAAAATAGACGACAGTCTGTCCTGTGGAACTTATGCTCCAGTGGAGAGAGACAGACAAACGTAAGCCAGGAAAATATTCATTATGTTATGTAGTGATAAGAGACAAGAAGGAAAATAGAGCAGAGGGAAGGAGGTGGAGCCTTGGGGACTGCAGTTTTAGACAAGATGCCCAGGGACAGCCTTCCTGAGGAGGTGATCACTGGACTGAAGAGAATGAGGAAACTGGCCACGGGGTCCATGGGGGAACGTGGTCAGGCAGAGGGGACAGTCCTCAGAAGAGCATCAAGGTGGGAGAGTGCCTGTAAATGGCCAAGGCGCGTCACAGCGGAGAGCAGCAGGGACCAGATTATGGAGGGCTAATACGCAATACCGCACTGTCAGGATTTTGGCTTTTTCCTACAAGGGAAACCAGAGCCCTTGAAGGGAGCAGAGAAATGATGCGACCTGGCTTATGCTTAATAGGATCACCCTGGCTGCTCTGTTGAAAATAGGCTACAAGGGGTCAGAAGCAGAGATCAGCTGGCAGCCTATTATAATCCAGGCAAGAGAGAATGGTGGCTTGGGCCAGGAAGGGGGCAGTGAGAGGCTGAGAAGGGGCTGGCTTTTGGCTATATTTAGAAGTAGAGATAATAGGATTTGCTGACAGATTGAAAGTGGAGTGTAAAAGAGAAGAGTCAAGTACTCCAGGTTTTTGACTGCAAGAATAGTTTCCATTTACCAAAACTGGGAAGACTGTAGGAGGAACGGGTTTGGGGTGGAAGAGATCAGCATTGAATGTACACGTTGGACGTGCCTGTTACAGAAGCACAGCAGAGGCTGTTGGTGCCTCACTGGTGCCTCTTTGGGTCTTACCATCTCAGGGCATGCAAGCCGGGCCTTCGTCTCTCATCTCTTTGCCTCTGGGCTTTCTCTAGCTGCTGGAGCTGCTTCTCCTGCATGCATGGGAGGCCAAAAATACAGGGGAATTAACATCTGTCAAGAGCATCCAACAACCAGTTACTGGCAGTAACTGATGTACCCCCGCTCTCTCACACTTCTCATCAGTCAGTCAGTTCAGTTCAGTCCCTCAATCGTGTCCGACTCTTTGAGACCCCATGAATCGCAGCACTCCAGGCCTCCCTGTCCATCACCAACTCCCGGAGTTCACTCAGACTCACGTCCATCGAGTCAGTGATGCCATCCAGCCATCTCATCCTCTGTCGTCCCCTTCTCCTCCTGCCCCCAATCCCTCCCAGCATCAGAGTCTTTTCCAATGAGTCAACTCTTCGCATGAGGTGGCCAGAGTACTGGAGTTTCAGCTTTAGCATCATTCCTTCCAAAGAACACCCAGGACTGATCTCCTTTAGAATGGACTGGTTGGATCTCCTTGCAGTCCAAGGGACTCTCAAGAGTCTTCTCCAACACCACAGTTCAAAAGCATCAATTCTTTGGCTGCTGCTGCTGCTAAGTCACTTCAGTCGTATCCGACTCTGGGCGACCCCGTAGACGGCAGCCCACCAGGCTCCCCTGTCCCTGGGATTCTCCAGGCAAGAACACTGGGGTGGGTTGCCATTTCCTTCTCCAATGAATGAAAGTGAAAAGTGAGAGTGAAGTTGCTCAGTTGTGTCCGACCCTCAGCGACCCCATGGACTGCAGCCTTCCAGGCTTCTCCATCCATGGGATTTTCCAGGCAAGAGTACTGGAGTGGGGTGCCATTGCCGTCTCCGAATTCTTTGGCTAGTAAAACTCAAATGATAACTCACAGCAGGATTTTTGGAGGATGGAGGGAACAACAACAAAAAAATCCTCACTGAAAAATGAAGCAGTCAGCGCCATAAACCTCATGGATTAGTTTATTAAAGGGTAACTTATTCACAAGGTGGGATCAGGATTGGACAGACAATGATCTGGAAGCATTTGTAGGATGTACTCTGCACTGCCAACTGGCCACTGGGACAATTTTAGAGCTAACCTAGGATATGGGGGTATGTATGTGCTTAAAACAGGAAGTGTATTCCTGAATCAAGATGATTGAAAGGGTAACGAGTCTTGTCGGTACCAGGAATATGTCAGCAAAAGTCTTCATCATTATTTGGGAACTAACAGAGCATAGAGGTCACCTGGACTTAACAATCCTTAAATAATATCTATGCGGTAAAAAATCCACCTGCCAATGCAGGATACCTGGGTTTGATCCCTGGGTTGGGAAGATCCCCTAGAGAAGGCAATGGCAACCCACTCTAGTATTCTTGCCTGGAAAATCCCATAGACAGAGTAGCCTGGTAGGCTACATACAGTCCATGGGACACAAAGAGCCAGACACAACTTAGCGACTAAACAACAATATTAACTACAAAGCTCTTGACAACAGAAAAGTGATTTACTGCATGGTGCAGTCCTGGATAGGGTCCGTGGAAGGACAGGAGGAATTGTATGGGCCCAGGATGGTGTCAGTTATGCTAGGAGTCATACAGAATTAACTGGTAACTTGCTTAATAACACATCCTTAATTGGCTGTGTTTCCTTTCCTCTCTCACTTTCTCATTCTTCTACCACTGTTTGCTGGGTACAGCTGTACCATTCCTCATCAACTGTTTGCAGTTGACTCATTACCTCATGATCTTCTTCAGAACCCAAACTGAGACAACCACATGGAGAGGTCTTGTAGGCAGGTGTATATATGAACCTGGGATCACCAAGGAAATGATTGTAGAGATGGCTAAGGACTAAGCCTTCAGGTGTCCAACATTTAGAGGCTGGGCAGATGAAAAGAACACAGCAAAGGAAGCTTAGAAGAAGTGGCAAGAGGTAGGAGGAAAACCAAGAGTGTGTTTCGTCAGAAACTCAGTGCAAAGATGTTTCTAGGAGGAAGGACGAAGCCTGAGAACTGGCCATTGTTTTTAGCAACTTGGAGATCATCGGTGACCCTGAGAAGAGCATTTTTAGTAGCATTATATCTTAGGCTCAAGGTATAATGAGGGTGGGACTTCCCTGGTGGTCCAGGGGTTAAGAATCTGCCTTGTAATACAGTGACAGAGTTTGATCCCTGGTTGGGGAACTACGACCCCACGTGCTGAGGGGCACCTAAGGCAGCAGCCACAACTACGGGAGCACGTGCACCGCAAAGGAGAGCCCGAGTGCCGCAACTAAGATTTATTTGGCAACTCGGCCAAATAAATAGATAAATTAAAAAATATATATAGTGGGAGAACCGGGACAGTGACATAGAACCAACTCTTTAAGGGAGCTTTTCTATACAGAGAATGAGAAAAAGAGGCCTGATGCTGAAGGGGGAAGTGAGGTTTTTCTGTGACTTCTCAAAAACTTTTAAAAGATGTTCAGTGTACATAAATACACAAACTAAGTTTTTAAATCCGAAATATTCAGTTAAATGAATTTTCCAAACTAAAAAAGACCTATATAACCACCACCAAGCTCAAGAGAAAACATCCCCAGTACTTCAGAGGCTCCCCATCCCCGCTTCTATTTACTACATCCCCACATATAACTGGGCTTTCCTGGTGGCTCAGGGGTAAGGAATCCACCTGCCAATGCAGGAGACCTGGGTTCAATCCCTGGGTCGGGAAGATCCCCTGGGGAAGGAAATGGCAACCCACTCCAGTATGCTTGCCTGGGAAATCCTATGGACAGAAGAACCTGGTGGTCTATAGTCCATGGAGTCTCAAAAGAGTAGGACATGACGTAGCGACTAAACAAGTGTAACCACTATCCTGACTTTTAACATCACAGATTACCTGTAAAACTTTATGTAAATGACCTCATACAGCGTGTCTTCTTTTTTGTCTTAGTTCATGTGCTCAATATTAAATTTGTGAAAACCAGGGACTTCCCTGCTGGTCCAGTGGTTAGGACCCAGCACCCTCACTGCCAGGGCCCCTAGTTCAATCCATGGTGCAAATCACACAGCACAGCCAAAAAAAAAAAAAAAAATGTGTTTTTGGAAAACCATTCGTATTATTTTGTGTAGTTTAGATGCTTCATTCTTATGCTATACAGCAGCTCATTGTATGAATATATTATAATTTATGCAGTCTATTGTTGATGAACATGAGGATAGTTTCCAATTTGGGGCTACTATGAATAATGTTACTATGAATATTTTAGTACAGTCTTTTGCTAGCATGTATGTATTTTTGTTGGGAAGATTTTTCATTTTTCTTAGATGGGTAAATAGCATGAATGTATGCAGATGGAAAAGATTAAGTAGAAAGGTTAAAATTGATGATGCAGGAGAGAAGAAAGAAATTTTGGCTGCCCATTCTTGAGTAGATGAGAGTAGATGGAAATCTATTCAACAGGTAGAGGCGTCTTAGCCAGGCCTTAGGAGCAGGGACCATTTATCCAGAAGAACAAAAAGGAAGACAGAGTTTATGAGCACAGATTCAGGTAGGTTGGAAGACTTGAGGAAATTCTCTTCTATTGCTTTCTTTACTCAGTACAATAGAAAGCAAAGTCATTCAGCTATGAGCAAGGAGAGAAAGTATTAAAGAACTGATGGGAGAAAAGAAGCCATGAAAGTATCATCTAAAAGTGTAGGAGTGTTATTGGACCAGACAAATAAGGTGTTTGCCAGGAGCATTAAAGACGCACCCGAGGGTATAAATCATGAATTCAAAGTGAGACAAGCCATCATGTCACTGCCCGGGTACAGGCAGAGGGTAGGTGAGAGGCTGGGTGTAACCAGGTATGTTTTAGCTGAGTGAACAGGATGAGAGAGAGAGCAGAGATGCTGAGGGAGCACACAAACCCATGCCAACAACAATAAAGATGCTTCTCCAACACATGCCATCATCCTCCCAGTTCCTCAACCCATAAACCTTGACCTCTTCTTCAACCCTAAACCTTAGCTGAACCCCGAGTCCTACTGACTCCGCCTTCTAAATATCTCACCCTTTCCTAGGTGATTAAGCTGTTGTAATCTGTCTCCCTCATCCATGTTTATCCACACGGCAGCCAGAAGTGATCTTTTAGAAAATGCAAGCCTGGTCATGTAAGCTAGCTCTCTGCTTGAAACTTTCTAGTGGTTTCTTTTGGTTACCAGAGGGGAAGGGTAGGGGGCGGAGGGGATAGTTAGGGAGTCTGGGATTGACACTGCTATATTTAAACTGGGTAAGTAACAAGGCCTTACTGTGTAGCACAGGGAACTCTGCTCAATATTATGTAACAACCTAAATGGGAAAATAATTTGAAAAAGAATGGATATATGTATAACTGAAATCACTTTGCTGTTCAGCTGAAACTAACACAACATTGTTGTTGTTTATCAACTATGTGCTGTGCTGTGCTTAGTTGCTCAGTTGTGTCTGAATCTTTGCAATCCCATGGACTGTAGCCCACCAGGCTCCTCTGTCCATGGGGATTCTCCAGGCAAGAATACTGGAGTGGGTTCCCATGCTCTTCCCCAGGGGATCTTCCCAACCCAGGGATCGAACCCAGGTCTCCCCAGATTCTTTATCATCTGATCAACTATACCCCAATATAAAATAAAATAAAGAAAAAAAAAGAAAAGGAACTTTCCTATGGTTTCTCTATGTCCTTAATCTGAGGTCCAGAATATGACTCAGGGACTTTGGTCCTGACTGACTCTCTGGCTTCATCTTGGTTTAGCTTTTCCTTCGTTCCCCATGTGCCAGCTCCACAATCTTCTTTCAGTTCCTCAAAGGCAGTGGTCTCCAAAGTAGGGTTCATGTACCCCTGGAGGTGCCTAAGTGGGGGTGCCAACTGGGATGAGGGAGGAAAATATTAAAGCCTTTTTTTATATTTGTAATTGCATGGTTTTTAATATCAATGATTACATATATTAACAGTGTGTAGATTTATAGTTACAGTTCAGTTACAGTTTAGTCATAGTCATGTCCAGTTCTTTGCAACCCCATGGACTGCAGCACGCCAGGCCTCCCTGTCCATCACCAACTCCCGGAGTTTACTCAAACTCATGTCCATTGAGTCAGTGATGCCATCCAACCATCTCATCCTCTGTCATCCCCTTCTCCTCTGACAACACATGGTCCGCTGGAGAAGGGAATGGGAAACCACTTCAGTATTCTTGTCTTGAGAACCCCATGAACAGTATGAAAAGGCAAAAAGATATTAATAGTGCATGCATCTAATTTGTAAATATACATATATTAGAGCAGTGCTTAAAAATGTTTTATTAGTAAGGGAAGCTAATCAAAAAAGTGAATAGACTAGTCCCCTAAGGTGTCAGGGGCTTTCCTGTCTCAAGGTCTTTTCTCCTATACATCCCTATACACCCCTATGTATATATCCACCTCCATATATATATATATATCTCCTTATTGCTTCTCCCCTACTTTCCTCTAATTAACACTTAGACTCCAGGGAAGGTGTTAAAAAATCTTCCCTGACTCCATGACTCGGGGTACATCCCCTTGTTTTTCACTCTACTGCATCCTGCTCTCTCACCCTCCAAGCCTGCTGTGCTGGACATCTCCCATCTGCTTCCCCAGGCCCATTTTCCACCCTTCATTTTCTGCTCTGTCCCAGACTATAGTCCTCTAGGTTCCAGCTGGGTTTGGTTTGTAGGGAGATCTTGCAGGGGATCAAAGGAAGGAGAGCAAGAGTCTGAGCTCTGTCCCCCCAGCCTGACTGTGAGGTTGATTCGGGCCAGCTGTACTCTAGAAGAATGGTCGTGGCTCCTCTCAAGGCAGCTGCCTCTACATAGCACTCTCTAGGTTCTAGTATCTTTTCCTTCCCCTTATCTCCTTGGTCCTAAAGACAGATTTTTGGTTGATCCTCTCTAGGTGTGAAAAATTTGAATTAGTTGTTGACACTTAATGATTAGAATGATTACATTACAATTCCGATGTCTCTTGAAACACATTAGATTTGACAACACTGAGTCTACATTCCCAATAGTAACAATTGTCTGAAGTCGAGTAGCAGCTGCCCCTTTGCTCTGAGGCATGTATTCCTCAGGACACCACAGTCCCCACTATTCCCTGTTGCCTTACAGTAAGCCTGCCACCTTATTTCCCTAACCTCTAGAGACATTTGAGTTTGCAAGTCCTGGTTTAAAGAATGTGTCAGTCTTTTCACTAAATTTGGAGAAAGGGAGGTTTACCTTTCAAATTTCTCTGCTTTCTTTCTCCTCTCTGCCACTACCCAGAGAAGCCTCTCTCTGCCATTGCTACCATCACCTCCCAAAACACTGCCCTTAGGCATCCTCTGCTCCTATCCATTCCCCACACTGCAGCCTGAGTACCCATTCTAAAATGGGAATCAGGGACTTCCCTGATGGTCTAATGAATAAGAATCCACCTTGCAATTCAGGGGACATGGGTTCGATTTCTGGTCAGGGAACCAAGATCCCACACGCCTCGGAGCAGCTAAGCGCTCACACCACAAACTAGAGAGCCTGCACATTCTAGAGCTTGTGCTCCACAACAAGAGAAGCCTTCAACCTGCAACTAGAGAAATCCCACTCACTGTAAGGAAGACCCACTCCAGCCAAAAAAATTTTTTTTAAAAAGAATAAAATGGAAATCAGATTATAACAATCCCTTAAAACCTTAAAATGTCTTCCCACATTTTAAGAATAAATGTTAATTTATGTTTTATTCTTCTCTAAAAATAAAGGCAATTTAAAAAAAATTTGAAGTACAATATTATAATGGCCTTACAATATTATAATGGGCTTCCCTGATAAAAAGAAATTATATTACTTTCAGGTATACAACATAGTGATCCAATATTTTTATGCAATACAAAATGATCACCATAAGTCATCTGTCACCATATAGAGTTATTCTATTATTGACTATATTCCCTAAACTATATATTACATCCCTGTGACTTTTCTTTTATAACTGGAAGTTTGTACCTCGTAATCTATCCTTGTCAATTGAAAATGAAAAGCACAGCCTAAAAGTTGAGAATAATCTTTTATTCAGCAGACAAAACTGAGGACTGAAGTGGGGGACACAGTCTCTCAGATATCTCTGAGAGATTGCTCTGAAGAGGTAGAGGAGGAGCCAGAATATATAGGAGTTCTTGCAACAAAGACCAGGTAGTCAGAAGTCCAAAAGATTACTGTTAAAGAAAACCAGATATCCCAAGTTCAGTGCTTTTCTATGTCTGGGAAGATGCAAGAGTCTGGACTCATTGAAACCATTCCTCGGGTATGCACCTCAGCTAATGGAGCCATTATCCTGTGCTTTCTCCTCCTTAGTCTCCTCGGGTGCAGGGGGCTGGGGTTGCGGATAGGGGTGACTGCCGGGGTGACTGCTTGATGGCTGGCATTCCATTTCCATCCCCAGTTCCCTCAGGGCTCACCTTCAGCGGCTGTAATGTGAAGGCTTGATGGCTGCAACATTCTTTGTTTACTGATAGGTCAGGCAACATTTTTTTTTCACACATAACCTATTTCTTCATTTCCTTCCTCCAAAGCTATATTTCTTTCTTTTTAAAAAATATTTCTTTATTTGGCTGCATCAGGTTTTAGTTGCAGCATGTGGGATCTTTTGCTGAAGTGCACAGGCTTCTCTCTAGTAGTCGTGGCGGGGCGGGCTGGCTTAGTTGCCCTGAGGCACATGGGGGTCTTAGTTCCCCAACCAGGACTCGAATTTCCCCTGCATTGGAAGGCAGATTCTTAACCAGGGGACCACCAGGGAAGACCCAAGGCTACATTTCTTGAAATAACTTCGAAGGCTCTGGGTCATGTGACACCTGCCTACTGCTCCGGGCTGGTTAGTGACTCCTTCCCCTCCACCGCCCACCCCCCTCCCCCTTCAATTCCCAGTGTCCAACATAGTGGGATCTTCAAACACAAACACGACATCTTGCCCAGACCTGGCACACTGTCCCCGTCCCATGGCCAGGTATTGGGCCTCCTTCCTCACCTCCTGGTCACAGGGTGTGTCACTTCTTAATGGGGAGCTGTCTGTTCTCCCATCTGCACCCCTTCCTAACACATGCCACAGTGTAATAAGGTTTTTCTCAAACCCTCTGTCTCACATGTCTGTCTTCTTCACCATCTGGAACACAGTAGGTACTGCCTGAACATTTGTTGAAGGGGTGGACTTAGAGACCTAGTTCTTCATGGAACTGCGATTTCTACCACTTAGTGGCAATCCAGAACACCAGGGATTTTTAAATGTTTTCTATGATTATACATTAGTGTTAGAGGAGGCATGGTGGAGGAAGCAGGTTGGGACTAGAGTGAGCAGGCATACTGCTGCTGCTGCTAAGTCGCTTCAGTCGTGTCCGACTCTGTGCGACCCCACAGACGGCAGCCCACCAGGCTCCGCCATCCCTGGGATTCTCCAGGCAAGAACACTGGAGTGGGTTGCCATTTCATAGGGTGTAGAATTTCAGGAAGGGCTTCCCCTCACAGCTCCTCTCTAGCCTGACTCTGACCCCGGCCCTGGGAGGGCAGCCTCTGCTCACAACCACTCAGGTATACAACTGAAAAACCCAAACTAGGATGGTGTTAAAGGGCGGTTTGAGACAGCGCCTGACCTGCACGCAGTGCGAGGAGCGAGCATGCCGCTCCCGGGCGGGAGGGGGCGGCCGAGGAGGACCCGCACCTGAACTGAAGCCGGGCGGGCGCTGGGAGGACCGGGCGGAGAGGCGGCCTCTCCTACCCGCAAGCTGCCAGACTGAAGGACGGAATTCACTGTTCTCGCCCTTAAAAACAACAGCTCGCGCCCTACCTCCAGGTGATCTGCCCGACCCAGGGATTAAACCCAGGTCTCCTGCATTGTGGGGATGGCTTTACAATTCCAAGTGTACTAAAAAACCATGGAACTGCACACTATGGGTGGATTGTGTGCTGTGCGAATTATAAAAAATAAATAAATAAAATAACAGCTCGCCTAACGAGCTACGCAAAACCAAAGTTTCTGTTTCAGGTGAACAGCTGCCCGGATTCTTAATCCCAAAGACTGAAGAGTAGGAAAGCCACGACGAGAGGGGGACCCCTACCCCACCTTATCCCACCCCCTCTAACCCGGGGGGATAGCCGGGGCTGTCCGTCCCTCTGCCTTGGAGCATGGCCTGCGGAGGGAGGGCGCGGAAGCCCCCAGGGTTCAGCTCGGTAGAGCCTCCCCCACGATTTTGCGATATTGCGGACACCCTGAGCCAGCGTGGGCACATCAGGCCACCGGGAAATCCTGCCGCTGTCTTCTGGGAGACCTATGACCTACTTTAACAAAACCACTGACGCTCTTACTTTAAACTAGCTGCTTCTATTTTCATGCCTGTAAGATAGAAGCTCAGCTGGTAGCTCAGCTGGTAAAGAATCCTCCTGCAAAGCAGGAGACCCCGATTTGATTCCTGGGTTGGGAAGATCCCCCGGAGAAGGGATAAGTTACCCACACCAGTATTCTTGGGCTTCCCTAGTGGCTCAGAGTCCACCTGCAATGCAGGAGACCTGGGTTCGATCTCTGGGTTGGGAAGATCCACTGGAGAAGGAAATAGCAACCCACACCAGTATTTTTGCCTGGAGAATTCCATGGACAGAGGAGCCTGGCAGGCTACAGTCCATGGGGGTCACAAAGAGCTGGACACGACTAAGGGACTGAGGACACGCACTGTGCCAAAGTTCTTTAAAGCAGTTGTTTTTCAAGTAGGTCAAATAGGAGCCTTGCCATCCTGTGTTCTCAGAAGTTTTCTTGCCTGGAAAATTATCCAAGTCTGGTCCAGTTTGAGCGAAAACATGAAGTGTCAGTTTTTAGTAGAGATTCATTCATTTTCAAACATTAACCATTTTTAATATGTAATTCATTGATGTTAATTGTATAATTAATTGTAGGAAAATTAAAAAAGGAAAACCATCCGTGATCCCCCTATTAATAATATAACTATTCTAAGCATTTGGTGTATTATCTTGCCAGATTTTTTTCCTATGCAAATGCATATTTGTGTTTTTCCTCATGTTCTTTGTTTTTAATGTTTATTTATTTATTGGTTGCGCGGAGTCTTTGTTGCTTCATGCAGGCTTTCTGTAGCTGCACTGCACGGGCGTCTCATTGCAGCAGCTTCTCCTGCTGCAGAGCACAGGCTCTAGAGTGTGGGGTTCAGTAGTTTGGCTCATAGGTCTAGTTGTCCTGCAGCATGTGGGATCTTCCAGGACCAGGGATCGTACCCATGTACCCTGCATTGGCAGGCGGATTTTTAACCACTGAACCACCAAGGAAGTCCCCTCACATGTTCTATATTGAATATCTTTCCGTGTCTATCAATAAAGATCAACATCATTATTTTAATCACTGCACATACCATTTTGATAGCTCTGTGCCATTGTGGAGATAGGTAAACCACATTTTATTTTAACTATATCTCTCGCTAGACTCCTAAGCTGTTCTCTGTATCACCAAAGTCTTCTTACACAAGCAATCTTGTATATGCATCAGATTATTTAAGATTAACTGCCAAAATGGAAAAAGTCTGGGTAAAGTGTTCGACCATTTTTAAGGCTCTCAAGATGTAAAACCAAACTACAATCCAGAACCATCTTACCAACTAGTCCTCCCACCAGTGGTACCTTGCAGTGCCCATCTCCTCATGGCTCTCTAACACTTCACCCACACTGAGCACTGATGTTTTCCATGCTGGTACATGGTGTGCCAGGCACTGACAAAGTCAAATCAGAACGCAGCCCAGGCAGGAAGAGGGTAGGAGGAAGAAACGAGTAAGGAGTCGTCATTTTCAGGGCAGGGTGCTGAGATTATTGTACAGAGAATACACAGAAATTGGATGTCATCTTCCGGGGACAGGTGTCATAGAAGGCTTCCTGGAAGAGGTTGTTTCTGAGGCTGGCCGTGAAGAATCATCTGTCATTAACCAAGTAAAGATAGGGAAGGAGTGATGAGCCAGATAGAGAAATAGTCCTGGTAGACGCAGGTAGAGAACAGATCTCAGGTGTGAATGTAAAAGACCTTTTCAGTGAACTCCAAAGCATCCTGTAACGAACTGAAGGGTACATGGGGAGGTGGGGACCATGGACAGGAATGATGGACAATGAGGCTGAAGGGGTGGCTTGGACCTGATCAAGAGTGTCTCTGTTGGCTACGTAGAAGTGCTTTATCCAGAAAACTGGATAAACCTCACCAAACTGAAACCTCCTGGGGAGGCAGAAGTTGGCATTAAAACCTATACATGGTAGAGTCATACTGATCCCAGGGACCAGCACTGATGTTGAACTCAAAAATTGCTAGGAGCTTTCTGAGCTAGAAACAGCCACTTAACCTCTTGGTCTATTAAAATAAAAATAAAGGGACTAGGTTCCTTCCAGTTCTAAGCAGCTATGAACTCAGGCACATCCTTTGACTTTTTTTCTTTTTTTCCAGAAAAAGTGGCTATTAAGATCCTGGATAAGACCAAGTTAGACCAGAAAACCCAAAGGCTGCTATCCCGTGAAATCTCCAGCATGGAAAAACTGCACCATCCCAACATCATCCGCCTTTATGAGGTCGTGGAGACTCTATCCAAGCTCCACCTGGTGATGGAGTATGCAGGGGGAGGGGAGCTCTTTGGGAAGATCAGCACAGAAGGGAAGTTCTCAGAACCAGAAAGCAAGCTCATCTTCTCCCAGATTGTGTCTGCCGTGAAGCACATGGTGAGCAGGGTGAGGAGGGAGGATCTAGCTCCCATTCCCCCCACGATGGAGCTTTAGTTTACCGTTGTCTAAGCCAGCAGTCTTCAAACTTTTGGGCACTGGGGACTAGTTTTGTGCAAGACAAGTTTTCCATGGACCAGGGCAGGGGGTGGTTTCAGGATGATTCTCATAAGGAGCTTGCAACCTAGATCGCTCCCATGCACGGATCACAGTAGGTTTCGAACTCTTTTGAGTATCTAATACCCTTGGCAGAGCTCAGGCAGTAACGCGAGTGACAGGGAGCAGCTGTAAACACAGGTGAAGCTTCACTTTCTTACCCGCCACTCACTTCCTGCTGTGCAGCCTGGTTCCTAACAGGTCATGGGCCAATACTGGGAGTCGGGGCCCCCTGATCTAAGCATCCCTGAGGGCTTCAGTCCTTTGTAAGGGCAGATAGCAGTCCCTTCCGTGAGAGTCAGACGTCTGGCTGGGATTGTGCTCCTGACCTCCAAAGCCACGCCCAGGGGTCTCAGTTACATTGTAGCCTCCTGGCTTCTGCGGAAGTTGGAGGAGTCACTCTGAGCAGCCAGATGACCGACACCCATTCCCTGGCCACACCCATTCCTCCAACCCCGTCTTCTGGTACTCAGAGAGCTGGCTTCTCGCTGCTTCTTGGCCTTGCCTTCCTTCTGTGTCTAGGATGCCCTCTCCCCTCTTATCACGCTTCACATTCCCGATCTCATCCACACTTCGTGACCCAGCTCAGCTTGTCTCTGTGACGCTTTCTTCAGTCTGGGCTCAGCCCGCACTGATCTTCATGCCTTTGGTGAACTCTTCTAGTTCTTCTGCCTCTGTGCTCAGCACACTAACACTTGCTTGTGTCTTTCTGATTTTAGTTCTCTGATTATTTCTTTAAATAAATCTGGACTCCATAAGCACACTCCCCCTGATTCTCCTGTGTCCTCTCTATCAACAGCCATATTACTGGGCACACAGGAGGAATCAGACTTGAGGTCCTGACCACCACTTGTACCGCTCTGTTAGTGCAGAAGTTTTGGCCACCCTCTTTGCCCAGCCCTCAAGGTAACTGGCAGGAAGAGACACTTTTCTGGGATCTGTATTAGCTGAGAAGCTGTATCTTTTGCTCCTCTTCTTGGATGTCATGAGATAAGAACTGGAATCAGTGCGCTCCTGGCCAAATTATTAGCAGGGTATTAGTGCCCTAGGGACCCCAAGATCACATTTGGGAGGGAGAGGGGGAAGAAAAAGAAGGGAGCAAGGGAGAACCTAAGCCTGATGGTGGCTGTGGTGCCACCGACTGTCACCTAAGTGACTCTGTGCTGGGGTGGACTTTCCCCAGGCCGAGAGCTAAGCCAGACCTATACCACGCACAGTGCTGAAGCTCCAATACTTTGGCCACCTGATGCGAATAGCCAACTCTTTGGAAAACACCTTGATGCTGGGAAAGTTTGAGGGCAGGAGAACGGGACAACAGAGGACGAAATGGTTGGATGACATCACCAACTCAGCGGACATGAGTTTGAACAAACTCTGGGAGATAGTGAAGGACGGGGAAACCTGGACTGCTGCAGTCCATGGAGTCACGAAGAGTCGAATATAACTGAGCGACTGAACAACAAATACCAAGCAGTGGAGCAGATGGTCAGAGTCTTCCACATTCTACTCAGAAAAGAGATCTGGCAGGAGAGCAGAGAGGATCCAGCAGTCGAGAATGCAGACTGAGTCCTCTGAGGCTCTATACCATGACTTTCTCCAGCTCTCGGGTCTCCAAAAAGAGAGGATAACAGGCATAGATCTGGATTTTATGGGGTTTGCTTGCTGTATGCCGGGACCATGCTGAACACTGCAGACGCAGCATCACGTTCAGTTCTCACAAGAGCTTTGTGGGTGTGTTAGTTGCTCAGTCTTGTACGACTCTTTGCCACCCCATGGGGTGTAACCCACCAGGCTCCTCAGTCCATGCGATTTTCCAGACAAGAATACTGGAGTGGGTTACCATTTTCTTCTCCAGGGGATCTTCCTGACTCAGGGATCGAACCGGGGTCTCTTGCATTGCTGGCAGACTCTACCATTTGAGCTACCAGGGAAGCCCAAACAAGAGCCTTAGGAGGTGGTTCTCAGTGTTCTGTTTTACAAAGAAGGAAGCTGACATTCACATACACGACTGGCATAGTTGAACCTAGAACTAATAAAAATGTCAGGCTCTGAAGCTTGGATTCTTACCCCGGAAGGTCCATCTGGAAAAGTAGCATTAAACCATTTCCCAAGTGCCCTTGGCATTAAACTGGTCAAGAGTCTTCAAGGTTGTCTGGATCCAGAATGCAAGTGTGGGATGGGATCTGCTGCCAGAAACTTGTCCACTATAAATTGCTCCCTTCTACTGAATTGTATAAAGTTAGAGGAGCCCATCCAAAGGAGCAGGGGTAGGGGGTCGGAGGAGGGCTCTTTTTCTTCTTGAGGTTGGCCCTAGTCGAGAAATTGCTCAGCCAGGAAAACCTGCATATGGTCTCAGAGGTGAAGGATTAATTGTCTCATTGTGTTTCACAAGATCTAGGTCTTTCTCGTTCTCTCTCTCTTTAGTCACTAAATCTTGTCCAACTCTTGTGACCCCATGGACTGTAGCCTGCTAGACTCCTCTGTCCATGGGACTCTTCAGGCAAGAATACTAAAGTGGGTTGCCTTTTCCTTCTCCGGGGGATCTTCCTGACCCAGGAATTGAACCCAGATCTCCTGCATTGCGGGCAGATTCTTTACCAACTGAGTTAGGAGGGAAGCCCATCTAGGCCTTACTTTTGGCACTAATTCCTAAGTCCACGTGGGGGACAGACTCCAGCCTTGACTCCACAGAACAGAACCTTTGGTCTGCTTGGAGGGTACAGGTGTTACATTTGGCTAAAGGTTATGCCAGGGCAGCTTGCAAGGTCTGAGATCTGATATGACTTAAGTTGATTTCCATTGAATTTCTGTTGTTACGCCAACATTACCTCACTGTTTCAGAGCAAGTGCTGCATCTTTAATGTTGGTTTTTACTTTGAGAATGACTTTCCCTCCTTTGTCTTTTTCCACAGCATGAAAACCAAATTATTCACAGAGATCTGAAAGCAGAAAATGTGTTCTATACCAATAATACTTGTGTGAAGGTGGGTGACTTTGGATTCAGTACAGTCAGTAAAAAAGGTGAAATGCTGAACACTTTCTGTGGGTCTCCACCCTACGCGGCGCCTGAACTTTTTCGAGATGAGCACTACGTCGGCGTTTATGTGGACATCTGGGCCTTGGGGGTGCTTCTCTACTTCATGGTGACTGGCACCATGCCATTTCGGGCAGAGACCGTGGCCAAACTGAAGAAGAGCATACTGGAAGGCACTTACAGCGTGCCTCCACACGTGTCGGAGCCCTGCCTCCGCCTCATCCGGGGAGTCCTCCAGCCAGTACCCGCCGAGAGGTACGGAATCGACTCCATCATGAACAATGAGTGGATGCAAGGGGTGCCATATCCCACCCCTTTGGAGCCTTTCCAGCTAGATCCCAAACATTTGTCAGAGACCAGCAGCCTCAAAGAAGAAGAAAATGAGGTCAAAAGCACTTTAGAACACTTGGGCATTACGGAAGAGCACATTCGCAATAACCAAGGGAGAGATGCCCGAAGCTCCATCACAGGGGTCTATCGAATTATTCTGCATAGAGTCCAAAAGAAAAAGGCTTTGGAAAGTGTTCCAATAATGATACTACCAGACCCTAAAGACAAGGACCTAAAGAAAGGATCCCGTGTCTATAGAGGCATAAGACACACATCCAAATTTTGTTCAATTTTATAAATTGCATTAGATTGCTGGTAATTAACTAAGATCATTGTTGCTGCTTTTAAATTTTTTTCACCGACTTGAGTGGAGACTTTTTGTAATTTTTAAATAAATTTAAATTTAAGATACGCATTTCCCCCTGCCCCTCCCAAACGTTTGTTAGCTCAGATTCTAGCTTGGTTTGCAATCTTGTCTTATTCTCAAACTCTAGCCTTCATTCAGTTAATCGAGGAATATTTACAGTGCCAACCACGTGCTATCCACGATTTAAGGTGCTGCAAAATAGGATGGCCAAGCAGTCCAGGGTACTGTGTTCAGATAGCAGTATCCCCTAGAGGCGTGGGTTTGAATCCCACTGCTGAATGAATTTCCCAGCTAGCTAAATGGTAAAGAAGCTGTCTGTCAATGCAGGAGACACAAGAGACATGGGCTCAATCCCAACGATCCCCTGGAGGAGTAAATGGGCAACCCGTTCCAGTATTCTTGCCCGGAGGATCCCCACGGACAGAGGAGCCTGGGGGGCTGCAGTCCATGGGATCGCAAAGAGTCAGACAGGACTGAGCAGACACATTGCGTTACATTACCATATACCAAGCACTGTTTAAGATCCTGCAAAATCAAAAATAGGCCAAGTCCTTCCTCTCCTGTGTGGGATAGTCTTGTGCTGAACAAAGGTACTAACAACAGCAACAACATTTTCTAAAATATCAGATAGTAATAGATGCTATGCAGATAATTCAAATACAGTAATCTGATATTAGAGGCTTGCCACTTTGTATTTTGGGGAAGGCCGGTTTGTGTAGCCGACGATCTGAGATCTAAATGAGAGCAGGAGTGCACTGGAAAGCCAGCTGTGAGCATTCCAAGCAACAAAGGGTTTGAGACAGGGTTCTTTCCTAACAGAGCCTAGGACAGAGGCTCCATGTAGAGTGATTGTTTTGGGAAGTGATCCTAGAGAGTAGGAAGGAGGGTAGAGGCGAGAAGCAGGGATGATCATTACAGGGTGGCCTGTGCTCCAGGTGACTGTCACCCAGTCTTGTAGGATGCTCTGAGGAGCCTTATGAAACACATCTGAGGAGTCTGCCCAGGGTATTAAAAGGGAAAGTGTCTATCCAGCAGCTCCTGGGGCCCTACGATGCCACCTGCACCTCCAGATTGTAAGGAGTGAGGGCCACGGGGGTTCCCCATGCTTCTCATGCCTTAGAGCCAGGGCAACCCCAGGGCAGGAAGTAAGAGGTACACACAGTTGGCCCCGGGACAAGATGCGGTCAAGTAGGGCCCGCGTGAAGCCACCAGCTTGCCCCAATGGTTGCTGCATCAGTGGCTGGAGAAGGAAGTGTGGCTGAAAGGATCTGAAATCTGTGGTTGGACACAGCCCACCCCCACCCTCCTCATTTTCTTCTTCCATTGAAGTCTGATCCGTTGCTGTCAGTCTCCTTCATGGGGTGAGAGCTGGAAGGACTTAATGTAGTAGGATTAGTCAAATAAGTCCCAGGGGTGATTCTCAAGTTCCAGGTCACCAGAATCACCCAGAAGGAGTGTTAAAACAGACTATTAGGCCCTGCCCCCAGTTTTGGAGTCAGAAGTGAAAGTGTTAGTTGCTTAGTCAGTTCATGTCAGTCACTCAATCGTGTCTGACTCTTTGTGACCCCATGGACTGCAGAACGCCAGTCTTCCATGTCCATCACCAACTCCCAGAGGTTGCTCAAACTCATGTCCATCGAGTCGGTGATGCCATCCAACCATCTCATCCTCTGTCTTCCCCTTCTCCTCTTGCCTTCAATCTTTCCCAGCATCAGGGTCTTTTCCAATGAGTCAGTTCTTCACATCAGGTGGCCAAAGTATGGAAATACAAATTCTTCAAGAGGGTCCTTGACTGTCATGGTGAATGAGTGAGTGAAAGTCAGTCATTTCCGACTCTTTGCGACCTCATGGACCATACAGTCCCTGGAATTCTCCAGGCCAGAATACTGGAGTGGGTAGCCTTTCCCTTCTTCAGGGGATCTTCCCAACCCAGGGATTGAACCCAGTTCTCCAACATTGCAGGGGGATTCTTTACCGGCTGAGTCACAAGGGAAACCCAAGAATACTGGAGTGGGTAGCCTATCCCTTCTCCAGGGGATCTTCCTGACCCAGGAATCTAACCAGGGTCTCCTGCATTGCAGGCGGATTCTTTACCAACTGAGCTATCAGAGACTGTCATGGTAAGAAAAATCAATTCTGCTTCCATCTATTGGTGCCCAGACTTGTATATGTTAACAGCAAGGAACATATATTTATGAGCCAGTGTTAAAGCATGTATACTGAATCCTGGGGGTCAGCACCCCAACCCTGCAGGATGCTGTCCTATGGCCGGTGTCTTAATTGAGCTGCTCCATCGCTCTGTCTCTGCTGACTGCTTCTGCTGCTGAGGTACTTAATAAGAGAAGTACATCCCATGGTCATGTGCCCGTTGCCCCCACTGCTTTTACCAAAGATGTGGTATTTAAGGCAATGGTATGTAATATACATGACAATGGATCAGGTATTCTCTAGGACCTCGCATGATGGTCTTGGAGGATTCACTGAAGACAGGAAAGGTGAACCTATATCCTGTGTAGATATCAGCTCTGTGAGGATGAATCATTGCTTTGTCTGTCTGAATGTATGACTCTGTGGATCTGATAATGCTCAGCTCACGAGGAGATCTGCTTGGTCCCTTGGTGACCCATAATCAGGTGCTCAGTCTCTCCTAGGGCCCAGAAACATGCCGAGAGCCTGAGGAGATCTCTGTTGCAGAAAGCGTGGCTCACTCCCGGATCCTGCAGGGCTGTGCTATAACTTTCTGCAGGGGTGGCCAAAGAACACACTGTGTTCTTAAGCACCACTTAGACGGTCAGAGTAGCAATGCAGTTTGCAGTGAAGCCTGAAACTACTGTAGGTCTTTTTTCTGTAGCATCCACTTGAAACCAGCAGCCCTGATAAATGGGCTGGAGGAATATACCCGGTGCAACATGTGTGTTTCCAAAACCCAGAGAGGCCTACTAAACCCCGTGTCTCTATCTCAGTGATAAAGGGTACAAGGTGCAACATACAGAGATGTGCCTCAAGTCACTGGTCCTCTACATGCTTCATCAGTGTGGCCTGGCCCCTGCATTTTCATAGGACTTATCACCCATACTCTGACACACACGTCTTAGTACGGCCTCTGGAGAACTCGCTACTTTCTGATGCCACATCCACCTAGAATGCTGTCGTATGGACCAGCATAAAGTGCTGCAGAGCGTCCAGATGATGAAGGTCCTTTTAGACTATCTTGTGACGTAGAGCAGGAGATTTCACATTGCCTCAGGACAATAGAATAAGTGAGAATTTCTGTCTATCCCAGAAAAGTGTGAACTGCTTTTTGTTTTAATTTTAAATTTATTTATTTTTTAATTGAAGGTTAATTGCTTTACAGAATTGTGTTGGTTTCTGCCAAACATCAACATAAATCAGCCTTAGGAATACACATGTCCCTTCCTCCTGAACCTCCCTCCCACCCTCCTCTCCATCCCACCCCTCTAGGTTGTTACAGGCTCTGGTTTGAGTTCCCTGAGTCATACAGCAAATTCCCATTGGCTGTCTATTTTATATATGGTAATGTAAGTTTCCATGTTACTGTCTCCATATGTCCTAACCTCTCCTTCTCCCCAACCCCTGCCCCCGGTGTCCATAAGTCTGTTCTGTATGCCTGTGAACTGCTTTTAATCCTCCCTTTTGATGTAAAATGAAAATGAAAAATTCCCCCCAAATAGCTGCATATCAATGCTAGAGTCTTTGTGTAAAATTCACACCCAATATGGTGGTGAAAACTGAGACTAACAGCGGTCCACCGTCATCCTTCATTAGCCATCTGCTTTCTTTCGGAGTCTGATGAGTAAATTAAAGTAAGTTAATGAGGTTATGATGGAACCCATTACCTTTGGGTCCTTTATTCTCCCATGGTGACACTGATGGACGCATTTCCTCATGTGGTTACTTACGAGTTATTAACATGGCTGGGGAGATGACATACTTTCAGAGGTCTCCATGTGGTGCCTCCTCTCAAAATGGTTCTTACTCCACAGGTCAGGGGTCTAAATGGGTTTATCCCAAGTAGGTACTTGGAGACGAAGGAAAGGACCCCAAGATGAGACCCCCAGTGTGGGATAGACTTTGGCCAGAGCTCCAGCCACCACCTGGTCTCCACAGGTCTCCATCCCCTCTGCCTACACGTAGGGCTGTAGTGGTACTTGGGGGTTCTCTGGTGTCCACTTCAGTTCACACCTTTTATCCAACAGGCCTTAAACATCCTGGGTGCGCGTATCATCGGCACCTGTAGCAGGGCCTTTCTTCTCGGAATCCTGGCTCCCCCTCACTGTGCCCTGGGACTGTAAATTAACTCAGATCTGGAATCATAATTGTTTCATCGTGACAGGCTACACCAGCCTGCTGCTCACAGCTTGCCTCTCTGCTTTCCTTTTTGGTTATACAAGTCAAGTAACCCTCTACAAATTGTCACTCAGAACTCTGATCTGTTAGCCATTGTCCCAAAGCCCTGCAAACCGAGCTCCCGGACTCCCCCTCTAGCCTCACTGCCCATTTTACTATGCCAACCTCGCCTCTGACATTTAAGTAATGATACATGGCCTCTGCCATTCTGGAATCCCATGCATGCCCTGTTTCATGACAGCGCTTTCTACTGTCATCCCTGCCTGCAGGGGGCGGTCGTCACTGAGCTTGTGGGAATTGGGGTGCCCCCCTCCCCACTGCAGTCTTTGTTCCTGTGTGAAGGCAGTGTCCTGGGAACTTAGGTGGTTCTTCAGTCTCACATAATGAATCCATTCTAACAGTAACACCTCTTGGAACTTTCTGAGCCTTTCCTTAATCGTGTAGCACAGCAGTTCTACTATCTCCACCTCGCTGGTATGCCAGACTCACATCCAAACCTCAGTAGCCATCCCAGCAGTGATATCAGGACCAGCTTCAGGTGACCTTCACCTCATGGGGACAGGCTCCCATGATAATAAACTCTCCGTCATCCTGCCTCAACCTCCATCCCCAGCTCCCTATCCTCAGGGTCCACTCGCACACATTCCCCTCTGGTTCCTGACAGTAGCATATTAGCCAGCTTCTTTAATCCCCTCAGTGTCTAGGTGCTTTCTCCCTGACAGAGGTTGTATTTCTCTGCTCAGACTATGTTGAGACAGGACCAGTTCCTTGTTTGGAGAATAATGGTATTGGAAGAACATCTTGAGGTCAAGCATCCTCGGTGTCGGTCTCACCAGTGGTCTTGGCAGGCTCTTCAGGAAAGGAAGTACGAGCTACTCCTACCAGCCCCACACTCGAGGGATCCTGGTCTTCAGCATTTGCAGGCTCTTCTACCCTGTTTGCCCTGCCTTGTCCTGCTCTTGCTATCGAGGCTGCGACTTTGATACGGAATGGTCAAGACTGAGTATTTCATTTCCTTTGCAGCTCAGCCTACCTTACAGTAGACCTGGTGCCTGTTTTATGTAGTGTTCTCTCTGCTGTAGGAGAGAAGTTCTCCTTAACTCTCACTTCAAAGGCTTTCAGTATACCTTGAGCTGATTGTTGTCACTGTTCAGTCTCAGTCATGTCTGACTCCTTGTGACCCCACGGACTGCAGCACGCCAGTCTTTCCTGTCCTTCATCATCTCCTGGAGCTTGCTCAAACTCGAGTCCATGGAGTCAATGATGCCATCCAACCATCTCATCCTGCCCCCTCATTTCCTCCTGCCCTCAACCTTGAACTGACAGTTGACTTAAACCTATCATTGCCCCCCACAAACCCCAACAGGTTTTCGAAACAGTTAACAAAAGCTAGCCAACCAGCCCATCCAATGATGTGGGGCGTACCCAGGAGTGGACTGGCAGATGGACTTCGCCCAGATGCCAGTTTCTCAAGGGTATAAATACCTATCAGTTATGATAGATACATTCACAGGATGAATTGAAGGCTTTCCCACCTGGACTGAGAAGGCTGAGGAGGTGGTAAAAAAACCTGCTCCATGAAATCAGTCCAAGATTTGGTCTGCCCAGGTCATTACAAAGTAACAATGGGACATCATTTACTTCTAAGGTCACCCAAGGAGTCTCGAAAGCATTGGGCATTACTTATTATCTCCATTGTGCCTGGAGGCCTCAATCTTCAGGAAAAGTAGAAAGAGCCGATCAATTCTTAAAATCAGCGGTAAAAAAGATAACCCAAGGAGACCTCCCTGGGATGGAAGGAGGCTTTACCAATAGCTCTCCTCTGCACCCGCATTGCCCCTAAGGAACAGGTTGGTCTTAGTCCTTATGAGATGCTATATGGGAGACCTTTTGTTTATGTTAATGACCTTTTCCTATATCCAGAGGTTCAGACCCTCCAGTCTTATACCATGGCCATTGGGAAACTCCAACAGGATATACGCTTGTGGGGTATGAACCAGGACCCAAAAGATTCTAAAGAGTCACCACTATATGCTCCAAGAACTCAAGTCCTTATTAAAGTCCAGCCCACATGGAAGGGCCCCTATCCTGTAATACTTTCTACCCCCACA
The DNA here is from genome assembly GCF_019923935.1 of Bubalus bubalis. Classification (NCBI taxonomy): domain Eukaryota; kingdom Metazoa; phylum Chordata; class Mammalia; order Artiodactyla; family Bovidae; genus Bubalus; species Bubalus bubalis. The sequence continues at coordinate 31,276,384 of NC_059175.1, read as the reverse complement.
GCAGTCAAGGTACCAAGACATGACTTCTGGATTCACTACTCACGAGTCAAGCCATGGAAGAAAACAGAAGAGGACACTCAATACACCTGTGAGCCCCTGGGAGATCTCAGATACCTATTAAGAACTACAAATGACTGCCATTCTAATGAACACCCCCAAAATCTGGTTTCTGGGGATAACATTTCTCAGGATAACTCTAAGGAGCCAACACAGCTTGACAGAGATTGTACTCCAAGACAGATACGAGATAGATCTTCTGATCCCTGAACAAGGAGGGACTTGAGCTATCCTGGCGATGTGAATTTAAAATTGACCAATGTCCCTACTAGTCCTTGTTATGCTATATTGATGATGATTATGATTATTCCATGTACTGTCAATTGTCTAACCTGTTTTGTCTCTGCCCAGGTCAACCAGCTACAACATGCAGTGCCAGTTCAACAAAGATATAAAACTACAGCTAACCATGGAATATATCACACACCCTTGGACACTGCTATAAGGGCTCTGAGGATTGAGACTAGCAAGAGGGGGAGGCCCAATACACCTCACCGCCCCAGTTCAGCAGGAAGTAGCCAGAAAGACCTCGACGCCCCTATTCCCAAAGAATTGGGCCTCCCATATCTTGAGGGGGGAATGTTAGGAAGGTAGAATAGGGGAAAGGAGTCCAAAATGGCGGTGGCTAAGACAAGGAAGGTCCGAGGACCAGAGTGAAGACTTCAGGCAGAACAAACAGAACAAACAGCACTCCTGGCTAAGCCCAATTTGCATAGGGCAGGCCCAGGTGGAGGAAAAAACATATAAAAGGAGGGGCCAAAGCGCTTTCTCTCAGACTCTCTCTCCCACGTGCGTGCACTCTTTTCTTTCTCTCTCTCTCTCTCTCACTCTCCTGCTATCTTCTAAATAAAATAGAGCTGTAACACTGGGAAAAAAAAAAAAAAAGCTAGCCAAATCCAGAGGCTTTATCATTGCCCCATTCCATCAGGTGCCACAGGTGCCACATGATCCAGTATTTCACCTTCTATCTGTACCTACAGACCACAGGCTCAGCAGGAGTTGTGCTGCTCCTGCAAGCCAGGGTTGTCAGCACCCTGCTTACCAACAGCACATCAGCTTTCTATTGACAGTGCTGTGAGACAAAAGTCCACCATGTGTCTCTTGGGGCTAAGATCCAAGTGGCATCAGGCCTGATTCCTCATCAGGGGAGCACCCACTGCCTTGCTTTTACCTGCTCCTAGAGGTGGCCCATCGGAGAAGGCAATGGCACCCCACTCCAGTACTCTTGCCTGGAAGAACCCCATGGACGGAGGAGCCTGGTGGGCTGCAGTCCTTGGCGTCGCTACGAGTTGGACACGACTGAGCAACTTCACTTTCACTTTTCCCTTTCATGCATTGGAGAAGGAAATGGCAACCCACTCCAGTGTTCTTGCCTGGAGAATCCCAGGGATGGGGGAGCCTGGTGGGCTGCCGTCTATGGGGTTGCATAAAGTCGGACACGACTGAAGCGACTTAGCGGCAGGAGCAGCAGCAGAGGTGGCCCATATGCCTTTCCTTTCCCCATCTTCAAAGTTAGCAATGGGCCATCTCTTTGGTCATCCTTTTATAGTCACATCTCATTCAGACTACAGCCCAGAAAGGTTCTCTGCTTTTAAGGGACCCTGTAATTATGATGGGCCAATCTGGACAATCTAGCATATCTCCCCGTTACAAGGTCCTCAAGCTTGATCACTTGTGGTTTTACCATGTAAGATCACATATTCATAGGTTCCCAGAGGCAGACCTTTGGCTGGGGCGTGGGAACCATTCTGCCTACTGCAAATAGCAGTGGGGTTTTTGCCATGACTGTCAATAAACCAGCTCCAACCATCTATCCTGAGAGTCGGGCTGTTCTGGGTACCAACTGTATTAGCCTGGCTTCTCCAAAAGAACAGAGCCTGAGACAGAGGCTTCCATGTAAGTCATTTATTTGGGAAATGTTCCTACAATGCAGGAATGAAATATAAAAGAGGCAAGCCAATAAAAGGATGTATTGCCAAATTGGCTGAAGTGAAGTGAAGTGAGTCGCTCGGTCATGTCTGACTCTTTGCAACCCCATGGAATTCTCTAGGACAGAATACTGGAGTGGGTAGCCTTTCCCTCTCCAGGGGATCTTTCTGACCCAGGGTTGAACGAGGGTCTCATGCACTGCAAGCGGATTCTTTACCAACTGAGCTGCCAGGCGCCTGGTGGTTCAGCAGAGGAACTGCCAGCCTGGAAGGCTTCCCTGCCCAGGCGAGGGAAGGGAGGAAGCATTTATCGACCAGCAAGTAAGGGTCCACTGTTGTCAAGAGTGGTCCTGTGGGAACTTAACTTCTCTATACTTCTGGGCCATGAAATTATGAGTTCCAATGACCTCTGTGTGGACTTCGTATCACAGTGAGACCAAAATGAGGGGTGTGCAGCAGGAATCCCAAGAGAGGTACTATCATATTCTCTGAGATCCCACTCAGAGACCGCATGGACATAGCTGTCACAAATGCGACTGCTGTAGAAGGCAGGGCAAAGGAGGCCTGCAGTGGGGCCCACAGACCGAAGGCGCTAAGGCTGGAGTAAGTGAAGTGCAAGTGTTAGTCGCTCAGTCATATCCAACTCTTTGCAACCCCATGGACTGTAGCCTGCCAGGCTCCTCTGTCCACGGAATTCTCCAGGCAAGAATACTGAAGTGGGTAGCCCTTCCCTTCTCCAGGGGATCTTCCTGACCCAGGGATCAAACCTGGGTCTCCTGCACTGCAGCTGGATTCTTTACCATCTGAGCCATCAGGGACACCCAGGGTGGAATAAACTTGGCATATTTGAGGAGCAGAGAAGGCAGGGGCAATGAAAACACAGGAGGCCTTAGTGGTACTGAGTAGGCAGTGGCCAGATGCCTCAGGACTTGGCAAGTTTGAAAAAGGAAATCTGATATGTAGGGTGAGAAGTGCTTACTACTCAGGTAGTCCAGGCAGCCTTCAGGGAGGAAGCAGATCTTGAGCAGAGATCCCCAAAGGTCAACAAGGCTTTGCTAAGATGAAGTGGAGGTGCTAGTTTAATAGCATGCAGAAACAGCTGGAGGCAAAAGGAAGCTTTAGTTCAAAACTTTCATTATTTTTTACTCTAGATGCCTGCACAGTAATGAAATAAGACAAAGAAAAGGTGAATTCTTTGCTTTGCACTTCTAAACATTTAAAATGAAAAGTACATTTTTTGTTATAAGCTAGACCCCTGATAATATATAAACTTTCTGAGGCTTGGTATTCATAATCTTCAGCACCACAGTATTGACTTTGTACTAGTTTGAGGGGGGAAAAACTAAAAAATCACAGGTCAATTATTTCTTTCTCCCACTAACTAGGAAAAAAATAGGAACTTCTAATTAAGAGTGGTTGCTAGAAATTTTAAAGGAAGTGTTTGCTTTTATATGAAGATTACATAGCTCTAATTATTTAAAGATCCTGTTACATCCCTTGGTCTCTCCACTTCTACTTTAGTGTGTCAGGACATTTCAAACAGCAAACAAGAGATGAAGGGTTTCAACCGAGTCCCAGGAGGATCAGAAGTAGCTGTCTGCATCTGTGAGTTCTGTCTAGCGTTCATCTTCAACGTAGTCATCACGGTTCATGAAATAAACAAAATCCAGAAAGTAAAAAAATAAAAAGTTAACTGCAAAAACTCCAAAAAGGAGAAGGGGAAGGATAGAATTCTCAAAGTCATATTAATTAGGATCTTAGACTTTGCAGAATTAGGATCTAGAATTCCTAGAACTGCAGGATTAGAGAACACAGGCCTTATCTTCTATCACCCAGAGAAATTGGGAGATGGGCCCCAAAAATAAAATCATTACTAAGTATTGAGTCTAGACATGACAATATGATAAAATAACTGATCAGTACTAGAAATATTCTGATTTAATTCCCGATTCACATAATCCTAAAAATTGATAGCGATTGAGATTATCTTATCCAATATTACTGCCAATGTAAAAATTCTCTCTATAAAACATCTGGGAGAACACCAGCAACCTGAGACACTCAGGCTGGAGGCTCTAGTTGGTAGTAGGCAGTTCTATATTGGCTATAAAATCTGCTTTTAATGTTTAATTGCCAACCCTTAATCTTAGGTTGTTGTTAGGAAAACACAGTAACTCTCTTCACAACTATTTATGGCAAAATTTATACATGTTAATTTGGGAGTTAATTTCTTTGTTTGAAGTATAAGAATAATAAACTATCAGTATATGTTCCTCCATACTAGACAAATAGCTCCTTGAAGGCAAAATCATAGCTCTTGTAAGTCTTTATTTCTGACTTAAGTGCTATAAGTAGGGTGCCCTGCTTATATCAGGTTTACAAATTTTGGTGAAAGAGTTAGTGAATCAGTGAACTGAAATGAAATGGATGCCTGCACTTAAAAATAGCATATTAGCTGCTTTCTTGCCTTAACTGTTAGTTCAGGAGGGGGAAAAAAAAAAGAATATTCAAGTATCTAAAATATTTCTCTAAAACTTTATTCAAAGTTACCCACCTCACTGTTAATAAGGTGTACAATTGATGCTCTGTGCCAGTTTCACTAGGCCTGCCCATTGCCGGCAATGGACTTTGAGAAAACCCGTTTCCTGACACCCCCAAAGTTAAATTACTCTTTTCAAAACGTACTGAACTCCTGATACTTGCAAAAAGTATTACATGCACCATGTTCCCATCAATCTTTAAATCTGAACTTACATTATTAATCTACATCAGTGTATGTTAAAATGAAGTCATTTCAACAAATCATAACTGTACAAATCAAAACACCACTAGTTAATATTAAGAGTATTTTACAAACACTACATTACATATTACCTTGCAATCTGAAACATTACATTTCATATTTGTGTAAGTTTATTTTAGATAACTGAAACTTCACAGAATTCAACGGCAAATAAAGTTTAAAAAATTTAGTTCTGTACATTAGTTCCAACTATCTCTATTTTACAATCTATAAGGCTCATGTCATAGTTCAGCACCAGAAAGATCTAAGAAACTGTCGAACCAGTCTTCTTATTCATTCCATGTGATCGTTTGTTACTGTTGCTATTTTTAAGGTGAAAATCTGAGAAAATGCTTTATATATCCTACTTCTAGACCTTGAGAAGTGGAATACTTTTTGGCTGGTCATACTATGTAAAAAACTTGAGTTGTATCTTTTCATTTAACAGATACAAAAACAAAAAAAGGAAAGGAATACTTACAACATGAGTTGAGGCTGTCAGTCTTTAAGTTGAATTTATAATACTGAAGCATCAGAAATAACTTCACAATGCCCTGTCCCTGTCCTTCCTTTTTGTTTTAAAATTTTGAAAGGCAGCCAGAAAAATGTTTTATTTATTCCTCAAAATAAGGGACAAGGGAAGGATCACAGACACAAGCTTTCTCATACACAGCTTCAATAACATCAAGGCTCTTCCGCAAAATACACTTTGAACTGAGTCAGGAGCAGACCTAGGGAGCAGACCCATAGCCCCCAAAGGTACCATGTTTTCCATACCACAGTCTGCTCAGTGCTGGCATCCCTCTGTTCACAGAGGTCATGACAGTAACTCATCACTGCCAGCCTGGATTTAAAGTAACAGTTTCCAGAACCAGTGTCACCGTTCCCAATTCTTCTCTCTCTCTCTCAAGGATTCACAAATTCTAGAAAAAGAGTGTGTTTGTCTTGTCATTTTCAAACCGGGTTTGTGCATATTACATTAAAACCACACATTCCCTAAAAACTTTTTTTTTTTTTTTTTTTTTCAAAAACCACAGGAACCTTCAGTAATCTTGTTTGTTCAAAGTATAAAATTCTTACATGTTTAAAAAAATTAAAATTGGAGACTAGTACCACTGCTTTCCTCACCAGAAGTGCACGATTTCAGGCTACATTTAAAAACTAAGCTTCATGCATACACATGGCCAGAGAGGTATGAAGTCTTACAGAGCCCTTAACATCCATCATTCGAGTACAGTCAGCATCGGCTAGATCACAACAGGAAGCATGTTAGCAAACTGAGCAAAGAGACTTTCTCAAGGACACGATAGTTTTCCAGGCTCCATGTCAGTCACGTAAAAATTTAAGCAATACGTAATCTTTTAAAATTGACCCCAGATGTCCCGTTCCCCCAACCGTTCCCATACACTGCCCCGACGCCCCCTGCAGTCCCCCACCTCACAGAAGTCTCTAATGCTGCCCGTTACTGACGACAGCTGCTGCCACTTCTGCCGCTGTTGCAGGGAGTCTTGGCACCTTCTTAGCAGGGCTTGGAATATGCTAAAAAGAAAAAAATATATACGGTCACCTCTTAAGAGTTTTTTTCCCCAGGAAAAATCATGTTGCTAACCAAAGTTCTAATAGGAAAAGGGCAGCTCTGGAGAGAAATATATATATATATATATATATATATATATTTATACATATATAAATATATATTCTGTAGAACTTTTCATGGAGGGAGCAAAAATGTCCATTCTTTACCTTATGGTGAACGTATCATATGATTACCCCGTAGCAAGGGAGAGGAGGGCCACGGAGATCTATCTACCATACCCAGCATTTCCCTTGTTATAGCTTGCCTTTGATTTCAAACACGCGTGGCTTGATTTGCTACCTCAAAGAGCAAGACTACGCATTCAGCACATTTGTACTGAATGGATAAAATAAATAACTTCCAAGTTTTTAAAGTCCTCAGTTTGAAGCCTGGCTCTGATCTTGGTCAAGTCTCATTTAACTTCTTTCAGCTTCATCTCTAAAATGGGCACAGTAGCATTTACCTCAACGGGGTTTTTATAAGGGCTTATGTAGAAAACCTAAAAAGTGATTAGCATGCAATACGAATTCCAGGTATAACAATTACTATTCCTTCTTGACATCTGGAGATAGATTAGACAATGGCCTGAGAGAAGGGATGTGAGGGGCTCAACACCCAGCCCCTGCTTCATCTCTCACCAAGACACAAACCATAGGTGAGCCTTCTCAGTTTTGCTTTAAACTTTGGTATTGCTAAAAAAAAACAACCTAGTATTTACTGCGCACTGAAAAACACTAATAACTGCAAAGCGCTGCATACAACTGGAAAATGGCACAGCTGGAACCCACTCCCAGAGCCCTGGTTCTCAATCACCCTGCTTTATTGACATTTCTTTAAGTGGACAGATTTCAGTGAGGTCACCCTAGTCAGGAGATCTGGGGATGGAGATTTTCTTATCCCATCAAAGCCCAAGACTAACACAATAAGCTTTACTTACCTCGGCTGTAGTGCTTGGGTGCACAAGGCCTACTCCCTCATCCAAAGTGTCGTCGTTTAGAGAGGGGCGCCGAGCGTAAGTTCTTCTGTGTTTTTCGTCTACTCGAACTAGGTACCATGTTCCTTCAAAGAGGGAATCTATGGAACTCTGGGGAATGTAGTTGGCTAAAGGAAAGGCAGAGGATATGAAAAATGAGTTATAACGTATAACTCATCTGGTACTAAAACAGCCCTCCAGTAGGCTTCTGGGTGTATATTAACAATTTAATGTTTTTACCCAAGTGATGAGTATCCTCTCGGAGCTTCATGTTTTCAGCAAAAATATCTGGTGCCACGCAAGTTCTTGAGTCAAGCCTTGACTTAAGATCACATATGCTTGCTACTATTTTATCAAGAGCGGACCCTAAAATAGCAAACAATTGCAACATTAATACAGTAAAAATAGTATACATATCCCAAAGCCTGAACAAAATGCTGCCAAAAGGAAAAAACAACTTTTCATTTCTTTCAGAACTACAGGCTATTGTTTAGTTAAAAGATAAGATGTTATTTATTTGATGTAGCTTCCTATGAACCTTGACTAGACATTTGTCCAGCCTTGGCCAGCAGACAACTGAGGAAATAGGTGGGATGTGAAACTATAAATAACTTGTCTAGAGTCAACGAACAGTTTCAGAATAATGCCAAGTCTTCCAACCGTTTTTCTCTGTATTTTTGCTCCTTCCTGCTTAGGGAGGGCACAAAAGTATCCTTAAATACAGCTAAGATCACATCCCTATAAACATTAAGATAACTTAATAAACCACCAAGCCTACAAGAAATGGCCTGGTATTATTCACTCCTATGATCAGTCTCTGGAGAAGGCAATGGCACCCCACTCCAGCACTCTTGCCTGGAAAATCCCATGGACGGAGGAACCTGGTGGACCGCTGTCCATGGGGTCACTAAGAGTCGGACAAGACTCAGCGACTTCACTTTCACTTTTCACTTTCATGCATTGGAGAAGGAAATGGCAACCCACTCCAGTGTTCTTGCCTGGAGAATCTCAGGGATGGGGGAGCCTCGTGGGCTGCCGTCTATGGGGTCACACAGAGTTGGACACGACTGAAGCGACTTGGCAGCAGCAGCACGATCAGTCTCAATCATTAGTGTGGAGACTCAAAAGCTGCCCGCCTTAAATAAAGACACTTCCTTTTCTATCTATGCTTTAAAAATGCCATAAAAGGGACTTCCTGGGTGGTCCAGTGATTAAGAAACTGCCTTGCCATTGAAACATGTAAAATATCATGTATGAAACGAGTTGCCAGTCCAGGTTCGATGCATGATACTGGATGCTTGGGGCTGGTGCACTGGGACGACCCAGAGGGATGGAATGGGGAGGGAGGAGGGAGGAGGGTTCAGGATGGGGAACACATGTATACCTGTGGTGGATTCATTTTGATATCTGGCAAAACTAATACAATTATGTAAAGTTTAAAAATAAAATAAAATTAAAAAAAAAAAAAGGCGAGAGGTGGTGATGGGGTGGCAGCGGCTATGAATTTTATATGTGAATTATATCTCAATAAAGCTCTTATTTTTAGAAAACTTAAAAAAAAAAAAAAGAAACTGCCTTGCGATGCAGAGGAAGTGTTTGATCACTAGCTGGGGAACTAAGATGCCACATGACTCAGAGCAACTAGGCGGGCATGCTGCAACTGCAAAGCCCAGGCACTTGAGAGCCCGTGCACAACTACTGAGCCTGCACACCACAACTAGAGCGTCTAAGCACTGCAACTAAGACTCCACGTGGCCCAGAAATAAAGATTTTTAAAAATGAGATAATAGATTAAAATAAAATTACTTGCCAAAGAAGGAAAAGTCAAACACTATATCATTAAAAAAAAAATGTTTAAGCTCATTATACAGTTTTTTTCCTGACTTGGAAAGAAGGAAAGATATTCTGACTCAGACATAATCCTGCCATTTACCCAGTTAAAGCAGAATTTTTGGGCAGAGTGTTGAAAGAAGTAATAAAGATTAAAATGTCATAAAGATCTATGGAAGAGAGTTAAACGTTTACTTGAGAAGCCTGATAAGTCAGCCTTACCACAGTAGGTTCTCAATACATTGTTGTTAAAAGACTCAGCGTTTACCTGGTGTAGCATCTTGTGTAACTTTGAGGGAGTACAGAGTGGCAGCCAAACCAGAACCGTAAGAAAACACGCCGATCCTCTTTCCTGCCAGCTGCTGAGGTGAGTACCTATGTAGGAGGGAAAAAAGCTCTTAAATTAAAGTTTAACTCATCCTACTACAGCGGATAGAGAACCACAGCTGGAATAAACTTCATCCTAAGCCTAGGGATCTGACCTAAAATTTTACTGTTTACAGTAAGCAGATTGAAAACAAGAGTTCTCATCTCTTTAGGAATGATGGAGTTGAGAAAAGTTATGCCCTAAAATAAACTACTTTGTCAACTGGGGATTTATGGTTCAACTGTAGGTCAAGAATAATAAGACCATGAGAACAACAGCAGGGAAAGCTCGTGTGAAATTTAGTACTCTGGGATAAATAACTATAGCCTCATTCCATATCTCCCTCAAGTCAACAAAGAGGCTAGAGAGCCTGAAAGGAAAAGACCATTCTGTGACCTGCCACCAACGTGCCTGGTACCAGATCTGGTCTTAGAAATGTAACATCCCCAAACAAGCGGACTGAAGCAATGGAAATCCATACTTACTGTGCGAGAACAGAAGCCAGGGAGCCATACACTGAAGATGTGTACATATTTCCATTTTGATTTGACACAAGCAAAGATGCCTTTGTTTTCTGATTGAAGAGTTCTGAACTAGCTTTCATAAATGCCTTTTCCACATCTCTGTCAAAGTAGGTATCTTCTAATTTAACATCCCTGAAAAGTTTAGAAAAAAGATAATCTTATAGTGTCCAAAGACTACATTTTTATTATATTACTTACTAGACCTAACTACTATTCTAATAGAAGTATATGATGCTGATTTCTATTTATTAAAAACCAAGTAGCAGTATGCTAATTGCTAGATAAGATATAACAGTTGTACAAATGTGGTCCTTTTTCTGAAAAGTTTTTTTTTCTTTAATAATCAAGACAACATAATTCTAATGGGTTAATAACCCCCTACAGCTCTGTCATCACCAAACAGAATATACTACTATTTCAAGTCCATAATATTGTCTATTTAGTTAGAAGAGTCACATTTATAGGAGCCAAGTGTTAAAAAATATTTTATCAGATGGAGAAGGGACACAGGAGAAACAGCAAGAGTTTAACAGGCATAGCATGCCAGGAGGCCCCAAAAGTGGGGAAAACGGAAGCAGTATGAGAGCAGATATCAGGAGTGGCCAAGGGCAGAACGGATGTAGGCAGAGGAGAGGCAGGGGGAAGAGTGAAGATGCTGCTGTATAAATACAGGCACTTGAGGGGCAATATTACCAAGGTGACAACAGGAACAGATCTAAAAGGAGTTAATAAGAAAACCTGAATAGAAAAGACTAAAGAATTCATATAGGTGAGCGACCACCTCTCTGAACTTGGTTTCTTCACTGATTAAATAGGTTAGACAAGATGACTTTTTGACTCTAAAATTTTCATGTCTGTATAAATAGCGGTTTAACCAATATAAAAAAAATACTCTCACATAGAAGGGAGAAAAACCATAATTCCTCTTACCCAAAGGCTTCTAGGCCGCTGTAGATACTATTTTTATCTCTGTTCTGGTCATTAAGGAAGTCATTCAGCAACATTCGAGCTAGAGATTTCTGAACCAGTTTACAATAGGGTGAGTGGAATATCATGAAACCAAAATCATTCAAGGTGAAATCTCTATCATTTCCCTCTGAAAGAGAAATCCAAAGAAATTATGAAATCCATTTAAGCCACTAACTTTTGAAGTCTGATTTTAGAACATGGTTGGGATGTCTTTATATCTTTAAGTAGCAATAAAAAATATATACTATATAATGAAATATCTCCATGGTTTAAAATTTGTGTCAAAAAGACATCCAGAAATCAAACAACATACACTATTATTGGTTTTCAAACTAAACTATCACAATCCATTAGAGGGCTGTGTAATCAATTTAATGGATCAAGGCCAGTTTTTGTTTTTTTTTTTAATCTTAATAAATTAAGAGGTTGTTTTTTTGTCTGAATGAAAAAGAGTAGAAAAGAGTAAACTGTATAACTTGCAGCATGGGCAAAAAAATTTGATGACATTAGTTTCCATTTAACTGCACATAACAATGCAAAGTCTATTTCGTACTGCAGATTCTAATAAATGTTAGAAAATCACTGTACTGTTAAATACTGGTAAACAGTATATATTACATACTTCAAGAATGCTTCTTATCTAAAGCCACTATGTTTTCTAATATCGGTTATTGAATCTTATTTTTAACCCTGTCTCACAAACCCTATAAAGCAAAGCTGGACTATGGAAAAAGCATACTTTATATAATACTGTGTGCTTTCATGGTTTTAATTCAAATACTGTCCTTCTCAGTATCTCAAGCACTTTCTCAGGGTTAAAGACAGAGATTGATGATGACACTAAAAGAGCAAATATGAATTCACAGAAGTGAAGTGAAAGTTGCCCAGTCGTGTCCAACTCTTTGCGACCCCATGGACTATACATACAGTCCATAGAATTCTCCAGGCCAGAATACTGGAGTAGGTAGCCTTTCCCTTCTCCAAGGGATCTTCCCAACCCAGGGATCGAACCCAAGTCTCCTGCATTGCAGGCAGATTCTGTATAAGCTGAGCCACAAGGGAAGCCCATGAAATCACAGCTCAAGTACAAAAAGACTATGTGGGGAGGTGGGGGTCACTTTGGTAATTTATTTTCATTAGGTTTCTTCGGATCACAGTTGCAAACTAAAATTTGTTTGCAACTGTCTACCTCTTTTAGAATATGTACCAAATTCAAGTTACTTTCTTTTTTTACCTTACTTTTGATATTCTTACTGGGTTGCTGCTGCTGCTGCTAAGTCGCTTCAGTCGTGTCCGACTCTGTGCGACCCCAGAGACAGCAGCCCACCAGGCTCCCCCGTCCCTGGGATTCTCCAGGCAAGAACACTGGAGTGAGTTGCCATTTCCTTCTCCAATGCATGAAAGTGAAAAGTGAAAGTGAAGTCGCTCAGTCGTGTCCGACTCTTCGCGACCCCATGGTCTGCAGCCTACCAGGCTCCTCCGTCCATGGGATTTTCCAGGCAAGAGTACTGGAGTGGGGTGCCATTGCCTTCTCTGCTTACTGGGTTAAGTCATCCTAAGTATTTTTATAGAAATAAACTTCATTTGCAAAGTTTACCTGTTCTCTTAAATTATACATTACCAGAAACTGCGGGAAAACTATGCTATTTGGTGGGTGAGGAAGCAATGGTTAAAGGAAAACACTAATGAAGGATGCCCACGAAGCAGTTTCTCACTAAAGACACTGAGTACATTACACTGCCCTCGACAGATAGTAAAACCAAGGAAAACTGATAAAACCCACCTTTCTGCCACCGGGCACGGATCTTCTTGCGGTAGACAGAATAGCAGCGGTCTAATGCACTGAGGTAGCACTGTATGGACAGTTTTCCATCTACTATAGGATATTCAGAAAGCATATCAGGCTTGTAAAAGTCATAGGCATGTTGCATATGTGTCCCACGAAGTCCTATTAGAACAAAAAAGCAAGAGGTCCATGTAACTCTGCTTCCTGATGTTATGTCAGTAAGCAAATTGCATTATCTGGGAACTTTTCTTAAATCTAGTCAACTCATCACTTGCAGAATAGAAATCACAAGGTGAAATGAGTATGTGATTGAAGTGAAACCTAACAATAGCCATGGACAGGCCTAAGTCTCTTGATATGCAACATTTTATGCAAGTTTCATACACCTAACTGGGAGATCACAATTGCTCTGAATTGAAAACAAATTACTACATGACTATGGGCAAGTTACTTCTCCCAGTTGTTAGCAACCCAACTTAAACCCATTTTACTCCTTTGTAAAATGGGGATGACATCACTTATGTCATAGGATTGCTATGAAGACTAAATATGATAATACACATAAAGCTCTTAGCAGGTAGTGCCTGCATTTAATGAACACCAAGTACAAGCTTCTAATTTTTAAATTTCTCAGCATATTGTGCAAGTTAAAAAAAAATACTTCCCAAACACTCACCTCGTTCAAAAATTAAAGGTGCATTAGGCCCAATTAGCATAGCAACGGCTCCAACTCCACCTGTAGGTCTGGCATTTCCTGTGGCGTATACAGCAATATCCCCTGCAACTACCAGGGCATACCGTCCTGAAAAATATTATTTGTTGGTATACAAGAAGGTGATCGACACCCTAACTATCATACATACAAACTGAAAGTATTGTATTTTCCCAGAATGTATCATATTTTCCCATCTTTGGTAAAGAAAAAAAAATTCTGACTAAATTTTGATAGATAATTTTATCCTACATGATAAAGAGAACTAATTTCTAAAGCAAATATGTTGAAAGTCATAGCTATCTTTCTGAACACATTCAAACAAGCATAACTGGCAAAAGTCTGCAAATGGTATTTAGGCCTATTACTCCTCAAGGATAGTTTCTTTGGGAAAATATGCAACATACCATCCCAAGAGCTGGACTCAATCCAGTTAACAGCATTAAAGACAGCGGCTGTGCCTCCATAGCATGCATTAGTTGTGTCTATTCCTTCTATATCCGTATTCCCAGACTCCTCAAAGAGCTGCATCAAATTCGTCTTCACTGACTTTGATTTGTCGATGATTGTCTCCGTCCCAACTTCTAGCCGCCCAATGCAGTCATAAGAAAGGCTATTTCTCTCCATAAGATTCTGGACCACAGTCATGCACAGAGAGTTGATATCTTCTCTATCTGTGCAGAAGCCCATCTTGGCTTGGCCCAAGCCAATAGTATACTTTCCAGCATCTACACCATCGTATTTTTCCAACTCTGCTTGATCAACATATTGAGAAGGAAAATAGATCTCAAGGGCAACAATTCCCACATCTTTGGGCCAGCAGGCTTCTGCATTCAAAGGAAGCGACCCAGGCATGGTGAAAGAACTTTAGAAAGAAAAATAGAAAAAACAAAACAAAACATTGTTTTAGATTATAGGTTGTAGACTGTCAAGTTCAAACTTGAGAAATCAACATTGATATTAATTTCTAAATTTAGTATATTCTTAGGACAGTCAATTTTAATATGTGGAGGTAGCAATGATAGTATGAGCAAAGTTATTGACTCCAATATTATTTAAAGTTATCTTTTAGAAAGACTTACAAGTTATTCAAAACTAGGTATCTTTAAAGTATGATTATTAGAGGTAAAGAAAACTCAAATAAGACTCATCTATGTTATAAAGAACTATAAGATAAAATGAGAATTTAGTAACATGGCCCACAGATCAGAACTCAAGTATATGATCTATTCCTGGCCACTCAAAAAGTTTAAATCATTCATTCATTTTCATATATGGATTATTCACAGCTATTGACTTTATGGGACTTTACATACTAACAGTTTTAGTAAAACTAAGATACTAAACTAAACCTGTTACGTACTAACAGTTTTAATTAGGTCAAACAGTATTGCATTCTTTATTGATCTAAACAATCCCAATACCTAGAAAGGCCACACTGTCAAGTCTACCATGGCACTCTATTCAAGGCCCCTGCTATTAAAATCTCAGCCTTCCAAAGTAACCTCCACCCCCACCCCACCATCTAGAACCCAGATGATTACAATTTTAAGCAAAGACAAGTCCCAGACCCATAACAGGACAAAAGTCAATATTCTGTACATTCCACAGCTAGTGTACAGGTGATAAATGATCATGAGATCACAAGATTATCATTTCGCTTCTACATCAGGCAAAAGAAAACAACCGATTCAAATCTGAAAACTGGTACCATAATCCACATATTATTTGCGTGGCATCTTAGACAACACCTCTTAAAATAATCCCTTTTTTAAAAAAAGGGCCTTTAAAAGTTGCACTGTTGCCACACCAACGTTCAGTAGTGTTTAGATTCATTTACCAATAGTGAAAAGAAAATGTGCTAGCCACTCAAGGGTGTTGCTATGACCTATGGGCAAGTCACATAACCTATCAGAGCCTCAATTTCTTTAGAGGTTATTTCAATCAGAAAAAGAGAAATTACTCAAGATGTTTCTAACAAGGAGGAGGATTTTAACATAGAGCAATGGTTACCACTCCGTTGGCCAGGCTACAGGAGCAAAAGTGGGGAAGATGGTTACTATTCAGACCCCATGAGCACACACTCCTACTGAGGCTGCACCTTGGCTGCTGAGTGAGAGCCAAAGCCCCACACTCTCGCCGCTGCTGCCACTTGCAAAAGGCAGATCCTGTATTTATGTCATTTTTCTTCTGCCAGTCTGCCAACACAGGTGGAGTATTGGCGATAATGAAATCACAGCTATACCATAGTGAGTTGTTAATTATTGAAATCTTGAGAAAATATCTCAAGCAGAGAAGCTGTCCTTAAATCATGAGATCTACCCTTAGCCTGTAGGTTATCAAGATATGAGTGTATTAAAAGCTGAAAACTAAGCACCTGGAAATACAGTCACAAAATTTTAAGTTAAAGGCCTTAAGGGACACCAGTTGAATCTTCCTTCTAAATAAAAGAATCTTATTTACATTTTTTCACCCATCCAAACAATGACAACATGTTAAATGCCAAACATTCGGGATAAGTTTAATAGGAGGTAACCCTTGCCCTTTCTAATATTCACTGTCTTGTGTGATAGTAACCTACAAATATAACAATAAACAGGTGAAACGATAGAGACAGTCCATCTCATTCTGTTAGGAGAACTATCTAACCCAACTGGGGAAGGAACGAGAAGAAAGGCTTCTTGGTCGAGTCTTAGGAATGAGTTGGAATAATTAGTAAAGCTCTGCAGAAGCAGATGGTAGTAGTTTTCACAGGATGGACAACATAAACAAAGGCACACCACAAGGAACCACGGAAAGTTACACTAATTTACTGAAGTGCAATGTGAGCCCAATGAGTAGATCAGGCAAGTAGTGGGTCAGGAGAGCTAGCTAAGGGTTGAGTCATAAAGGTTCTGGCATGCGATGTTAGCGCACTTCAGTATCATCATGAAGGCAGAGAGAAGCCATCAAAAGAGTTTTAAACAATATGGTTACATTAGGGTCCAGATCAATCTTTTTCCAATTCTGGAATCAATTTAGTGAGCGTCAAACGACATCTTTTTAAAACAAAATAGAAAAGAACAAAATATCAGATTGCATGGCACATAGTAAATGCCAAGAATTTTTCATGAAAATTTTGTTTTAATTATTAACACGTATTCTGGGTTGCAATACAACGTGGATTGCTTACTGAGGGTCACAGCCAGAAAAGTGTGAGTCCCCATTTTACACAGTCACTGGTGCTATGTGGAGAATGGATCTGAGTTAGGAAGTTGATATGGAAGCCCAATGAGATATAGCTCATGAAACAGAGCAATTACTGCATGAAGAGAAAAGGAGCAGCTTCAGAAAATTTTGGAAACAAAAAACTGGCAGAAATTGTGATTGACTAGATGGTAGGAAAAGGATGAAATATTTAGGGTAGATAACTCCCAGATTTCTAGCCTCCACTGTTGTATTTCTTGACAGAATCACTCACTGGCAGATACACTAAAGTGAGCAGAGAAGCACCTCTCCACTTTGTCCCATCTCTTCCCTCTTATAGGCAAACCCATTGATTTTATGATAATCTAAACTCGGCTACACTGAGGTTTAAATGAAGACCTAAAGGGACTATCTAATGTGTCACAAGGCATATTCTAAGTTTATAATAAAATATGTTTAAGTCATCTGCATAGTCCACAGAAAAGAACTCTAAAACTAGTGTTAAAAACAAAAAGCAGCCCATATACTTATAAAAAGAACCCCTCCTATATGCTACCCTTTAAAGCACCAAAACAGAGGCAGTAGGATTAACCACTTTTCCAGCCTTTCCCCAAGGTACCCTTCACATTCTTTTCAGCGCTTCAAACTGCTCTAAACATGATGAGGACAATATAATTTTCCCTGCCTGGTCCAATACCTTGCAGTGCTGTTGGAAATAAAGTGGAAAAATACATATAATCTGAAGATATGAACCAGTTTACGCCATAAAGCAAAGCTCTAATTCCAGAATTAATCTATGTTTATCATAATCAAATCAGCTCTGATTAGTTCTTATTATATGGTACTTACTAAATAAGGTTTAACTCTATTATTAAGCCTAATACTTCAGTATTCTTGCCTTGAGAACCCCATGAACAGTATGAAAAGGCAAAATGATAGGATACTGAAAGAGGAACTCCCCAGATCGGTAGATGCCCAATATGCTACTGGAGATCAGTGGAGAAATAACTCCAAAAAGAATGAAGGGATGGAGCCAAAGTAAAAACAATACCTAGTTGTGGATGTGACTGGTGATAGAAGCAAGGTCCAATGCTATAAAGAGCAATATTGCATAGGAACCTGGAATGTTAGGTCCATGAATCAAGGCAAATTGGAAGTGGTCAACAGGAGATGGCAAGAGTGAACATGGACATTCCGGGAATCAGCGAACTAAAATGGACTGGAATGGGTGAATTTAACTCAGATGACCATTATATCTACTACTGTGGGCAGGAATCCCTTAGAAGAAATGGAGTAGCCATTACGGTCAACAAAAGAGTCTGAAATGCAGTACTTGGATGCAATCTCAAAAATGACAGAATGATCTCTGTTCATTTCCAAGGCAAACCATTCAATATCACGGTAATCCAAGCCTATACCCCAACCAGTAACCCTGAAGAAGCTGAAGTTGAATGGTTCTATGAAGACCTACAAGACCTTTTAGAAGTAACACCCAAAAAAGATGTCCTTTTCATTACAGAGGACTGGAATGCAAAAGTAGGAAGTCAAGAAACACCTGGAGTAACAGGCAAATTTGGCCTTGGAGTACAGAATGAAGCAGGGCAAAGGCTAATAGAGTTTTGCCAAGAGAACACACTGGTCATAGCAAACACCCTCTTCCAACAACACAAGAGAAGACTCTACACATGGACATCACCAGATGGTCAACACCAAAATCAGACTGATTATACTCTTTGCAGCCAAAGATGGGGAGAAGCTCTATACAGTCAGCAAAAACAAGACCAGGAGCTGACTGTGGCTCAGATCATGAACTCCTTATTGCCAAATTCAGACTTAAATTGAAGAAACTAGGGAAAACCACTAGACCATTCAGCTATGACCTAAATCAAACCCCTTCTGATTATACAGTAGAAGCGAGAAATAGATTTAAGGGACTAGATCTGATAGACAGAGTGCCTGATGAACTATGGACTAAGGTTCCTGACATTGTCCAGGAGACAGGGATCAAGACCATCCCCATGGAAAAGAAATGCAAAAAAGCAAGATGGCTGTCTGGGGAGGCCTTACAAATAGCTGTGAAAAGAAGAGAAGTGAAAAGCAAAGGAGAAAAGGAAAGATATAAGCATCTGAATGCAGAGTTCCAAAGCAGAGCAAAGAAAGATAAGAAAGCCTTCCTCAGCGATCAATGCAAAGAAATAGAGGAAAACAACAGAATGGGAAAGACTAGAGATCTCTTCACGAAAATTAGAGATACCAAGGGAACATTTCATGCAAAGATAGGCTCAATAAAGGACAGAAATGGTATGGACCTAACAGAAGCAGACGAGATTAAGAAGAGGTGGCAAGAATACACAGAAGAACTGTACAAAAAAGATCTTCATGACCCAGATAATCACAATGGTGTGATCACTCACCTAGAGCCAGACATCCTGGAATGTGAAGTCAAGTGGGCCTTAGAAAGCATCACTACAAACAAAGCTAGTGGAGGTGATGGAATTCCAGTGGAGCTACTTTAAATCCTGAAAGATGATGCTGTGAAAGTGCTGCACTCAATATGCCAGCAAATTTGGAAAACTCAGCAGTGGCCACAGGACTGGAAAAGGTCAGTTTTCATTCCAATCCCAAAGAAAGGCAATGCCAAAGAATGCTCAACCTACCGCACAATTGCACTCATCTCACACGCTAGTAAAGTAATGCTCAAAATTCTCCAAGCCAGGCTTCAGCAATACGTGAACCATGAACTTCCAGATGTTCAAGCTAGTTTTAGAAAAGGCAGAGGAACCAGAGATCAAATTGCCAACATCCGCTGGATCATTGAAAAAGCAAGAGAGTTCCAGAAAAAACATCTATATCTGCTTTATTGACTATGCCAAAGCCTTTGACTGTGTGGATTACAATAAACTGTAGAAAATTCTCAAAGAGATGGGAATACCAGACCACCTGACCTGCCTCTTGAGAAACCTCTATGCAGGTCAGGAAGCAACAGTT
This sequence comes from Bubalus bubalis, assembly GCF_019923935.1. Classification (NCBI taxonomy): domain Eukaryota; kingdom Metazoa; phylum Chordata; class Mammalia; order Artiodactyla; family Bovidae; genus Bubalus; species Bubalus bubalis. The sequence continues at coordinate 31,256,706 of NC_059175.1, read as the reverse complement.
AGAACTGGACATGGAACAACAGACTGGTTCCAAATAGGAAAAGGAGTACGTCAAGGCTGTATATTGTCACCCTGCTTATTTCACTTCTATGCAGAGTACATCATGAGAAACGCTGGGCTGGAAGAAGCACAAGCTGGAATCAAGATTGCCAGGAGACATATCAATAACCTCAGATATGCAGATGACACCACCTTTATGGCAGAAAGTGAAGAGGAACTAAAAAGCCTCTTGATGAAAGTGAAAGAGGAGAATGAAAAAGTTGGTTTAAAGCTCAACATTCAGAAAACGAAGATCATGGCATCCGGTCCCATCACTTCATGGCAAATAGATAGGGAAACAGTGGAAACAGTGTCAGACTTTATTTTGGGGGGATCTAAAATCGCTACAGATGGTGACTGCAGCCATGAAATTAAAAGATGCATATTCCTTGGAAGGAAAGTTATGACCAACCTAGATAGCATATTGAAAAGCAGAGACATTACTTTGCCAACAAAGGTCCATCTAGTCAAGGCTATGGTTTTTCCAGTGGTCATGTATGGATGTTGAGAGTTGGACTGCGAAGAAAGTTGAGCGCCTAAGAATTGATGCTTTTGAACTGTGGTGTTGAGAAGACTCTTGAGAGTCCCTTGGACTGCAAGGAGATCCAACCAGTCCCTCCTAAAGAAGATCAGTCCTGGGTGTTCTTTGGAAAGACTGATGCTAAAGCTGAAACTCCAGTACTTTGGCCACCTTATGTGAAGAGTTGACTCATTGGAAAAGACCTTGATGCTGGGAGGGATTGGGGGCAGGAGGAGAAGGGGATGACAGAGGATGAGATGGCTGGATGGCATCACCAACTTGATGGACATGAGTTTGAGTAAACTCCGGGAGTTGATGAGGTACAGGGAGGCCTGATGTGCTGCGATTCATGGGATCGCAAAGAGTCAGACATGACTGAGCGACTGAACTGAACTGAGAGTTAAACAAGTGACTTGTTTCACTTCGGGGGGAAAAAATGTAGCTAAACTAAATTAATCCATACCAGTCAAAGTGAATCATGAAGTGAATCATGACTCAGACTTTGGTGTGGAAAATTTTTTACATTGTCTACTTCAGTCAACATTGCTCATTCTCTGAGGATTTTGGATAGCCAAAGTATTTTCATTACATTCTTGGTAAGTTAGTGACGTCTAAGTTGCTCAGTTGTGTCTGACTCTTTGCAACCCCATGGACTATACAGTCCATGGAATTCTCCAGGCCAGAATACTGGAGTGGGTAGCCTTTCCCTTCTCCAGGGGATCTTCCCAACCCAGGGATCAAACCCGGCTCTCCCACATTGCAGGCAGATTCTTAACCAGCTGAGCCACAATGGAAGTCTTGGTAAAACACCATCTAATTTGAAAATATTTACCTTTTGGTTGAAACTGAGGGAGAGTGAGAAAAGTAGAAAAAGAGAGGAATATTAATTCAGAAAGTAATTGGCTTCATGGCATTTAAAACAACAAAAAGATTGATATAGTTTCTGGTCTAAAATCTTTACTTTATTCTATTAAGTTGTGCTCTTATGTCGTCCTCTCAGATGTCCTCTGATATAGGCCAGACATAAACTAGAGAAAAAAAAAAGGCCAGCTAAAGATTTGAGATTTTAAATAAAAAGATGTAAATTTTCATTTAAAATTTCTTCTTTACAAAGAAGGAGAAAAATACACTTTTACCACAGAACTCTGTGAACCTTGCAAAGCTATCTTCCAACAAAGACCAGAAGACGACTCATTCTGTCCTAAAGTGAAAGCTCACCCCCTCTGGTGGACAGGAGGAGCTCCAGGTTCCACTTACTTGTGAACAATTTCTGAAAGCTTCCTGCCTAGCAGGACACAAGATGGACCAATATGATCCGCTGAGAATCTTTTAAGTTTGTGAATGACAGACAGATGGGAAAAGCAAAAGGAAAAAAAAAAAAGGCAAAAAAGCAGGCAAATCAGCTAAGGATGCTGATATAAGGGCAGACCTAGCTCCTCAGGGCTCATCAGGGAGGGACTTCGGCATCAGTTCCCAGGACCATGATGCCAGCCTCCTGAGCTCTCTGCCTCCATCCTTCCCCTGTCCTAGGATCACCTTTCTAAAATGCACATCTGACCTTTGATAAGATGCTATTTAAAACTATTCCAAGCCTCTTCCTTGCATTGCACAAGGAGCTTCCGGAAATCAAGAAGTGTTACCTTGTTCATCTTTGTGTTCCTAGTCTCCAGCCCAACGCTTGGCATAGGCTAGAAGCTGGATGTTGAATAAATGAAATCCTACTAGCCTTCTAATCTAAAATTAGTAACAATCATAAGAAATCATAAAGCCAAAGCATAAAAAAGCAGAATCATAAGAGGAGCTCCATCATTACAGAAGAAAGCAATAGCTGCAAATAATTAGATTATTGGTTCAAACACATTTATAACTACTGTCCAGTCTCACGTAATTGTAAGCATTCATCCGTAGCCCAGATGGTTATCTTTTGAGGCTGTAATTCAACATGCACTATTGGTACACGTGCATACCTGTGACTGTTTCTGATTAAGCAGTTTATAGGATTACATTTTATTATCTACATTTATGTCCTCTTATGAGCGAACACTAATTTTGAAAATTAGTTTCTAGATTTTAAACATTAGTCTAATAAACACAAAATTAGTCTTCTGAAGCATTATGGCATTAATCAATATTTAAAAGATAAAATTCTATAATGGGTTTTAAGAATGTATAGTGCACACAATGGTTATTTGTCCTAGCATAAAAATTAAAATTCCCCCTTCCATTAGAGAGGAAAACTCTCCTTTAGCAGCATGACAGGATGCCATACCTGTGTGAGGGATAAAGAACTGCAGTCTCCAGGTCTGTCACTCTGTCTCCTCCTTCAGGCACTAGGAATTTCAAATAAGAACCTTTTTTAAAGTCATATATCAAATAATGACTGCAATTCAAAGTAAGTTAAAATAAACATTTCCTGATCCAATTACATTATATAGAACAGAATTTGACTTTGCTTAAGGAAAAAAAAACAATCCCAAAGAAAGGCAATGCCAAAGAATGCTCAAACTACCGCACAATTGTACTCATCTCACACGCTAGTAAAGTAATGCTCAAAATTCTCCAAGCCAGGCTTCAGCAATACATGAACTGTGAACTTCCAGATGTTCAAGCTGGTTTTAGAAAAGGCAGAGGAACCAGAGATCAAATTGCCAACATCCAATGGATCATCGAAAAAGCAAGCAAGTTCCAGAAAAACATCTATTTCTGCTTTATTGACTATGCCAAAGCCTTTGACTGTGTGGATTACAATAAACTGTAGAAAATTCTCAAAGAGATGGGAATACCAGACCACCTGACCTGCCTCTTGAGAAACCTCTATGCAGGTCAGGAAGCAACAGTTAGAACTGGACATGGAACAACAGACTGGTTCCAAATAGGAAAAGGAGTATGTCAAGGCTGTATATTGTCACCCTGCTTATTTCACTTCTATGCAGAGTACATCATGAGAAACGCTGGACTGGAAGAAACACAAGCTGGAATCAGGATTGCCGGGAGAAATATCAATAACCTCAGATATGCAGATGACACCACCCTTATGGCAGAAAGTGAAGAGGAACTCAAAAGCCTCTTGATGAAAGTGAAAGAGGAGAGTGAAAAAGTTGGCTTAAAGCTCAACATTCAGAAAACGAAGATCATGGCATCCGGTCCCATCACTTCATGGCAAATAGATAGGGAAATAGTGTCAGACTTTATTTTTTGGGGCTCTAAAATCACTGCAGATGGTGACTGCAGCCATGAAATTAAAAGACGCTTACTCCTTGGAAGAAAAGTTATGACCAACCTAGATAGCATATTCAAAAGCAGAGACATTACTTTGCCAACAAAGGTCCATCTAGTCAAGGCTATAGTTTTTCCTGTGGTCATGTATGGATGTGAGAGTTGGACTGTGAAGAAAGCTGAGTGCTGAAGAATTGATGATTCTGAACTGTGGTGTTGGAGAAGACTCCTGAGAGTCCCTTGGACTGCAAGGAGATCCAACCAGTCCATTCTGAAGGAGATCAGCCCTGGGTGTTCTTTGGAAGGAATGATGCTAAAGCTGAAACTCCAGTACTTTGGCCACCTCACGCGAAGAGCTGACTCACTGGAAAAGACCCTGATGCTGGGAGGGATTGGGGGCAGGAGGAGAAGGGGACGACAGAGGATGGGATGGCTGGATGGCATCACTGACTTGATGGACGTGAGTTTGGGTGAACTCTGGGAGTTGGTGATGGACAGAGAGGCCTGGTGTGCTGCAATGAGCGACTGAACTGAACTAAACTGAAAGATTATAAAACTTTTTCTCCTTATTTTATTATCTCTTACAGTGGTAGTTTCAGTCCTGGTAATGAGTTGATATCTCCTAGAGTAAAGAGACTTACACGTTCAAGAGCTTGCTCTGCACTTAGGAGCTTGTGACTTTAATGACAGTCTGTGCCTTTCTGAGCTTCAATTTCCTCATCTGTAAAATGGAGCTAATACCTGCCCTCCAGGTTCATTGTAAAGGATGCTTGAGAAAATAAAATATGTAAAAAATATAAAGCACCAATACACTGATTATTATCTTAGTTCTTAGTATTTTTCAAACAAAAACAAATCTTTCTAGCAGGAGCTAATTACCTTCATTTATTTAATCTTATGCTCCTGGTTTTCAACATGGTCACTTTCACCTACCCCAACCTTTTAGAAAGTGATTTTCCTCTTAGAGCTTGGGTTAAAAAGGTAGATATTTGATATCAAGACCAAGGATCATTAAGCTTTATCATCATCTAAATTATGTGGAAACAAAATGGAAAGTGACCTTGGAGCATTTTCCTCTGTCCATTTACTTTGAAGGGTTGTTACTTGGAACAGTTCCTGCTGGACGCAAACACAATTACCTTTGTGCTCTATTTAATTGTTGGCAAATACAGCATCTGCCCTTGCCTGATTAACTGGAGAGTACTCTCAGATGCTATTCAGTAAAGCTTTACTGCTTTCACATAATTAGATCATTTAAGAGCTTATAGACTTAGTTCCTTTTACTTCATTAATCTCCCCCCACCTTAAATAGATTCTGAGTTTTATCGGAAAAGATAAGACTGCTGCTGCTGCTGCTAAGTCGCTTCAGTAGTGTCCGACTCTGTGCGACCCCAGAGACGGCAGCCCACCAGGCTCCGCCGTCCCCAGGATTCTCCAGGCAAGAACACTGGAGTGGGTTCCCATTTCCTTCTCCAGTGCATGAACGTGAAAAGTGAAAGATAAGACTACTGTATTCCAAAAACCTGATGACAGGATACTATATACAATGAGAAAAGAACTAATTTTGTGTTCTTGATTACCTCAAATTATGCTTTTGTAATCTGCAAATTGAGCTTTCCATGGAGACTAGTGGGGGGGAGCATGATCCCACTTCTCTGAAAAATGTTGAAACTATTTAAATAACTTAATATTTCTTCTTGAAACCACGTATGTATATGCATTTGACACTATTTTAATCAAGGGAATTTCTCCTGAACTGCCAATATTTCTTCTTTCAATTTTGATTATTTTCATCAGGGAGGGAGCTTAGGTGGGAAGGCATAGAGCAAGCAGCAGGGAGAAGGGAGGGAGTGAACTCAGTGCACAAGAGAAAGCGAGGAAAGACACAGAAGATAAAAGAACCGCACAGGACTGCCCAGCTACTCAAGTTCTCAGGAGAAGTAGAGGCCTGGAGTAGACAGGAAATGGAGGCCGCAAATACGGCTTTGGGAAAGAATCAATCCGAAAGGGACCTCCCCTCAACCCCGAAGCTTTCCATTCTCCTCTGCAGCTGCTAGGAGGCTTCTCTACCTGGACAAAAACAGCAGTGCCAAAGGCTCAAGCAGGTTATCAGCTTATTTCTAACAGGTCTCTTCAGAGCAAGCGATAGAGGCAAGCGGTATGGCTCAGGAGGCAGTTAATAAATCATAGGCATTTTGAGTTTGGCAGAGATTAAACCTGAAGATGGAAAAGGAAATGGCAACCCACTCCAGTATTCTTGCCTGGGGAATCCCATGGAAAGAGGGCCTGGAGGCCTGGATTCTATGGGTTCACAAAAAGTTGGACACGACTTGAGTGACTAGCACACACACACCTGGAGAATGATGAGACTGCCTAGGGCTAACCAACTTTCTCCTGGGGTTTATTCAGTGTTCTGAGTTCCTCCTCTGGCTCCCTTGTTAGCACAGATTCAAAGAGGTGGTCAGAGAAGTTCACCCCGTACATATTCTGGTACACAATAAACCACACGCAGTTACCTGCTGATCCTTTTCACCATTACAGGAAAGATATCCAGGAATCCTTCTTAACTGAGAATGAGCTGGCAACCTTTCCTCCTTAGGAGGGCCAGCAAGCAAAACTACTGTTAGGAAAGCCTCGCTCACATCTGTACAACTCTGGTCTAGTTCCCTAAGAAAAAAATACAGACACCCTGCCTCCCCCCAGAGGTACTGGTCTGCTTATCAGTTACTCTACTCGTATTTCAAGGTCCTGTTCTAGGCTCCCTCTTCCAGGAAGGTTTCCTCTAGCTTTCTAATCAGGCCCTGCATTCACAATGACACTGAAGCCTTCAGAGTCTACTGTCAGCGGAAAGCTAGTTTCTGGCAGTTTTCTTAAGCATTTGGAATACTTAGACTCCTGTTGGGAGAAGGGCTATAATTTGATTCTTTTAAAATCCCTTTGAGATGCTGGAGTAAAGGGCACACAATTGCATTTTTGAGTGACTGAATTTGGAGTTATAATAACTAGAGGAAAAATCTTTTAAATTCAAGTAGTTACAGCAGGAACCCTCATCAGTGAATTCTTTTCACTATCCTTTTAAGATGAGCTGCAGCCCCAAATGGAGTCCAGAAGTTAAAAAAAAAAAAAAAAAGGCTTTTCTCTGCTGCTCTTCAAAGCAAATGGTAAGTTTCAATTATTCCCTGAAAAATGTAAGGAATTCATATGGAATCAGAAGAGAACACTTGTTGGCCTTATGTCATTCCCAAATGCACACCCCTCCAGGTCCATGCCTTCCAAAGATGAAGCCTGTAAGCTCTGAAAGACTAGCTCCTCTACTGCTCTCACTACACTCGGTTAACAAGCAGCAAGCGGGCACTACCACAAGCCAAGCATTAGGATGACTACATTACTAAGAACTGAGTCCTATCGCCTTCCCATTAGATTGGATAATGTTTTTAATCTATACAACTGTCTTGAGAAACATAATATCACATCCTATGATGCTTGATTTTAATAAACCCAACATAAAATTAGGACTATTTTCTTTTTCAAACGAAACTAAAGATTCTCATATATAGCCCATTAAACTCCTCCATCCACAGCCCCAATGCATCTCCTGCATTCAGTTCTACTGGATTGCTGTTTTAAATAATGCTAGGGTCCCCAGGAAACACATATTACACCAAAATCAGGGTTTTGCATTTCCCGTGAGAATAGCTATCTAAAACATCAATCAAAAAAAAAAAAATAAGCAAATCTCAAAATCAATCCCTCAGTTAAGAGAAACAAGATATAAAAGCACTCTGGAGAAATATTAAAAAAAAAAAAAAAGAAAAGAAAAAACAAAGGCCCAGGATTAGTTCAACAAATGACGTGGACTTCTATGGCCCCAAACATAATATCCGTATAACTCACCCCATCTGAAACACCTTCCGAGAACTGGGGTTACTTACTAAACTAGAATTGAACTGAACTACACTGGAACTGATTTACGTGCAAATTTACAAACTTAGGAGAGAGACCTGCAAAGTTTAGACACACAGAAAATAAAGTCTTTCTCCTTTTCCATAAGATCTGCTATCCCTGCCCTCCTCATCCGCACAAAAAAATAACTCAAATTTTAAAAATAAAAACCACAAACTGCTTGGATATCTCAAGCTGCAAAGAACCATTTGGCCCAGATACAGGATAAGGACTTTCAGTTAGCCTTCTAACAGAAATCTGTGCAAAGAAGTCTAAACTCCACCTCAGAAGGAAAAATCTGCTTACTAGCCCTTCCTGTGTCTTAATCTTCTCATTTATCGTTCCATTGTTTTTCATAATTCATCCCTGAAATAGAGCAAATCTTACTCAGCGGCGGCTAGAACATCTCAGGTGCAGCAGGTTGGCAAGAGCATCAGTCTGAGGGAAGAGTTGATGCAGAGGTGAGCGAAGAGGCCTGTGATGCCCTAAACCAAGGCCGTCGGGCAAGTGTAACCAACAGGGACAGCCTCACATTACCTGTTGTCCAAAACCCTCCCCCAGGGTGGGTCAGCATAATGCCTTCTCTACCACTGGTCAAGGCAGTTCACACGTTTTTCAGACTCCATATATCGAGTTTTGAAAAGCCCTTGGTTCAACCCAAAGCCTACTGTGTGTGAAGCCCTGTGCGTGCCTGCCCATTACATCATCATAACAAGTCAGGCTGGTTCTGAAGCTATTAATATTAGCAGGAGATACGGACTTTCAGAACACGGAGGAGACATATATATATGGGTTTAAAAAATATGGAGGCAGGAAGGTGGGAGGCAGGAACCTGTGATATTGGAAGCAAGCACAGACCGAAGCAGTCTAGAGTCTGAAGTACTCAGCCAGGTTAAACCGCGGTTGTGATGCTTTCTCGCACCTAAGCTAGGGAAGAAGAGCAACGCTGCCCACCTCCCTTCCTCCCACTCACTCTCTTTAAGTGGCAAGACGACACACCCCCTGCCAACCTGCAAGGCTCCAAGTGTGATCCTCCGCATCCTTCGGCGTCCACCCTCAAGCCAAGGCTCCAGGAACACCCTAGCAGGCCAGCTCCTTTCTCGTCCCCCTCATGTACCCACCCCCATCCCCTCAAGGTGGTCACAGCCACTCCCCTGGCACCTCCAGCTCCTGACCATGTCATCAGAAGCCTACCCTCAATACCCTCTCTCCTTCTCCCCTCTGCGACTCGCCTGCCCACATTAATGCCCCCGTCCTCCAGGACCCACCGCGGTCGGCCTCAGGTCCCTGGCAGGGGAAGCCCATGCACGGCCCCCGCTCCCGACGCCCTATCCTCCAAGTCCAGGTCCAAACCTTAGCCCTGACCCGGACGGAGCCGGAGCTCCTTCGGGCCTAATCAAGGACACCAATCCGTCGTGCCCTCACCCTGCCCGCGAGGCCTCAGCAGCCCGGGTTGCCTCCTCCACTCGGGACACTCACCCAAATATGACCGGGCGGTGGCCGTAGAAAGTGAACGACCAACGAAGGGGTAGTGCGAGCCACCTCCCCTCCGCCACTAGCTTTATAGCCGCGGACCCACCAGACTCCGGCAAGGCCGGGAGTCGGGGAGAGGCGGGACAGTGGCCCCAGCAGCCAATCGTGGCCGGCAGAGGAAAGCCGGAGTGCCCGCCCCCTAGTCGGGCTTCAACCAATCCGAAGGAAACTAGAGGAAGCACTAGCTGGAGGTTTTCCCTCGTGGCTGGAAGGACGGGGGAAGGGGCGGGGACAAAGCCGGAGGGCAGAGAAAATGGGGTGAGAGAGTGACGTATGGTGGCCCGAGAGCCGGCCTACCAATGACAGAGCGGCGAGACACGGCGAGAGCCAACGGGAGCGGAGTGAGAGGTTCTCCGGCCAATTGAAGCTCAGCGAGAGGAGATGAGAACCAATGAGGCCTCCGCGTCCCACCACTGGGGAGAGGTGGTCTAGTGTGGGAGGCAAGTTGGTCCCTGCTGGAGAGTCCGTCAGGTTGCCTAGCAACCAGAGCTAGGCTTCACCTGTAAGATTTCTAAAATACTTGATTTAAATTCAATCTTAACGTTTTCTAGTTTCCTAGAGCAGCCAGGCGTGCCCACATACAAGCTGGAGCATAATACATCACCAAGAATTTGTAAACTTATTCTAAATACCAGATTTGTAAATAATATTGTAACCTCTATACAAACGAACTAAACCTAAAAGCATGTTGGTTTGGGATTAGACACCAGTGAGGAGGGTAAGGGGCCTTGCCTAAGCAGGGAGTTTGTCCTAATTCTTGGATTTTTGCTAGCCCATATCATAAACTCTGAGGAAAGTGGCTCCACCTGGCCCATTCTCCACTATATCTGCTGAGCTTGATATGTGGTAGTTGCTGAATAAAAGGTTGTTGAAAGAAGGAAGGGGTCTCATAATTCTCAGTATAGCAAACCCACAGGATAAGCACCATCTAGTTCCCCCAGGAAAGAGAGAGGAGCAATTCAAGCTGGAGGAAAACACTGAAACACTGGGAGAATCCAAAGGAGGATAATTATGGCCTTAAGTAAGACTCTGCCTCATCTCCTCAGATAGAGAAACTGTAGTACTTTGGTGGGAAACCATGAGAGTTTCTGAGTTGTTTGTGTCTCCCCTTCAGTTTCATTATGACACAGGAATGCTGTTGATAAGGGGTCACTGATGATTCGATACATCACACAACTACTGTTATGTGAAATTTCTTATCCACTATAGATAATAACGTAGTAAGAGACATTCTCAGCAGGAAAGTGGCAATGGAACCACTGTGGAGTGGTGGCGGCATAAGTTACTTGGGGGAGAGGACCACTCAATAATGGTTATACTCCATAATGTTGTTCATGACATTCGTTCTGTTCCAGAACCAATGTCACTGATACCTTCATAAAGTAACTAGGTGATAGAGACACCACTTGATTGTGACCAATAGCAATTTGAGGATGGGATTTAAACATTTTGTACATGCTAAAATTCACTGAAAGACATAAGGACAGACACTAGAAAGAAGACAGCTTTGTCCTTAGAAAAACATTTTTAGCAGTAGAGCAAATGTTTCCAACTCCAGGAGTACACAATAGGAAATAATTAGCTAGATAGTCTTGAAGATTATTTTGCACAACAAGAAATTCCCACAAAGCCCAGACTGCCTTTTTGATTGACTTAATCTCCAATTAAGCAAAGTGAGCATGGTTGTTGATTATTGGGAAGTCAAGCAATAGACAATGAAACAGGTTAATAATTAAATATAGAACTTGTCAATTGAATTTTAAAACACAAGTCTCTGTGATTCTGTGAAATATAATGGTAGATTATACCAGGCTACATATACATTAGCTATCCGTGCAACTGAGGACAAAATATACATACATTTATTTTGGTTGCAAGTATAAGGATTTTTGAGCTACAATTTGACATAAGCATGTCATACTTGAATGTGCATTTTTAAGCTTGTTAATATATATTTAATTATATTGTTTCTAAATTTAATGCCAAGTAGTGTTGGTAAATCACTGTAGATGATATATAGCAAAGGGAAAGTATACTTTATTGTTCTGCCCTCCCTACTTTGAAAGGAACAAACTTTAAGAAGCAAGAAAAGAAATATTGCCTGCCATATCAGTAAACAAAGGATGTGGCAGTAATCACTGATTGGAGCCAACTGCCATACATGAGCTGGTGAGCCCTGAAGGAACTCAGGAAGGAAAGAATACCTGCCAACTGTAGCCATGTGACTGCAGCCACTCCCCATGGTGAGCCCTGAGAAAACTCAGAATTTAAAAATACAGAATACTGAGATTGCTGAGCTTGCATATCAGAGGAATAATTTCAGTGAGTCCAGACTCTTGCATCTTCCCATACACAAAAAAGCCCTAACTTCCTTAACTTGGGATATCTGTTTTTCTTAACAGTAAACTTTGGAAGTTCTAACTACATGGTCTTTGTTGCAAAACTTCTGTATAACCTGGCTCCCCCATTGATGCCTCAGAGCAGTTTTCTCAGGGTTTCTTAAGATGCTGCCTCCCAGGATTAAAGTCCTAAAAATTCCTACCAAATAAAATATAACTCTCAACTTTTATGGTGTTCCCAGGTAGTGCTAGCAGTAAAGAACCTGCCTACCAATCCAGGAGACATAAGAGGTGGGGGTTCAATCCCTGAGTCGGGAAGATTCCCTGGAGGAGGGCATGGCAACCCACTGCAGTATTCTTGCCTGGAGAATCCCATGGACAGAGGAGCCTGGAGAGCTACTGTCCACTGGGTTGCAAAGAGCTGGACACAACTGAAGCAACTCAGACTCTGCATGCTCAAGTTTTAGGTTCTGAATTTTTCTTTTAGTCAACAATGTAATGATAACATTTAGTATTATAAATTCATCTCTTGAGCAAGCATTTACTTTTTACTCTGTGTCACGAATTGTGCTAGACCTATGCTGTCCGATAAGGCAAGTGCTACCTATACATAGCTTGTGAGCACTTGAAGAGTGCTAGTCCAAAGTGAGCTGAGCTGTACTGTAAGTGTGAAATAAACACCAAGTTTTAAAAACTTAGTACAAAAAAGGAACTCTCACTAATAATTTTTATATTGATTACTTGTTGTAATGATACTTTAGTTATATTGTGTTAAATAAAAATTATTATTAAATTAACTTCACCTGTTTACTCTTAGTTTTTTGCTTGGCTGCTAGAAAATGAAAAACTACATATGCAACTCCATTTATGACCCCCAATGAGCTACAGTAGAAAGATACAATTGAAAGACAGATTCTGTCATTAAACTGTTTATAGTCTAAAGAGTGAAGGAGAGAAAAATAAAGGGCTAGGTTTCCAGCCACTGTCTCACTAGATAAAGGTCAGGAGAGGATGGAATAGAAGGAATCTTTGGATTTTTCAGTTAAAGGTATCTCTGTCTCTTCAGCTTTAAGCAGCTTTATCTCACTTAAATATTTTGTCAGTTCAAAAGTCAGTTCCCTATCAGGGCTCTATCTCTTGAAGCCCTTTTGCTTGGCAAGATGGCAATTGCCAGGGCTCACCAGGTTGTTCTACATCAGAAGAGGGCTCAGTCCTAGCTGTGCGTTCTTGTACTGGCCTCCCTTAGATGAATAGGACTTGGCCTTGGTATTGTCTCGTGCTGCAAAATCCCAGAGCTCACTTTCATTTATACCCTACCCAGTAGTATGCACTCAGCAGCCCACTACTAGGCTCATTCAGCCCCTTTTGCAGCAAAACTCCTCAACAGTGCCAGCCAGAGTTTCAGCTGTCTTCTTTCCTCTGCATGGCATGAGGCACCTGTAGAGATAATCCTTCTACATGACTTAAGAAGCTGAGGGAGGCTTAGGGCCTAGTCCCTACCTGACTGTAGACTCACAGTCTGACAGACTGACAACAGCAATTCTGCTGCTACAGCCAGAGATTCTCCTCTCACCAGAACCATCTGACCACCCCTCATGAGAACTTGATTGAGAACCCTACTGATTTAGCACTCCCACCCACAAAAGCCATTCCTGTTTCCAACACTACTCCCCTCCAGGGTTTTACTTCTTACTCTTCTCACCTCTGAAAGGGTTAGTACCATTTGAGAATCCTGAAAAATATTTTTAAAATAGCATAATTAATAATTATAATACTACAGTTCAAGTGCTACATAAAGAAGCATGCCCAAGGACTTTCCTGGCAGTCTGCAGGGGACGTGGGTTTGATCCCTGATTGGGGAACTAAGATCCTGCATGCTGTGCAGCACGGCAAAAAAAAAAGCATGCCCAAACAACAATGGAGGTCCACAGAAATATCTAGTCAATCCCGGTGGTTAAGGCAGGCTTTCCAGAGCAGGTGATGTTCATTCATTTATCACATTCAGGAGTCTTTACTGAGCACAACTGTGTGCCAGGTTCTGTTCTAGGCTCAGGGGATTCTGTGTGCTAAACAAGACAGACACAATATCTAACGCAGTCAAGTTTGGTTTGTGGAGACTAAACATTATGTGAGAAAATAAGTTGCAGTATCATCAGGTAATGATAATACTATGAAGAAAATAATGCAGAGTAATGAGACAGACACTGGCTGTCGGATGGGGAAGCACTCAAAGTGGTTAGGAAAGATCTCTCTCTGAAACAGTGACACCTGGAGGATAAGAAGGAGATAACATATGAAGCTCTGGAGGTAGAGTGATGCACAGGGAGGAACTGGCCTCAAAATAGGAAACAAAAGGCCCATGTGTCCAAGCTGAGTTTTGAAGAACTAAGAGGCTATCTAGGTTGCAGACCAGAGGGCAGGAAGGAGAGGAGTGGGGAGGAAATTTCAGGAAAAGGGATCCATCGGCTATATATGCAGGAGCTGCAGCTTTAATCAAGAATGATAAAAATAAGTGGAAATTATGATAACAGTGAGATCTCCCTTGAGCTAGATTTTTCAGGTAAAAGGAGTGTTAATGGATCAGGGTTAAACATTTTTCTCTGTGTTATTGGGAAGAAAAGGAGTAAGTTCAATGGAACTTCCTTCCCACACTGTGATCTTGAGGGCAGTCTGTAGCACCCTTGTCAACATCTGTAAAGAGAATTTACTGAGCATCTACTACTCTCCCTTCATTTAACCCCACTGAATAACCCCCAAATTACAAATTTGGAGATTGAGGCACTGAGTGGTTAGGTAGCTTGTTGCAAGTTTATTACAAAGTAACAAGCTGGGATTAAAACCTAGGTCTAGCGACTTCCCTGGTGGCCCAGTGGTTAAGAATCCACCCTGCAATTCAGGGGATGCAGGTTCAATCCTTGGTTTGGGAACTAAGATCCCACATGGCTCGGAATAACTAAGCACGTGCACCTCAACTAGAGAGCCTGTGCACCACAGTGAAAGATCCTGAGTGCTGTAACTAAGATGCAACAAAGTCAAATAAACAAATACTAAAAAAAAAAAAAAAAACAAAAAACCAGCAACAAAAAACTCGGGTCTTAGGATGCAAAACCCATACTCCTTCCACCATTCTATGTACAAAAACATAATTGTACTCAAAGTTAGAGTGAAGTGGTAGATATCAAATAAGGAAAGGTAGGTAACTTCTCCTAGGACAGCACTTATTACGCTTGGGGTATCTTACCGTAGTACAGGTTTGGTGCTTGGTTCATGAGCTCAGCAGACCTCTTATCAGCTTGCTAGAAGTAAGTCCTCTGAGGAGTGTACCACATTAACCAAGTTGATAATGCATAAAATCAGAATGCCAGCCTATTAGTTATAGTACAAAAGGGACCACAACCTTCAAAGTCTACATGCCTCACCCTCTAGATTACACACAGGAAGTCAAGTCATCCTCAGACGATTGATTGGTAAACGGAATTGGGAAGATGTTAGAAAGAAAGCTCTTTCATGCTATTGGGTTAAGATAACATGAATTATCCATTTCTCAATAGAATGGTCTTCCCTGTAGGAGGGGACATATGCCAAGGCCATAAACCATCAATCGCCTTCACCCAGGCCCCTTTAAGACCTGCTTTGCTGATGAGACTAGAATACTTGAAATTTACTCCTAAACTCTCTTCTTCTGTGGACTGTGCTTAATCCAACACTGTTTGCCTTCGAACCTATGGCTTTCCTTTTTACAAGTCCATGGCAGATCATCTCCTTCCAGAGTTCAGTTCTCTAAACAAGTCAGTATAATCAATCAAGTTAAAGTCAAGTCTTAATTGCCTTAATTCTTTCAACTAACTTTTTCTATCTCTGCTCTGGTATGTGTCAACTTTCTAAGGCTTATTCCACTGCAGATATTCTTAGGGGGCACCTCACGGCAGACTCACCTACCTGGCCCACACACTGCCCTCATTCTTCCTCATGGTGGGGTATGGAAGGTACATATTAACAGCATCCAGCCCACAAACAGCCTGAAGTATGCAATGCAGTTACCAGTAAGTAACCAGTGGCTTCTAAACTGGTGAAAGAAAACCTTTCTAAAATCAACCACCACCTGCTTTACCTTCACAATCTAAAAAAAGACGGGGTGCTGAGGGTAGAGATAGAGGGAGGTCAGAGTCATCAGCCCTGGGAGGAGGCCAGTGTTTTGGGAAGAAGACAATTTCTTCCTGCCCTGTGGAGGAAGGGAGGGTAGGTCTTCTTTTATCCATTCTGCCCCCCACCCCCAGGTTAAATCCAGGTTTGGGGTTGTTGACAAGAATCAAGCATTATGGGGGAATGCAATGATCATAATTAGCTTTAGCCTCCCCTAAAAATTGGATTCTGTTCATCAGGAGGATGGAGCAAAGGACTGAAGATAGGCACGAAGGGTATCTGCCAATGTGGGGGAGTCTCCAGCTGGAAGCTGTTCCATTCGAGCACCCACACTTCCTACGTGTGGATGTAGGTCCCTGGGGCTACACAGAGGCCCAGCAATCACAGGATTCTGCCAGCCAGGCTTGCAGCTTTATGGCAGTTCATTCCTTTTAAACCGTAATTGGAGGCTGGTTGATCTGATATGGAGACTCCATTTATTAGTGTATGAGTCACTGTTCTGGTTGCAAAGAATAGAAACCAACAGGAACTAGCCTAATCAAATTGATTCACATGAAAAATCCAGGAGGTTGGTTTTGTTTCAAGGATAATTTGATCCAAGAAGTCAGTCGATGTCTTTTATTATTTTTGTGGTCTCCATCTTTCAAGAATGCTTTCCTTGGAGCTGGCATTTTTCTCTGAAAGTCTCCTTTCTTGCTCGAGATTTCCATCCTTATAAGGTTAGCAGTTGGAAACAAGACAGAACAAGTCCTTGTTCCCAGCTATTTTCTAGTGGAGTGGGCTAAAGCAAATGCATGGGCTTCCCAGGTGGCTCAGTGGTAAAGAATCCACCTTCCAGTGAGAGAGACGCAGGAGACTCCGTTTTGATCCCTGGGTCGGGAAGACCTCCTGGAGAAGGAAATGGACGGAGGAGCCTAGCGCGATACAGTCCAGGAGGTCGAGAAAGAATCAGACACAACTGAGCCACTGAGTATGCACTAAAGAAAACACAGTCTTGTGTGTTTCCTCCACTCTCAACACTCTGCTATAACACAGCTTCACTTCTGAAATCAGACCTGGGTTTTCTACACATTAAGCTAGTCTTCAACACCAGCTGGGTGCCCCACAGTTTAACTCAGTTCTACAGGTTAAGGGTCTAGTCCCACAAGACTGCCCCCCAGCCCAAACCACTTCAGACACCAATCACATGTTTAGGTGGTTAGCTGTGTTTCTGACTTGCCAGCTATGAATCAGAAATTCCCATTCTGCATCCTCAGGTTCAGTTAATTTGCTTGAGTGTCTCATGGAACTCAGGAGAATATTTTATTTACTGGATTACTAGCTTATTACAAAGGTTAGTAAAGGATACTCACCAATAGCCAGATGAAGAGATGCACAGGGTGAGGTCCAGAAGGGTCCCACATACAGAAGCATCTGTATCCATGGAGTTTGGAGTGGGCCAGCCTCCTAGCATGTGACTATGTTCCTGTTCACCAATCTAGAAGTCCTCCAAATCTTATCCTTCGGGAGCTTTCTGGAGACTTCATTTTTTAGGCATTGTTGATTAAATCATTGGCTGCTATTAACTGAATTCATTACCCAGCCCCTCTTCCTTCCCCAGAGGTATTGGGGGTAAGTTCTGAAAGTTCCAACCTTCTAATCACCTGGTTGGTTCCCTTGGCAACCAGTCACAGCCTTAGATGCTTTTTAAAAATTCACTTTATTAATATAAACTCAGGTATGGGTTGAAAGAGGTTTGTGATTGAGTAGCAAGATACCTTTATCACTCTTATGACATAGGAAATTCCAAGGGTTTTAGGAACTCTGTGCCAGAAACAGGATGAAGATCAAAAATATATTTCTAATTATGAATCACTATCTCAAACATTCAGAGGCACCAGGTAAATATATATAAATAAATCCATAATAGGATGGAATATTTCCACATTGCATATTATTAAGAAAATAAACCAGGACAATAAGATAGAAGCTGATTGGCTGGGAGGAGGATGGTGATACCTGAGGAAGTTAGAAAAAAAATTCATTTCTAGGACAGCTGATCCAGGAAATCAATGATGAGAAGAAGCCAGCCATACGAAGCTCTGGATATTGCAAGAACAACAGCCAGTACAAAGGTTCTGAGATAAAAATAAACTCTGCCTGTTTGGAGAATGGACAAAAGGCAAGTCTGACTGAGGTGAGTTTTGAAGAACTAAAAAGAATTAGCCAGACTTAGAACCACACATTTGGAGAAGGCAATGGCACCCCACTTCAGTACTCTTGCCTGGAGAGTCCCATGGACAGAGGAGCCTGGTGGGCTGCAGTCCATGGGGTCACTAAGAGTCGGACACGACTGAGCGACTTCACTTTCACTTTTTCACTTTCATGCATTGGAGAAGGAAATGGCAACCCACTCCAGTGTTCTTGCCTGGAGAATCCCAGGGACGGGGGAGCCTGGTGGGCTGCCGTCTATGGGGTCGCACAGAGTCAGACACGACTGAAGCGACTTAGCAGCAGCAGCAGCAGAACCACACATTTAACCAGAAGAGAAAAAGTTATCTTAAAAGTAACAGTGGAACTTGAGAATAGGGGGAAATGTGGAAATTACAGTCAGTAGCTTAAAAATCCTCCTGTGTGGGGGTTTTTCCTCTTCTCTGATCTGGGCAGAAAAAATGAGTTCAATGGCATATTCCTCCCTCACTGTGATTCTAGGAGTTACTTGCCAATCACATGAAAACATTTTAATACCAGCCATCATTTATTGAGCATCTACTATTTTCTAGGCATTGTAATGGGCAACTTAGGTACATTATCTTACCCACCAACCTGTAAGCAGATAGTATTCCCAATTTACAAGTGAAGAACTGAGCCGCAGACAGTTCTGTGCCAAAACTCACTCTCTTTCCACTATTCTGTGTACCACTCCACCCCTCCAAACAAAAAAAGCACAGTTGTGGCCAAGGACAGAGTGAGGTGGTAGACATCAGAAAGAGGGAAGGTGAGCAGCTTCTCCAGAGATGCCACACAAGCCCAGTTTTCATTTCCTTTAGAAACGGTACATACTCAAGGACTTGGCACTTGGCCCTGGGGGCTCAGAAGCCAACTTCTGGTAAAAGGCACAGAAGTAAACTCATCAACCAAAATTCTGATGTGTATTATAGTCAGAATGCCGGTTTTAAATACGGCTGCCTAGAAAAGCACAGAAAAATAAAGTCTTACATGTAATCAAGAATGCGTGTGCCCGTGTGCTGTCGCTTCAGTTGCATTCAACTCTCTGCAGCCCCACGGACTGTAGCCCGCCAGTCTCCTCTGTCCATGGGATTCTCCAGGCAAAAATACTGGAGTGGGTTGCCATGCCTTCCTCCAGGGGATCTTCCCAACCCAGGGATCAAACCCATGTCTCTTATGTCTCCTGTATTGGCAGGTGGGTTCTTTACCACTAGCACCACCTAGGAAGACTGTAAACAAGAATAAGAAATGCCAATTCACAGATGTTTAAAAATCACTTTTTGGAAAATATCTTTGATGCTTGCGGGTGTGTCTTGTCCAGGAAGGATGTGTTTCCTTTCTTTTGGAAAAGTGCAAGGAGCTCTAAACTCTCCCAGCTGCCAGCCTAGCAGATGAAATGTTATTCTTCAGAAGTTATTTTCAAATACTGTTTATATTCTCTTATAATCTTACTCTGAAAACACATCCCCAGTTGTAGCAACTGTTAGGATCATTGGGATAATTATGGAACAATATGCCCAGAACAGTTATCAACATGATTACCAAATCTGAGTACTTCAGAAAAAGACAGAAAGGAAAAAAAAAATGAGAGCTTGGTGGCCATTTTTGAATATTGGCTTGAGGCTCACTTTCTGAACTGAGAAAAGAATGTTAAAGCACTGTCTTCACATACTGAATATGTCCAGTTTAAAAACTAATAAAAATGTATGGTATAACTATTAATATTTCTTGGTTTACATATTTTTTTGATTTGCAATTGGAATGAAGGTAAACATTTATTGCTGTATTAACTTTTTATCTTATGGACTTTAATTCTTTAAAAGTCACACTTTGTGGGGCGTTCTCTGGCAGTCCAGTTGTTAGCACTTGGCACGTTCAATGCTGTGGCCCTGGGTTAAATCCCTGTTGGGGAACTAGGATCCCACAGGGCTTGAGGCCAAAAATAAGTAAATAAAAAATAAAATTCACTGTGTACTTTTTAAATTTTATTTTTAATTGGAGGATAATTGCTTTACAATGTGTTGGTGAAATCAGCCATAAGTACACATATATCCCGTCCTTCTTGAACCTTCCTCCCACCGCCCCCTCCATTTCACCCCAGTAGGCCATCACAGAGCACCAGGCTGAACTCCCCGTGTTACACAGCAGCTTCCCACTAGGCATCTATTTTACACACAGTAATGTATATTCACTGTATATTTTTTTTGAAAAGTCATGCTCTGTGTTTCATCTCTCTGGTGATCATAAAGCTACTACACAATACAAAATTGTGGGTTTAAGCAGGACCTACTTTAATCCATGCAAACATTTGGTTAATTGCTCCAATGCCAAAAATAGTTGGTTATCTGCGCTAATGCAAAAAAGGACAGTGCACATTTATCATTCTTTCCTCCTTACTTCTTAGCACGTAGACTTCTTTCCTATAGTTAGGGAATTCCCCATGAATGTTTCTTTATGTCTCCCCCCCCACAATCAGATGAGAACAGCAGGTAATCACTGTTCCAGAGCACCTAAGAGTTAGGGAGAAAGGCATCCGTCAGGTGCATCCACCTGGGACTTGAGTCTGGAGCGAGTGCTGCAAAGAAGTGGAGATCTGATAGTGGCTGGGCCATGGGTTTTCCAAGGGCGAAGTCCAAAAGTGTATTCATGATCACTTCCCGACTGGCATGACTCTGGCTGTAGTGCTGACTGGCTGACCTCCCTTTCTGGTTTGAGGATGGGCTAGTTCAGAAGGAAAGGGAACTCGAAAGCATGCAGGAATAGCAGAGAAAAGGAGCAGCCACCACCCTCAGGGCTGAGAGAGAGCACAGAAGGGGAAGCCCTGCTCCCCCAGGCTGTGATCCCCACATTCTGTTGGAGAGAGCTTGGCTGTGGCTCATGGAAGGACAGAGAAATCACTGTGGTGCCAGGTCTTTTAATAATTTGCTGGAAATTAACTGTCTGGAGTGGTGGGGAAGTAGTCAGGGCTCACCAGAGGCACTGGGCTACAAAACTGCTCAGGACTGGGGAGCCAGTATAGGGGAGTGGGACAGCTACTGGCCTCTGGGGGCCACCCCCATGCACCCCACCCTCCCACACCCTCCACCATCCCCCATGCACCCAACCTGCACCCTTAGTACCTGCCATGCACCCTACTCCCCACGCCCCCAACCACCCCCCATGCACCTCAGCCCCCCATGCACCCCACCCCACACACCTCCCATCACCCCAGGCACTGTGTCCTTGAGAGCCACACACAGAATTAGGATGTAAAAAATCTTTTTCCTCCTCCAATGTCTTTCTAGCACACTCTCTGTTGAGAAAGCTTAACATCATGGCAGCTGGCAAAAGAAAAGTATCTAAAGGTACCAGAACTGTTTTCAAAGAGCAAACAAAAATGTTGCATTTGTAGCCAAGAAGCAGCAAATATGTAACTGGCATACCTTGATATTAATTTGATTGTATTTTGTGGTGATATCAAGTCAATTATATTTTATGACACTCTTAACTGCTTTAAAAATTCAGGGTAATTTTGCCTGGTGCCTGGTTTCTTAACTACAAAGAATATCAGGAAAATATTGTGATACATCTTGCATATTTTGTGTGAAGTGTCTATCCTTTGTGTGTGTGTGTGCTCAATTGCATCCAACTCTCTGAGGCCCCATGGACTGCAGCCCACCAGGCTCCTCTGTCCATGGGATTTCCCAGGCAAGAATACTGGAGTGGGTTGCCATATCCTTCTCCAGGGGGTCTTCCCAAACCAGGGATTGAATCTGAGTCTTCTACATTGGCAGGAAGATTCTTTTACCACTCTCAGTGGTCCCACTGAAGCCCCACCTCACTTGAGGGAAGGAAATCAAAGCATACCTCCCTCCAAAGAAAGTGTCCACACTGTATTGTTTCTTAAGTCCTCCTCTGTCAACGCATCAATATCCTTTGTCAGGGTTCAACCAGAGATAGAGAGATAATAGGAGATGTACACAACGAGACTAATTCCAAGGCATTGACTTCACGTGGTTGTAGAGGCCAATCCTTAGGGCAGGCCTCCTGGGAGGGCAGGCTGGAACTCCCTGGCAGGAGCTGAAGCTGTTCTGCAAGGGGATTCTTCAAGAAGCCCCACCTGTGCTCTTCAAGCCTTTAAGCTAATTGAATCAGACCCACCCAGATAATCACCCTAAAAGTCAATTGACTTTGGATTTTAATTACAACTACAAAGTACCCTCTCAGCAACACCTAGATTAGTGTTAGATTGAGTAACTGGGGACTGTGGCCTAAGCTGACACATAAAACTGGCCATCACACCCTCATTACTACGGCTTGAATGCTTTTGGAATTCTGAAACAAGTGCTTTAGTATTTCCCTCGAAAAGCTGGATCTTATTCTAGCGCTCACTTTGGAATTTTCAGTTATATCAATTTAATTTCCTTCTATGACCCCTTGATGCCCAGCATGAGCAAATGAATAGTCCAGGGACTTCACCAGCAGTCTGGTGGTTAAGACTCCACTTTCAATAAAGGGGGCACAAGTTCAATCCCTGGTCAGGGAACTAGGTCCCATATGCCATGGGGTGGAGCCAAAATTTTTTTTTAAAAGAATGAACAGAGGAGCCTGGTGGGCTACAGACCATGAGGCCACGTGACTTAGTGACTAAACAACAATAAAGGAGCCTCTTATAGTTTCCTGACCCTCCCAGTCTTCCCATCATCTTATTCCATAGCTCACTGATCAGAAAATCTCTTGGCCTCCCTGGTTCTTAAACTGGCTATAAGTTCTGTCCATTCTTAGTCTGATGCATCTCCCATTTCTCCTGGCTCACACATTTCCCTGGCTATGCTTGTGTTGTTCTACTTAAGCCCCGTATTCTCATAAGACACTGTGGTTCCCCAATTGTTCCCGCCTCATTCAAGGGGCATTCCCTCCCCCAGTCCACTTTATGCTCTGCGTCCACACCGGGGGTAAGTGTGCCTCTGACCTTCTTACCACTCTGCAGTGAAAGCACCAACCCGAGCCAGATAAAGGGCCTCCTCTTCCCTACCAGAAGCACAAATCAGGCACTCCTCATCACTTATAGGGCTTCCCTGATAGCTCAGTTGGTAAAGAATTCACCTGCAATACAGGAGACCCCGGTTCGATTCTTGGGTCAGAAAGATCCCCTGGAGAAGGGAAAGGCTACCCACTCCAGTATTCTGGCCTGGAGAATTCCATGGACTGTATAGTCCATGGGGTCGCAGAGAGTCAGACATGACTGAGAGAATTTCACTGTCACTTTCATCACTTGCAGAATTAAATACCAAAGTCAAAGGCATTCAAAGGCCTAAGTCACAGGCATTCAAAACCCTCTGTGATATTATCCTGGCTGATTGCAGAATTTTCTCCCTAAACCAGTGGATTTGCTCTTGCTTCCCTCATAGCTAAATTAGTAGAGAATCTGCCTGCAATGCGGGAGACCCGGGTTTGATCCCTGGTTGAGATCAAAGGATTTAAAGAAGGAAATGGCAACCCACTCCAGTATTCTTGCCTGGGAAATTCCATGGACAGAGGAGCCTGGCAGGCTACAGTCCATGGTGTCACAGGAGTCAGACAAAACAGCTTCTAAACCACCAATGCAGCCTGTTCTGTACTATCCCACATTTCTGACTTGGCTTGTACCCTTTTTCTGCCTAGAATGTCTCCCCCAACACCATGTCCACCCATCAGAATCTCACCCACCCTTCAAAGTCCACCACGAATGATATCGCCTCCATGAATCCTTTCTTGATATACTTAACTGGATGTCATATCTCCCTCATTACCACCTTATACCTCTTACTTCATATGTATACTCTTCCTTACATTATAGTTACCCCCATGCTACTGTTCTTTCCCACCCATCCCTATATTGGAAGCTCCTTGAAGATACCTACTGCTCTAGCTCATGTTTCTATTACCTCTTTGTCCAAAGTAGATCCTTGATAACTATATTCTGATATGAATATAGTTGATCTGAGTCATTATTTCTCTATGAGTTTTGTGTCATGAATTGCACATATGCTATCTGAATCTGGAAACCCAGCTTTGTGCTTACCCTTGTCAACCTTATATTTTATGGCCCTCATTCTCTTTATCTTTAAAATGAGAGTTTTGGGCCAGATGATATTTAGAGTTCCTGCCATGTTCTTAAATTCTAAGATTTTTTTAAATGCCTAAAATTAGAATGCTTTCTTGTTTTCACAACTCCTTAAAGAAAGTGTCTTTGCTCTGAGAAGAAAGACAAGTTATTAAGGTGATAAAGTTTGAGTTATTGACATGACAGTAAGTTGGCAGTCTTGACCTGCCATGTCTTGTTCAGCCTAGGGCATCACACCACTCACAGCTACCAGTCTGGCAGCTAGAAACCTGGTCAGATGTGCTAGGACGAAAGCAAGCGACATGGGAACAAATGCAGGGCGAGAAGAGAAATCAAAGGCACCATTTCAAAGACAGGCAGGCGAACTAGAATTTCCAGGACTTGAGGAATGAGAGGGAAGAGATATGAATAAGTGAAACCAAAGCTAAAGAGCCTTTTGGAGAAAGTGAGAATTTTGTTAAGAATATCTACTTTTCTAATTTTTTAAATATATTTTTTAGATTAATTTTACATTTATTGAAAAGTTGCAAATGTCATACAAAAAAGTTCCCCTGTACTCCACATTCAGATTTCCCTATTGTTAATATCCTACATATGATACATTTATCACAACTAATGAACCAATATCAATACATTATCATTAACTAATTTTTATTCTTTAGCCTTTATCTAATGATCCTTTTCTGTTTTTGATCCTAACCAGGATACCACATTATATTAAGTGGTTGTGACAGTTTGGGCTGTGAGAGTTTCTCAGACTTTCTCTGTTATAGTTTTATTGTTGTTGCTTTGCTTTCAAGAATTTTAAAAAATCGTATTTATTTATGTCTGTGTTGGGACTTTGTTGCTGCTCGGGCTTTTCTCTAGTTTCGACAAGCAGGGGATACTCTCTATTTCTCGCGCTCTAGCTTCTCTTTCTGCAGAGCACAGGGCTCTAGGGTGCCCTGGCTTCAGGAGGCAGAGCACAGGGCTCTAGGGTGCCCTGGCTTCAGGAGGCAGAGCACAGGGCTCTAGGGTGCCCTGGCTTCAGGAGGCAGAGCACAGGGCTCTAGGGTGCCCTGGCTTCAGGAGGCAGAGCACAGGGCTCTAGGGTGCCCTGGCTTCAGGAGGCAGAGCACAGGGCTCTAGGGTGCCCTGGCTGCAGGAGTTGCAGCGTGTGGGCTCAGTAGTTGTGGCTCCCGGGCTCTAGAACATGGGCTCAGTGGTTGTGGTTCACGGGCTTCGTTGTTCCTTAGCATGTGGGATCATCCCAGATCAGGGATCAAACCCGTGTCTCCTGCATTGACAGGCAGATTCTTTGCCACTGAGCCACTGGAGAAGCCCTTGAGTATTTTTTTTTTCTTTCACTTTTATTGAGATATAATTGAGATATAGCACTGTATAGTTTAAGGTGTACAGTATAATGACTTGACTTACATATACATATGTATATTTATTATGAAATGATTATTACAATGTTAGGTAACATCCATCATCTCATACAGACACCAAAAAAGAAGATAAGTGGTTTTTCTTCCTCATCATGAGAATTCTTTGGATTTACTCTCCTTGCAAATTTCTAATATATAAAACAGCAGCACTAACTAGAGTCACCATGTTATGCATTTCATCCTCAGAACTTATTTATCTTAAAACTAGGAGTTTGTACCTTTTGACCACCTTCATTCAGTTCCTTACTCCTCAGACTTTCCCTGGTTTTGATAGGTTTGAGAAAGCTGGTCGATTATTTTGTAGAATGTTCCTCAACTGGTATTTGTCTGATGATTTTTCCCAAGGTTAGGCTAGGATTATGGGATATTTTGGAAGAAGACCAGAGATCAAGGTGCTATTCTCATCAGATCATATCAAGGTTACTTACTATCAACATGACTCACCACTGTTTTTTGTTTTTATTTTGGCATGTCATGTGGGATCTTAGTCCCCTGACCAGAAATTAAATCTGTGCCCCCTACAGTGGAAGCACAGAGACCTGACCACCAGAGAATTAATTCTCCATGACTTATCTCTGTTGATGTTGACCTTGATTACCTGGCTCATGTTTGCCAAGTTTCTCCACCATGAAATTGTTGTTGCTGCTGCTAAGTCGCTTCAGTTGTGTCCGACTCTGTGCGACCCCATAGATGGCAGCCCACGAGGCTCCCCCATCCCTGGGATTCTCCAGGCAGAACACTAGAGTGGGTTGCCATTCCCTTCTCTGACCATGAAATTGAGGCAGGAGATAGATGAGTCCCAGGGCAAAAAGCCCCTTCTCCAAACAGAATTGGAGTTAATTCTCTGTGGACTGATACTCAAAGATGAAATTAGCAAGATGATTGAGGGAAGAGGCTGAGTCTGGCCCAGATAGAAGATTGTTGTGTTGTTGTTCAATCACTAAGTCGTGTCCGACTTCTTGTGATCCTATGGACTAGAGCGTGCTGGCCTCCTCAGTCCTCCACTATCTCCCAGAGTTTGCTCAAATTCATGTCCACTGAGTCAGTGATGCTTTCTAATCATCTCATCCTCTGTTAACCTCTTCTCCTCCTGCCCTCAATCTTTTCCAGCATCAGGGTCTTTTCCAATGAGTTGGCTCTTCTCATCAGGTGACCAAAGTATTGGAGCTTCAGCTTAAGCAACAGTCCTTTCAATGAATATTTCAGGGTTGATTTCCTTTAGGATTAACTGGCTTGATCTCCTTGTAGTCCAGGGGACTCTCAAGAGTTTTCTCCAACACCACAATTTGAAAGCATCAATAGATATTTCTCATTTTTGAAATATCTTACCATATTTCTCATTCTTGAAGTCAGGCGATCACCCCAACTACACATATACAGAAAAGCTCCTTGGAGGTCCAAAGGGGAATGATGCTAAGTGATGATAACCACCCTTAGGCCTCTTCAGGAGAATTCATCTTGGCTAAGAGAAGTGTGGGCATACACGGAAGGATCCTGTGATATACCAAATATGGACTCTGAACCAGACAAATAAGAATGATTGAAACCATTCTTCTGGGTAAACCCAGAAGAAACGCCCCATGTACGTGTTTAAAACTGCCACCAGAGTGCAGACCAGAGTGTGTGTCTTTCCACACGTACCGTACTCTTTTCCCTCCTAATAAGCACTTTATTTGTTTCACTCCTTTAGGTCTTTGTGGGAATTCTTTTCTGCAAAGCTGGAGAGCCAGCTTTGCAGCTGGCAAAGCTTTGCAGCTGCAGAGCTTTGCAGCTCTGACCACTGGTATAGAAGCTAGGATCTAGTGCGCTAACCACCACAACCCAACCTCAATCTGTTTCAACTTGCTACATGCCAAGACCACCTGAGATCCATTCTATTGTTCTGCTGGTGAGCAGATCCAGGTTTGGTTTCATAATAATACACCTCTGGTTTTATTTTCTCTTATCCACCAGATTAATCTTGTTATTCTCATAGCCTCTTTGTCACTCTAGCCCCATCACAAATTTTCTTCTACTCCATTCCTTGATGTAGCAGCATTTTCCCTGTGACATATTCCTGTGAATCCCCATGAAAAGAGTACCCCTTGCTCTCTACCTCCTTTCCACAGAAATATGAGATCAAACCAGTCAATCCTAAAGGAAATCAACCCTGAATATTCACTTGAAGGATAGATGCTGAAGTTCCAATCTTTTGGCCATTTTGGTATAAAGGGCTGACTCACTGGAAAAGACCCTGATGCTGTGAAAGATTGAAGGCAGGAGGAGAAGGTGGTGACAGAGGATGAGATGGTTGGATGGCATCATCAAACGTGAATCTGAGCAAACTCTGGGAGATAGTGAAGGACAGGGAAGCCTGGTGTGCTGCAGTCCATGGGGTCACAAAGAGTCAGACATGACTGAGGGACTGAACAATAATTGATGTGTTTATGTTGCAGGAAAGAGTGTTGCTGTAGAGGATGGTTATGTCCTAGGTCTCAGGTGAGTCCCTGGGACTGTCGCCAAGTGTGGGTTCTTGGCTGCATGCAGGAAAGAATTCAAGACTGAGCCATAGTGAAGAGGAAGAAGGCTTATTCAGGGAGATATGCACTCCATAGAGTGTGCGCCATCTCAGAAGGTGAGAGACCCCAGGGTAGGGGGTTGTCAGTTTTTATAGCTCTAGGTAATTTCATAGGCTTATAAGTGGGATGATTATTCTGGCAAGACGATTATTCTGGCTAAGGTGGCTCAGATGGTAAAGAATCTGCCTGCAATGCGGGAGACCCAGGTTCAGTTCTTGGGTCGGGAAGATCCCCTGGAGAAGGGAATGGCTACCCACTCCAGTATTCTTTCCTGGAGAATCCCATGGAAGAGGAGACCAGTGGGCTACAGTTCATGGAGTCACAAAGAGTCAGATACCACTGAGTGACTAAATAAAACTTTCACTTTTCACTTTGGAGAAGGGATGGGGATTTCTGGGAATTTGGCCCGACCCACTTTTTGGCCTTTTACGGTGGCCTCAGAGCTGTCATGGTGTGTTGAGGTGTTACAGTGAGAATATATGAGGCTCAAGATCTAGTGGAAGTCGACTTGTCCACCCTCTTGGATTTAGTTCATTCTAATGAGTTGATATGGGGAAACAGTGGAAACAGTGTCAGACTTTATTTTTCTGGGCTCCAAAATCACTACAGGTGGTGACTGCAGCCATGAAATTAAAAGACGCTTACTCCTTGGAAGGAAAGTTATGACCAACCTAGATAGCATATTCAAAAGCAGAGACATTACTTTGCCAACAAAGGTTCATCTAGTCAAGGCTATGGTTTTTCCTGTGGTCATGTATGGATGTGAGAGTTGGACTGTGAAGAAGGCTGAGCGCCGAAGAATTGATGCTTTTGAACTGTGGTGTTGGAGAAGACTCTTGAGAGTCCCTTGAGAGACTGAAAGGAGATCCAACCAGTCCATTCTGAAGGAGATCAGCCCGAGGATTTCTTTGGAAGGAATGATGCTAAAGCTGAAACTCCAGTACTTTGGCCACCTCATGCAAAGAGTTGACTCATTGGAAAAGACTCTGATGCTGGGAGGGATTGGGGGCAGGAGGAGAAGGGGATGACAGAGGATGAGATGGCTGGATGGCATCACTGACTCAATGGACGTGAGTCTGAGTGAACTCCAGGAGTTGGTGATGGATAGGGAGGCCTGGCATGCTGCGATTCATGGGGTCGCAAAGAGTCGGACACGACTGAGCGACTGATCTGATCTGATTTGATCTGAACGAGTTGATGTTGGGAGAAGGCAATGGCACCCCACTCCAGTACTGTTGCTCGGAAAATCCCATGGATGGAGGAGCCTGGTAGGCTGCAGTCCATGGGGTCGCACAGAGTCGGACATGACTGAAGCGACGCAGCAACGAGTTGATGTTGTGTCCCTTGGGCTAAGTCATTCGTTCAAAGGTTATGTTCTGCTCCCTACTTGTCTCATTTATTTAATATGATAGGTTGCACCCTGTTGAAATAAACCTTGTTCAGACCTGTCCTTTCAGGGAATCAGAACCTTGAAATTGGTCACCTGTGATCTACAAGATTTAGATATCTGAAATAATATCTTATGCAGCCAGCAAAACTTGCTCCACTGGATTGGAATGTAAATGCAGTCACATTTCTTTTATGCTTCCAATCAACTGATTGCAAATCAATTTACCTTTATTCCTTCTCAAGGCCACTCTATCTCTACTACTTGAATAGTCTAAGAATTCAATTCAAACAAGGCACACCTGCTTTCCAAACACCAGGTAGAGAGACTAGCATCTACAGTTGGTGTGGCTGCTAGGGTGTTGTCAGTGGATTCTGGGTCCTTTATTAGCATATTTTTTGCCCAACTACTCACCAAGCATCTGCTATGTACCAGTCGCTGCACCGGACACCAAGGACATAACTGGGAACACACTAAACCTGGCTTCCATTCTCATGAGACTTTCTCAACACTATGGTCCAGAGGATGACAGCCAATGAACCAAACCACAGACCAGCATAGGGAGATGCTCTATGCTTGGCTCCACAGGTCACACATGAGCTCAGATACTATGCCAAACTGGCCAGGCCCTGAGAGCTTTGATTGTCAACTACACACTAAGGTAAAAAGGATGTACTTTGCACCCAAACATGGAGCCCTTGGTATCAAGCCTGAGTCATCAGCTGAGAAGAATCCTGTGGCTCAGATGAGGTTCCCTTAGTGGCAACTGGTGATTTGTCTGCCAGCAGACCTTGAGAAATTACCTTGACATTAACTCTCATTCCAGCGTTTATTAGAGTGTAGGTTTCCTCTGGTCTCCTTCTGCAAATTGTATAATCATTCCCCAGAATTTTACATAGATGAGTGGAAGAAACTGCTGCTAAGCCATAAAGGGAAGTGAGTGCCTGCTAAGTCCCTTCAGTCATATCCCATTCTGTGCAACCCCATGTACTGTAACCCACCAGACTCCTCTGTCCATGGGATTCTCCAGGCAAGAATACTGGAGTGGGTTGCAGTCCCTCCTCCAGGGGATCTTCCCCACCCAGGAATCGAACCTGTGTCTTTTATGTCTCCTGCATTGGCAGGAAGGTTCTTTACCACTAGCGCCATCTGTGAATAAAGGGGAGAGAGAGCCCTTATTGTGACTTTTGCCTACGCCCACTGATCTTACATTCATGCAGCAAATGAAAGCCATTCAGGAAACCCTCTGCAGAACCATTGAGACTAGCATATCATCATCCCAAGGTAACTTTCTGTCTCCCTAAAAAGAAATGGGCTGAGATCACTGAAACTATAACAGCACTGTTTTATCTGTCTTCATCTTTGGGGAGAGGAAGAGAGATGAAAGTTTCTTTGATCAACTCTAGAGAATTCTTACTTATAGGCTTCATTTTTTAATAAGCATTGTGGGTTTTTTTTTTACTAAGATATAATCAACAAAAAATGTTATATTAGTTTTAGGTGTACAAAGATGACAGTTTGACCCATATATATACTGCAAATGATTAATAGGCATCATCACACATAGTTACAATCTCCTTTTTCTTGTGAGGAGAACTTTCAGGATATACTTTCTCAGCAAATTTCAAATAGACAATAAAGTATTGTTCACTATAATCATCATGCTACATATTACATCCTCAGGACTTATTTGTCTTATAATTGGAAGCTTGAAGCTTTTGATCACCTTCACCAATTTTGCCCACTGCCCCTCTTCTGCCTCTGGCAACCAGCAATTTGCTCTGTTTCTACAAATTTGGGAGATTTTTTTAGGTTCCATGTCTAAGAAATCATATTGGATTATTTTTTAACTTGAGCAACAACTGAGCAAGGTGATGCCTTGTGGGTAGAGGTGAGGAGTTAAGAAAGAAAGGATGGTGTTACAGGAAAGAAAGTGGGGCACAAGAGGAGGCTTACGTCCCACGTCTCAGGTGAGTCCCTGGGACGGCTGCCAAGCGTGGGTTCTTGATTTCGTGCAGGAAAGAACTCAAGATTGAGCCATAGTAAATAGAAAGAAGGTTTATTCAGGGAGATACACACTCCATAGACAGGGTATGGGCATTCTCCCTGGGTGTGAGAGACTCCTGGTACAGGCTTGTCAGTTTTAATAGGGCTGGATAATTTCATAGGCTACTGAGTTGGAGTATTCAAGCTGTTTTGGGGAATGGGGTGGGGATGTCTGAGAACTTGGCCCAGTCCACTTTTTGGCCTTTTATGGTCAACCTTGGAACTGTCCCAGCACCCTGTGGGTATGCTCTTTAGCTATTATGATGGGCATATGCTGCTGCTGCTGCTGCTAAGTCACTTCAGTCGTGTCTGACTCTCTGCGACCCCATAGATGGCAGCCTACCAGGCTCCCCTGTCCCTGGGATTCTCCAGGCAAGAACACTGGAGTGGGTTGCCATTTCTTTCTCTAATGCATGAAAGTGAAAAGTGAAAGTGAAGTTGCTCAGTCATGTCCAACTCTTAGTGACCCCATGGACTGCAGCCCACCAGGCTCCTCCGTCCATGGGATTTTCCAGGCAAGAGTACTGGAGTGGGGTGCCACCGCCTTCTCCAATGATGGGCATATACTGAGGCTCAAAGTCTAGTGAAAGTCAATTCATTCACTATCTTGGACCTAGTTAGTTTAACCAGTTTATGTCATATCCTCAGCAGCTGTCATTCTTTTGAAGGTTGTGCCCTGCCCACTCCCTGTCTCAGTAGTAGTTTTCCACAAAAGCAAAGTGTGTGTGTGTGTGTGTGTGTGTGTGTGTGTGTGTGTGCCTATCATGCACATGTATTGTGTAGGGTGTTTCATATATATATATATATGAAACACTATATATATATATATATATATATTTATGGCATTGTGTTCTCTATATGAAATTTCAGTTGCCCATCACTTTGTTAACCCATAAAGTTTAGAAATGGGCATTTCTGACGTCTTCCATACAAATCTTCAAGTCCCCATTCAGAACCGAGGCTGAAATGAGCTGAAGCTGAGTAGTTATCAGTGAGGCCAGCATGCTGAGATCTGCTGGCCAGGGTTTGGGATACAGCGGGTGTGGTAAAATACATCAGGCTTCAGCACTAGACAGACTCCTCAGCTAGATTCCCGGCTTCAGCATTTAATAGGTTTAGCATTGGGCAAGCTGCTTAATCTCTCTGAGCCTGGATTTCTTCTTTTGAAATACATGGGGGAAAAATATCAAATTTTCAGTTATTGTGAGAACTAAATACAACATTTCTGGTATGATCAGATCAGATCAGTCACTCAGTCGTGTCTGACTCTTTGAGACCCCATGAATCGCAGCACGCCAGGCCTCCCTGTCCATCACCAACTCCCGGAGTTCACTGAGACTCACGTCCATCAAGTCAGTGATGCCATCCAGCCATCTCATCCTCTGTCGTCCCCTTCTCCTCCTGCCCCCAATCCCTCCCAGCATCAGAGTCTTTTCCAGTGAGTCAGCTCTTCGCGTGAGGTGGCCAAAGTAATGGAGTTTCAGCTTTAGCATCATTCCTTCCAAAGAAATCCCAGGGCTGATCTCCTTCAGAATGGACTGGTTGGATCTCCTTGCAGTCCAAGGGACTTTCAAGAGTCTTCTCCAACACCACAGTTCAAAAGCATCAATTCTTCGGCGCTCAGCCTTCTTCACAGTCCAACTCTCACATCCATACATGACCACAGGAAAAACCATAGCCTTGATTAGACGGAACTTTGTTGGCAAAGTAATGTCTCTGCTTTTGAATATGCTGTCTAGGTTGGTCATAACTTTCCTTCCAAGGAATAAGCGTCTTTTAATTTCATGACTGCAATCACCATCTGCAGTGATTTTGGAGCCCAGAAAAATAAAATCTGACACTGTTTCCACTGTTTCCCTATCTATTTGCCATGAAGTGATGGGATGGGATGCCATGATCTTCGTTTTCTGAATGTTGAGCTTTAAGCCAACTTTTTCACTCTTCACTTTCACTTTCATCAAGAGGCTTTTGAGTTCCTCTTCACTTTCTGCCATAAGGGTGGTGTCATCTGCATATCTGAGGTTACTGATAGTTCTCCCGGCAATCTTGATTCCAGTTTGTGTTTCTTCCAGTCCAGCATTTCTCATGATGTACTCTGCAATAGGTGACAATATATAGCCTTGACGTACTCCTTTTCCTATTTGGAGCCAGTCTGTTGTTCCATGTCCAGTTCTAACTGTTGCTTCCTGACCTGCATACAGATTTCTCAAGAGGCAGGTCAGGTGGTCTGGTATTCCCATCTCTTTGAGAATTTTCTACAGTTTATTGTGATCCACACAGCCAAAGGCTTTGGCATAGTCAATAAAGCAGAAATAGGTAGTATTCAAAGTAAAGACTAATTATCAGTGCAGTTTGGAGGCATAAGTTATCTCTCTGCTTCCTAAGATTTTTGTAAACTATAATGTACCTAAAGCTACTCGTCACCCTAACATCCATCTTCCCATTCTTCCCCTAATAATAGTTTTAGTGGGGCATATGACCACCAGAGAGGAATGTATGTCCTTTTTCTTTTTAAAAAAATAATTGTATTTATTTATTTTTGGCTGTGCTGGGTCTTTGTTGCTAACGCAGGGTTTTCTTTAGTTGAGGTGAGCAGGGGCTACTCTCTAACTGTGGTACACAGGCTTCTCATTGTGGTGGCTTCTTTTGTTGTGGAGCACAGGCTGTATAGGGCAAAGGGGCTCAGGAGTTGTGGCTCCCAGGTTCTTGAGCATAGTCTCAGTGGTTGTGGGGCACAAGCTTTGTTGCTCCATAGCGGGGCTTCTTCCCAGATCAGGGATCAAACCGGTGTCTCTTGCATTGGCAGGTGGATTCTTTACCACTGAGCCACCAGGGAAGCCCTTCTTTTTTTTTTTATTTTTTTGAAGTTGGGTGTTTGTGTGGTGAACTCCTGGCAATGGATTCGAGGCAATATGGTATTTAACCTCCCAATCATGCCCTTAAAAGAAAAGAGCATTTCCTCCCTCACTCCCATCTCACTCATCCTCATTTTCTGGGTTGATTGTCCTCCCCACTGCCAAATTCTAATGTTCAAGTCCTAGCCCCTCTTCCTCAGTACTCAAGAATGTGACCTTATTTAGAAATAGGGTTGTTGTAGATGTAATTAATTAAGGCCACTGGGGTGGGCCCTCATGCAATATAACTGGTGTCCTTATAAATGGGAAATTTGGGCACAGAAATAGGCACACACAGAGAAAAGATGATGGGAAAAAACACAGGGAGAAGAGGACCATCTGCAAGCCAAGGAGGTTGCTGGGAGCCTCTCCCTGCCCTCACAGACCTCAGAAAGACCCAAGAATACCGACGCCTTGATTTCAGACTTCTAACCTCTAGAACAGTGAGAAAATAAATTCCTGTTATTTAGGTTATCCCGTCTAGACTACTTTCTTATGACAGACCTAGAAAAATTACTGCAGCCTGGGGGTGGCCCCAACTCATGGTGGTGAACCATGGGACAGGCTCACCTGTGGACGAGAGCACAACAGAGAAACAAGGCAAATGACACCACGAAGCCACCTTTTCAACCTCGGAATGAAGGCTTGTTTTACACCTGGAGTGCTATGCCAGGAGAGAGAAATAAACTTCTGTCTAGTTTGGACTACTTTTGTTTCAGCATCTGAACCAGAATGCCAACTAACAATGATTCCTAAACAGCCTGATTACTGTAACTCTTCGCTAAGGGGAATGTTCTATTTTGGATGGAAGACATTTATCATTTGGGGTTGGAAGAGGGGAGAAAATGGGCACACTCACTCCTGTGAACTAAATACAGCCATTCAGGGACTTCCCTGGTTATCTAGTGGTTAAGACACTGTGCTTACAATGCAGGGGATGTGGGTTCAATCCCTGGTGGAGAAGCTAAGATCCCACATGCCGTGCAGTGTGGCCAAAACCAAACAAAAATAAAATAACTTACAAAGGCATGAAGTCAAAATTCTGTGAACTAGTCTCATGGCATTTCGTGGTTGAACAAAATGGTCTTGTCTAGAAGTTTTCTTCAGATGACTGGTTCTCACGCCACTCAAATGAATTCTTGTACTAATTACTATTATTATTGTGTTTACTAACTATTAGCCTCCTTCCCATTAGGCCTTTCTTTCTTGTAAGTGTATTTTTTTTTTTTTTAATATTTTACCCTGTGGTTTGGGCTTTGAACTTCCTGGGGAACTGCCATGGATAAGGCTTCTTGATCAGAATCCTAAATCAGCAGAATTTAGGCTGAGTCTGATAAAAAAAAAAAATCAAGCAATTATTGGTATTTTTATGTTCAGATATATGATGCCATGTCAATGTCAATAAAAGATATTTTATTCAAGTATTTGGCTTTTATATAGTCAGAAATGAGATCTTCTCAAATTATTAAATAAGAAACAATTCCTCTTATTCCTCAGTGTCCTTCCTGACATCTCAAGATAATAGCAGTTTTTCAAACCTAAACACTCCATTAATCTTCATTCCATTTGGCTTCAGATATCCTGTCACTCAGGTTTCTGCCAGGCTTGGAATACCTCTGTCTGAAGTTAAGCAATTCCTTTTTCCTCAGTTTCTCTTGGCCTTTTACATCAATAGCTCCCACTGTCGACCATATTTTCTATTAAAGCGTTTAAAAGAAGCTACCTCACCTGATTCCCAATCCTCAGTGTGTGTTCTTTAATTGTAGAATCTTTGGACTTCCCCGGCAGTCTAGGTTTGATCCCTGGTTGAGGAGCTAAGGTGCCACATGCAGCGGGGTGTGGCCAAAAATTAAAGAAAAAACAAAAAAGAAGAAGAATGAGACTTCCCTGGTGGTCCAGTGGCTAAGATCCCATGCTCCCAATGCAAGGGGCCTGGGTTTGATCCCTGGTCAGAGATCTAGATCCCACATGCTGCATCTGAGAATCCGAAAGCTGTAACTAAAGATCCTGTATGCTGCAATTAAGACTCAGGATGCAACCAAAAAAGTAAAAGAATAAATAAACATTTAAAAAATACTTCAGGATTTGTTACCATTTTCTCTGATTACATTATCTCTTTTATATTCATTATCTACTGCTGCATAACCAATTGCCTCAGAATTAATGGCTTGACACAACACACCTCTATTATCTTACAGTATCTGTGGGTCAGTAATCCAGATATAGCTGAGCTTGGTCTTGTGCTTCAGACTCTCTCAACAGGCTCCATCAAGGGTGTTCTGTGATGGCCTACATCTGTCTGGGGAGTGTGTCTTTCTATCCCCGGAATCTTCCAGGGAAGAATACTGGAGTGGGCTGCCAGTTCTTCCTCCAGGGGATCTTCCCAACCCAGAGATTGAACCGGCATCTCCTGCATCTCCTCCATTGGCAGGCGGATTCTTTACCACTGCGCTAACTTGGAAGCCTGTTGCTAGATCGTATGGTAACTCTTGGGATTTTTCATTTTAATTTTTAACTTTTAAAGGAACCTCCATTGTTGTTTAATCGCTGAGTCATGTCCAGCTCTTGCAAACCCATGGACTGTAGCTGGCCAGACTCCTCTATCTATGGAATTTTCTAGGCAAGAATACTGGAGTGGGTTGCTATTTCCTTCTCTCTTTTAACTTTTTAAAGAACCTCCATTCTGTTTTCCACAATGGCTGTACCAACTTACATTTTCAACAACAGTGTAGGGGGTTCCTTTTTTTCCACATCCTCTCCATTAATGAATGTAACATTTTAAATCTGTCCGTTCTACTTTGGATGAGCACTTAGTTCTCATTTGTTGCTATGAATATTCTTATGTATGTGTTTTGGTGAACATATTTATTTAACTGGATATTGCTTAAATATAGAATTTATGGGTCATAGGGTAGGTGTCCAACTTTAGTAGATATTACTAGACAGTTTTCCAAAGTGATGCAATTAATTTACATCCCCACCAGCACACATGAGTCCCAACATTTGGCATCTTCTTAATTTTAATTTTAGCCATTTTGGTGAGTCCAGGGTAACTCTGAAAGCTGAGACTCAAATAGGAAGTCATCCTTTTTCTTCACCTTTTATAATCCCCAAGACCCCCACTTCCTCCTAAACCTACTTTTCTTGATGATTGTACAATTTGCCTTCAGCTGTCTGGTCTGGGTTCAGCAAAGTCAACCTGTCGTAAGCTGTTTCTTCTGCCCTACTTCCTTCTGCAGAGAAGGTTCTGTAATTCACTGATCCAGATAGTTATGACCTGGGAGAACGAGAAACAGAAATGGAGATAAAGTTCATTTTATGGACAGGCTGATGTCAGAGCTATAGAGAAGAGGTAAAAGACATACAAATTCTGAAAATTCTACAAATTCTGTAGAAAATCTTGAAAACAATGGAGCCCAGTCACACTGGGTTTAGTTATTGTCATCCCCCAGGCCAGACCTTGCGGCATTTAACCCTTAGTATCTCTCTCTCTCTTCAGTAGAGGCTGGTCATTCAGGAATGCAGGACTCTCATGGTGTCTTATTTTCACTGTAATTGTCCAAACAAGAGGTCAGTTGCCTACACATGTTTTTTTAGTACATATTTATTGAGTGCCTATTATGTGCTAAGCCCTGGATGGAGGAAGGGGATGTTTATTGTTTCAGTAGTTTCTGCAGCAGTAGAATAGCAACAAGATGGAGAGACTACAATATGTCAATTGATCCAATTATCTGTCAGTGAATTAAAAGATAGAGCATAGTCACAGTATTGGGGAGAGACCAGGATGAACTTGGAATTCTCTTACATTTACTACAGGGAAAACCTGATTTTACAAAAATTAAAAAAAGAAGGAAATTGCTACAATTGTCAAAAGAGCATCAGATCGGTCATATAAATTATGAAATGTGTCCGAGTTCTATTTGTTCATGGATATTATAAAAATCCAGAGCTCACAGGGAGGCCTGGGCAAACCTGAGAAAGAAGTCAAATATCTAAAGCACACAAATAATGTAGAAAGCAGTTGTGTTTTATCAGGCTCAAGTTGCCTGAATAGTGAATTATGCAGGGTTCATTTATTGAGAAGGATATTAAACTCTAGCACACAACTTGACCTGGCAAGCAAACAATACTTACGTAGTCAGGAGGGTAAAAGAGCCACTCATTGGTTGTGCTGGCTTCTTATTGTTGCATTAAGAAAGTTCTATGAACTTACCCACTTAAAAGAAGTGAAGTGAAAGTAGCTCAGTCGTGTCGGACTCTGCGACACTACAGACTGTAGCCTGCCAGGCTCCTCTGTTTATGGGATTCTCCAAGCAAGAACACTGGAGGGGGTAGACTATCCCTTCTCCAGGAGGTCTTCCAACCCAGGAATTGAACCGGGGTCTCCTGCATTGCAGGCGGATTCTTTACCAGCTGAGTTACCAGGGAAGCCCATTTAAACCACACCCATTTAGTAGCTCAGAGTCTGTAAACCAAAAGTCCAGACAGGTGATGTGACTGGGTTCTCTGCTTAGGGTCGCAGAAGGCTGAAATCAAGATACTGACTGGATTGCATTCCCTCTGGAGGCTCTGTGGGAGTATCTGCTGCAAGCTCATTCTTATTCCTGGCTGAACAAGGCTCCTTGTAGGTGGTGGTGGTGACGGTTTTCATGTGTGACTCTTGTAACCCCATGGACTGTCACATGGGGTCAGTAAGGCTCCTCTCCATGGGATTTCCCAGGCCAGGATTCTGGAATGGGTTGCCATTCTCTTCTCCAGGGGATCTTCTCGACCCTGGGATTGAACCTGGATCTCTTGCATTGCAGGAAGATTCTTTACCATCTGAGTCAGCAGAGAAGTTTCTGTAGTTATAGGACTGAGGTCTCTACTTCTTTGCTATCTGTCATCTGGGGCCCCCTTTTAGTAACTGCAAGCCACCCACATTCCTTGGGACTTGGCCTTTCTCCTGTCTTTAAAGCCAATCATGGCATATTGAATCCTTCTCATGTTTTGAAACTGAGACTTAGTCTTACAGGGCTCCTGTGATTAAGTCATTCCCACCAGATAATCTCCCTATTTTACAATCAACTGATTTGTTACCTAAAAGTGCAACACCTAGATTAGTGTTTGGAAGGTGTGTGTATACCAGAGCAGGGAATTATGGGGGTCATTTTAGAAAATTTCCAGCTACATAGTTTTCCATTTTAGAACCTATCTTAGATTCTAGTCTAGTGATTCCCAACTGGAGTTGAGAGTAAATTTACTCCCCTCTCCTAGAACATATTTGGCAATATCTGGAGACAGCTTTGAATGTCATATAGTGGATAGAGGTCAGAGATACTGCTAATTCATCTATAAAGTATGGGAGAGTCACCATAGTAAAGAATTAGTAGCCAAAGATGTCAGTAGTCCTAGAGTTGAGAGACTCTTCCTTAAAGCATGAAAGATGATTGTTATTTTAGTACAGAATTATAGTTAAATTAAATGTAAAAATATAGGTGACACAAGATAGAAGGATAGAAGAAAAAGAAAAGGAGAATAGGGTATTTACATTTTACATAAAGAGGAGACTGAAATTCTAGAATTAATGGACTAATGAAGGAAGGTGGGTATACTATTCAAATTATAAAGATAAGGAAAAATAACAGTGATAAAACTATCAAGATGAGGAGGGAGAAAGAAAGGGAAATAGAATGCAATGAGGAAATAATAGAAATTGCCTAAAATTGATAAATAAGTAATATTTTAAGCTTTCATTTGGAATTATGGAAGTGACCACTGATGGGGTTCAGAACACACTACCCCAAAACATGGCATCTTAAATATTAAATATTTTAAGCTGAAGGAATTCAAGAAAATAACAGAGGCATAATCTTTCTGACCTTCCCCCATCTTTCCTCCCTGAAACAGGTCATAAAATCCTCAGGTGACAGTTATCCTCCCTATATGTGCAAGAGATGAGCAGCCTTATCTCTGAAGGTAAAGGGACATAAAGAAGAATCCTAACAAACAGGTCTTCCTGGTAGCTCAGATGGTAAAGCGTCTGCCTGCAATGCGGGAGACCAGGGTTTGACCCCTGGGTTGGGAAGATTCCCTGGAGAAGCAAATGACAACTCACTCCAGTACCCTTGTCTGGAAAATCCCATGGACAGAGGAGCCTGGTAGGCTACAGTCCATGGGGTCACAAAGAGTCAGACACGACTGAGCGACTTCACTCACTCTCAACAAACAGGTCTTGCTAACTTTCCCCAAGTTGGCTACACTGCATTCATGTTCTTTGATCTATCACATGTATTCCAATGAACGACTACCCATTTGCCATCAAACTCAGCATAAAGCTACTCAGGTTTGCTTTTTGGGGTTTTTTATTTCCTTTTGAAGGTTCCCATGTCACACAAAATGTATATTAAATAAAGGTATAGGCTTTTCTCCTGTTAATCTGTGTTTGTCAGTTGAATTTTCAGATACAGTCAGGAAAAATAAGAAGGTGGAAGAAAAGGTTTTCTTCCCACACACCACCAGAAAAACAAAACTTAAAAAGTTTAAAAGAAGTTGCATCAAAGAAGCAGGTCTGGGAAGAGGGAGGACAGAGAAAGAGGATGTTATTGTTCATGATAAATTCTGCTGCACTTTTTAAATTTTTTACTACACACTTGCACTGCTTTAATGAAAATGTAATCTAAAAAAACCTTAGAGGCTTAACCTAGGTGATCTACTCATAGTGCAGTATTGGTGACACAGCAGTGTTTTAATAAGCACATATGATACCCTTTAAATGGAATTTCTTTAAGAAGCTGTTCTCCCTTACAGAAAATTTCATTTATTTGCACTGCAGTAAAATCAAAAATTTAAAATATAGCATAAAACTTACTGTCCTTATAGCTACAAAAAAGTATGTAGAATTCTGGACCTGGACTGGAAAGGAAACAAAACTGAAAATAGTTCAAGTTGATTGAGAGGATTAGACACCAATGTTTTCATTTTAGCTTTTCATTAATGTTGTTCATTATTTATTAATAGTATTATTCCCTATGTTATGATTAATTAGATCAATTAATTGACTTTTTAAGTCAATTAAGTTACTCTCAAGTTATTATTTTATTATTTTAAATTTAATGTAACCTAGACAGCATATTGGAGAAGGCAATGGCACCCCACTCCAGTACTCTTGCCTGGAAAATCCCATGGATGGAGGAGCCTGGTGGGCTGCAGTCCATGGGGTCGCTAAGAGTCGGACACGA
Source organism: Bubalus bubalis (assembly GCF_019923935.1). Classification (NCBI taxonomy): domain Eukaryota; kingdom Metazoa; phylum Chordata; class Mammalia; order Artiodactyla; family Bovidae; genus Bubalus; species Bubalus bubalis. Next base: position 31,215,147 of record NC_059175.1, on the reverse strand, counting down.
CTGAGCGACTTCACTTTCACTTTTTCACTTTCATGCATTGGAGAAGGAAATGGCAGCCTACTCCAGTGTTCTTGCCTGGAGAATCCCAGGGGCAGGAGAGCCTAGTGGCCTGACGTCTATGGGGTCACACAGAGTCGGACACGACTGAAGTGACTTAGCAGCAGCAGCAGCAGCAGACAGCATATTAAAAAGCAGAGACATTACTTTGCCAACAAAGGTCCATCTAGTCAAAGCTATGGTTTTGCCAGTAGTCATGTATGGATGTGAGAGTTGGACTGTAAAGAAAGCTGAGTGCCAAAGAATTGATGCTTTTGAACTATGGTGTTGGAGAAGACTCTTGAGAGTCCCTTGGATTGCAAGGAGATCAAACCAGTCAATCCAAAAGGAAATCAGTCCTGAGTATTCATTGGAAGGACTGATGCTGAGGCTGAAACTCCACTACTTTGGCCACCTGATGCGAAGAACTGACTCATTGGAAAAGACCTGATGTTGGGAAAGATTGAGGGCAGGAGGAGAAGGGGACGACAGAGAATGAGATGGTTGGATGGCATCACCAGCTCGATGGACATGAGTTTGAGTAAACTCTGGGAGCTGGTGATGGACAGGGAGGCCTGTCATGCTGTAGTCCCTGGGGTCACGGTGAGTCAGACACGACTGTGTGACTGAACTGAACTGAGATCTAATGTAATGTAAATTACATTACATTATTTAATTTTTAATTTATAATACATTAATTAATATCGTGTTTACATTACAAATTTAATGTAAATTTTTTTTAAGTTTTTAGAACCTGAAACTTGAAGACGCTTGGACCTTCAAGCGTCTATGGGACTATGGGATCAAAAAAGAGTATTTAGTGCTATGGTCTGAATGTTTGTATCTCCCGAATTAGGTTTGATCCCTGGATTGGGAAGATCCCCTGGAGAAGGGAATGGGAACCTACTCCAGTATTCCTGCCTGCGCAATCCCATAGACAGAGGAGCCTGGTGGGCTACAGTCCATGGGGTCACAAACAGTTGGACATGACTGAGTGACTTAAATAAAAAAACCCTCATATGTTGAAATCTTAATTCCCAAAGAGGATGATATTAGTAGGTGGTGTCTTTGGATTCCTTCCCTGTAACAGTGGGTCCAGAGAGCTCCCTGTCGTCTCCACCACATGAGGACACGGAGAGGGAGGAGTCAGCAGTCTTCAGCTCAGAAGACAGCCCCCCACACCGAGACACTGAATCTGCCACACCACCATCCTGGACTTCCCTGCCTCCAGAACTGTGAGAAATAAATGTTTGCTGACTATAAGTCCCTCAGTCTGTGGTATTTTATTAAAGCAGGTGGAACAGACTAAGCTATTTAGGAATCATTTTCCTCAGGATTACACGTTTTATCGTATTATATTAAAAAGCATGATGGAATTGAGTGGGAAAAAGCCTGTATTTTTTGACAAAATCTGTCTTTAAGTTGAAAAGAAGACACTAGTGAGGGAGATTTTGCAAAATGAAGGCCATGAACAGTGTGCAGTTTCCTTCACTGCCTTGCTGCTGCTGCTGCTAAGTCGCTTCAGTCGTGTCCAACTCGGTGCTACCCCATAGACGGCAGCCCACCAGGCTCCCCTGTCCCTGGGACTCTCCAGGCAAGAACACTGGAGTGGGTTGCCATTTCCTTCTCCAACGCGTGAAAGTGAAAAGTGAAAGTGAAGTCGATCAGTCGTGTCCAACTCTTAGCGACCCCATGGACTGCAGCCCACTCAGGCTCCTCCGTCCATGGGATTTTCCAGGCAAGAGTACTGGAGTGGGGTGCCATTGCCTTCTCCTAGACCCAGGTAAAACTGTCTGCAGGCATATCTGGCCCTTTTGGAGCTCCAGATGCACAGATCTTTACCTGCATTCCTCCTCCTCTGCCCACCTCCAGGTAGGTGCCCACTTTCTAGGGTCCACTGCTGGGGCTGATCTGAGAATAGGAGACCTGGAGACCTGGGGACACGGCTTGTCCCTGCCACTTACCATGTGCCCTTGGGGAAGTCATTTTACCCCATAAGCCTCTGGTTTCCTCATTCAAAAATTAGAAATATTAATACAAAGCTCACTGATGCTAAATTGGTGTTCATTAGGAATATTAGACGGACTGTCATTTGGTGATAGTTTTAGCCTGCATCAGGTTCAGCACCTCCGGGCCACTACCTAGGGGTGGCCCACAGGAAGAGCCAGACGCCTGACACTTGGCTGAGTGCACGCTCTGCTCCTGCCATCTGGTGGGTATTTACGAAAACTACCTCTTATTCTACAGCCTCTGTGAGCAAGGAAGCCAAAAGATTAGCAGAGCCTTGGGGATCGACCCACAAGGCGTGGTAAAGGTGTGTTAGGAATGAAAGGATGTAGGCTCCTTGTTTAGGAAACTGTGAAATCATCTCACACAGGACCATCTCTGGACCCCTGACTAGTCTGCTCCAACAATTGACTGTAGGAGGCAGGTGGCTCCCAGAACAAACCAGGCTTTTTTGTTTTTAGCATCAGAATTTGTCAATCCAGTCTTCTGTGTAAAGAATGAACTTCACTGTTCACAAACTCTAAATAGTGCACTAGGAAATATGGAAATTCACATAGGAAGAATTCTTACCAAAAATGCGAAATCTGAATGTGATCCTGAAAAGTAGTTAGTTACTCAGCAGAGTCTTTGCGACCCCATGGACTGTAACCTACCAGGCTTCTCTGTCCATGGGATTCTCCAGGCAAGAATACTGGAGTGGATTGCCATGGCCTCCTCCAGGGGATCTTCCCAAGATGGTAAAGAATCTGTCTGCAATGCAGGAAACCTGGGTTCAATCCCTGGGTCGAATATATATGTTCATATTTCATATATACATTCATATATTAGAATATAAACATATATATGATTGTGGAATATGAACATATATATTATATCATATAGATTATTAAACTGCTGCCTTTTTTAGGTAGAAAGCTGATGGCACTATTTTATAGAAAATGTCTTTATTCTTGACAGATGTCAAGTTGAAACACTAAAAAAAATTTAGGAGTGAAGTGTCATGATGTTTGTAACTTGTTTTCAAAATGGTTCAGGAAAAAATTTATAACTTTGTATATATAATGTTTTATATATACATGTACAAGGAGAGAAGAGAGAGAAAAAACAAATATGGCAGAATATTAACAAGGATTAATCTAGGTAAAGGCATGCAGATGTTCGCAGTACCACTCTTTCAACTTCTTTGCAGATTTGGAAAACGTCATAGTAAAAAAGTTGGAGAAATTAGATCTGTATGCTGCTCCTCAAATATTATGTGAAGATAAGTATTCTCTTTTCACTTCATTTTTTCAGTTGAGTATATTACTGGCTACGTTTGCATCTGTATAGTTATCCCCTTGAAAAATATATTTTGTTTTGCCCTGTTGGCTCCCAATAGGGAAGATTCACATGATATTTTTATAACCAGCCACGGCCAAGTTCACTCAGGACTCCTCTGTGCAGCTTCATCTGTACCTTCTCTAATAAGGCGTTTTGTGGCCATGTGTTTCCTGCCCTTCCCGATGTGCCCCTTTACTGTTCCTCCTCCCGTGGTGTCTCTTCTTATGGCAAATGTTGCCTTTAGCCTCTTTCTTGGCTGCTTGTTCGTTCATCCACTGCTTAATAACGTGATTGTGCGGGCTGACACAGACTCTTCTGCGCTTGACATGGAGGCTGCCAAGAAGGGAAGAAAAAAAAATCACTGATAGACGGTACAAGTAAGTAAGACCTTAGTGAACTGGTAGGCAGGTCCCACTTTGGGACAGTGTGTGTCTGGACACAGACTGAATCCTAAAGCTGAGGACCACAAGAATGAATCTTTACTACCGCACTATCTGTGGTTCCTCAGACATCCAAAGAAAATGTTAAAAGGAGCAGGAGAAGGAATTGGAGGAGGAGGGGGAGAAGGGAGATGGGGAGAAGTAGGAGGAGGGGGAAAGAAGAGGAGGAAAGTGGAAGAAGGGAGAGATGGAGGGAGAGAAACCATGTGAAAACAATTCTCTGTCCTGACTCCAAGCACCCAACCAAAAAACCAATGACTTCCTCATTGCCCACCTTAAACACATCCTCCTTAAACAAAACCCTCCATGAGGTTTTTCTAGATCCTCTCAGCTAAATGCCTCTTTTTTTCTTTCAGTCTCTGTGGCCCCCAGTTGCCTGTCTTCTGGCACTTAGTTTTCTCCATCTTTTATCTGAGTAGTTGTTTCAGACTCTGTTCTTTTTCTGTGGTGTTATGCTCCTTGAAGGAAGAATAGTCTGGAAGTCTCTTGAAAAGGCCTTGTTCACAGCAGGAATTCAGTAATTACTCATAGATATGAATTGAAAATTGTACAAAAATAAGGACAATCTGGTTTCATTTCAACAAAACAATCTTACTATAATATAGATTTATACCATGTCTCAGAATTTGTTCTCGTTTTCATTTTTCTATTATGAAATGTTGACAATGGTGTAGGAGAATCCTAGAACACCATTCACAATTTCTGGTAACTCGAATAATTTCTTGTTACAAAACACATGGCTTTTAATTCCCCATCAGATGCCATCCAGCTCTTATTAATTGTTGAAAATCCTGCTGGCTATACATATACAATATTTCTGTATCTGGATAAATGGAAACCCCTCACCCTTCTCTTCGGGAAAAAAAAAAACAGGTGGGGATAGAGATGAGGCTACCGTTTCTCTGGATGACCCAAGAGGAAGCATCAGCTAATGTGGGGCCTTCTGAAATGGGAGGAAAAGTTGGGAAAGGCTTGAATGCACTTGAGCATAATAAAGCCAGCATGTGGGATTATTAATTTAAAAGAAGTGAGGCATCTTAATAGGAGGATAACACGTTCTCTAACACTAGTGTATTAGATTTAGAGGTCTTCAAAAGAAAAGCTGATTCTCCCTATGGCCCATTGGCTTGCCTTAAGCTATTACAGAAGAAAACTTGGCTATAGCACCAATATGGAGAACAAACAAATCAACAAACAAGAAAGAGCTGAAGTTCCTACGCTTTCCAAAGGACTAAATTCTCTCCTTACCCTGTGGTGTCAGCAAGAATCCGAGCAGACACTCAGGGGAGAAGGACCCCACTGACAGCTAGATAAGCCCATTGGCTGCAAGGGAGAGAACTAGGACTCAAAGCAGCATTGCTTGGGGAGTGAGGAGCCCCAGGAAGGGGCATTGGCTCTGGGGGTACAGGAGAGACCTGGATGGGGGAATGCAGACAGAGGATCCAGGGAGGAGGAAAGCACAGGAACACAAGCAACACCTGCCATGTGGGATTTCAAAGGCCTGCTCAGTGGGGCCTCAAACCCTCAATGCAATACAAGCAGAAAAATCAGCTGCCAGAACATAGTGCCCTAACCCAAGATGTGCTGATGTTTTAAAACCCAAGTTTAAAGGCTGCTTAAACCTACACTTGCATCACATGTGTCTCCATCAGGATAAGGGGATAGTCTTTTTCACACTCCCCGCCCTCCTCCAACTCCATAATATTCTGGTGCACACTGAGCCACTCAGTTGTGAATTTCTAGGTGAAGAGTTTGATGCTAAGAAACCATTAGGCTGATCTCTCGATTTTTTTTTTTTTTTTACACATAAGAGTAGCTAGTGACGGTCCAGTGGATTTTGAAGGAAGGCCCTGCCATAGATTATAACTATAACTATAACTATAAAATTTATTTCTTTGCCCATTTCTCTAAGCACAACAGCCTTTCAACAACCATTTTTGAAAAAAATACTCAAGCCTCCCAAACAACTTTATTTAATAATCCTAAATTTTCTGCCTAATGGATAATGTCTATATGATTCAAGAAGACTCAGCCCCCTTCCCAAGATATATAGCTTTGTGTTTTGTTTATGTGTAGAAAGAGCTAGAAACTCTTTAATGAAGTCACTATAGAGAAATTTTAAACAAGCAAACTGCTGTCTCAGACATCAGATATTACAGTGATTGTGTTAAGGGCGTGAAAAGAAAGGACCTATTTCTAGGCAGAAAAGGACAATGAAATAAATTTAGTGTATTCACTGTGAGTTAAGTTGTATTAGTTAATTGAGATTAATAACACATATTATTTCGGAATTGCAATTTCAATGCTTGCAATGGTTTCTGCGTCTAAAACACTTATCTCAAACCTTAAAGTCTTTATACATGTTCAAAGTTAAGTGAACTAATGTTCAACAAGAGCAAATTAAAATTGAGATGCTGCTGCTGCTGCTAAGTCGCTTCAGTCGTGTCTGACTCTGTGCAACCCCAGAGACGGCAGCCCACCAGGCTCCCCCATCCCTGGGATTCTCCAGGCAAGAATACTGGAGTGGGTTGCCATTTCCTTCTCCAATGCATGAAAGTGAAAAGTGAAAGTAAAGTTGCTCAGTCATGTCTGACTCTTCACGACCCCATGGACTGCAGCCCACCAGGCTCCTCTGTCTATGGGATTTTCCAGGCAAGAGTACTAGAGTGGGGTGCCATTGCCTTCTCCGAAAATTGAGATGAGATACCACTAAACACACTAAACTAAAACTAGAAAGACTGGGGCACCAAAAATTGGAAAACGTTTGAAAAACAACATAGTTAAGGGACTACATTTTGGATAAGTAAAAACATGTTCTGTAGTAAAACAGTTTGGAAACAGAGAACATTTAACTTTATATGTCGAATGTAAGGAAACACGAAAGAGATGACTTATCATGTAATCATGTAACTTATGATTACAAAATAAGACATAGTCCAATTTCATCTTACTTGAGACCAAGTCGTAACCACTCTATATCTTTCAGCTGTCTTGTCAGCACAGAGGTGTCAGGTTTTCATTTGTTTTTTTCCATTTTAATTTTTTTTCCACTCAGAACGTCCTTCGTTTGGCTGAGGAAAGTCATGCACATTGTCTGGTGACTAAAAGTGTTTCACCTTCACTGCATCACTGCAATGCAGGGTGCGGAGGGCTAACGTGGGGCTCTGGACATCCTGGTACTGACAGAGTGTGCATTCACACCACTCTCCCCTTTCTTGTTCAAATAATGATCTGTATGTTGGGTAGCAGGCAGAGTTCCCCCCAACCAATGGTTCACTGGTGGAGAAATGGTCATTCTGCAGGTTTAGCCCTCCTGCCAAACAGCACTCACATGACAGCAGCCAAGTCACAATCCCCGTCAGCTCTCTGGATGCGACATGTCGTCACTCTTTCCAGAAGCCTTCTGGAAATATGATGTGAAACCTCGGTGCAGCAGCTGGAGGCAATGGGAAGTATGGCTAAAAGAAGAAAAGAAAGAAACGTGAAATCATATGGTTTATAGAATACATGTTGTTCAGTCGCTAACTCAGGTCCAACTCTTTGCGACCACTATGGACTGCAGCATGCCAGGTTTCCCTGCCCTTCACCATCTCTCAGAGTTTGCTCAAACTCACGTCCATTGAGTCGGTGATGCCATTCAACCGTCTCATCCCCTTCTCCTCCTGCCTTCAATCTTTCCCAGCATCAGGGTCTTTTCCAATGAGTCAGTTCTTCGCATCAGGTGGCTAAAGTATTGGAGTTTCAGCTTCAGCATCAGTCCTTCCAATGAATAGTCAGGACTGATTTCCTTTAGGATTGATTGGTTGGATCTCCCTGAGGTCCAAGGGACTCTCAAGACTCTTCTCCAGCACCACAATTTGAAAGCATCAGTTCTTTGGTGCTCAGCCTTCTTTATGGTCCAACTCTCACATCTATTCATCACTACCATGGCTTTTCCTATGGTAAAACCATAGGAAAAGCCATAGTTTTGACTATATGGACCTTTGTTGGCAAAGTAGTGTCTCTACTTTTTCATATGCTGTCTAGGTTTGTCATAGCTCTTCTTCTAAGGAGTAAGCATCTTTTAATTTTGTAGCTGCAGTAACCATCTGCAGTGATTTTGGAGCCCAAGAAAATAAAATCTGCCACTGTTTCCACTTTTCCCCCATCTATAGCACACTGGACTGGCTTTATCTTGGAGACTCCAGAGAAACAGAATGTTAACCTGCTTGAACGAGGGGTAGTCACTTACTGGGGACTTTGTGTTTGCAGACCACAGAGCAGGACACGTCTCTACCTTCCAGAACTCACACTGTATTTTGGGGAGATAAAACTAAGCTCAAGCAAAGACATAAAGCAAGGGAAGATGAGGGCAGTGGGGTTGCGACCAGACTTGCTTGAAGAAGCAAGATTGATAGAGTGACCCAAAACTCAGAGGGGACCAACCACATGGGCCCCTGGAGCAGGTTTGAAATTAACTGTCCAGGAAGGACTTAACTGAATCTTTGAGGATTTGGAGGGATGGCAAAAAATGGAGAAGACTTGTCCAGGCTAAAGGAAGTGCATGGTCAAGAGTTCTGAGATAGAAAGCACAGGGCACACTTAGGAAATACAGAAAAATAGACCTCTTTGCCTGAACTAAGCTGCTGGGAAGCTGATTGATGAGGGATATGGTTCAAAAGATGGACTGACATCACACCATTGACGCCTTGAATGTTAGTCTAAGGAGGTTTATCTTTTTTGAAATGGAGTCCATTAAAGATCTAGAAAAGAGAAGGGTTTTAAAAAAATTTGTCTTGCAGTGATGAGCAAGTAGGGATAAGTCGGGTGTGATTAGGGCAGGAAGTCAAGTTAGGAGAAGCTTATGTGACCCAGATAAAAGGAGAAAAGGGCAACACAAATAATGAAAGGAAACCTAGTCCCCTACTAAAATGTGTATCCGCAAATTCCTCCATGCTACCTGCACACAGTAGTCTATGTTCCCCATTCCTCCAAGTGGGTAATACATTTTCTCAAAAGTTAGAAATTATGGTCAACGGTGGCTGCCGGTGGCAGTCTTATAGTAACAGACAGAAGTTAGCCCCTAAATTAGGATTAAAAGAAATGATTAAAACCCCTCAGTGGTGTCAGCTCTAAGTCTCTGATCTTGGGAAAAGAAGAGATTATTAGTGAAAGAAACCAGGTTTAAAAAGCCATATATGGTATAATCCCATGTATATGAAATGTCCATAGACAAATCCATAAAGACATAAAGCAGATTAGTGTTTGCCAGGGGTGGGGGTAGGAGGGAATGGGGAATGACTGCTAACAGATACAGGTCTCTTTAAGGGGTGATAAAACAGGCAAGCTGGAATCAAGATTACCGGGAGAAATATCAATAACCTCAGATATACAGATGACACCACCCTTATGGCAGAAAGTGAAGAGGAACTCAAAAGCCTCTTGATGAAAGTGAAAGTGGAGAGTGAAAAAGTTGGCTTAAAGCTACTTTCAGAAAACAAAGATCATGGCATATGGTCCCATCACTTCATGGGAAATAGATGGGGAATCAGTGGAAACAGTGTCAGACTTTATTTTGGGGGGCTCCAAAATCACTGCAGATGGTGATTGCAGCCATGAAATTAAAAGACGCTTACTCCTTGGAAGGAAAGTTATGACCAATCTAGATAGCATATTCAAAAGCAGAGACATTACTTTGCGAACAAAGGTCCGTCTAGTCAAGGCTATGGTTTTTCCAGTAGTCATGTATGGATGTGAGAGTTGGACTGTGAAGAAAGCTGAAAGCCGAAGAATTGATGCTTTTGAACTGTGGTGGAGAAGACTCTTGAGAGTCCCTTGGACTGCAAGGAGATCCAACCAGTTCATTCTAAAGGAGATCAGCCCTGGGTGTTCTTTGGAAGGAATGATGCTAAAGCTGCAACTCAAGTACTTTGGCCACCTCCCGCAAAGAGTTGACTCACTGGAAAAGACTCTGATGCTGGGAGGGATTGGGGGCAGGAGGAGAAAGGGACAACAGAGGATGAGAGGGCTGGATGGCATCATTGACTCGATGGACGTGAGTCTCAGTGAACTCTGGGGAGTCGGTGATGGACAGGGAGGCCTGGCGTGCTGCGATTCATGGGGTCGCAAAGAGTCGGACACGACTGAGCGACTGAACTGAACTCACTGAATAGTTGTACAATTCTGTGAATGTACTAAAAATCACTGAATTGTACACCTTCTGTGTTCATTTTTGTTTTTGTTTTGGCTGTGCCTTACAGCTTGCAGGATCTCAGTTCTCCCACCAGGAACTGAACCCAGACCAAGGCAGTGAAAACCCTGAATCCTAACCACTAGGCCACTGGTGAACTCTCTACATTAAATGCCATTTTTTCTTGGCCACTCTGAACTGTGAAGCAAGGCCCATGATAGTAAAGCACTAAATCCTAACCACTGGACTGCCAAGGAATTCCCTATTTCAACTATTTTTAAAGGGCAATGGGAGAACAGAACACTGGTTCTCCTCACATTTATTAATGCATTGATTTCCTGAAACTAATAGTTCCTTTCTTTAGCTACACTGTGCTGCTATTCTCCAAGTAAAGTTGTTTTAATACCCCAAACAAGGTTTTGGGTTTATTCATGTAACTATCCATTCATTCACCCATCTTACTATCTAAAAATTATTATGTGAATTCTTATAAATGAAATACTATCTATAGCTATATCTACAAGTTCTTTTATATTGAATCACTATGTTAGATGCTGGGAGTAGAAAAATGAACAGTTACTATTACACAGAACCTTCTATTAGTTGTCACTGACTCTTTGTGACCCCATGGATATAGCCCACCAGGCTCCTCTATCCATGGGATACTCCAGGCAAGAATACTGGAGTGGGTAGCCATTCCCTTCTCCAGGGAATATTCCTAACCCAGGGATTGAACCTGGGCCTCCCACATTGCAGGCAGATTCTTTAGCATTGAGCCACAAAGGAAGCCCCAGTTGTGACCCAGGCAACTATAAAATCTGAAATGGACTTTCAACAGCTATGTGGGAATTAAGAATCATAGGTGAACTTATGTGTTTAAGAATTCAAGCTATCTGAATGCTGACATCAATTAAAAGCATAATTTTAACCCAGAAAAGCACCCGGGACCTATATGTACTTAATAAACTGGATGACATTTCTCGGATATAAAAGTAAGATGGGCTCACCTGGAGATCACTTAACCTATCAGATTAACTATCAAAAGACAAGAGGCAGGCAAGCATATTTGGTGTTCGTAGATGTGACTGGTGCCCTAGTGAGGCACCTGGAAATACAATAGGCCAAGAAAGACAGAATCCTTTGAAGAGAATACAAGTTAGGCAATGAAGCTTGTGGGATGGTTAGGACTAGGGCTAAGGTAAGATTCTTGCAGATAACATCACACCCTCAGAGGTTTTCTCATGCAGCTTCCTTTCAGAATATTTCCATTTTTAAAGAACAATCCATGTTTCCCTAGTGGTCCAGTGATCAAGAATCTGTCTTGCAATGCAGGGGACACCAGTTTGGTTCAATCCCTGGTTATGGGAAAATCCCATGTTGCCATAGAGCATCTAAGCCCAGGAGACACAACTACTGAGTCAGTACTCCAGAGCCTTGAAGTCATGCTCCACAAGACGCCAGCACACCACAGCTAGAGAGTAGCCCCGGCTCATCAGAACTGCCTGTACACAGCAATGAAGACCCAGCGCAGCCCCAAAAAGAACCATCAGGAATGTCCTCTGATTTCAACAATTCATATGACTATAAAAACATTTTTACTTTTGCATTTTTATATTTTTGCATCTATGCTCATAAACAAGATTAGTCTATATTTTAATCCCCTGAAGTTATCCTTGAATGTTTTGAGTGTTAACATTACATTAATCACCAACAATGCATCAGTTAGCTTTCTCTATTTTTCTATTATTTGGAAAAGTTTGTGTAAGACAAGAATTGCCTGTTCTTTCACTGTTTGGTAAAACCTCTAAAACCAGTTAGGCCTGGTGTCTATCTGAAGAAAAGATGTTCAACTCTGATTCAGTTTCCTTAAGAGTTACGTGTTTATTTAGATTTTCTATAACCTCAATTTTGATAGCTTTCTAAGAAATTGTCCATTTCATCTACAATTTTTAATATTTTGTCCCTGAAAGAATTCAGGACACGTGACCCCAAAGTATTCCATTCTGGCATGTTGATTATTTTAAGTTAAAGTCAGAAAAACAGCAAATGCAAAAAGGGCACTCTGACCTTCCTAAAAGCAAGATACAAAACTTCCAAGTAAAAGGTACTCTCCCTGCACCTGGGGAAGAAAGAAATTTTTAGCATTTTCCAACATTCTGGGTGAAATGAGATGGTGTCTCCATGAGACATGAAGTTGCAGCCAAGGAAAATCTGTACAAACTTTGTGAAACTATGTCGCTTTCCCATGCTTAACTGCCTTAGTTCAAGTTCCTTTGTTTTCTCACATTTTCACAAATTACCACTTTGTCCAACTTTATATAAAAGCCATAACTCAAACTGCTTCTTTGAGTCTTCATTTCCTTGTGAAGGCACCCATTAAATAAACGTGTATGCTTTTTTCTTATTAATCTGTCTTTTGTTATAGGTGTCCTAGTAAAGAACCTAGAAGGATGAAAGGAAAGTTGTTTTTTCCTCTCCCCTACATTACACCATTATCTGTAGTTAAGAGTTCTCTTTCCATTATATAGTGTTTTGCATAGGCAGCTCCTGTGCAAAGTAACCATTTAAAAACTTTGATCTAAATAATAAAGATAATTTATGTATAAATTTACAAATGCCATTTGCTTAGAAACTAAAAAAATACATTCATCTCATAGGCTAAATGCGAATCACAAAATATTAATTCTGGAAAATAATGGAAATGGTATTTATTATAATGGGTGGAACAGAGCTAAGTCTAACATAAGTGCATTTATTTAAAACACAAACAGGATAAAATAATTGAGTGTCAGCCATAAATTGGCACCTGCCATGGGTGCTTGCCATCTGCTTCTACAAGGATTAAATCCTGCTGGGCTGCAGCTGCTGACCTCCAACACCCCCTGAGGGAGTTCAGGGTGGGGAGCAGAAATGAGGCACTCTGCTCAAGGAAACTGGCAGGACAGGTCTTCAGACAGATATTCTCAGGAGCTGATTTTATGGGTGCAATTCTTGTAGATCCTAATATCTAGAAAAGCACTAAAATTCTTCATGGCGACAACTGTTTCTCAGGTCTAGCAGAAGTTGCAGGAGCCCAGGAGAAACTTTCTACAGAAACGATGTACTTGATTGCATGTAGTCCGCCTTTACCAGAATCACATACATACTCTCTTTCCCCCTACCTCTTTGGAACAGTTTCTCAGAGCCATCTGAGGTGCTGTCTCCCAGGGTACAATCCTCATATTGTCCCACATAAAACTTAACTGGCAACTCTCACGTTGTGCATTTTCTTTAGTTGACAAGTGTTCCACTCATGTCCCTAGAAAAGGAAAATCAGAGGAAACACTAAAACAAAAAATGGGAAAAAGACTCAAGCAGAACGGTATCCCAACCTTGACGGCTGTCCCAGCACACGTATCTGTAGGCGAGGGCGCCACGGGTCGGGAGACTCGGTGCTGAAGCGGAGGGCCCAGCTCAGGGAAGGGGAGAAGGAGTGCGGAGCGACAGCTCTGGGCAGCGGGTGGTGCTGGCAGCTTGTCTGGGCCACGTCTGGCCGCTTTTCCGGCCTCTGCGCCTGCGCAACCTGCTGGGCGGCTTTCTGTCTCAGCCCGCGTTTGGTGCCCGGGCACTGGGAGAGCACTGGGAGCGGAACCCGGGTCAGGGATAACAAGGACTGTGCCTGGAGGAGGGTGGCGTCCTGCGACCGGCGAGTCTACTCACAGGCCCACAGACGCCCGGCAGTGCGAGCCTGCTCCTCCGCCGCGAACCCCGGGGATCTCAAGCACCTGCGCCCTCCGCCGGGACTTCGCCGCCTCTGCCCCGCAGCTCCAGGGGACGCGTTTCGGCGTCCCGGGCAGCCCTTCCTGGAGCTGAAGGGGAAAGCAGACGTGTTGGGCATATTTTTCCCACCTCCGTTAGTTTTTTTTGGTTGCTTGATCTACCCGTTTCTGATGCACGTAGGTTAAAAAAAAATCTTACACTGTTGTTGAGATTGTGTCAGGTTTGGGGTTGTTTGTTTTGACAGTCTCCTTTTACAAGACATGGCTTGGATTCAAATGCAAACGAATACTCTCCTCGTCGGGGTCTTCATCTCACTTAACCATCATTTACCATTAACCCGAGCCAGAAACTTGTGTGTCATTCCCTCTTCCTGCAATCCACAGCCAGTCACAGACACCTGTAAATTTTACTGCCTGGACATTTCTCAGATTTGTCTCCCTGCTTTTTGTCCCTATTATCACTGCCCAAGTACCAGACCTCATCAGTTGGAACTACTGAGCATCCCAGTTGCCTCCTTGCTCCTAGTCTTGCCCTTTCCCCCCGTGGATCTGAGGTCTTATGGTGCCATGTGCTTTTCTGGCTTTATATATTTTATATATGTATAAAATTTAGGGTTTATATGACTATGCCTTTTGACTGTGAACTCCCTCAGCATATCTTTATACCCACGCCACATAGCACAGTGCCTGGCATCAGTGCTTTTCCTTTTTTAAAAAATAAGTTTTTGGTCAAGGTCTTATGTCCCAAGTGTCCTAAAACTGCACAGTGCTTTTTCAGAAACATACCATCCTCCCACCCTCAAGTAATTAGGTAGGGGTTAATTCAATATGATAAATCACTTGTATTCTATTTAATATTTTAAAGATAATGTTATTAGTATATCATTAAAGGCATTATCTTTCATTATAGTGTTATTGCCAATGTTCCTGTTGGTTTGGGGTTGTCATCGTTGTTTCCAGAATTAAGTGTCAGAGAGTTGAATGGTTAATTTGCTACAAATGTCTGTCTCTGGTTTGACTTTATGTCTGTGATCCAATTTTGGTCACTAAGAGAAAGCTTTAAATACTTCCTTACTCAAGACTTTTTAAGACCAACAGTAAAACACTGCAAATTCGTGATATAACAATTAGATTCTGAGCTTTAAGGATTCGGTTACTGTAGAGAGGTGACCCACCTTGCTCTCTTACTTAGATGTATGGTTACTCAAAGTGTGGTTCTCAGAGCTATGGTATGGTGTCCTTTGGGGCTTATTAGAAATGCAGTTTGGAAAACACCAATACAAATAACACTTTAGAGAACACAATAGAATGAAAACAGAGCAAAGTACATGCCATTGTTAGAGAAATAGTCCCAGGATAAAGCTGAAAATGATAAGAAAATTTCACTTGGCTTCTGTCAGTATCTCAAGTCTACAAGTACAATTTAAAAATGGCAATAGGTATAACTTTTTTTTAAGTGAAAAAAAAAAAAACCAGAATGACAGCAGTTAAATGTTCCAATTATAGTTGGTTGGGGATGCACTTCCCCTTCTAGTGAATTTCATACTTTAACGGAGCCATATCATACTGCAAATACCTACAAGCAAAGGTGTCCACTGCGCAGCACATAGGCAAGAAGGACTCACTAAGCCATGATGCATGAAACTGCTGTGTCCAAATTAAGTCCTCCCAGATACTTCTTGGAGCCCTGAAATAATGTTTGTGTAACAGGGAATGAATGAAAGTCAGACACGACTTGGTGACTGAACAACAACAAATATATTATATAAATATATATATATATATATATATATACATACACACACATATATATATGGGGTCTATGCCTGGTTTATGTTTATACATCAAGTGATGTAGTAAAATAATTTAAATGTCATCATTAAGAATAAAGAGAATTTTTTTCTTTAAAGGAGTCCATATGTGACTGAAATTTGAGACAGTTGCTACTGTATTATAAGAAGTCACTCTGCTTCTCTAGACATTGAAAAGAACATTAAAAAAAAACAAATATGAGGGAAGTTTAAGAGGGAGGAGACATATGTATGCCTATAGCTGATTTATGCTGATATATGGCAGAATCCATCACAACATTGTAAAGTAGTTATCCTCCAATTAAAAACAAAATAAAATTAAAAACAGAACAAAGGACACTGAAGGGCAAATTTGAAGAGAAACCAAAGGTCACTGGGCATGTTATGTCTGGCCTCTTGGGGACCACTCCTGGTGAATGGAGAGTCCAAGTTTACAAGCACAGATGTATATTCTTGGCAACCCTCTGTAGTGAATCTGCTATAACTGAAACAAACAAAAGATAAAGTTTTCTTTCAGGATTCAAGCAGCAAGTCCCTAGCACGTATCTCTAATCAGGAGCCATCCTACTCTGAGAAGGCTGATTATCAGAAGAAACTTGAAGAAAACCAATTTGGGACTCAATGAAGCAAAATCTCCCGACTTGTATCTGCTGGACAAAAGTGGACATTTAGTCTTTAATGTAAAATAAAAACAGAAAGACCCACAAACCCTGGATTGTGGCTTTAAAGAATCTGGCTTTTGGCCACTGAATAATAGACATTTTTATGGAGTCAGAATTGATTTCTGGGAATTGGCAGCCACATCATTGGGGGTGGAGTATTGCCCTATCTTTGGGTAGAATCCAAGGCTTTTAATTATGGGTAAGTCAACTGCTTCCTGATTTATACAGAACATTTGGGGAATGCCAGTTACTAAGCCATCACATCAAGATGGCCACTGTAGGCACCATTAAGATAATGGAACATTTAATGTCTTACAAAACAAAACATATTTTCCAAGTCTCAGACTGGCACAGGCCATTTCCTTATTTCCCAGAGCCCGAGACAATGGCCATAGTTGGTGTTCACCTCCCTCCCTCCCATCCTGACCTTCCTCCCAGCCTGCATTCCTTACAACCTCCACAGGGCACTTGAGACACACAGACCCTTGAATGGAAGCTTCCTACAGAAAGCACTGGACAGTGACTGCAGTCATGAAATTAAAAGACGCTTGCTCCTTGGAAGAAACGCTATGAAAAAACTAGACAGCATATTAAAAAGCAGACATCATTTTGCCGACAAAGGTATGTCTAGTCTAAGCTATGATTTTTCTAGTAGTCATGTATGGATGTGAGAGTTGGACCATAAAGAAAGCTGAGTGCCTAAGAATTGATGCTTTTGAACTGTGGTGTTGGAGAAGACTCTTGAGAGTCCCTTGGACTGCAAGGAGATCCAACCAGTCAATCCTAAAGAAAATCAATCCTGAATATTCACTAGAAGGAACTGATGCTGAAGCTGAAGCGCCAATACTTTGGCCATTTGATGCAAAGAACTGACTCATTGGAAAAGACCCTGATGCTGGAAAAGATTGAAGGTGGGAGGAGAAGTGGACGACAGAGGATGAGATGGTCGAATGGCATCACTGACTCAATGGACATGAGTTTGAGCAAGCTCCAGGAGATGGTGAAGGACAGGGGAAAGCTGGCGTGTTGCAGTTCATGGGGTTGCAGAGTCGGACACAACTTAGCAACTGAACAACAATATATATTGGAATGCATTTTTAAGGTTAACAATAATTAATACATGTCCCACCAAAAAAAGGAAGGTACATCACTTATTTCTAAATGGCAGACACTTGGACCTTCTCAGACAATGTGATTTTCCTGTGACCCAAACTGCTGTGGGCTTCCCTGGTGGCTCAGATGGTAAAGAGTCTGCCTGCAATGCAGGAGACCCAGGTTCAATCCCTGGGTCAGAAAGGTCCCCTGGAGAAGGAAATGGTGACAAACTCCAGTATTCTTGCCTGGAAAATCCCGTAGATGGAGAAACCTGGTGGGCTACAGTCCATGGGGTTGCAAAGAGTCAGACATGACTGAGTGACTGACACAAACCACCTTAGGAGAAGCCCTGAGACTAACTCAGAAATTACAGTCACATCTCCTCAGCTCTTTCTTATCATCATCAACTGTTCCTTTTCAAACACCTCGGTGTCTTTTTGTCCCACCCTCTTTGCCAGAACTCATTCCCAAGCATACCTTGGCCTTGGGTCTGGCAGGGCTTTCCTCATCACCCTGCCTCCTCCGCCTGCCCTTCCCTCCCTCCTCTCCTGGAGGAGTGCTGCTGCTGCCTCTGCCACAGGGAAGGCTAGAAACAGGCCAAGAAGCGGATGGGGGAGACATATACACTTTTATTTCGAAGCTTCATGTGAAAAAAAAAAAAATCGTATTGCCAATAATAGGAATGAAGCCTTAGCTGGTAGACTTTTGAGAAACAATGGATCTGGGTCTTAAAATCTCAATGGTGAAATTTTCTGAAAAATTTACAGAAATATAAAATGAAAAACTTTTTGCCTTGATAAAATGGAAGGACAGAGATGAAGAACTGTGCTTGTTAGTAAAGCTCTGCACATTGGGGTGCTATATTGGGAGTCCCTAAGCAAATGCCTACAGGAGCCGAGCAGTTGATAGGATGCTAATAGCCAAGCAATTAATAGGATGTCCTTCTCTCTGTCTGGAGGACAGAGGCTAGTTTGCTTTAGCAGTTTTTTTTTTTTTTTTGGGTTTTTATATTGTATTGGGGTATAGCTGATTAATAAGCAATGTTGTGATAATTTCAGGTGAATAGCAAAGGGCTGGTATGCTCTATTCATTCTTGCCAGAGAAAGTGGAACCAGTGTTGCCAGACCTGATATTTCAGGAGAAGCCCTAAAATCCAGTTTGTATGTGTGTACACACAACTCTGTGTATGTGAAACCTGTCAATTTAAAATGTTGCCTGAAGTTTTCAAAAAGCAGACCAAACAAAATTTACATTTTACCTCTGTTCTGAATGTAGAGAATCTATTCAGGGTAAAGTTTCAGAAAAGAAGACAGTGGAAAAGAGTCAAATCAGTCAAGTATTAAATACCTATATTTAGGGTTTCCTAAATACAGTAGAAAAGATTGCCTCAGATCCAAACGCAGTTATAATCTTCATATGAGTGAGTGAGTGAAGTCGCTAAGTCGTGTCCAACTCTTTGCAACCCTGTGGACTGTAGCCCACCCAGGCTCCTCCATCCGTGGGATTCTCCAGGCAAGAATACTGGAGTGGGTTGCCATTTCCTTCTCCAGGGGATCTTCCCAACCCAGGGATGGAACCCAGGTGTCCCGCATTGCAGGCAGACGCTTTAACCTCTGAGCCACCAGGGAAGCCCATAATCTTCATATAGATGCCAGCAACTCAAAATAGAAGTTCTCTCTGATATAATTTGTATGGTTCAGTCTCCTTTATCCTGAGTCCCTTTTGTAGGATCAGACTGAAGTTTTGGTTTTCAGTATCCACAGGGCTGACTTTGGTCTGAAAGCTTGCAACTTGCCAAACCCTAAACCAGAGGTCAAGTCTATCTTTCTTCCAGAAACGTGCACACTTGTATTCAGTTTGGCGGGTAGAGTGAGGGGGCGAAAGCTAAAGACAGCCTTTAATAGGCTCTCCTTCAGCCTCTATTGGGGGATTTTCTAAGATAGTATCATCAAAAAAAGGAAGCACTACTCAAAATTGCACAGGTGGCAAATTACTGATATTCCTGTTCAAATGAGGTTCCTTTCTGAAATTGCCTCTTGGAGATGAAGGATTGAAATGTATGCCATTCTCATGTAGACAACAGGAAATTCCTGCCCCTACCTAACTGCTGGCGGTACCTCACTCCTTCCAGTTCCATCTTGGAAGGCAGCCCCCCTCCTTCCATTGGAGGCTGAGATCCCCGGACCCCCCACTCACCTTCTGAGGGGCGAAAAGCCACACAGGCAGCCAAAGCCAGGAGGGCGAGTCCTGTCTGCTGCATTCCCATCTGCCCCAGAGTGCAAAGGCAGCAGAGGTGAGTCTGTAAGATCAGGAAATGAGGCTAAAAGTGTCCTTGGGTGCAGAGAAAGAGCGTGGAGGAAAGCAAGCCAGAAAGCCCCGCCCTGGGAGGTGCCAGGGTACCTCTTTCTCATGTTTCTTTCCTTGAAACTGGGCTCTTTCTCAGGACCAGAGCTGTTTGCAACCACCTGGGGGTCAGACGATGTCAGTGGTGATCTGCCGTCTGGTGAGGTTCTTGTGAGTTTGGAGGTGTGCACCAGAATTCGGGGACAATTAAAAAATACCTGCCTACGTGAATTCCTGCACAGAGTTATAAATCAGAATTTTGGAGCAGAGGCCCAGTAATCTGAGTCTTAAGAAAAGCTCCATAGGTGATTCTGAAGGACACCTCTGTTGAGAACTGCTGCATAAAGGAATCAGGGTTTTTAAGTAGCTTGTTGAAACTGAGCTTCTAGGGACAAAGGTGGCAAGTCATAAAAAGCATTATCTGGTGGAAAGATGGGAAAATTCAACTCCACTTTGGTCTTGGTTGGCAGCCAATGTGTTTCCAGTGAGGCTGTTAGCTTATTTAGGAGAAAGGTAATAGGACACGCAGAGGGGCTATGCTTGGTTAAAAAAAAAGAGCCCCAGGACAGGTGTGAGCAGCCAGGAGGAGGTATGGGGCGGGTTCCAGTCCAGCTTTGTCACTAATCAGCTTTGTGAATAAAACTATAGGGTAAACTGAGAGTGCTGGGTTCTACTCCCACCTTTTCTACTAACTGGTTGTTTAACTTCAGCAAATGTTTTTAATCTTTGTGTAAATAAGAAATCCACTGGATAATCTCCAAAGTCCTGCCATGCTTCCTCTGACTGTACTGTGTCATGCAGTAGGCCCCCCTTTTTAATTAAACATATTTATTTATTTGGGTGTGCTGGGTCTTAGTTGTGGCAGGATCTTTTAGTTGCTGCATATGAACTCTTAGTTGTGGCAAATGAGATCTAGGTCCCTGATTAGGGATCGAACCTGGGCCCCCTGAATTTGAAATACGCTAACCCACTCTGGTGTTCTTGCCTGGAGAATCCCAGAGACGGGGGAGCCTGGTGGGCTGCCGTCTATGGGGTCGCACAGAGTCGGACACGACTGAAGTGACTTAGCAGTAGCAGTAGCAGCAGTCCAAATTCACACAAGCTACAAGTGTAAAATATACACACAAAGTGTTAGTGGCTCAGTTGTGTCCGACTGTTCATGACCCTATGGACTACAGCCCTCCAGGCTCCTCTGTCCATGGGATTCTCCAGGTAAGACTGCTGGAGTGGGTTGTCATTCCCTTCTCCAGGGTATCTTCCAGACCCAGGGATCGAACCTAGTCTTTTGCATTCCAGGCAGATTCTTTACAATCTGAGCCACCAGGGAACTCCTATAAAACACACACTAGATTTCAAAGATTTGGAACAAAGAAATATAAAATATGTTGTCAAAAACTTTGTGTTGATTATATGCCAAAATGGTATTTGGATATATTGAGCCTGGTGTTATAAAGCAAACCTGACATCTACCAGCAGATCAGTTTGACTGGAGTGAGGGCAAAACTGATGGCATTTCTGTCTGGAGAGAACATGGTGTGATTATTGGGTGCCTGTGTCTCTGTGTCAAAGGGTATTTACCAGGCAGACATGGGCCAGAACTCACTGGGAAGGAGCTTCAAGAGCGGGTTCAGACACACATGTAAGAAACAAACTTATGGTTGTGGTCATTTTCTGGTGTTTATTTCTGTTATGGAAATACCGTGGTAATCAGTTTTATGTTCTTTGCTCACTCATCTCAAAATTTTCTTACATTCTTAGAAACGGAACTTCTCAAAGAGTATGCACATTTTTAATATATATTGCCAGCTTGAAATATATGGGGAAACAGTGGAGACAGTGTCAGACTTTATTTTGGGGGCTCCAAAATCACTGCAGATGGTGACAGCAGCCATGAAATTAAAAGATGCTTACTCCTTGGAAGGAAAGTTATGACAAACCTAGATAGCATATTCAAAAGCAGAGACATTACTTTGCCAACAAAGGTCCGTCTAGTCAAGGCTATGGTTTTTCC
This sequence comes from Bubalus bubalis, assembly GCF_019923935.1. Taxonomy (NCBI): domain Eukaryota; kingdom Metazoa; phylum Chordata; class Mammalia; order Artiodactyla; family Bovidae; genus Bubalus; species Bubalus bubalis. The sequence continues at coordinate 31,193,495 of NC_059175.1, read as the reverse complement.
TGTGGTCATGTATGGATGTGAGAGTTGGACTGTGAAGAAGGCTGAGCGTCGAAGAATTGATGCTTTTGAAGTGTGGTGTTGGAGAAGACTCTTGAGAGTCCCTTGGACTGCAAGGAGATCCAACCAGTCCATTCTGAAGGAGATCAGCCCTGGGTGTTCTTTGGAAGGACTGATGCTGAAGCTGAAACTCCAATACTTTGGCCACCTCATGCGAAGAGTTGACTCATTGGAAAAGACTCTGATGCTGGGAGGGATTGGGGGCAAGAGGAGAAGGGGACGACAGAGGATGAGATGGTTGGATGGCATCACTGACTTGATGGACATGAGTCTGAGTGAACTCCGGGAGTTGGTGATGGACAGGGAGGGCTGGCATGCTGCGATTCATGGGGTCACAAAGAGTCAGACACGACTGAGCGACTGAACTGAACTGAACTGAATCTCACACTATTGTAAATATGTGTGTGTCTCTGTCCTCCAGTAGACTGGGACTCAGTGAGGACCGGGCCTGTATCCTATTCATCGTTATACCCCTAGTGCCTCACTCAGTGTGCAGTGAATACTAGAGGGTTTGTGTTGAATGAATAAGAAATTGGATTATTTGAATAAGCCTTCATTACATGGGCAAAATCTTGCCAATGGCGGTCACAGAAGTCCACTGTTAGTACTGGTGGCTTCTTCTGAATATCTATAGTCCAACTAGTAATAATATTTAAAATGGTCATTTCTCAGAAGGAATTGTTTTTCTATACCATACAGAAAAGAAAAATTATGCATTGAGTTTTCCTTAAAGCATGGAGGATGGTTAGTTATTAAAATATATTTGAGGACTTCTCTGGTGGTCCAGTGGTTTAGGAATCCAGCTGCCAATGAAGGGGACATGGGATCAATCCCTGGTCCAAGAAGTTCCCACGTGCCTCGGGGCAACTCAGCCTAATGCACCACAACTACCGAGCCCATGTGCCACAACTACAGAAGCCCGCATGCCCTAGAGCCATGTCCCCAGCATGAGAAGCCCCCGCAATGTGACGCCATGCACTGCGACTGGAGAAAGCCCCCACACAGGAACAAACACTTAGTCAAAAATAAATAAATAAATCTATATAGGTGTGTGTGTGTGTGTGTGTGTGTGTATGTTAGTCACTCAGTTGTATCTGTCTCTTTGCAACCCCGTGGACTGTAGCCCACCAGGCTCCTCTGTCCATGGGATTGTCCAGGCAAGAACACTGGAGTGGGTAGCCTTTCCCTTCTCCAGGGGATCTTCCCGACCTAGGGATTGAATGTGTCTCCCACACTGCAGACAGATTCTTTACTGACTGAGCCACAAGGAAAGCCTGTATAAATAAATAAATATATATATATATATTTCACCCACCAGGGAATTTGTAGACTTGAAACAAGGGTCAAGGATGGGTGACTGAGTGAGAGAGTGAGTATGTGATATTTCAGAAATCTGTATTCTTTAGAAATCAGATAGAACATCTTTCAGCTGAGATGGCTTTTAGGAGTGCCATGCTGGGTCTCTTTTGGTGCTGCAGTTTCTGACTTGTGCTCTAACTAAAAGTGTGCTGGGGTTGGGCATCAGGTATGCCAAAGTAAACAGAGCAGACAATGTGAATGAGGGACTAAGTGGAAACAGTATGACCGGGCAGAACCTCAGCAGGGAATTTCCCTCTCACTGAATTCTTATTCCGGGTTAACACTGTAGTTTCTGTTCCAGACTTAAACTTATAACTTTTATTTTTTAGCCTTCATGTTTTCCATATATATAAATAATCCAGATTCAGTCCAATATCATCAGTTTTTTATGATGTTGACGTATAGAAATATAGTCACTTGCCTAAGATCAGTCAATAAATTGGGAATCAGAGCAGAATAGTAACTCTAATAAAAACAGAATGTCCTCCAGAAAACCTGAAAAAGAAGAACTGTGAGTGATGACTAGTCTTTCTGGGTGTTGAAATATACCACAAATCGACTATTATTAAAAGAGTTATAGTAGGGGCTTTCCTTATGGCTCAGCAGTAAAGAATCCGCCTGCCAACGCAGAAGACACAGGTTCCATCCCTGGTCCAGGACAATTCCACATGCTGTGGGTCAATTAAGCCCATGTACCACAACTACGGGGCCTGTGCTCTAGAGCCCTGGAGCCAAAACTCCTGAGCGCATGTGCCGCAGCTACTGAAACACACCTGCCTAGGGCCTGTGCTCCACAGGAGAAGGCACCACAATGAGAAGCCCCTGCACCACAATAGAGAGTAGCCCCCGCTCTCTTTTCTGCATAGACAAAAGTCCATGCAGCAACGAAGGCCCAGCACAGCCAAAAGTAAATAAAGAAAACAAGAGATTGTAAAGAGTCATAGTAGACACAAGACACCAGTGTATAAATCCAGAAAATATAATGTATGAATTTAATACATAGTAAAGTTAGCATTTCACTTCAGGAAAAACTGAATTATTCAATGAAATGTTTGCAGCAACTGGTTAACCATGTGGAAAAGATAAAGCTGAAGCTTTAGATTCCAGATGTACTATGTATATAATGTAAATAGTTAAAACATAAAGGTATCCAATGGAAATATGAACTTTAAAAAAATGAAGCAGCAAATGACTTTCTAAGCATAAAATAAGACTCATAAAATTAGACTCAAAAATAAGAAGAATGAAAAATTTTGCTGTATAAAAAGTGAAATTCTTTCACCGAAAAATAAAACTCTGTAAAAGACAAGTGGCATAAAGGTACATGTGGTGGGGGTGGGGGGTGCGACATTTGTAAGACAACAGACAAAGGGCTATTATGTAAAAAGATCTTGAGTATCAATAAGGAAGAGGCCGGTGACTTAATGGAAAATTTGGCTATGGATATGAACAGGTAGTTCATAGATATAAGGCTTATAAACATTACTCAGCATTATTCAACATTCAAAACTCCTTGAGCAAAAAGAAAGTAAAGTGAGATACATTTTTTCACCTACGAAAGTGGCAAAGATCAAAGTGTGTTAGCTAGTATTTATCACCAGTGGGTTATTAACCAGTTAGGTTATTAACCAGTTAGGAGTGTAATTTGGTGCAAAGTCTTAGGACATTAATTTAGTAATACTTATCAATTTAATATGAAGATATTCTTTGACATAAGATTTTCACTATTAGAGTTTATTCTACGATACAGACTACAAGTACGCAAAGATGGATGCATAAGAATCTCATTGTAGCATTTTTAATAGCAAAATATTAAATAGAACTCGCACACCTATCAGTCATATCAATAGGGTATTAGAAAAATAAATTATGGCACACCACACAACGGACTGCTGCAACAGTTAAGATAATGTATTGTAAGAAAAGACTTCAGGTCTGTACGGGAAAGGGAAAAAGACTGCAAAGCAGTGGAAAATAGTCTTTCCTCTCTGTTTGCTTTGGCAAACTGATGCTCAACCCCATCGCACATTTAATTACAGAGTGTAAATCATGAAGCCACCTAAGCACTTAAGAGGACTTAGCCTGGCTCTCCTAAAAGCCATTTCAGCTGCAAGATGTTTTATACTGATTCTAAAGAACGCAGATTTCTGAGATAACATATATTCACTCAGTGCCCTTGGCCTAGGCTTTAAGAATATTATATATCTACATCTATAATATCTTGTATGTGTATGAATGAAATACAGATGCATGCAGACATTTTCATATGCATAGAAAATTTCTGGAATGAGGAGGGCCAAGTTCTTCCTAGTGGCTGCCTCTGAGGAAGGTGAATGTCTACGATGGTAGAAAAATCTACTTTTCATTGTGTGTACTTTTTTATGGATTGAATTTTTACTAATTATATATATATTTTTAAATTTATTTTAAATCTTATTTTAAATACTTATTTTTGGCTGTGCTGCACAGCATGTGGGATCTTAGCTTTCCAACCAGGGGTTGAACCCATACCCTTTGTAGTTGAAGCATAGAGTCTTAACCACTGGACCGGCATGGAGGTCCTTAATTATATATATATATATATATGTTTTTTTTTTTAATTGCTGAGCAACATTAGCACAAATTTAGTTTGCTTAAGACAACATCTGTTCATTGGCTCACAGTTTCCATGGGTCAGGAGTCAGGCATGACTTCCTGCCTGGATCTTCTGCTCAGCTTCTGACTCCCATCAATATGTCAGCAGGGGCTGCACTTTCTCCTGGGGCTGCACTTTCTTTCCACGCTCACGTGGTAGTTGACTCATTTCCTCACGGTTGTTGCACTCCTTGTGGCTGGCTTCTTCAAGGCCAGCAAGAGGGTCTGATCTCTAGATTCTCTTTTAAAGAGATCACCTCATTAGGTGAGGTCCATCTAGAAGAATCTCCCTTTTGATTCACTTAAAGTTAGTTTTAGGGACTGCACATCTGCAAAATTTCTTTGTCTTTGCCATAGTTGACTGGAAGCAAATGACAGGATTCCAGGAAGCCAGAGTCACTGGGGTCTTAGAATTCTGTCGAACACACCAAGATTACCAACTATAAAACCATTATCACCACCGCAGCAATATCTAATCCTTGTTCAGTTGCTAAGTCATGTCTGTCTCTTTGCGACCCCATGGACTGCAGCACTCCAGGCTTCCCAGTCCTTCACCATCTCCCAGAGCTTGCTCAAACTCATGTCCATCAAGTCAGTGATGCCATCCAACCATCTTATCCTCTGTCATTCTTCTCCTTTTGCCTTCAATCTTTCCCAGAATCAGGGTCTTTTCCAATGAGTTGGCTCTTTGCGTCAGGTGGTCAAAGGATTGGAGCTTCAGCTTCAGCTTCAGCATCAAGTCCTTTCAATGAACATTCAGGGTTGATTTCCTTTAAGATGACTGGTTGGATCTCTTTGCTGTCCAAGGGACTCTGAGGAGTCTTCTCCAGGACCACAAATCGAAGCATCAATTTTTCGGTGCTCAGCCTTCTTTATGGTCCAACTCTCACATTTGTACATAACGACTGGAAAAAAACCATAGCTTTGACTATACGAATCTTTGTTGGCAAAGTGGTATCTCTGCTTTTTATTATGCTGTCTAAGTTTGTCATAGCTTTCCTTCCAAGGAGCAAGTGTCTTTTAATTTCATGGCTGAGGTCACTGTTTGGAGTGATTTTGGAGCCCAAGAAAATAAAATCTGCCACTGTTTCCACTTTTTGCCCATCTATTTGCCATGAAGTGATGGGACTGGATGCCATGATCTTAGTTTTATGAATGTTGAGTTTTAAGCCAGCTTTTGTACTTTCCTCTTTCACTTTCATCATGAGGCTCTTTATTTTCTCTTCACTTTCTACCGTTAGAGTGGTATCATCTGTGTATCTGAGGTTGTTGATATTTCTCCTGACAATTACGATACCAGCTTGGGATTCACGCAGTCTGGCATTTTGCATGATGTACTCTGCATATATGTTGAATAAGCAGGATGACAATATACAAACTTGACCTATTCCTTTACCAATTTTGAACCAGTCTGTTCTTCCATGTCCAGTTCTAATTATTGTTTCTTGACCTGAATACAGGTTTCTCAGGAAGCAGGTAAGGTAGTCTAGTATTTCCATCTGTTTAAGAATTTTCTATAGTTTGTTGTGATCCACACAGTCGAAGGCTTTAGCATAGTCAGTGACGCAGAAATAGATGTTTTTTTGGAATTCCCTTGCCTGTCCTATGATGGAACAGGTGTTGGCAATTTGCTCTCTGGTTCCTCTGCCTTTTCTAAATCCAGCTTGTATATCTGGAAGTTCTCACTTCAGGTACTGCTGAAGCTTAGCTTACAAAATTTGGAGCCTTATTTTGCTAGCATGTGAAATGAGTGAAACTGTGCAGTAGTTTGAACATTCTTTGGCATTGCCTTTCTTTGGGATTGGAATGAAAACTGACCTTTTCTAGTCCTGTGGCCACTGCTAATCTAATCCTTGTTTAGAGCTTATTTCCCAGTGGGCACAGTTCCAAACACTTTGCACATCTTAAGTCCCCTAAATAGTGTCATTCCTATGAAGCAGGGACTCTTATTACCTCCATTTTACAGATAAGGAAACAGGCATGAGGTTAAGTAATTTACCCAAGGTTGAGAGTAGTAAATATTGGAGCTAGCATTGGAACCCGGAGAAGGCAATGGCACCCCACTCCAGTACTCTTGCCTGGAAAATCCCATGGATGGAGGAGCCTGGTAGGCAGCAGTCCATGGGGTTGCTAAGAGTAGGACATGACTGAAGCGACTTAGCAGCAGCAGCAGCAGCATTGGAACCCAGGCATTCTATGTTTAGAGTTCTATGTTCCTTACTACACTATGTATACACTTTTCAAATGTCGTTATTTAGTCACTCAATCGTGTCCAACTCTTTGCAGCCCCATCAACTATAGCCCACCAGGCTCTTCTGTCCATGGGATTTTCCAGGCAAGAATACTGGAGTGAGCTGCCATTTTCAACTCAGGGACCAAACCTGAGTCTCCGTCATTGGCAGACAGATTCTTTACCGCTGAGCCACCCGAGAAGTCCCACATTTTTCAAATACAGTGGTAAAAAATATTTTTGGGTTGAGGCTGCATAATAAATATGCCAACACTGGTGGCTTAAACAACCACGGTATTGGGGAATTCCCTGGTGGAATTCGTGCTTCCAGCTGCAAGGGGCACGGGTCGGATTCCTGGTTGGGGAACTAAGATCCAATAGGTGGTATGGAGCTGCAAAACAAACAAAAGCCCACCCCAGCATTTTGTTTGCTCCTGAATCTGCATTTGAGGAAGAGGATGACTGACATCTCCACTCAGCATCATCTGGAGAAATTTGGAGGCTGGGAGCCTGAATGCTCCGGAGGGCTCACTCCTGTCATGTGGCAGTTGAGGCTGGCTGTCAGCTGGGGACCCGGTTGCTGTCTGCATGGGCCTCTCCACGTGACTGTCTTGTCTTTCCCACAGCCTGGGGCTGGCTTCCAAGGCAAGTATCCCACGAGTGAGAGACTGAACCAGATGGAAGCTGTACAGCCTTTTACGACTTGTCTTGGAAATGCATGCAGGTTCGTTTTCACTGCATTCCATTAGTTGGGGCAGCCACGAAGTTCTACACAGGATGAAAGAAGGATAAACAAACTGTTCCTCTCAATGGAAAGTGGGAAGGTTCCGGAAGAGCATGAAAACCTGAGATACTGCTGTCAGCTGCCTCTAAAAGGAGATTAATGTATTCCTCTGTCTCATAGCTAGCTTGTACCCAAACCACCCCAATAATTTAGCAATTCTTTAAAAGCATCAAAAAAGACTCCACAATTGTAAATAATAAAAACATCAAAGTAATGTCCATCTTTCTTTTTCCTGTGTTTGGACTCCTCGATCACCTTTCCCCTTAGAGTGGAGAACAGATGAAATTTTAAGCTCCCATCAGGTCTTTGGTGCTGGCTTTGAAACTTTTAATTATATTTTCCTTTTTTTTTAGTTGACATTTCAGGAAAGAACCTTGAGTTACAGCTAAGACATGTCAATGCTTATCTTCTAAGAAAATAGTGGAAGGTGAAACAGATATAACCATTCAATCAACAAAAATGTACAGGCATACCTTGGAGATACTGAGGGTTTGGTTCCAGACTCTATAATAGAGCAAATACAACAATAAAGTGAGTCAAGCTAATTCTTTGGTTTCCTGATGCATATAAAAGTTATGTTTAAACTATACTCTAGTCTGCTAAGTGTGCAATAGCATTATATCTAGAAAAACAATGTACATACCTTAATTTTAAAATACTTTGTTGCTAAAAAATGCTAACCATCATCTGAGCACTCACGGAGTTGTGTGACAACAAAGACCACCGATCACAGGCCACCATAACATATAATGATGAAAAAGTTTTGAAATATTACAAGAATTACCAAAATGTGACATGGGGACACAGAGTGAGCAAATGCTGGTGGGAAAATGTCACCAAGTGACTTGCTCAATCCAGGGCTGCCATGAACCTTCCATTTGTAAAAATACACAATATGTATCTGCAAAGTGTGAGAAAGGCAGGTGTGTCTGTACTGAGTCCCCACGTTACGTTGGTCACGGCTCTAGGGAAAGAGTAAGAGATGCAGACTGTGTCTTTGCCCTCAAGGAGTCCTTGCTGGTAGAGGGAGAGAGAAAGAAAAGCAACAATTTCAATGTTTATTCCCAGGATAGGCTCCATCCTATTCCGTTCCTGGGGCAAGCCCTTGGTTACTCTGAAGTGGGGAAAATCAAAACCCCCAGCCTTTCAGGGCTCCATGAATCTTTGTCCTGTCTGGAACGGATGCTTCAGAGAACCCAGGTCCTCAAAAAGAAGGCTGCTGTTGCCTTGATAATGTAGTCCCCAAAGTGTGTGCCAAGGCCCACCCAGATGCTGAAGCTAACTCTATGGGATGGTGTGGAATATTCTGAATCATCAAGAGACACCCACGGACGACTCTCGGACATCACACAACTACTACTATTAAGTCATTTGGAGCTAACCAAATAACAGGAACTGTTTGGTGTTTCTTTTGGCCTAGTGGTATGTTTAAAAAATTACTGCAACATTAAGAACATCAACTGTAAGCCAAGAAAGTTTGGGGACCTTGAGTACCTCATCTGTCAATTTTTCTGATACTTCCTGATATTTTTCTGCACAGTGAACACATATCCTTTGAGCCATTCTTTTTCAGGGGCAAGCAGGACTTTTCCCTGGACCTTGGAAGGGCGTCCTCAGGTGGGCATCATTTCCCATCTTGGAACCACCCAGCCCAGCAGCCTTCTCCCTTCAGTGCTCTGCCATTTCAGTGTCCTCCACCCAGGTGATGGCACCTCTGGATGGAAATAATCAACTCTCTCACCAGTGCTTTGCGACTTGCAAAGTTTGCATGCCTGTCGTTTCCTCCTCTGCCCAGTTACTGCTGCCCAGCAAAGGGTAAGTGTGAGGGAGAAGCTGGGCAGGGTTATGGTAGGTTCAGAACCATTAATTCCCATGCAAACCTCTGGTGAGATGAGGAAGTCCTGTCCCTTTCACCGACATATCTTTGAACTGGTTTCTTGTTAATTAATATCTGGGGACTACTATACCAGGCTTCCCTGGTGGCTCAGATGGTAAAGTGGCCACCTGCATTGTGAGAGAGCCGGGTTGGATCCTTGGGTCAGGAAGATCCCCTGGAAAAGGAAATGGCAACCCACTCCAGTATACTTGCCTGGAGAATCCCATGGGCAGAGAAGCCTGGTAGGCTACAGTCCATGGGGACGCACAGAGTCGGACACGACTGAGCGAATTCACTTTCTTTTCACTTTCACTTTAGGGTAGTGTTCGCCTTGCCCAGTATCCTGCATTGGTTATAAATGGTGCATATCCAGATCTAGTTTGTTTTTTATTTTTTTTGGCCACACCCTGTGGCATGTGGGATCTTAGTTCCCCAGCCAGGGATTGAACCCGCACTCCCTGCGTTGGCTAAGTGTGCAAGCCAGAGTGTGCAAGGCAGAGTCTTAACCACTGCACCACCAGGAAGTCCCCAGATCTGTGTAATTGCAAGGTTTCTCCTCTAGCCTTTGTAGTGGTGGTGGGTGGGGGAGGGCTGAAGCACCTGAATACGGATAGGAGAGCGTAGTGTGATAACCACGAAACAGAAGAATGCAAAACACTTCACTGAAGTGGAGCCCTTGCTCGACCTTGGAGGCTGGATTGAGAGGATTTAAAATGATTTACCGATAGGACACAGGGCTTCCCAGGTGACACAGTGGTAAAGAATTCACTTGCCCATCCAGGATGACGCAAGATAATGTGGGTTCTGATCCCTGGGTCAGGAAGGTCCCCTGGAGGAGGGCATGGCAACCCACTCCAGTATTCTTGCTTAGAGAATCCTATGGACAGAGGAGCCTGGCGGGCTACAGTCCATGGGGTGGCACAGAGTTGGACATGACTGAGTATACACACGCAGGCACCTAGTCACACCTATAGGACACAATGGAGGTGAGTCTTGAAAGGAGAGTAAGAGCTACCCTGACACTTAAGTGGGGAATGAAAAGGCTTCTAGTCCAGTGCCCAAAGGTGACTGGAGCACGGTTCATTCTAGGCACTGCAGAGAATCCAGTGGTCCATGCAGAGAGCTCAGACCTGAACCAAAGGGCTGCAGTCCACTGGAGAGGGACCACATCCCTGGTCTGCTTAAGGTAGGGGTCATTTTGCTTTACATAGTATTTCTAGTGTTTTATTCTTAGATTATGAGTAGCCAGATTCAGGGAAAAGGCAATGGCAACCCATTCCAGTACTCTTGCCTGGAAAATCCCATGGATGGAGGAACCTGGTAGGCTGCAGTCCATGGGGTCGCGAAGAGTCAGACACGACTGAGCGACTTCACTTTCACTTTTCACTTTCCTGCACTGGAGAAGGACATGGCAACCCACTCCAGTGTTCTTGCCTGGAGAATCCCAGGGACAGCGGAGCCTGGTGGGCTGCCGTCTGTGGGGTTGCACAGAGTCGGACACGACTGAAGCGACTTAGTAGTAGTAGTTGTAGCAGCAGCAGCCAGATTCAGAGGCAAGTGGCACTGAGTACATAGGCTTCTTCATGCTGCTATGCCTCTACCTCCCAAGTTCTTCATGGAAAGGCCACGTGATTATGTGACCACGGCTAAAACACAGGTGCTCTTGGATCGAGCTCCCAGTTAAGAGTCTCCAAGAAAAAAAGGCAAAGCTAATTATGCCAACTTCAGGCTGAAACATTTCAATGCTTCCACGTTGCCCTCAGGATAAATTCCAGCTCCTTAACAGGTAAAAATTTCAGCATTGCTCCAGCAATGCTGAAATGATCTACAATCCGCAGTCTCTCTAGGCTTTTGTGAACACTGTTTCCTCGGGCTTTGGGGATCTTCCACCCCTCTCTCATCACTTCACTCTCACCTTCACTGGGGCCCTCCTGCTTTTTTTTTTTTTTTTTTTTAGTTTCAGGGAACTCCCCTTTCTTCCCTAGGGGGACATCAGAGGCCCTGAGCTTTCTCACAGCAGCACTTACCATGCTGCACTGAAATGTCCTATCTCCTGCATGCCCCACTACTAGCCTTGCTGTTCTTTTAATATAGAGATAGTGTCATTTTCACCATTAGAAGATTAGTTTTTAATGCAAGGCCTGCAATACAGCAGGGACACATTAAACATTTGTTCCACGGCTGACTGAACCAGTGTTATGTGAGGGCTGGTACAGTGTTCATTTCCACCCAGAGGAATGATGAATGTTTAACTGGCCAAGACATTTATGAATTAAACAGTTTTTTCATGGGGAATAGAGAAAGCATTTGTATGAAGATTCGGTAGTTCTACATGGAAAAAAATAAAGAGAGATAACAATCAGAGGTGTTACTAGCTGGGGGAAAAAAGGACATTATTATCCCAAGGTTAAACTTAACTCTGACAAGGCAAGTTGGAGGTCATTTCCCCCAGAAAGTGAGGATACCCATGACTAGGACAGGAGCTGAGGAGTCTGGAAAGTAAGAGCAGGGTTTCCCTGGTGGGGTAAAGAATCCACCTGCTAGTGCAGGAAACACAGGTGTGATCCCTGGTCCAGGAAGATCCCAGAAGCCATGGAGCAGCTAAGCTTATGTGCCACAACGCTCAAGCCTGTGCTCTAGAGCCCAGGAGCCACAACTACTAAAGCCTTAGAGCCTAGAACCTGTGCTCCACAACAAGAAAGCCACTGCAACGAGAAGCCTGCATACTGCCCCTGGAGTAGCCCCCTGATCGCTGCAACCAGAGAAAAGCCCACACAGCAAGGAAGACCCAGCACAGCCAAAACATAATAAATAATGAGATCAGGAATTAAAAAAAAAAAAAGAAAGAACAGAAAGGGGGCCTTGGAAAACACCTGGCCTGTCGCTGATTTTTAAAAAGGACAAATGACTTGTTCAAAGACACCAGGGCTCGATTCAAAGGGCAAGCAGAATAATGGCCCTGAAGATCTCTACGTCCTAATCCCTGGAACCTGGGAGTGTTACTTACACAGCAAAAGAGACTTCATAATGTGATGAAGAACCTTGATGAGGAGCTTAGCCTGGATTATTTAGATGGATGCAATCTAATCCCTTGGGCCCTTAGATCAGAGAATCTTCCCCAGCTGTGGTCAGAGGGAGCCATGACTATGGGTGGAGGAGCAGAGAGGAGCCAAGTGAAAAGGAACCTGACCTGGCATTGCTGGCTTTGAAGACGGGTGGTGCCATGAGCCAAGGAGTGCAGGTGGCGTCTAGACGCTGAAGGAGGCAAGCGAGCTGCTCCTCCCCTGGAGCCTCCAGGTGAAGGCATCCAAGCCAATGTCTGGGTTGCAGCCCAGTGAGACCATATGGGGTTTCTGACATACACAATTGTAAAGTAATACATTTGTCTGTTTTAAGCCACTGAGTTAACGGTAATTTGTTATAGCAGCAAGAGAAAAGTAATACAGGCTACACATATCATAAGCAGGCCAGATAGGCAGGCTTCCCATCTCTACTTTCTTCTCACTCTTCTGTAATATTATTATCCTTTCAGAGATCTTTGGGGGTTATTTAATCCCATCTCACTTGGGTTGATCTGTCAAGATAGGAACATACAGTTTGCAGAGTGGTTTGCTCTGTTTCACACGCTAGAAATGGCAAAGCCACTTACCTGGGGATCCAGTAAATGGTTAAGACTCCGAGCTCCCAATGGAAGGGGCCTGGGTTCAATCCCTGGTGAGAGAACTAGATTCCGCATGCTACAACTAAGAGTTTGCATGCCACATCTTAAAAAAAAAAAGACACGGCATAGCTGAATTAATTAATTAAAATACATTAAAAAAAAGAAATGTGGCAGAACCCTTCCCAGAAGGATTGGCCTGGGGCTTGTGCAACACTTTGTGAGGCCAGATTGACCAAGAGCAGCCCTGTACCAATCAATTTAGAATCTAGAGAAACAACATAGTCTTTGCTGGCCATGGGACAGGCCTAACACTGAGAGACTATTGTTATGGACTGGGCAAACAGCCATGAAGGTCCAGGAAGAGGGAACTATGGTATTTGCACATGGCTTAGGCCTGGTGTGCTGCAATTCATGGGGTTGCAAAGAGTCGGACATGACTGAGAGACTGAACTGAACTGAACGTCCAAGAGCAGGGCCTCTGCAGCATGCATTGTGGTCCTGATAGGATTTCTTATGAATGCTTTATATTACCCCTATATATGGTCTGTTATATAACCTTTAATAAATACCACACTTTATACTTTATCATCACCTAGATATTTATGGAAATTTCCTCTGACTTCCACTTCATGAGCATGGTATCAATACTGCTGATCTGAGAACCTGAACAGTGCTTAAATTAAGTCAAATGAATACTGAATGAGTAAGGATGTGTGAATTCAGATGGGTGCTTTCTTGGTGAGCATCTCACACAGATGGCTGAAGAAGACTGGAGTGTTAGAGCCCTTATCTGACATTCCCCTCCTGTTCAGCCTTGGGGCTGATGGGATTTGAATGCTGCCCAGATCTTGAAGCAGCAATTATTGGTGCTGCTGGTATGTAAGCTAAGTAACTCCTTGCAAGGTCACTCAAAAGGGTTAAATGCTTCAGAAATCCTTTGGTTATTATCATGATTCCTGGGAAGTAAAAAAATGCCAAGGGAGACATGTGGCAATACCTTAGATTTATGCAAAGTGCAAAGTTAACTGTGGAGATTGATTATTAACAAGAGTTTCTCAGATCAGCGGAATGTTTTGAGCCTACTGGCTTGTGGCTGCATCTAACATGGACAGATATTCTGAGCCTTGGCTTGTCCCGTACAATATTTTAGGAAAAAAATTGGCAGTGAGCAAAGTTCTAAGTACCCAGGTGAAGTTAGCTGACATGAGCTGTAGTAGACCAAGTCAGCATGGCTCCATAACTACTTGAAAGACATGTGATCTTAAGGAGAAAAAACTGGGGAAAGCAGACTAAGGATTATTCTGGGTTGACTAACTGGATAATACACAAGGAAGTCTGGAGTATTAGGGTGTTGAAATAGTAACTTACAGCATTGCACAGGTAGGGGCCAGGACAGAATTAAATGTACCCAGCAGCTACCCACTCCAGAATGTTCTGGCCTGGAGAATTCATGGACTGTAGTGTTTATGGGGTCACAAAGAGTTGGACACAACTGAGTGACTTTCACTTCACTTTCAGCAGCAGGCTAGTGGACCTGCTGATAAAGGAAAGTTAAGAAAAAATTAAAGGTATCACTGAAGAGAAAGGAGGGGAGGAAAATGAAGTTAAAGAAACAGGCTGGGTCTGGAGTAGTGGCTCTTAAAGGATGGCTCCTGAACAGCAGCAAGAGCTGCTGGGAACTTTCTGGAAAGGCAAATTCTGGGGTGGGTCTCAAGCAGTCCCTGTTTTAATAAGCATCATAGGTGAGCCTGTTGTATGTTAGAGAACAACTGGTCTAGAAAAAGGAAACAAAGTTGGAGATCTCAGAGATGCGCAGTGTCACCTGAAAAAGAGGTATGGAGGCCTGTTGTCCTGGCGGATGGCTGATGTGATGTGGTGATGAGAGTCAGTGGCACAGAAGAGATAAAAAGTGATCCAGTGGCTCATATCATCAAAGAAGGTGAAGCTGAGTCTTAAGGTAGTTGAGTGGGTGAGGATTTGGAGCAAATAATATAATGAGATATCAAATGAAGCAGACTGAGAATTGTGATGGATATAAAGTTTAGCTGTAACAGTAGTGAGCATATATCAGAACAGCCCCTATTCCTCTCCCTTTCAGTTGGGAAAGGAGCCAAGAAGTATGTGCCTGATTGGGAGGAAGAGGCTGCCTGGGAGAAGAGAGGTCTAAGTTAAAGAAGGGAAGTGATGATAAATGGGAGTTTTAACCCATACACTACAGGGGTTCTTCAGTTCAGTTCAGTCGCTCAGTTGTATCAGACTCTTTGCAACCCCATGAATTGCAGCACACCAGGCCTGCCTGTCCATCACCAACTCCCGGAGTTCACTCAAACTCATGTCCATCGAGTCGGTGATGCCATCCAGCCATCTCATCCTCTGTCGTCCCCTTCTCCTCCTGCCCCCAATCCCTCCCAGCATCAGAGTCTTTTCCAATGAGTCAAGCCTTTGCATGAGGTGGCCAAAGTATTGGAGTTTCAGATTTAGCATCAGTCCTTCCAAAGAACACCCAGGGCTGATCTCCTCCAGAATGGACTGGTTGGATCTCTTTGCAGTCCAAGGGACTCTCAAGAGCCTTCTCCAACACCACAGTTCAAAAGCATCAATTCTTCGGTGCTCAGCTTTCTTCACAGTCCAACTCTCACATCCATACACGACTACTGGAAAAACCATAGCCTTGACTAGACGGACTTTTATTGGCAAAGTAATGTCTCTGCTTTTCAATATGCTATCTAGGTTGGTCATAACTTTCCTTTCAAGGAGTAAGCGTCTTTTAATTTCATGGCTGCAATCACCATCTGCAGTGATTTTGGAGCCCAGAAAAATAAAGTCTGACACTGTTTCCACTGTTTCCCCATCTATTTCCCATGAAGTGATGGGACCGGATGCCATGATCTTCGTTTTCTGAATGTTGAGCTTTAAGCCAACATTTTCACTCTCTTCTTTCACTTTAATCAAGAGGCTTTTCAGTTCCTCTTCACTTTCTGCCATAAGGGTGGTGTCATCTGCATATCTGAGGTTATTGATATTTCTCGGACTAGATCTGATAGATAGAGTTCCTGATGAACTATGGACGGAGGTTCGTGACATTGTATAGGAGACAGGGATCAAGACCATCCCCATGGAAAAGAAATGCAAAAAAGCAAAATGGCTGCCTGGGGAGGCCTTACAAATAGCTGTGAAAAGAAGAGAAGTGAAAAGCAAAGGAGAAAAGGAAAGAGATAAGCATCTGAATGCAGAGTTCCAAAGAATAGCAAGAAGAGATAAGAAAGCCTTCCTCAGCGATCAAGGCAAAGAAATAGAGGAAAACAACAGAATGGGAAAGACTAGAGATCTCTTCAAGAAAATTAGAGATACCAAGGGAACATTTCATGCAAAGATGGGCTCGATAAAGGACAGAAATGGTATGGACCTAACAGAAGCAGACGATATTAAGAAGAGGTGGCAGGGGTTCTTAGTCTACTGCTAAAAGAAAGTAGGCTTGGGATGAGTAGAAAACAGTTTATTGGTAGAAGTTCTCCCGAGTAGCCAGTATAACAGAAGTGGCTCACGAGAACAGTAGGCTGGGAGGTCAGATCAGTGATACAGCCAAGAGGGAAACATTACAAGAAAGGAGAATGTCTAGAGAATAGAGAAAACACACATGTACAAGGACGATACAACATAAGTTGTATTGACACAAGCTCTTCCACTAAGAGAAGGAACACAATGGTGGCATGGGAACCTGGTCACTATATCTCTACAGGTTACAACCACTGCTTTCAGAGACCACTTAGAGGACAATAAACGTTTCTCATGGTGGAGGTAGGAACAAAGATAAAGCCACACTTAAAATTTGAAGTGACTGTTTAAGCAAGGAGACATGGTCAAAGTGAGTTCCCATTCTAATAAGGTTAGGACAACCTCCAAAATGCCCATGCGACATTCTTATTTAAGGCCCTATATTTTTATGATATTAATTTGTTCAATACAGAGAAGGGAAAAAAGGGAGAGTTGTGTAATTCAGTCAGAAAAATGACACAAGATAACTTTATTTCCATGGATTTCTAAAATCAAATGCTTTAAAAAAATCTCTACCTTAATCAATTTACCCCCACTATATAATGTATACTATTAAACCAACCAAATTGACACAGTAATTGCTCTGGAAAGACAAGAACGGATTGTAAGGGTGAATTATTTTATAAAATATAACAGATTGCAACCAATTAGTTAACAAGAAGAAGAAAAACTGAAGAGCCTGACCGTTTATAACAATTTACAGAACTCTGTTAACTTATTAAGAAGAACCTGCTTTGGATAAGGCATCGCTTCATCACTTCTCAGAGATTAAGGCACAAAATCACCAGCATTACAAACTCAAACGTGTAAGAAAATCTGAAGACAGCAGCTGGTACAAATGCTACAAAAACAAAAACAGGTGCTTTGGGGGCACTGACTTATATCAAAGTAACATTAAACTGCAAATGTAAAGCTTACAGCAACTCAATTTTCCTTCTCCAATGAAGGTTAATCATTTTTAAACAGAAGATCAACTTAAAGAACAGAGGAAAAAGCCAATCTCTTAATACTACCTTTTTTGGAAAAAAAAAAAATTGTCAGTATCAGGCAAATTTTTAAGAAATGATTTAGCTGGTATAGTATTTTAGAATAGCATATAAACAAATTGATAGCAACTAAAGCAATTTTAATGGCACATTCAGGAGCTTACATTTGAAATGACATTATTGGTTAGGTCCTTTTTTGTGAATTCTATGGTGATGGGTCAAGTATCAATATTTTGTTAATGTTAACTTTAAACAAATATTTTGTTAAATTTAGTTATGTTTTTCAAAACAGTTAAAACTCCAACACATGAGATTTGAGGGCAAAGATACTGAAAAGTAATACTTCGGTAGAATGTTACTACAGCCAACACATTATAATAATTTCCCAAAGTTATTTCTGAAACAATAATCTAGGTCTAATGCTATTGTCTTTTAAGAATATTATAAGTGCACTAAAGCAGTTTCTGCCAGTAGTCGCAACTCACTAAAGCACTTGGCAAATGAGTCAGGATCAAAATATATGAAATGAAGAAATGTTAGCATTCATTATACATCTTGTTCATAATCTCATTTACTTTGCCCATTTTTTTGTTTCAGTATCTCAGGAAAACTTGGATCCAAATAAAATGCTAACGTTCCACAAATTAATCATCCTAAAATTTGAGCTGTTTTTCATCAGGAAATGAATTACCTTAAAGGTATATTTCCAGAAAACTTAATTGGATGTTAATCTAATAATATTAGTAAAGCCAGATAAAGAAAAGAAATAATAAAATAAACCACGGAGTGAAACTCTGATATTGCACTACAGTGTTATAGAAGAAAGGAATACAACAAATACAGATAATTTTTTAAGAAATGTACATGCCTCCTGAGCAGGAGGATTTAGGAATTATAAGAATTACTATAAGTGCCTTATATGTGTTTTAAATTCACTTTAATGTTGGTTGTCATTGTCTCAACCAGTGGTCCTCAAAGACTGCCACGTGGTTATCTCACACATCAATATGAATTCCATGTTTTGAAGACATCATTTGTCTGGTCCCTGTGAAATACATGACGAATGAACAGATGTGAGGTAGAGATGATGTGATTATTACATAAAGCCAAAATGGCAAAGGAGAAGTTTTTCCAAATGGGCATATCCACAAGCCATGGCGAATTCCATCTCGGATGTGGTGTGAGGTCCAGGATATAAATAGCATCCAGGGAAGAAAGCACCATGAGTCTTTGAGCTTGAAGAAGTGCATTGTAAACTTTAGGGTCAGAACCACAGTGGGTATCACAGTAGAACAGTGAAGGAAAGGGCGTCGTGGAAGACTCAGAGCAGCCTGCAGGGAGAAAGCGGTAGCTAGTATCATCTCCTCCTTGGCAAACAACACTTTATAGATACTGCCTAACATCGTAAGTATGTTTTCCTGCAGTCTACTGGAAATGCAAAGGGAACATTTTCTATGTCACCTCCAAATACACTTTGCACTAAAAATGAAATCAAGATCTCAAGAACATGTGACTAACTTTTTAAAGTTTCCTACTATGTGCTCAGAAAAGTCACAATACAATTTATATCCTAAATGTATGGTTAGAGTAAATTTGGAGTTTTAAAGAATTGTTTGGGGCCTCTAAGAGCAATGAAAAAGTCTCACAATTGAATAAAATATACTTCAATTAAACATAAAAAACTGTGAGGTATAGTTGATTTACAATGTTATATTAATTTTAGGTATACAACATAGCTATACAATATTTTTATTGGTTATATTCCATTTAACATTGTTATAAAATATTGATTATATTTCCTGCTCTGTACATTACATCTTTGTATTTTAATTATTCTATACTTAGTAGTTTGTATCTCTTAATCCCTTTCTCCTATCCTGCCTCTCCCCACTCCATTCTTCAATTAATAAATGCATAAAAGGGGAGTATTTTTGTTGTAACTATTTTATATTAGCCCTGAATACTTTTAAATTTATTTACAAAAGCATTAGAAAGAGTGTATTATTTTAAACATGATTTGAAAGTTGAGCTAAATAAACCAATAGAATTTCTAAACCATTGTAAAAATGTAACCAATATCTAAACAAATGCAAGTTTTCCAGGCTTAATTTGTGAATGATCCATGGGAAACTCTTGGAGATGATGAAGGACAGAGAGGCCTGCCGTGCTGCAGTCCATGGTGTCCCAGAGTCAGACATGACTTAGCGACTGAACAACAACAACTTGCTAAACATCAATCAAAGAGTTTATTTATTCTACATTCTTATTCCTTCTCCCTTCTCCATACTTTTAGTTGTCTATTTCTATTTTGTCAAAACATAAAACATTTCTGCATTATGCCGTTTTAGTCTCCACCTTTGTTTTTAAGTTCTGTGCTGCGCTGTGCTTAGCAGCTCAGTCATGTCCAACTCTGTGACACCATGGACTGCAGCCTGCCAGGCTCCTCTGTCCATGGGGATTCTCCAGGCAAGAATATTGGAGTGGGTTGCCATGCCCTCCTCCAGGGGAATCTTCCCAACCCAGGGATTGAACCCAGGTCTCCTGCAATGCAGATGGATTCTTTACCATCTGAGCTATCGGGGAGCTACTGGAGTGAGTAGCCTATCCCTTCTCCAGGGATATTCCTGACCCAGGAATGAAACCAGGGTTTTAAGTTCTATACCCACAGCATAACATGCTCCCTAATAACAGGGTGGGATGGGGGCGCCTATGGTAGTCACTGCTTGGAGGAGAGCAACAGCCTCCTGTTGAGATGATTAGTAGTTATGCTCTGGATGTATGGACAGATATTGACTATTTATATTAATAGTTTCTAAGGAAGAAACTTCCCTGGTGGTTCAGACGGTAAACAGTCTGCCTGCAAGGCGGGAGACCCAGGTTCTATCCCTGGGTCAGGAAGATCCCCTGGAGAAGGAAATGGCAACCCACTCCATTATTCTTGCCTGGAAAATCCGATGGACAGAGGAGCCTGGCGGGCTACAGTCCATGGGGTAGCAAATAGTTGGACACAACTTGGTGACTAACACACACACACAAAGAGGAAACAAGATATTTCTGTTGCTTGCCTGATTTCTAAAATATTCATGCAGAACCTTTATTCATAGATAAATAATAAAAGAAGGATATATTATAAAATCATAGAAATAAAAAATAGATAGGGCTTCCCAGGTTGCACCAGTGGTAAAGAACCCACCTATAATACAGGAGACTTAAGAGATCCAGGTTCCATCCCTGGGTGGGGGAGATTCCCTGGAGAAGGGCATGGCAACCCACTCCAGTATTCTTATCTGGAGAACCCCATGGACAGAGGAACCTGGTGGGCTACAGTCCATAGGGTCACACAAAGTTGGATATGACTGAAGTGACAGCTTGCCCACAAAAATAGGTAAACTCTTACCAGTCCTGGTCTAGGACATGATTTTTCCTGGTTCTGTTCTTCACTTACTTCATATCCTGTGCTTGTGCTTGTCAGAAGTATGTGAAATGCTGCTCCGATATTATTCAATTAGCATTTGTCTTTATACTGGTGCCCTTGCTTACTACATATGTCACTTACAGAAGCAGTTTGAGAGGCTCTGCAGGGCTGGAGAAACCATCCATTCAGGAGGCCTGTGTGCAGTTGATAACACCAGATACATGCCTTATGAAGGTAGTCAGGAGACAAATCTATAGGTTTGCTTCTCCACATTCTGATACCATGAGCTAATGGGAACAAGGTTTAGGGGGTCTTAGGACACGACTGAACGACTTCACTTTCACTTTTCATTTTCCTGAATTGGAGAAGGAAATGGTAACCCACTCCAGTGTTCTTGCCTGGAGAATCCCAGGGACGGGGAGCCTGGTGGGCTGCCGTCTATGGGGTCGCACAGAGTCGGACATGACTGAAGCGACTTAGCAGCAGCAGCAGCAGTGTGCTAATGGACTTAACAGGTGGTTCAGCAGGTAAAGAAATTGCTTGCAATGCAGAAGATGCCAGAGACATGGGTTTGCTTCCTGGATTGGGAATATCCCCTGGAGGAGGGCACGGCAACCCACTCCAGTATTCTTGCCTGGAGAATCCCATGGACAGAGGAGCCTGGCGGGCTACAGTCCATGGGTTGCAAAGAGTCGGACACAACTGCAGCAACTAAGCACAGCACAGCATAGAACTTAATCTTTCCTTCAAGACTTGGCTAATGGATAACCAACAATGTCCTACTGTATAGCACAAGGAACTCTATTCAGTATTCTGCAATAAACCATAATGGAAAAGAATATAGCTTTAAAAAAGATTGTATATATATGTTTAACTGAACCACTTTGTTGTACAGCAGAAATTAACACAACATTCTAAATCAATTATACCTCAATTAAAAAAATAAAAGACTTGGCTAAAACATCTCCTATAAAGCCAGAATGGAACCCCTCAGTTATAATTATTGAACCTTTGCTCTGGGCACATCCACAGCACTTTGTGATGTGATATAATGTGGTCAGTAACATATATGAACCCTCAGGAAGGTGTTTGGTGCTCAAAAAAACTTGATGAATGGGCTTTCTTGTTTTAAAATAAGGCTAATCTTCTCTAGCTCTAACTAAACTGATTCTATAAATATCAATATCATGGTATCAAAGAAATCAAAGACCAGAAAAATTAAACATATAGGCTTCTTACCTTTAAAGACAGGGATCCAGATAGCAAAAAGTGGTCTATATCGATAACAGAGGCTAAAAATCCAGCTAAAATGATTTCTCCAAAGTCAGTCTTCTTCCTGATTCCAATGACTATTGCCCATGACCACATGCCAATCACGCAGTGTACTGAATTATCTGAAAGTGCACGAAGCCAGGCATTTTGTTGAATTATGGGAAACTGAAGAAGTCTGTCAGCTACTGTGCAGAATAAGCCCAGACCAAGGCTGGAAAGAAGAGATTCAGTGCTGCACGTCTGGAGCAAAGCATGAGTCTTCTCAGTCTCTGATGCCATTGCAAACAGTATGTCAGTACATGCTAAAAGCCATCACAAAACAAACAGCTTGTTCTTGTTTACATTCCCAGTCATCCTAAAATAGAAAGGAGAGAAAAATATTAATGAAGACTGTGGGATGCCATATGATATATAAATAAAAAATACCAGCAATAATTCTAGAAGTATAAAATCAAATTGTAAAAATTGGTGTTTCTTTCACTGTTTGCTTATTTTTGGCTGTGCTGGGTCTTCACTGCTGCTCAGGCTTTTCTCTAGTTGTGGAGAGCGGGGGCTGCTCTCTGTTGTGGTGCAGGGGTTTCTCATTGCGGTGGCTACTCTTGTTGTGAAACTCAGGCTCCAGGCACCTGGGCTTAGTTGCTCTGCAGCATGTAGAATCTTCCCGGACCAGGGATCAAACGAGTCCCCTACACTGGCAGGTGGATTCTTATCCACTGTACCGCCAGGAAAGTCCTTTTTTCTCTAACTGTTATCTGTAATTTCATTCCCCCCCACCCCAGCTTTATTGAGATATAACTGATACACAGCACTGTGTAAGTTTAAGCTGCAGAATGTGATGGTTTAATATACATATATATTGTGAAATGATCATAATACAGTTAGCATATCCATCACTTCACATGGGTACCTTTCAGTGTGTACAGTGAGAACATTTTATGATTTACTGTCTTAGAAACTTTCAAGTATTGAAAGAAATAGTATTTCTTAAGTTTATATATAATAAGCCACGTGGCTCAAAGAGAACAGATTAGCCTTGTAGGAACAACTGTTCAGATGGTAGCATGCATCAAGGGAAATTTAAGAAAACCTGCTGACTAATCTATTACTTTGAAGTCATCAAATCTTTCTTTCGGCAATGTGTACTACAGAGCAGTGGGCATCCACTCCAGCAACTGCTTTCCATACTTTTTCTGATAACAGCATCCCCTTCCTTTGGGAACAGTGCTCATCACAATACCCAGACTCTGGAGCTGACCAATTAGAACTCTCTGCGTCCCTTACTCATAGTAGTGATTACATAGCAATGACTAATTAGTAATAATTTTATAGTAGTGAATAGCAGTGATTACTCTGCTGATGAAGGTGACCCTGGCTAGGCCAACTGGACTCCTTATCAGAATTTTTCCAAGTGGACCTGATGGAGAAAGTTCCTTTACTTCTTATAGAGCATGGGCTCTACTACACGGAAGAGCCTAGGAAAAAAGAATCATAAGGACATCAAGTCCTCAGGACCAATCTCTAAGGTTCTCAGAGCTGCCCTGGTTCCTGCAACTCACCTTTCACTTCTATGAGCTACTTCAGGATTTTCTCAATAAGTCCCCTTTTCCTTACTATTATCTCTAACCAAAGGACCTTAACTGGCATAAAAAGGCAATCATAATTCTGAGTGCTCTCCTGGCATACAATATTGACATCACTTATCCAGTTAAAGTTATTAATATTGTGTGATACCTGAAGTTTTTGATTTGTATTGTTGTGTCTTAGTTCTGAGCATTAATGACTAACTAAATGATTTATTGAGAATGATTCAACTTCCATTCTGTAATAAAAA
Source organism: Bubalus bubalis (assembly GCF_019923935.1). Taxonomy (NCBI): domain Eukaryota; kingdom Metazoa; phylum Chordata; class Mammalia; order Artiodactyla; family Bovidae; genus Bubalus; species Bubalus bubalis. The sequence continues at coordinate 31,169,835 of NC_059175.1, read as the reverse complement.
CTATACATAGATCACTGTATATATTCTAACAGTTTATAGAGAAATGCAAAACACCTAGAATAGGAAAACACCTTTAAAAAGGTCTAAGTTGAAGGACTTTTACCATCTTCAAGTCTTACTATAAAGCTACGTAGCCAAGAATGTGGTGCCATTATGAAGATGGATATCAATGCAACAGAATAGAGAGTGGGTTCAAACAGATCCACACACATGGTCAACTGATTTTTGACAAATATGCAAAGGAAAGTCAATGGAGAAAAGACACTCCTTTCAACAAACGGTGCTATAACAACTGGATATCCATATGCAAAAATAATGAACCTCAATCCATACCTTCCTCCCTATATAAAAATTAACTCAAAATGGATCACAGTAAAAGTAAAACAAATCTATAAAACTTTGGGAAGAAAATACAGGAGGATATCTTTGTCCTCGGGTTATACAAAGAGTTCTTGGTAGCAGTATCAAAGCTCCATTGTTTAAAAAAGTTAATAAATTGAGCTTCATTAAACTTAAGAACTTCTGCTCTTTGAAAGACAATGTTAACAGAATTAAAACACAAGACATAGATTGGGAGAAAATATTTGCATATCTCATATTTGATAAAGGATATGTATACAGAATAAAGAATTCTCAAAACATGATCACAGAAAAACAGGCTGATACCAAGATGTACGAAAGATGTGAAAAGGTACTTTACAAAGATGATATACAAATGGTCAATAAGCACATGAAATATGCTCAACATCATTAATTATTAGGGAAATGGAAAGTAAAACCACAATGAGATTCCAAACATAACTATCAGAATGGCTAAAATTTAAGGCTGACCATTTCCAAATGTTGGCAAAATGTGGAGCGATCAGAACTCTCATACATTATTGGTGGAAATGTAAAATGATACAACCACTTTCCAGTCTCTGAAAAAGTTAAACATACTCCTACCATATGACTCAGTCATTCCATTCCTAGGCATTTACCTAAGAGAAACGAGAGCAAACATCCACACAAAGACTTGCATATCAATGCTCATAGCAGCTTTTTTTTTTTTTTTTTTTTTACATTAGCTTCAAACTGGAAAAACCCAACTGGAGAAACAAAATATTGGGGGGAGCGGGGGGGAAGCCTACAGTAAAAGCCCATAGGGTGCTTCCCAGGTGGCACTAGTGGTAAAGAACTCACCTGCTAATGTAGGAGCCCTAAAGAGATGCAGGTTCCGTCCTTGGGTCAGGAAGATCCCTTGGAGGAGGGCATGGCAACCTACTCCAGTGTTCTTGCCTAGAGAATCGCTTGGACTGAGGAACCTGGCATACTATAGTCCATGGGGTCACAAAGAGTTGGACATGACTGAAGCGACTTAGCACAAAAACTTATAGAACTGTACAAAGAATAAACCCTAATGTGAACTGTGGACGTTAGTCAATAACAACATATCAATACTTATTCATTAATTGTATCAAATGTGTGTGTGTAATGTAATGTATGTGCATGATCAGTTTTGTCCAATTCTTTGCAACCCCGTGGACTGTAACCTTCCTGGACGGACCCAGGAAGATCTGCGTCTCCTGCATTGCAGGCAGATGCTTTACCGCTGGGCCACTGGGGAAGCCAAACAAACATGCCACACTCTTGGAAAAAGTTAATAAAAGGGAGAAATGTGTAGAGGAAGAATGGATATATGGGAATACTTTCTACTCTGCTCAACTTTTCTATAAACCTAAAACTGTTATAAAACAAAGTATTTTTAAGAAGCAAATAAAGTACAGGAAAATGTTATAATTGTTAAATTTAGGTAATGAATATACTTTAGTTCATTATACTCTACTTTTATGTTTGAATTTCTTATCTAGAAATGTTTTTTTAAAAAGTACCTAGTATGATCCCACTTATACAAAATTCTAGAAAATGCAAGAAAGGAGGTGCAGGAAGGATTAAAAAGGAGCATAAGAAAACTGGAGAGACAGATTCATTACTTCATTACCTTGATTGTGGTAACAGTTTCATGGTTCATAGTTTCAAACCCACACCAAAATGTATCAAACTGCACATTTTAAATATATGCAGTTTATCATATGTCATTTATACTCCAATAAAGATGTTTAAAAGTTAGGAAAATATACTTTATTGTCAATAACAATAGCAGCCTTTCATGTAAGGAGCAATCTGAAAACAAGAAAAAGCTTATGGAAATAAAAAACCTGACTGCCCAAATAAAAACTCAAAATAAGCAACGCATAGTAAGATGAATGCTTCAAAAAACACAATTAATAAAAATACATTCAAAGAATTTTCTAAGAGCTTGAGGGAGAAAAAAAAAAAGGACAAAGAGTTGGACATTGAAAGAAAAAACAAATTCAAAAAATAAAGAGAGGACTTCCCTGGTGGTCCAGTGGCTAATACCCCATGCTTCCAATGTAGAGGGCCCAGGTTTGATCTCTGGTCAGGGAACTAGTGGAGAAGGCAATGGCACCCCACTGCAGTACTCTTGCCTGGAAAATCCCATGGACGGAGGAGCCTGGTAGGCTATAGTCCCTGGGGTCGTGAAGAGTCGGACACAACTGAGCAACTTCACTTTCACTTTTCACTTTCATGCATTGGAGAAGGAAATGGCAACCCACTCCAGTGTTCTTGCCTGGAGAATCCCTGGGATGGAGGAGCCTGGTGGGCTGCTGTCTATGGGGTCGCACGGAGTCAGGCACGACTGAAGTGACTTAGCAGCAGCAGCAGCAGCAGGGAACTAGATCCCACATGCTGCAACTAAGATCCTGAGCAGCTAAATAAATAAAAATAATAAGTATTTAAAAATAAATAAAGATAAAATCCTTAAGACCTAAACCAGCAACAACAGTTATCTGCAAAAGAAACAGAATGTAATTAACACCAACACCGAACACTGTGGGACAATTACAGAGCTCTGAGAGAACAGGACTATGACAACAGGGACTCTAAACATAACTAAATTACAGCATCAATGTGACAACTGTAAATTTTAAGATTTTTCCTTAGAAATTATAACACTTATATATAATTTTTTGGGAAAAAATAATCAAGGAGCAGGTCTTTTAAATTTTTATGGGAATAAGAGAAAAATACAGAAAACTTGCTCAATATAGCAAAGTAGAAAAGTAAACTATGAAGAAGACAATTTTACTCCCACCCTCACATACCAAAAAAAAAAAAGGGAAACAAACACGTCAAACACAAATACTATAATAGATGTGAATGTATTAAATTTCTCTATAAAGAGACAGCTTGGAAAAGAAAGAAACATCTATGAAGTTACTGTTCATAAGAAAACATCTCAAACAAAAAGTCTCAGCAATATAGAAAATAAAAAGCTGAGAAAATACCTATCTAGAAAACACAAACAAAATTAAGCAGCAGTGGTATTAGGCTGGTGCAAAAGTAACTGTAGTTTTGCATTGTTGAACTTTGCCATTTGATGTTGGAATACACTCTTAAATGTGGTTATGTTATATACCATTTTAATGTACATTTCTCGCTTTGTTTTTCACCAATGACTTATTACTTGCTGTTTATTTTACATTTATTTTAGACTATGGAAATGATGTTAGACAAAAAGCAAATTTGAGTGATTTTTAAAATCGAGTTCCAAATGGGTCGTAAAGCAGCAGAGACAACAAGTAACATCAACAACACATTTGGCCCAGGAACTGCTAACGAATTACAGTGTAGTTCAAGAAGTTTTGCAAATAAGACTAGGGCCCTGAAGCCACGGAGCATAGTGACCGGTCATCAGAAGTTGACAATGACCAACTGAGAGCAACCATCAAAGCTGATTCTCTTACAACTACATGAGAAGCTGCTGAAGAACTCAACGTCAACCATTCTACAGTTGTTTGGCATTTGTAGCAAATTGAAAAGGTAAAAAAGCCCGATAAGTGCGTGGCCTCAAGAGCTGACCAGAAAAAAAAAAAAAAAAAAAAAAACCACCATCATTTTAAAGTGTTGTCTTCTCTTATTCTACGCAACAACAAACCATTTCTCAATCAGATTGTGACCTGCAAGGAAAAGTGGATTTTTTATGAAAACCGGTGACAACCAGCTAAGCAGTTGGACAGAAAAGAAGCTCCAAAGCACTTCCAAAAGCCAAAGTTGCACCAAAAAAAAAAGGGTCATGGTCATTGTTTGGTGGTCTGCTGCCAGTCTTATCCACTATAGCTTTCTGAATCCCAGCAAAACCATTACATCTGAGAAGTATGCTCTGGTTGTGGATGCTCAATAAGTATTTGTTGAATGAATTAATGAAAATTCATCATACAGTGTATCTATTATCCACCAGGTATTGCCTAGTAAATGCTTAAATGGCATTTAGTAAAATGCAGCATTTTTCCTGGAAATCTCCATGTTTAGCAAGTGTGACTACCAGGTAATTCTTATGCTCACTAAACATTAAGAATTGCTAGGTTATAAGAACCAAAATGAATGAAAACCAAGAAACATTGCCTTTAAAGTCAGAAACAGTGCAGCTGTTATAATACTGTTCTGGCATTTCTAATCAATGCAATGAAGCAAGCAAGTGTTGACTTAAAAAACAGTCACAGCCTAAAAGTTGAGAGTTACGCTTTATTTGGTGGGAATTTTTAGGACTTCAAGCCCAGGAGATGAGCATCTCAAGTAATCCTGAGAGAACAGCTAGGCTTGAGGAGGAGAGGGGAGGAGCCAGGTTATATAGAAGTTTTACAACAAATGGCAGGTAGTCTGAACATTAAAAGATTACTGTTAGAGAAACCAGATATTCCAATTTAAGGAATTTAGTGCTTTTCTATGTATGAGAAGATGCAAGAGTCTGGGCTCACTGAAATCATTCATTTGCATTGCAGCAATCCTGGGGCCAGTACCCTGTGTTTTTCACATCCTGAGGTCTCTTGAGCTGACTCCAGGGAGAGGCTGCAATCTGATGGCTACGAGGTCGCAGGTATTCTTCTCCTTCCTGAGTTCCCTTAGGGCTCAGGAATTCACAGTGGAGAACGGAATGGATGATGACTGTGATATCCTTGTTTACTGGCAGAAAATACTCCATTTCTTGGGGCTTCCATCTGCCTGCAATGCAGGAGACCAACCAGGGTTTGATCCCTGGCTCAGGAAGATCCCCTGGAGTAGGAAATGGCAACCCACTCCAGTATGCTTACCTGGAGAATTCCACGGACAGGGGAGCCTGGTGGGCTACAGTCCATGGGGTCACACTTACCTGGAGAATTCCATGGACAGGGGAGCCTGGTGGGCTACAGTCCATGGGTCACAAAGGGTCGGACACAACTGAGCCACTAACACTTTTACTCCATTTCTCAGAAGAGAGGGAGGGAGGGAGAGTGAAAATGTATCATTACCCTCCTCAGGAAGGAAAAGACAATTACATTAATTTGTAAGTGAAATGACTGCCTATTCAAGATAATAAATTGAAAATTTTTAGAATTTAGAGCTTCTCAGGTCTCGCTAGTGGTAAAGAACCTGCCAGTCAACGCAGGAGACATAAGAGATGTGTGTGGGTTCGATCCCTGGGTTGGGAAGATCCCTTGGAGGAGGGCATGGCAACCCACTCCAGTATTCTTGCCTGGAGAATCCCATGGACAGAGGAGCCTGGCAAGCTACAGTCTATGGGGTTGCACAGAGTCGGACACAACTGAAGCAACGTAGCCTATCCTAGAATTTAAGTTGCAAAAGGTGGCTTAGCCAAGCCTAGAATTTAAGTTGCAAAAGGTGGCTAATTCAAGATAAATTATGAATATACCAGCAATAATTGTAAGGGGAAAGTACAGGAAAATGAACATTCATAACAGCAATAAAAACTCAACTATCAAGGATAAACTAAACAGATACTGTACCACACGTGAAGAAAATGACAGAACTGTATTACGTCAATCAGCTATGTAGAGCTCTGTGGCTTTGTGCTATGTTCCAGCTAAGCTGGAAATACACTTCCCAGAGTCCCCTTCCTTGTATGTGTAGTGCCAGCTATAGGAGACTCTGTACATGGAACTTGGAAAGCAGAAGTGAAACAGCAGCCATATTTTTAAATTCTGAAGGTTGGTGCTAGACACTGTGGAGGTTGCACGTGTTGTTGCTGATCTGTCAGCTCACCTTGCTGGCGTGGGCAGGCTAGGCCTGCAGTTCCTTCAACTCCCACAATATCTTCCTTCACCCTCTCCAAGTCCTGGGCCTCTCCTGCAGCTCGCCCACAGCATCGAAACTAAAGCTGGTGAGAGGCCAATGCAAATTGCAATGTCCTTGTTCTCACCCACATCCACCTTCCCTTCCCAACTGTCTAGCTGACATGCTTCAGGCCCAAAAACAGACTCAAAGGCAACTGCCTGCTCTCCCAGCCCCTACAGTTACAGAAGGTCTTTCTCATTCGTTTGCATGCAAAGTAGTTTTGCTTCTTTGATGGAACTTCACTGATAACAAGAGCCAGACCATTTTACTGAGTGGTTTGTAGAAGACAACATGGATGGTATTACTGTCCTCAAATTAATCTATAAATTTAATCCACTTCTAGTCAAAATCATAACAGGAATTTTCTTTTAGCAGCTTCACAGACTGTTTTCAGACTGGCATTCAATCTCAGGTGGCACTAGTGGTAAGAACCTACCTGCCAATGCAGGAGACATAGGAGAAGCAGGTTTGATCCCTAGGTTGGGAAGTGCCCCTGGAGAAGGAAATGGCAACCCACTCTAGTATTCTTGCCTGGAGAATTCCATGGACTGAGGAGCCTGGCAGGCTACAGTCCATTGGGTTGCAAGGATACAACTGAATAGACTTAGCAAGCAAACTTGCAAAAGAAGAGTGATGTGAACACTGAAAGGTGAACACAGAATCTGAGACAGATCAAGTGTGTGTTTGCAGAAGAGGGAAATGTATGTACCATTCCAAATTGGGAAGGAACAATTATTATTGCACTCAAATCCTGTGTCAGTTAGGTTTCTTAAGTACATGGAACAGAAAGCACTCTGGCAATAAAAGCAAAAAGCATTTATTAAAAGGATATTGGGAAATCACAGACTTGCCAGGTTTCAAGAGACAAGTTGCAAACTATGCCTCAAGCACCTCAGAGCACATGACACCAGACACCTGCAGTGAAGACCCCCCTGCCCCTGAATCCAGCTTACATTGCTTAACCCATCACCAGATATTATCACTGGCACTGCTGCTAGTTCTGCCTCATCTGCTGCTGTTATAAAAAAATTCTTGGAGTTCTGTTTCTTTGCTCTCAATACAAAATTCAGAGTTGGGCACTGGCTGGGCCTAGATCACATGCCCATTCCTGAGCTGCAAGGGAGGTTGGAAAAGATAGTATTTGGCCTTTTCAGCATAACTAGTAGAAAGTGGTTCTTTTCTCCTTCTACATGCGTTGGAAGAGGAATCTCAAATATATACTGTACTGAGCAGGATAATGACCAGTCTGCAATGGTAACGGGTTCCATTACAAAAGGTTTTAATTGCTAAGTAGTACTGAAAAGTCAATCATCAGGTGAAACCTGAGATTGGATCATCCGTACAATGCTCGGTTTTATATGGCGGAGTTGTTTAAACAACTTTAGATTTCAAAATGTCACATTCACATGGATTAGAGTGTTATATTAATAATACAGACCATTTCTCTGGTTAAATTAAGAGAGGGAATCAGTTTGACTGACTAGCTGCCTGGAAATTTTCCATGGTCAAGAGAGCTTTTGTAATCACTTTGGTACCAAATTTGGGATATTTACATGAATTTGTAAACAGACTTCTACATAGTCCAGCTGGCTAGACTTTTAGAGGAGCTCAAAAATATTTTAAAAATACTGATAGACACGATTGTATAAAAATGTAAACTGCATGGCAAAGTTAAAGAGTAATACATGAAGGCAATTTTGAAAATTTATGATGGAGAAAGATAAGAAGCCTTACTTTACAAAGAGTTTTTAAGATTAATGAGAAGATGGGACGGTCCAGTGGTTAAGAATCCGCCTTGCAATGCACAGGATGCAGGTGCAGTCCCTGGTCAGGGGGAACTAAGACCCCATATGCCACAGAAAAACCCAGCTCACGTGCCACAGCTACTGAGCCCACGTGCTTTGGAGCCCACACACCACACACAGCTAGCGTTTGTGAGCCACAACGCAAGACCCCATGTAACACAATGAAGACCCTGAGTGCTGCAACTAAGACCTGATGTAGCCAAAGAAAAAAGAAAAAAAGATTAACACAAAGAAAAAATAAGTATCTCAATAATAACGTGGCTATGTCTAAGAAAAGGCAATTTGGAAAAGGAAGAAATACAAAGATCAAGAAAAGTATTAAAATATTTCAACTTTATTGGTAATCAACTGAATTTAATTTAAAACAATGAGATTTCAACCTAAGACTGACAAAAGATCGCTAATGATCTGTTAGTGGTGGGGAAATGATCACTTTATTATAATAGAGTATTAGCAGTTGTATAAATTGGCATAACTTTTCTCAAACAATTTGACAATATGTACCAAAAATGATTAATAAATGAGCAAATACTTTTGACTCAGCATTTCCATTTCTACAAAATTACCCTAAGAAACTAATTAGATATATACAAAGAGTTACACGTGAATGTTCAGCATGGCATTGTTTATAAGGAAAAGTTAGAAACTATGTGTCCAAAATACAGGACTACTGAAATGAATTCCATATTATTATGCAGTCATTAAAAAATACTTATTCCCAATTTATTGACATATTAAATATTAAAATTTTAAAGGTATCCTATAAAATAATACATAAAGTATTACATTTTTGTTAAAAATACGTACATACATGTAAAAAATCTGGGAGACTGTTCATTCGGCTTACATGTGATCATTATTTTTTTCCTTTCTTTGATTTCCCCCAAATTTTCAATATCTATCATGAACACATGGAGAAGGCAATAGCAACCCACTCCAGTACTCTTGCCTGGAAAATCTCATGGACGGAGGAGCCTGGTAGGTTGCAGTCCATGGGGTCGCTAAGCGTTGGGCACGACTAAGCGACTTCACTTTCACTTTTCACTTTCATGCATTGGAGAAGGAAATGGCAACCCACTCCAGTGGTCTTGCCTGGAGAATCCCAGGGATGGGGGAGCCTGGTGGGCTGCCGTCTATGGAGTCGCATGGAGTCGGACACGACTGAAGTGACTTAGCAGCAGCAGCAGCAGCATGATGAACACAAAACCAATAAAACTCCTTTGAAAAGTTAGTTAGAATTAATTAAACTCAGACCACGATGCTAAACTCAGCTTCATAAAAGTGTAATTTTTTAAAATGTAGAAATATATATATAGCATTATAAATGTTAATAAAAATATTAGACTATACATTAATAAACATTAATAAAGTTGTATGTGTGCATGCATGCTGTCACTTCAGTTGTGTCCGACTCTGTGCAACCCTATGGACTGTAGCCTGCCAGGCTTCTCTGTCCACAGGATTCTCCAGGTAAGAATACTGGAGTGGACTGCCATCCCCTCCAGGGTATCTTCCCAACCCACGGACTGAACCTGTGTCTTTTACATCTCCTGCAATGGCAGGCAGGTTCTTTACCACTAGTGCAACCTGGGAAGCTGTAAAGTTGAATGTAAATCTCATAAGTCCAATTGATAGTATAATATAAAAATAATGTATTCACATTTATGTATTGGTTGGCACATGAAAAGTCTATATTAAAGATTTCTATATCTCTAGATGAAATAAATTTATGAAGGTTCCATTAATATTTTAATTAATTTAAAGTATTTAATTAATTATTAATTAATTTAATTAATAGTGTGAAGAATACTTGCTTTGTAGAGAACAGCTATTTTGTTAATGATATTGGACCCTAAAACAATCCTCAAATTCTTTTGTTGTTTAGTCCCTTAGTCGTGTCTGACTCTTTTGTGACCCCCTCATGAACTATCGCCCACCAGGCTCCTCTATCCATGGGATTTCCTGGGCAAGAATACTGGAGTAGGTTGCCATTTCCTTCTTCAAGGGGTCTTCCCAATCCAGGGATTGAACTCTTGTCTCCTGCATTGGCAAGCAGATTCTTTACCACTGAGTCACCAGGGAAACCCCCTCAAATTCTTAGTCATTTGCAAAAATGAAAAAATGAAAATTGTTCTCTAAAGCACAAATATTGAGTTATAGTCTACAGATTCTTCCAGGATTAGGAAATAATGATTTCAAGGTATTCTCAACCAAGAGATACAACCAAAATGCAAAAGAGACCTCCAAGGTCATGAATCCTTTCTATATACCTTAAGATTTATAGCTCCATAAATCATGAATCATTTGTTTCTACTTTGCAAAGTAAGCATTTGACACCTGAATGGATAAAGAAGTCAATGTGTTTAAAGGCTCAGTATATATAAAGTTTATAAAATATTCCTTAAACCAAAGATAACGTCATTATCCACTTAGCTGGATGGAAACTGGGACACACAAAGCTTGAATTAGTGACCAAGCCAGAGAGGTGTCACAGCATCAAACAATATCCCCCTCCTTCAGTAAGCTGTGGCCTGTAAATTAGCCCTAAGGAGAAAGGCGGCCAGTCAGGTGGATGAGTGCGAGGAGAACGTAGGCTGGGCACAGTATACACAAAGGCCTAATAGAACAGCTCTTCTGCCACTCAAACTTTGCTTCCATATGCATTTAATTACAGATTCACTGACAAATCTCATCCCAGAAAGCACACAGAAATAAAAGGTCATCATCCACCTAACTGCAAGTTGCATGAGGTCTCTGTAAAGCCATTTCATTACGTCCATCTTTTTTTACTCACTGAACAATTTTCAACCATCAATAAATATTTAAATGTTACTCACCGTATATTTTACTTGATGAGTTCAGATACAAAAATGATCAGGTAGCTAATGAAGTGTCATGAGCAAAATGAAACAAGAAAAGATCACTTAAAGTATTTAAATGATGATCCAAATTTAAAGTGATCTGAAAAAGAAAAAATTGTTTACAAAATAACTATATAGTAGTTTATGAATAGGAACGGATACACATAATAGGGTAGCACAAATCACATTTTAAATGGAAGGTGTAAGCAACTTGCTCGATGAGAGAGGAATAAAAAGCACACTTGGGTAAACTCCGAAGCAGATCCTTCAGCCCCAGTCAAGCCTTCAGTCTGCAGCCCTGCCAACATCTAGAACTACAACTTTGAGACCCTGAGCAGAACCACCCAGCTAAGTCGCTTCCAAAAGTCCTGGCCCAAAGATACACTGAGGTAGCAACTGTTTACTCTTTTAAGCCTCTAAGCTTCAGGGTAATTTGTTTTGCAGCATGGATAGTCAAAACAGTAGTTTCTCTTTTCAAGAAAGGTATAATTATGGCCCCAGAAACACACAACTTGAACATCTATTCCACTGCAACTCTTGGTGCAGATGTATAGAATAGATTCTGGGTATGAGAAATTTAATAGGTGTACTTCCTCTTACTATCTCTGATTAGAACACTCAGTCCACAGGGTCGCAGAGTCTGATAACGACTAAGCGACTGAACTGAGAACACCCAAGTGTCCCATTTTTCATTTCCCTTCCAGTTTCCCCACTTTCTGCTCCTCCTCCATAAATAGAATGGGCTCTAGAACCTCTTAAACTGTAAAATAGCTTAATGTTTATTTTACATATTCACTTTTGTTGGGCAAGTTCATTACGAGAATTGTAATTTTCTTTTAAACTTGTCATGCATGAAGCTAATGTGCTCAAGGTGTTTAATATGTCATGATACTAATACAAGGGGAAAGCAAGTTAGCAATCCTCAGCCTGTGAACTAAAGATATTTGTAATGATATCTGCCATAACAGCCAGTTACCCAGATCATCAATTTCCATGACTTGCAGGAGACACTTTCTGCAACAGCCAAACTCGACCACACATCATCTCCATTACAGTATAATGCCACCAACTATGGGGCCTTCAGGGCTTCCCAGGTGGCGCTAGTGGTAAAGAACTCGCCTGCTAAACCAGGAGACAAACGAGACACAGGTTCAGTCTCTGGGTCAGAAAGATCCTCTTAAGGACACGGCAACCCACTCCAGCATTCCTGCCTGGAGAATCCAGTGGACAGAGGAGCCTGGCAGGCTACAGTCCATGGGGTCGCACAGAGCCGGACACGACTGAGCGACTAAGCACTTGAGCCGGGAGCGCATTAAGGGCCCTCGAGCCCGGTAAGGATGGCAAGGGGCAACTCAGGCAAGAGCGCCGGCACCCCGCCCAGACCCAAGGAAACGCAAGGGGCGCGGAGCTTAGGTGAAGGCTGGACGCCTATGGGACCTAGAAGGCGCGACAAAGCCGAAGGGCTCCGGGCCACTGCCGGTCGAGCACACTCCACCTGCTCCCCGGTCCCATGCGCCTGCCTCCCTGGCACGCCTTCCCCACCGGGAACCTGGATGTTCTAGACTTTCAGATTCAAGTGGTCCCCGCTTCCGGCCTCCCACCTCAGGACGCAGTTTCGCGGCGTCCATACAGTCCGCTCCTCGCTGAGGACCAAAGGCAACCACTATCTGCTCCGCCTGCTGAAGCAAGCCTGTGACGCGAACGGCGGCCCCGCCCCCCCATGCCCTCTCCACCCTCTTGTCGGTACCATAGAGATGCCCGCCGCAGGCCAGAGCGGCTACATCATCGCCCCACTCCTCGCTACGCCGTTACGGAAGCCGAGAGGACGCCGGGATACTGGTTCCATTCCCCACCGACCGGAACGCTACTTGAGTGTTCATTAGGCGCGAGGGTGGGTATCTAGTGTTACCTCGAAAGTCGTGCTCCCTAAAAGGAGACATTTAGGACAGTGGGGTGGGAAGTGAAAAGTGCCTTATTGGTTTCCATCTTCAACATGAGGATTCGTTTTCGGCTTAGCCGGAGCTGTCCACAGCCCACCCAAGCGGCGGCGGGAAGCGGCGACACATAGTTAACCTCACCAAATGTGGGAAGCGTGGTCTTAGACGCTTGAGCTCGGAGACACCGGCTGTCCGGAATGTATTGAGATGTTTCCGACTTCCTGCAAGGGATCCTTTACGGCGGGCGTAATTTTTCACTCCGCGAGACCGCACGACTTTGCATGCCTGAAGCTCTTTTGTGGCGCTCCACCGCCCCCTTGGGGAGTTCTTGATACTCTGCGTTTGTGCAGTGGACTTAAGGGGCCGCTCCTTGTGGTCGGCAGTGACGAGGCTAGAAGGCTTAATCGTGACTATTAATTCCCTCGAGTCGAAAAAGAGACAACATAAAGGGTAGCTTGACCTTGATTAACTGGGCTGACAAGGTGCAGGTGTTTAGTAGGTCTGACCAGTTCCAACCCGACTCCCTGCTTTGAGAGTGGTGGGTGCTCTCCAAGCACCAAGGAGACATCTAGCTTGACATTTGACCCTAGGAAGTACTGGCCCAAAAGATGGGACTCAAAGAGGAAAATTTCTTACTCCTTCTTACCTACTTTCTCAAAACAAGTGTTGGATGTAGTGCAGGGGCAGCAGTGGGATTGTATCAATACTAATATATAGTTGAAGGAGACGGTAGAAAATAGGAATCTTCCATCTCAAGCAAACTTCTAGGTCTCTCACGGAACCTTAAGGTGTGGCTCAGCTTTTGCTATAGAAGTTTACATTGCTTGACACACTCTTCAGTTCAGTCGCTCAGTCGTGCCCGACTCTTTGCGACCCCGTGAATCGCAGCACGCCAGGCCTCCCTGTCCATCACCAACTCCTGGAGTGCACTCAAACTCACGTCCATTGAGCCGGTGATGCCATGCAGCCATCTCATCCTCTGTCGTCCCCTTTTCCTCCTGCCCCCAATCCCTCCCAGCATCAGAGTCTTTTCCAATGAGTCAACTCTTCGCATGGGGTGGCCAAAGTATTGGAGTTACAGCTTTAGCATCATTCCTTCCAAAGAACACCCAGGGCTGATCTCCTTTACAATGGACTGGTTGGATCTCCTTGCAGTCCAAGGGACTCTCAAGAGTCTTCTCCAACACCACAGCAAAAGCATCAATTCTTCGGCGCTCAGCTTTCTTCACAGTCCAACTCTCACATCCATACATGACTACTGGAAAAACCATAGCCTTGACTAGACAGACCTTTGTTGGCAAAGTAATACCTTGGCTCTGAGCTAATGGGAATGACTCAAGGAGGAAATTATACATATTTTACCTGCACAACTTAAAAGCTTATTAAACATAGTTATGCTGAATACATTAACCACAGTGCTTTTAGTCGTGTTACAGACAGGTTTTTTTTCTGTCTGAATGCAGTAACAATTTGGCATTACCCTTATGGCAGCATGGGTACATGTCTTACTCTAGTCGAGGCTTTCTGGAGTTATTTAGGGACGACATAGATGGTTTCCTGTGACCAAAACGGAACTTAGTTATTTCTGTGGTCAGTCTACTGCCCAAAGGGGCTATTCATTTACACACACTGAGTGTTCACAACATGCCAGACACTATGCTTGTTAATAAGACTATAACTTTATGGGGCTCAAATTCTAGTGGAAGATATAGACCACAAAGAATAAAAATGGTGATGTAAGAGTAGGGGGAAGACCCTCTGAGGGATATTTGTGCTGATACTTGAAGGTGGCAGGGAGCCCAGTGGGAGAGAAACTGAAGAAAGCATTGTGCTCAAATTTCTTACATTGTATCTCCTAACCTGTTACACTCTTGCTTTTTTCGTTGTGTTTTTCTTGTTTCCTCTGTTGCTTCTTCCCTTTTATGTGAAGAGGCTGGTCTTCTCAAGAAATCATAAGTTAATTTTATTTCTTGTTATATTTGGTATAATCCTGAAGTCTTTTTGGAAGTATGGTTTTTTTTTTTTCCCCAATAGACAGGTGCAATAAATAGTACTTTTGGTGAGCTTATTTCTCTTTGGTTTCATGTATTTTGTAGCATAGATCTTTTGAGATATTCAAAACAAATGAAAATATCTGGTAACATGAGACAAATTCAGATAAAATTTAGTCTTAGCTGAAGTGCTCCATTCTTAGCTTGCAGTGATATTGCCCACATTAAGGTTTTTTTTTTTTGAAAGAGCTGATTCTCTTTTCATAGATCTGCTGAAAAATACTTGGAGAGACTAAATAGCAAATGACCAATGCACACAATTCTGCATATTAAAAATAAAAAAAAATCTTGATTAATAGTGAATGCTCCACAAGACAAAACAGCAACAACTCTAAAGTTTTATAAAATTTTCTTCTCAAATCTGAGATACATTGTTCAAGTTTCTTAAATGGTTCTTTATTAATAATATACAAATATATATTTTAAAATTTACAAGTTAGATAAAACACCTCCAAAGTTAGATATCATTTCTCATATAATCATTGTACACAAGTCATGTATATATATAATTTCTCGGCTTTCTAGTAATATTCTACCAATCACTTGAAATAATATCCTCAGGGTTTAATAATATATTGTACTAATTCCATTTTTCACCATTTAGAGTTTGATAGAAGATTGTCAATATCCTGAAGGATTTCAGAGGTTTTTTTCAATGCCACTGATACACTCTTTTCATTAACTTCTTTTAGCAAGGTTTCTGAAGATTTTGGTTTACAACGATCCAAAGACTTTTTGTTTTTCTTGTTAGAAGTCTGGTTTAGGACACCACTATTCTCCAATAACACTAAGTTGCTTAGTTAAGGAGCTTTCCCCCTATACAGAAAACCTAGCCTTCATATTAAAATATTATTTTTCTATTGGGAGGAAGATCTCTTGGATTCATAATAGAGTTGGGATGTCAGAATTTATCAAGTCTATCCCTTATATAAATGAAGAAACTAGTTAGAATATAAGAAGGGGAAAGGAAAAGACAGTATGTATGTCTGTATTTGGATGGAAGTTTGGTGACAGGGAGGAAATAAAAGAATTAAAATCTTAGTAACATTTCTTTAAGGGCTTCCAGGTAGCTAAGAATCTGCCTGCAATGCAGGAGACCGAGGTTCGATCCCTGAGTAGGGCAGATCCCCTGAAGGAAATGGCAACCCACTCCAGTATTCTTGCCTGGGAAATCCCATGGACAGAGGAGCCTAGGGGTCTACAGTCCATGGGGTCGCAAAAGAGTTGAACGTGACTTAGTGACTAAACAACAACATTTCTTTAAGTGATGAAGTGATTTGGGAATGAAAGGGAACAAAGTAGGGGTGAGAGGAATATGAACAATCTGTGCAGGGTATTTTTAAATAACTTAAAACATCTAGAATGAAAATAAATGTGTCCGCTATTTCAGACAATGGCACCCCACTCCAGTACTCTTGCCTGGAAAATCCCATGGACAGAGGAGCCTGGTAGGCTGCAGTCCATGGGGTCATGAAGAGTCGGACATGACTGAACGACTTCCCTTTCACTTTTCACTTTCATGCATTGGAGAAAGAAATGGCAACCCACTCCAGTGTTCTTGCCTGGAGAATCCCAGGGACGGGCGAGCCTGGTGGGCTGCTGTCTATGGGGTCACATAGAGCCAGACACGACTGAAGTGACTTAGCAGCAGCAGCAGCAGCAATTTCAGAGCTACTTTATTTGAATAGGATTACGGAAAAATAAGAGGATAAAAGAAATTTAGATAAGCGGGGTAGGAATGCACAGAACAAAAGGTTTAACAAGAAAAAGAAGTAGGAGTCCAGTCTAAGCTGGTAACAGAGGAAGTTCCTGAACTCACCTCCTCCCACAAACACACTGAATCTACGTTACATACAGAGCAATTCTGTCAGAAATGTAGGAACTACCCAAGTGACTGCTATACACTGAATGAATAAGAAAACATCCGCAATGAAAGAAATGGGTAAGAATGAGACAGGCTTTCACTATAAACCCCACTCTCAGCACAATAGTGGGGAATTCACAATTCCCAGCTTCACTCTGAGGAGTAAAGGGTTTAGACCCAAGATCTAATGCTTCCATTTTTTAAGACTTCCAAGTGTGGGACAGGCCCCTAAAACTCCTAGCTCTGAGCAGACAAACACTCATCTCCCAATCTTTCCCTAAAAGCGGCCTGTCTGCTACTTTAAAAGCTTCTAGGACTTCCCTGGTGGTCCATTGGCCACTCTCCCAATGCAGAGGGCCCGGGCTCCATCCCTAGTTCTACTCAGGGAACTAGATCCCACATGCTGCAACTAAATATCCTACATGCTGCAAAAAAGATCAAAGATCCTGCACGCTGCAACTAAGACCCAGCGCAGACAAATTTTTAAAAAGTTTCTAATTTAGCACACACCTAGGGGCAGAGTATGATCCCCCGCAGAGGAAGGCTGGCAGGTGATATCTCCATATTCCTTCTCTGGCCTGCTCTAGGTTGTTTCTGTCTCCCTGGAAGGAGCTTATACACAATAGAAAAGATCAATGAAAAAAGGCTGGCTTTTTTTTTTTTTTTGCAAAAATAAAATGAACAAAACTTTAGCTAGACTTATCAAGAAAAAAAGAGAGCTCAAATTAGTGAAAGAGGGGAAATTACAACCAATACCATATAATACAAAGGATCATAATATACTATGAACAATTATAGACCAACATATTGGACAACTTAAATGGATGGATTCCTAGAAACATACAACCCACCAAGGATGAATCCAGACCAACTGCTAGTAAGGAAATTGAATCAGTAATCAAACACCTCCCGACACAGATGGTTTCACTGGTGAATTCTACTAAATATTTAAACCAATCATTTCTAAAAAACAGAAGAGGAGAAAATACTTCAAAAACTGATTTTACGAGGCCAGGATTACCCTGATAACCAGAACCAGATAAAGACACTACAAGAAAAGAAAATTACAGGCCAATATCCCTGATGAACACACATGCAAAAGTCCTCAACAAAATATTAGCAAATTGAATACAATAATATATTAAAATGGTCATATACATGATCAAGTAGGATTTATTCCAGGGATACAGGGATGGTTCAACATATGAAAATATGATACACCACATGAAAAATGAAGGACTGAAGTCATATAATCTCAATAGATGTAGAAAAACACTCAACAAACTGGATATAGAGACAATATACTTCAACATAATAAAGATCATATATGATTAGCCCATAGCTAATATAGTCAACAGTGAAAAGTATACCACAACAAAAGATCCTCATGATGCAATGAAGATCCCACATGCTGCAACTAAGACCAGATGCAGCCAAATACAGACATTTTTTAAAAAGAAAAATAAAGTTTATATATATATATATATATATATGTGTGTGTATGTATGTGTGTATATATATATATATATAAAGATATAACTAGTGTTGGTAAGGATGTGGAGAAAAGAGAACCATTGTGTACTCTGGGAGAAATATAAATTGGTACAGCCACTATGGAAAACAGTATGGAAGTTTCCTCAAAAAATTATAGACAGAACTACCATATGATCCAGCAATCCCACTTCTGGGTATATATATCCAAAAGAAATGAAAACAGTCTACTGAAGAGAGATCTGCACTCCTATGTTCATAGTAGTTAAATATGGAAATAACCTATTGTCCATTGTTGGATGAATGGATAAAGATGATTTCCACATATATACACACAATAGAATACTATTCAGCCATCAGAAAGAAGGAAATCCTGCTATTTGCAACAACATGGACCTAGAAGGCATTTTGCTAAGTGAAATAAGTAGAGAAAGACAAATATCAATACTATATGGTGTCACTCATATGTAGAATTTTTTTAAAAAGTCAAACTCAGAGAAACAGAATGCAGAGTAGTAGTTGCCAGGGGCTGGGTGGTGGGGAAAGAGGGAGAAGTTAGTAAAAGCATATAAACTTTCAGCTATAAGATGAATAAAGTCTGAGGATCTAATGTATAACATGATGACTGTAGTTGATAATATTGTGCTGTATGACTGAAGTTTGCTGAGAGGGTGGAAATCAGATGTTCTCATCCGTCTTGTCCCCAAGAAAAAGAGAGGTGGAAGATATGTGAAGTGATGCTTGGGTTAATTAACAAGATAGGGTAATCCTTTCACAATGCGTATGTGGGTCATGTCACTGTGAGGTACTATTTAAATACCTTACAGTTTTTTCAATTATACCTCAATGAAGCTGAAATTTTTAAAAAAATAATAGTAAATAAAAATCATACAGATTTTACAAAAAAAAGAAGTCAGAGACAGTTCTCAGTTATAATGTTAGGACATAATTATATAAGTGTGAAAGTCTCCATATGCTAGCTTAAGCCTACAAGGGAAAGAGAGAAATTGTGCAGGACATTACATTATGCTTAAAGGATACAATTAAACTTCTGTATCTTTTCAAGTTCAGAAGCCACAGACCTGTGCCAAAAAAAAAAAAAAGGTTAATGCCAGTTGTCTGATTCTCTTATATCCACAATATTTCAAATAAGCATAATTAATTTTTTTCATAAAGATTAGAATTTTTAACAGAGAAGAACCTAGAAATTAAGAATTCTCTTTATATTGACTTTATTTAGCCACAGATCACCTTGACTCAACTGATAGTCTTTCACGAGTTAGTGGGCTTCCCCGATAGTACAGTGGTAAAGAATCTGGTTGCCAATGCAGAAGCTGCGGATTCAATCCCTGGGTCATGAAGATCCGCTGGAGGAGGAAACGGCAACCCACTCCAGTATTCTTGCCTGGAAAATTCCATGGACAGAGGAGCCTGGCGGGCTATAGTCCATGGGGTTGCAATGAGTCAGACACAACTGAGGATGCACTCAAGCATGAGTGAGGCAAGTGAATAGAAATCCTCCATCCCAAGGACTTCTGAATTCAGTATAGAGGTTGGAAGGTAATGAGCCTTTCTGGTATAACTCAGTACTGATCTGGCATACCTTCTACTTTCCTCTACAAGGTTTATTCAAACTTTAAAAAACTACTAAAATCTCATCACTGCTATGAAAGAAATGCTCTCTCCTTTGAATTCCTATACCATTATGTTAATTAATCATAAACTTCTTTGTAATGCCTTTTCTTGATCAATTTAACTTTTTAATCTTCACACCTAGATAGTTTCTTTGGAGGAGAAGGGATCTTACACATACAGTAAGACCTCATTTATATGGAACTTTTAGGGAATGGGTGGTCTCTAGAGCTAACTTTTTATACAACTGAATTCGGTGTCCAAACATAACTATTTTCTATTAAATTTCTTCTGGAATAGACTAATCATTTCATTGTTTTCTTAAACGAAGCATACTAAACATTCTTTTCTCTTTGGCTTGAAGGGTTAACATGAACACTGACTCTCACCATGTTCCATAGAAACAGGCACTGGCAACCAGTATTGGGTAGAGGGCTGAATGTGTACAAATCCAGGAGAACCTTTTATGTGTATGTTGCCTTTTCCCTCATCACTAGATGAAACGTGAGCACTGGCACACAACTAGAAAATAGTGTAACTGTACTAGCTCTCTGCAAAATTAATGAGGACATTCACGTCTAAAACATCTCTCTATTCAAGTCACTAGAAAAGTCTTTTCACAGTTCACAAAAGGGTAAAAGACTTGTCTGCTTTACTGACTTTATTATATACAATGGACCTTGTCAGCCTGCACTCTTCCCTTGTACTCCAGCCTATGGATGGAGAATAAGAGAAATATATCATCATTTTAAGCATCTGTAGTAAAGACTTGGATGTGACTTACTCTAAAACCTGCTGACTCTTCATCATTGCAAAACACACACTCCCTCCACTCTTTCACACATGAGAAGCATTTTCTGGGTGTAAGCAACAACACAAACTACCTTTAATGCTGTTGCTCATACGATAAGTCAATCTCTTATGAAATATCTCCTATTTTTTGACAAGTATCCTTATTAAAAAGTCGAACCAGTAAGCTAATAATAGAAGTTGAGTTGGAAAAAAAATACTGAAATACAATTTAGGTAGTTGTTTATTATGTGACCTCTTCTCTTCCTTCAACCCTTTCACTTTTATAAGAAAACAAGAATCACAGTGCAGACGTCTTAGGCTTTGCGAGGGGAATGGAGCTGTTGCATGCACTGTATTTCCCTTCCCCACTCCTCAATTTCTTGTCTCCCCTCTGCTCCGCATTGCTTCCACCCATAACTGCTTTCACCAATCTGTACTTCTCTCAACAGCTCAATTCTCAGTTTGTCTTGACAGCTACCCTCTTCTAAGCTTTCATACAAAAAGGCTAACGTTTTATAAATTTTGACAGCTAAGCAATAATGAAGTAACCAATTTTATAGCCATGCACAATTTCCCTTTCTTCCCAACCATATTTTTTGCTAGCTACTCAGGCAACTTTTCTGTTCCTACATAGCTGAAGAGATGGACCAAAGCTGAATCCTTAAGATATCTGGGTATTCAAATAACTGATTTGATTGTACCTCTTTCTCTAAGTAACTCAGGAAAACGTTATCACCTTAATGTTTATATTCTTCACCACACTATGCTAAGTACCTTACAACTTAAGTTTATTTTTTGGCCACACCACAGGCATGTGGGATCCTCTTCAACCAGGGACTGAACCCACACACCCTGCAGTGGGAAGCATGGTGTCTTCCACTACTGGATGGCCAGGCAAGTCCACAACTTACTTAAATTTAAAGCTTCCTAAATTTTTCCTGGTATCCTCCTTTTGTAATATACCCACAGTGACACTGACTTTCCCAAGGATCTTTGTTTTTGTCATTTTTTCCCCATATAGGAACTTACAATTCTCTGAAGTCTGAATTCCCCTTATAAGATCTATTCCTATCCATCAAAGTCACACTACACCCAAGAAACAAGTGTCTGCTCCACAAAAACGTCTTACTGTCTCCACAAGCCAAAATATCCTTTTTCATTTCTATACTTGCTTCCTCTCTAAATGTCTTAACTCCTTCAAAGCCCAGTTCCAGTCCTCTGCACACAGAAAGGTACACAGGAGGGACTGAAATCTTGCTTTATTTGTTGATTTGTCAATTAATTTGAGGGAGACAATTAATACAATAGAAATTATTTAAAAATCAAGTTTTTCTGAAAGCTTGTTAGTCAACATTTTATTTCCTTTAATATTACTAAAATATTAAAAAAAAAAAAAAAAAACTCTAAAGTTTTCTATAAAGTATCCAGGATGAATTTTTTACACTAAGAGTCACCCATTTTGATATGAAGTTTTCAATGCAGTTTTCTGATCTTTAGATGAAACATACTATGATGAAATGTAATAAATGAGATATCCAATTAAAGATAAATTATTGTCAAGATTTAAGCTATCAAAAAAAAATCATACTGGTTAAATATATTTAAGAGAAAGTTTTCTTGGGGAGAGGATTAGTTGGCTCTTCTACACAGATTAAGTTTAAAATAAATATAAATACCAGCTTTCTTCAGGAACAGAAGATGAAGGATGTATGGGTATTTCTTGCTGACTAATCTGGGTCAGCCTTCTGCACCATGATATTACTGTTGTCACATATCTAGATTGAACACATTAAGAGAGATGTTTGAAAAATGAAAATGTAGAATATTTATAAAAATCTTCAAAAAATTATTAATTTGGGGAAAAAATTCTAAAGTAGGGCTATTTGAAAATTTGTTTTCATTGGTAAAAGAAAAAGGCCAGTTTTTCTCATTCATCAGAAATGATTTACATTCATGATTAATAAAAATGAGATTTAAGAATCAGAACAAAGGTAACACTTAGATTTAATTCAAAGTTCAAATGCCTAAATTCTCCTTTTAGTTTCTAAAGTAAAATGAGTTTCATTAAATTTTATCACGAAAATATCTCTACATATATGACTAAGTGAGTATTTACTTTCTAAAATTTAAACCAGAACACACCTATTAACACACACACATTCATAATTATATATAACTCATTGGATATACAAAGTAAGTATCAAGTTCAATAAAATGAATGATCTGGAATGACTGGCTGAAATAAACAGTATGCTTGCTAAATACAAATTTGCTTATCTTTTTAGGCAAATTATTGAAACTACCAATAAATGTTGGAGCATTTAAATTAAAATGCAATAAATCCCAACAGGAAAATAAATTAAGAGGTAAAACAGCAGTTGTTTTGTGAGGATCCTCAAGTAAAACTGCTGACATGTCAAGAACATCACAAGAAGAATGATTATTATAACAAATTCCATAAGCCAAAAAAGAAAAAGCACACTCATGAAAAAGCTGATTTCAATAATCTTCTCCATTAAAAAAAATTAATTTATTTATTTATCTGCTCTTAGTTTGCATTTGCAGCATGTGGGTTCTAGTTCCCTGACCAGGTCTCAAACCCAGGTCCCCTGCGTTGGAAGCACAGAGCCTTAGCCACTGGCCCACCATGGAACCCCTAATCTTTTCCATTTAAGAATAATCATCAGCTAGTTTATTTCTCTTTATAGAAATATACATAAGTTTAGCTATTTGTGGCTGTAAACTTTATTTCAAATTGGTTAGCGGATTAATGGGCTTCCCAGGTGGCAGAGCGGTTAAGAATCCACCTGCCAATGCAGGAGATGCAGGAGACATGGGTTCGATCCCTGGGTCGGGAAGATCCTCAGGAGTAGGATATAGCAACCCACGTCAGTATTCTTGTCTGGAAAATTCCATGGACAGAGGAGTCTGTAGTGTTACAGTCCATGGGGTTGCAAAGGGTCGGACACAACTGAGCATGCACACGCTATGGGATTAATTAGTTAATTCGTTAACACGGCTGACCACAGTCCAACCTCCATAGCAAGCCAGTTATAACATATTTATTTTGAAAAATCACTAGAATACAAATGGAAATGATTAAAGCTGATCTGATCTATTTAGTTATGCTAGAGGACAATATAATTGTAAATTCTGAAACCTGCTGAAATGACTTCAAGCCACATGGAAAAACTAAAAGTATATATATAATATTTAAATGTTTATAGGCTTCCTCTTGGTCTAAAACTAAGTTAAATAATATAAATGCTTCCTCCATCTAAAAGGAAGTTATTTACTAACATGAAGTTATTTTTTTTAATTGTTTTTCAGTACCTTTCATATGGTCTGGGATGTTGAATTTGAATTAACTGATTTTGTCCATCAGGAAAAGTTAACTTACACCAACCTAAGGTGAGACCTCGATTTACCTGAGGAAACAAGCAGGAGAGGTAAGTTTTATTATTCTAGAATTGAAAAACAAAACAAAACCTCCTTCTTACTTAATTTTCAATTAAAATAAGTAGATGAATCATTAAAACTTTATTTTGACTAACTTAAAAGTTATATTTTACAAGGGATATGGATATTATTTAATCACCACTCTTATATAGGTAATTATCAAAAGAACAAAAATACTAATCCTTTTCTCTATAATGAAGTTATCTTTATAAAAATGAGGATTTGTCATACCTTTCTGATTTTTGATGGGAAATCCAATGAGCTTAGTAAAGCCTCTTGACAGATTTTATACTTCAAAAAATAAACTGAGATAGTGTAGAGAACATCATGTTTTCTTTGTACTATTTCAACAGATTAAAAAAAAAAACTGATAAAGAGAGATTTCAGCCTGAAGTATAATTACCTGTCTCTTTTCAATAAAAGAGCCAAAATTCCAATTCAGGGTTAAAGTAATGCCATCTAAAAAGACAGCATGTACTTTGTCATCTGAGTACGCAAGAAACCTTCCCACGCCGGGCACGAACGATTCTCTCAAAAGCAAAGGCAGCACACTGCCGTCATTTATTCCAGGCACCTAAAACCAGAAAATAAAAACAGCAGGAAACAGAGTTATGCACTAACAAGACTGAAATGATAAATGAACTCTGAGGCAACTTCAGATTCTCATTCAGAAGTTGAATATTGCAGAATCCTTAGACATGTTCTGACTTTTCCGGAAGTGGCTATCCAAGAGTCCATTATAAGCAGATTAAGTTCTAGTATCTTTGGAAAGTCACCATTCTGCTAAACTTTATATAGAAAATAGACAAAGAATAGGAACTACAGCAACACAGAGATTTATAATCAAAGTAGTATAAATACAGAAATCAAGGTCTGAGAATCACTTCCTCCAAGTCAACATTTAAAAAAAAACTTACTTTTACAGTTATGAACATAGAGTAGTGTAATATGTTTTAAAAGAACTGTTTTTACCTACTTCAAATTCAATCAACTCCCCTGCCCTTCCCCCTCTCCTAAGAAAGAAGAAACAAAAACAAACTATATAAAGTAAAAGCATAATACAACAGGCATTTTGTAGTGTTTATTAAGTGGATTTTTTAATAAACCAGTACTAATGTGACAAAGAATTTCTCACATGACTTGGATGAAAGTAATTTGAACTTATAAGTATGTACACAAATAACAAAACGATTAAAAATATCTTGCTTTTAAAATAAGATACCATTTTCCAGCAGCATACACGGTAGTTATGGCTTAAAGAGAGCCTCATCTTGGCACAATGCTGAAGAATTCTGTGAACAAGAAAAATACTTAGACATTTGCAAATATTGTCGTTTTCCAATTCTAGCAACCCATTCTCACTGCTATAGAACTTGAGGCAAGTAACTCATTTCCACAAAAATATGTTTGGACCTCTTTTCTTCCTTAAGCTCCTAAAAGGGATCTACTTATTGTTGCTTCTCTTTGTGCTAATCTTACACAGTTAAGGTTATTCCTCTAATTTTTGGCAATGAAAAGAATCCAAATGGAGAGAATTTTCAGAATTTGCTCTTTTTAAGAAGTGACAGACGCACAGCACGTGAAAGGTATGGTATAGACCAAGGGTGGCGGGGATGTGAATCAACTTCCCTGGAAAATCAAATGACCAATTCCACTCCTTCAAATCTACTTTGGAAGTTGCGTAGACATAAGTCTATAAAAACAATTTAGTTGAACAATCCACTTTCATCCCTCTAGGCACCACAGACTGATTAAGTAATTAAAAAACACATGAGCCAGAGAACCAAGCTACAGTTCGTCTTCTGTTCACTCAGAAATCAAGATCGCTTCTAGGACAATGAAGAAGTATGACGATTTAGAAGTATCATCACACCGTCAGCTTGATCCCAAGGGACAACAACGATGCCTCAAGCACCCAGAGAAAAGGCACATGTTTTCTACTAGCGGTTGCTCACCACATATGGATATTTCTCCATATTTAACTTCAAAGCCAGAAGTACTCTTACAATGACATCGTGAACACTTTATTTTATAAATGATGAGACCAGAAAAGCTGACAGATTTTACTAAAGACATTTCCGCTATACCTATCAATTCTTAACCTTATCCTAAGCACTAGAAAATGCATCATGTTTCTCAGACATACAACACCAAATTCAGCTGAACAGGAAGCACTTACCTGGTTGCCTGTGTAATTAGAGAACACACAGAAAATGGACTTCCTGGCCTATCCGGAGGAAGGTTATTTACTGAGTAAGTTTTCTCTTCTTTCTGAAAATTAGTTTAAAATTAAAAAAAAAAAAAACCTCAATAATGAAGTTTGGCCATTATTACTTAGCTATTTTTTTCTTGAAATATTTATCTACATAGTGACAAGGCAAGCAATTATTTTAACTTAATCAAAAGCCCATAAAAGGTAAATTTTAAAGGTATTTTATGATGCTTTTCTACTTTCCCAATTTTTTTAAAGTCTAAAATTTCTCCTATCAAAAGTCATCTTATATAAAAAGTATAGTCTAATAGCCTATAACTTACTGCTCAATTTAAATCTTGGCTATACTCAAATTAACAAATTAATTTCCCTGTACATTAATAGGAAACCTACTATATAAGTGCCCTTTTCTCTTTAGATATACCCAAAAGGCTATTGTATAAGCTTACAGAACTATTTTAATTGAATGACTATATCATTTTGTCATTAAAATTTTTTTTATTTATTCGGTTGAACCAGGTCTTTGTCACTGCAGGCAGGGCCCTTAGTTGCAGCAGTGTGATCTAGTTCCCTGACCAGGGATCAAACTGCACTGGGAGCACAGGAGTCTTAGCTACTGGACCACCAGAGACGTTCCCCTTTTGTTGTATTTTATTAATGGAAGAACTGCTAGCTTGTGTAAGAGAATATTATTTACAGGCTCAATTTCTTGAATTAGAAAAAAAAATGTTTTTTGTTATTTCTCTGAATAAATAAATATCACAACAGCAACAAGTAACATTTATTAAACAGATACTATGCGCTGGGTGCTATGCTATGTAGTTTGTAAAGGATCATCTCATTTACTCCTCAAAAAAAGCATGAGAGATATGAACCTAATGCTGGAGGGCGAAGTAGCAGTAGAGACCTGAACTAAACCACAAGAGAATGTAGCTCATACTTTACTATCAGTGAGAGAAGATGGGCTTTGAAGTCAGAGCTGGATTCATTTCACAGGTGTGCCACTCACTAAACTACAGTGATGGGCAGGTTAGACAAACTTTTGTTAAGCCTCAGTGCCTACAACCTACGAGACAGGAATACTACCTGCAATCCAGACTGTCCCAAGGATTAATGAAATAATGCATTTACAAAGCATCTGGGACAGAATTTAGTCTACAGTAGGTAGTCAAAAAACAGTCTCCTCGTTTATCCTGGACTATAGACTTGAGTATCTAAGTCTCTACTGGATATCACAAAGACATTTCAGCTTCAACATATCAAAAATGAAATTACCTTCACTTCAAAATCTGCATTTATTCCCCTGCTTCTTGGTTTTCATTATAATCTCAATAGTTTTATACTTAATGTTGGTCTGCCCGGCTAGAATGGAGCTCCGTGAAGGCAGGGGCTTTATCTTTTTGCTGACTTCAGTGTGTGCTGTGCTTAGTCACTCAGCCATGTCTGACTTTTTGTGACCCCCTGGATTGCAGCCCGCCAGGCTCCTCTGTCCGTGGGGATTCTCCAGGCAAGAATACTGGAGGGGGTTTCCACGCCCTCCTCCAAGGGACCTTCCCAACCTCAGCATCTATTAGCACAGTGTGCTAAGTCACATGGTAGGCACCCAAAATATCGCCCTTCAATTATTTATGTTTTTTTCAAATATCACTCGTTTCAGTGTTTCCATTTGATGAGGTCTATGGCAAAAGAATGACTGGTAGTAAAATTATATTAATTCTCTAGACTAAGAAGTAGTAGCAAGAAATGCTATAAGAGATCAAAGCTCCCATATATATATTCAGCATTATTTGGAAACAGCTATCTATCAAAAATCTTCTTGGGCCTCCCTGGTGGTCCAGTGATTAAGACCCCTTGTTTCCACTGCAGGGGGCATAGGTTCAATCCCTGTTTGGGGAAGTTTCCCATGCACACACTGTGGCCAAAAAGAGAAAAAAAATCTTCTTGATCTTATTGACAACATACCTCTTCTGATTCTTCTCGAATGGAATAATATGTAAAATAGTTCCCCAAATAAGCTCCTTCTGATTTGAAAACAGATCCATCTCCAGGATAAATCTCTATTGAGTTCATATGTTTATGGGTAAGTCTAGGGAAAAGAAATAATCATTAAAAAATTTTTTTCTTATTGAGATTAAAACATACATGAAGGCAATTTATAGAAGTCAGGCACCTTATCATCCTGGTATTCCACTGACAGTCACAGTGGCTGGCACAGTAAAGTCACCAAAGCAATGCCTACTGCATAGGAGTTAAATATGACAACTCTAGAACCTAAAAATAATATTATTCTGTAATAATGAAACTAGTAGAATCAATACCTGATTAATCAGATTAGCTATGTGTAAATGGAGCCACCCTAAAAGAAGGTGACTGACTGTACCTGGAGCAGCCAGGTACAATAAAGGTATTGGGTATGTAATGTATAAAAACTCAAGCCAAGTCAATTTATTGAAACATGTATAAAGAATATATTATCAGAAGTGGGTGGATTTAGGTCCCATTTGTTTATTTTTATTTCCATTACGCTAGAAGGTGGATCCAAAAAGATATTGCTGTGATTTACATCAAGAGTGTTCTGCCTATATTTTCCTCTAGGAGTTTTATAGTATATGGTCTTACATTTAGGTCTCTCAATCCATTTTGAGTTATTTTGTATACGGTGTTAGAGAATGTTCTAAGTTCATTCTTCTACATGTTTTCTAGCACCACTTCTTGAAGAAGTGTCTCTTCCATTGCATAGTCTTGCCTTCTTTGTCATAGATTAATTCACCATAGATGCTTAAGTTCATTTCTGGGCTTTCTATGTGTTCTAGTGATCTATGTGTCTGTTTTTGTCAGTACCATACTGCTTTGATTATTGTAGCTTTGTGGTATAGTCTGAAGCCAGGAAGCCTGATTCCTCCAGTTCTGTTTTTCTTTCTCAAGATTGTTTTGGCTATTTGGTGTCTTTTGTGTTTCCATACAAATTTTAAAATTATTTGTTCTAGTTGTGAAAAATGCCATTGTTAATTTGATAGGGATTACACTGAATCTGTAGATTGTCTTGGGTAGTATAGACATTTTAACAATGTTGATTTTTTTAAATCCAAGAACATGTGTGTGTCATCTTCAAATTCTTTCATTCAGTGTCTTATAGTTTTCAGAGCACAGGTCTTCTGTCTCCTTCAGTTCAGTTCAGCACTCAGTTGTGTCTGACTCTTTGAGACCCCATGAATCACAGCACGCCAGGCCTCCCTGTCCATCACCAACTCCCAGAGTTCACCCAAACTGATGTCCATCAAGTTGGTGATGCCATCCAGCCATCTCATCCTCTGTCGTCCCCTTCTCCTTCTGTCCCCAATTCCTCCCAGCATTAGGGTCTTTTCCAATGAGTCAACTCTTAGCATGAAGTGGAGTTTCAGCCTCAGCATCAGGCCTTCCAACGAACACCCAGTACTAATCTCCTTCAGAATGGACTGGTTGGATCTCCTTGCAGTCCAAGGGACTCTCAAGAGTCTTCTCCAACACCACAGTTCAAAAGCATCAATTCTTCGGCACTCAGCCTTCTTCACAGTCCAACTCTCACATCCATAAAAAAACCATAGCCTTGACTAGACAGACTTTTGTTGGCAAAGTAATGTCTCTGCTTTTGAATATGCTATCTAGGTTGGTTATAACTTTCCTTCCAAGGAGTAAGTGTCTTTTAATTTCATGGCTGCAATCACCATCTGCAGTGATTTTGGAGCCCCCGAAATAAAGTCTGACACTGTTTCTACTGTTTCCCCATCTATTTCCCATGAAGTGATGGGACTTAGGTAGGTTTATTCCTAGGTTTATTCTTTTTGATGTGATGATAAATGGGATTGTTTCCTTAACTTCTCTAAATGAAATTTCTCTAAACCTAATTAAACATAAAAGGTTTGCAGAGCAAAGGAAATCATAACCAAAATGAAAAGACAACCTATGGACTGGGAGAAAATATTTGAAAATGATGCTACTGACAAGAGATTAATTTCCAAAATATACTAACAGTTCATGCAGCTCAATATCAAAAAAATAAACAATCAAAAATGGGCAGATCTAAGTAGACATTTCTCCAAAGAAGACATACAGATGGCCAAGAGGCACATGAGAAAATGCTCAAGATTGCTAATTATTAAAGAAATGCAAAACTATAATGGGATATTACCTCACAGCAGTCAGAATGGTAATTATTTAAAAAATGACCACAAATAACAAATGTTGGCAAGGATGTGGAGCAAAGGAACCCTTATACAATGTTGGTGGAAATGTAAATTGGTACAGCCATTATGCAGAACCGTGCAGTGGTTCCTTCAAAAACTAAAAGTAGAGTTACCATATGATACAACAATCCCACTCCTGGGCACATGTCCCAGGAAAAAAGATAAACACACCCCAATGTTCCATGCAACACTATTACAATAGCCAAAACATGGAAGCAACCTAAAAGTCCATCTACAGATGAATGGATAAAGATGCGATCTACCTGTCTATGTATATACAGTGGAATGTTCTTGGAGAAGGCAATGGCCACCCACTCCAGTACTCTTGCCTGGAAAATCCCACGGACGGAGGAGCCTGGTAGGCTGTAGTCCATGGGGTTAATCAGTCATAAAAAAGAATGAAATACTGCCATTTGCAGCAACATGGATGGACCTAGAGATTATCATACTAAGTGACATAAGTCAGACAGAGAAAGACAAATGCCATATTTTTTTCACCTGTATGTGAAATCTGAAAAAGAAAAAAAGATAAAAAGGGACTTATTTATGAAACAGAAATAGACATAGACACAGACATAGAAATAGACACAGACATAGAAAACAAATTTATGGTTACCAAAGGGGAAAGAATCAAGGGGGTGGATAAATTAGGAGTTTAGGACTAATAGATACAAACTACTATAATAAAATAGATAACCAACAGGGACCTATTGTATAGCACAGGGAACTACACCGAATATTTTACAATAAACTATAAGGGCAAAGACTCTGAAAAAGAAAAAATATATACATACTAAAGTATACTGAATCACTTTACAGTACACCTGAAACTAACGTAACATTGTAAACCAACTGTACTTCAATAAAATTATTTTAATAAATTTTTTTTTAAAAAAGAGAGAGAAGGGGGTGGGTTTTCATGCAGGAAAAGGAGAACCCAAAAGAAAAAAACTTCACAAATTTCTTCTAGCATTATTTACAGAAGTGAAACTCTGAATCTAGCCAACACTAAGTACTCCAGTCACTAGAGGTATACTTTGTGGTAGAATAGGGATAATTCTATAGAATAGTTTAGATACAGAGGAGATGGTCAGTGAATATTTGCTGCATGAATGATATCCAAAATCTCTCCTGGGCTAGTGAACTTCTTCCCTAATTCCATGCTCAACAGGCAACCCTCTGATATGTCTAAGATGGCAAGGTCCCTTTTCTTAGAAGGGGTATCCTAAATAACTGGCAAAACATTTCATTCTCAAGCAAAACGAATCCCTCACTGGTTTTGGTGTTGTCACAAAAATCCTGTGATTGTGGTTAATGTGAGTCAGTCACAAAGCCCCTAGGTGCACTATGAGACCTGAAAAACACAGGGCCAACACAGGACAATGGTGGTCCTGGCAAAACTGTATCCTCTTGGGGGAGTCCATCTCCGAGGCCAGTTCTATACCCTCTGTGATATCGCTAAATAGTTCCAAATGTAACAGAAGAGCCTTACCTATAGGTAACACCCTTGTACCAAACCACTTTGACTAGTTCATGGTAGGAATATTCCTCTTCACCAAACTGTTTCTGTGAAAGTGAATCAGAAAAGTTCCACCTGTGAAGGACAAAAATCCAAACTATTAACTCTGGCTGCTTGACAGAATTACCTTTAGAATTCAACAAAACAGTGCTGCTGTAGTAAGACTTATTTCTTGCTTATATTAGATTTTAAAAAAAGTAAAAATACAAAATTACATTAATAAAATTTAAAACTACAGTTGACCCTTGAATAACATGGGGGTGGGGCACTGACGCCAGTTGTAGGGAAAGAGCAAATTAGCCAAGATGGCGTGGTCAGGCTCTCTCGCCCCATGGCCTCTTGCTCTTGTGCCGTTTTGTAAATAAATAATGATTATGTAACAGCTGAGATCATTTATAATGCTGCGCATCAGGAGGTACTTGCTCAGTCACAGGTTACTCTGTGCCGTATGCCTGTGTGAGCTCCACCATGAAAGCCCTGGCTTCTGCTGAATCAGGGTTACACTGGAGTGGCATCATGGTCATGTTATATGAGGTAATGTTATGCCTGTGTTATGGCTACACTATGGTTATGTTATGGCTGCTACTCCAGCTGCTGCATCAGCCAGGAGAGACGCTGTGTTATGCCAGCCAGGAGAGAATAACGTGTCTGCAGTTCGTTCCTACAGCTCCTTAAGTCTTCTTCCAGCCTCTTAGCTCACGCCTTGCCTACCCTGGGTTCAGCAAACAGTGTGAACAGCAAGATCCTGTGCTGTGAACAGGATCAGCAATACACCAGTGCAGTAGGAAACCAAGTACTATTATCTCTGTTTCAAAAACAAAGGAGCTGATAAATGACTCACCCACGGGCAGGAAAAGCTGAAACACTTTGGCTAAAATCAGGACTCAAACCCTAGTTCTGCTGATTCCACAAACTGTGATCTCTAGTCAAACACAAACTCTCCCCCACATTTAGTAACTTAAATATGTAAAAAATAAAAATGCAGGTACTATATTTATTGAAAAAAATCTGCATATAAGTGGACTCACATAGTTCAAATCTGTGTTGTCCAAGAGTCAACTGTAATCTTATTTTTCCACATATTTTCTTAGTATTTTTAATAATCTCATTGTTGAATCTCAGCATAAACATATGTTAAGTTTTACTAACCTTAAAAATTTAGGATTCAAACAGTAAATATTTACTGAAATACTTATGGTGGGCTAGATACTGTGCTACACACACTGTGGATATTACACTCAAGAAAGCAGACATGGGCCCTGCCCTCAGTGGAGAATTTTATCTAGCTCAGATATTAAACAGAAGATACTGAACATAAAGAAAGGAGAACTACTGGATGCTGTGGATTGTATGGGCTTCCCTGATGGCTCAGCGGTAAAGAATCTACCTACAATGCAAGAGACCCAGGAGATGTGGGTTTGATCCCTGGGTTGGGAAGATCCTCTGAAGGAGGAAATGGCAACCCACTCCAGCATTCTCGCCTGGGAAATCCCACGGACAAAGGAGCCTGGTGGGCTATCCACCAAATGGTCACAAGAGTCAGACACAACTGAGCACACACACGCACTTCGGGCTTCTCTGGTGGCTCAGTGGTAAAGAATCTGCCTGCTACACAGGAGATGTGGGTTCAGTCCCTGGGTCAGGAAGATCCCCTGGAGAAGGAAATGGAAACCCACTCCAGTATTCCTGTCTGGGAAATCCCATGGAGAGAGGAGCCTGGCGGGCTACAGTCCATGGGGTCACAAGAGTCAGACACAACCTAGCAACTAAACCACCACCATGTACTGTATACAGTCTAGTCCTATCTAAGAAATAAGGCTTATGCTAAGACCTGGAAATGAGCATAAGTTAGTGAGCTTAGAGTGAGAAAGGGAGTGTTCCAGGCATAGGAAAGAACAGGTGGTAAAAGAAAGGGGTAAAAGAAAGCTTGGGCAAGCATTTGAGGGATGGCGAGAAGTTCAGTTTAGGGATTTCCCTGGTGGTTCAGTGGCTAGGACATCATGCTGCCAATTCAGGGACCTGGGTTCAATCCCTGGTAAGGGAACTAGATCCCATATGCTGCAGCTAAAAAGATTCAGCAAGCCACAACTAAGACCCAGCAGAGCCAAACATACACACACATTAAAGTCCAATTTAGTATAGAGAGAGCAAGGGCAGGAGGGGTGAGGATTACAGATCCAGGAATGGACCAGATAATGGAAGGCCTGTTAAGTCGTGTTTAAGGATAATCAAGTTATTGAGAAATTATTCATTTAGAAGCGTTAATCTCTTTTCATGTATACTAACAATACTGGAATTCCCAATTCTAACTAGATAATCATGACAAGCCTAAAAATAAGTCCTGCATTTTGTTTTTCAGTAACAAACAAGTACTCAGAAAAGGACCTGAGATCATATCCCAATTCTACAAGCACCAGCTGTGAGACTTTGGTCGGGTTAACATTTCCATGTCTCAAGTTCCTCTACAGTGTGGGGGGTGATAATAGTACTTACCTCAAGGGTTGACTATGAGGATGAAACAGCTAAAGTATGACTGCACATCACACAAAGTAGTGGTTTGTGCTATTATCATTATTACTATACTACTATACAGAGTTCATGTTAAAAATCTGTAACCATTAGGTTATTCATCTCTTAGTGATGGTAAAAGGTTTGTACCTAGCCATCCAGAAGTCTCTCCATGTTTATCCCTTTTGAAATGGACATATTCATGTATGCTGCACACGTGCTAAGTCATGTCAGTGTGTCTGACTCTGTGTAACCCTATGGACCATAGCCTGCCAGGCTCCTCTGTCCATAGGATTCTCCAGGCAAGTATACTGGAGTAGGCTGCCATGCTCTCCTCCAGGGGATCTCCCCAACCCAGGGATTGAACCCACATCTCTTATGTCACCTTCACTGGTAGGCAGGAAACCTAGGAAGCTGCCCAGGAAACCCAGACATATTTATACTGAGTTAACCAAAGACAAGGGTATTCTCTGAGGCTATATATGAATAAGGATCATGGACACAAGGATCATGATCACAAACTTGTCAGGTCCATGCTCTAGCAACAGAAGTAACAGGGTCCACTGAGCAGCAGCTGACATGTCTTAGAGCTGGTTCCCACAGAATTCTGTGCCATCACTTACTGCACTTTATCAAGATTTTCGGTGACAGGGATCCCTACTAGACTCTAAGCTCCTAGAGAGCACAGACTCGGTCTTAGTCATCTCTACAGTCTCCGTGCTTAACAAAGTACCTAGTGTAGTATATAAAGGAAGAAATATAAGTAACACATTAGCTAGGGACATTATTTCCTATCTGTTACAAGCAAAGTTTAAGATCAACTGAACTTTCCTTATGCATGGTATCAGATGATTCAGATAGATAAATGATCCTTAGGTGAGGTCTGGTTTTGACAAAAGTGTTAGGACAAATAAATCATTCTTCCATTACCTGTGCAAGTGTGGGGCAGGACAGCTCAGTAACAGGGCCCTGGGAAGAACAGAAACTTCTTTTCCTCGTTCCTCAGAAACATCAGAAGTTAACATTCTCTTCTGGGTGATATCTGCATCAATTCCAGACATACTGCTGATTTTATTATGAAAATGAAGTGCTAAAGACAAAGGGTATTTCCATTCCTCCGGACAGGAGGCCACAGACCAGCACTGCTTTACCCATGTGTATACACATGTGTCTTTCGTACGAGGTGAAGACAGCACCTCCCTCCCTTTGGCTCCATTCACACAACTCTTCCCTGAAGGTTCTTCGGATTTCATGATCTGATGATAAAGTTCATTTTCTTTATTCTTCAGTCTCTGTCCTGATAAACTTCTATGTGTACAGATTTTTCCAGCTTTTTCAACTTGTTTGTCCTTTTTGCCTTTATTATTTATTTCGGACACTTCTATAGATGAGTCTGGCTTCTGGCTTACTTTACACAAAAAATGTACTGTAAATTCATGCTGAGATTTGGGCAGGCAAAGGTATGCGTGACCATCTAAAGATGATACCCTCACAGTGCCACTCTGCATACATGTCATGCCATCACCAGTGTCAAGACTGGGCCATCTCACTTCTGAGACATCAGTCAAGATACGCTGAGACGAGAGGAAAAAAAGGAATGGTATTTTTTGTTAACAGTACACGTTTTCCATCATTTGATACTTAACATATTATGGAAGAAAGCTCTTAAAAGTTTTATCCTTTACCATTTAGAAAGAATGAAAAATGTCAGTCTATATATGGTTTTCCAGAGAACATTTGATATTATTATCTCTCTCAGAAAAGTAGAGACAAAACACACACACACACTGACAAACAGGACAGAAAAGAAAAAGAAAAATCATCTTGATGATTTTTAATGGCAAACATATTCTGATTTAAAGTGTACAATGCATCAGAGATAAACAGATTTGCAGCCCTTCCCCAAAAGTCTATTCTGAAAAGAGAATATAAATGGGAGAAGACCAGCACAACTGTATGAAAAAGCAACCATACCATAAATGGTATGGAACTAGCATAAAAACCATCAACAGAACAATTGAGAGAATACAGAATCAGACTCAACCATATCATAAAATGTTACATATGGTAACATAAGGTTTTCAGAACAAGGGGGTAAAGGGAGAATTAAGTATTTAACAAATGGTACTGAAATTATTCAATAGCATTGGGAAATGCTATCTCAAAGGATTATCACATGGACTAAATAGGATAACATGTATTAAGGTACTTGTCCTACAGAGCTACATCACACACTAAAATAAATTCCAGGTGCCTTAAAAGGTAACAGTAAAAAAAAATCAAATTGCTCAAAGGTAAACTGTTCTGAACCAACAGCAAACAGATTTGTAACAGGTAACAGAGCCTGCTGCATCTTTTCATACAAGACAAGAACAGTGAGTGTCATATAATGGTCTTTTAACCAGTTAAGCTTGCCAAATCACATATTTCATCTTCCATTTACATAAAACCTTAAAACTTACAAAAGCCTTGTAAATTTACAATGCTGTCTGTGTGTACAGATGTTAGTGTGCTAAAATTAAGGGTAGTAGTCACGTCATTTGCAGCAACATGGATGCAGCTAGAGATAGTCACACTAAGTGAAGTAAGCCAGACACAGAAAGACAAATACCATATGACAGCACTTACACGTGGAATCTAAACTGTGGCACAAATGAACCTCTTTACAAAACAGAAACAGACTCACAAACACAGAGATCAGACTTGGTGAGGGAGTGGGGGAGGGATGGACTGACTGGGAATTTGAGGTTGGTAGATGCAAACTATTACATTAGAATGGATAAGCAATGGATACTGCATAGCACAGGGAACCACAGCCAATCTGCTGAGATAAACCATAATGGAATAGAATATTTTTTAAAAAATGTATATATATGTAAACTGAGTTATTTTGCTGTACAGCAGAGGCAGCAAAGACTAACACAATATTGTAAATCAACTATACTTCAATTAAAAGAAATACAAAAAAAGTAAGGCCAGTATTCATTGATGGCAAAGGTGCTTTATAAGGATGATCAGTTAAGACAATTGTTTTCTAGAATTAGACTATCTAATGCAGCATCAGCAGCAAGCTATATAGTTTCAGTGAACTGTTACTCAAAAGATACAGTGGAAAAATGGCCCTGTAAACAAAGTTACTGGCTTACAAATTTTGACTCCTTTGCCATGAGACAATGTAATAGAAAATTACTCAGCAGGCAGGCAAGCATCATGTCTACAGCAGAAAGTGGTTAAGGGCCACAGTCTTCAGAGTCAGATAGACTGGGTTCAGATCCTGACTTTGCCATTTAGAAAAACTGCATGGACAAATTAGGTAAACAGTCTGAGATTTAGTTCTCTCATCTGTAAAAAGGGGCTGATAGTAGTCAATATACCTGTTCTGATTGTTTGAACATCCATTTTGATTAGCAGATACCCATGCCATACTGAAGCTATTAAAATTTTTCTATATCATTCCTAGAACTTGGCTCATAGTAACCCCTCAAGAAATGATGGTAATTATTACTCCTAAAAGTTGAAAATAGAATAAAACGTGTATACCTATAAGTAATTACACATCTCTCCTACATATTAATTACACATAAGCTACTGAAAATGGCCACATAATTTCTTAATTTTGATACCTTCGAGAATCAGGAAATCGCCAATCTATAAAGTTCTGAGTATAATCCTCTGATACAAAAAAGATAAAAAGGAAAAAAGGCACAGAGATACACTATGTAACTTCTGTATCTCAAGGGACAAAATATCAGTTGAAAATATCAGTCTGTTGAAATGTACAGGCCTACGCATTGCACAGCAACATGTCCATGCTCAGGGACATGAAGGAAAAACCTAAATATTAAACTACCAGTTTGCAATCACTTGTCCTTGAATATTTGTTTAAAAAATATTACCGTTTTCATTTCAGAAGGTATGATGCTTTCAGATAAAAAAGGACAGGTAGCAAAAGAGTTACGAAAATCGAGGGCTCCTTGTAACTGCTCCTACAAAAAAAAAAACACCAAGTAATTTAAAAAAATGATTTGAAAATCCATTTAGAATGACAGTAATCCAGAATACTAGCCACTTTCTATATTCTGGACACCTCAACAATATTTTAGTATGAAAAAGAGTAGTTTTTGTGTCATCTTTACTTACTCGATAAGCGCTAATAACAAAGTGTGTCCTTTGGCGAATTCTTTCTGGCTGTTGTAAAGGATGTGCTGAAACAGGAGGTGCCTTTTCAAATAAAAATTCAGAGCCGCAGGGAGAAAGCTGCAATCTGGAACCATCAATATATTGCACTTGCACGGAATCATCTTCATAAAGTACCATTTGCACTTCAGCCGCCATTACTGTGACTGTGGATAAAATGTCCTTCCAAGGCAAAAGGCTGAAGGAAACAGCAAATACGGTAGCACCAACAGTTCTCTTCACGTACAAAAGTTCTATAAAAATAAATGGATGAACATAAGCACAACACGCTGCCACTGAGCTTACTTTTTTGGATGAAAAGTGATGATCTTACCCTGACCTGACCTGAATGCCTTGATTAATCCCGAGGGCTTTACCTCAGTAGTGTGGGAAGATAATTGGGAGGGGGAAGACAGCCCACCAAGTTATAACTGCCCTTATTTTAGTAGCTTTACTTCTGAAGTTTAACTTCTGAAAATTGGATGCTCAGGATCTCACTTCAAATAACAAGCAAATTCCATCTTTGCAAAAAGAATACAGCAAATCAGAGGCTTCCCTGGTGCTCCAGTGGCTAAGACCCCATGTTCTCAATGCAGGGGTCCTGGGTTTGATCTCTGGTCAGGAAACTAGATCCCACATGCTACAAATAAGATCTGCGGCAGTCAAATACATAAATAAATATTTTTAAAAAAGAAAAATGTAGCAAATCATTTGTAGTACATGTAAAAGGCAGGCCAAAAGTAACTATTTGGCCCACTTGAAAATAACACCTGGATTCCTGCCACTAACCTGGCATTATGGAAGTAGCTCCATGTCACAACTCAGAAAGCTAACTAATCACCTAGTGAATTAGATTCATCTTATTCACTGAATTCAATTTCCTCTTCTTTACCTCTAAAATGTCTCTGTATTTTCACCTACGCTTTCCACATAGGTATGATGGAAGGGGAATGAAGGGGTTGGGTTCCATACACACTCTACCAGTTTCTAGCTATAAACTTCAGGTTGGTTGTTTCCTTATTTGTAAAATGGGGGTAGTAACAGGATTGCTGTGAGGATTAAATGAGACAACATATGTAACAGTGCCAGTAGTGTGAATGCTGCTTTGCAGGAGATCAATAAATTTTATAATTCTTTCTAAAACTAACTGCATCCCCTACTAGGACATTATCTCCATCTGTTACCCAGGTGATCAAGTTTCACCTGACCAAAAAAAAAAAAAGAATAGTAACTTTTCATAGATACCACTTTCCCCAGCTTACCTCTGTTTCCTACCAATAAACTTCTCAGGTGTAGTATTCACTCAGTGTCAACTTTCTTTGGTCTTTTTTTTGGCCGAGCTTCGAGGCATGCAAGATCTCAGTTCACTGACAAGAGATCCAACCTAAGCCCCCTGCATTGGGAACATCAGTCTTAATCACTGGACTGCCAGGCAAGTCCCAGCGTCCACTTTCTCTCCCAACAATCTTCAGTGCATTGCAATCCAGCTTTCTCTGTCACCTCACTACTGAAATTGTTTCACAATGGTCACCCCTATCTTCTTACACCCAATGACTTCAGTCTTCATCCTACTAAACTAGCCAATATGTGACAGTGTTTTCTGTCTTTCTTTGCACCAAACTCTCTTCTGCCTTTTATGTAAAAGGGGTGGGGGTGCCATGGTCCCCCCTACCTTGCCTCTATATCTGTTCTTCTTAATAGCTTAACCATTGCTCTTCTTCACCATTTCTTAAATCAAGGGATTCATCAACACCTGACCTTAGTTAGTCCTCATTTTATCTCTTCTTTCTAGATACACTTATGTTGCTTTTATGCCCACCCTTAAAAGGTTTTTATGCCTTTTAAAAAAATCTTACCCATTTCACTGTATGTAATGAGCTACATATGATATAGCCTACAATCTTTGGCAGAGTATGTCAATATATAAATATTAAACCACATGATCTCTCCTGAGGAAATTCACACAACTTTAATCATTCTCTTTCTCTAGAGAACGTCCAAATCTACCTGACCTCTCTCCTGAGCATCCAGCTGCCTCCAGGAGCTCTCTCCATGTCCTGGTTCCACAGATAAATCAAACTCAACATCACTTCCACTCAAGGAAGACTTCTGTTAATACCCTCAAATTCACTTTTATTCTTAACTCCCTCAATGCCAACCTACAAACAGTAGCTAGAAGGACCTTGTAACATAAAAATGAGATTTAACCCCTTCTGACTTAAACCCAGTATTTGCACTTAGAATAAAATCCGGATTCTTAACCACAGCCTATAAAAGCCATACAATCTGCACCTATCTACTTCTTCAATGTCTTCTCCTAACTCTCTCCTTGTTCAGGACACTTTAGCTACATTGGCTTTTTAAATGTTTTTTTAAGAAGCTGTAACACATCGGAGAAGGCAATGGCACCCTACTCCAGTACTCTTGCCTGGAAAAATCCCATGGACGGAGGAGCCTGGTGGGCTGCAGTCCATGGGATCACTAAGAGTCAGACACGACTGAGCGACTTCTCTTTCACTTTTCACTTTCATGCATTGGAGAAGGAAATGGCAACCCACTCCAGTGTTCTTGCCTGGAGAATCCCAGGGACGGGGGAGCCTGGTGGGCTGTCGTCTATGGGGTCGCACAGAGTTGGACACGACTGAAGCGACTTAGCAGCAGCAGCAGCAACGCATCTCAGAACCTTTGCACTGTTCTTTTTGCCTAGCACTTTCCCCAACTCATCACATGACTGGCTCTTTGGCACCATTAATATCTCAGCACAAATATCTAACTTCCTCAAAGGCCTAACCTGACCAGTTAAAAGTTGTTCCCAACCATGACTTTTTATCCATTTCATCGTTTTTCTTCATAACATCTATTACTATCAAAATGGGTTCTATTTATGTACTTGCTTCTTGTCTTTTTTCATGGGGCTTCCCTGGTGGCTCAGATGATAAAGAATCTGATAAAGGAGAACCGCGTTCGATCCCAGGGTCATGGACAGAAACTCAACGAGAGCAGGGACTTCATCTTTCTTACTCACTGTATCCCTGGCATCTAAAACAATACTTGGCCAATAATAATAAGGGTGCAATAACTATTTAATCATAAATATATAAGTAATATATAAGAATATATGAGTGAATTTTAAAATTCTTGCTTCTCCTGAATTTGCAATTTGAGTCAATGGCATCTCAATTTGACTTCTTAGTGTTTCCCTTCACACCCTTGTGACAAGTCCTGTTGATTCTGTATGTCTCTCCCATAAATCTGGCTCTTCCTTTTCTATTGCTGGTCAGCTTTTCCCTCCACTCCTGTAAACCGTCTGGGACCTTTTCCCAGTTTTCCGCCTCTCCAATCCATTTCCAGTATTTCCCTTATTGGTAATTTTCTACAACCCAGACCATACCAACCACTTTACATCACTTTTTTACATACTTGTTAACTGGCAATAAATACTCATAGCATTAAATATATTTATATTGCGGCTATATGTATCCTATATACGTACGAGGTCCACTTGCTATTTCAGAAAAAACAGGTGCAGATACACAGTCGAAAAATATATTTTCTCATACCAACTGGAAAAAGGCCTCTATCTTAAGCCAAGATTTTTTTTCCAACAGCTTATTCTGGTATAATTGTTACTTAGATTATTTAAATAATCAAGCAGACACAAGAAACAGTGAGAATATCTTAAGTTCTTGCCATCATTAATAATAATAATAATCTGCCTCCAACCTACATTTCCAGCGTCATGTCTACTTTGATCAAAAATTTTGTTCTCGACATTAACGGGAACCTCATCAAACGCATATCTACAGGAAAGGCCTCATACAAACAATCAACATCTTCGACTCACACAGCAAGCAGTTCTGAGCTTTAAAGCCGTGGAAACGAGGCCAGTCAATGGCCCTTGTGCTTTAGTTTGCCAAAATACTCGGAGTAGCAGCTTGTGTTCCTGCCTACGACGCTTCTCGAGGAGTATTTATTGAATTTGACAAGTTACCAGCAAGTGATGTTTCTCGATGAAAGAAAAGTCATAACCGAGAGGAATTAAGGCTACAGGGAGGAGGTTTGGCGGTCTCTCAAGTCCGAGTAGCCAGGGACAGCGGCAGCTGCAATCGCGAAGACGAACCGAACGCAAAGAGTGGAAACTCAACCCTTCCCGTACCCTAGGAAACCCGCCCGTTTTACAAAGGAAGACCGGAAGTCCTGCCCTAACTGAGCCCTCCTCTCGCAAAGAAGGGCGGGACCGGAAGTAGGAGAAGTAGGGGCTCTGAGTCCGGAAGTTAGTCGTCTACTCTCAGGTTTTTACTTCCGGTACCCCCCAAGGAGCTGGCCTGGTGCGGACGAGCATTTTGATGCTCTAGCCGAGATAGCTACAGATTTGGAATTTAGTGGAGTGATACTATTTAAATAATCTAAACAATTATACGTCAATAACGCGGTTAAAAAAAAAACTTGACCGAAGATAGAGACCTCTGCTTTCCTAGTTTGATGTTAGAAACTGTCGTTCAACTGTTTGCACCTTTAAAATTTTTGTTTACAACAGCAAATGGACGCGTCTGCTGTATCTTATTGCCACTGAAACAAACATTTGTGGAGAGTCTACTATGTACTAAGCGTGCTCCGTGGATAAAGCAGGGAATGAGATCCAGGGTCGAGGATGGGGGCTAGAGATCAACTGGAAAGAAACAACTAGACAATAATTTAATCACAAGTTTGGTAAGTGTTCCTAAAATAAAGTACAGAGGTCTGTGAGAGTTTTATGTGTGCGAGTCGCTCAATCGTGTCCGACTCTTTGCGACCCCATGGACTGTAGGGCTCCAGGCTCCTGTCAGTGAAATTCTCCAGGCAAGAATACTGGAGTGGGTTGCCATTGCCTTCACCAGAGGATCTTCCCCACCCAGGGATCGACCCAGAGTCTCTTGTATTGCCGGTGGATTCTTTACCGTCTGAGGCACCAGGGAGCCCTGGTGAGAGTTTATAGTGGCGACCTAAACCGCGGTTCCCTGGTGGCTCAGCTGGTAAAGAATCTGCCTGCAATGTGAGAATCTTCCTGGGTTGGGAAGATCCCCTGGAGAAGGGAATGGCTATCCACTCAGGTATTCTGGTCTGGAGAATTCCGTGGAATGTATAGTCTGTGAGGTCGCAGGGTCGGAAACCACTGAGCAACTTTCACTTTAATCCAGGCTGAGGAAATATTTCCACTGAAATCTAAAGAGTAAGTAGGTGTTAGCTAAATACCCTAGAGAGGGAAAGTGTTTCAAGATGAGATTATGGCATATGTTAAGGCCCTGAGGCCCAAAGGAAAAATCTGGCCCCTCCCTTAAAAGTGTTGAAAGCAAGCCAGTTTGTTCTAAGTATGCTTAAAGAGGATAAAAAGGCTCTTCTTGGTGGAGAGAAGCTTGAAACTGGATTACAGAGATACGCAGTACAGGTTTATGAATTATGGACTTTATCTTAAAAGCAGTGGTAAACTATTACAAGGGCTTTAAACAAAGGTGGCAGCACTAAGGGACTGAGAAAAATACAATGCCTTAAATTCATCTCCATTTTAAAAAGTCTGAT
Organism: Bubalus bubalis; assembly: GCF_019923935.1. NCBI lineage: Eukaryota > Metazoa > Chordata > Mammalia > Artiodactyla > Bovidae > Bubalus > Bubalus bubalis. The sequence goes on along the minus strand of NC_059175.1, from coordinate 31,125,575 downwards.
ATGCAAATTGACTTCAGTCTTTTGTCAGGTGTAATAACCTCAGATAACCATGATCTATAACCTCAGTTTTATTACACACTGCCAACTTAGGTCCTATCAAACCCTCATCTTTTCCCCTTCCACTGTGTAAGAACCTCCTATATATAAATTTTGTCTACTACAGAGGGGTTTTGTGGTGCTTTTTGCATTGGATTTTTTTTTTTTTTTTTGCCAATCCAGTACTTTAGAAAAATTCCTGCAAGTGCTGAATGGAGAGTGAATTGAAGGATATGAGAACAATGTGTGGCTCTTTCAAAATGCTTTTGAAAGAGCAACAGCAGAGACGACGTTCAGACTCAAGACTAGACAGTGAGAATGGAGAACACGGTTCCAGTATTTAGATCAACTCTTAAATCTTGGAGATGACTTAACAGTAAGAGTTAAAACAATTCCAGGGGTTTCTGGCTGGGGAAAGTAGAGAGGTGTCAGTGCCCTCAATGAGAGGTGGGTGTTTAGAATAAGTTCAGGGTATAGTATGACATAAATTTTGTGAGACCTCCCAGTGGAAGCAAATTGGTAAAGGTCTAGAATCAGGATATTAGAAATAAATATGGAGGTCAGCAGTGATATTGACCTCCATATTTATTTGAAAGTGATAGCTGCTAATTGAAGCTTTGGGCTGACATGAGAAAAGAATGCTTAGGACTGAGCTTTGAGGAACACCGGTACCAAACCCTGAGAAACAGCACAAAGCTATGGAGGAAGCAAGCCGTTGTATTCTAGATGCCTGCGTGTGTGTATTAGTTGCTCAGTTGTCTTTGCAGCCCACACAGACCAGAGCCCATCACGCTGTCTGTCCATGGAATTCTCCAGGGAAGAATACTGGAGTGAGTTACCCGTGCCCTCCTCCAGGGGATCTTCCCAACCCAGGGATTGAACTCGCATCTCCTGGGCCTCCTGCATTGGCAGGCAGGTTCTTTACCACTAACGCCACTTGGGATGTTTTCAATTTTGGTGTTGACAGTGTCAGATATTGCCTAGAGAATAAGCTAAACAATTAAGTGTTTATTCAATTAAATGGCACGGATGTCATCATTGACTGTAATAAGGGCTGTTGTATATACTAGTGGCAGAATATACAGTGGGTTTGAAGAGCAAATAGGTAAGAAAATGGAAAAAAAAAAAAGAATACTTGGGAAGTCTAATGAGGAAGCAGAGACAGGACTGTTATTGGGGAGAAATGTGAGGACCAGATTTCTTTTGATGAGAGGAATGGCATATTCAAACTCATGCAAAGGTCCAATGGAGAAATATTTTTTAAAAAAATACAGACCAAGTAACAACAGTTTGTGAGAGTGAGAGGGCATGGAGTTCAAGCACATGTTGAAAAACTGTTCTTTAATAATAGGAGGGATACTTCCTATAGAGGAAGAGGAGGGATGACGTGTATTTAGATGCATTTGTGAACATCTCTTGTGACCTTTTTTCTTTCTGTGAAGCAAATCATCAGGGAATAAATAGGCAGACAGAGTAGACAGGGTTTGAATTGAGCAAGAGAATGAAGAAACACAGATTACTGGCAGCCTAAATGAAGGTGACTGGATTTACAGTAGTACAAACCTAACAGAAAATGGCCTCCCACAGCCTGGATGCAGAGCAGTGTCCAGTCCATCCCGGGCCGGCATTTTGCTAGGCTGACACGATACAGCAGTAGTGTATATGCCCTTAAATGATTTCTATCTGCTAAGGTCTAGTCAGCTAAAGACCACTGGGCTCAAGCCTGTAGTCTGACAAAATATTCGATGTGTAAGCAAGAAAGTATACTTCAAATGAGACTCTCCACAAGGGGAGGAGGGCATCTTCGTTTTAAGGTCTGGGTTCCTGCTGAGGAATTCTGAGGAAGCTCTAAGGGGAGAGAGACCAGTTCCTGGTTGGATGCTCTTTCTGTAGCAGGATTAGCAACAGGGTTTAGCTAAGGGACTGGCTGCTATCCTGAGGTGAGGACAGTTTAGCAACTGGGTATCCCCAAAAAGATGGATGAGAACTGCAAAGCAGGTCTGAAAGCATCAGTGATAACAAAGCCCTGGTCTCACACACACACTGGGGGTTATGACCTTGGGAAAAACGTTGTCTATTAAGCTGCAGCTGGCTTTATCTGTGTCTCACTTCCCAGCTTGATTAACAGGCAGGGCTGCTGCTTTTTCAGTTTAAGCCAATTTTCAGTCCTTCAGCCCCACAGTTTTTTACTCTTTACACCAATATGACAATTTAAAAAAACAATGACAACTTAATCCATACCCTACTATCCTCATGACAGATAAGAGTGAATAATATACCTAATCATACAATTCCCCTGCTTTCTGACGGCATCCAGGCTAGAGCAAATCTCCAGTTTCTTAGGCCCTCTCCCAAATTATCCAATCAAAGCACCAATCCTATATAGGTTCTTTTGAACACTCTTATTGACATAATGGCAACCAACTCCAGTGTTCTTGCCTGGAGAATCCCAGGGACGGGGAGCCTGGTGGTCTGCTGTCTATGGGGTTGCACAGAGTCGTACACAACGGAAGTGACTTAGCAACAGTTCCCCATGGTGGATATTCTGCCTCTCGACAAGTACTAAACTCAACATATTCAGGTACAGGTGTGGCCCTGGTAGTCTCTGGCTGCAGGGCACTGACAATACAGACAGAGGGTCTGAGTTAATGACACGACTTCCAGGACTATTTGCACTTTGTTACAAGACTAACATTCACTAGCACCTTTGTGTCCTTGTTCATTCAAGATTTGTACTAATAATCCCTGTTACAAAAGATGTACGGATCTGTAGTTCTGTGGAAGACGTGGCAATCCTAAAGGCCACCTCTTCCTTTCAGTATTTAAAACATGTCCACACGTTCCTTGAAGGCCTCCTATCTGATATGGCTTTTTAGCGAGCTATTCAGAACCCAGAGAGACTGTAGCAGAAGCAGTGCTGCTTGCAGCTTCTGAATGCAGCTTCTTCCTGGGTCTTTGTAATGCCCCCTCTTAACCAGCTGCCATGTTGTGAGAAGTCTAAGCCACGTGGACAGGCCAGGTGTAGGTGCTTCACGTCAAGGATGGCCTCAGCCCAGTCATCAGCCATGTGCATGAAGACAACTCTAAAAGATTACAGCAGCCAGCTGTTCCAGCCATCCATCCCTAGACCTTACTTTTCCCAAATGTTGCAGACTAGAAAAATAGTACCCCCTCTTGTACCCTGTCCAAATTCCTCTTCATGTGACAATTTAAAAAAACAATGACAACTTAATCCATACCCTACTATCCTCATGACAGATAAGACTGAATAATATACCTAATCATACAATTCCCCTGCTTTCTGACGGGGAAACACGAGCATGATAAAATGGTTATAGTCTGGCCGGTTATTTAAGTAGCACCAGTAACTGGAACATACTGATCCTATTGCTAGCTGTTGTAAGCATAGCATATTGGTAACATTTAGTAGATAAAACTGGGTGGTTATTCACTGAGTAACTGCACAAAGTTTAAAGTATATTCAGTGAGCACATTCCTGGCCCCAGCCTAACGTCCAGCCTTTTTCCTACACACCCTTCCCCTCATCCCTGAGAGTCATTCACAGTGAGCACAACCTTCAGAGAGCTTCAGATTGAGGCAATAGCCACCATTTTGAAAAAAATTCTATTACAAATTTCAAAAACCCCAATTACATATATACTTGCCTTTTACAATAAGAACACTAACAGTTTACATTTCATAATTGCTAGTTTTTCCAAGTAGATGTGAATGTTTATTGAAACTCATTTCAACAGACATTGAATATCTTCTATCCTAGCAGTTTGATTTCAAATCTTAATTTTATGATGTCATGTAAAAAAATTCAACAGAAATTCTTTAGAATTCCAGGATACTACTCCAAAAACTTAGAGGAAACAAAACTATTTATATTTTATTTTTAAAGTCTAATTTTAATCCAGACCAAACAAACAAGCCAAAAAGTGAGAAAGCTAATTGAATTAGCAGACACAGATGTACCAAATGTAAAACAGTGGGTTATTAACAGAACTATTTACATGCATATTTACAAGAAATCTTTTTGTACATAAGTTTTAGTTAGTTGGAAAAAGATTTTTGACATAGGTAAAAATATTACTAAGGTAGGGCTGAGGTGGTACCACATTATAGTAAAAGTATTAGAAAAGTGGTTCAAGGTTTATCAATTATAAAGCAGATGAAAACTTGAGTGACAAAGACCTAGTAAAATTCTCTAGTAAAAAAGTCAATGCAACTTATGCTATAAAACAAAAATGAGAAAGCCATATAAATGAAGCAGAATAATATTCTAGTAGAGTAATGAGGTTAGGTTAAAAAAAAAATTCTAGAACTGCAAAAAATCTTCAGTGAAGATCTTGTTTAGTTGGGAGTTCTTTTTTTTTAAATGCCATTTTAAAAGCCCTTGGTATCAAATAGCATCTGGACATGTAAATCAGTTGTTAATGACATTTCTAAGACTTCAAATCCTAAAGATATTTGTGACTGTGATTCATATTTGAAACTCAATTCATTGAGACTAAATGTAAAACTAAGTGAAAGCTATAATAATCATATCTAAGAAAGGATGCTACATTTTGCAGTTATATGTATTTCCAGGCTAAGAATTTTTCCCTCAAGAGAAGTAGAATGTAAGGATAAGCTACTAACCAGCTAGCAAAATTTACTTTCAACATTTTTCATTTTTTTCAAAATCGATTTTATTGCAGCCAAAACAGTGGAATTAACTGTACATAATAAACTATTATATATATATACACATTTTAAGTTATAGGGAATAAAGTTTATTTTGGCAGAGAGTGTTAAACAAAATTAAAGTTGCATACATTAGTATCATAACTCAACATCCTTAATTTGGTATAAGTGTGACACATTTTCTTGCTTTCCTGTGTTCTGCTAAATCACCATAACCTGAACTGCTTTATAAAACGGATACGCTGAAATTTAACTTTACTGTTTTCGCTTACGCTCTGATTCCAAACAAAACTTTTCATAAGCTTCTTCTATCTCTGGGTCCATCTCATCATCAATATCATCCAAGTACCTGTGAAAGCAGCACAGATGAGGTTTATTTATTTATTTTTTAATTCAGAAAATGTCTAAGATACTAAGTCATGAAAGTGTGTATCTCCCCACCCCCATGACCCTTTCCACCAACACGTGACAAATTATTTTGCCAGTCCTACCAATTGCTGATGGGTCTTTCTCCTCCTTCCCTCATTTCTAGTACAAGGCCACATACTGAAATGCCACAGGTTCATTAGGGCAAAGAGAATATAACACTTACCAAGCTAAACTGTAGAGGATAACCTGACATTTAATGGCAAGGACAACTTTCAATTTCCACTGGTGCTCTCAGCAGGGTTGAACCTTCCTAACTGTGCTTGGAAGCACATCCCTGTATTTTTCTCTATTAAGCTAGTATATAAAAGTATGACACTATCAGAAAATCAGACTTATATTTAAAATGTCACTACCTGGAGAAAGAATAAATGTGATTCTTTTTTTTTTTTTTTAAACCTACAATACATGAGATGGGATAAGAAAAACTGAAGTCATGGATTTATTTCTGCCCTCTGCTTATGAATGAAATTCACATGAATTGTTAACAGAACTGGGACTAAACCTCAAGTTCATGGTCCTTCTATATACAAATGTAGTATGATCTAATGATAAGTGAGCAATACAATAAAAGTTTCTTTTGTCATAAAGAATGGCAGGTAAAGATTGAGATATGGGATACAGGACTATATATGTCTTATATGTCTCAGTCCAAACATTTTCATATAGTTATCTGTATTTTAACTTTAATCCCTTAACAGCCAAGCTTTGAGACTTTTACTGTGTGCCAGGTAGCTACTCCAAGTTGTTTATGTATCTCATTTAGGTCTCAAAAAAATTCAAGGAGGGGTACTACTATTCCTATTCAATAGATGGAGAAAAAGGCATAGAACTTGCCCAAGATCTTATAGTATTAAAGTTAATAGAATCTGTTTTATAAAAACTGTTTGAATATGCTACATTAATAGTTTTTTCACCTTAACTATATTTAATTTTCAGTCATATTGTTTTCTCTAATATGATTTTCTGAAAATTTCTAGTAAATAACTACTACATATATACTACTTTAACATCATTAAATCAAAATGCACATTCTTTCATCATTCTTTTCTAGTCTATAAACTCCATCCACAAACTATGGCCACAGGAATTCACAAAGAAAGCAGCTAAAGATGGGAATTTTCTGGCAGTTCAGTTTTGAGGACTCCATACTTCCACTGCAGGGGGGGGATGGGTTCAATCCCTGCAGGGGAACTAAGATCTCGCCTGCAATCTGCATCACATGGCCAAACAGAAAAATAAAAACAAAAATCCAAAAAAAACCCAAACCCTCAAAACAAAAAAAGGATCTGAAGAACTTACGGATCACCACCCCCTGATAAATCTGTTCCATTTTCTTCATAATCTGGAAAAAAGTCTTCTCTTTCAAGTAACTCTTGATATTTCTCTTGGTAATCTATAAAAAATAAAAAATTTTAATACTGAAAAATATTTGTATGAAATGGCCAAGTTACCCCTAAATTTTGTTTTTAATATTATGATTTTTAAGTAGATACATTTAAATAGCAGTTAAGGTTCCATTTACATATTTAAGAATCTTTTACACAACTTACATTCTAACTGGTTTGCTTTATCTCTCCCCTGTACACCATGTGCTCATAAATTATACAATTGACCCTTATTGGTCACTGACCTTCCACACTCTCAAAAATCCATATGTAACTTAGTTGGCCCTCCTTATACACGGTTCCTTTGCATTTGCCGATTTAGCTAACCCTACCTAAGTACTGTAGTACATATTTAGTGAAAAAAATCACATAGACACAGACCTGTGCAGTTCAGAGGTGAACAGTATAATATTCCTCTAAATATATGATGGGACTCAAAGCCACTATGAACATATCAGAGTACACTTCACAACCATGTGTGTGCTGTTTACATTCTCTGTTTCTGTCCATCAGAAAAGATACTGTCCTAACTTGTTTCTTCCATAGTGCTGTTTGTCCTTCCACAAAGAGGGATTTCAATTGAACCTCCTAGCTTCTGGCTCCATTATTCCTCAGCTATCTGGCTAGCAGTAAGAGCCATCATTGCTCAAAGTTTCTCAGAGGAGGCTAACCTAGCAAATGTTCTGAGTAGAGGAGATTTTCTTTTCTTCCCTCTCCTTAGAGACAGATGGAAGGTGGATACCTGGTAAGTGTTTCAGCTATACCAACTTTCCCCTCGGAGAAGGCAATGGCACCCCACTCCAGTACTCTTGCCTGGAAAATCCCATGGGTGGAGGAGCCTGGTGGGCTACAGTCCATAGGGTCGCTGGGAGGCAGGCAGGACTGAGCGACTTCACTTTCACTTTTCACTTTCATGCACTGGAGAAGGAAATGGCAATCCACTCCAGTATTCTTGCCTGGAGAATCCCAGGGACAGAGGAGCCTAGTGGGCTGCCATCTGTGGGGTCGCACAGAGTCGGACACGACTGAAGTGACTTAGCAGTAACAGCAACTTTCCGTTGGTTGGGCTTCTAAGTAAGAAGGTGGTATTATGGCTCTCTATCTGCCAATGTCTTAGGCAGAGTTACTGAGTATCTTTTAAGATGAACAAGTATGTATAAAGCCCTTACCCCTTATTAGTAAAATGGGTCAGTGTATATTAGAACTAGTTATCTTACAGTCAGTTTCTTGTGAACAGCTACCTCAAATTTCAAGACGATAATATAATTACATTAAACTTGACAGAGACCATGTTTTTCCAAGATTGTCAGTCTCTATAAAACTAATTCCAGTTCAAAGGGCTAGTGATATTTTTGATATCCAATCTTGGTATGTGAGATAATTTTAACTATAAGACGGTCCTGCAATAAATAAAGCAACAGATAAAACACTCTTAAATGTATGAATGAGTTCACATTTACTCACTCACTCATACACACACCCGCTCATGTTACCAGATGACATAACTCTTACAGCTGGGAGGCTGGTAGACCAAGCAGTCTTAGGAACAAAGAGCTTGGATTTTAAAACCCACAGACGGTCAGAAGGCAAGGTCTTGAGTCCACGTGAAACAGGGAGATGGAATTCATGCCCACATCCATCTCACCTACACAAACCCAGGACAAAGAACTGGTATTTCAAGCAAAAGGTGAACCAAGAAAAAAATGAAAAACCTCAGTTATAGAGGGAGATGGCAAAGAAGCTTGGCTGTCCCTGGCTGCATTTGGAATCAGGAGAGAAGTACTATGAAGAAACTGGTTCCCTAGATAATTTTTTAAAATTATTTTTAATTGAAGGATAATTCCCCAGAGAATTTTTAACAATGGGTATGCATTTCAAATTACTATTATCCACATAAAGAATCTCTATGACAAGAAAATAAAAATTTTCTTATTTTCCAAACCAGTGTTACCCCTGCGGCTCCTGACACAGCAAATACAAACTCCCCTTTGGATACATGTTCCTATAATCCAAGTCACAAGGCTTTTTCATAAAGAAAAACAGGCAGTAGTTAGAATGCTAGAGCAGTCATGAAAGGGCCATAATATATGTAACTTCAAATGATTTAAGGAAAAAGAGTGAATGTGGAAAGAACAAATTATAAATAGAAAACACTGTTAACCAAAGAGGTACATCTGAGCAAAAGGCAGATGGGTGTTCTTTCCACTGTTTTTACTTTTGTAGCTTTACAATAAGTTTGAAAACATTTCAAAAGTTTAAGAAAGCTAAATTATGAGATTGCAAAAAATATCACAATATAAAGAAGTAATTTTGTATATGACAGAAGTTAACAGTAGGGTTAGAATTAAAATATGAAGCAAAACTAAGCATATTTAGAATAATGAGAAAAAAGGCCTTGAAACTTTAAGATCAAGATACTTTGAACAAAATTCAGAAACAAAACTATTTGAAAACTAAAATGAATTTCCAGAGTCACCAGAAATAAGTAGCAAAGTCAGATTAGACAAAAAGGAAGATCAAAGAACCAAAATGAATCAAGGCAGCTTCAAGGAATAAGGGGAAGAAGGAAAATCTGTCTTACCAGACACAGCAAGATTTACACTATGTTAGAATAACTAAGAATGCAGTATTGGGACTACCTGGTGGTCCAGTGGTTAAGAATCCACCTGCCAATGTAGGAGACACAGGTTTGTTCCCTGGTCCAGGAAGATCCCACATGCTACGGAGCAACTAAACCTGTGTGTTCTAGAACCCCTGAGCCATCAGACAAGCCACCGCTCCCCGCAACTAGAGAAAGCCTATGCAGCAACAAAGACCCAGCAGAGCCAGAAAATAAATAAAATTTTAAAATGCAGTATTGATGTCAAGACAAACGAAGATCCACAGACGCAGGAGTAAGACCAATTTATAGGCGTCACAAGGTACACAGAGGGATATTTTATCCAAGAGAGGAAGCATCATCTGTGCTGAAATGAGAAACTATAGAATATTTAATTCCTACCATATCTCACATACAAGAGTTAGCCAGATGGATTAAACAAACAGGGTTTAGAAAACAATAGAATTTGACTGTAGTAAGGAAACTAAGTCATAGACACACTAAGACTCTAACACTCAAAGCTTCTACGTAAGACAAAAAAATGCAAAGATAGCACATACTGGGAGAAACTAAGGATCACTTTCCAGACCATGTAAGTAATTACAAATCAGTAAGAAAAACAAATGATTCAATAGAGATATGTGAAAAGGACACAAGCAGGTGATTCTCAAAGAAATCAAAAGGTTAATAAAAACAAAACAGAAACCAGAAAAAGAGGTCTGGTGCAAGAAAAATAAGTCTGGTAATATTAAGTGTTACCAACAATGGGAAACAGGAACTTTCATATGCTGCTGGTGGGAATATCAAGCTGTATAATCATGACGGAAAGCAGATTAGCAACATCTAGTGAAGCTGAAGATGTATATCGCCTATAATCTAACAATTCTACTTCCTTACCCTACGGAAATTTCTCTATATGCACAGATTCTTAAAGGTTTGTTTGCATGGTATTATGGGTAGTAATAAGTATGAACCACCCCCCCCTTGTAAAAAAACGGGGGGGGCCCCCCCAATGGGGATGGAATCTATAAATTATGGTTTACTCTCAGTAGATTATCATTTGGCATTTATATATCTCAACACAAACACACACCAAAAATACTGAGTAAAAAAATAAGCTGCAAAAAGACATGCACAATAAAGTACCTTTTAGGTTAATACTACTGTGTATGGTTAATACCTATAACTTACAGAAATATGAAGTAAAAAGACAACACAATGACACCAATGTCAGGATAGTAAGTATCCTAGGAGGGAAATTATGGAAGGATTGGACTTGAGGGTGAAAGATCAATTACAGTAACAGAAAATGGCTTAGTAGTATCTATACAGTTTTATTTCTTGGAAAAGACCCAAGATATATAATGATATAGTGAAACTGGTTTATCTTGACAGTGAATCAAACTGGCCAGTTTTTTGGTGGCCAGTTTTGAAATACTCAACAATATAAAAACCACCAAAGAGGTCAAAAGAACTGCTTAACTTTTCAACTTTAAATTGTACTTATGTCTGTAATTCATAATTTAAAGTTGAGAAGTTAAGTTCTTTTGACCTCTGTGCTAGAGGCAGAGGACAGTCAGTGTCTGCAATCCAGAGGAAACAAATGAGAAAATTCTGATAAGCTGGCTGTTAAAGTTGTACTAAGTGGGAAAATTTTCTGTTGCTCACAGTTCAGTTCTGTTTACCACAATTAAAGCAATCATTTTACAAATGGCCCTTTTCTGGAAGGAGAAGTGTGCACAGATTTAGATTTTCATTAACTGACCCAACTATTAATAAAATCCACAATTCTTAGTATCTGCAAGTATTAACCTGTACCAATGAAAGCTGCCGACTACACAGTGAACTAGAACCATCCTTCCCTTTCATTCTAACTACCTGAAAGTTTACAGTATTAAAAATAAAAGTATTAGAGAAAAGATAAAAATGGTTGCATTTAATTGAGGGATTCTTCCAATCCTTCACTGTTAAGGTGACAAGGTACTATATACTGAATCAGATGTTCAATCTGAAGTGGTTCCAAACAGTAACTCTGAGAATATTCTAGTGAGACAGAACTTTACCCTATATTTTACAATGATGTGAATTCTTAAAAAAGCTACAACTTCATGCCGGTGAGGGTATGGTTTTCTGTAATTCAATATCTTACCAATAAATGGGCAGAAAATGGCTGAGACGACATACCTGGATCAGCTGCAGTGAAAGGAACACCATCAGATGTATAAAATGTTGGCTCATTCTAGGAGGAATCAAGAGTGATTAAAATGTTATTTCAGAATTGATTTTTTAAAAGCACATTAATAGAACACGGCTGAGGTCACTCAACTGTAACTGATGATGCAATAACAAGCAAAACACTTCGTAGCAGCCATTTCCATTTCACTGCAAAAGTCTACAGTCTTTAGATGACTGTTTCCTTGTCTCCAGTTCCTATGTCTAACCCTGTCTACTTCCTGTCACACTCTAAGTGACTTGGTCTGTTGTGCATTGTGATTTAAAGTCAACTGATTTTTAGCTGTGGTTCCCACCACCATTTTTTCTTTAAAGCCATCTCCAAGACTGGATTATAATAAAAGCATTCCTCCAAGGTTTCTTTATGCCTATCTTATTGAGAGCTTCAGAGCATCACTGGCCTGGTAACGATTTTCATTTTCTTAATTTACTACAAAATGCCAGTAAAAGTTTGAAACACAGATCTTTGATCATGAATTCTCTGGAAAAACTGCTTCAAGGAATTCCTACATTCAGCTAAGTGCAAGCCAAGCCTTATCAATTTCCCTTGCCTTTAAATGGCTATTTCTCTAGTCTACCCTTTCACTAAGGATTCCATGGCTGCCATGTGACCCTAAGTCAGTGAAGAACTGTTATATTAAATTCTGCTTTATGTAACTTATCTACAAATTACCAGAATCTGAATTCAAGCAATAACCAAACTTAAAATGCATCCACTGGCATACCATAAAATAATTAGGATCATTTTCAGGTGTTGCTTCCCTGTATGTTGAAGCTGCATGGACTCTACCCCAGTTACTTGACCGGAGTTCTACAAGCTTCAAAAGCATCTGTTTTACATCTCTGCAGACAAAAGTTAAAAATGAGTTAAGGTGAGCAAGTGTTATTCTCTAATATATCACAGATGCTTAAAACTTTGTTTAAAAAATTTAACATGCATTGATTTTCTAGACATTTCCTATAATGAAACAAATTTATCTCCTTTAAAAAATGAATATCACTCCTTTATTATACTGATCTGGAAAAAAAAATTTGGTACAGTTATGCTCAAATGAGTTGTGGGTCCAAGTGGCAGGCCAAGCAACTGGAACAAGATTCAGAAATCAGGGCACAATGAAAGACATACTTGGACTTGATCAAGAGACATTTCACTGCCATAAAATAAGGAGGGGAGGAATTCTAACTTACATCAAAGCATGAACTCCTTATACTTTAGAAGTTAAGGAGCTTATCCCATGATGGTGTAAGGAATGGCTTATTTTGTGATGACCACATGTGGTAATATTGAAACTGCCACCAGAAACCCCAGAATGTTTTTAATTATATAACTTTTTGTAAAAATAAAAACACAGAAACATTCAGGATCAATCCCAATCTCCTGGAGCCAGGGAAGAAATATTTCTTTGAATCATCACAGGTTACATTCATTTCCCACTGTAATGACTAGAGCCATGCAGTCACTTGACTACAGGATAGTACAGGACTGGCCCCTAGAAACACAAATAGGCTCTCCTGCCTCCCCTCATTGCTCACACCTTAACATGGCTACCCTACCATTATTCAAACAAGGCCTTGTAATAAACAAAGCATTGACAAATGCCCCTGAATTACTACCTGTTGACCTTCTTGAACAAGGCTTCCCTCAGCTTGGACTGAGGACCCTGCCCCAGATGTGCTATTCTAACTAGAGTGTATGAAGGGAGTGGGTGCAATAGACAAAATAGCTAATACAAAATGGGGAGTCACCAGTCTCCATCCGGAGCTGCCACTTACACAGATGTGGTCGCTGTGACATGTGCAAGGGGGAAGTGCAGAGGAATGGGTGGGGGCAGGGAGGGTATCCTTGGGAGTAGTCTGCTGCTTGCTCTTCCTTCTTGGCCTTGCCCTGGGCACACAGCTTCCATGGCTTTACACACTGTCTCCTCATGCCCTAGGAACTGCACAGGCTTGCTGGGCTTCATGTTCCTGTCCAATTCATAGACAATGGGAATGCCAGTTGGCAGGCTCAGCTCCCTGTTAGCCTTTTCAGAGACCCTTTCCAGATGCTTGAAAAGGCCCCAGAAGGTTGGTGCCATGGGCTACAGTCAGTACTTCTTTCGTCTCCTTGACCTGGGGAACAATTTCTTCCTTCCAATGGCAATAGTACCCTTCAGACTCTCACAGGAGGGTAGCTGATCTCCAGTGAGATCTGTGTGCCTTTGACCCTCACTGATGGTGCTGTGGAAAAGATGACCTGAAGCCACGGGAGGAAGAGGGACTTCAAAGAACCACTTCTAGATCTTTACCTGAGCCTCACTGTGCGTGGCAGCAATTTCCGCTTTATAGAGGTCAGACTCCCACAGTGCTGCCCACTGAAGGGCCAGTCCTCACCTCTAAGAGCCACACTTGGTCAGCAGCATCCAGCACTGGCCAAAGGATACAAACTGCTTTCGCATGCACTGAGGTGAAAGCTATGTGCTTGTACCCCACTGCCTAGCTCCTGCTGTCTTTTTTGGGAATAAACAGCCTTGATACTTGTTCTAGGTAACTGTGACTATATATGGTTCTCAAAGGCAGTGGGATCCTGCTAACATTTTTTATACCTCCAACTGGATTTACAGTTGTACTTTATCCAAGTATTTATTGAATTTAAAAGTATGAATTTTTTTAATGGACTCACACTACCACAGGAAAATCTTAACTTCTATTTATAAGCATCATTGAAGGAAGTGGCTAGGTGAGCAGAATCCATAGATACAGGAAGAAATTTCTGTGGCTCTATTAAGATTATTCCGTTAAAGTACAACAGATTAAAAACACCCCCAAAGAAAAAGCAAGGAATATCTACTGGCTGTCTATACTAGTTCTTTTCCTACCTGCTGCAATTTGCATCTAGGACAACATTTTCAATTCTCTGAATAATTTCTTCCATGTCAGTCTTTCCTTTTTCCTTCCAGGCATCTTCTAAAACTGACCCTGTCAACTAAACAAGCAAATATCAGTTAAAAAAAAAAAGGAATTCAATGAAGTACCGAAATTCTAAAAAGATCTTAGGAGTTCAAGCATTCTTTAAACAGGATGAATTTAGCAACTTAAATATTCCCAATTATTTTCTACCATCTAATATTCAAGAATCACTATACTTTTGTTCTTCTTGACAAGGAAAAGGCTATAGCAGAAATTTAATCACAGGTTTTATATGCCAATGACTATACAGATTTGCTGTATGACTAAAATAGGTATAAAATTTTAACGAACACTTTTAAATATATACAACATCCAATATGTATAGAAACTCAGAACTTAAAAAACACAAACTTCATCAGGAAAAAGTTAAGGATAGAAACAGGTAATTCACAAAAACTGTGGGGAAAAAAAATTGCTTATAAACCAAAAAAAGCTTAAATTCACTTGTGATTTTCACCAAGGAAATGCAAATTAAAATGTTTTGGTTTTTACTCATCACAATGATAAAATAAAATCTAGGATTGATTCTCCCATCACTGATTAAGGATACGGGGAAAGAGGTATGCTCGTTCACTGTTGCTGGGAATACACTCTGGTTAATAAGCATTTGGAAGGGAAATTTGGCATTACCTATCAAATTGAGGTATACATGCTCCTTAAGCCACCAAATCTATGTGTAGGAATTTAACTTACATAAACAACTGCATATATAAAGATACAATTAAAGATTACTGACAGTGCTGCAGTGGCTAAACTGAAAATAACTGTTCAAGTACGGAATGGATAAACAATGTGCATGCATACAATGGAACACTAGGACGCTACTGAAAAAAGAGCCATGAAAAATCCAAGATTCTCATTGGGTGATTAAAAAAAAAAAACAAACCACAACAGAATAAGATCTTATGAGAGCATACATAGAGAGGAAAGGAAGAAAAGGGACTTTACAGAAAGGGTGAAGAACTTCCATTTTTTACTTTTAAATTTTGCTGCTTATATTAAGCAGTAAGTATATACTGCTCTTCCAATATTTAAATTCGAGAGATAAAAAAGTGTTTAACTTATATAACTTAATCTTGAATTTGTATATGTATGGTACTTCCCTTCCTCTAAGTTATGCACTAGAGGGATAAAACATTTTAAATTTTAAGAAAAAAAATAAGTAAAACCCACCTTCAGTAATTTTACTGCACAGATTAAGTTGTCATCCATAGGATTAGAGAAGAGGGCATTCAGCAACTCCCGAAGACCGGTCTGAAGAATGTCTGCCCTTGTAACCTGTCCATTTGTCCCTTTAATCTTTTGGGGCAAAAGAAAAGAAAAAGCAACCATGCCAAAATACAGATATATAAATGGTTTAACAAAATGTTGGAAAATAAAGTGTTTTAGGTTAAAACCAAACACACGGTCAGGATAATTTAAGCCTCTTAATTTTACTGCTTCATAAAGGAGTATCTAGTCTATAAAGTTAGTATCTTTTGGGGAACACAGAGCTTTTTTTTTGGCTTTTTATACTATTTTAAAACACTTTAATTTATATCAAATGGAACATGTATCTCGGCTCTCTGATTTGAAGAACTATAGGCACAGGAGTCATGGTTTATCTTTATCATTCTCCCTACACATATTATTATTTCTACACAGGAAATTCAACAGCATTCTTAAAGTAACAATTCATTTAAAGCACAATTGATATTGGTGCTCTTATTTGGCTTAATACCAAAATAAACTAAGATTAAGGCACGAGTTTTTTTTAAAAATTAAGGCTGTGGTAAAAATGGATAGTAAATCAGGCACAAGACTGGACAAAGATCTAGATGCACTGAGACGTACATTTGATGGTAGATTCATGTCTCTTTTCAGTGGCATTTACAATACTAAGTCCCCAAATCAGGGTTTTAAGACCCTATACCTATACCTGGGAGTAACTAGTCAAAAGAAAAACAAGCAAATCCATTACAAAGTAATTCAGCACTTATGTTGCCTACCAACAAGCATATACTTACTCAAGTATACCACCAATTTAGCTGCAGACTTCATACAAATACAGTTTATGTGGAAAATACACACAATAGGACCAAAAAGAACTACAGAGGGTGAGTTAGGTGGAAAAAAACAACTTCAGAAACTTTAATCTCTCCCCTCTTCACTCAAAACTTTGTGCTCCGTAGGACAAGCTACTTTTGAGTCACCATCTGAAAGTCAACAAACTAAGTGTGCTAATATTTATGAAACAAGGATTCAAAAAAGTGTGATTGTCTGTATTCCAAAAGCTTAAAATCACATGTAAACCGTGGCTTTCCAAAAGTATATAATGACTTTAAAGTGCTTAGTAACCATCTCCCAACACCCTTCCCATGAACAGGAAGACAGAATGGTGTACGTATTCCATTTGAAGGACAGACCCTGGTGGCTTAGTGGTAAGTAATCTGCCTGCCAATGAAGGAGATGTGGGTTTGATCCCTGGGGTCAGGAAGATCCCCGAAGAAGGAAATGGCAACCCACTCCAGTATTCTTGCTGGGAAATCTCATGGACAGAGGAGCCTGGTGGGCTACAGTCCATGGGGTCACAAAAGAGTCAGTCACAACTTAGCGACTGAACAACTACCACCACAACTACCATGAGTAGGTACTGAGACTTTTTTCCTCTCCCATTTCATCCCTAATGTTGTAAAAGGCTATGGTAAACACAAATCCCTTGAGATCAATTTATATTCTTAGGCTTTGTCACTACTGAAAAGTACTCACCTCCAGGTTAAGATAGAGTTCTCCCAGAAAGAGTACAAATGCATGGAATCGTTTTCGAGTCACTTCATCCCCTTTTGCAGCTTGATCTTTAACTTCATATTCAGTCCGACATCTAATAAAGACATACCTTTTGTAATCTCATATTGCTTTTTAAAAAAAAATAATCAAGTAAGATAACCATTTGTCAGTGTGGTTGTTGACAAGCAATACAGAGGCAAGCACAATGCACCAACATTTTGATTTTCTGTAATAAAAGTGTTCCTGTCTATTGCAGAGATCAGAATATGTATTATCTTTCATACAATGATTCCTAGTTTTAAGAAATTGGTAACAATAGTTGAAAATAAGCCTATTAGATCAAGTTTGTAACAAGTTACAGCAGCACAGGTTTCATGAGGTTTGTTGTATATTGGCACTAAAAAAAAAAACAAAAACCCACCACCTCATTTTATTGTCTCACTAGGCTTTTCAAGAAAGCACTGTTGGTTATCTTTTCAAACATATTAAATTAATTCATCAGAAAAAAAGTTGGGATATCTATAAATAGAATACTTTGGTTAATAATGGAAAGGATCAGTTAATTAATGCCAATTCAGTTAACCATGCACCTTGGCTACTTTCCTTTGTCTGCCCTTCCTGTCATGACTTTTCAGGAAAGAGCTTTGATGAAGTGACCTTTTGGTTCTATCAATGCTACTAGATTATACATTAATATACGTCAGTTATGTACAAATGTACAAATGTAAATCCCTACCCTTGTGCATGACTGATTATCTTGGTGAGAGGAAAGACCCTAAAACTTTAAGCTAAAGATTTTCAATTATAAAAGCAACACATGGTTATATTTTAGTTTTAACCTTTTTGAAATAAAAAGAACAAAGACATTACAACCTAGAGGTGACTGCTGTAAAGGTAACTTGTTTTGTTTTTGTTTTTTTTCAAAGTATGCCTATATTTTTCAGTTAATAAGATTACTACCTTTTTGCTTGTTACATGAGTAGCATTTCTCCATGTTAATAGCTTTGACCATATGCCAATACTAGAGAAGCATACACAGTGGGTATATAATCAGAAGAGTCAGAAGACTGGTTCTCAGCCGTGACTACACAGTAGAATCACTTGGGAGAGCTTTATAAACCATGCCCAGGCTCAACTTCAGTCTAGTATCAGAATTTCCAAGAGTGAGGGCTCAGGCCATTTCCAAGGGTGAGCAGCACAAGGGAAGATAAGCAAGCCTTTCTGCCATTCTACCTCTTCAAATGCCTACTTTTACACCTTCCCAGAAGCTCTAACTTGTACTTCTTTAATTATTAGGTAGATTAGCTATCTTTTTATAAATCTGTCATTTACATTTTCCCAAACTGCACCTATCTGGAGTCATTCCAAATATTTCTACTAAAATACATGCCTTTTTCTTACTCATTCCTAAGATGCCCCTCTTTTCATATTAAATAAATGGACTCATTGCCATGTGTTACAAATTTCTCTATATTTAATTTACTTCATATAAATTATGACCCCCCCAATTTTATAATCTATATTTAATTAAGTTTAATATCTTCTTTTAGGGCCTGTGGGTATTATGTCTTACTTTAAAGGGCTTTGCCAACCTAATTTTTTTTTGTCAGTTTTTCCTTAGTATTTACTGTTTTTTATATTTGAAATACATTTTGGTGTAGAGAGTAAGACAAGAACCCATCTTTGTTTTCCCCCACCCCAAATAACTAGCCAGTTACGTCAGCAGCACAGTTTGTCTTCTACTAAAGTATGTGAAGTTTCACCTTCACCAAAAACTTAATTTTAAGTGTCTCTGGAGTGTACTTTTGGAATCTATTCTGTTAAAGTGCAGTTTAACCACATGATGGAATACTTTGCAACCATTAAAAGTATTTTCAAAGAGCTAATAGACAAATTATAATAAACTCAAAAACAATTTGTTATTGATTAAAAAACTCAAATTATAAGAAAATTTCCCTGTATTAGCTCATAAATTCAATGTCATCCCAAAACATCAATAAATACTAACAAGGTCTGTGTAATTTCACATGCTGATTCTAAAGTCTGGAGAAAATAACATGGCAGAACAGCAAAGACCACACACACACACACACATAAAATAGGGAACTAATTAGACTAGTTTTGAGAAAATTAAGAGCTTTTTAATAGCGTGGTAATAAATCAGGAAGAGAAAAAGTAATGAACAGAATATAATTCAAGTCCAGAATCAACCCAAATGTAAGGATGTAGTGCAATAAAGGTAGCACTTCTAGTCAATAAGGAATGGATCACTCAAAAATGTAGTATGGGAAAAACTGGTTCAATGTGTGCAGTAAGTGAAATTAGATCCTTACTCAAGCCAAAAGTAAGTACAAAGAAATACATAAAATGACCATTTTTAAGATCTTGGAAAAAGAAAAGGCCCTTCCAGGCACAAAACCAAAGGCAGAGACCATTACCGAAAAAAGACTGCTATATATGAGTATAAACTTTTAATACTATATTCAAAAATAAGAATGTCTGCCCTATTCTTCCCAGCAACTTCCTGTGAAGCTCAATCTTAGCAAGAAGAATGGTCAAATTCTAGCATGTTTAGGAGGAGTTCTCCTTCACTCTCATACATTCACACTGACCTTTGAAGTAGCAATTGGCGAAAGTTGCCACTCTGTGGGCTAATTGTCAGATGATGGGACAGGTAGTTACAGAGCCGTGCTCCCATGTAAGAGAAATTGGGGATAGATGTGGCCTTTCAAAAAGAAAAAAGTTTTGTATGACACAGATACATCAAGTCATTAATGCAAACACTTCACAACAATTTTCTAAAGAGAAAAAACATTCCTACCTTCAGTACTATACAGAAAGGTACAAGTCATTTATGATTGTTAGGCATAAGGAAATTAACTCTCTCTCCCAAACTTACACCAAGAACCAGAATCAATACAAAGAAAAACATTAAGGCAAACTCTCCCCATCATTTACCCGAGATTAGCAGAAAGCAAACAGATAATCTCTTTGCTCATTTCTGCATAAAATATGTACAGGTACCCAGTTGCATAGTGCCAATTATGAAGAGTATTTGTGGAACTATTGATCAGAGGTATCTTTCAGGAATAGGATGGCACCATCTTTGGCATCTAGCCCAAAACAAGACAGGCCTGGACATTTGTGACCCTGGACATTACTAAACCTCCCTGAGCTTCAGTTTTGATTCCTATAGAGGTAATTAAGATACATTATGCAAAACGTTAACATTTCAGCAACACTCCCAACACTCAAGGTAAAGAGAAAAATCAAAAGAAATAAAATATTTTTAATAAGACAATGGAAAAACACTGAATATCAAAGACTGGGTGATATAGCCAAAGAAGTACTCAGGAAGCTTATCTTCACTGCAGTTTTTAAAGAACAGCAGAGCACACACATTAAGGGACTTATCTCAAGGCAGTAGTTAACCAGGGTTTAGATATAACAAACGGCCTGAATGCCCCTCCAACCCTACGGTGGGTCTACTTATGCATGTGTGACCTTAAGTCATGTAAGCTCTGTTAAGCTATGTATAAAATGGTGATAAACGTAGTATGTTACAACCACCAAGGATTAAGTGAGTTAACTACAGGTCAAGTCTTTAGCACTGCCAGGCATGAAGTACTTTATAATTAGAACATTTTATTTCTAATTACTTCCCTGCTCACATAGGACCCTGTACATTTCTCATCTAGGAAGAAAGACTGATTGTACTGACATTCATATATGTGTATCTGGTACCACAAAAGACTTAAAATTCAAATTTTATACTTTTTCCATTATTGGCACTGCCTTTGCTCTTAAAATTTAAAGTAAATTTAAAGACAACAAAATTGGTCATTAAAGTTTCCTGCATCCCTGCTATACCTCAACTTTACTTCCACTGACAACCAATTTTAACTCTTTCTGCTAAAAAGGTTTTAATCTTTTTATCTCCATGCTCCATGATATGAGTTTACATATTTCTTACTAGTTTCACACCAAGGAAGATGAACAGTTTTCATGTCAAAAGTAGGATTCAGGACAAACAGAGCAGTTCTATTTTCCTAAAAGCTCAGGCATTTTAAAAAAAAAATCTAAGAACTGGCCAGGTTATACTGGAGTCTAGAAACAATTGAGAACAAACTGGAAAAATAGTCAAATGAAACACTCAGTTAAAAAAAAAAAAATGACCTGCTATCATAAGTCACCCTTTCATATATCCAAGTTAGAGCTGCTCCTTCAGCAATGACTTAAAAAGAAATATAACCTTGGGCGGCACTTACCTCCTATTGTTTTTGGCCAGTCTCATTCACTGACCTTAGATTTATCTTCAAAATTGAGTACAATGTTTTCCCCCTTAAAATACCATTAACGTATCAATGACCAATATGCTAAGATTAAAACTAAACTCTGTGTAAATAACCTAGACTGACATTTTTTAAGGAATTAAAAATCCTTGAAAATTTTAAAGACAAGCAGTAACGTTAAGATTCAAGTCAGTGTTTATAGTCTTTTTTTTTTTTTTTTAATAAAGAATCATTTACGAGGCAAAAAAGTTCTCCCATGACTTTTTCTCCCCTACTCCAATAATGGCAGATTCTTATAAAACAGGGGTTTGGAAAAAAGCAAGACATTCATGTAGTGTCTTCCTAAGTGTCCAAAACTCCTTCCAAATGCCTGTACAGAGCCTTGGCTACAATCCTGGATCTCTAACTACAGAAATTTTGTACAAGAGACTTAAAAGCTCGCATGAACCATAAACAGTCAAGGCATGTCGAGGCTGGTGAACGTGAACCTGGCTCCCCTCAAGGAGCAGCCACCATCTTCCACCATCAGGGCAGCTGTTCAATGAGCGTGCATGCAGTCAGCCAACCTACCTGTTGATAGATGAGTTCCACAAGTTCTTGCAAAGCATCATCTGTTGTAACCCAGCCATTCAGGGTCTCTGCAAACTGTCCAATTTCAGTTTCAAAACTGCCAGGCTGTTCTGTAAGATGATTCAAAAAATCCTGAACATATTCTGATAAAGTAGGATAATCCTCACAGCCATCCTCATAGGATTCCTATAGGTCAAAGGTTAAAAGAGAAAAAATTAATCCATGCAACTAGCTAAAATAAACATGAGGCAGCTTTAAATTGGAATGTCTCTAGCTCAAATGGTATTTTTAAGAATCTTTAACCTGATAAAATATGTTATTTTCTTCAAAAAGTTCAGTCCACTTTTTCCTTGCCCAACAGCCAAAATGTGGTAACAGAAGGGCTCCATCTAGCTGGGTAGAGAACTGTCTTCCCACCTCTGGCAGATTTACAAGATTACTGAGAAGTGAAGTTTAAACCAATATTTCACTGTAAGACCCAATATCAAAATTAAGAGTTAATAATAAGATTCAGGATTTGTTTCAAAATGGAAGGGGGAGAGGGACCAGAGATATAGAAACAAGAATGGCCACATGTAGTTAACTATTGAGGCCATGGGCATTCATATACCATTCTCTTTCCTTGTAGACATTCAACAATTTCTATATTGGAAAAAAAAGTTTGTCATCTGTCAATCTCCAAAGATAGAAAAATATATATAGTTTAAATGACTACAAAATATAGTGTACAGTGGTAAGAGACTTTCTGGCTGCTGTGTCCAGCCAATCTTGATCGTAGCAAGTTTCCAATTAATATCACTATCATCTCAATGTTCACAGCAGCACTATTTACAACAGCCAAGACACAGAAGCAACCTAAATGTCCATCGACAGATGAATGGATAAAGATGTGGTACTTATATACAGCCGTAAAAAAGAAAATAATGGATGAACCTAGAGATTATCAAAATAAGTCAGAGAAAGACAAAGGTCATATGATGATCGCTTATATGCACAATCAAGTCTTTGAAAAATGACACGAATTTATTTCCAAAACAGAAATGGGAGTCACAGACATAGAAAAAAAAACTTATGGAGAATGGGACTGACATATACATACTACTGTATACAAAACACATAATTTAAGGACCTCCTGTATTGCAAAAGCAACTCTACTCAATACTCTGTAAAGAGCTATGAGAAAACAATCTAAAAAAGTAGATATATGTACAACAGGTTCACTTTGCTGAAACTAACAACATTGTAAATCAACTATACTCCCAATAAAGTTTTTTTTTTTTTTTTAACCACTATCACCTTTATTAGTTTCCAGCATTTTAAATAATGGCAGAATGTTGAGTAGGGTGACTGGTGCAAAAGATAACAGATCTGAGTATCAATCCTTATGTTCACAATGTCTGGAATACCACTTAAAGCATTCTGAAGTTTACTTGAGAGTTATTTCCTTCTTCAGGGGATCTTCCCAACCCAGGGATTAAAACCAGGTCTCCTGCATTGCAGGCGGCTTCTTCACCAGCTGAGCCACCAGGGAAGCCCAAAAGTTGACTGATGTCTGCTTCATCATCTGTTTTGTTTTTGTTTTGCTTTTTAGTCCATGAAAGTGATAGTGTTAGTCGCTCAGTCATGTCTTGACTCTAATCCCAGGGACTGTAGCCTGCCAGGCTCCTCTGTCCATGGGATTCTCCAGGCAACAACACTGGAGTGGACAGCCATTACCTTCTCCAGGGAATCTTCCCAACCTAGGGATTGAACCCGTGGGTCCCCTGCACTGCAGGCAATTCTTTACCATCTGAGCCACCAGGGAAATCCAATAACTATGCAGCTTGATAAAATTTACCCCTTTCCAAAAGAGGTCAAAATGAGAAACCACATGAAACAATTATGACTACAGTATGGAAGCATTTTATGAAGGAGTTAAGTTCCAAAGTCAGTGAGTAAAGTAAGGAAGGAAAAAAAAAAAAAAAAAAAAAAAAATCATACCTAGTCAGAATTTGCCCTAGGAAAGCCCCATGTTGAAGCTGGATGTATAATCTTAGTGAGAAGACAAACACTGCTGGTATTGACCACTATTCTTAAGCTGACCACCATTTAGAGGCCATGTTGCATAATTTTTTTATACTTCTAGACACTACAGTGATATTTAACATGACCTACTGCAGGTACTGTAAGAGGACTCAGGAATTAAGAGCAGAGGCAGGAAGAGCAGAGCATGGTGCCTATAATGCTCAGACAGGGTTCACTGAGCAGAAGAGCAGGGAACCTTGCATACTTTAAATGTCTATCTGATTACACACTTGAATCCAAATTAAGTAACTGTACTGCAAGATAAAGTAAGTATCAGTGTTGATGAAATTCAAATTCATGAGTCATAAACATTACAGCTGTGTGACAGAATTACATGAGTTAATGAGTTAAGTGAGTTAATCAGTAAAAGCCCTTGGACCAGCACACAGTAAGGCACTAAGTGTTCAACAAATTTTAAATTTCTAGGAAAATACTGAAACACATTCCAAATACAACAGCCATGTTCTCACACCTAAAGAAGCTAAAGTGTAAAAAGCATCCAGAAAGGAGAATGATCAACTACACTTGTTGGTACCTAGGATGGTCCTCTATCAATAAACTAATAGCCACCAGTTGCAAATATATCATGTTGCTCATTCAAAACCATCTGAGTGTTAATGCTTACTTGACTGCTCTAGGTGCTGGGAATACTGCCACATCATGGATAAAGGAGACAAAGTCCTCCTTCCTCTCTTGGGCTTATATTTCATAATGACAGACACTTTTCAGATATTGAGATATAGTGGAAAAAACTGTCAGGGAAGAATTCCGAACAGTTAATATCCGAACTGAGAAAGAAAAAGCAAAACAACAAACCCCAAAACCAGCAACACAAATATCTGAGGAAAGATTTTATGCAAGGAGGACAAGAAGTATACAGGCTCTAAGGAGATATGCATTTGCCTAATACCTTTAAGAGATGCCAGAATACACAAACTGAGGATAAGACAGTTGCTAATGCGATCCATGAGGCAAATGGGGACATCTTGTGGGGTTTGGGGACCACACTAAGACCAGTTCAAGAGGCAGTGAAAAAACCAAGCAGGGGTTGGGGTTAGGGTGGGTTTAGGCAAGGAAGGATGTTGTACCAACTCAAGTAATCTATGCATGCTCATATAGCTCTTATAGACATAAGTTATTAAGAATTGAGCACAGAACAAAGTCTATGCTTTTAACTTCTGTGCTATACTCCAAAAAAATCAAAGGCCTATAACCCAATTTTGACACATAAGTTTACTTATTTATAAACTTTTTTTTTAATTACATGTAAGTTGCCAAAAATTCATCTAACAATTCAAAGAATTGGTTAAGTATGTTACCTTATAGCCACATGATAAAATATCATATAGCCACTGAAAAGCCAAGTATCAATACAGAAATACTGTCAACACAGCAAATTAAAAGAATACAGAACCATATTTTCATACTATTTAACTCTTAGCTATAGGCAATGAAAATTTCTGTAAAGACAAACAAAGGGTAAGTTATCTATGGAGTGAGGAAACAATTATAAATACTCACTCTTTAGGGCTTCCCTTGAGGCTCAGGGTCCGCCTATAATGTAGGAGCCACAGGAGACGTGGGTTAGATAACTGGGTTGGGAAGATCCCCTGGAGGAGGGCATGGCAACCCACACCAGTATTCTTGTGGAGAATCCCATGGACAGAAGCCTGGCAGGCTACAGTCCATCAAGATTGTAGGTCGCAAAGACTTGGACATGACTGAAGCAATTTGGTACGGCACTGACTTTATTATGAAATTGTGAAAGTGGTTAAGCATTACAAATGCATTATATTAAATAATTACTTAATGTTAACTACAAACATATGTGAGTTTTACAATTAAAAACTAGTTTTAAGATTTTGATATGCAATTTAAAATTTACACATTTGTGGTATCCTACTATTAATGACAATGAAAAGCAGGAAATCTCCCAGCTAATGGTATTGATTTCCTAACTGTTCTTATCAAATGTTATTCGTTGAAGCAAAATGCAGGTTAGAACACTGACTTCAGTTTTTGTTTTTTGTTTTTTTTTTCCCCAAATAAGCATTACTCTTTTAAGGGAATCTGAAATGTGAAAGTAAAAGAGGAAAACAGAGCTGTTCTGAATAGAGCTGAACAGGGGATTCAAAGCCTGCTGTTTCACAAAGGGAAAAGGGAGGCACAGAGTATTCTGAACAGATGAGCACTCCAATGTTGGAATCAAAGCCTGTGTTAGTTCACTAGTACCAGATTTTTTTAAAGTATAAATTTCTTCAGTCTTTAATGTAAAGTCAAATGGCTTCCAAGTTGAGGAATATTTAAGTTTTATTTTTCTTAGAATTCTGTGACAAGAGATTAGTAGGAACATCATAGGTACTTTGAATACACTGTCAAGAGAGAAGCCCCTAACCAAAGCAGTGGGAACAAAAGAAATGATCAGACACTTACGTGAACAGTCAAGACTATTTTAGTTAACTTGATCAAAAGCGGGCAAGAGTGTGAAAGAGGAAAGTGAGTCATACACCATACAAGCTTGTAGCCTGAGCAGTTAGTTAGAATATAAAAATGTAAGCAAAGGTTTGCAAAACATGAATTTTTCTTTGTTCTTGAGTTTGAATGTGCAATCCTCAGAAGAGGGCAAAACAAATGGAAACATAAGCCTGGAGTTGAGAGGAAGAATTAGATTCCAGAGTTATCAGCAAGCAGGTATGTGATGGTCAGATTCTAGGAGACACGTAGTATCATCAAGAGAAGTAATAAAACAGAAAAAAGACAATTCTCAGAGCCTGCAGTCTGAGTAGAGGAGGAATGGTCTGAAAATTCGAAGGATGAAGAACTGCCACAGAAGCCAAAGGAAAAGGTAAATGAGGAGAGGTGCTCATAGGAGCAAATGCTGTAGAATAATTTCATTGGTTCAAATCTGAGACAATGATGGTTGCAGTCCTGGTAATCAAAACTATGTGAAGAGAGAAAAATTTAAGACAAGATTAGTATCATAAATATTCAGTTCTTAAAAAGGAGGAAATTTTGAAAGACTTAAAATGTACCCTTGGCACCTTGCTCAGGACCTACACCAGGAGGTCAACCTTACAGATCACACAGTGTTCAAGAAGTCTATTTAGATGAGAGTTAAGAGGACAATCAATTTTAAAATAAAAACCTCAGCTGTCACAAAAATAGTACAATTAAGAGGATCAGTCTGCAGAGGTTTCAATGGTCAGTGAGGAGTAAAGTAGTGACAACAGTGAACAATTTTTCCTTTGAAGAATGTCACTATTAAAAGGCAAGAAAAACTGGGCAGTAACTTGGAGGATGTTCTCAGAAAAAGCTGGGATTTTTTGTGTATGTTGGGGAGGGTGGGGGATTTTGTCTCTTAGTAAATAATTTATCAACTCCTATGTGGAATTTTTGGTTCTCATAAGTGAACCGTGATTAAATATTTAAGATGTAGTAGTTTACCTGAGAAAAAGCAATGGCCAGGAATAGATGGACACGGCAACTCATTGGTAAGAAGGCATATCAAGAAGATTCTAGCAGTGAGATTAAAGGAAGGTTTGAAGATAAAAGGACCTAGAGTTTTAGAAAGGTTATGAAAGCACAGTAAAAGACTATCGTAAAAAATGTAAAACACATGCATTCTTGAGAGCAGATCCTGCTCAAGGATATCAAGCAATAGCTTCTCACGTGTACAACAAAGGAAGATTCAAGGAATTTCTGGAAATCCAGCCAGGAGACCACTAGAATACAGGCTCTACAAAGATAAGAACTTTTTATCCACTGCTGTATCCCCAGCCCTTGATTCATGGTTAAGTATTCAATTATTTTCTGAAGAAGTGAATGAATACAGCTAACTCTGGATTATGGTTAGTGTCAGGAAAAGCTTCTCTCATAATCCGACTTTATCCTAAGACTCAGGGGAAAAATCAAGGATATTGCTATTCTGTGACTGAGAAAAACTCTTAGCTTTGACAGAGGGTAAAAGACTAAGGCCAGAGAATGATATATCAGGGCAGGAGTAGCAAGCTTCCCAGGTGGCGAAATGGTAAAGAATCCGCCGACAATGCACGAGATGCAAAAGATTCAGGTTTGATTCCTGGGTAGCCCTGTGGGTGCTCTGATGGGCACGTCCCCCGTTCTGTGTCTAGTCCTTAAAGTTTTGATATGAGCCGGACTCATTCTTGGGGCTTCCCTGGTGGCTCAGACAGTAAAGAATCTACCTGCAATGCAAGAGACCCTGGTTTGAGCCCTGGAGAAGGAAATGACAACCCACTCCAGTATTCCTGCCTGGGAAATCCCAAAGTCAGAGGAGCCTGGCTGGCTACAGTCCGTGGGGTCGCCAAGAGTCAGACATGACTGAGCACGCACGCACTCAGCAAGCTTGAATGCCTATAGAATCCAGGTGGATTACAGGCAAATGAAGTAAGCCGGTGAGCAAATTAGAGCTTACACACCATCTAAAGGGGCTGCCTCTATTCAGCTCCAGCCAACATTTGCTCTATCAAAATAGCAGTCCAGTATGGCCAGATCTTATGATTTCAAAGAAACCTCAAAAAAAAAAAAAAAAAATCAGCTTTGCAGTATCTAATATAAGTACTGGTAAATTATAAAGCCCCCCTTTAAAAAATACTCAGGGCCAAAGACGACACACCTGCAGGCAACATGTGAGCCATGCCGACAGGGCTTCCAGTCTGCAGTCTGCTCTGACAAACAGAGCCAAGCTGGAGCTGATATACAAGAGATTAAGAAGTGCCAAAAAGATGGCAATGGCTCAAAGAAGTCGACTAACATGGCTCAATACACTGCTCTCAGGGAGTCACTTGAACTATTTAAGAAACTAGCTGGTAGAGAATTATGAAAAAACTACATTCCTCTCACCATGCAACAGCCCAAATCACTGGGAAAGCAAACAAATGAGAAACCATTTGTGGCTGTTAAGGTAAGTATCCTTAAGTTACTCAGCTACTCAAAGCTCTCAAATGGTTCCTTTCTTCTCTAAGCCAAAAACAGTTTTGGGGCAAGAATCCAAGCTGCTCTCATTTCTACTTTACATGATTGATGGCCCATCCCACCCCAAGTCAACTGCTCTTCCTGCTATGCCTGTACTTTCCCCTCTCCAGCCCCAAAGCTCTTTCCTAATGCAGTCTAAGATGCATGAAGTTTCTAAAATATGGAATAAAAAGTTCTCCTATACCTTCTATCAAATATGGAAGTAAAGTCCCTCTAACTCTCTCCCCCAAAGCAACAAACAAGGTGTGCTACCATTAGTTGATCAGGGACTTTTCAAATTAAAAAAGATGACACACACCCACCGGAATAGCTAAACTTAAAATAGCAAATACCAAGTGCTGATAAGGAATTAAACTACCTGGAAACCATATGGTACTCAATGAATACACTGGAATCAGTCTTTTTGGAAAAGTATTCAGAAGTCTTTACTAAACCTAGCTACCGTATATCCCAACAACTCCACTCCTAGATATATACCAAACACAAACCAGGGCAAATATCCACCAAGACATGGACAAGAACAGCAGCCCCAAACATAATAGCCCGACTGTGAAAGCCAACCAAATGTTCATCAACAAATATTCACACAGTGGACTGCCACGAGAATAAATCACCTCCAGTAACATGCTGCAATACTGATTAATTCTGATGTTGAATGAAAAGAGAATAGTACATTCTATGAGACTCCATTTTTATGAATTTTGAACAGAAGCAAAATTACTGTTAGATCAAAATAGTGGTTACCTTTGGAGAGCAGTGGACTCCCCTTGTGGCTCAGCTGGTCAAGAATCTGCCTGCAATGCAGGAGACCTGGGTTCAATCCCTGGGTTGGGAAGATACCCTGGAGAAGGGAAAGGCTACCCACTCCAGTATTCTGGCCTGGAAAATTCCATGGATTGTATAGTCCATGGGGTCACAAAGAGTCGAGACAGGACTGAGCGACTTTGACTTTGGAGAGCAGTAATGATTAGGAGACAGAGTGGGCTGTGGGGATGGTGTAACGTTCCTTTTCATTATCTGGATGCCCAAGTATTTTCACATCGTGAAACTCTCAGCTAAACCTAAGTTACACTATTCCGCATACTTACATGTTAAAAAATGAACAGGCGAGACAGGACTTATGCTAAAGTATTATCATTTCTTCAATCCAGAATGGTCCCTGCCCTATTTATCTACAATCAATTGCTATGCATTTACTATCACAACAATTCTTTTCTTTGTATCCCAACCATGCTTGATTGTTTTCTCTTGATATTTAGGTGACACCAATTTCTAACATTTATATTATTGACAAAGATGAATCTGGAAGAAGTTGTTTATACCTAAACACTTTATCAAAAGTCCCTACATTTCTGTATAACCGTTAATTAAAACCAGAAACACTTCTATTTTAACATTAACAGAGCCCAGATGTGTACTTAACATTCAAACACCTACCACAATTAGCCCGCAGGAAAACCAGTTTAATTTACCCTAAAGTTACCAGTGAATATCCAGCTGTCCCGCTAAAATCAAATTAAAAATTAACTTTTCCAGGCCACTATTCTATAGGTCGTCCATAAAGTCAGGACACAGACTTCAGTTTTATAAACTGAAGATGTCCTTGACCACTGTAAATTTATTAAACTATAGATGGTGGAAATACAGCAATGAACAAAATAGACAAGACTCTCTACTCTCAAGCTTATGTTCTGGTACCTTGACTGTAATAACTACCTCGAATATAATAAATACATTCCTGAATCACTTTTGTTTCCTCATGATTTCAATACATTCATGTTTTTACGTGAGGTACAGAAAGCACGCCAGCATACTGATAAATGATGTAATAACCACATTCTTCCAGTAATATTAAATTATAGTAAAAAGGTGTACTTACTGTATAATTAGAAGAATAACTTGATGGGTAGAATTCAGGGGCGTTTACAGACAGCTTAGACATTAATACAGGAGCTACAACCACCTGGGGTTTAGCCATTGCTGACTCGGAATTCTGCTGTGGGATGTTATCCGGCGAACTAGATGGAGCTCTCAGGGGCCTCGTTTGTTCTGAGAAAGGGGGAAAAAAAAATTGGTGTCAGATGCTTTCATTCCTTTGGATAATAACTTACATATACGGAAAAGCCATCTGAGCAAGACTGGTTTCTAAGTCAAACAAGAACCATCACGAAATTTAAGGTTATCGCCAGGATAGCTGCAGAGAGCCTGAAAAAGGAACAATAGACTTGCTTTAATCATTTTATGAACATACTGCTTTCTAAATAAACACGTGAGGGCTTATTTTTCCTTTTTTCTTTTCTAAAGAGTCGGTTAAAAAGAGGTGGGTGCCCGCCTCAGGCCTCCCCCTCGGGGGCTGGGAAGGGGAGGCGAATTTTACTTCCTCCCGGGACAGCAGAACTCAGAGGGCGCCACGGGCCCCTCCCCCCGCCGGGAAGCACAAAGGATTCCGGCGGCCACCGTCCAAACCCGGTTCTGGGCCCGTCCCCACCCCGAAACAACCGGGCCCTTCGGGGAACGCTCTCAGGGAATTGGGGTGTAAAGAGGGGACAGCGCGCCTCCCTCCTCAGGGGCGCGCGGAGGGCCGTGGTGGGGGAAGCGTTGGCCCAGGAGGACGGGGTCCCCTAGAGCGGCTCCGTACCTGGGAGCGCCCCGGGCCGGGCAGGCCGCTGGGGGCCGGCGGGGACCTCGCACTGGGCCCCTGGCGGCGGGGCCGTCCTGGGCTGGCGCAGCGGCGGCGGCTGCAGGAAGCCCGGAGCTTTGGGTTGAGGCGGCGGCGGCGGCTGGTGCCGCGGCCGCTCAGCAGGCCCCGCTCCGTTCGGGAAACCAGCGCCCTCAGGCCCGCCCCCTCCGCGGCCCAGGCCCCGGCTCCGGCCCCGACCAGCACCTGGGGCCCGGTCGAAACCGTCCGACATGCTCCTCCTCCTCCTCCGGGGGCCGCTGCTGCTGCGCTCAGGAGAGGACACGAGGGGAGGCGCCGCGGACCGGCTCTCGCCGCGGCGCTCACTCAGGCCTCATGGAGGAGGAGGGCGGCGGGTCTCCGCTAGGCTCCTCGGCGCTTCGGGCGGGCGGAGCGGACGGCAGCTAAAGCACTCGCCGAACCCGCCGCTTCGGAGCGCCCGCCCCCCGCGGCTAGCCTCGGCTTTCCGATTCTCCCCCCAAATCTGGCTCCCCCGCCTCCGGCGCGGCGGGGGCGAAGGCGGGTCACAGCGGCCCCCCGCGGCCCGGAGGCCCAGGGCGCGCCGGCCTCGGCTCCTCCCGTTCGCGGCGGGCGGGCGGACAGCCGCGGCCCAGCAGGCGGTCCGGCGAGCGGCGCCTAGGCCGCGGGGGCCAGGCGGGGGGCTGACCGGAGCGCTTACCCCTGCTAGGCCCGGCCTGCGCGATGGTTCTCGGGAGAGAAGTGCGAGACTGACGGTTGAGGCCAGGAAATAAATAAATTACGGGGGGAGGGGGCGTGGAGCCGGCGCCAGGGTTCGCGGACGCGCACCTTCCGGAGGCGCGCAGGTGTGTTCAATGTGCGGGCGCCGGCGAGACCCGAGGACTGGCGGGCAGCCGGGCAGTGGAAGCTCGTCTGCCACCTGCTACGTTAGCCGCGGGGGAAGGAGGAAGAAGAGAATCGAAATACGCCTCCCACCCCCGCTCCTCTCAATTCACTGTAGGTGTTTATCACAGTAGGTCACAGTATGACCAAGCTTTACTCTCTTCTCTTTTCTCTTACCCTCCAGAAATTTTAAGAAAATACACTACCTTTCAATGAAACGCCTCTCTTTTTCATCTTCTGCCAGTGCTGTCTAATCAAAATATGAGAGCCACAAATGCAAGCCACTTACATAATTATAAATTTTCTAGAATGCACCTTATGCGGGTGAAAAGAAACAGGTGAAATTAATTTACATAATATCATTTACTTAAACAAGTAGATTCCAAATTGTATCATTCCAACATGTAATTAATAAAGATACTGAAATTTTTTTTCATACTAATCAAAATCCAATGTGTATTCTAGGCTTCTGGCATATCTCACTTAGGATGAAGCCATTTGAAGTGTTCAGTAGCCCTCTGAGGCTAGTTGCTACTGCACTGCACAACAAATTTCTATCCATTATTTATGTGTAAATTATTGTTTTTTAAAAACCAGCTCTGATGGTGCTAAAGCCAAATGAGAGAATAATGTAAGTAATAAAAAGGATAAAAAAATGATTTTTTCAGTATGAAATTGAAACATCTTCACAAATTGATTGTAGCCCTGTATTTTAAGCAAGGCTTAATGTTTTTCTATTTTGTCATCTTGAGAATCATTCGTTAGGAAAAAAGAAACCTGTTAACAATTTCTTCTTGCTACTAAAGAAAACATTGACATCTTCACCTAAATGAAGGAGGAAAATAGCTCTGATGAAGGCGTGCATTCTCAGTCCTGTCCACTCTGTGCAACCCCATGGACTATATAGCCCGCCAGGCTCCTCTGTCCATGGGATTCTCCAGGGGAGAACACTGGAGTGGGTTGCCATTTCCTCTGCCAGGGGATTTTCCCAACCCAGGGATGAAACCCACATCTCCTTCATCTCCTGCATTGACAGGCAGATTCTTTATCATTGAGCCACCTGTAAAGCCCTAATGAAGGCAATCATGAATAAATGTTTAACACTGTTGATTGTTGGCAAAAATAAGTCAGGGATGGAAGCCAGCAAAAAGTGTGGTTCCTCGGTGCTGAGAAAGAATGTAAGGTTCAAAGTAGGCCAGAAGTTTGGTTTGGATCCTGGTTTAGACCCTTAATGCCTGGGTGGCCTTGGGTAAGTAAGGGATTTAGCTTCTCTGAGCCTCAGTTTCCTCAGCTATGAAATAAAAAGTATCCTGTAGCACTAAGTATATATCACAAAGACAAGATTACAATTTCAAAATTAGATGAGATAATGCCGATAACATAAAAATTCATTCTTTTAGGTGATCGTCACTTCTTGCCTGGACTTTTCTATTGTGTAGGAAAGCCCCACAAACTCTATGCTCAACAACAGAATTATCCTGTATGTTCCACCAAGGTAGCTGATCCAATCCTGTCCCAGACTTTTGTTTGCATTCACCCCTCTTTTCTCCCCTTAGAACTTGATGGCTAGTTCCTTTTCCATATCTAAGACTTTCTCATCTGAGAATGAGGCTATTCTGCATCCATGGTGAAATCAGGTTATCTTTATAGCCCCTTTTGTTAGATAAGTTAGATAATTTAGATGTTGCTCTTCCCGACTCTGCGACTCCATGGACTGCAGCACACCATGCCTCCCTGTCCATCATCAACTCCTGGAGCTTGCTCAGACTCATGTCCCTTGAGTTGGTGATGCCATCCAACCATCTTGTCCTCTGTTGTCCCCTTCTCCTCCTGCCTTCAATCTTTCCCAGCATCAGGGTGTTTTCCAATGAGTCTCTTCTTGGCATCAGGTGGCCAAAGTATTGGAGTTTCAGCTTCAGCATCAGTCCTTCCAATGAATATTTAGGACTGATTTCTTTTAAGATTGACTGGTTTCATCTCCTTGCTGTCCAAAGGACTCTCAAGAAACTTCTCCAACACCACAACTCAAAAGCATCAATTCTTCAGTGCTCAGCTTTCTTTATAGTCCAACTCTCACATCTATGCGTGACTACTGGAAAAACCATAGCTTTGGCTAGACGGACCTTTGTTGGCAAAGTAATGTCTCTGCTTTTTAATATGCTGTCTAGGTGTGTCATAGCTTTTCTTCCAAGGAGCAAGTGTCTTTTAATTTCCTGGCTGCAGTCACCATCTGCAGTGATTTTGGAGCCTAAAAAAATAAAGTCTGTTACTGTCTCCATTGTTTCCCCATCTATTTGCCATGAAGTGATGGGACTGGATGCCTTGATCTTCGTTTTCTGAATGCTGAGTTTTAACCCAACTTTTTCTCTCTCCTCTTTCACTTTCATCAAGAGGCTCTTTGGTTCTTTCTTGCTCTCTGCCATAAGAGTGGTGTCATCTGCATATCTGAGGTTATTGATATTTTTCCAGGCAATCTTGATTCCAGCTTGTGCTCCATTCAGCCTGGAGCACATGGAGCATGATGGACTCTGCATATAAGTTAAATAAGCAGGGTGACAATATACAGCCTTGACATACCCCTTTCCCAATTTGGAACCAGTCTTTAGTTCCATGTCCAGTTCTAACTGTTGCTTCTTGACCTGCATACAGATTTCTCAGGAGACAGGTCAGGTGGTCTGGTATTCCCATCTCTTTAAGAATTTTCCACAGTTTGTTGTGATCCACACAGTCAAAGGCTTTGGCGTTGTCCTTTGCCTTCTGCCTATTTACTGTTATGGTATAGGAAAAGTGGACCTGGGGACAAACATGAATGAATTTGTTACATAGCTGTTGCTCTGATTCTTAGTCCTTCGGACTTGGGCTGGAATTACACTACTAACTTTCGTTGGTTTCCAGCTTGCACACAGTAAATCATGAGACTCCTTAGCCTCCATAATCACATAAGCCAATTCCGCATTATAAATTGTAGCCATCTCTATATCTATCTTCTGTTAGTTGTATTTCTCTGAAAAGCCTTGAGACAGAAATTGATGCTGAGAAGTGGGGTGCAGCTGTAACAAATACCAAAAAAATGTGGTAGTGGCTTGTGAACTGGTTAATGGGTAGAGGCTGCTTGTGATTTCTTATTCTTTTTCTTTCTTTTTTTTTTTTGCTGCATGAAATGTGTGGGATCTTAGTTCCCAGAACAAGGAACTTGCCCCCTGTGGTGGTAGCATGGAGTCTGAATCACTGGACTGCCAGGGAAGTCCCTGGTAGTGATTTTATACAAGCTAGAAAAAGTCGATATTGCCATGAAGGGACTGTTAAAGGGAATTCTGATGACAGCTCAGAAAGGAAAGAGGAGCGCTGTAGAGAAAGCTTCCATCTTCTTAGCGAATACAAATAATCACATACAGAGTGTTGGTAGAAATATGCATACTAAAGATGATTCCAGTGATGTCTCAGAGAGAAATAAAGATGTCATCAGACGATGGCAAAAAGGCATTCCTTATTACAAAGTGGCAAAGATCCTCTCCAGCTGTGAACCTGTGAAACCAGTTCAGTGATGTTTCTACCCAGTCTATGGTATTTTGTTAAAGCAGCCCAAAGTAAGCCTTTACCCAGAGAAATGAAGATTTATGTCCACACAAAAACTGGTACCCAAGCTTTTATAGTAGTTCATAATAGTCCCACACTGGGAACAATATAAATTCTTTAATGGATGAATTGCTGAACTGTGGTATTCATACCATAAAATACCACTCAACAAGAAAAAGGAAAAACCCCTGATAAATAGAACTTTGATGGCTCTTGAGGGATTATGTTGAGTTTAAAAAAGAAAGTAATCTCAAAAGGTTATTGTATGATTCCATTTGTACAACTTCTCTCAGTGAGGCAGCAGTGAGTGGTGACTAGAAATGAGACCTTAATTCTCTGCCCAGGAGCTGAACGTGGGCAACCTGTGTGAAAGCCAGGAATTCTAGCCACCAGATCAGCAAGGCCTAAAAGGCTAGCAGCTAATTTTCCTGGGATCTTTGTGCCCCAGTGAAAAATGCATTTATCACGCAGGCAGAAAATGTAAATGCAGGTATGAAGCTTATTATTAGAGACATAGCACAGCAACAAGTGGGAGAGCACAGAGAGAAATGGTTTGTTTAGTTAAGACAGGAGCAAGGAGAGATACACACCTGGAGAGAAAGGCTGTGGGTGTCCCCCCCTCGTGAGGTGGAGCACAGTAAGGAGACAGTTAAGTCACTTATATAGGGCAGTCCTTCTGGGTCTTTGTCTTGCTTCAGGCCAATTATCTGGTCTCTTTTTTCATAGCTGACCTATCCTAGGATATGCACCTGAGTGCACATGCACCCCCCAGCCAAGGTGGATCTTCGAATGAAGGCTTCTAGAAGGAGCAAGACTTATTATGGCCTGGCATTATTCCTTGACTTCTGACCCACAAGGAGACATTCTGTTCATGTGTAGTATCTCCCTCTTCCCAAAAGAAGGGGGAGCTGAGATCCCTTAATCCTTTACTCAGAAAGAGTTTTGCCCCTCTTTGTCCTTACCATGACTATCACCTTGACTATTGCCATGACTATTACCCTAAGGTGTTTATAAGGACAAATACTGACTATTTACCCTCTTTCTGTTGTTACTTCCATTTTGGAGGGCAAACAGGAGGGTGACTGTAAATACCTTCACTGGAGGTCATCTGTCTCTTGTCTCAAGAAATGCTAACAGTTATTAAGTACCCAACCTGAAGCCCACTTCTTCATGACCCATGAAATAAAAACAGGAAGCCAGTTGTAAATGTCTAACCTGAAGGCCATCTATCTCTCACATCACAACCTTGAAATGACAATGTTATCAAATCTCTTATTATTATATAGTAGAAGTGACAAATAGATTCAAGGGATTAAATCTGATAGGGTACCTGAAGAACTATGGAAGGAGGTTCATAACATTGTACAGGAGACAATGACCAAAACCATCCTAAAGAAAAGAAATGCAAGAAGGCAAACTGATTGTCTGAGGAGGCCTTACAAATAGCTGAGAAAAGAAGAGAAGCAAAAGGCAAAAGACAAAAGGAAAGATATGCCTATCTGAATGCAGATTTACAAAGAACAGCAAAGAGAGATAAGAAAGCCTTCTTAAGTATATAAGATCAGACCAGATCAGATCAGTCACTCAGTCGTGCCTGACTCTTTGCGACCCCATGAATTGCAGCACGCCAGGCCTTCCTGTCCATCACCAACTCCCAGAGTTCACCCAGACTCACATCCATCGAGTCAGTGATGCCATCCAGCCATCTCATCTTCTGTCGTCCCCTTCTCCTCCTGCCCCCAATCCCTCTCAGCATCAGAGTCTTTTCCAATGAGTCAACTCTTCTCAGGAGGTGGCCAAAGTACTGGAGTTGTAGCTTTAGCATCATTCCTTCCAAAGAAATCCCAGGGCTGATCTGCTTCAGAATGGGCTGGTTGGATCTCCTTGCAGTCCAAGGGACTTTCAAGAGTCTTCTCCAACACCACAGTTCAAAAGCATCAATTCTTCGGCGCTCAGCCTTCTTCACAGTCCAACTCTCACATCCATACATGACCACAGGAAAAACCACAGCCTTGACTAGACGAAACTTTGTTGGCAAAGTAATGTCTCTGCTTTTGAATATGCTATCTAGGTTGGTCATAACTTTCCTTCCAAGGAGTAAGCGTCTTTTAATTTCATGGCTGCAGTCACCATCTGTAGTGATTTTGGAACCCAGAAGAATAAAGTCTGACACTGTTTCCCCATCTATTTCCCATGAAGTGATGGGACCGGATGCTATGATCTTCGTTTTCTGAATGTTGAGCTTTAAGCCAACTTTTTCACTCTCCACTTTCACTTTCATCAAGAGGCTTTTGAGTTCCTCTTCATTTTCTACCATAAGGGTGGTATCATCTGCATATCTGAGGTTATTGATATTTCTCCCAGCAATCTTGATTCCAGCTTGTGTTTCTTGCAGTCCAGCATTTCTCATGATGTACTCTGCATATAAGTTAAATAAGCAGGGTGACAATATACAGCCTTGACAAACTCCTTTTCCTATTTGGAACCAGTCTGTTGTTCCATGTCCAGTTCTAACTGTTGCTTCCTGACCTGTATACAAATTTCTCAAGAGGCAGATCAGGTGGTCTGGTATTCCCATCTCTTTCAGAATTTTCCACAGTTTATTGTGATCCACACAGTCAAAGGCTTTGGCATAGTCAATAAAGCAGAAATAGATGTTTTTCTGGAACTCTCTTGCTTTTTCCATGATCCAGCAGATGTTGGCAATTTGATCTCTGGTTCCTCTGCCTTTTCTAAAACCAGCTTGAACATCAAGAAGTTCACAGTTCACATATTGCTGAAGCCTGGCTTGGAGAATTTTGAGCATTACTTTACTAGCGTGTGAGATGAGTGCAATTGTGCGGTAGTTTGAGCATTCTTTGGCATTGCCTTTCTTTGGGATTGGAATGAAAACTGACCTTTTCCAGTCCTGTGGCTACTGCTGAGTTTTCCAAATTTGCTGGCATATTGAGTGCAGCACTTTCACAGCATCATCTTTCAGGATTTGGAATAGTTCAACTGGAATTCCATCACCTCCACTAGCTTTGTTCGTAGTGATGCTTTCTAAGGCCCACTTGACTTCACATTCCAGGATGTCTGGCTCTAGGTCAGTGATCACACCATCGTGATTATCTGGGTCGTGAAGCTCTTTTTTGTACAGTTCTTCTGTGTATTCTTGCCACCTCTTCTTAGTATCTTCTGCTTCTGTTAGGTCCATACCATTTCTGTCCTTTATCGAGCTCATCTTTGCATGAAATGTTCCTTTGGTATCTCTGATTTTCTTGAAGAGATCCCTAGTCTTTCCCATTCTGTTGTTTTCCTCTATTTCTTTGCATTGATCGCTAAAGAAGGCTTTCTTATCTCTCCTTGCTATTCTTTGGAACTCTGCATTCAGATGTTTATATCTTTCCTTTTCTCCTTTGCTTTTCGCTTCTCTTCTTTTCACAGCTATTTGTAAGGCCTCCCCAGACAGCCATTTTGCTTTTTTGCATTTCTTTTCCATGGGGATGGTCTTGATCCCTGTCTCCTGTACAATGTCACGAACCTCATTCCATAGTTCATCAGGCACTCTATCAGATCTAGGCCCTTAAATCTATTTCTCACTTCCACTCTTAAGTATATACTGCAAAGAAATAGAGGAAAACAATAGAATGGGAAAGACTAGAGATCTCTTCAAGAAAACTGGAGATACCAAGGGAACTTTTCATGCAAAGCTGGGCACATTAAAGGAGAGAAACAGCAAGGACTTAATAGAAGCAAAAGAGATTAAGAGGTGGCAAGAAAACACAGAAGAACGGTACAAAAAAGATATTAATGACCCAGATAACCATGATGGTGTGGTCACTCACCTAGAGTCAGACATCCTGGAGTGTGAAGTCAAGTGGGCCCGAGGAAGCATCACTATGAACAAAGCTAGTGGAGGTGATGGACTTCCAGCTGAACTATTTCAAATCCTAAAGATGATGCTGTTAAAAGGCTGCACTAAATATGCCAGAAATTTGGAAAATTCAGCAATGGCTACAGGACTGGAAAAGATCAGTTTTCATTCCAATAAAGGAAGGTAGTGCCAAACATTGTTCAAACTATTGCACAATTGCACTTATCTCACACGCTAGCAAGGTAATGCTCAAAATTCTCCAAGTGAGGCTTCAACAGTATGTGAACCAAGATCTTCCAGACATATAAGCTGGATTTGGAAAAGGCAGAGGAATCAGAGATCAAATTGCCAAAATCCACTAGATCATAGAAAAAGCAAGAGAATTTCAGAAAAACATCTGCTTCACTGACTACGTTAAAACCTTTGACTGTGTGGATCACAACAAACTGGAAAATTCTTAAAGAGATGGGAATAACAGGCTACCTTACCTGCCTCCTGAGAAATCTGTATGCAGGTCAAGAAGTAACAGTTAGAATCAGACATGGAACAACAGACTGGCTCCAAATTGGGAAAGGAGTATGTCAAGGCTGTATACTGTCACCCTTCTTATTTAACTAATATACAAAGTACATCATGCTAATGCCAGGCTGGATGAAGCACAAGCTGGAATTGAGATTGCCGGGAGAAATATCAACAACCTCAGATATGCAGTTGATACCACTCTAATGGCAGAACATGAAGATAAAGCCTCTTGATGAGGGTGAAAGAGGAGAGTGAAAAATCTGGCTTAAAACTCAACATTCAAAAACACTAAGAGCATGGCATTCGGTCCCATTACTTCATGGCAGATAAATGGGGAAAAAATGAAAACAGTGACAGACTTTATTTTCTTGGACTCCAAAATCACTGCAGATTGTGCCCCATGAAATTAAAAGACGCTTGCTCCTTGGAAAAAATGCTATGACCAACCCAGGCAGCATATTAAAAAGCAGAGACATCACTTTGCTGACAAAGTTAAAGCTTTGCCATATAGTCAAAGCTATGGTTTTTCCAGTAGTCAAGTATGGATGTGAGAGCTGGACCACAAAGAAAGATGAGCACTGAAAAATTGATGCTTTTGAATTGAGGTGTTGGAGAAGACTCTTGAGAGTCCCTTGGACTGCAAGGAGATCAAACTAGTCAATCCTAAAGGAAATCAACCCTGAATATCCATTGGAAGGACTGATGCTGACGCTGAAGCTCCAATACTTTGGCCACCTGATGCCAAGAAGAGACTCATTGGAAAAGACCCTGATTCTGGGAAAGATTGAAGGCAGGAGGAGAAGGGGACAACAGAGGATGAGATGGTTGGATGGCATCACTGACTCAATGGTCATGGGTCCGAGCAAGCTCCAGGAGTTGGTGATGGGCAGGGAAGCCTGGCGTGCTGCAGTCCATGAGGTCACAAAGAGTCAGATAGGACTGAGTGACTGAACAACAACAACAACTATGTTCAGAGGATGACCAAATTAGAAGTTTAGTGACTGAACAATAATAATAATAAAGATGGAGAATGGCTTAGTGATTGCCAGGGGTTAAGCAGGGGATGGAGTTTGGAGAGAAGGAGGTGTGGTTATTAAAAAGGTGACACGTAATTAAATTGCATAAAACATGGACTGTAGCCCACCAGCTTCCTCTGTTCATGGGATTCTCCAGGCAAGAGTACTGAAGTGGTTAGCCATTCCCTTCTCCAGGGAATCTTCCTAAACCAGGGATC
Source organism: Bubalus bubalis (assembly GCF_019923935.1). Classification (NCBI taxonomy): domain Eukaryota; kingdom Metazoa; phylum Chordata; class Mammalia; order Artiodactyla; family Bovidae; genus Bubalus; species Bubalus bubalis. Next base: position 31,083,849 of record NC_059175.1, on the reverse strand, counting down.
AGATCCGGGTCTCTGGCATTGCAGACAGGTTCTTTATTGTCTGAGCCATCAAGGAAGCCCACTTAAGTGTGGCTTTAAAAAGGTGACACTTGATTAAATTGCATAGAACTAAATACATGTGCACACACACACAAATGAATGCATGTAAAACTAAGGTAAGCGGATTATTACCAGTTTCCTGTATTATTTGTGATACTGTATTATTTGTTGTTGTTTTAGTCACCACATTGAGTCCGACTCCTCCTGCAGTCCTTTGCAGCCTCAAGGACTGTAGCCCACCAGGTTCCTCTGTCCATGGGATTCTCCAGGCAATAATACTGGAGTGGGTTGCCATTTCTGACCCAGGGATGGAACCTACGACTCCTGCATTGACAGGTGGATTCTTTACCAACGAGCCGCCTGGGAAGCCCTTTAGTATTATAGTTCTGCATATTTATGCATGATATCACTATCAGGGAAATTGAATAAAGGAGAAATAAAATCTCTTATTTCTTACAACTGTATGTAGATCTACAATTATGTCTAAGTAAAAAGTTTAAAAAACTGAAGACACATAAATAAATCTTGTTTCATTTTGTTTCATCACTCCCAACTCTTTCCTATCTAATTCTGTTCACTCTTTCCTGCCCAAATCATCATGACAAGTTATATATCATGGCAACATTATAAATTATTGGGGGTCTCATTAACAGAGAGAAGAATTAGCTCATGTGTTGGTTCTCTTGGGTCTCATTTCTGTAAATTTTCTTCCTCTCCTAGTTTCTTGGGCCATCTATGAGATGTAGTTCCAGCCAGGCAGCACTTGACTCCAATCTGGATCAGGGCTCCAATCCCTCTTCAAGAGTCAGAATGCTGTCTGGAATCTCCCCCAACATTTAGTGTAGTCACTTGTTTAATGATGATCTATTAGCTGGACTGTAAATTCCATGAGGATAGGAATCCACTCATTTATTTGTTCATTCATTCAGTAAATATTGCATGTCTACTAAGTGCCAGGCTGTTCTAGGTGCTGAGGGTACTCAGAGGTGTGAGATTAGTAGGTATGATGTGTATGAAACTAGTATCAGGAAGACCAGTTGGGTGGCAGCGGCAGAAACCCTGGTGAGAAATGATAGTGGCTACTAAGATAGTGGTTGTGGGATTGAAGAGAGGAGCCAAATGCAAGAGATGCTAGGAAGAAGCTGACAGGTGCATGTAAGGCATTAAGGAAAAACGAGAGACAAAAATGACTCCAAGATTCCAACTTTGGTGCCTCAGTCCCTAAGAGTGAGAATACCAGCAGGAAGCAGACTTTCACTGAACAGTGGCCTCTCACTAATTCCATTTTAGAAATTTCCTTTGGCACCTGGAGTGTTGAAGTATAATTGTTAATTCAACAGTTAAGTCATGGACTTGGGGTTCAGAGGAATGTTGCCTAGAGTTATATATCTGATAGCTGAAGTCATAGGAAGAAATGAGATTACGTAAGCAAAGTACTGCTGTGGTTCAGTCCCTAAGTTGTGTCTGACTCGTTGTGACTTCGTGGACGGTAACACGCCAGGCTCCTCTGTCCACCACTCCCAGAGTTTGCTCAAATTCATGTCCTTTGAGTCAGTGATGCTACCTAGTGATGGGTAGGTAGCGTCACTTAAGGAAAGTATTGGATACATAGAGGCAGGAAAGAGAAGCACTAAGTTGAATGGCGAGGTTGAAAAAGAGGAATCTCTTTACTCTATTTGCATGCATTCTCAAGTCACTTCAGTCGTGTTTGACTCTGTGACCCCATGGATTGTAGCCTGACAGCTTCCTCCAACCATGGGAATTTCCTGGCAAGGGTACTGGAGTGGGTTTCCATGCCCTCCTTCAGGGGATCATCTGGACCCAGGGATCAAACCTGCCTCTCTTAAGTCTCCTGCAATGCGGGCAAATTCTTTACTGTGGAGCCACAAGAGAAGCCTGTTTACTTTGCTTCCATAGAACTAAAACTAAGAATGTCAAATTGTGCCAGAATGTCAAGTAAAAGTAGGATTCCTGAGAATCTAGGAAAGCACACTCGTTCCCTGAACTTGCACACCTCTTCACAGGTGGCTGTGTGCTTATCTGAGGTCATTTATACAACTGAATGAACAACCGCCTCGGGGAACCATGCCCTTCTTCCCCAAGAGATCTTCTGATTATAAGTTGACTTTCTAGCTAAATTTGCATTTTGAGAAGAACAATAGCAACAATAATAACTAATATTTAGCACCTGCTCTGTACCAGGTAAACACTTTACATGTATTATTCATTTAAATTGTTCATCTTCTAAACCCTATGAGGTAGGTACTATTATTGATACTTACCCCACTTTATAGATAAAAACACTGAGATTCAGAGATGTTAATTTGCCTAAGATCACATAGTTAATGAGTAACTCGGTTTTATTAAGTCCAGAGTCCACATACTGAGCCAGTAGGCTATACTTTATCCCCAGAATAAGTGGATGACACTGATGCAAACATTCTGTTTTGCTTGGGTTATATTTTTCACTGTAAATGAACAAATAGACATTCCAATGATATTAGCAATGGCAATAATAAAGATTTGTGAGTTATTTGGGTGCAAGAAGTTGTCAAGATTAGGAAGTATAGACAGATCTAAACCTGACTGTGAAATAAACGAGAGAGAGATGGGAAGTCTTCAAGGCAAGTGTATTAAAGACATTTTTATTGCTTTTATTTTTCTTTTAAAGATGGGAGAAAGATTAGTTTGTTAGGTAAAAAAAAATGAGGTAAGGGAACACATTAGGGAAAGGAGGAAAATTGAGAGATTAAAGGACCAGAAGAGATACCAGGTCACAAACTCAAAGTACAGTTCAGTTCAGTAGCTCAGTTGTGTCCGACTCTTTGCGACTGCATGAATCACAGCACGCCAGGGCTCCCTGTCCATCACCAACTCCCGGAGCTCACTCAAACTCATGTCCATCGAGTCGGTGATGCCATCCAGCCATCTCATCCTCTGTCGTCCCCTTCTCCTCCTGCCCCCAATCCCTCCCAGCATCAGGGTCTTTTCCAATGAATCTTCACATGAGGCGGCCAAAGTATTGGAGTTTCAGCTTCAGCATATGAACACTCAGGACTGATCTCCTTTAGGATGGACTGGCTGGACCTCCTTGCAGTCCAAGGGACTCTCAAGAGTCTTCTCCAACACCACAGTTCAAAAGCATCAATTCTTCAGCACTCAGCTTTCTTTATAGTCCAACTCTCACATCCATACATGACCACTGGAAAAGCAAGGATAAGAAAGACTTCCTCAGAGATCAATGCAAACAAATAGAGGAAAAAAACAGAATGGGAAAGACTAGAGATCTCTTCAGGAAAATTAAGGATATCAAGAGAACATTTCATGCAAGATAGGCTCAATAAAGGACAGAAATGGTATGGACCTAACAGAAGCAGAAGATACTAAGAAGAGGTGGCAAGAATACACAGAAGAACTGTACAAAAAAGAGCTTCACGACCCAGATAATCATGATGGTTTGATCACTCACCTAGAGCCAGACATCCTGGAATGTGAAGTCAAGTGGGCCTTAGAAAGCATCACTACAAACAAAGCTAGTGGAGGTGATGGAATTCCTGTTGAGCTATTTCAAATCCTGAAATATGATGCTGTGAAAGTGCTGCACTCAATATGCCAGCAAATTTGGAAAACTCAGCAGTGGCCACAGGACTGGAAAAGGTCAGTTTTCATTCCAATCCCAAAGAAAGGCAATACCAAAGAATGCTCAAACTACCACACAATTGCACTCATCTCACATGCTAGTAAAGTGATGCTCAAAATTCTCCAAGCCAGGCTTCAGCAATACGTGAACCGTGAACTTCCAGATGTTCAGGTTGGTTTTAGAAAATGCAGAGGAACCAGAGATCAAATTGCCAACATCTAATGGATCATCAAAAAAGCGAGAGAGTTCCCGAAAAACATCTATTTCTGTTTTATTGACTATGCCAAAGCCTTTGACTCTGTGGATCACAAAAAACTGTGGAAAATTCTGAAAGAGATGGGAATACCAGACCACCTGATCTGCCTCTTGAGAAACCTGTATGTAGGTTAGGAAGCAACAGTTAGAACTGGACATGGAACAACAGACTGGTTCCAAATAGGAAAAGGAGTATGTCAAGGCTGTATATTGTCACCCTGCTTATTTAACTTATATGCAGAGTACATCATGAGAAACGCTGGGCTGGAAGAAGCACAAGCTGGAATCAAGATTGCCGGGAGAAATATCAATAACCTCAGATATGCAGATGACACCACCCTTATGGCAGAAAATGAAGAGGAACTCAAAAGCCTCTTGATGAAAGTGAAAGTGGAGAGTGAAAAAGTTGGCTTAAAGCTCAACATTCAGAAAATGAAGATCATGGCATCCGGTCCCATCACTTCATGGGAAATAGATGGGGAAACAGTGGAAACAGTGTCAGACTTTATTTTTCTGGGCTCCAAAATCACTGCAGATGGTGATTGCAGCTGTGAAATTAAAAGACACTTACTCCTTGGAAGGAATGTTATGACCAAAGTACAGACAACAGGAATATTAATAACTTATGATGAGAGAAAAGCTATGTCACTAAGAAATGGAACCAGGTGCAGATGAATTACAGAAAAAGGGAGGTGCTGGAAGCTTCAAATGATCTCTATGTTCTCAGTAAAAGAGAAGGAAATGCCTTTTCTGTGAGAATGGGAGACTCAAAAGAAGGGCATAAGGAGGGTGGCGACCGTTGCAAAAGCTGCTGTGGGAGAAGAAGCTGATGAGGAAGCGGTCATGTTCACAGGAGGACTGCCGGGTGGTTCGGAAAATCCAGCTGAGGTTGAAGACCAGGGACTTGTAAGGACAATACTGAAAAATTTTGTGATTTTTCTCGAGCAACTCTTCCCAACCTGATCTGAAATCTGAGAAACCTGTTAGTGGGAGTCTAATTTCATGATGCAGTTAAGGCAGAAGAGTAAAGACAGAAGGGGCTGTTCATGGTTTAAGCTAGCTAGTGGAAGGATTGAAGATAAAAGACAGGTGATAGATGGAAAGGGAAAGGGGGATTAAAAGAAAGAAATAAGCAGAGTTGGAAAGAAAGAAAGTGGTTGTCCAAGCATGAGATGTGAGAGTTAAAAATTTTAGAGGAAGTTCTAGCAGACAGTTGTAACATACAATATTGTACTAACTGCATGATTCAACTAATTGAACTGAAGTGCTTGCTGGCCAGCAGCAAGGTAATATAATAACTGGAGGTGCTATTTTCAGAATTGAAATTTGGCATTCGAAAGACCATTAGGAACATCGATTTTTTTTTTTTTTTTTTTTTTTTTTTAAGGAACTGCTGCTGCTGCTGCTACTGCTAAGTCGCTTCAGTCGTGTCCGACTCTGTGCGACCCAATAGACGGCAGCCCACCAGGCTCCTCTGTCCATGGGATTTTCCAGGCAAGAGTACTGGAGTGGGGTGCCATTGCCTTCTCTGTTTTAAGGAACACCAATGTTTATAAACGTCACGTAAGAGGCACGTTCTGCTTCCCTGGTGTTCACTGCCCTCTCTGTTGGCATGAGTTCAAAAGCCAGTGTGTTCTTTCTGTTTCAACTCCTAGAGGATGCTAATGCGGTTTTCTTTTTACGTATGGCTGCGTCAAATCTTAGTTGTAGCAGGTGGGATCTCTGTTGTGGGCAGTTGGGCTCCAGAGTGTGTGGGCTCTGTAGTTGGAACATGTGGATTCAGTAGTTGTGGGATGCAAACTTAGTTGCCCCATGGCATGTGGGATCTTAGTTCCCCAACCAGGGATCAAACCCTCAACCCTTGCATTGGGAGGGGGATTCTTAACCACTGGACCAACAGGAAAGTCCCAAGGTTTTCTTTCTTTTGACCAATATTTGTTGCCTGCTTAATAAAGCCAGACAGTCTGTTAGGTGTTGATGACTCATCAACAAATAAGATGAAATATCTATCCTCAAGAAGTTTAAATGCAGCAATCAATAGGTAAAAAATAATGCAGAATGATAAATACTATGATTATGTTAAAACTTGGGTGTCAGTGAGAGACCACATAACTCAACCTTGAGTAGTCATAAGAGGCTTCTGTGAGAAGGTGTCATCTAAAATGAAATAAAGGAGTAGTACATATAATCCCAGAGAAGGTGATGCCACTCCACTCCAGTACTCTTGCCTGGAAAATCCCATGGTTGGAGGAGCCTCGTGGGCTGCAGTCCATGGGGTCATGAAGAGTCGGGCACGAATGAGTGACTTCACTTTCACTTTTTACTTTCATGCATTGGAGAAGGAAATGGCAACCCACTCCAGTGTTCTTGCCTGGAGAATCTCAGGGATGGGGGAGCCTGGTGGGCTGCCATCTATGGGGTCTCACAGAGTCAGACACGACTGAAGCGACTTAGCAGCAGCAGCAAGTATAATCTAGGCAGATGAATGGGGAGGGGGAAATAAGAGGGACCTAATGTCACAGAGACATCTCTGTCTCTGAAGGAGCCTCTGAGTTCCTTGCATCTCTTGGTATCTTCATTCTTATAGGCCAATTATCTTAACATCTCCATACTAGGGGATATTTCTACCAGGAATCATTGAACCAGAAGATTTATATTTAACTGTCAGTAATGTTTCTTATTTATGTGTCTTTAGATATGTCAGCTAATCCCAAGTCAGTTTCTTCATCTTAAAACAGGAATAACAATACCTACTTCAGTTATTGACTTCAGTTAAGGACTTCCCTGGTGGCTCAGATGGTAAAGCTTCTGTCTACAATGCGGGAGACCTGGGTTCGATCCCTGGGTTGGGAAGATCCCCTGGAGAAGGAAATGGCAACCCACTCCAGTACTACTGCCTGGAAAATCCCATGGACAGAGGAGCCTGGTAGGCTACAGTCCATGGGGTCGCAAAGAGTCGGACACGACTGAGCGACTTCCTTCACTTCACTTCAGTTATTAAGATGATCAAATTAAGTGATACATGTGAAAGCACTATGTAAACGGTTAAATGTTACATAGATCTTAACTGTTCTTAGTGTCCTAAGATGTCATGTCCTATGCTTTTATATTCATTATGGGGATTAAGAAACCAAAAGTCCTGAATCGTTGCTACAGATTTACTGATACTTTTCAGGTCTGCCAAGTTTAAGCTCTGAAATAAATTGTTCTCTGAAGCTACTTAAAATGTTTGAATTAATGCCATAAATTATTGTCATTGGTCCTCTACTCAAAAGCCACCGCAGAGTAGATATGGCAGCTAAAGTATCATCTAGCAGTAGAATGAGCGATGCCATCCTTAGAGTACATGGGCCATTCTATGGTAAAAAAGATCAGTAGAGAGGAAAATCTGAAAATTAACAGGCCTAATAAATAGTGCAGAATAAAGGTGAGATCGTGTGGTGGGAGGATGAAAAAGATCTTTACTTCCAAATTTAGGATGGCCTCTTGAAACATCAACATCTGCTTTACTCTACTTCAGAAAAGCCCCTCTAACGAAAAATCACTGTATAGAATTGGTTTCTTGTTTGGTGGGCAAATTCATTTGACAAACTCATGCCACAGGGGTGGAGGCACTTAGGAATACTTCTAACAAGTGAATCTCTGCAACTTTTATATTAATTTTCCCCCTAATTTTACTAAGAAAAATTTTAAAAATACATACAGCTAATTTGAGAAAATTTTATATACTCACCTGTGTGTGCTGTGTGCTTGGTCACTCACCTGTGCCTGACTCTTTGCAACCTCATGGACTGTATGTAGCCCACCAGGTTCCTCTGTTCATGGGATTTTCCAGGGAAGAATACTGGAGTGGGTTGCCATTTCTTACACCAGGGGATCTTCCCAACCCAGGGATCAAACCCAGTTCCCTTGTGTCTCCTGCATTGGCAGGCAGATTCTTTATCATTTCACCACCTGGGAAGCCCCCACCTGAGTACCTACCACCTATTAATAGATTCTATCATTAACATTTTACTACACCTGCAAGGATAATTCTTTAGGTTAAATATTTTATTTTGAGATAATTGTTGATGCACATGCAATTGTAAAGAATAATACAAAGAGAATATTTGTTCTTTACCCAGTTTTCCTCAGTGGTACTGTCTTGAAAAACTATAGTCCAATGGCACAACCAGGATACTGACATTGATACAGTCAAGATACAGAACATTTTCATCATCTTAAGGATTCCCTCCTGCTGCCCTTGTATAGTCACATCCACTCTCACCTCTTCCCTAACTCTAGAAATTACTAATCTGTTCTCTATTTCCATAATTTTGTTATTTCAAGAATGTGTGGCATCATTCAGAATACAATCTTTTGGGACTGGCCTTTTTCTCTCAGCATAATTCTCTGTTGATTCATCCAAGCTGCTGTATGTATCAGTACTTTATTCTTTTTCATTGCTGAAAAGCATTCCTCTCTAGGAAGGTACAACAGTCTGTTCAACTGTTCACCTGTTGAAGAACACCTGAGTTGTTTCCAGTTTTGGATTATTATGAATAAGGCTGCTATAAACATTGGTGTACAGGTTTTTATTTTTCATTTTTGCCACACTGTGTGGCTTATGGGATCTTAGGTCCTCAATCAGAGATTGAACCTGGGCCCTCGGCAGTGAGAGCATCAAGTTTGAACCACTGGACCGCCCGGAGATTACCAGTGTACAGGTTTTTACAGAAACATAAATTTTCGTTTCTCTGGGATAGATGTCCAGGAGTGTAAACAATGGTAATTACAAATTTAGGTTTTAAAAAAATTTATTTTTTAAATTGAAGGATAATTGCTTTATAATATTGCTTTGGTTTCTTTCTAGAGGTTCTGTTGTCGTTTAGAAGTTGCTCTGTAGGAGCCGTTCCATATTCTAATGAGTTTTTGATGTATTTGTAGGGAGGCAGGTGATCTCCTCATCTTACTCCTCTGCCATCTTCTGTCCACAAGTTTAGTTTTTAAAGAAATCACCAAAGTTTTTCCACTGATGGGTACCATTTTACATCATCATTAGTAATATCTGAGTGATCTAGCCTCTCCCCTTCATTGCCGGCATTGGGTATTGTCACTATTTTTTTATATTAGACATTCATAGAGATGTGTAGTGATGTCTCATTGTGGTTTTAATTTTCATTTCTTTAATGGCTATTGACATTGAATATATTTTCATATGCTTATATTGTTCTTTGGTGAAATATCTTTTTATGCGTTTTGCTCATTTTCCATTTGGCTTTTTTTAATTGTTGAGTTTTGGAAGTTCTTATATTTTCTAGATACAAGTCCTTTGTAGAGCAGGAGGGAATTTTCTCAGGTCAAGTTTAAGACATCTGTGGATATCCCAGTGGAAATGTCCAGCTTGCGGTTGGCTGCATGTGTCTGTAGGTTAGGAGAGAGATTTGAGCAGAACATTAAGCTTTGAGAGTTGTGAGAGCACAACTGACATTACACTGGAGGGAAGACAATATTAGAGATGAAGGGAAAGAAGGTCAAGAGAACATTTGTACATACAAATAGTGTAAGAACTGAGAACAAATGGTTAAAGAAATAGGAGCAGATAGGAGAGTGGTGAGATGAAAACCAGAACCTGGTTTTTGCTTTACTGTATGGAAATGGCAACCTGCTCCAGTATTCTTGCCTGGAGAATCCCATGGACAGAGGAACCTTGCAGGCTGCAGTCCATGGGGTCACAAGAGTCGGACAAGACTGAGTGACTTTGACTACTGATGGGTATCATCTAGAATTTAAAAAAAAATCTACAAAGAGATGATGCTCACAAAACTGCTTAAAAAGCAAGTGAACTAGAGTTTTCATCAAATGCAATATTTAAAAGTTAAGTAGAAACATGTTAACTGCTATTATGGAGTTTTGCAATCAGGTAGTTGGATAATAGTAGCTATGTAATATATAGTTATATATTTTTTTTAATAAAGTGAAGGAAAAATTCAATTAGGTTGAGTATTATAAAAGTAAAGAAATTTATAGGAAAATTCTTCTAATTATTAATAAAAAACAACTTTTACCTGGATTTCCCCCAAATAGTTTGAACTTTCACCTTAAACTCAAGAAATGGTGAATCTACCCATGTTAAAAACAATAAGACTTTACTTTGTAGTAGCCTTAAACACACAGACTGCTCCTGTAGTGGGTTGAACAGTGTCTCCCCAAAATTTGTGATCACGCTTATTTGAAAATACCATCTTTGCAGATTTAATTTTAGTTAAGGATCTTGAGATGAATTCATTCTGGATTTAGGGAGGACCTTAAATCCACTGGCTGATGTCTTCATAATGGAAAGGAGAGGGAGATTTGGGCACAGAGAGACACACAGAAGGGGTAGAAATGTGAAGAGGAAGCAGAGATTGGAGTGTCTCTGCAAGCCAAAGAATGCCAGCGACTGCTGACAACCAGAAGTGACTGCCGATAACCAAAAGCTTTCTCTACATGCTAGGAGAGAGGTATGGGACATTTTCTCCCTCAGAGCCCCCAGAGGAATCAACCCTGCTGACACTCTGATTTCAGACTTTTGGCCTCCAGAACTGTGTGCGAGTACATTTCTGTCATTTTAAGATACCCAGGTTGCAGTAATTTGTTACAGCAGCCTTAGGATACTAATGTGGCTCCTCAGTTCAGTCGCTCAGTCGTGTCCAACTCTGCGACCCCATGGACTGCAGCACACCAGGCTTCCCTGTCCATCACCAACTCCTGGAGCTTGCTAAAACTCATGTCCATCGAGTCAGTGATGACATCCAACCATCTCATCCTCTGTCATCCGCTTCATCTCCTGCCTTCAATTTTTCCCAGCATCAATGAGTAAGTTTTCCAATGAGTCAGTTCTTCGCACCAGGTGGCCAAAGTATTGGAGCTTCAGCTTCAGCATCAGTCCTTCCAATGAATATTCAGGACTGATTTCCTTTAGGGTTGACTGGTTTGATCTCCTTGTAGTCCAAGGGACTCTCAAGTATTCTCCAACACCACAGTTCAAAAGTATCAATTCTTCAGCGCTCAACGTTTTTTATGGTCCAGCTCTCACATCCATACATGACTCCTGGAAAAACCAAAGCTTTGACTAGACAGACCTTTGTTGGTAAAGTAATGTCTCTGCTTTTTTAGTATACTATCTGGGTTGGTCATAGCTTTTCTTCCAAGGAGCAAGCGTCTTTTAATTTCCTGGCTGCAGTCACCATCTGCAGTGATTTTGGAGCCCCCCAAAATAAAGTCTGCCACTGTTTCTATTGTTTCCCCGTCTATCTCCCATGAAGTAATGGGACCAGATGCATGATTTTCATTTTTCGAATGTTGTTTTAAGCCAGCTTTTTCACTCTCCTCTTTCACTCTTATCAGTTCCTATCCCTCACCGTTTTCCCAGGCCCCCAAAATACCACTACAAATTTTTTGTTATTCATTAAAAAAAGCACAGATTTTTTTTAAAATTTTATTTTATTTTTAAACTTTACATAACTGTATTAGTTTTGCCAAATATCAAAATGAATCCGCCACAGGTATACATGTGTTCCCCATCCTGAACCCTCCTCCCTCCTCCCTCCCCATTCCATCCCTCTGGGTCGTCCCAGTGCACCAGCCCCAAGCATCCAGTATCGTGCATCAAACCTGGACTGGCAACTCATTTCATACATGATATTTTACATGTTTCAATGCCATTCTCCCAAATCTTCCCACCCTCTCCCTCTCCCACAGAGTCCATAAGACTATTCTATGCATCAGTGTCTCTTTTGCTGTCTCATACACAGGGTTATTGTTACCATCTTTCTAAATTCCATATATATGCGTTAGTATACTGTATTGGTGTTTTTCTTTCTGGCTTACTTCACTCTGTATAATAGGCTCCAGTTTCATCCACCTCATTAGAACTGATTCAAATGTATTCTTTTTAATGGCTGAGTAATACTCCATTGTGTATATGTACCACAGCTTTCTTATCCATTCATCTGCTGATGGGCATCTAGGTTGCTTCCATGTCCTGGCTATTATAAACAGTGCTGCGATGAACATTGGGGTACACGTGTCTCTTTCCCTTCTGGTTTCCTCAGTGTGTATGCCCAGCAGTGGGATTGCTGGATCATAAGGCAGGTCTATTTCCAAAAAAAGCACAGATTTTTATCATTGGCACTTACTGCATGGAGACAACAAAAGTATGCTCAGAGCTGGTGTTTTATTTTATTTATTTTTGACTGCTGGGTCTTTGTTGATATGCCCGGGCTCTCTCTAGTTGCGGTGAGCACGAGCTACTCTTTGTTGTGGTGCATGGGCTTCTTATTTCGGTGGCTTCTCTTGTGGTGCACAGGTTCTGGGCACATGGGCTTCAGTAGTTGCAGCACGTGGGCTCAGTAGTTGTGGCATGTGTGCTCGGTAGTTGTAACCCCTGGGGTCTAGAGCATGGACTTGGTAATAGTGGCTCATGGGTTTAGTTGATCTGGGGTACGTGGGATCCTCCTGGACCAGTGATAGAACACATGTCCCCTGTGTTGGCAGACAGATTTTTATCCACTGTGAAGTAAAGTGAAAGCTGCTCAGTTGTGTCCGACTCTTTGCGACTTCATGGACTGCAGAGTCCGTGGAATTCTCCAGGCCAAAATACTGGAGTGGGTAGCCTTTCCCTTCTCCAGGGGATCTTCCCAACCCAGGGATCAAACCCAGTAATACAACGGAAGTCCTAGTTGGTATTTTCAATGCTTATAAAACTAATGGCCAATTATTTAACTTTGTGCTCTCTGTTTAAAGTCAGTTTGCCTGTATCCTCTTCCAATTAATGTTGATTAGAATAAATTCATTTGGTTGGTTATTATTTGCTTCCTACAATCAAACATACTCTTTTTTTTCTTTTGGGCTGCCGATGTTAGCGATATGTTAGTTAGTGATGGCTGTTAGTTCCCAGAACAGGGATAAACCTGCTCTACCTGCATTGGAAGCACAGAGTCTTAACCACTGGACTGCCAGGAAAGTCTGCAAGCACACTCTTGCTTGGTCTACCTGAGAGAAGAGGGCTGAGACTGAGGTTAGTGATGGTCACTTTGAAATCTGGTGTCTGCATTATTAAAAATCCCCATAAATGAAGTATATTAGCTCATTGAAGTTATTTACTTTGCTAATAATTATTTACAATAAGGAAGTTTGAAACAACAAACTACTGATAACTATTTGAGGTAATAACCACAACAAAAATATTAACTTGACCTGTTCTCTGTCCAAGTTTTAACTAGAGGCAGTGTTTTGGTGGCTTCCCAGTTAGCTCAGGGGTAAAGAATCTGCCTGCCAATTCAGGTAGATGCAGGAGATGTGGGTTGGATCTCTGGGTCAGGAAGATCCCCTGGAGTAGGAAATGGCAACCTGCTCCAGTATTCTTACCTGGGAAATCCCATGGACAGAGAAGTCTCATGGGCTGCAGCCCATGGGGTCGCAAAGAGTCAGATAGAACTGAACAACTAACACTTTTCACTTTCAGTCTTAGGACTATTGACGTTTGGGGTCAGGCAATTCTTTGCTGTAAGGGGCTACCTAGTGTAATACAGGATGTTTAGTAGCATCCCTGGTCTCTATCCATTAGCTGCCTCCCTTTTCCTGTTGTGATGACCAAAGATCTCCAGACACTATGGGAAAAATTTTCCCCAGCTGGGAACCAACCATTGTTCTAAGTCTTGAGAGAGAAAGAAGCAAACCTCTGCTCTACTCCCCCACCTACACATGTGTTTTAAGCCAACCTTAGGTTTTTCCCATTTTATTGATATGATTGACATATGTGTGCTCAGTTGCTCAGTTGTGTCATATTGATATATAGTACTGCATATGTTTAAGGAGTATAGCATAATAATGTGACTTACATTTATTGGGAAAGAAGCTTAGTTTTTAATCCTTATCAAATACTCCTACCTCACTGTACTTGCAGTATCTTGAACCTGTTTCTAGGTTGCACTTATCATGGTTCATTATTATTATAAAGCATGGGGCTGTGTCCTTTCCCGTCTGTGAACTCCTCCAGGACAAGAACAGTGTTTTTACTTTGTCTGGATGCAGTAGAAGTCCTCAAGTTGAATGACCTTCTGTATTGCTTAAACACAAGAAATGTTCGCAAAGTAAGGGTTTCCCTGTAGTTTATTTCTTTTTAAGGATATGGAATATCTGTCTTGCCTCATGCCTTTGAATTTCGTAATTTTTAAACTCATCTTATATATTTCAATTAAAGTGAAAAAGCAGTGACCATCTTGACACTTCATGATGATTCAGCTTTGGATAAGTGAACCAATGTGTATCTTATTCCTCCCACTTTCAGTCAGAAGACACCTGCAGACTAAGTAACAGGAGTCATCGCCTTGCAAAGCCGTTTAGCAGTTTTGCCGAAACCAGCCTAGGCCTGGTCAGGACACAACGTCCACCAAGGGCGCTCTCCAGCCCGTGGCTATTAATACTCAAAGAAGCACACGGCTTTCCGTGGGCGGGCCGTTGGAAGACCCGTCCTTAGATGTGTGTTAATTTTCGGGCCTTGACATCGTTTCGGAAGCATTTAACTCCACCTCTCCATCCGGAATTAAAAACAACGCTCCCATTCCCGCCCGTCACCACCTCCTGGCCGCATCTCACTTTCTTTTTGGTCTTATGTTTCAGAAGTTCTGATTTTTCCTAGAGAGCTAGAGGGAAGCCAGGTAACAAAAGTGGAGTTCTATTACTTTATTTGCTCTGGTGGGACACTACAGGCAGTCCCACTTTGTTCCTGGCTCTCCAGGAGAAGACAAAAGTGGCGGTTGGCAAATTCAGCGCCCGCGCTGGGCTCCAGGTTTGATTGACAAGGACGGGCGGAGGGATCGCACGGAGGCGGGGCCGAGGAGCAGCAGGTCGAGCCCGAGACAAAGAAGGTTTTGGCAGCCCCGGGAGAAGAGGCAAGGGTTCCTTGGGGTAACTGGTCTTTGCGCTCTAAGGGGCATTTCGTGCAGTCGCTTTCTCATTTGAAGAGAGGGTGGGCGGGCTGACGGGCAGGCGGGCTGGTGGAGGGGGCCGGGCGGGAAGGGCCTGGCGAGGAGGGGAAGGGGGGGAGGGGGGGAGGACGGGGAACCGGGGTGGGGGCTGCGCCGCGGTCACGTGGTCTCCGCAGCAACGGGGTTGGGGCTGTTCTTCCGGGTTGCTGGCGCCGCGGGGCTGCAGCCCGGGTCTGCCAGCGCGGCGTCCCCTCGCGGCCCGTGGACTCCTGGCCTCCCCGCCAAGGTGAGCGTCAATGAGCTGGCAGCCCGGGAACGCTCCTGGGGCGCAGCTGGGGAAGGGGCGTGGGGCTGGTACGGAAGGTCGAGGTCCCCGAGGTGGGAAGGAGACCTGTCAAGGAGTAGCTGGGGGCGGGGTCGGCAGTGACCGGGGCGCCGGGTGCACCCTGGAGCCTGGGGCCGGGCCTCGAGGGCCCTCTTTCTGGTCTCAAGCTGCGGTGACTGGGAAGCGAGTCGGGGGTGGTGGATTCGAGAACTGGGTTTTCGCCGCAGAGGGCAGGGAACGAAGTGTCAGCTGTTCAGATGCAGATTTTGGAGCTTTGGGGGAATGGGGCTGGAGTTCTACGGGGTCCTTTCAGCTTAAAGGATGGAAGGAGGGTGGGAGGTCATAGAGGACTTTCGATAAGTGGTGCATCCAGAGAGGTGGCACCTGGACGCCCCGAAACTGCTTGAACCCGGAGAGAATTTGGGGTGGGTGACCGGCTGGAGACACAGGTGGTGGTGTTGAAAGTTTTAAGTGTATTGGGGGTGGGGTGGGGCAGGCTGGTGTTGGTCTGGGCGAGGCTGTACTGGGCTTAGAGTGGGGTCTGGGCTGGCGATGGGGGAAAGATTGTGTAGTGGGGCTGAGCTGATTCGAACTCCGGAGGCGGAATGACTATTATGCCGCCGATCTCCACCAATCGGCTTCAGAGGAAGGTTATAAATAGCGGTCCCTGGCAGATATTGGCCGGGTGGCAGTTTAGTTCCCGAGGGAGGAGCTTGAACCTGTGGGTTTGAGCGAGGTCACACTGCCTGCTAGTCTAAGCTTTGGTAGGGTATTGTGTCCTTGGTTGGCATGTCTCGCTTTTAAAAGCGTGACTTGTTTATTACAGTTTCAGGTGCCCTTTATTCGCCCTCTGGTGCAGGGAAGTCCTTAAGGAATCTGTAAGGAGTCTTGTAGGACAGGATGTATTCGGAACAGTGAGGGTTGTGTGCTTTTATTTAAAATGTTTCCCTCTTCTTCTGCAAACTGTGGCTGTTTAAAAATTAAAAAAAAATTGAATTGGCAGTTTAGAATTGCTTTCTTATCAGCAAGTGTGCTCAGGCTGCTTACCTCTGCTGATGGAATCACTTTTCCACAAAGCTACATAGCCTTTAATTTTTAAAGGAAATTTCCTGAAAGCCCTTGGAGAATATATTCATAGAACCCCAGGCTTCAGGTTATCTAACTCTAGTTACACATTCACTCAATCAAACAATACTTGCTGATTTCCTCTATTTTGTGCAAGGCACTGGGCCAGAGGTAATACTAAAGTGAATACTGATAGCAGTAAAGATACTGTGTCCTTTTAATCCTCACAGTGACCCTACAAGGTCCTGTTATTATTTTCCCCATTTTAAAGGTGATGAAATCAGATACAGAGAAGTTCAGTGACTTGCCAAGGTGACACAGCTAATGCGTTGCAGGTGGGGCTTCCAACTAAGAGTTTACACTCTTAGCCTCTATGTTATCCTCTCTCAGCTTCTTGCCTCCAAAGATTTTCTATTAGGGGAGATACCAAAATGACTTACATTAATTGGTGGTGTGAATGCCCCAATTTTCAGTTGTAAAGTTGCTGTCCATTTCTTAATAGCCATAGAAGCACATGGATAATAAAATAGCAGAGAGCTTTCAAGTGAAGTTAGGGGAAGATGTGACAATTAAGATAACGGCTCTTGAATAACAGCTCTCTGTGTCTGCAGTTCCTCCCCATCTGAGGATTTAGCTAACTGCACACTGTGTATATTGTACTATTGATATTTACTATTGAAAAATAGCCGCCTAGGAGCAGACCCATGAAGTTCAAACTCTGTTGTTCAAGGGTCACCTCTACTGTCTTTGCTGTAAACAAGTACTCGGCTGTGATAAAATGGTCTAGATATTCTCTGAAAACCTTTCAGGGTCATTTTTATTTGATTTAGGCTTAGTGACATTTTCTTGACACTAAACTACTTCCTTATCAACTGTCTTATATGCTCATAACTTGAATCAAGTAGAATCTGGGGGAGCACATGGTCTCTGAAGGCCTTGGCTATGTTGATGTCTGATGCCAGGGCTCTGTTCAACATCAAATTAAAATTTTTTAAGTAGACAGGGCAAATTTTGCAGACTCCAGGCCATGAAACAGGACTTCAGCTTTAGAGCATTGCAAAATCTCCATCTAATGATAAAACTTCTAGAGCCTGACTGTGCCCTTCAAGGGAGATTTCCTGCACTCCTTTTATAGAAGAGCAGACTGAGGTGCTGAGAAATTCAAGCCAAACAGCGAGTGAGTAGCAGGTTTAGACAATACCCGGGCTGCATTATAACTAGCTTTGTTATTTTGCTGATGAGGTCTGGGTAAGCCTGACCAGTGAGAATGGTGGTTGTTGGGGAGCTGAGATGATCCAGGAAGAGAAACTAGGGTAAATGAGGAGATTGGGCTAGGACTAGGTCCTTGGTAGTGGTAGGAAAAAAATTTCCCTTTCGACAGGAATTATCTTTTGTATATCTTTGGATCTCCCTCAGTTCTTGGCGTAGATTCAGTGATGTTTTCAGTGGGTGGCTGAATTTTGAACTTGTTTGTTCTCCATTCTCAGCCATGAATAACTCTAGAAGTGACCTCTGAATGAACGAGGAGGGTATTTATTGATTCAGGGATGCTTTAGAAAAACTGAGATGAAATGACATATATGGAAATACTCTGAAAATATAAAATCTTCTATCAGCATGTAAAGAATTATTCACATTTTTGGTTGCATGCCTGGACACATCTTACATGCTCCCTTTTCCTTAGCTTTGTTCATAGTATTCTGTCCTTCTCAAGTGCCTTTTCCTTCCTTTTCTTAGCCCTGTAGGAGGATATGATCTTCTTTGATGCCTCAAAGAACTTTGGACTTGTGTTACTCTGCTTTCTCTGTTATTGCTTGTTGACTTTTCTTATCTCCAGGTCTGTAACCGATTCCAGTTTAATTCTACAGATGCTCCTAATGGCTGTGCCTCTGAGACTCAGCCCTCCGTATGTTTATTGAATTAAAAGCATCAAGAATAAGCACTACCTGGATTGAGCATTTCTATTCCCAGTGTTGCTTTCTGGTATTTGCAGGAAGTGGCTTCAAGGACTTGTGGCAGTAGTTATGACATGAAAAATGAGTTAGACCCTTCTTCCTCTAGAGGCTGGAAGTATGTTTTTGGAGGCTGCTGGGTTTGGGTGCTGGGTCCCAAAAGGGCCCGCACCATGGGGCAGAGCCTAAAGGCATAGTAAGTGGAGTTAACTGTGGTTGACTGAGAAGAGTTCCTTCACATTTTTGAAGGAAAGAGCATTGGGAATCAGGGGGATGGTGGGAGAGCCTTCTGTGTACTCCCTGGGATCTGCCAGGGAGGTTGGAGAAAATAGCCACTGAAATCTCCAAAACAGTAAAGGTCAGTGCCATTTCACCTAGCTCATTTAGAGCTGGCAAAAACGGGCCTCAAGTGGTGAGAACCACTCACAGAATTCCTAGTTACGCCCACATATGCAAGCACAAACCTATGTGATAAAGTTAACTATGGAATTTTTTTCTTTTTTTAAAAATTGGAGTTGTATTTTGTGCGTGTTAAATTTTCTTGAGATGTACGCCTGGCAAACATGAATCTCACTCAGTCACGCTGGGTTTGGGGTGGGGGTGTGTATGTCTCTCAGGATGTATAGCCTGCTGCGCTGAAAAGGATGGTGGGGTTTTCTGTATTGTATAGTGGCCAAACAAGTACTACTGTACTATTTGGACAGTCTAAGGAAAGCTAAGGGGAATTTTGATTTTGTGCAGTTTTTGCTGGACAAACTGAGATGATAACTTTCATATATGATGTGACGGGACTTTATAGCAACTTTTCTTAACTTTCCAGCTACATTAAAGATCACTTAGACTTATGTGACCTAGCTTGGAATTGAATAATGAGTTTATAACTACAATTTTAAGTGGGAAAACAGATTCCAAGTTTTAAATACCTGAATTGGAAACAACCTTTTGAAGCATCTTCTTTAAGTAAAGGACTTGGCAAGTAAATTCTTTGTAGATGCCCATGTTTAACTGTTATTTTCCAACCTCTCTCAATTTGCTTTTTTTAAAAAAAGGTTTTTGATGTCCAAAAGGCAAAGTATTTTATTCTCAGCACATACATTTTTGCTTTCTTTCCTTTAGTGATTTACCTTTAAGGAAATTGGGGATCCAGAAAATCGGGAACTTCTGTGAACATGGCGAACCTACTGAAAACGGTGCTGACTGGCTGTTCATGCCCTTTCCTCAGCAGTTTGGGGTCCTGTAAGGTTCTACCAGGGAAGAAGAATTTTTTACGAACATTTCATACTCATCGGATACTGTGGTGTAGTGCCCCTGTAAAACCAGGTAAAGTCTCACTTTGAGTCATAGAAACAATAGATCTGATGATGGATAAACCACGCAGTTTTATAGCCTAGTGCTTGTGAGTGATCATTTTGAGTAAGAAACCAAATGCGTGCCTTCTTACATTTTCCATATACGGAAGTTCTTGGCTGTCAGTGCTAACAGAGAAGAATATACAATAGAAAAAGAAAAATGTTAAATAAATTGAGTTTATACCCAGGAAACCATTGGTCATAGTAACCATTTCTCCTAGTAGCTCTTCCTCTTTCCTAGTTGGTATTGGGGAGTCATACCATACATGGCTTAATGATGCTTAAGAATTAGGAACTAAACAGATTGATTGATCTGCATTAATGTTTCTGGATTTAGTAAGTGGCAGCTTCATCTCAGTTGCTCAGGGCAGAAACCTTAGAGTCATTCCCAATGCTTCTGATCGGTATAGATCAGCTCTACATCGTATCTTGAATCTGTTATTTTCTCACCATCACCACTTTTACAATCCTGGTCCAAGCCTCCATCACCTGTCACCTGGACTATTACATTAGTCTTCTAAGTGGTCTCTGTGCCCTTTACCTCTGTCCCTGCCAACAGTCTGTTCTGTACAAGACAATGAGAATGATCTTTTAAAAATGAAAGATCATGTTACCCTTCTGTTCAGAATTTGCCACCAGCTTCCTAGCTCACACAGAGTAATAGCTGAAGTCTTCCAGTGGCCTACAGGCTTTCTCTGCTAGGACTCCCACATGCTTCTGTTTTGTGGTGCAAGCCAAAAGGAGGAGAGGCTAAAAGGGGAACCTTCTAAGCTGTGTCAGATCCCTTTAAGTATCTTGCCCAAAGACCTTTCTAGCACTCTGTCTATATACCTCATTGGCCAGAACTCAGGTGGCAATATGTTGCTTTAAGGGAGACTTGGACATTTAGCCTTTTATTCTAGCTGGCAACATACTTAAATAAAAATAGCATTCTGTTATTTTTAGGGGAGGAACAGCATGGATATTTGGGAGGTATCAGAAGTCTTTGCCATATAGAATGATTCTCTTTTTGTTTGAAGGACCGTTTGTGCATTAAGCATGCCTAAATTGCTGAGTGTTTTCAGTTCTTATGTCTGCCTTTGGTAGATTTCATAGCCTCTTTTCTTATTCTCACGTGACAAGTCACTATTGGCAGGGTACCTGCCCCTAAGAGCCCTCAGCCTTATCTTCAGATTAAGTGTTCTGGAAGGCCAGATTATCCAGTGTGATAAGAAAGTGTATAAAGCAAAAGTCAGTAACTACACTGAGTACATGGGAATTGTCCTTGTAAGTGAAAGCGTGTACTTCAAGATCTCTATTATCAATTATGAGTAAGGCTTTTTTTGTTTGCTTAATTTCTGTTCTTGACTATTTCCTAGATAATTATTTTTTTAATTTCTAAAAGATGAGGATTCTGTTTATTCCTTAATGTAGCCACAATTTCATTAACACATTGAAAAGCTCGAAAAGTAATTTCAGTCAGTTTTAATATTTTCTCAAAATTTTTTTTAAACAGATGCCTAGTTCAAATTATGATCCAAACAGAGTCCATGTGTTGTATTTACTTGCTTGTCTCTTAGGTCTCTTTCAGTCTGTACGTTCCTCTTCTCTCTTTTCTTTTTATTTGTTGAAGAATTTAGTTGTCCTGTAGAATTTCCCACATTATTCCCTTAGTATTATTTAACTAGGTTTCTTGTATTTTCTGTAATATTTAGCTAGATCTCAAGGCTTGCTCTGACTCAGGTTTGCCTTTTTCAGCTAGTGTACTTCATAGGTGATGTTGTGCACTATCTGTTGTATTACATCAGGAGGATTGATCAGTGAGTTTAGATGTTGTCAGTGTGATCTATCTTTTGTGAAGTTCCCATCGATTTTTCACTCAGAGGCGCTAGCAGCGGTTTAATTGATTGTTAACTAAATATGTGATTTTATCAGTAGCTTTAATATCCTATCATTTTATCTTCATTTATTAGCTAGAATTTTTCTATTAAAAAAACTTTCCTTATGTTACAGTCATCCCTTAGTATCCATGGGGGATTGGTTCCAGACCTCCCGTGAATACCAGAATCTTTGGATGCTCAAGTTCCTCATATAAAATGGTGTAGTATTTGCATATAACCTACACAGATCCTCCTGTATACTTTAAATCATGTTTACGTTACTTATCTTTAGGTTAAATCATCTTTAGGTTGACTTTCCTGGTGGCTCATATGGTAAAGTGTCTGTCTACAATGCGGGAGACCCAGGTTCCATCCCTGGGTTGGGAAGATCCTCTGGAGAAAGAAATGGCAACCCACTCCAGTACTCTTGCCTGGATAATCCCATGGACGGAGGAGCATGGTAGGCTACAGTCCATGGGATCGCAAAGAGTTGGACACGATTGAGCGACTTCACTTTTTTTCTTAGGTTACTCATGATGCCTGTGTGTGTTAAGTCACTTCAGTCGTGTCAGACTCTGTGTGACCCTATGGACTGTAGCCCGCCAAGCTCCTTTGTTCATGGGATTCTCCGGGCAAGAATACTGGAGTGGGTTGCCATGCCTTCCTTCAGGTGATCTTCCTGACCTAGGGATGGAACCCGCAGCTCTTATGTCTCTTGCATTGGCAGGCGGGTTCTTTACCACTAGTGCCGCAATACAATGTAAAAAATCTAAGTTTGCTTTTCAGAACTTACGGAATTTATTTTTAATACTTTTGATCTGCATTTGGTTGAATCTGTGGATACAGAGTGCATGCATGCTAAGTCACTTCAGTCATGTCTGACCCTCCTGCATTGGTAGGTGGGTTCTTGACCACTAGTTCCACCTGGGAAGTCCGTGGATAAGGAGGGCCAACTGAATTTAGTTACTCTGAGGTTGTATGGAAAAGGTGGGTAGATGTTTGATCAATGTTCAGTATTTACTAGTTTTGCTCATCAGTTGGTTCTCTTATGTATTCATTTTCTACTTCTGCTGTATTAGGTGATTACAAACCAGCTTCACATGACACATTTATTTTATTATCTTATACTTCTGGACGCCAAAGCCTGAGATGGTTCTCACTGGTTGTCAGCAGGACGCATTCCTTCCAGAGGCTCTAGGGGAGAATCTGTCTCCTTGCCTTTTCCAGTTTCTGGAGACTGTCTACGTTCCTTGGCTCATAGCCTGTTTCTCTGTCTTCAAAGCCAGCAGGATAGCATCTCCAAATTTTTCTTTGACTCTGACTCTTCTGCTCCCTTCTTTCACATTTAAGGATCCATGTGATATATTGAGCCCACCCACATAATTTAGAATATTCTCCCTGTTTCAAGGTCAGTTGATTAACAACCTTAATTCCATCTGTTACCATAATTCTCCTTTGCCATGTACTGGAACATATTCACTGATTCTGAGGATTAAGACATGGATATATTTGGGAGACTGTTATTCATCTCACCACATATTACTTTCTCCAAAGTTGAGAAGCTTTTAGCAAATATTTATTTTTTGAATATTTTTGAATTTTGAAATATTTATTATAATGAATGCATGGATTTTAATATCTTTATATGTATTTTATGACATTTGAAATAAATTATTTTCCTTTTTGATGCTCAAATTGTCTCATATCTGGCCAGTGGAAGCCCTTCCAGGTTGATTCCTAAATCCTTTTGATGTGACTTCATCTGTCTTTGGTAACTTCCTTGGCATATGATATGTAGGACCTAGAGAATTTGAGGTTGTCCAATGAGTGAACTCTAGATAAGTTTATATAATTAATTTTTCACCTTAATCCAAAATATTTGCTATCTTTCAGTTATTTTCCTCTCTTTTAAGTAGAGAGGAAGATTCAGCATGTGTTTGCCTTTGGCTTACTATCAATTATTACTGCTTAAATAGTATGAGATCTAAGACTGTATGTCCAAATGCAGCTATTTTTAGGTTGATTTAGTCTCTGTAAAGTTTCACTTAATAAGTTACTCTGTAGAGATATTTTGATTTACCTTTTTATTATATATATTTAAAGTTTAGATTGCTAGAGTAAGTTTTCTAGACTTTAATAAGACATACAGAAGCAGATGCTCTTCATTAAAAAGATCATGCCCATATATTGAGTAAAACAACAGAAAAAAAAAACTAGTGTATTTTAGCTAAGGCTGGTCTGAACTGTATATAAATAATTTGTTGCTGTTCAGTTGCTAAGTTGTGTCCAACTCTTTGCAACTACGTGGACTGCAGCATGCCAGTTTTCTCTGAAGGTGAGATGTTCCAGGCAAGAATACTGGAGTGAGTTGCCATTTCCTTCTTCAGGGATAAATAATTTAACTGTGTTATACGGGTTCTTCTGTGTTGCAGGGAACAGAATCACAGCAGGTTATATTTTGTGATGAGGTTTTATTTTTGGTGTATGGATTTTTGGGAAGTATGGAGCACGGGGAACCGTTCTCCTCCTTCTTGGAGAAGTGGGCTGTTATTCTGGATGTCATTGTCGTCACTCCTCTTTTCCATCTGCATGCCCACTACCAGCGTTTCTACTGCTGTGGCTGCTGACCCTCTCCCTTCGATTACCTTGTGGCTCTGTTTACAAATAGTTGCTGCGTCATTCTACTCTCCTGGTCCTTTTTGGTGGGTCTCATGTCCCGTTTCTCTCTGAGAGATCCTGATTGGGTTGAATAGTCATTGGCCAACATGGAGTATCCACAGGGCCGAGTTCCTCTATAAGTTGTCTCATGCACTACTGGTTTTCCTTCTGTCTGGTTTGTAGACTGTTATCTTTAACCCAGCTGCTGATCCCCTGGTCTAATCAGTTGTGACCAAGAATAGATGATGCACAAACTGGAATCAGGATTGTGGGGAGAAATATTAATAACCTCAGATAGGCAGATGACACCACCCTTATGGCAGAAAGTGAAGAGGAATTAAAGAGCTTCTTAATGAAAGTGAGAGAGGAAAGTGAAAAGCTGGCTTAAAACAACATTCAGAAAATAAAGATCATGGCATCTGGTCCCATCACTTCATGACAAATAGATGGGGAAACAATGGAAACAGTGACAGACTTTATTTTCTTGGGCTCTAAAATCATTGTGGATGGTGACTGCAACCATGAAATTAAATGACACTTGCTCCTTGGAAGAAAAGCAATGACAAACCTAGATAGTGTATTAAAAAGCAAAGGCATTAGTTTGCCTACAAAGATCCATGTAGTCAAAGCTATGGTTTTTCCAGTAGTCATATATGGATGTGAGAGCTGGGCAATAAAAAGGGCTGAGTGCCGAAGAATTGTTACCTTCGCACTGTGGTGCTGGAGAAGACTCTTGAGAGTCTCTTGGATAGCAAGGAGATCAAACCAGTCAATCTTGGATGAAATCAACCCTGAATATTCATTGGAAGGACTGATGCTGAAGCTGAAACTCCAGTACTTTGGCCACCTGATGCAAAGAGCCGACTCATTGGAAAAGACCCTGACTCTGAGAAAGATTGAAGGCAGGAGGAGAAGGGGATGACAGATGATGAGATGGTTGGATGGCATCACTGACTCAATGGATATGAGTTTGAGCAAGCTCTGGGAGATGTTGAAGGTTAGGGATGTATGGTGTGCTGCAGACCATGGTGTCGCAGAGTCAAGACACGACTGAGTGACTGAGCAACAGTTACTTCCGTCTTCCTTAAAGATAAGGAAGGGGGCCATAAACCACAGAGGTTTAGTTTGATGAGTGGAGTTAGTTTGTTGAGTGGCCTTTCAACCCATTTTTCCCCTAAGAATAAGCTAAGCTAGCTAGTTATATGCCTCGAAGAAAGCCATTTGGTTAAATATTTTTTTTCAGGAGAGTAGGTGTAAGAATTTCCCATCATCTATCAAAAAAAGTTAAAAAATTATGATTATGAATCAGGAACATCACTTTGAACAGCAGCTTGTGCATGTAGTGTATTTTGAACAAATTTCCCATTTCCATTTTCTGAACTGCATTATTAAAACTTTGAATTTTGGTGGTGTTTCTTACCAAATTTTTTTTTTGTCTTTGTTGTAGGAATTCCATACAAGCAACTAACTGTTGGGGTCCCCAAAGAGATTTTCCAAAATGAGAAGCGAGTGGCATTGTCTCCTGCTGGCGTTCAGGCCTTGGTCAAGCAGGGGTTTAATGTTGTTGTGGAATCTGGTGCAGGTGAAGCTTCCAAGTTCTCAGATGATCACTACAGAGCAGCAGGTGCCCAGATCCAAGGGGCGAAGGAAGTGCTGGCTTCTGATTTGGTGGTCAAAGTAATTATTCCTTTCCCCCTTCCATTTATGGCTTGCTGACTTTTCTAAATCTTCTTGTAGAAAGATTACTTCTTGTACAAAGATTAAAGTACCTTCTCTTTTGTTATAGTTTTCATACTTTCAAATGATGCTTTTTTCCTCGAAGAAACGATTGCAAGTTGTGACTATTCTTCACGTTTCAGTAGAACTTTTATGAAAGTGAAAGTGTTGGTCACTCAGTCATGTCCGACTCTTTGTGACCCCGTGGGCTGTAGCCTACCAGGCTCCTCTGTCCCTGGAATTCTCTAGGCAAAAATACTGGAGTAGGTTGTCATGCCCTCCTCCAGGGGATCTTCCCAACCCAGGGATCAAACCTGGGTCTCCCACATTGTAGGCAGATTCTTGACTGTCTGAGCCACCAGGGAACTCAGAACTTTTATGAGGCAATGTGAACTATATTACTATATTTAAGCACGAGAAAAGAAGAAATGATCTTCTTTCTTACATTTGCTGTGTGGAATTTCCTTTTTATTGGCTAGGTAACATTCGTACCATATGGTTCCTATATGTCCACAGTACCCCTGGGTGAGTATTTGCTGCTGCTGCTGCTAAGTCGCTTCAGTTGTGTCCAACTCTGTGCGACCTCATAGACGGCAGCCCACCAGGCTTCCCCGTCCCTGGGATTCTTCAGGCAACAACACTGGAGTGAGTTGCCATTTCCTTCTCCAGTGCATGAAAGTGAAAAGTGAAAGTGAAGTCGCTCAGTCGTGTCCGACTCTAGCGACCCCATGGACTGCAGCCTACCAGGCTCCTCTGTCCATGGGATTTTCCAGGCAAGCGTACTGGAGTGGGATGCCATTGCCTTCTCTGGGGTGAGTATTTAACTCCTACTAGAATAGTAAGAGGCAAAGAACTCCTTGGACTGAATGCACAGTGGTATTCTGATATCTTGAAGGATCGTAGGTCAGTGATTTAACTGATGTAAGTATTATTTCCAGAGGGCAGGACTATTCTGGAAAAAGTAATGTTGGACTTAGAATAGACTTACCTACTTTAATAAAAGGTCTTAAGGTAATGTGTAATAGCTATATGCTAAAGAACTTTACAGATAAAATCTGAAGTGAAAAATCATGTAGAGAAAGGGAAACTGTATCAAGAGTATAACATAGATGAGCTGAACAGTAACTTAAATCTTAAGTCTTCTGTAACCAAGGCAGGGGGGGCAGGGTGGCTCAGTGGTAAAGAATCTGCGTGCAATGCAGGAGTCGCAGAAGATGCAGGTTCAGTCCCTACATCAGGAAGATCCCTTGGAGGAGGGCATGGCAACCCATTCCAGTATTCTTGCCTGGAGAATCCCTGTGGACAGAGGAGCCTGCTGCGCTATAGTCCATATGGTCGCAAAGAGTCAGACACGACTGAAATGTCTTAACACGCAACCAAGGCAAGTAGTGAGGTATGGATTAAATAAGCATGTTTATCAGGTTAAAATAGTCTCACTTTTCTAGGATAGACCAGCTTTTTTCCTACATTAATTTCTAAAGGGGAATCAATACATAGGCTTTTTTACATATAGTCAACTGAATAAACTTGTTAGGATCTTACATAGTGTTTTTTGCAGGAGACACAAAACTTTTTCTATAGAAAATTAATAACAAATTTATGATATGGAAATAAATAGTAATTTAAGTGTTTAAGCATTTAGGTATACTGATACTTGAGATAACAGTATAATAAAAGCTTAGGGGAAAATCGAAAAATAAGTATAAACCATTCTAATGTATGTTTTAGGGATCAAAAACCTTTTCAGATACCCCACAAAAAGAGGTTACTAGGGTGCACATAAGCTTTAGAAATGCTATGTGTTTCCTGTAGATTCACAACGTATATGAACCATGTTAAAGACACTGAGGAATCCTGTAATATGAAAACTTAAATAATTTTATATTTGTAGTAATAAACTACTTGACCTAGGGTCTCTCTTCTGAGTCAAGCCTGTTAATATTCTGAGGAATTCGTTCCCCCAAAAAGCATCTTCAGGGAAACATTCTGTTGGCTTCACTCACTCAGATGTCAGCAGTTTCAGCTAAGCATTTGATAGGGGCCAGGAGAATTCAAAGTTGTCCTCTAATGTTTATTAAATCTATATTATAGATTCTCACTGAGGAAAAAAATAGACCTTGTCAGAGAGTCTTAATTAAAGTCCAGAGCCTAAAATCACACGCATCACCACAGCAACAACTGAAATGGGAATGACAGATAAAGGTGTTTCATAGGTAAATTGAGATGAAATGCTGTTAAATGAAAGTATTGACCCAGTGTTTGTGTTTCGTTTCCTTTTAAAACAGAAGTCCCAGAGCTGTGTTTGTTCTGTGCTTTCTAGCCTAAGAGCACTGCTGTTGCAGATTGGGAGCTAATGAAATGATATACTTGAATTGAAGGTTGACTTTGAACAGGGATGTAAAACACATTTTAAAACACTTTTATAATTGGAAGTTTTAAAAATTTGGCTTGAAAAAGTAGACAGTTGAAACTTTCGGCATGTATGGTGTGTGTTCATTGACTTGATTCAACGTAACAGTACGTTGCAGCTTTTTGCTTAAACCCAACTCAGCAAGGCTACTGGTTTGAGTTGTGTCCATCTGTAGATTTTTCTGGAACTTGAAGGTGACATAAATCTATACACATGAAGATTTTAGTTTATGATGTTCTTAACTTCTAACCACTCCAAATGTTTATGCTTGCAAATTAACAAAAATTGAATCTTTGAACATTCAACAAAAGCTTACTGTCTGTTTATTCTAATGTTTCTTAATTTTACCAGAATAGTGGATTTTGGGACAACAGATTTGCTGTAGAACCTGTTTCCCCCAAAAAACAGATTGTTGTTTTTTTTAATTCCTCTACCTGTCATTGTCAAACCTGTCCTGACACTATTTCCAGGTATGTGTGCTTGTTACTCAAGACTAGGTCATAAGTTCAGTCAGATAATCAGTGGCATAAATTTCTATGTGCTTTATTTTGTTTAGGAATTGAGGAAGAAATTTTTTCATGAGAGATTATTTCTGGAGTGTTATTTCAATAATGGCATATTATTTTAGTTGTCATGTTTACTTAAAAATAAGATAAAGGTATTTACATTTTTAATCAGTGACTTTTTTTTTTCCCCAGGTGCGAGCCCCTATGCTTAACCCAACGTTAGGTATTCATGAAGCTGATCTTTTAAAGACATCGGGTACACTGATCAGTTTTATTTACCCAGCCCAAAATCCAGACTTGCTAAATAAACTGTCCAAAAGGAAGACGACAGTTCTGGCAATGGACCAGGTTCCAAGAGTCACAATTGCTCAGGGATATGATGCGCTAAGCTCCATGGCCAACATTGCTGGGTAGGTTGATTGTTTTCCAGTTGAACAAAAGCACAGTGGTGCTACAGAAACGTGCTCACTACAGCTCTTCTCTCGTACAATGATTTTACTTGTAGTGGCTAGGAGATTGCAGCCTTCCGAGAGTGTACTTCAGTTACTTTTAAGATTCATGTTCCACGGTCATCAGTAGGAAATGGCTATTCACTTTGCATGCTATTGTACATTACTTTTTAATCTTCATGGGCAGAAGGGAAGTAGTATTTCTTTGTACCAAAGGAAATGACTTTTGTTTTGAAATGTGTGCTTATTTTTCTCAATATCTGTTTTCATGAAAAACTGCATGGTAAGTAAACCATAGTCTTAGCAATTTGTAATTATCCAAAAGCTTTAATGTAGTAAACTCATATTTTACCAAAGTCAATAGCAAGGGTAGTGATAACAATTTAGGACAAATGGTTTAAAATTCACCTAAGTCTAGTACTGTTTTAAAGACTGTTATTTATATAGAATGAGAAAGGGTGCAATGTAGAAAGTCTTATTTTAGTTTACTAATTATGAGGCTTCTGAATCTATGCTTAAAAAGTACTTCTGATTTCTGAATACATAATGTTCCAATTTTTTTCCTTTGGAACTTATTTGTACTTTAATGGTGATATACTGTATTTCATGTGTGTATGTGTGTGTGTATCTATGTATATATTAGTTGAAATTACAATTTTATTGTGGTGTAATTGTCATAGAACATTGTTTCCACCTTAAAATTTATACAATGATTTGATATCTGTATATATTGTGAAATTATTACCAGACTAAGTTTAGTTGACATAAATTACTGTTGTCATAGGGTCAAAAATGGTAGAGCATTAGCAGTTTCATATGGTCCCATCTAATATATACATATTGATAGATTTAGCACTTTAATTAGATTTTGCCTAGGGAAATTTATAAATTATTTAATAAATAGGGAAAATGTCTGCACTTGAGGAAGTTTCATCTTAGGTCAAAACCCATGATAACTGAAGGCTAACCATGGCCAAGATGGCAATAAACTTCATTTGCCTGCCGGCCTGAATGCATTCCCCGTCTGTTGCCAGGACTGCTGTGTTGAGAAGAATTCTAGGACCCATTCAGCTCAGAGGAATGTGTCTCTGACTGAGTAACAGTCATGTGTGCCTATGCCTGCCATAGAGCAGGGATAGGCATAACTATGTAAGTGCAGTATATTGCTGACTCTGCCTGGAGAGTGGGAAAAATCTGGAAATCAGATGATGTTTATGAAATCAGCTTATCTAAGAAACGAATTAGATTTTAAGCAGAAAATGATTAATAGTGGCAACTTGCTAATATGAGTGAGGCACCAGCAAATGAAAAAAATTTAAAAATAAAATGATGCAGGAAGAAAGATAACCTGAATAAAGACTTTTACAGCTGACCCAGGAGCCGAAAGTTTTCTTAGGTTTCATATCTTAGATGTAGCATATCAAATGTGCCACAGATTCTTCTCTGGATTCCAGCTGTTCATTTTTGATGTGAAAGAGATGCAGTAAACAAAAATGACAAATAGAACACATTTTGTTTCCTTATGTAAGGAACCAAGGTTCCTTATGTACAGCAACCAACAGATGGTTGGTTTGAAGATTTTTTTGTGATGTGAATTAATGCAGAGGGACAAAGTAAACTTTTGTCACATTTATTTAGTTTCTGAAACAGCTTATGCAGTGTGGAACTTAAAATTTTATATAGGAAAGAAAGAGTCATTCAGTTGTGCCTGAATGGCCTGTAGTCTGCCAGGTTCCTCTGTCCATGGAATTTTCCGGGCAAGAATAATGGAGTGAGTAGATACTCCCTTCTCCAGCAGATCTTCCTGACCCAGGGATTGAACCCCAGTTTCCTGCATTGCAGTCAGATTCTTTACAATCTGAGCCATCAGGGAAACCTTTATGTAGGAAATGAACAATGTGAAGTTTTAAGGATGGTGTTGCTTTGCACATGTACGAAAGGTTATCCCAGTCAGTAGCTCTAGATCAGTGGTTTTCAGCTGCAGAATCTTTTGAGCAAATGAAACATGAGGGAATATAGACAAATCCAATAATTCAAGTGGCCTTAGTTGAATTAATGCTTTCTTGGTGGCTCAGACAGTAAAAGAATCTGCCTGCAATTCAGGAGACCTGGGGTTGATCCCTGGGTCAGGAAGATTCCCCTGGAGAGGGAAATGGCAACCCTCTGCAGTATTCTTGACTGGTGAATCCCATGGACAGAGGAGCCTGGAGGGCTATAGTCTACGGGGTCGCAAAGAGTCGGACATGACTGAACGACTAACACTTCACTTCAGTTGAATTAAGGGACAGAAGGGTATCCAGAAACACTGTGTCTCTGTTTTCCTTCCCATCCGCGATGCTCTAATAGTTGGCTGAAGTGTGAGCTTTTGGAGATCCAGGGACACAGTTTTAAAGAATCACTGTCTTATGTCCTGAGCTGATATATGCAAAAGGCATAGTTAGAGATGAATCGTCTAGTATACTTACCGTACAATATGTGATAAATCATTATCTAACTCACACACATAGGCGTGTTACTGTGACAACATGCTCCTCCTAGTTGACTGTGTTCATCTGAGCCTTTTTGCTCTCCTTCAAAACAGGCCCACTTTTATCACTTTTCCCCACTACCAACGTTTTCTTATACATTTCCTGTGTACTCTATCTCGTTTTTGTTTTTTTTCCCCCAATATAGCAACTGAGTCTTTTAATCAAAATTAATTTCTTCCAGTGGCCTTTGAGTCTTTATCATCTTTGCTCTCTGGAACTTTTTATCACTTGGATTCAGAACTAACAAGTAATATCATTAAAATATTTTTTCTTGCTATAAGTAATAGTAGTAACTATTATATGCTTTTGCATTAACTATTATAAAATTTTTTTACAAAAATATGACCAGATAAAGGTTTTTTTGTCAGCTAGTAGGTGGATCTTATCATCATAATGCTTGCATTATGATTATAATCTTTGCATTATAATGATAAGGTAGAGTGTTTGTTACTGAGTGTGCAAAAGTACCTTTTAAGTATAAAATAATATGAAAATGAAATTAATGTAATAGGTAATTTAATGTAATAAAAATACCCAGTAAAGAAAACTTGGTATAAATTGCTAGTTTTCGATGTATAGAGTGTTTCTTTAGTTAAAAACATACTTGCCAGGCACTTATCGTGATGCTTTATGGTAAGGGCTTTACTGGATTATCTTATTCAGTCCTTACAGCAACTCTAAGAGATCCTTATTGTCCCCAGTTTAGAGATGAGGAAACCAAGGATTAGAGAATTAAAAAAATTTGCCCAAGGTCACAAAACTAGTTAGTGATAGAACTCAGATTCGAATTGAGATCGTGCTGTCTCAAAATATGACAGTTCCAACCATTGGGGATCAGGGGAAGTGTTTTTGGTTATGAGGTTGGGATTTTGTTATGTATAACAGATAGCCAACCTCATTTTTTAATTTTAAAGATTTTTTCCCCATATTATATAAATGCTACACAGTCATCAAAGAAAATTTGGATGATAAAGTAACTGTAGTCCTAGCTGCCAAAGCAAACTGTTGTTAGCATTTTCTTGTCTTCCCTTTGCTTCTCTCATTTTATCCGAGCTAATTTTCTGTAATGGTCATCATGAAGTCAGAGAGCATCATGGGTAAGAATGTGTCTCTGCAGGCAGGATGCTAGGGTCAGACGTCTGGCTCTGCCATTTAATAGCTGAGGGACCTTGGTCAAGTCTCTTTGTCTCTCCATGCCTCAATTTCCTCACCTATAAAATGAAGATTATAGTTATATTTATCCATAGGGTTGTTGTGAAGATCAAAGGAGTAAGTATATATGCAGTACCTAGAGCTGTTTTTGACAGATAGTACTTACTCTATAAATTTTAGTTGTTATTCTCTAATAATTTTGATAATATAAGCTTAAATTCTTTAATTTTATAGACTTATTTATCCACTTATTTGTCTATTTTCCTAAGTTACAAGGCTGTTGTACTAGCAGCAAATCATTTTGGACGGTTTTTTACTGGTCAGATCACAGCTGCTGGAAAAGTTCCTCCAGCTAAGGTAGGTTAAACTTTTAATGTTTCTTCATAGTGTGAATTAATTAAAGGCAAGGATATATACAGTTATTTAAAAATTTTTGTTCTCTGTTAATGTCACAGTGATGACTTTTGTGTCACGTGTAATATGTGGTGGTGCCTCAAAGTTGCTTAAGATTACTTGGGAAAAAAAGAATTTTTGACATTTCTGGAAGTTCTAAGGTTTTTTTTTTTTTTCCTTTCTGTTTTTTACTTTCTAACTTGAATTCTTAAAGGGATTTGGGTGACTTATTACTAGTTTTTTAAAACTTCGTGATACCATTTAGCAAGCTCTCAACTTCCCAGTGATTGTGACATTTTGGCTTGGGAAGGACTTGGTTTTCTCACTTTTTGCCAAATTTTGGGTCAAGAGGACAGTAAATAGTAGGTGGTGTAGTCAGAGTATTTGGCAGGGGGAAAGGCTGCAGTTTCTTTAATCTATATTTAGAGCAGAGAGGAGCAGGAGATAAGAGGTCAGGGTGGCTAAGTGAAAGAATAGATTATGCTGTGACCTTCAAGGCCACATGTCGTAAATGGCAGTATAAGCACTTTGGTAAAGTATAGGAAACAGGACCTTAAATATTGTCATCTATCTGCAGAGTTCACTTTGGGGGGTATAGGTCTACTTGGTGCTTCCTGCTTTTACGTACTTTGTAATATCAATCCAGAGCTCTCACACAAAAGAAATCTGGAAAAAATGAAAAAAGACAATAGCAGCTTTGAGAACTCTAGTATATATGCTAGTGTGTATATAGTGTCTCTATATATCTATCTCGTATATTATATAAATTATATACTGGATTATATACTATATAATATATATATATATACACTGAATGGTTATATGCTAGATTCTAGTATATATACTAGTAGATATATTTATCTAGTATATAGCATAGTATACCTAGTATATAGCTTCCCAGGTGGCGCAAGTGGTAAAGAACCCACCTGCCAATGTAGGTGGACTTAAGAGATGCCAGTTCAGTCCCTGGGCTGGGAAGATCCTCTGGAGGAGGGCATGGCAACCCACTCTAGTATTCTTGCCTGAAGAATCCTATGGACAGAGGAGCCTGGCAGGCTGCAGTCCATAGGGTCACACAGAGTCAGACATGACTGAAGTGACTTAGCACACACACATGTTTAGTATATAGTATATATATCTAGTAGATATATGTATATATCTACTAGGATATATACTAGAAATCTAGTATATAACTATGTAGTATATAGTATATAATCTAGTATATAGTATATTACTTTAAAAACAGACCAGGTGGAACTTCCCTGGCTGTCCAGTGGTTAAAGTGTCACGCTTCCACTGCAGAGTTTGATCATTGGTCAGGGAACTAAGATCCCTCATGCCTTGTGGTGCGGCCAAAAAAATCAACCCCCCTCACCAAAAAAATCCCCCAAAACAGTCCAGGTGAAGCAGGTGAAGATGATGGCAAGTGGTCCAAGTGGAGGCCAGAATACTTAACAAGAAGGTACAAAGAGACAACGCAGAGGTCTGATATGTAAAGTGATTACATCCGGACTTCTTTCTTAGGATGATAAGTAAAGGTCTAGCCCTCATGGTGGTCAGAAGTTGGCTGCTGTTCTTAAACTGGCTGAATGCTTTGATGCACAATCCACTACTCAGTTTTGGTTAGAACCTTTCTGGAATTACATGAAAGTTGAGAGGAAAGCTATGATTATAAAAGATTAAAAAGTGAAACAGAAGACAAGGAGTAAAGGAAGGAGAAATCAGTCAGCTTTTAAAAGGTGGAAAAGTGACTGTCTTTACTGAGAATTTAAACTGCAGCATAAGAGATTTTAGTTACATGTCACAAACACTTGCCTGATATCAAAGAATTAGATAATAGATGGCCTTTTCAGGGTAGAATGAATATTTTGAGTTTCCTTTAAACATGGAGTGTTCTTACTTGTCCAGAATGAGCTAAAATCAATCTGTTGATGGCTGTGATATGCCAGGCACTGTTGCAGGAGCTGGGAACATGGCGTGAACAAGACAAACAAAGTCCCTCCCATATGTAACTTACATTCTAGTAGGGCCCACAGAGAGCAAATAAACAAACCATCAAACAAATATAGGAGATTTTTTAATATATGGAGGAAATGAACAGGATGGTATGGTGGGTGGGTAATGGGAGCAGGCTTCTGTAGTTAGGGTGATGGGGAAAGCGCCTGTAGCATTTAAGTTGGGACCTCAAGGATGGGAAGAAAGAAAGGGGGTTCAGGATTCTGGGCCAAGGGAGAAGCACCTTTAAAGACACTGTGATGGGATGGAATTCAGTGTGCTCGAGGAGAATGAAGGAGGCCTCTGGTCTTGGGGTGTGGTGAGTGAGGTGAAGTGTGATCTGAGATGATGTTGGAAAGGTAGGTCAAGGCTGGATGACGTGGGTCCTGTCTTCTTGGTCTTGTTTCAGAATTCAGATTGTCTTGCAGATGAGGGAAAGTCTGATTTAGGACTGTTTTGGAAAAACTCCACTCTTGCTTGTGTTTCTGATACTTCCTGTTACCAAATTTGTGGGGATTTTCCCCACCCCAGGCACTCCTCCAGCACCAACTGGGCACCCTACGGTTTCACTGAATTCTCCCACTGTCTACTTGGAGGTAGTGTCACATCTCACAGGTTAAGGGCTCAGGCCCATAGGACTGCCCTCACCTCTCAGATGCCAGTCACAAGTCTAGATTGCTACCTATGCTTCTGACAGGTGGGCTGTAAACCAGAGGTTCCCAACCCCCCTCCTTGGGTTTGATTAATTTGCTAGAGCTGCTCACAGAACTCAGGAAAACAGTTTACTTCCCGTTGACCAGTTTATTATGAAAGGATATGATAAAGGATGAGATGAAAATCCTGTTGGGAGAGGTGAGCAGGGCAGGTGGGAAAGGGTGTGGGGCTTCAGTGCCCTCTTTGGGCCCTACTCCTGGAAGCTCCCAGAACCCTGTATTTTGGGGATTTTTATGGAGGCTTCATAAGTAGGTATTTACTCCATTTCCAGCCTCTGTTCCCTCTCTGGAGAACGGATTCTGTCTTTTAAATTATGGGATCTTTTGTTATTTCTTGATTCAGGATAACTTGGCCCAGTCCACTTTTCTTTCTTTCTCTCTCTCTCTCTCTTCCTTCCTCCTTCCTTCTTTGTTTCTCTTTTCCTTCCTTTCCAGGGATTGGGCTTCGGTATGTGGAGTGGGATGGTGCCTTGGGGCCCAGTAGCATCTTATTCCCTCTGGTCCCTCTTTGTCTCCCTTCCTGTAAATCCCCTCTGCTCCTTAAACAAAGCATTCCCATTAAGATTGATAAATGAGATCTCTAAAACACTGCCCAGAGGTCACTGGAGCACAGTTCCACTAGCCTAGTCTTCTTGAAGAGGCGCAAGAAGTGGGCATGATGGGTGGGTGGGAATTTATAAACTTCACAGTATCTGTGGGTGTCTCTCTCTTTTTTTAGCAGGAACAAGGAGTTGCCTTCAATTGACTGAGAAGTATAATAGGGACTTTTCTCTGGAAGGCCCATTCTAGGCTAGAGACAACATTGTTCTTAGCTTGTTTAGAATGAGGAGACTCTTGTTTCTGAGGAATTCTTTGATTTCCTTGGCTCCAGTCCTGCCTTGGTTAGAGGGATTAGTTACATTGGTTTGGATTTCAGGTACAGTTCATTCACAATGGATCAAAGTTAGGCACTTGGTTCCCTCTCTTTCTTGTAGAAGCAATTGAGCTCAAAATAGGATTAGATGCTTCACAAATTGTACCCATCTCTGAAACTTATTTTGATGTTTTATGAGCATAAAGAAATATTACCCTGGGGATTCTATTAGAAGTAGCTTTGATATGGTGGGGAAGAACCGTCGGTCTTTAACATTCCCAACACTGCTGATGCTGTATATAGCTTTTACAGTGAGATGCTGGGTGTCACACTGTTTTAGTGAAGTTGTTTTAAACTTTACTTTTTTTTTTTTTTTAAGATTTATTTAATTGTGACTGTTTTGAGTCTTCGTTACTCTGCATGGGCTTTCTTTAGTTGTGAGCTGGAGCTGGTTCTCTTTGCGGTGTGCAGGCTTCTCATTGCAATGGCTTCTCTTGTTGCGGAGTGCGGGCTCTGGGGCTCCTGGGCTTCAGTAGTTGTGGCTCAAGGGCTTGGTTGTTCCTTGGCACGTGGAATTTTCCTGGACTAGGGATCAAACCCGTGTCTCCTGCATTGGCAGGTGGATTCTTAACCACTAGACCACCAGGGAAGCCCTATTTTAAACTTTTGAAAAACAGTGGTGGTCCAGTTAAAGGGTAGTCTATCCACTCAGTACATTTTCTGAGGACTGAATATCATCACCAGCACCACTGGGTGTAATGATGGATGCTAGTGTGATACCTAGCCCTGAGAGGTACTGGCTGATGATTTTACATAATCAGTTGATCATGAACTTTATTTTAAACATGCGGGTTCTGTTTTCTCTCCTAGATTCTGATAGTTGGTGGTGGCGTTGCTGGGCTGGCTTCTGCAGGTGCAGCCAAGTCCATGGGTGCCATTGTTAGGGGATTTGATACAAGGTGAGTGCTATACTCGTGATTGCTTTAAGGTAAAAACATTTTGCTTCAGGTGAATATTATGTTTTCCTTAGAATTTATAAACTGAAGTAGTGCATTGAAACTGTTGTATGACTTCTTTCCATTTAAAAATATTTCCACTTTTTCACAGTTTACTCAAAGTGAAAATGTATTACTTAGTGGGGGAAAAATTTAAGGACCCAGACACAGTACAGCAGAGATTATTTAAAAAAAGAAAAAGAAAACAACTCACACTCAGACTTGTATTTTCACATAGATTAGCAATGGGACCAGATTGGCAGGGTTTGCTAATCTCTCTCCTGACTTTCTTGTGTTTCTCTACTGTGTTTTATTTCTGCTTGAAATGTGTTTAGGCACTAGGTAGGGCTTGAAACGGAGAAGGCAGTGGCACCCCACTCCAGTACTCTTGCCTGGAGAATCCCATGGACGGAGGAGCCTGGTAGGCTACTGTCCATGGGATCGCTAGGAGTCGGACATGACTGAGCGACTTCACTTTAACTTTTCACTTTCATGCATTGGAGAAGGAAATGGCAACCCACTCCAGTATTCTTGCCTGGAGAATCCCAGGGACAGAGGAGTCTGTTGGACTGCTGTCTATGGGGTCACACAGAGTTGGACATGACTGATGAGACTTAGCAGCAGCAGCAGCAGGGCTTGAAAAAAGATGTTGTGAGTTTGAAGAAGGGGAGTAGTATGGGCAACATCTTGGAGAGCAATAGGGGGAGTGAAGGATGGGGGGTTGAGAGGCATGCTCTTCGTTGAAGGTGAAGTGTATTGGGCAGCAGTAGAGCCTCCAGATGAAAGTACTTGATTATGTCCATTGCATATTTGTTTAAAGCAGACACATCATCATTTTCCTAGGATTTCTTTAAAAGAGAAGTTTGATTAAAATTGTTCTTCATTTCAGGCTGCTATTTAGCACAGGGAGCTTGGCTTGGAGCTCTGTGATGACCTAGAGGGGTGGGATGTGGGGGGAGTGGGGAGGGAGGTCCAACAGGGAGGGAATACATGTATACACAAAGCTGATTCACTTCACTGTACAGCAGAAACTGACACACACATTGTAAAGCAATTATACTCCAATAAAAAAAAATATGAAAAAAAATGTTCATTTCAGAACACACTTTTTTGTTGTTGTTTAATCACTAAGTCATGTTAGACTCTATTGCAGTCCTGTGGACTGTAGCCTGCCAGGCTCCTTCTGTCCATGGAATTTTCCAGGTAAGAATACTGGAGTGGCTTACCCTTGCTTCCTCTAGGGGATCTTCTTGAACCAGGGATTGAACCCTCGTTTCCTGCTTGGCAGGTGGATTCTTTACCACTGAGCCTCCTGGGAAGCCCTGTCACTTTCTTAAAGTGTAAGACAATGGATTATTGGGACTTCCCTGTGGTCCAGTGGTTAAGACTCCACACTTCCACTGCAGGGGGCTTGGGTTTGATCCGTATTGTGGAATTAAGACCCTGCATGCTGCTCGGCCAAAAATAATTCAAAAGATAATGTATTATATCTCTGAAGTGAAAATCCGGGGGAAGGACTCCCTTTTCACACTAGAGGCAGCAGCTCATCACTCATCAGGGCCATCCAGGACCAGGGTCTTTCTGTCTCTCTCTGCCGTCCTCAGCTCTGGCTGAGGTATGAGCGTCCTTGTTCAAGCTGGCAGAAATGGAGAGAAGCTCATGTTCATCCATGCCTTACCTTTCCTGCCCTGCCTTCTACATCCTACCTTTGTGTCCTCTCCCTGACCGTGGCGGTTATCATGGGGCTGAAGGGCTTAGACCACTACTGTTTCCCAAATTTCCCTGATGATAAGAATGACCTGCAGCTCTTGCTAAAAATAGAGATTCTGGTCCCTCTGCTGGAGATTGTAATTTCAGTGGGTCTGGAGAGGAGCTTGGCAATTTGAATTTTTTATTTTATTTTATTTTTTAACTTTACAATATTGTATTGGTTTTGCCATATATCAAAATGAATCCGCCACAGGTATACATGTGTTCCCCATCCTGAACCCTCCTCCCTCCTCCCTCCCCTGAATTTTTAACAAGTACTTGGAGTGATTGTTGTCATTAGGGAGATTGGGATTCACTGTAGTGGACTGGATGTGGTGAGTTAAACACAGTAGAGCTGAGAGCTTTATTGGCTTTGGTTTTCCAGCTAGTACATAGAACTTGGCTGGTGTTTATTTATTTTTAACCT
Source organism: Bubalus bubalis (assembly GCF_019923935.1). NCBI lineage: Eukaryota > Metazoa > Chordata > Mammalia > Artiodactyla > Bovidae > Bubalus > Bubalus bubalis. The sequence continues at coordinate 31,043,869 of NC_059175.1, read as the reverse complement.
GAATGCATTTTTACATAAGTTAATTGTGTTGGTTCTTCACATTTATGCCATTTTTACATAAGTTAATTGTGTTGGTTCTTCTTACTATTTATGCCATTTATAGATTGCTTTTCTCAAACACAATTTAGTGAGGACTAGGGGCAAAAATCGCTTTGTAACAATATTTCTAAGTAAAAGAGTCTTTTATGTGGTTAAGTCCCCATAGTTGGAATGTTTACAAAGGATTTGACTGATGTCAAATCTGAATGTTGGTCAGATCTCACTTCATCATTGACAGTGGGACCTCTGTCAAGAAACAAAACTGATGACTGGAGTTGGCAGTAGTGAAATTTCTTTTGTGACTTAACTGAGTGATTTAGTTAATTAAGTTAGTAGAATTTCCTATAGTTTTTTTTTTTTCCCCCAGGAAAAAATATCATAGAAGTGTTACCTGTCTTTAGAAAAAAATGGAAACAGTCTGGTCAGAGATCTCAAAAAAAGGGGTGTGCACTTTTGAATTTATAGTTTTCTTAGCAATGTGTATACAAATGATCTTTTTTTCTTAACATTTTATTTTGTATTGGAGTATAATCTGTTAACAATGTGTTAGTATCAGGTGGACAGCAAAGGGACTCAGCCATAGGTATACATGTATCCATTCTCCTGAAACTCCCCTCCCATCCAGGCTGCCACATAACATTGAGCAGAGTTCCCTGTGTTATACAGTAGGACCTTGTTGGTTATCCATCGTAAATATAGCAGTGTGTACATGTCCATCCCAAACTCCCCAACTACCCCTTTCCCCCGTCCTTCCCCCCGGCAACCATAAATTTGTTCTCCTGAGTCTGTGAGTCTCTTTCTGTTTTGTAAATAAGTTCTGTAAATGATGATCTTAATTTCTGTATTAAGGACCTGAAATAACTGCTGCTTCCCCTTCAATAATCACCAGGGCCGCAGCTTTGGAGCAGTTTAAGTCTTTGGGTGCTGAGCCCTTGGAGGTGGATTTGAAGGAATCTGGTGAGGGACAAGGAGGATACGCAAAGGAGATGTCCAAAGAGTTCATTGAGGCCGAAATGAAGCTCTTTGCTCAACAGTGTAAGGAGGTGGACATCCTTATCAGCACAGCTCTTATTCCAGGTGTGTCATTACATCAGGGGTTATTGCTAAAGCACCTTTATGAACGATATTTTAACATGAGAGTGAGTTTAACGTCAGGATTCAAGTAAAGATAGATTTACTTCTAGAAAATAAGAAAGCACATGAAAGGCAGAAAAGACAAAATCACTGTGGCCTTTGGAGAAAAATGGTCATTCATGATGTGATATATTTTCTTCAGTTTCTTTTCCTGTATATTTTTATCTGTGTTTACAGATTATATACAATATTAGATTTATAAGCAGTTTCCTCTGTTTATACCCTTTAAAAATTGGTTTTTAATTTACTTCTGTTCTCTTTGTTAAGATACTACATTCTTATTATAGGAAATCCAAACAGTACTAAAAAATGTGAAGGAAAAAAGCGTACATTGAAAGTTCCACCAGAGATGACCATTATTAATATCTTGATGATTGTTTTTCTGTACATGAGAGATAAAGAGAGGGGGCTTTGTGTGTATGTATTTATGGAATTTCCAGTATATATTTTTTTTACTAAAGGATATGATACTTTGTCATGTTCTAATTACTTCCTTTGAAGTGTTTGGTCTTTGCACCCAAATCATGAGCTCTTTGATAGAAGGAATCACTTAAGTCCTTTACAGTATCTTCTAAAGAATGTTTTTCACTCAATAGATGATTGATATCCAAGCATCCAGCATTTATCAATAGTAAATAGTACACAGTAGCTTAATCTAGCAAGATTTGGGCGTGAAGAGACTCCCTCTTTTTTATTGCTACTTCCTCTCCTGTCCTTTCCTTCTGTTATTGAATAATGAATACCAAGCTGACTCTTATTTTTTTCCCTTTCCAAAAGAAAGTGAGCCAGATAACGAGAGCTTACAGGTTCAGGTTACTTGCGTTTGAACCTATAAAGGAGCTTTGCTTTCTCTAGGGGACTGTGGAGGATCAGGGAAGCTGCTTTGTCATGAGGTTATGGGAAGTGGGAAGTTCTCTTCTGGCACTCCTCCCCCTGCCCCTGCCAAATCTGGCTAATATACACCTAACAGCAGGAGATTGATTGGCATCATATCTATGAGCTTGTGGGGGAAATTGTGCCTCTCAAGCTCTCCGTTGTGTCCTCTTTGCCCACATGGTACCTGACAGGTGAGCTGCTCTCTCCAGGTACCTCCATCCCCCGGGAGCTGGCCAGATGAAGCAGATAGTGGGAAGGTGATCTGGGCTCAGCCCCTAGAGGAATCTGTGTGTGGAAATGAGCCTGGGGTTGGTTACTGGAGACAGGTGCAGACCAGACAGGACAGGAGCTCCCGCTGCTATTTGTGAAATCTGCTGGCCGCAGAGGACTCATGGACAAGCCATGGCAGGAGAGCACTTCAGGGTTCATCCTTTCCTTGTGTGGCGGTGGCTGCTGGCTCACCTCTTACACAGTTGGTTTTGAAGGAGGTGAGGTAGCCTTTGCTGTAGCCACCACGTGACCGTTGAAAGGTTAGCAGGCTGCAGGCCAGAGGAGTTAGGAGCTGAGTAGATATAACAAGTGGCCAGTAGAGGGTGCTAAAGCATTTACTCATGCAGTAAAATGGGGAGGCTTTGAAGCTGGTAGTTTTAGTGAAGCCATATTCTTTATAAAGAACCGAAGATAATTTGGGCATAGTGTATAGAATTATCATTATTATTTTTAAAAATTTTTGTTGGAGTATGGTTGCTTTACAATGTTATGTTAGTTTCTACTGCACAGCATAGAATTATTATTGATTGTAAAGCTTTAAGTAAGTGATAGAACTCAAGACTTCTTGTAAAAAACATTTGGACTTTCTGGGCCTACCCCCACAAAGGGTTTTTTTTTTAACCTAAAAAAGGGGCATATGATGAGGTGACTTTAACCTCTCATTTAAAAAAAAATAAATAGCAATAGTTAATAGTAAGTGTACTTTAGCAACAGGTCAAATTATATATAGTGGAATATAATATACACTATACTATGCTAAAAGAAGTTGTTGAGGAAGTTTTATGAGTCTGTTTTGCTGAGCCTTCCCTGTTTTCAGTCTTTTCTGAAGCAACCTGCTCAGAGCACTTTAAACCTGTACAATGTCCTTGACCAGTGCCATTGACATGAGCTTGCACTCATAAGGCTGATCTTAAAGGACTTTTCTGTTACTTTTTTTAGTAAGCCCTCCAAAAGAGAAAAGCTAATTCAAATATTATAAGGAAGATGGTCTTTTAAAGATCTTTCACATCCCTAGGGGACTGAAACTTGAAAGTATGAGCATTAAAAAAAAAAAAAGATTGAATTATATAAAGGTCCACGTGCCCTTTGAAAAATAGTGTCCTTGGCATTATACCCTTATTGACGTTTGTCCCAAGCCTTTGCATGGGGCACCTGACGGTGTGTGTCTTGCTCCTGAAAGACTGCTGGAGCATAAGTTGTTGTGAAGTTTTCCTTGAGTGGATCCAAAGGGGATTAAGTCAAATGTCAGAAGTTCCCCAAGTAGCAATTCCTTAGACAGAGATCCTCGCGGCTGTGCTGAAGACCTGGCCAGGATAAGAACATTAAGAGAGGAGCATGGGTAGTTAGCTTGCTTCAGGCAGCAATCATGCCAAGTGGGTAAATTTTCATTTCTCTTAGGCACACATGAGTCAGTGGGCTTGGACACACAATTACATTGTACTTAGGAGGATCGTAGGTAGAATGAGATGTTTCTATAGCTAGCTGCTTATTATGCTGCCTGCTATCTTTTATTTTTTTAGATTATTTTTAATTGAAGGATAATTGCTTTACAATATAGGTTTCATTTCTGGCACACATCAACATGAATTAGCCACAGATACACATACGTCCCCTCCCTCTTGAATCTCCCTCCCACCCCCAACTCTTTCCCACCCCTCTAGGTTGTTAGAGAGCCTTGGTTTGAGTTCCCTGATTCATACTGCAAATTTTCATTGGCTATCTGTTTTACATATGGTAGTGTATATGCTTCCACGCTACTTTCTCCATTCGTCTCACCCTCTCCTTCCTCCCCTCCACCCATGTCCATAGTCTGTTCTCTGTGTCTGCATCTCCACTACTGCCCTATGAATAGATTATCAGTACCATCTTTCTAGATTCCATGCTGTGTTGTGCTTAGTTGCTCAGTCGTGTCTGACTCTTTGTGATCCCAGGGACTGACTCTATCCTGCCAGGCTCCTCTGTCCATGAGGATTCTCCAGGCAAGAATACTGGAGTGGGTTGTGATGCCCTCCTCTAGGGGATCTTCCCAACCCAGGGATGGAACCCAGGTCTCCTGCATTGCAGGTGGATTCTTTGCCATCTGAGCCACCAGGGAAGCCCAAGAACACTGGAGTGGGTAGCCTATCCCTTCTCCAGGAGAACTTCCTGACTCAGGAATCAACCTCGGTCTCCTGCATTGCAGGCAGATTCTTTACCAGCTGAGCTTCCAGGGAAGCCCCTAGGTTCCATGCTGCTACTGCTAAGTCGCTTCAGTCGTGTCCGACTCTGTGTGACCCCATAGACGGCAGCCCACCAGGCTCCCCCATCCCTGGGATTCTCCAGGCAAGAAAGCTGGAGTGGGTTGCCATTGCCTTCTCCAATGCATGAAAGTGAAAAGTGAAAGTGAAGTCGCTCAGTCGTGTTCTACTCCTAGCGACCCCATGGACTGCGGCCCACCAGGCCCCTCCGTCCATGGGATTTTCCAGGCAAGAGTCCTGGAGTGGGGTGCCATTGCCTTCTCCGATACGCGTGTTAATATACGCTATTTATTTTTCTGTTTCTGACTTCACTTTGAAGTTCATCCACCTCATTAGAACTGACTCAAATGCATTCCTTTTTATGGCTAAGTAGTATTCCATTGTATTTATGTACCACAGCTGCTTTATTCATCTGTCAGTGGGCATCTGGTTTATGCTGACTGGTATCTTATACTATCCTCTAGATCCTCTCAGTTGAGTTGGGCAATGGATGAGGGCTAGCATTTAACTTAATGGCAGGTAACTTCAAGAGAGGCCTAGTGGAGAGTGTCAGTTTGTGGTTCTGAACCCACCAGGGAGTGCTCCCAACCTTCTTGTGACCTTTAGGGTCATCTAAAAAGTACCTAGAGAGACTCTTCATAAACTTGGAATATTTAATCAGGAAGAGACTGAATCAGATTGAAAATCTGATTGGTAAGTTAGGACTTATAGGGGCCAGGTGAGGAGGAATCGCAGTGGTTTAGCACTGACTGTTTAAGCAGATTTTGCCTAAATTCCTGAGACACTTAGGAGTGCCATGGGGCACACAGTAAATCCACCCTGATGGAAATAGCCTTCTCCATCTAGGACCTTTCCTGATGGCCACCCGCTTACAAAGCATGAGCGTCGTAGGGTCACTTGACATTCCCGTTCTCCCCTTGTCCACCTCAGGTCCTGCCCTCATTTTGTAACGGCACTGGAAAGCCTGGAATTTTGTTTAATACGGACAGCAACTTGGACTGCTCGTGTTCCCAGCATTGTTAGATAAAGGCATCTAAAGTCATCAGGATTGGAGCACATCCCCTCCCTCCCCACCCCCACCCTTACCTGTGCTGAATTTTGCACCCCTTGGTAAAGTGTTTGTTGCCCTTCAGTTTCTAGTCCCGGTTTAGCTTTGGGGCCCCATGTTAAACTAATTTCACGTTCCCTGGGCCTGATTTCAGTCCTGCTGGCTGCTGTGATCTGTACCAAGGCCAAGGATGTTCAGGCTTTAAACATATTGTTCCTTCTCTTGAGAATGCTGTCCCTGCCCTTCTCTGCCTTTTGAAGTCCTACTGAGCTCAGTAGTTACTCCCAGGGACGGAGGAGCCTGGTGGTCTGCTGTCTATGAGGTCGCACAGAGTCGGACACAACTGATGCGACTTAGCAGTAGCAGCAGCAGCAGTTATTCCATAGTTTCTGCTGTCCCCTACTTTGGAGTAAACACTCTTTTTTTCCCCCTGCATTTGTAGCATTTGCCTGTGGCTCGAATGCCAGCAGTGCTCAGCCCACTGCCCTGTGTTGTCCCATCTCCCTGTGCCTCCAGAGTGCCTGGCTTATTTCTGCCATGGATGGTGCTTATCACGGAGCCTTGTATACAACAGTAGCTCAGCAGATATTCCTGAGCTAATGTGGGTTCCTTCTTTATTCTCAGTTGATACAATCCCTTTCATTTTACCAATGCTATCCAAGGAAAGATACAATACTCTTGGGTAGGAATACTGCAGAGGCTAGTCTTAAACTAAGAAAGGAAGCTAGTTTTCTTAAATTTTCAAAACTAGGACTCTTGCTATATTTGCAATTTGAGGCGATTAGCTAGGCCTCTCAGAAGAAAGACTTAGGAAGTAGTGGGATGGTCTGTTCAGGAGTTAGAAGTATCCTGTCAGCCAGGAGGGAGGCTATTCCTTGGTTGATCATAAATTATAATGGGTTGGCCATATATGCTTGGACCTTTTTAAGGCACAATGAAGATTAGGGTAACAGTACTTTTTATTTTTGGGCTTCCCCAGGGGCTCAGTGGTAAAGAATCCGCCTGCAAAGGACCTTTGTGGTAGTTTTGCATGACTCTGGGGAATTGGGAGGGGATGTTCTCCCTTGATATGCAAGGGCCTTGGACATACGAGACCAAACCTGAGGGCTCTCACAGTCTCCTGAAAAATCAACACTGGTTTTCCATCAGATCTCCATCTGTCTCTTGGATTCCATCTTTCATATAGAGTAGAAATATAGTACAAAAGAGTAACTTTCCACAGTAATTTTCAAACCTGTTCTTTTAGGCAGGAGAATAATTGATTCAGCAATATACGTATCTTCATTTATGAAATTCCACAAAGATATTATTGTTTCGATAACTACTCAAGGTTATTCTCTAAAATAAAGCTTTATTTTTCAGATTTATTCTTTTCTTTCTGTAAGCATTGTGGTCCAATATGACAGAACTGTACAGATCAGTGATTTCCAACTTTTTTTGAAGAATGGTTTAACTTTGTTTTATTGACTAATCTGACTCATATACCAGCCTCCCCTCCAATAAATGCATTGTGTGATTGTATGGAATTTTGTAATATTACTTGTATGAAGTTTCATTTGTTTTGAGAATTTTGAAAGACAGAGAGAAATACTTAAATGTTGCAACATCAAGGGGTTGGTTACCACAGGCTGTCTACACACCTCTTTGTAACTTTCAGCAGAGCAGGACAACTTGTCATCAAGAAGATGATGCCAAAGTTGTGAGGTTTTGCATCATGTCTCAGTCTTGACTGTTTAGAGTATGTTTGAGCGCATTTAGTGAGAGACTGGGCCAAATTTAACAGATATCCGTTAGGAAGATTTCTGGCATGGAATCTTCTGGTTTGGTCTGTTGTTTCTCCCAAAGTGTGTTGCAAGATTGGGGAGCATTGTGTTCCCCTCCCTGGCAGTCCTTGAGATGAAAAGAATTGGGAGACTGATGCTGCTCTGGTGAGGACGACCCAATAGTTACAGCTACAACCAGCACCTTCCACCATGTACATTTCTGTTCTCCCTTCTTTCCTGTGTCTCAGTAAGAGTTAGGGAGGTCTAGCTGCCTAACAAATTCACCCCAGAGCTCAGACATTATAGACATTTATTTCCTGCTCAGTTAACAGGAATAAGGTGGTTGACACATTGGAGGGCAGCTCTCCTTGCAGTCTTCTGGGATTCAAGTATGACAGTATCACTATAATGGTGATGAGGCTCTGAAGGTCACTCAGGATACTGTCTCCGTTCCACTGACTAGTAGCAGAAGGCCATGGGGGAGTGTGCATGGGATGCCAGGAAGTGGCACATACCACCTCTGCTTACATTTCTCTTGCTAAAGACCTAGTCACGTGGTCAGACCTAACTGTGACGGAAGCTGGGAATTGTAGTCTAACAGTGCCCGCAGGAATAAGAGAACATTGTGGTAGTTTGCTAAGGCTGCCATAACAAAATCTCACAGACTTGGGGGGTGGGGGGTGGTGGTGGTGTTGCTTAAATGATAGAAATTTATTTTCTTACTGTCTGGAGCCTAGAAGTCCAAGATCAAGGTGTCGGCAGGTTTGGTTTCTTCTGAGGCTTCTTTCCTGGGCTTGCAGAGAGCCTCTTCTGCTGTGTCTTGGTGTCTTTTTTTGTGTGCGTGTGTCCTCATATTCTCTTGTTTTAAGGATACCAGTCATACTGGACTGGAGCCCACCCTGATGGCCTCATTTAATGTAATCATCTCTTTAAAGGTTCTACCTCCAAATATAGTCGTATTCCGAGTTACTATGGGTTAGGGCTTCAACATATGAATTTTTCTGGGGACACAATTCAGCCCATAGCAAATGTGGATTTTGGTGAGGAGCTAAAAGCTGCTTTCCTCTTCCCCTATACTGTGTGTGTGCTCAGTCACTTCAGTTGTGTCTGACTCTTTGCGACCCTATGGACCATAGCCCGCCAGACTCCTCTGCCCATGGAATTTTCTAGACAAGAGTACTGAAGTGGGGTGGCATTTCCTTCTCCAGGGGATCTTCCTGACCCAGGGATTGAACCTGCATCTCCTGCATTGCAGGCGGATTCTTTACCACTGAGCCACTGGGGACATCCCTTATAACTGCTTATGTTTAATCCATTCATTGGCGATCATATCATGGATTTAGAACCAGACAGAGTAGATTCAAATTCTAGTTCCACTACGTAACAGCTGATGTGTCTCTCTTAACTTCAGATTCCTCATCTCTGAAAAGGAGGTGAACATTTTCATCTTACAGAGCTGTTTTGAGGACTTGTTAAGGGAAAAAGCCCAGCGTAGGGCCTGGCACGTAGAGTATTAGCATAATCTCCTTTCTTCCGTTGGTGATGCCTGTCTTGCAGATGGTACCCAGACTGAACAGCTTGTTAAATTTTGCAGTAGAAAGTCTGGACATTCTTGAGCATTTCATGGTATGTCAGAGATAGTCTCTGAAATCTTCAAGCTTATGGACATAACTCATGAAGTTACAAAACCATTGCCATTAGATGGCAATCTAGCATGGATTTCACTGTGGAAAACCGTGACTTAACTTGCTTTTCATCTGACTTTTCTGAAGATATCTGTTTCATTAAGGGTTTTTCGTCAATCTCATTCTAAGTTTTCTGACATGGAAAAGAAAATAAGCAATATTATTTCTATTAAAAAATAACTTCCTAATTGTTTTATAAATTAGTGTATAATAAATATTCATTAATCTTTTTAGGGATTTTGGTAGCTGAGGTACACCTAAATGGGCTTCCCAGGTGGTGCTAGTGGTAAAGAATCTGCCTGCCAGTGCAGAAGACATCCATCCCTGGGTGGGCAAGATCCCCTGGAGAAGGGAATGGCAACCCACTCCAGTACTCTTGCCTGGAGAATTCCATGGACAGAGGAGCCGGGCAGGCTACAGTTCATGGGATTGTAAAGAGTCAGACTCAACTGTGCGACTATTGCTTAATGTAATATATATTTACATGTGTATTATATAATATACGTTTTCTTTTTATGTTACCATTTAAGTTTGGTAGGTTGTTTTCCTTTTTTTGAGAATTCCCATAGATTGTGATTCCATGGTAAAGCTTTGACTAATTTTAATTTTTATCTATACAGAATTTTATAGCTATAACAGGTAACTTATTAAGGTAATCCTGGAAAAATTTTTATAAATGTATTCTCTAGTTATTGGGTAAAGGCTTGTTTTTAGGTTTCTTCTTTAAATAAATCTTTAGGGCTTTCTCTAATCTGCTAAAACATGCTGTTACCCTTTTTGCTAAGTATTACATTTAGAAATATCTTGAGGCATCCAATTTGTAAAAGTCAGATTTTTGCCAGCCTGACTTTCTCTCTGGTTCCTTATACAAATAATTAATTAGGCAGAGAAAATTTTTGTCTAGTTCCAAGAATAGCATTCATATGTAACGTACTCTACTTGACTATTTAAGCTTAGGTCAGGATCATTCCGTACTCCCTGTTGGCTCAGATGGTAAAGACTCTGCCTGCAATGTGGGAGACCCTGATGGGTCAGGAAGATCCCCTGGAGGAGGGCATGGCAACCCACTCCAGTGTTCTTGCCTGGAGAATCCCATGGTAGAGGAGCCTGGAGGGTTGCAAAGAGTTGGACACGACTGAGCGACCAGCACTTTCACTCTCAGAATCTCTTTCTGTTCACAAACACAGCTATCTGTAGCCTCTCCAGTGATAACAGAGCTGGAGGGGGTTGGATCTGTGTGTTGCTCTGTCTACCACACTTGGCAGAATCAGAGACTCATTAGATCAGTGGATCAAAATGTTCAGCAGTTTTTTGCCACATCCAATCTGTTACATAACCAATGATCTCTTTTTTCCTTATGTATACATATATTTGTATACAAAGCCTTTTGTCCTGATCTGTAACGTTTTTACATTTTAAGACTAAATATTTGAACCCCATCTGTGATTTTGAAATTCCAAAAGAGCCCTTGGTGTATATAAGTTAGAATGCCTTTGGCTGCCAGAAGCAGATGTTCCAGCACAATCTGCCTTAAACCAGAAAGGAGATTTGTTGGATCTTGTAACTGAAAAAACTGGGCTTCCTTTGTGGCTCAGCTGGTAAAGAATCGGCTTGCAATGTGGGAGATCTCAGTTCGATTCCTGGATTGGGAAGAACCCCTGGAGAAGGGAAAGGCTACACACTCCAGTATTCTGGCCTGGAGAATTCCACTGACTATAGCCCATGGGGTCACAAAGAGTCAGACATGACTGACTTTGACTTGTCACTTGTAATGGAAAAAAGTCCAGTTATAACTGGAGAGGTATGCTCTGGGGAACCCTGCTGGGCTCCTTTGTCCTCTCAGCTCGGCCCTCTCTGGTTGGTTTCATCCTCAGGGATGAAAGGCAGGGGTAGAGGGGTAGAGGCAGAAGTAGCTTCAGGCCTCAGTGTGCACAGCACATTACACCACCAGAGGACAAGGCAAGCCCAGTCTGATGACTCCCTCTTGAAGAGCAAGGAAACTTCTTTTTCAGAAGCCCTTAGCACACTTTCCCTCATTCTTATTTACTTTGATTGGGTAATGTCTTCACTTTTAAAAAAATTTATTTTTACTTATGTATCTGGGTCTTAGTTGGAACATGTTGGATCTAGTTTCCTGACCAGGGATTGAACCTGTGCCCCCTGCATTGGTAGCTCAGAGTCTTAGCCACCAAAGAAGTCCCAACATCACTACTTTTGAACCAATAAGTGTAGGCTGGGCCTCTCAACTTATGCCTGGATTTCTGAACAGGTCATCAATAAGTTATCCTTGGGCCAGCCAGGCCTGCCTTTGGAGTAGTTTCAGGTCATTTCTCCTTAAAGCTCATGGACTATGTCGAGAAAATGAAAGTCAGTAGTGACAAGAGGATGCTAGATAAACACCAGTGCTCAATGTAAAATTGTGTTCTTGAATAATATTCCTTAATGCATAAATACTACAGTTCAGAGCATCTTTACATGCTCTGTTTTGCATGTAGTCAATATAGTAGTGTATTATATTAAAATTATCCTTGTGTTTATAGTACTTGTTCACAAGAAATCTATTTTGGTTTGGATAAATATATTTAATAAGTTATATTATTAATTTCTTTGTTACTATGTTAAATATACTATGTTCTTGTTAAAGCAGAAAGTTTTTCTTGAGCCTGCTTAATTTGATGCCTTAGAGGCCAGGAAGTTAGGAATTTCCCCATCTGATTAAATGCCATTGAATAATTCCAGTAAGTAATGCTAAATGTTCTTTGGAATTATTATAAAACTTTGTGGTAAACCTTTTTCATCTTGGTGTCTTGTTGTTCTTAATATTTTTAGTGGTTTCCTCTGAATTTTCCTCTTTTTTTTTTTTTGGTGTTATTAAAGTTGTCTGTGAGGGCTTGATTCTTTTTCTGCTAAGACAGAATCTGAAAATTCATTATTTCAGATGATCATGTTAGACCTGATTTACTCAGAGAGGTATAAATAACATTTTGTAGAACTTTCCAGTAAAGCTTTAGCTGTTGGTGTTTAGTTTAAGCTAAGTCTCTCTATTTGAATTTAGTGTTGTAGAGGCCAGTGGTATATTCTTTTGCCACATCGCAGGAAGTTGTTAAAGCTATTTTTAGAAACCCAGGTGCCGCCAGTGCAGGACACTTAAGAGACATGGGTTTGATCTCTGGGTTAGGAAGATTCCCTGGAGGAGGGCACAGCTACCCACTCCAGTATTCTTATCTGGAGAATCTATGGACAGAGGAGCCTGGAGAGCTACAGCCCATAAGGTTGCAAAGAGTCGTACACATGCGACTTAGCATGCAGGCTTTTCTAGATGTTTTTGAATTTGCCACTTTAACAACTACATCTTCAGTTCAGTTCAGTCACTCAGTTGTGTCCGACTCTTTGCGACCCCATGAATCGCAGCACGCCTGGCCTCCCTGTCCATCACCAACTCCTGGAGTTCACCCAGACTCATGTCCATCGAGTCAGTGATGCCATCCAGCCATCTCATCCTCTGGCGTCCCCTCTCCTCCTGCCCCCAATCCCTCCCAGCATCAGAGTCTTTTCCAATGAGTCCACTCTTCGCATGAGGTGGCCAAAGTACTGGAGTTTCAGCTTTAGCATCATTCCTTCCAAGAAATCCCAGGGCTGATCTCCTTCAGAATGGACTGGTTGGATCTCCTTGCAGTCCAAGGGACTCTCAAGAGTCTTCTCCAACACCACAGTTCAAAAGCATCAATTCTTCGGCACTTAGCTTTCTTTATAGTCCAACTCTCACATCCGTACATGACTACTGGAAAAACCATAGCCTTAACTAGACGAACCTTTGTTGGCAAAGTAATATCTCTGCTTTTGAATATGCTGTGTAGGTTGGACATAACTTTCCTTCCAAGGAGTAAGCTTCTTTTAACTACATCTTAGTATTCATTTAATAAGAAAACACAAGAGTATGAAAGCTACTATTAATTCAGTCACATTTCAGAATAAGTATGTGTGATGCACTGCCGTATAGGCACACATCAAGAAACAGTGCACATGTGTGGGGCACTTTTTCAGCCTGCAGTCAGTTCTGCGTGTACACAGAGATTCAAGAATACCTTATATTAATCTGTGGCGCCTCTTGTCTGTTGTTACTGTTTAGTCACTAAGTCGTTCTGACTCTTCTGTGACCCCATGGACTGTAGCCCACCAGGCTTCTCTGTCCATGGAATTTCCCAGGCAAGAATACTGGAGTGGGTTGTCATTTCCTTCTCCAGGTGATCTTCCTGAACCCCTGTCTCCTGCATTGGCAGGCAGGTTCTTTACCACTGAGCTACCAGGGAAGCCCATGGCACCTCTACTTACCCCAAATAATGGCCATCCAGTTGGGAAGCTCTGTAATTAGTGTTATAAATATCTCAGTTATTCTCCTAATAAAAATGTTCCCTAATCTTCGAATGCAACCTCCTTCAGTTCTAAACTGTTAGACCTCAGAGCTATAAGTACAGCTTTTCTTCCCCATTTAGCCTGTACATGGTAGGCACTGAATGGGTATCACTTGAGTCAGTGCATAGATGAAAACTTGAATGATGACTATGAGTGCATGATGTTCTAGATTGTCTTGGCAAAAGTACGGAAGTAAACTCCCAACTGGGAGGGAACTGAGTAATCTTACCAGGAACTTAATGTTCATGAACCACAAGAAACCAAGAAATAGTTCATGAAGTTGGACATCTTCCCAAACCTTTAACCCACAGTTTGTTTTGTGTCAGGAAATACATTAATATTTTTTTCTCCTTGTTGAGTTTTTTCAATCTCCTTTTTTTGAGGGGGTGGTTTGAAGAGATGTAAGTTTTAGTCTTTTTGTGTTTCTCATCTTCTGCAAATAAATGATAAAATCAACAGAAATGAGCAGTCAAAAGGGGAAAGCCCAAGCGTGTCTCTAAAAACCCTTGTATCTGCCTCTTTTTATTAATTTTTCTGCCTCCTTATACAGTCCTGTCCTGGAACACCTGATATGCTTATTTGATCTTTTATCCATGTGTCTAGGACCTGTACTGGGCTGTCACTGGGGTATTATGGGACATCTCTAAACGTTGGATTTATTCTTTTCGGTGTTACATGTTATATAAAAAAAACTCTGTGTGCATCTTCCTGTTTGCTATCCATCCTTAGTTATGATTCTGTCTCCCTGTGTAAGTATTTGGGTTCGCACTTTGAAAGGCTTTCCTAACTATATAGCTTCCTTTGCTGTAGCAGGGAGGGCAGAGGATTTTGAGTGAAGTGTTTTCTGTTGGTAAGTAAACAGACTGGGTAAGGGTTATTTCTTAATTATTTTAATTCTTCTAGTACAACTAACTCTTTAATCTCTGTCCTCTACTTAAAGGGGAAACTGGTTGTGATTATGCTTTGTTTATTTTTATAAAAATAGTGTGTGACTTTTGTTGGAAATACAGTAGAGTACAAAGTAGAAAATAAAGATCATTTGTGATCCTTCTACTCAGTGAAAAATACTATTAACATTTTACCATTTCCTTTCAGCCTTCTTCCCATGCATTTTTATCACATTAGATGAAGATAAAATAGCTTTCTTACCTGCCCCACTAAATACTCTTTTAAGTTTCCCCCTTAATATAATAAGTCATTAAGAACTCTCTATAAATATTTTAATGGTTTTGTTAGAATTTTCTTGTTTGAATGTACTGTATTTTATTTAACTGTTCTCCCAAAATTAAGCTTTTTATGTATTTCCAGTTTTTGTCAATTAAAAATGATACACTAACATTTTTTTCTGCTTTATTCCTATATCTGTATTTTCAGTTATTTCCCCAGGATTAATCAAATCTGGGAAGTAGAATTAGTAGATGAATATTAGTATTTTTGGCAATTTGGTAAACACTTGATATAAACTATGCTTTCCTGGAAAATTATGCAGTTCATAATCTCATCAGTATATCATCCAATTAATTGTTTGATTTCAGCAGTATTCAAGATTTTGTTGACTCTTTCAGTTTGAGGGCAAAAATATATCCCATTCTTTGTACTTGCATTTCTTTTTCTTTCTTTTTTTAATATATTATTTTTTTAGATTGGATTATAATTGCTTTACAATGTTGTGTTAGTTTCTGCTATGCAGCAGCATAAATCAGTTATATGTGTGCATTTATGCCTTCTCTGTTGAGTCTCCCTTCCACGCCATCCCCCATCCTACCCCTTTAGGTCATCACAGAACACCCAGCTGAGCTCTCTGTGCTGTATAGGAGCTTCCAACCAGCTATCTGTTTTACACATGGTAGTATATATATGTGTGTGTTCTCACATTTCTTTGGTTCTTACTGAGGGTGAACTGTTTTCATTGGGTTGTTACCTTTCTATTGAATTAGCCATTTGCATTTGCTGCTCATTTATCTATTAGGATCTTAGTGTAGTGTTTTGTTTCTATTTGAATTTCCGTGAACTTTTTATTATATTAATTTTTTGTCATGTTTATGTTCTTCTGAGGATAGTAATATATACCTTTTCATATTTAAATTTCTTGATGTTTTCCTTTGTAATTTTTCCCATTGCTGAAATTTAAGAAGTACTTTTCAGTCTAAAGACAAGAGAGAGATTTACCAAGGATATCTTTTCTTCTTCTCTTTGTGGGGGTGATTCCTTTATAATTAATTCTAACCTATAGAGTTCAGAGTTTAATTTGAAATAAATGTTGGGTTTGGGTAGATTTCCTCCTGAAAAGCTAACTAATCATCTTATTAATTTTTGTTCTTTCCATTTTGTAATGCCACACTTCGCATTTATTACATTTTTATCACAGTAGGCCATCAGGGTAAGATAGTATTTTGAAATTTCCTTCTCTGTCTTTCCCTCTCTTGACCTAATCTTTTGAGGATTTGCTCATTTGGAATTTTTATGTACTATTCTGCTCCTCTTTTGGCTCTGTTTTTTCCCTTCTGTTTTTAATTTGCATTTCTGCACTTTTCAGAATTTTCAAAAAATTAGTCCACATGTGAGTTCTTAAAGACAGCTGCACTGTTACATTCATCATTGTATTCCCTGTAGCCCTTATTGAATTTTTAAAGCAATAACATTAAAGCAAGCTCTTCTAGAAAACTTGGAAGATAAGAAAAAGCATAAAGAAGAAAATAAATTAGTCTTACCACTCAAAGATATCCTGATGCTGTTAAATGTACTCTATAAAATTTGCTAGGAACTATATACATGTGTACTTAGTCACTCAGTCGCATCTGACTGTTTGTGACCCCATGGACTATAGCCCACCAGACTATCTTGTCCATGGAATTCTCCAGGCAATACTAGAGTGGGTTGCCATGCCCTCCTCCAGGGGATCTTCCTGACCCAGGAATCAAACTGGGGTCTCCTGCATTGCAGGTGAATTCTTTACCAGCTGAGTTACCAGGGAAGCCCAGGAACTATATAGTATTTGTAGTATTTTGTGTGTGTGTGTGTGTGTGTGTATGCTTGAAACATTCATATATATGTGTATAATTTTATTTTTTACTAAATGGGAGCATCCTATACATACTGTTTTGTTGTATACTTTTTACTTGTAATAATTCCATGTTTTTTTAAACATTCCTCTGTGACTTTAAATATATTTTTTTGACTTGCATTCCCATTATTTGGCTATATACTAAATGAAATATTTTATGTGAAAGAAAATGCTATTCTTTCAAAGAGATTGAATTTCAGAGTGATAATACGGTCAGACCACCTGTTATCTCTGTTGCAGCAAAAATATGTGTGTGTGTGAGCCACTGTAGAATGGCTTTGTGTAGGTTGAATAGGTAAAATCAAAGAAGAGAAATAGGTGGTACATTAGATGCTTTGTAGGGAGCCTAAATGGTTTTGGCCACTTGACATCTTACAAAGTGGGCAGCATTACAGATCCAGGGTCTGAGCTATAGCTATAGTTATCTCAGAAGGAAGAAGGAATTCAGAATTTTGGGGGCAGGAGATGTTAGTTAGATGCCAAATCAAATTTGTGAGGTCGATGGTTGTAAAGTCGGTGCAGTTAGAAGTCACCCAAGGGGGTAGACCTGTATCTAAATTGGTTATAGCCAAAAGAGTAGTTTAAGGCATGTCAACCTAAGACCAGAGGGCACAAGACAGGTGGGATAAAAAACTGTGACCAACATGAGTCTGGTTAATAGAGATGAGGCTCTATTAGATGGGGCTTAGTAGAGATGAGGCACTAGAGGTGGGTAGTGACGACAGTCAAATTTACCCCTTTAAATTTGCTCCCTTATGTGGAAGCAACTCTATCACCCATAGCTTTAAATAACTGCAGAACTGAGCAGCATGACCTTTATTTTGGAGAGTCCTCAGATGTGTGTGGTTTGTATCCCCAAATTCCCATGCTCGAGTAAAGGTTAAAATATTGAGGGTGCCTTTATTGGACTGTAGCGTGGGAGCCTAGAGGAAAGGAATTCAAAATTCCAGAGAATTTTGAGTAGTGAAGCCACCAGGACTTCTGGGAGTTGTTTTGGGAAAGTGAAGTGAAATTCGTTCCGTCGTGCCTGGCTCTTTGCGACCCCCATGGACTTCTCCAGGCCAGAATACTGGAATGGGTAGCCTTTCTCTTCTCCAGGGGATCTTCCCAACCCAGGGTTTGATCCCAGGTCTCCTGCATTGCAGGCAGATTCTTTACCATCTGAGCCACCAGGGAAGCCCAAGAATACTGGAGTGGGTAGCCTATCCCTTCTCTAGGGGATCATCCCAACCCAGGAACCGAACAGGAGGTCTCCTGCATTGCAGGCGGATTCTTTACCAACTGAGCTATCAGGGAAGCAAAGACCTCCTCATTCTTGCTCCTTTCCACGGAGACTCAGAAGAGAGCCCCAGATCTTCCCTAAAAAACCAGTATGGTTGAAGCAGACAGTCCACTGGAGCAGTAATGAGAAGGAATGCTAGGCAGAGCGCTTCAGCTGGGGGAGAAAGGCCTTCAGTCACAGGAGACTTAGGAGTTGGGCTTGGTCTTGGAAGTGTTGAGTTTGCATTGAGAAAGGAGGTACACCCACTTGTATCTTTATAGCTGTTTTTTTCACATGTGCTACAAAGAAAGGTTATTTTTCTTTTTCAAATCACATGTATTCCAGTCAAATAGTCTGAGAAACAGATTATTATAATGAAAATTTTACTTTTAGTTGATTTCCATTTATAAAATTGACAGTGTTTTTACTAAAATTCACTCAGAGTTGAAAACTTTCAGAAGAAGAAATAATTAGCCTATTAGCTCTCTGCTTTCCGATAGTCAATCTCACAAGTTCATGCCCTTTTTCTTTTGGCTTAGATATTTACATTGTTTTGTGAAACTTGAACAAGATATTATACCCACCATGGGAGCCCCTGTTGAACATACTGATTGATGTATGTTAGCTTGAAAAATCCTTATGTTCGGTGCTTTATCCTCTATGTAAGAATTAGTATATGATTTAAAGTGTGAAATATCTCGAGAAGAGTATGCTCCATGAGAACAGGGATCTTTTCTGTTTATCTACCAGTAAATTCCCAGCACCAGTCATGGAACTCGACTCAACAGAGGTACAGAATAAATACTTTCGTTGAGTGGGAATAAAAATGTATGGGTGATTTCTAAGATGTTTTGGAGTTCTGGTATTCTGTTATTTCCATATCATGGTACTCCTCTGTCTCTTCTCGAAGTTATCCTGTTAACTTAAGGTTTCCAAGTGGTGCTAGTAGTAAAGAACCTGTTTGCCAACGCAGGAGCCATAAGAGATGTGGGGTTCAATCCTTGGGTTGGGAAGATCACCTGGAGGAGGGCAGCCCACTCCAATATACTTGCCTGGAGAAACCCCTTGGACAGAGGAGCCTGGCGGGCTACAGTCCATGGCGTCACAAAGAGTTGGACATGACTGAGGCGACTTGGCACGCACAGCACAATATAGTATGTGGGAAAATCTGGTGACATTGGTTCAGATGACTGGAAATACTATGTTGGAATTCATAGATTACTACTGAATATTCCCTTGACATTGTGATGTTTATGAACTGTCCAATTTGCATGCACACAGTTTCCTTACTAGCTTATTTATTATGCATTTACAAAAAAAAGGCAAAATGTTGATTTTTTTTTTTTTTTTCACAAGTGGAGCTGGGTGTAAACCAGCTGGAAAGAGCAGTGCTAGTTGAGGTTTCTGTGCTTAGCAGATGGCAAGTGTTGTTTGCTAGTTCAGTGGGTCCTTCCTGCCCATTGGCTTTGCGGCTCATGCTCATCCCATTTCTTCCTTAGGTGACCAGCCTTAACCTTTGTTATGAGCTTTAAGGGGTTTCTTGAAAGGGTTCAATTTGTGAGTATTCAGAGACTACCGTAATAATCAGAATATAGAGTTTTAAAAACTCACATATGCTTTATACTGTTTTCTGTTTTCTTTGGTTTTACTAGGTAAAAAAGCTCCCATTTTGTTTAATAAAGAAATGATTGAGTCCATGAAGGAAGGTTCAGTTGTTGTGGATTTAGCTGCTGAGGCTGGCGGAAACTTTGAAACCACCAAGCCAGGAGAACTTTATGTTCATAAGGTATAGCTCAGAGCTTCCTCTTGCTATGATCCTGATCCTTCATCTTTTAGTGATTTGTGAGAGGGTGTTTTTTGCTTTAAATATTGAGAGAAACTGAGGCTGGAAATTTTCTAAAATTAAAAATAGTCACATTTAAAGCTCTTTTTGAAATATGTATTCATGTGTATATAAAGATGTATAATTTCAAAACTTAGCCTTGGTTGAGAATTGTCCTGGAAAGAATGTGAGCATTTAGTAATAGACCTTTCTGACTGTATTTTTATTCATTTAGGGAATTACTCACATAGGCTACACAGACCTTCCCAGCCGAATGGCCACTCAGGCCAGCACCCTGTATTCCAACAACATCACCAAGCTTCTGAAGGCCATCAGCCCAGACAAAGATAATTTTTACTTTGAAGTGAAAGATGACTTTGACTTTGGTACAATGGGTCACGTCATTAGAGGAACCGTAGTGATGAAGGTGAGTAAAGAGATCTATTCCTTCCTGTGTTTTCATTTTGCATTTGTTCTAGGATTTTTGTTTATGGAAGAATCCTATAGCAATGTGTTGGGTTTATGCCGATAAAAATTATTTAAAAATCCAGAACAACTTAAAGAAAAATATTGCAGATATACATGTGACTCACCTAAAAAAATAGGAGAAGGCAATGGCACCCCACTCCAGTACTCTTGCTTGGAAAATCCCATGGGCGGAGGAGCCTGGTAGGCTGCAGTCCATGGGGTCACTAAGACTCGGACACGACTGAACGACTTCGCTTTCACTTTTCACTTTCATGCATTGGAGAAGGAAATGGCAACCCACTCCAGTATTCTTGCCTGGAGAATCCCAGGGACAGGGGAGCCTGGTGGGCTGCCGTCTATGGAGTCGCACAGAGTCGGACATGACTGAAGCGACTTAGCAGCAGCAGCACCTAAAATATGTATTGCTTTTGAAAAACAGAAAACAAACAAAACCCCCAGAACTGAATAAAGTAAAAATTAAACATTCCCCCGCCTATCTTCTTTTAAGTTCTGTTTTCTTCCTTATATATTCTATGCACATACTAATTGTACATCTATGTGTGTTTTTGTGACACAGCCATTATATATTTATGTACATGTATGTGGTGCTAATGGTAAAGAACCTACCTGCCAATACAGGAGACATAAGAGAAGTGGGTTCAGTCCCTGGGTCAGGAAGATCCTCTGGAGGAGGGCATGGCAACCCACTTTGCCTGGAGAATCCCACGGACAGCGGAGCCTGGTGGGCTGTAGTCCGTAGGGTCACAGAGAGTCGGACACGACTGATGGAAGTGACTTAACATGCATGCACATGTTATATATTTATATAAAATGATGTTATAAATTATATGAACTTCTATATTTATTTAAAATTGTTTTTCAAAGAGTTTTTCTGCAACACTGAATTGACTGAATGCTGGATGGCTTAAAAAGTGCAGTTCTTCTAATTTCTGTTAGGATGGCCAAGTGATTTTCCCTGCTCCCACACCGAAAAATATTCCTCAAGGTGCCCCAGTAAAACAGAAGACAGTGGCAGAGCTGGAGGCTGAAAAAGCAGCTACTATCACGCCCTTCAGGAAGACGATGACATCGGCTTCTGTCTATACAGCAGGTAAGGATTCCTTCTATGAAGATTTAGACTTCTTTGAATTATGACTGTATTATGTGAGTAATATATTAACTGTCAGAGTTAGTAAATGAAATGCAGTTGTCATTCATTGGATTCTCAGGACTTGACCTTGTTAGAAGCAGTTTTCACATGTGACATGTCACCTGTCCCACCTCTGTGGACTTGGAGACTGCATTGTCCACTCTCAGAGATGCAGGCACTGGGGTAAATGCTGGAATGAACAAGTGAGAAATAATACATAGGTGGTTAATACTTTTCTTTTATAAAAAGCATTTAAAATATAATTTTTAATGTTTTTATATATATACACCAAATATAAAGAGTAATGATGTATGTCAGATTGTGTTGTTATAAAGTTCATCTAAATGTGGTTATTGATTTATTTTTTGTGGTTTATAAAACATCACTTGTGATTATCTGCATCTCTGGGTAAGATGAGGGGACCAAATATTTGCTTTTAAGAATAAACTGTAAGTTATTCATCTAGTAAAAAAAATTCAGTTTTTATCTCTTTCTTTATAGTTTAACATAGATTCTTCATTTTCCAGTTATCTTCATGAAGACACTAAAGAATTGTCATAAAATAGTGATAAATATTCATTCTGGCTATGAATTGTTAGAATTTGAAATACGGAAATTTGATTTTAAGTCAGTTTCTGTCTCATAGAATGAATTAAAAATGTTTAGATCTGTGAGAGCCAAAATACAAACAAAAGCAAACTATAAAGAATTAAAGACTGGTACCAAGCACACAGAATTCTTGTAGCCTCAGCATTCTCCAAGTTCCCATGTGAGGCCAGATGTTTTAAGCTAAATATGTAACTCTCCTTGAATAAAGAGCAAGTCTCAGCAAAATGACTGAAAAAGCCTTTAGTTGTGAACATTGTGAATAGATGGAGCAGTGTCCCTACTTGCACTTACTTATTAAAAAGAAGGAACCATATAATTGTGTTGTACAAGGAGAGTATGGTCAGTAGGTTGTAAATTTCCATTTCTCTTTGGGATTCATAAGGAAATGTAGTGAGATATAACAGTGATTTATTTTTCTAGGTTTCTCTTACGTTTATTGAGTCAAAGTTTATTGCGTTTTAATAGATGTGACAGTGGCATATCCCAGTGAATAAAGGGATGGCCTTCTATTTATTTTTTTGTACCCTAAAAGTTCCTCCTTTATAATAAATCCAAGTGTTTTTCTTGAACGCTTCTACCATATGTTAGAATCTATTTAACTAGCTTTCTTCAAAAAATGTGATTTGCTTTTTTTCCTTTTTTTCTTTTTCCTTTATCATAGAGACTGAATGTAGCATATTTGACATTAATGAATGTCAAATGAAAAGACTTTAGTTTATTAAATAGTTAATAAGAAACCTTCAGCTGAGGAGTTTCTATCTTGGCCAACACAGTTGACTGCAGGTGATGAGAACTTACTGCTTCATAACTAACGTGGGCATTTAGTGAGTGCTAGGGCATCATGCTTAAACACTTCACATGCCTTAGCTCATTTATTCCTTGTAAGAACTCAGTGAGTTCGGCATATTATTATTTTCTTTTTCTAGATGAAGACAGAAAGGATTAATAATGTTACAGAGAATACTGGAGCACAGACAGGTTAAGTAAGTTGCCTAAGATCACACAGCTAGCAAGCAGTAGAGCCAGAATTTGAAGCAGGCAGCCTGGCTTAAGAAAACATATCCTTAAATATAACCCTGCACAGATTCTCTGATGTTTAACTGAAGCTCAAAACAATATTCTGTCTTACTCTCCCTCCAGATGGTTAACAGGCTATTCATGGGAGCCCTGGAAATCTTATATGTGGGTAGGGAAATAAAACTGCATAAACTTCCCTAGTGGTCCAGTGGTTAAGACTCCACACTTGTACTGAAGGGAACACTGGTTCAGTCCCTGGTTGGGGAGCTAAGATCATGGGGAACTATGCCATGTGGGGTGTCCAATAAACAAAATAAAAAAATTTAAAAATACAGTCTTACTGAATAATTTAAAGTAACTTGTCAGTTGCTAATGTTTCAGCTTTGCCACTTGTAAAGAAATAGTCCATATCAAGAGGAAAAAGTACCTTATTCAAGGAAGTTAAATTCCAGCATCCTGGTCATCCATTATGATTTGGTTTTCACTGACCGCTAGGTAACCCTTTCTTCTGTTGCAGAACAGCCATCCACATGTTTGCTGTTAGGAAAGGTGATAATTAAAGATGTATGTTGAGAGCTGAGTGTTTGTATTCTGCACATTCTTAATTTAATTTGTATTTTTTTCCCTTTTTCTTTGTAAAATCCTGTTTGCTGACTTGGTATTGAGGCTGGAGCTGACTGCCCTGGCCAGCAGTCCAGTCCAGATTCAGGAGCAATTGCAAAACTTCTGTCCCGGGTGGGTGGAAGCCATATGTTTTGGGGAGGTGCTGGAGTGGATGAAACCCTTCCTACTCTTTTAAAATCCCTCTTCCCAGCCAAATCTGAGAGTGACATGAAGTGGGCCTCCCCAAAGTCTGTCTTATAAAGGTTGTGTCTTGCCCAAGTAGCAAATGCTTTGGTAGATCCTTTATAGGCCTATAATTCTGGAATAAAAACACTTGTATAAACACATGTGGCATTGTCAATGAAAGTTAAAGCAGAGAAGAGGACAAGTTATGCAGAGGAAAATGTGCAAATTATTATTAAGGTGACTCATAAATTTTACTAGATGTTTACAGTTTATTTTAGGGGATGGTGGTGGTGGTCAAGAAGTTGAGTTTTGCTCACAATACCTTTAACTCACTTACACCTCCCTTCCCAATAAGGAAATGTCTTTAAAAAAAAAAAAAACTCATTATTTGCAAGGGTGTGGAATTTTAAAGCCTTGACTATGCCACATGTTTGTTTGTGTGTGGTGTGCGTGTGCTTTTAATCCTCCTGAGATAACTGGATGTGAGCTCACACTCTTTCCTGTTTCTCCAGGTCTCACTGGGATACTAGGTTTGGGCATCGCGGCTCCCAATTTAGCCTTTTCCCAGATGGTGACCACCTTCGGCTTGGCTGGCATCGTAGGCTACCATACTGTCTGGGGAGTGACTCCTGCTCTCCACTCACCGCTAATGTCTGTGACTAATGCAATCTCAGGTTTGTTCCCCTCTTGTTTTCCCTCATCTTAGGTTTTCAAGGGCTTGTTCAACTCACACAGTGCTTTCCATGAGGTTGATAAAGTTTGTGTTTCCAAATTGTAGGGCTTGGCATCGTGGTGGTGGTTGTGGTGACTTGGGCTCCCAGAGGTGGAGGGGTGCGGTTTGGAAGTAAGAAGCCAGGGAGGTGTGTCAAGCCTTTGGGCTGCCCCCATTTCAAGCAGGGCAGAGCCACTGTTTCTTCTTTCAGTTATGATTTCCTTTAAAGAAACGATTCCTCCAAAGAAATTTGGAAGCAGAGTTTCACAGGAGCATGATGGTTCATGCAGTAGTGCACACGGCTCTTCCCAAGACTGTTCTCTGTGGTCCCTAGCGATGGCTCAGATCTGAGGAATGAGACCCACATTGGACAGATATGGGAGCCGCTGGCTAGGAAACCTCATGGCCCTGGTGAGCGTCTCTTGCCACAGGCGTAGCTTTCAGGATCTCCACCAGTGAGGTGAAAGTCACTCAGTCGTGTCTAACTCTTTGCAACCCCATGGACTGTAGCCCACCAGGATCCTCTGTCATTGGAATTCTCCAGGCAAAAGTACTGGAGTGGGTTGTCATTCCCTTCTCCAGGGGATCTTCCCAACCTAGGGATCGAACCCAGGTCTCCCACACTGCAGGCGGATTCTTTACCGTCTGAGCCACCAGGAAATCTCCACCGGGAACAAATCCAATTCCAAGAAGTAGTCTACTCAGGAAAGCCCAAAGCTGTGGGCTCTCACCATCATATTTAGTTCATGTATAGCATTTTCCAGTTCGGATGCTTCGTATCCAGCAGAGGTCCCTTTTCACCACAAGTAATGTCATCTAATAACATCGTTGCTTTATATCATTATCAGGGGAACAGAGCTAGAAAGTTCAAGGTTAAAATTCTTACGCAAAAAGAGAAAATGTTTTGTCAACTCTTTGCCCACGAAAGTACTTCAGTGAGAATGTGTGTGGGAGCTTTCTCCTTCATGGTGCGTGTGCTTGTGAGGTTTGTCACTGATGACATTTGCTTTGGTAGCGTGATTGTTTCTGTTTACCACACGTGTGCTTTCTTCCCAGGGTTGACTGCAGTCGGTGGGTTGGTGCTGATGGGAGGACACTTATATCCTTCCACAACTTCTCAGGGCCTTGCTGCTCTTGCTACGTTCATATCCTCAGTCAACATTGCAGGTACGAGGACGGGGAAAGAATCCAGAGTGCTGTTTTTGGTGGGGACATGAGAAGCAAATATAAAATGATATATATTTGTTACAATGTATATATTAAATATATAAAATAAACATTCTGATTTTAAGAATTTAATCATGCCTTTTAAAAAATGTTTCACTCAGATTATAAATGCTCTATGTGAAGGGGAATTGGTTATTTTTGCCCATTGGTAATATTTAGAAACTTTTTGATAAAAGAGCACCCCTACCCCTGAATGCCCCAAAACAAATAAAATGATGTCTTGTTTCAGGTTAACTGGAAGGTTATTGCAAGCATAGTTTTGAATTAAGCTGACTTAGATCTATCACCATAGTCGGCCACGACTGAAGTGACTTAGCAGCAGTAGCAGCAGCAGATCTATCACCATAGCATCTTTAAATAAGTATAATTTTAGATAAAACTTTAGCCTTTTGCCTTATCCTGTCCCATGTTCCTGAAAACTGAAAGCCTAGCACATGACTTGTGTATGAAACCCATTTGATGCTATTTTGTAGCTAAAAATTCTTTAATGTGTCCAGCAGACCTAGTACTTGCTGATACGGTATTTTTTAAAACCACTTATTCTGGGGTTTAACAAATAGAGTAATCTATAAGAAAAAAAATACTGGCCTTTTGATCTTTTATTTTCCTGAGCTATTTGAATATCTTGTTTATTTTTAGTCATGCAGAAATAGTTGGTTCTGTGCTCTGATAGCACATTTTCTTCCTGAATGTCTCTAGGGTTCCCCCTTCAATGTAACTGGCTCGAATGATAGAATAACTTCTAATTTTGAGGTTTTAAAATATTAACTTAAAATGGTAGTTATTCCTAGATGATAAAGGTATGCTTAACATAGAAAAATCGTAGCACTTTAAAAAGTATGTTGCTTAAGATACCTCTTTTTGTTTTATATTTACTTTGATAAGGTGGCTTTCTGGTGACTCAGAGAATGCTGGACATGTTCAAGCGTCCCACTGACCCTCCGGAGTATAATTACCTGTATCTGCTCCCTGCTGGAACCTTTGTTGGAGGATATTTAGCCTCCCTCTACAGTGGTTATAACATTGAACAGGTGAGAATCTCTTTTGAAAGCTTTTTTTTGGTACTGTGTCTTCGTCCTGGTGAGATTACCATTACCAAAATTCTAATTCCACCAATCAAATACGACAGTAACTCTTGAAGCATCTTGATCAAATAGAACATTCTCATCCTCTTAAGAATCAGGACCCTGGATTTTAGAGGCAGCTTTGGCCGCTAACTCTGCAAATATGGCTTTATCTTTTTGTCCCTACATTTTTCCACATGTAAAAAGAGTCAAGAAGGTTATAAGTGTCCTTTTTATGTACCTAGCTGGATTTTTGTGGGGATACAATGAAATAATCAGTTAAGAACTTGAAAAATTTTTATTAAAATACTGTCAGTCCTTTTCCTATTTATTTATTTCCTCTATGGATCTGGCAGATGTTATGCCAGCGCATTTAAAAAAGAAAATTTTAAAATGAATGCTGAGTAGGAAAACAGAAATAATCAAGTTGAAGTTTGGAAAGTTCCGTATCTAAATATAATTTATAATAGAGATTCAGCTTTGTTCTGAACTCAGTCATACCTTTCTTTTCAATGACTATTTTAGAGTGCAGCCTCTCTGACAGCCAAAAAATCATGTCTCCCTTAGTTTCTGCTGTTTCTAACACGTATGTTGTTGAATGAACACAGTCTTTGAGAAGAGTTAGAGCAGTGAGTCAGGGAGATTTATGTCAGCATCCCAGATTTGCTATTTAATGATCATTTGTCCTTAGAAAAATTATGTAGCCTCTTTATGCATTGATTTTCTTTTATAAAATGAGGATGATGATTCTCTCCTCCTGTGAATCTCATGAGACTGGGTTATAACTTATGTAACGTGTATAGCATGGTCTCTGGCACTTACAGCCTCACGGGGTTGGCTCCCTTATAACATTGGGTCAGGTCTAGATCCCATAATAACTCCATTTAAATTTAAATGCATACTTTTATATGCATTTGTATGCTATCAAGTCCAGAAGAAATCAGTGTACGTAAATGGTTTAATTGCAAGTACAATTTAAAGTATTTAGTGTGTTAATATCCCCAATGGATAGGAATATATATAGAAATATTAAAAGAATAGATCATATTGGCTCTTTTAACTTTAAAATTGTCTGACTTTAAAATTGTCCTTAGAAATGTCTTAGAGAATCATGTTTCCTTGAAGTAGTTTTTAAGCTGATGGACTGAAAGTTTTTGATAACTTCTCTCTCTGTTTCCTCCTTTTCCTTTGAAAAGATTATGTACCTGGGCTCCGGTCTTTGCTGTGTTGGTGCCCTGGCCGGGCTTTCCACCCAGGGGACTGCACGTCTTGGCAATGCCCTGGGCATGATTGGGGTGGCTGGAGGCCTGGCAGCCACCCTCGGAGGCCTAAAACCATGTCCAGAATTGTTAGCTCAGATGTCTGGAGCAATGGCTTTGGGCGGTACCATTGGTAAGCACTTGTGGGTTCTGCCTTTATATAAACGCATGTCCTTTGAATACCTGAAGGCAGTTAGGCTCAGAGATTTAGGAGTATGTTGTTAGGAGTAAGAACTTTTACTTGCACTTCAGTTTCTGAATATATATGTGTGTGTTTGAAGCCTATATTGACAAAGGAATTAAGTTGCCTATTACGGAAGTTGCTTCAGTAAATGTTTTGGCAAAAGTCATCACAGTTGGTATTATAATTGTCATTCAGAAATAAACATTTTAAAACATTGAGTAATATGAACTGTGTCACAAAAGTGGGCTAAGAAGTGCCTTTACTCAGTTCTTGTTTTCCTTTACTGACTGTTCCTTTAGCTGATAATAGAACAGGAGGTTAGAATACTTGTATGTGTGTACTGTCTGTAGGCTCATGTTTTATTCTGCTGGGTTTAAATAACAGCAGACGATCCGGCTTCAGACCTGTTAAAAACACGGAAAACATGTGCCAGCAGAAAAATCACTGTTTTAATTTTATTCAGTGGTGTGTTGTGGTTGATTGTTAAATTTTCAGGAATCTTTTGGACTGGTTGTTAACACAGCCATTATAAAAAATTAAATTATATAAACTTAAAACTAAATGAATTAGAAACAAAGGTAATAATCCTGAATACTCATGACTTTCTAATGAATTAACTAGCTTTTATTATCTCCCGGAGAAGACGATGGCACCCCACTCCAGTACTTTTGCCTGGAAAATCCCATGGATGGAGGAGCCTGGTAGGCTGCAGTCCATGGGGTCGCGAAGAGTCGGACACCACTGAGCGACTTCCCTTTCACTTTTCATTTTCATGCACTGGAGAAGGAAATGGCAACCCACTCCAGTGTTCTTGCCTGGAGAATCCCAGGGACGGGGGAGCCTGGTGGGCTGCCGTCTATGGGGTCGCACAGAGTCGGACACGACTGAAGCGACTTAGCAGCAGCAGCAGTAGCAGTATTATCTCCACTTTTGAGATTATCCACGTGTCTTATGTCTGTGTGGTAGAAATACTATGTAATTATGGGCTTCTGTGCATCTTTTCCTGAATCCGTATTTAATGCCTTCACATTGTAGCTTCAGATTAGCCATGGCAGTTGTATTTACACCATATAGGTCAACAAATGCTACAAATCTGGGATTCATTTACTGTTTTGTTGATTGTCCAGACCTAAGAAAGTGATGGAGAAAATGTTAATGCAGTTTAAACTTAAATGTGTGTTTTGTCTGTAGCCATTATATTGTGAATTGCACAAAAAAATTGAATATTCTCCTAGTATTTGGAAACTATTTTCAGATTCAGCAGAATTCCCACTCACATGGTTGACAGTGAGTGAAGCTCTTACATGCACCTCGTTGTTTCACTGTCATTTTATTTGTTAAACAAAAATCTCAACCAGCATTCATGTGGGAACTATACTCATTCATCAGTTGCAAACACTAGGTTGGCTGCAGGTACCAGAGTTTGGCAAAAATCAACAAAAGCATTTGGTGAAAGTCAATTGGCTAGATGAAGCTTACAATAAAGAATATTGTATATATTTTTATTTTTTGAAACTTGTATACCACATACCTATTTATAAGTAAAACCTCCTATATTTACACACACACACACACACACACACTGTTTTTAAAAAACTTAAAGTTGGTTTATTTAAGTATAAAATCGACAGTATTCTAAGATTGGGAAGATAATACAAATATATGTATAATTATACATGTATAATTGTATATATCATTTCAGTGGATAAGAAAGTAATGACTTAGATCTACAGCTATTAAAAAGGTAATAAAAAGATAAATTATATTAAAGGTAATAAAATAGTGTTATGCATAATTTTATAACTATATATTCCCAAGAATGATATAGGCTGAGATTTTAAAATTAAAATAAAGATTTACATCTATTGAAATTGAAACAAAAAAGCATTCTTTCAGAAAAGTTCATAGTTTTACTAGTGAATTTTTCTAAATAGTTAAGGGAAAAATGAAACACCATTTTTACATGAATCTTTTTTGAGAATAGGAAAAAGGAGCATTCTCTAATCTGTTAATTTTTTACTTATTTTGTATTGTGTATAGTTGATTAACAATGTTGTGGTAGTTTCAGGTGAACAGTGAAGGGACTCGGCCATACATACATGTTTCCATTTTCCCCCCAACTCGCCTCCCATCCAGGCACACACACCTGTTTTTATCCTGGGAGGCTGGTGGTTAAATACTTACCAGCACAGCTTTAGCTTTACGTCTCCTGTTTTATTTCTCTGGGAAAGCGGTGCATACTTTCTTACAGTCCCTGGAAAGGCACTTGAAGGAAAATGCTTGTGCTGTAGGTTCCTGGCAGGAAAACCTTTAGATGTGGTCTTTGCAAATATTATGAGCCCAAGTCCTCTGTATCATCTACCTGTAGCCAGGTAACTCCTTCAGAGTCTCCTGGTTTGGTTGTTTTCTATTCAGATATTTGCATTTCATTACCTTTGGACTTGGCTTCCTTCTGCCCACCTGAAAACCTAGGCCGCCTTCATTCCAGCTGTTTCTTGTGTGCTAAGGGACAAGTGATGCCTAATAGGGAAGGGAGCCTAGGCTGTTCATGCAGTGGGGAGAATTTAAGGGGTTTAGTTGGAACTTTAAGAAATCTGAAGAAACATTAGTCCAGGGGAGTGTTCAGAGTTTGTGAGGAAAAGTTGATGCTATGTGTTTGGGTTCTTTGGGGTTGGCATTGATGAGGTGGTTGAAAGAACCTGCTATATGAAAGGGTATTTAAGCCAATGTTCTTGCCTGGATAGTCCTGTAAGAGAGTATTTTGCTAGGAAGTAGATAGTTATTAATGACAGTGATGGATAACCTTAGTGTTGTCTTTTTTTAAATTGAGGAATAATTGACATATACTAGTTTCAGATATACAACATAATGATTTGATATATACATATATATATTGCAAAATGATCGCTGCAAAAAGTCTATTTAACATTTGTCACTGTACATAAATATTTTTTTTCTTTTATGAGGATTTTTAAGATCTACTCTCTTGGCACCTTTCAAATCTGCAATATAGCTTTGTTATTAACTATAGTCACCATGCTGTACATTCCATCCCCAGGACTTACTCATTTTATAATGGGAAGTTTGTACCTTTTGATCCCATTCACCCATTCTTCCCACCCCTTACCTCCTGCCTCTGGCAGTCACCAATTTGTTCTCTGTATCTATGAGCTTCTTTGTTTGTTTAGATTCCACATATAAGTGAGATCATATGGTATTTGTCTTTCTCTGTCTGGCTTATTTCACTTAGCATAATGCCCTAAAGGTCCATTCATGTTGTTCCAGTGACAAGATTTCCTTCTTTCGTGTAGCCAAGTAATATTTAATTGTGGACTTTATTGGATTAATTCTCAAAGGTCTGTCATGCTTTAATTTTTCTTTGACTTTTATTTCCTGACAGGATTGACAATTGCAAAACGCATCCAGATTTCGGATTTACCTCAGTTAGTTGCTGCTTTCCACAGTTTAGTGGGGTTGGCAGCTGTGCTTACGTGCATAGCTGAGTACATCATAGAATATCCACATTTCGCTACGGATGCGGCAGCCAACCTTACCAAGATCGTGGCCTACCTCGGTACTTACATTGGTGGGGTGACCTTCAGTGGGTCTCTGGTTGCCTATGGAAAATTGCAGGGTAAGTGATCCAGTGTAACATGGAGGTGAATATCTGTTGTTTAGGGTGTTCAGGGGTCCATTTCAATTTCAGAAAATGGCTTAGTAGTAGAACCTATTAGGCGAAGAATATTTGTATGACTCTGGGAAACACTATGAAAGTTTTTTTCTCAAGAAAGATGGCTTCTCTTTATTGGTCTTTACAAATCTCACAAAGCTTTGAAGCCAGGGCTTCTGGAGACAGCTCATGGAGGAAACTAGTGCACAGAATTTGCCTGCAGGGACTAGTTGACATTTGATGATACATATGAACAAAATGCCATCTTCATAATTTTTGGTTAGACATGCCTGTATAGCATTCACAGAAATGAACTTTGTAGATTTCCCAGAATAGAGAGAGGCTTATTGAATAAATTTGTATGATTAGTATACAGTACTTACTTTGAAAACAAATACACATTTTAGAGGTTTAGTGTGGCAGCTTTGGCAACCATTAAAGCCAATCATGAAAATAGAAGTGGAAGGAAAAATAAAAAAAACTCTCATAGCTGCTTTCAGTGTTTTCATGAAAACGCGAGTCTCTGGAAAAACAGGTTTGTGATTTAAAAACCTGGTCTTGCCTCTCAGTAATCAAGTCATTAGAATTAAGTGGGGAACATCGTGAAACTTAAAAATCACAGAAGAGCTTAATGCCTATGATATGTTCTGTCTTTAAAAGCAGCAAACAAGGACCCTTTTCCCATGGGCTCAGTTGATAGAATCAGAAAAATGAATGGACTAAGACTCAGTTTTGAAGTTTGAAATAAATAAGACCACACTTAACTTCTGTCTTGGTCATATGGGAAGAAAAATCACTTTTCATGATTCCATGACAAAGAGTAATGAACTTGTGTGATCAAAGGAGAGTTAAGCTGAGCCATACTTTTCCCACCTCCATTAATGTGTATGTGTAAGAACTCTAATGTATGTTTTCATGTTTCAGTAGCTGGTGATATAAAGTGCTATTTTAAGTAGTATGTTTTATCCTAATATTACGTCTTGTAGCTTATGATTAAATGACTTAGACTGTTTGAGGGAATTTCTTGGGACACGTCTTAGGTTCTGATGGCCCCATCCTCTGCCCTAGGAATCCTGAAGTCCGCCCCTCTCCTGCTCCCTGGGAGGCACCTCCTCAACGCGGGCCTGCTGGCTGCTAGCGTGGGTGGGATCATCCCCTTCATGATGGACCCCAGCTTCACCACTGGCATCACCTGTCTGGGCTCTGTGTCAGCCCTCTCTGCTGTCATGGTAAGAGGTCAGAGATGGAAAGCATGTTCTTAGTGAGGAACTAAGTATTTTATTAGGTTACAGTCTGACCTTATTTCTGTCTCTTCAAGACCCCTGATGGAATAAACATGTTTTAATATGCTGTTATGTGTTCATCTTCGTAGAGTTTGAACAATATAGAAAAGTGTAAGGATAAAATCCCCCCTCTCTTCACTTACTCACTCCTGTCCACACTGTCACATGTGGCACCTTTATCGCTCTGGGGTCTTTTTACTCGATCAGTGTGTTGGTCAAGAGGAGTTTAAAGAGCCAAGGGTTTCAGTTCTGTTCATCAGGTGCCTGCTGTGTGGCAATTCCTCAAACAAGTGTCAGAGAGACCCTGCCCATTGGTTGCTCTCACATTTGCCGGAAGCTCTGATATTAAGCCGAATAGTCATATAAAGTGAAATGCATTTATTAAACCCTGTGTGTCCCGTGGGGGAGTTCAGAGAAACCTCCTAGGGTAGGTTGGTCTTCTCTTCCTGTCTGGTTATTGCATTTAGTATGTGGGTACATAGAGTATTCTGTGAGTCTGTATGTCACAATTTAGCATTCTGTTATAGCAGTGTATGGCGCTGCTCTATTAGTTCTGTGTCGTTCACGGATTACTTCATGTTTGTCTAGTATACTCTCATTGTATTCTTCAATGACGAAGTTTATGTTAAAAATTTAAAAAGTCATCTATGGTGCTTAGCACAAAGTTAGACATATAGTAATTGCTTCAGTTTAGTTCAGTCGCTCAGTCGTGTCCGACTTTTTGCGACCCCATGGACTGCAGCACGCCAGGCTTCCCTGTCCATCACCAACTCCCAGAACTTGCTCAAACTCATGTCCATCAAGTTGGTGATGCCATCCAACCATCTCAAATCTTCTGTCATCCCTTCATTTTATATGATTGTTTGGCTTGATATCAGAGCTTCCATCAAGTGTGAGAGCAACTAATGGGCAAGGTCTCTTTGACACTTGTTTTATTTTAGAGGGCTTGTCACACAGCAGGCACCAATGAACAGAACTGAAACCCTTGTCTCTTTAAATTCCTATTGACCGAAACATTGATCCAGTGAGAAGACCCCAGAGCAATAAAGGTGTCACGTGACAGTTGGGACAGGAGTGAGTAATTGCTTAGTCACCCAAAACTGTACCCTCAGATTTTCAAACCAAATAAGACTGGGCTTGTATTTGAGTTTTAGCTGCTTCTCTTGGCACCAGTAGGACCCTCCCTGCTCATCAGCTAAAGTCATAAAAAAATGTAACATCAACTCAGTGCTATTACTTTTTTCCAAGTGTAGACCCCTCTCCAATTTCTGCCTGCTCATGGTTAGTGCCTCTTAGCGATTTGGGGATTTTTTTTTGCAGGTGGAAAACATGGTTCAGTGTTTTCACTTTTATATCTGTAGGAGAGTTGGTCTGATAGGGGTCATTCCCAGGCATGGAATTTACATGTAAATATATTAATTGGAAGACTGGAATGATTATGAACCACAGTGCTCAGTGTCAGAGGTTCCTTTCCAATGCGTGAATTTTGAATTCCACTCTGGTTTTCGTCCTAGGGTGTGACTCTGACGGCTGCCATTGGGGGTGCCGACATGCCCGTGGTCATTACTGTGCTGAACAGCTACTCAGGCTGGGCCCTGTGTGCAGAGGGTTTCCTGCTCAACAACAATCTGCTGACCATTGTGGGTGCCCTTATTGGCTCCTCGGGCGCAATCCTGTCCTACATCATGTGTGTGGTAAGGAAGCAGCCAGTGAAGGAGAAGGAAATACTGTTCTGAAAATCAGGACCTGTCTGTTATTTCTTTTATTTGCAGTAGAAATGACCGTGTCAGTTCTTTTTCTCTCTAGCAGAAGTATTGGAGTGTTTCGTTTGAATGAATTTTCCAGACTGCTTGTAAAGTACCTGAGTGTAGATAATTTATAACATTAAATATCCAGACAAAAACCTTCTAACTTCATCTGGTGATTAAAACACTTAAGATTTTATTTTTTAATTTTTTCTTTGTGTATTACAGATCTCTGTGTTTACTTGTCTGATCATATTGTATATTGTGTGTTAGTTGCTCAGTTGTGTCTGACTCTTTGCGACCCCATGGGCTGTAGCCCCCCCAGGCTCCTCTGTCCATAGGATTTATATTTAATTTTTTTAATCTTCCAAGTGATAGTCTTTCTGCTTATATTAAAAATGCTGTTTAAATACTATTTTTAGGGTTTCGTACTAATCTATCATATGGATATTCAAAATTTAATTTCCCCCCCATGCTTTACCTTTAATGTTGTTTGATATTTCTTTCTTGTACATAAGTACATTTTTGGCATTTCTGATTTTTGTCTTAGGATGATTCCTAGAAGTAAAAGGGTGTGCTCATTTTTTGGGCTTTGTCTTCTTTTTGTCATGTGGTTTCCAGAAAACTTACTGCAATTTACACTCTTATCTTGAAGTTTTGTGGTCAGCATGGTTTGAAAAAAAAAAATTGACAGATACTTCCTAGCTTCTTTTTTGTTTCGAATTCTCTTCTATTAAGGCGAGAAGATAACCTGCAAATATGAAGTTTTGACTAAAGCACTTTTTCAAATGATAGCTATCATTCTCTAAATAATGGTTTTGAATGGCTGTGAAAGGACAAGCATGAAACTGGGTAAAGTCAGAATTGCCTTTATACCGATTGATCCTTCAGGCAGAAAAATGACTCCACCTTCATTCTTTTATTAGAAGTTTAAAAGCCCTTACTTTACAACTCAGAATTTCTCTTATGTTTTAATTTAAAATTGAATGCTAAAATTACCTTTTCATAATAAAAAAATTAGTTTTCTTTGGACATACTTTGAGTACAAAAATTTGAAAGCCTCAGTTCAAAACCAGCTGAGAGGTTTCAAAATAAAATCCTTCAAGTTGTGCAGGGAGTTTGGAAAGGTGTTTCTTATTGGAAGAGTGTCAGGCTTTGGAGTACTTCTTTTAAAGCAAATGTTTATAAAGAAGCAAAATTTATTCAGTTGTATTAGAAGTAGTTTTCTTGCTTCATTTGGTAAATTTGAATGGCCAGCAGGGGGCAGCAGATTGTCACTAATACTTAAAACTTACTGTGTGTGTGCCCAGTTGAGTCCTCTTTGCGGCCCCACAGACTCTCGCATGCCAGGCTTCTCTGTCTATGGATTTTTCCAGGCAAGAATACTGAAGTGGTTGCCACTTCTTACTACAGGGGATCTTCCTGACTCAGGGATTGAACCTGCATTTCTTGCGTCTCCTGCATTGGCAGGCAGATTCTTTACCCCTAGCTCCACCTGGGAAGTCCCACTTAAACTTACGGTTGATGTCAAATACTAATTTTAAAATTAAATGGGAGGATTTGAATTTTTACAAGGCCAGTGGGGAGATGAAGGGGGACTTGTATATAGTTCTTGAAAAGTCAGCATGGGTACCTTCTAAACTTTATTCTTTTTCTCTTAAATGGTTTTCCTTGTTGTTCACTCACCTAGTCGTGTCCAGCTCTTTGTGACTCCATGGACAGCAGCACACCAGGCCTCTCTTTCCCTCACCATGTCTTGAAGTTTGCCCAAGTTCATGTCCATTGCATTGGTGATGCCATCCAGCCATCTCATCCTTTGATGCCCCTTTCTCCTTATATCCTCAATCTTTCCAAGCATCAGGGGCTTTTCCAATGAGTCAGCTGTTCGCATCAGATGACCAAAATACTGGGGCTTCAGCGTCAGTCCTTCCAATGACTATTCAGGGTTAATTTCCCTTAAGATTGACTGGTTTAATCTCCTTGCTGTCCAAGGGACTTTCAGGAGTCTTCTCCAGCACCACAGTTGGGTTCTTAAATTTATCAGCAGTATTCCCCAGATTTCTGTGTCTTTTTATTTCCTCTCTTTTTCCCTGTTCACTTAGTTTCTTCTGTTGTTATAGTAACTATAATAACTTTTGAAATAGCATTTCTATAGCTTTAACTATAATAAGGTATAAAAGGCACTTGTTGAAAGTACTCTTTTCTACATGTGTTTCTGCAATTATATCTATCTCTTTGTTGTTTTTCAGTCGCGTCAGGTGGCCAAAGTATTGGAGCTTCAGATTGAGCATCAGTCCTTCCAATGTACTTCTGCAATTATGTCATCTTTCTGTAAATTTTTATCTGTTCTTTCATATTTATTGACCCGTTTCTGCTGTTCTTTTCTATTTTCACTGCCTCAGGCATGTCATTTACTGTCAGCATACCTCAGATATTTTTTTAATACTTGTATTATATATAAGGCTAACAAGGTCTCATAGCTGTCTGTGACCATAGAAATCACACTGGGTTAGATTGCTACTCTATAATAGCAAATTATAGTAATTTGGAATCAAGAACAGTTGAAGCTTTAATTTTTTAAAAATATTATTTGGTTACAAAAATAAAGGATATTTAATGAAACATCTTTCATTAAGAAAATAGAAAAGGATAAATAAGTATATAAAATAATCTACAATCCCATTACCACTTAACTGTTAACATTAGTCTTAATTCTTATCTTTTTTCATATGTACATGTTTAAATACCTTCTATGTTAACGTTTAGTTTTCTTACCAATAAATTTTAGTGTCTATGTATTATTATATCACAAAGATATATCATAATTTATTTATCCAAGTCCATGAGAGTAGTTGTTTTTAACTTTTTTTTTTTGCTGCAGTGTTCCTCCTTAGGCATCATGGATTATTTTCTTAGATCAAATTTCTGTGAGTACAATTACTTGACCAAAGGGAGTAAGATTTTTTTGTTTGCTGTAGATATTGATAAGTTGATCTTCAAAGGACATTCCAGTCAAAGCTCCCACCAGTGATGTGTGGGGTGCTTGTTTTATTGCTCACTGTCTATTCCTATGGCTTCTTGCAAAACAAACAAGATAACAAAAACACGCCTGCCACATTTTGTATTTCAAAAGTACGAATTTCCTTTCCTTCTCAATTTTCCTACTCTCTGACTTTTCACATTAATTTTCATTGATTCTTAGCTTTATTATAAGAAATTGCTTATTTCTTATAATAAGCAATTAGTTTTTTATAAGAAATGGTTTCTCCATGGCTTGTGCTTAGCAGCTTAGAGTGGTTCATAATAATAATAAAAGTGAAATAGCTGTTTGTAATTGGATGTAGTATACTATGCTGGGTGCTTTATGAATATTGACTCCTAATTCTCAAACTAGTTCTGAAGGTAGGAAACATTCTCATTTTACAAGGAAGCTATTTTAAGACACCTTTTATTATTTGCCTTTGTGTTTGTGGAGCCTGCCCTCGCACCTGGCACATTCAAGTGAATATAGCAGTTTTAAAATGAATGTTTTGTTAGCTCATTTCCCAGTTAGAAATCCTCTTCGAGAAGTTATGGTAGCAGAAATACTACCTCTTATCAATATCTGTTAATATTACTAGTACGTTTACCTTCATAATTTTATCATTTATTGAAGGAAAAATCCAAACCAGAGCAGAGTGGTGGAGTGGTTTTATTATGGGAGAGGGGATGGAATGGACCCTAAGTGTAACCATCATCCTGAAAATTGAATATTTGTTCTGACGAAGTTTTTTGGGTATCCTCTGAGTGTAATTCTTCGTTACATGACACCCAATATTATAAAAACTAGAAAATGTCAAAAGCGTCCAAATAGCCAGCTGAAATAAATGATTTGCTTTATATCCAGAGGTCATAGAGACATTAACCTCTTTATGATTTTATAGTTCATTTACTTGAGATAGTGTCTAAATTAGGGTTTGGGATATAGAGGGCTTACAAAAACGCAACAACGTTCTCAGACTAAATTCTCTGATTTGTGTACTTTGCTGCTTGTTTCCAAATGAAAATAAAGCAGAATGAAGTAAATGAAAGCCAAACCAAAAATAATTTTTTTTTGCCTTGTGATCAACTAATTAGCACCTACAAAGCATTGAAACGAGGGGATGCTAGTCAATGGTATACATGTTATTTTTGCTTTGGTTTTGTTTATTTTATGATCTTCCTTTGTTTTCATATTTATTTCTTAGTTTGCTTAGAATTATGTGAATTAAGGATCTCTTTAATGTAGCATACAATTTTCATTACGGGGCTTAATAACTTAAAAGGAGCAGTCCTGGACTGTGTTGCAAATGCTTTGTCTTGGAACTTGGGAACTCTTCAGGCTGTGGATCAGTGGTCACAGGGTAGTCTCATCAGTCTTAAGCAAGCAAAAAAAAAAAAAATAAAAAAAGGAAACAAAACAAAGCCCTAAATCCTCAACGTTTATTGGAAATATGATGTTGCAATGGTAAATTCAGAGATGAAGTTTGATTTAGTTTTTAAGAGACCATGTGGAATTAGTGTAATGGTGATATAATTGAGGATATGTGTTTAACAAGTTGACTTTGATTGTTAAATTACTGTGTGGTTCCCTATTTTTTCTTGTAAGATACCATCAGAAGTGGGTACACACTAATTAAATATTCTCAGAAATTCTTTCCTTCTCCTCTATTCAGCATTATAGGAAGAAAAGAAGGGCTCCTTTTAAGCCAAGTGAGAGTAAATTGGTCATATTCTTCTACATCCTATTCCTCTGTCATCTGTCTGTTTATAGGGCTATGTGATGGAGGTGATAGAGCCTCTTTGTACGTTTCACTAAAAGAAAATTATAGCAAAAATATTTTAGTGTTTGAAATTGTTCTTTGAAACCATTTTTAAGGGCAAAAATTGATAGAACACATTTCTAGTAATTTGGTTTCAAAATCCTGTGATTCAAAACTGGAAAGGATTTGTAAGAATCAGCAGATGTTGAATGTTTGGGAAGTCTCAGATATGGCTGTTTGGATTTTCATTCAACCTTGGATTTAAGTAGAGGAGGGTGTGTTAAGAATTTGAAACTTCATGTTGGATTAGGATGAAGAACTTAAAAGCATCACTTTAATTTTTCTCTGATCCTCTTATCTGTTGGTAATATGCATAAGCATATTCTCAGCTTTATTTTATATGTAATAGTCTTAGACAAATTTACCAGACTCTGGGCTCTGTAAATGTGAATGTCTGATAAATGAGGTTAGGTCAAAGGAACAACTTAAAAATTCTGACTTTTTGATCCACATCTTTGAAACATAAGTGAGGCTCTCCTCTTCTCTTCTCTTTTCCTGCCTTCGCTGTGTCCCACTTCAGCAGTTTATGTAAATCTCTCTCCTAAGGTGGTAGCAGGATGGCCTATCTTTGGATGAGTTTTTTTTTTTTTTTTCCCCTCTGATGTATTACTTATCACTGAAAGTCTCCAGATGCTTTTTGCTCTTTAATAATAAAGGGTTGTCTTTTAAAAAAAAGTATAGTTTGACACTTGTATAGCTTTAAAATAGTATAAATGATGGATCAATGATATGTTTATTCAAACCCTTAAAATAAGGTTTAATTGTTTGGAATTTTTTTATGAAATGGTATCAGTTTTGATCATTTAGGATGACTACTTTGATCATGTATAGTGTTCTGAAAATGCTTTTGATTACTAAAAACATCCAGCTTCTGGTCTTTTATTTCTGTCATTTTTTTTTTTTTTTTTTTTACCACCACACCTCTCGAGAGCTGCAGACAGTTTTCAAATCCGTTATTGTCACATGGTCCAGGTGTGTTTGTATGGTACATTGTTCAGTTCAGTCGCTCAGTTGTGTCCGACTCTTTGCGATCCCATGAACCGCAGCACTCCAGGTTGGATGATTGTAAATGAGCATCCAATAAATGCTTCCCGCTTACTTTTTCCTTAGATGGTTTTACTAGTTAAAAGGTGGGTATAAATTTTAGTAAAGCAGGGTATAAACTTACTCATTTACCTTTTGGAAGTGAACTGTTTAAAAAGGCTAATGATGAATCCAGTCACTTCTGTTCTTGCTTCTTGGAGCTGTAGGTGCTTTGAAAAGTGTCAGCTCCTTCACTTTTTTTTCTTGACGGCAGAGGGCAGCAGACTTCTAAATGATAGGGGTCTCTATCCTTTGATTCTTCCCTGTTGCCTCTTGACAGCTTGAACTTGTAGCAGAGTTCACGTGAGATATTGGTAGGTAGAGTCACCTTGTAAAATTTCTATAGCCTTCATTCTCTTTTACTCAGGTGAAATACATGCCAATATGGAGATGGAACTTGCTTAGTCAGTAGACAGATAAGAATGACTACATCAGAGTTTTTAGGCCTTCTCTGGTGGCTCAGATGGTAAAGAATCTGCCTACAATGACGGAGACCCAGGTTTGATACCTGCGTCAGGAAGATGCCATGGAGAAGGGAATGGCTACCCACTCCAGTATTCTTGCCTGGAGAATTCCCTGGGCAGAGGAGCCTGATGGGCTACAGTTCATGTCGTTGCTAAGAGTTGGACATGACTGAGCAACTAGCACTTTTTAAATATATGTGTTAAAGTCACTGGTAATTTTCCATTAAATGCCTTTCTAAAATTTATTTTGATGGAAAATATATCAGTGTGAAGTTGATTTTGTAGAAAACAATGATGTGATTTCCCAGATGTCTTTTTTTTTTTTTTTCCAACAGCACTGTGCAGTTTTATTAACCATTCAAGTACAGTAGCGTCTGTAAGATCGGGACAGAATTGGGATTTAAAAGTGAACAGATATTCAGCATCTAACAATTTGAAAGAAGCCACTACATACTCTTTTCACAGACATGTTTTCACGGAGCCAATACAGGACTAGCCATTAACCCAGCACACCAGGTGTACTGAAGTAGAAAAGATGCAACAAGAAAACTAGCTACATTAGAAAGACTTCGACACTTTAGAAAAAGAGTAAAACACTTTTTGTTTCTCCCCTTCAGCCCCTAAAACAACATCATACCGTCTGGATCTACCTATACAGTCCTACATCAGCTTCTAGAATATTTGTCAGGAGGGCAAAAGTAAAATGACACTGGCCAGTACAGTCTTTGGATATTTAGGAAGGGGAGGGGGAGAAAGTCAGTTCTCAGAGCAGATTAGTCGGCTTCAGTCTCATCAGCAGGATCTTTGGATTCTTTGTTCTTCCGCACTTCTTCAATGTGCTTGTCCTTCTCCCGCAAGTGCTCCAGCTTGGCGGCCATCTGCGCCTCTCGGTTCTCTTTTTTGGCCTCCATCTTGTGGGTCAGCTTCTCTTCCGCCATCTTACTGAAGTTGTTGTTCTCCTCTATCGCCTTCTGAAGCACTTCTTTCTCGTGCTCCCGTTTCTCAGCAAGCTGCTTCAAGACCTCAGCTTCATGGGACTTGCGTCTTTCTTCTGCAGCTTCTAATTTCTTCTGAATTTCCTCCAGGGAAAGATCCTTCTTCTTAGGAGGGGAAAGGGGAAATTCTGGGACAGATTCTTTTGATCGAGGGCTGAGAATCAGCTCAAAAGCCTGGCCTGAGGCACGCTTCTCCAGTTCCTTCACCTGGATATCAGAAGAAGCCATGGTGAAGAGAAGACAAGAGACTGGCAGTGTACTCTACACGATTCACTGGCAAGGAAAACCCTGCTCCGTCCGAGCCGCCTGGCCACACTCTTTTTTTATGATTTAAATTTTTGAAATAATTTTCAGACACTCGATCAAATTTATTTGGTTCAAATGTTTTAGGTGATCAAGTAAATGTCTTTAATTGACTCTGACTCTCGTATTCACAGAAAATTTATGTGGATTAAATTTTCACAGCTGATAATTTTGCTCTCCAGGCAATGAATCGCTCCCTGGCTAATGTGATTCTTGGAGGCTATGGTACCACTTCAACAGCTGGTGGAAAACCCATGGAAATTTCTGGCACGCATACAGAAATCAACCTTGACAATGCAATTGACATGATTCGAGAAGCTAATAGCATTATTATTACTCCAGGTAAAAAACCAAAACCCAAAAGCAAACAACCTGTAATCACTTAAAGTAATTTCTTGTAATAGGAAAAATCAAATTGGAACTTACTCATTTTTGAAAATATAATGGAAATTTAGAAGCAACCCTGTGATTACTAAGTGAATAGTTCTGGAATTCTTGGCTTAGGTTAATAGTTTGGGAATCATATGGAGATTTTATAAATTGAGGTAGTAGATTCTACCTGTGTTTTTCTGTGATTCAGTACAAAATGTTTAAATCATCGTTGAGTCTTGGTTATTTTTTTTCTCATTGATAAATGTTGGGCCTATGTCAGGATTAGATAGTATATGAAAGTGTTCAACTCACTCAGTAAAGGTTGGTAAATGTTAATATCTTTCTTTCTAAAAGTAAATATTTAAAAAAATCATTGAAAATCATGTGATTTCCAACAAGATGAGGTAACAAGTCCAGTAGAAAGGACTTGGTCTAGAAGTCAAAACACCTTACTTCTGTTTTTCATTTTGCCTCTAATAATTGACATGTGGCCCAAGTCACTTCATCTCCCCAAGCTTCAATTTCCTGAGGCTTAGCCCAGTACATCTTTACTTATCAAAGAATGCCATTGCATTTATTACAGGCAATAAATACATTGATTTCAGATTAGAATTTTAACTCTGTCATGCTATCATAGAAGTTTTCTGTAAAGAAATCAATTGATT
Source organism: Bubalus bubalis (assembly GCF_019923935.1). NCBI lineage: Eukaryota > Metazoa > Chordata > Mammalia > Artiodactyla > Bovidae > Bubalus > Bubalus bubalis. The sequence goes on along the minus strand of NC_059175.1, from coordinate 31,000,357 downwards.
TTGTCATGTGGGTAGTTTTTTGGTTGACTATGTGAAAGTGAAAGAAGGTGAAGTTGCTCAGTCGGGTCCTACTCTTTGCGATCCCGTGGACTGTAGCCTACCAGGCTTCTCCATCTGTGGGATTCTCCAGGCAAGAATACTGGAGTGGGTTACCATTTCCTTCTCCAGGAAGGATATCTTCCCGACTCAGGGATCAAACCCGGGTCTCTGGCACTGGAGGCAGATGCTGTAAACAACAAACATTAGCAGAATTGAAACTTCAGGTGACAGTCTTCTCAAGTGGGGGCAGCACTATTTTTCTCTCAGTATTTGAAACACATGGATTTGGGGATTTGGCTTCTCAAAGATGGAGCTGCTACTGTCAGCTAGCGTGTGTGTGAGCAGGTAAACCAAATATGCTATAAGCCTCGGACCTTCCTGCAGCATGGGTTGTCCCAGCCAGAGTGCATTGGTGTTACCTGTTGAGAAGCACTGTCCTGGGGTGTGAAAGTGGAGAGTAAAGGACATACTGTCTTCCTTTTAGGTATTTTCCATCTAGTGGAGAAGTCAGATCAGTAAATAATGCAAGATGGGTTATGATAAGAGCTGCATTGGACAGTGTAGGCACGTTTCTATCACGGGGAACCTAAGGATTGTTGGGAAGTCAGGATTTGTGTTGGACCCCAGGGGGTGGATGGTATTGGGGTGGGGGAGGTAGGGGGAATACCTTGAGCAGAGATTGGTCTTTGAAAAAAGGAGGGTAGGAAAGTGGGGATAGATATGAGATTCACTGGAAAGGGTGGAGGGACAGAACACAGGGGTTGAAGGAAAAGGGAAATGATTGATGTTTTTGGTCATACTTGAAAGAACATCAGAACTATGGAGCACTTTTTTTTTTTTTTTTGGAAGAGGGGGAAAAATCTTAAGTTCTTATTTGGAAACTTTAAGTTTGCAGTGTAGCTGGGACAGTGGACAGGCTGAACTGGAGCTCAGTGTTGGCTGGAGCGTGGAGGCAGATTGGGAGCTGTCAGGCAGTTGTTCGGGCTTCCCTGGTATCTCAGACAGTAAAGAATCTGCCTGCAATGCAGGAGACCTGGGTTTGATCCCTGGGTCGAGAAGATCCCCTAAAGGGCATGGCTACCTGCTCCAGTATTCTTGGCTGGAGAATTGCATGGTCAGAGGAACCTGGCGGGCTACAGTCCATGGAGTTGCAAACAGTTGGACGTGACTGACTGACTAATACTTTTTAACTTTCAGGAGGTGATTGAAGCTGTGGGATGGGCTGAGGTTTTCCAGGGAGAGAGTGAGGCGCAAAGTTAAAGCCCTGGGGAGACTCAGGATTTAAGAGCAGGAGTACAGAAGGAAAAGATCTGTTCAAGGAAATCGAGGAAGAATAGTGGCAAAGTTAGGAGGGTTACTAAGGGACGGCAGTGATCTCAAGCCCAGTAGGGTGACAGTTTGAAAACATTTATGTGAGAGCGGGCGAGAGCGTATACATAATGCGTGTGTGTGTGATGTGGGAGGGCGTGCCCAGCACTGTTGGACACCGTAGGGGACTGAGGAGGGACCATGAGATTTTGAATTTGAAATTTAGGCCAATATTTTTTAAAGTCCATATTTGTCAGTTTTTTGTTTTCACTTCTAGTCCTGTTAGCTGATTGCTCTTTTTGGCATAAAAATATGTTTCAATCAAGAGAGAAGTTGTAGTTCATACAATTTGAAATAAAACCACATTCTTCTGTATTCTCAATGCTCCTGTAGGCTACGGGCTCTGTGCAGCCAAAGCTCAGTACCCCATTGCTGATTTGGTGAAGATGCTCTCTGAACAAGGCAAAAAAGTCAGGTAAGTGCTTGCCGTGCGTGTGTGAAAGGAAAGGAAGAGCGATGGCTTCTTTTAGGTGCCTGTTTCTTCAAGTGGGGTTTTACCTGTGGTACTAGGTAGAGAAGTTGTAAAAGACCCTGTTCTAGCCTTAGTCTTACTTCCTAGTTTTCACTGTCTCTAATAGCATCCAACTTCAATATAGTCTCGTTTTAGAAAAGGAAATTCTTATGGTACTACATTCCAGGATACTTATCAATAGGGAAAAATGGATCCTGGTTTCTCTGTGGTTTGACTTGGGGAAGGAGGTCATCAAGGCATCTGAGTCCCATAAAGCTGTGTCTTTTGGGTTTCTGTTGTTCACACAGAAGGAGAACATCTCAAACGGGGTCTCCGAAAGGTGTGAGCCCGAGTGGTAAACCCGTGACTGGCTGATGGATTTAGCTCTCACACTCGGGCTAGAAAAGACTGCAGAAAACTTTCTTTTTCTGTGTATAAGATAGATAATAAAGCCATACACTTTTTGGACGGTGAATTAGAACAGCTCCTGTTGCTGCTATGTGCTACTTGGGCCCTGGATTCTGCTCTTGGGTGGATGGTTATTAAGCAGAATGTGAAGTCAAGGACTCTGCATTTCTAGATTATTCCCCCTGACCTTGGATAAAGGGTTTGTGGTATGTGAAAATGGGGTCAGGGTGGTGAGCCCTTGCAGTACTTCATGTCTGTCCTGTGTACCTTTGGGTCGGCCTTCTGGAACTCTGCTGTCTGGAGGCAGCGAAGGGGCCGGCTGGAGTTGTCCATGGGAGCATAGCTGCTGCGTGTTGTGTGGGGAGACTGGTTCACTAGCAGTTTCACTGACATGGAAGTCAGAGCAACAGGATAACTCTATTGTTAAATAAGATTGGTTCATTTACCAAGATGTCATTGCATATTGACAAAATTATTTATGTCTGTTAATAAAATTCCTTTGAGATATCAATCTTACACTTTTGCCTGGAGGAAGATGATAAGAAAATGAGCCAAACAGAGGGCCTAGAATTAATCAGACTATCTGTGCAGACTAGATGCAGAGTCCGACTCTTTAGCTCGAATGTTGCCGCTATGAACAGCAGTAGAACAGTCTTAGGTGATTAAATCAAAGGGTTATCTAAAAAGTTTTAACGTCAGCTGCATTTTCTTTCTTTCTTCCCACCCTTTTTTCCTTCTCTCAATCTTTTCCTCACTCTCCACCTTCCTGGGATCTATAGTGAGCCTGTGCTTTTTGAATACACAGAATTAAAATACTATTTTATGATAGGTCCAGCATTTCTGTCATGTAGATGGCTTCCATGTTTAGTAAAGTCTAAGATGAATTGATAGAAGATGAGAAAAGGCATCGTCTTTGTTTTCTAATTTTCACATGAGAGGTCTCATTTTGGTAGCTTATTCTTCTTTTCATAGAGGGTATTAAATGGGGCTTCCCTTTTAGTAGTCTTTGCCACTTAAAGTGTTTGCAGACCTACAAGTGGAAAGGATGTGTTACAGAATCTTTTATGATTTTCCTAAAAAGAAATTTTTTCTCTTTATTTGATCCACATGTAAAAATGTAAAATGTATTAGCGATGCCTTCTGTCACCACATGTTTAGGAGATGAGTGGCAATCATAATAAAACAGAAAGATGGCTTTAATGTCTTAGTTATTCTTAGGGAAAGGAATGATTAATTCGACATAACCTCTCTTGTTACCCACTGGTCAGCCCAGGTTGTGGATGCAAGGATGGGAAGCTTGACAGAAGGCAGGATGTGAAAGGGAAGGAATTAAGAGAGATGGGAAAAAAAACCAGGGATAAAGAAAAGGGATAAGACAAAGGAAATTTTAGCTTCTGACCTCATTTAAAATTTGAATTTTATCCATGAAGACATAATATAAAGTGCTATTTTAATAGGAGGATTTCTGTCACACTGCATTGAAAAAGTAACTATTTGACTTAAGATTTCTGGCAGGTATTTAATTAAACATGTATGAATAGTTTCTCAGTCATAATTTTTTTTTTAATTGAAATAATTTTGGGACTTGCCTGGCAGTCCAGTGGTTAGGAATCTGCACTTCCACTACAGGGGACCCGAATTTGATCCTTGGTTCGGGAGCTAATCCTGCAAGCCACATGGCACAGCCTCCCATGGCACAGCGCCCCGCAAGAAGAAGTAATTTTGTGACCAGGACATCAGGCTTTTCATGAGCGCTTTTAATCGTTTTGTATAATCATCAATTTTTATAATAATTTGTTAATAGTAAATGCTAATAATTTATTATGTGAATGATATTATTTGTCAGCCTAATTTCTACTTGTGAGTTAGGAAGAGTTCGCCACTTATATTGATTGCTCTGTTTCATATTAAAGATGGGATTATATATTAATATGTTCAAATTTTTTCTTTTTTTACTATAATGAATTTTCAGCATGGGCTTTGTAGTAAGTTATGTAAGTCTCATACTTGTATTAAATGAAAGAGAGCTATTCTTGCTAACATGACAGTAGATTATCATATTTTTCCTTTCTGGCTTCCACGGGAGTTTTTTTTTATTTTTTTTTAATTTTAAAGGGAATCATAGCAACTTTGTTGATTCTGCTTTATGTGCATCATCATCTTTCTGTAGCAGAAATGCAGATTTTCTTTACGAAGTTAGGTGTTGGCTTTTTCTTAAGAGGCACATGTCTGTTTGAACAAGAGATGGCTGCAGCGGTTACCTCGTATTTTAATGAAATAAATCTGTATTTACAGTTGGCGGTAATTTGGTCCTTTCATCACTCTGGAGCTCCCACGGTGTTCATTGAGCACAGCTGCTGGGCCTCTGCTGTTAGTAGATCTTTGTGCCTCAGGACCCCGGCATGCCTCACATCCAGATGTGGGGACATATTCTCACACATTCCCCGTGGAAACGTGCCCGTGTGGACATACGATTGTCATCAATTAGTTATGCCCAAGTGGTGCCAAGAAAAATTGCATCTGTCATACAGTCTGTCTGGCTTCATGGCCCATGATTGATTTAGAGACATTCCTGTTTTCCTTTACTTTGGCCATAGTCATAACATGCTCACAGAGACCTGAGGTTATATAATGAAGCACATGACATTTCATGAAAAGAGCTCATTTCAGAATGTCCTGGAAGTTCACTGACTTAGCCATCTTTACTGGCCAGGATATTGTTGCTTCCTGGACACCCAGAATACCTAACTTATGCTTGATCTCTGAAAGCATTTTATTATAAAAATCTTACGATACAAGAGCACAGACATTTTTTTCTCTTCGTTTTCCAATCTTTGGATCAATACAAGCTTTTCATTATAAAGTTGAGGTAGTGTTTCCAACAAATAATCCTTAGAAAGACATATTTTTTTTTCTTTTTGCAATTAATTAATCACTGCTTGATTTTCTTTGTATAAAGCATTATTGCTTTAAAATTTGTCAACTTTGATTGGCTAACTGATGTTATATATGGCTTTCCTATTAATGTTCAACTCTGTCTTTCTATTAATAATTTGCTGATAGAAATTTATTTCTAGGTGCTGAGAATACAAGAATGCAGAAGCTCATTTCCCACTCTCAAAAGTTTATACATAGAGAACAAATTGATCAACAAATGAACGAGTGAATGAATTCCATTTAATGTACCAATATGCTAAGAAGAGTGGAGTAGGAGGAGGGTAGGAAGGCAAAGGACAAGAGTAGATAGCTGTCAAGGGAATATTTTAAACCTTTTATTCTACTCATAACATGAAACTTTATTGCAGGTTTTAAAAAATAAATATTTAATTATTTTTTTCATCTTCTGTCTAAACATATCTAGCTGCCAATGGTATTTGCAGTTTAACAGTGTTTTACAGTCTTATGTGACATGACTGTAAGTTTAAATGTATGTTATTTTTGCTAGGAAATCTATTCTCTGAAGATACTTGAAGATGAAATATTTTGTTGCTCTAACTGGATTTTCCCGTTTTTCATGGATTAAATGCAGTCTAAATAAACAGAGTTCAGCTATCTTGGATTTGTTATATTTTGGGGTGCAGGAAAATCTAAGACATGCAGATTTGTTAAGTAATAAAGATATGTGCTTCTGAAGAGAACAGAGGTTAGGCCAGATAAAAAGATCCAGTGTAGCAGTTGAGGAAGGAAATAGATATTTTTTATGAGTTTCTTGCCAGCTTTGCATTACTTTCTTATTAGCCGTGACTATTCATGTCAGTGACCATTTCAGTGTGTGAATAATTACACAGTACTTGGTGCCAGGCGCTGTTGTAGGTTCTGAGAATACACCAGCGAATACAAAGATCAAAATTCCTGACCCATGTGGAGTTGACATTTAAGGAGAACTTAGTTAAAAGGTGTTAAGATATTCTGAATTGACACTTACAACCCTATTATGTTTTCAGTTCAGTCACTGGTTGAAATGATGAAGAACAGCAGGAGCGTTGATCATTATTTCAGAGTTTCCACTGGCACTCTTTGGTGATAAATTAGCCAGTGCTTCTGGTGTTCTGAAAGAATATGCTGTGTTTCTGTGCACTGAGCCTGCCTTCTTATAAAACATGGTGACAGGAGGATGGGTGATGGGAATTATTTGTGTAATTAGTCAAATGAGTGAAACTTTTGGTAGAAGAGAGGAAAACCAGTGTGCATTCACTTATATCTCTGGTCAACCTGTTGTATAAAATTTCTAGGAATCTCTCAGATCAAAGGTGTCTGTTGTGCTCCTAGAAAAGGGCCATCATCCTTCCAGACTCTTGACTGTTGATTAGATTGCCTCTGACTGCGTGATGTCCACAGCGTATTGATATAATGGAAAGAACAGAAGACTCTGTTAAAGGCTGTGATTTAGGTGCTTTATAAAGCCTCTCCCAGCCATGCTCTTCTAGGACTCATTCCTTGGAAATGATGATCACAGGCATTCCAGTGGTCAAGGGGAGAAACTCTTGCTATTGATGGAAACCAGTGCCTCTGACCATCAGAGTGATGTTTGGCTTCTAGGTCTACTATTAATTATTATAGAGATTTGAGCTGATTTTTGTCAATGAGGTTCATGTAAACATGGCAGAGGAGAAGTAAATAGAAACCCTCTTGTCATTTCATGTTCAAATTCTTCAGTATCCTTTTAATAATTTCCATTTCATGCTATTTACTAGCCATTATGTTTCAAGAGTCACTCAGCATCATTAAAATTATTCAGTCAGAAATAAGAAATTATGTATAATTTTCACTATTTCACCAATGTGCAAGCATATATATTCTAGAACTTTATCTGCAAATAGAATTTCAGTTTTCCCCCCAATATCATTCTTCATAGTCTTAGTAGTTATTTTGAAATAAAAACCATGTCAGTAGTCATACAGCTGCTGTTCTTGACTGCACTGGAATTGGTTCAGTGAAGGAAAAGGCAGATTTGGGCACAATTTATAATAATCTCATTGGCGTGGAAAAGGAAGTGTTGGGACAGTTTTCTGCACTGACATTTGCACCAGTCATCTGACCTGATCCTGATTAGATGGCTTCTTGTTTTTTTTGGGTGGCCCCAGTGTCATGGGCCACCTAAACACATGGTACATGTGGCCATAGCGTCCTGTCAAACGTTTCTTCACTCATACTCGTGGAACAGGTTCTGTTGTTCTGTAATAGAAAAACTGCCCCTGGGACACTCTTGTAAGCCCTTTAACATTCATTATTTTTTCCTGAAGAAGGGGAGGCCGTGGATGAATACCAGATTCAGATCAGAGTTCAGCCTTTGCTATGCTATGCTAAGTCACTTGAGTCGTGTCCGACTCTGTGTGACCCCATAGACGGCAGCCTACCAGGCTCCCCCATCCCTGGGATTCTCCAGGCAAGAACGCTGGAGTGGGTAGTTCAGCCTTTATTCACCTTCAAAGAAAAGAGAAAAGTACTTAGTGTTCTCCAATTCTGGCAGTTGGAAAGTTCGAGGAAATTAGAATTTTCTTTTTCATTGAGAATTGTGAGTGGGTTTATCTGAACCATTACTTCTGAAAAGGACTCACAGTTTCAAAAAGTTGGGTTTCTATCCTTTTGCCTAAGAAGACTTGCCAAAACATTGACTCCACAGCCCTTCTCATTAATCAGTTTTTGTGGATGACAGCTGCATTGCCGGGCAGATTTGTTTCCACTTTGTTTCCATGCTTCTCTTCTGAGGGAGGTACTAACCCCACACAGCTGGTCCCAGCCTTTTCACCAGGAAGGATACTGTGTGTGACATTTAGTCTGCTTCGTATTTTATAAGATTTTACTTCAAAATGCATTTACTAAAATTATTTCTTTTAAAAAAATAAGTTTTCCTTGTGCTTTTAATAGGTGACCTGTAGCTGTCAATCAGAAGTTCTGGTCAGAATGTGATAAACCAAAGAACCCTGTCTTTCCAGATCCTGTCATATTTTTCAAAGGTTAAAATTAATTAAAATATTTAATTAAAATAAATAAACATTTAATTAAAAATATTGAAAATAATAGCAAATCTTTTTATTACCTCCATGAACCTTCCTCAGAATGGAGCATTGCTACATGCAAACATAAAATACAAAGGTTCTTTGGGCGTACCTCCTGGCAGGGATTCTGTTACATCTGTAGTGGAATTCCCAGTCTGTTTTGTGACAGAACACAGTGTACATGTAATTGTTGTTAGTCTAAATAAAAGCGTCCTGCCTTAGGAAGCATTGTATTAGAGAGACTTTAAAGTCTATTTTAACTCTTAAAGTTTTATTGATTTATAGATATTTATGGTTAAAAACAGGAAGAATAAGTAGGCTTTTTATTTTCCCTTTGTTATATATCTTTTCCTGAGTTAATTTGTCAGCCACCTAGGAGCTGAGAATGATATATTTAGGAAAATTGTGCAATGATGTTATTGGGAAGGCAGAATTTCAAAATGCTATCAGCATACATTGTTCTGTGTAAAGTTCAATTTTAAAATATGAAACAGTAAAAGAAAGGATATTAACCCTTTGAATATCTTGGGTATGAGAATAAATTTTGCATCAGTCAGTTCAGTTCAGTTGCTCAGTCGTGTCTGACTCTTTGCAACCCCGTGATTCGCAGCACGCCAGGCTTCCCTGTCCATCACCAGCTCCAGGAGTTTATGCAAACTCATGTCCATCGAGATGGTGATGCCATCCAGCCATCTCATCCTCTGGCGTCCCCTTCTCCTCCTGCCCCCAATCCCTCCCAGCATCAAGATCTTTTCCAATGAGTCAACTCTTCGCATGAGGTGGCCAAAGTACTGGAGTTTCAGCTTCAGCATCAGTCCTTCCAATGAACACCCAGGACTGATCTCCTTTAGGATGGACTGGTTGGATCTCCTTGCAGTCCAAGGGACTCTCAAGAGTGTTCTCCAGCACCACAGTTCAAAAGCATCAATTCTTCGGTGCTCAGCTTTCTTCACAGTCCAACTCTCACATCCATACATGACCACTGGAAAAACCATAGCCTTCACTAGACAGACCTTTGTTGGCAAGGTAATATCTCTGCTTTTCAATATGCTATCTAGGTTGGACATAACTTTCCTTCCAAGGAGTAAGCGTCTTTTAATTTCATAGTGTCTGACAAAACATATAACCAAATAGTTGAAGGTTGTAAAAAGATTTTTTTAAAATCTGGAGATCCTTTTCAGTATTTGTAATAAGAGGCTGCAAAGTGGAGAAAACACACTAAATACTTCAGAACGGGGCCCAGTTGTCTCTGTAGTTTCTTTGTCTTAGTACTGAGTTGGGATACTTGGCTCTTCATCATGTTTTATTGCTAAACTAAATCTGGATGTTTCCGTAATGCAAGCAGGGAAATGTAGTTTATTTGAATGTTGTGGTAGGATCCATGTAGTAAATGGTTTATACTCTGTAAAAGTCAATAACTGTTGTGATACTCTGTGATCAGGATGTATTGTCCCCATGGCCCTTGATCATGGGAACTCATGTTGTTCCCTTTGGCACATGTGATGTCTGAAATCTAATTTGAAGTTGCAGAAAAACTCTAAGAATGGGACTTATATCATCGTGTGTTACTTTTGCCACCTGATGCAGAGAGCTCACTCTTTGGAAAAGACTCTGATGCTGGGAAAGATTAAAGGTGAAAGGAGAAGGGGCCTGCAAAGGATGAAGTGGTTAGATACCATCACCGACTCAATGGACAAGAATTTGAGCAAACTCTGGGAAATAGTGAAGGACAGGAAAGCCTGATGACTGAACAATAGCAACAATTATAAAAGAGGCTTAAAATTCATAGTTTTTAAAAATTTCTCTTTTACTAAATTTACCCATTTTACATGGAATTTATGAATAGCTTCTATATGCACTTTTATTTGTTTTTATTCTTTCTTGGTTGATTAAAAGGCTCTGAAGTTCAGTTGTTTGATTTGAGTGTATTATTCCACCTTTTTGGAACTGTGCCTGGGTCTGTTTTTAACTGGTGATAGAGGCCTTAGTTTTTATTATATAATGTTACACAAAAGACTTTATTGTTTTTATGCTTGAGAGAGGAAAATAGCAAAAAGTGTTTAACTTTTTCTTAAATTATCTTCAAGATAATTGAGAAGATTACCTTGACTTGTCAATGACATTTGTTGTATCTTTCAGTTAAGGAAACAGTACTTTTTTGCCTTAATAGTATCTATAGAAGAGTTAAATGTGGCCTTTTGAAATTTGACACTATTATAATAATTTGAATATTAGCTAAGACCAAGTGATCAACGAGTTCAGTGGTCACAATTATTGATCTCAGTCTATATTGATTATATAATTTCTCAAGCTTTTGCATGTAATTGCAAGTACAAAGAATTTCTGGCTTTTATTGGACCATATTGATATTTATTGGGATTTCAAGGTAAAAATTAGAAAACCAGTTTAAAAAATGCTGGCAAATCAGCATTTGTTTTAATGTGAAAATATCCCTTTCTTTTTATGTAAATTATCATTAAAAATGTGCATTTATTTGAACAATACAGATGAGTATTTATATCACAAAAATATGTTTCAATGTGGTATTATAATTGCAGGTTACATTCATTAAGGACTTATGTGCGCCAGGCATTGGTCTAAAGTACTTTGTATAAAATGCTCTTTACATGAATTATCTCCCTTAAATGTCACAGTAATCCTCTGAAAAGGCTTTATCTTCACTCCTATAGTACACAGGAGAAAAGGGACGCACACAGAAGTAAATTGTCTGAATGTTTTGAACCCAGGCAGTGGCACCCTAGAGCTCTTAGCTGCTACTCTTTACTACTTCTCTGAAATGTTTTTTTCAAAGGAGATATAGCAAGTTTGCACTTTATTGAATCAGTGCACTTTATTGGGCACGCTATGTTCCTTAAAACCCTTTCCTCCCCTCCCTACATCCCTCCTGTCCTTACTTCCCTCTCTTTATTTGAGTTGCTGTACTAGAGTGCCAGGCACTTTGGGAACTGGTAAATAGGACACAGTCCCTGTTCTCAAGTTGCTGCCAGTGTGGAAAGCACAGTCATCAGCCAGTTCCCATAATACAGTGCTTTGTAAGGAGGAGGAGCGTCAAGAGTGAGTTCTGGGAGCCTGGACGATTTTCCTGTGATCTCATTTTAGTAGTTATTCCTCTTCTGTAAAGTTAGGTTGTGGACAGGGACAACTGATCCTGTTTTGTTAATAAGCAAGTATACAATCAAGATAATTTTTGCGGTTTAAAGGGGAGAACCAAAAGGCTGCTAGGCTTTGCATTTCTGAATTCTGGATATTCTTCATGTGATGATGGAACATTGATGAACTTTAGCCATCAGTTCCTGGAAATTGCTGGTCATGGGCAACCAATGTCTGATATAATTAGCTTTAATCCATACTTTGAAGATTAGCCAGTTGCATAGGCCAGAATTATTATAAATTCACATTGACTCATCAACGTGCTCATATATATTCCTACAAATTTAGTGTGTTCTGTCATTTCTCTCAAAACATTGGCATTCTCTTGTAATAGCCTTCGTGTGTTTCTCTCCAACTTTAGAGTCTTAAAATTTAGTATAATAAATTGTTAGACAAACAGATATAAAGTGAGCTGTCCTTTGGGATATTCAGCATAACATGCTGGTTAGCTATTTACCCCTCACAACTAGCTCAGCAGAAACGTTGTCTTTATGCAGTCTGCAGATAATCAAATAATACAATAATAACAAATACATTTGGAGGTCTTTAACTTCTAATTTGGTCCAAGACACCTCAGTTAAAACATGAAGATGATAGCCAGATGGATTAAAGATAAGCAAAGGCAGTAAAATTTTACAAAATCACTGGAATCAGGGAGGGATGCAGAAGCAAATCACAAAATACAAAAGTAAATCACAAAGTGTATATTGACTTATTCAGCTAAAATGGAATCCCTGGTTCATGGAATTTTAGGACTGGAAAGGGAGTTTGGGTAAGCTGATTAATGACCCCCAAAGAAACCCACCTCTGAATACCCCACACTTGTGAATATATTACCTTATATGGCAAAAGGAGCTTTGTAGATTCAGTGATGATTTTGAGATGGAGAGATGATTCTGAATTATTTGTTTGTGTCCATGTAATCACTAGGGTCCTTATGAAAGAGAGGAAGAGGGTCAGTGTCAGAAGAGGGAATGTGACAGTGGAAGTAGAAGACAGTGATGCAGCCTCAAGCCAGGGAAAGGGGGCAGCCTCCAGAAGCTGGGAAAAAGGCAAGGGATGAGTGAATTTTCTCCTCAAGGTTCTAAGAGATATACAGTCCTGCTGACACCTTGGTTTTAGCACATGGGTGCTGATTTTGGATGTCAGGCCTCTGTAATCGATGCATATTGTTTTAAGCTACTAAATTTGTGGTAATTTGTTATATCACTAATAGGACACTAATACAGACCTTATATGTCCTATAGCACAGTGACTGAGTCTTTCTTGAGCCTTACCTGGGCTTCCCTGCTAGCTCAGCTGGTAAAGAATCTGCCTGCAATGCAGGAGACCTCAGTTTGATTCCTGAGTTGGGAAGTTCCCCTGGAGAAGGAATAGGCTACCCACTCCAGTATTCTTAGGCTTCCCTGGTGGCTCAGATGGTAAAGAATCCACCTGCAATGCAGGAGACCTGAGTTGGGAAGATTCCCTGGAGGAGGGCACAGCTACCCACTCCAGTATTCTTACCTGGAGAATCTCCATGGACAGAGGATCCTGGCGAGCTGCAGTCCATGGGGTCACAAAGAGTTGGACATGACTAAGTACAAGCCTCACCAATCAGATTTTGGGAGAGGAACAGACTGGGGTGCAACAGGAAGCACTTGTTGATGCTCAGAAGGATTGTGAGATTAGGAGAAATTTTTGGTGTCCAAAATTTGCCATGAGGATCTCAAAAGAGCACAAATTCATTACAGTTAGTGGCATAGGACGGAGAAGGCAATGGCACCCCACTCCAGTACTCTTGCCTGGAAAATCCCATGGATGGAGGAGCCTGGAAGGCTGCAGTCCCTGGGGTCGCTGAGGGTCCGACATGACTGAGCAACTTCACTTTCACTTTTCACTTTCATGCATTGGAGAAGGAAATGGCAACCCACTCCAGTGTTCTTGCCTGGAGAATCCCAGGAACGGGGGAGCCTTGTGGGCTGCCGTCTATGGGGTCGCACAGAGTTGGACACGACTGAAGTGACTTAGCAGTGGCATAGGATGTAGGTAGAGCAGTGTCTTGCAGTTGTTCTGGGAATCCTAAGTTTTACCAAAGCTGCTGTTCTCTCTTCCTAGTGGTTTTGACACCGCCCCCCGCCTCCCCCACCAAACACCCGCCATTAAATAAAGAGCTGTCTCAGCTGCCATAACTGCCTTGACTGTGTCCACTGCGGGCCAACCATCCTTAGCATTTATTTGTGAAATCCTTTTGAATCAATTTTGTACTAAATTGGTGGTTTGAACATCAGCTCAGATGAATGAAACCGTCTCTTCCTGATCCACAGAAAAGAGGCCTGAAACTTCTCCTAACTAGGGAGTTTGTTCTCTTGTGGCTTAGCTGGTAAACAATCCACCTGCAATGCAGGAGACCTGGGTTTGATCCCTGGGTTGGGAAGATCCTCTGGAGAAGGGAAAGGCTACCCACTCCAGTATTCTGGCCTAGAGAATTCCATGGACAGTCCATGGAGTCACAAAGCGTCAGATACTACTGAGCGACTTTCACATCCTAAGTTTTTGACAGAAAGTATTTTTTTAAAAATTTAATTCCAGTTCTTTCTTTTGCATTTGAAGACCACTTTCTTTCTTTCTGTTAAATGAAAATGGGGAATATTTGGTCAACTTCTGTTTTATTTGGTCTGTTTGAAAATCAGTTTTGCTTTTCTTTCTAGCCAGTTGATCTTTTTCACTTAGTGTGGGTTATTTTCTAAGTTGTTAGGTATTTTATGTTTCTCTTGAACCTTATCCAAGTGCCCTGTGATCCTTTTAAGCTGCAACTCCCTAACTAAATCTAGTTATTTAGTTATATTATGGGATCTAGTCAGTGGTGGAAGATAGAGTACCTTTTACTGATATTTGAAAACAATCCTGCATTAATTTTGAATGTTGACTTGAAATCACCACAGTTGAAATACAAATTGGCATTGCCTTTGAATAAAAGTCAGCTGATTAACAATATAATTTGATATATCAGCTGTATTACTAAGGAACTCTGTGAAGTGAAATGACCTTTCCAAACTAAAATTTTTGAGTTTAGGATGTGTTCTTTTGGAAATTATTTTGTTCTATCATTATTCAAAAATAATGACGTTAGGGTCCCCAAATTTAATTACAGAATATCTGCCTTGGTGGGCACATTCTTTGTGCTTTTAGTTCTTCCACATGCTGTTTGGGCTTCCCTGGTAGCTCAGCTGGTAAAGAATCCGCCTGCAATGCAGGAGACCCCTGTTTGACTCCTGGGTCAGGAAGATCCCCTAGGGAAGGGATAGGCTACCCACTCCAGTATTCTTGGGCTTCCCTGGTGGCTCTTGGTAAAGAATCCATCTGCTATGCAGGAGACCTGGGTTCGATCCCTGGGTTGGGAAGATTTCCTGGAGATGGAAATGGCTACCCACTCCAGTATTCCAGCCTGGAGAATTCCATGGATTATATATAGTCCGTGGGGTCATAAAGAGTCGGACACGACTGAGCGACTTTCACTTTTATATGATATTTAGAAGAACATCAAGTTACAATATTCTGTCAGTATCTGTGCATATCAAACTGCATTAAAATCATAGTAAGCTATAATTTCAATTTAAGTTCTTCTTGGCTGAGATTTGGTTTTATAATCTTGGTAATATATATATTTTTTAGCTATTATAAGGAACTGTTAGCTGGGGAGAAAGAGAAATATGGACTGTGCACACTTAACCACATGCCCATTCAGCAGAGTATCCAGGTGTTCTGTGTCTAAGAACTAGTTATTACTGATCAATTTCAATGAAGTAGCTCTCAGAGAACATGCTGAAAGTCTTTATTGATTTTTTTTTCTGTTGAGCTCTCTTTAAGACCTAGCAAAATCCTGTTTCTCATTCAAGCTTTACTCCTTAGATTGAGTGTGTGCTGATGATTTTTTATCTGAACCAGTCTTGATGCAAAATGCTGGTTTTATAACTCACTATATTTATCAGTTGGTATTCTACCATTATCAGTTCAGTTCAGTCGCTCAGTCATGTCCAACTCTTTGCGTCTCCATGAATCACAGCACACCAGGCCTCCCTGTCCATCACCAACTCCCGGAGTTCACTCAAACTCATGTCCATCGAGTCAGTGATGCCATCAAGCCATCTCATCCTCTGTCGTCCCCTTCTCCTTCTGCCCCCAATCTCTCCCAGCATCAGGGTCTTTTCCAATGAGTCAGCTCTTCGCAGGAGGTGGCCAAAGTATTGGCGTTTCAGCTTCAACATCAGTCCTTCTAATGAACACCCAGGACTGATCTCCTTTAGGATGGACTGGTTGGATCTCCTTGCAGTCCAAGGGACTTGCAAGAGTCTTCTCTACCACTACAGTTCAAAAGCATCAATTCTTCGGTGCTCAGCTTTCTTCACAGTCCAACTCTCATATCCATACATGACCACTGGAAAAACCATAGCCTGGACTAGACGGACCTTTGTTGGCAAAGTAATGTCTCTGCTTTTGAATATGCTATCTAGGTTGGTCATAACTTTCCTTCCAAGGAGTAGGTGTCTTTTAATTTCATGGCTGCAGTCACCATCTGCAGTGATTTTGGAGCCCCCAAAAATAAAGTCTGCCACTGTTTCCACTGTTTCCCCATCTATTTGCCATGAAGTAATGGGACCAGATGCCATGATCTTAGTTTTCTGAATGTTGAGCTTTAAGCCATTATAGGGGAGAGTATTCCCTCCTTCCGTTTCTTTCTTTCATTATTGACCTAATCTGTTATCAGTCTTTTTTAAAAAATAAGTTTCTAATAGCTTTATTTTATGATTTTTTTAGCCATGCCGAGAGGCATGTGGGATCTTGGTTCCCAACCAGCGATTGACCCCGTGCCCTCTGCAGTGGAAGTGCAGAGTCTTGACCACTGGACCACCAGGGAGATCCCTGTTATCAGTCTTGACTCCTAAATTGCCTTTTCCCCCAGAGGGTTATAGTCCATTACTAACCTTATTTATTTTGGTGTTCAAATTACTTCTTATTTTTATGCACCTTAATGTCATGCATGACACATCCGTGTCCCTCTCGTATGTGTGTTTATTTTGCTTTGTGTTCTGCCTTCTTTCTCAGTTTCTGTGAGAATTAAACAAATTGAATCTTTCCTCTTTTATGAAATTTAAATTCTTTATTCCATATAAGTGAGCTTTACCTTTTCTGAGTCTGTTATTATCTTTTTTTCTTTCTGCTTCTGTTATTACTTGTGAACCTAAGGGATTATGCATCCCTTCCCATCATTGAAGAAAGGTTTAGAAGTCCTGAATTGAAGACTGTGATGCTTGTTTACAAAATCAGTCACCTCTGAAACTTCATTCATATGTCTTTGCTTTTCCTACATTCATGTAATCAGAAGGCTTAGGAGTATATTTTGGTTATTTCAATATACTACATTTTCTCCCATTTTTTATATTAATGCTTAGAATATTATTGTTAGAGTAAAGTGACATTTATCTTCAGATTTGAGGGTTTGTAATATAACTCCCATTTAATGAACATATACTATGGTGCCTGGAGAAATTCTTTTCAAATGTCTTGTCCTACTGCCGTTGTGAAAACATTAAAATTTTAGAGTAGACATCTCAATCCCAGAGTCTGTGTGATATTTTGGAAGTGCCGAATATAATTTGTATTACTACATGAAAAATGTGAACATGAACTGTCAGTATTTTGCCTCATTTCTTTTGTTTTCGGGGTGATTAAAAACTCTCATTTGAAACAGACAGTGATACTAGGATAGCAGTGTCTAGCCAAAAAAAAAAAAGAAGAAGAACAGTCTTAACAATCTTGTTTTTAAGAGAACATTTAAAAATTTTACTCAAGTATTAAACATTTACATTTCCAAAAATGATAGAATTTGTGGTTAAAGAATTTAAGCTTTATGAGATGGTGAGGTTGGGTGACCACAGTCTGGAGTAGACTGACTGCCTTCATTTTATTCTCACTAAAATAAAAGTAAACAACTCACTGAGGAAAGAGATGATAAATGCCTTTTAACAGAGTCTTCAATATGTACACTACTGTATAGAAAATATTATCATATAAAATAGATAACTAATAAGGGCTTACTTTATACTATAGGGAATTCTACTGAATACTCTGTGATGGTCAATATGGGAAAAGAATCTGAAAAAGATGAATATATGTATAACTGATTCACTTTGCTAACACAGATTGTAAATCAACTATACTCCAGTAAACATTAAAAAAAACACAAGTCTTGGATTATTTTTTCTATATATTTAGATTTAATTTATAAGCACTTATCTTTAAGTCAATTTAATATAGTTCAGCCAGTCAAAGTAAGTACCATCACACATACATACAAATAATAAAACATTGTCCCACAAACAGAAGGTCAAAGTATAGCTCGAAGATTGCACTTCTACTCCCAGAGAGAGGCTTCCATGTAGATTGAGAGCAGATGCAGAGCTGGCACTCAGGGAACCCAGAGTGGCTCATTTCCCCCAAGGGAGTAAGCCCGGAGTGGAGTGGAGAGAATTTCCAATCTGTTCATTCCTGTGACAGAAACAATTACAGCTGAAGAGTTGTGCATGCCACCATACAAAGTTCCAAAGTCCCAAAGCGGCATCAACACAGTTTGGTTGTTCCCAAAGTTACCGGCTGCTGACCTTTTTTCTCGAGTCTTAGACTATTAATAGTCCATTCTACACAGTTCATTCTACCTCCCACCCCTAGTAGGTTTTCAGGACCTACTTCCCAGCATGTGGAGGTGCTGGTAAATGTTTTGCACTATTGTAGGTACTTTCTGTACGGAAACATTTTTTTTGCCTCCTATGTCCATGCAAACATTTAAAAAATTAAAAAAATATTATTATTTGAAACTTCCTGTGTTCTCAGTTTTTCTCAGAGAATACTGTAATTTGGATTCTTAGAATTCCTTATTTCACCCATTTAAGCAGAGATAAATAGGTATTTCTCAAACCTTTTCTGCAGGGTTTTATATAACCCTTGGCATGAGGTGGGCTTATAATAACAGCTGGTTAGTGCTCTATGGGAACATTGAGAGAGCTGATTAGTAACTTACCAAACATCATATAGCTGGTTATCTTGAGCTGATAACAAAAATACCTCTTAAATTGCCTGACCATACTGACTGTTGTATAGTAGTGAAAAGTACAGACTTTTGAAGGAGACCTGAATTTGAATCTCCAGTTACCCGTTTACTAAAAAAGTTGTCAGGTTGCATGGCACATCTTGAAGAGTCGGCATTAGCCATTATGCCAAAATATATGCAAGCAACCCTTGTTATTTGCATTCTTGCTCTTTCGCTCTTTTTTAGATATAGGAATGTAGCTCTATAGCTCAGTTTATTTAAGTTCTAAATTTGAATCAGGTGCTCTGAATTCTAATTTTTGATGGAGATTATTAAAGATGATTTAGGGATAGAATGAAATAATGTATAAGAAATTTATAAATTGTATCACAATATAAAAACATGAATGTTAATTTCTCTTAAATGAAGTTAATTTTTTTCCACTGTAAAGCTGTTCATTCTCATAGAAAATTTGGATAACATAGTTGGATAACTTTCTCTGTGAAAGTAGGCCTTTAACTTATGTGCATGACAGTGTTTTTCATGGCAAATGTTTAATTCCAGGCTGACTTCAGAAAGATTAAAAAAATATCAGAAAGTATCATGAGAGAACATAATACTTATTAAATGTAAGGTGGTATTATTTATTAATGTTGTTGGGAGTTCATTGGACTTAAAACATATATGGAAGAGTCAGGTTCTAAAGCCACACTTGTTTTCTTGAGAGCAGTTATAGTTTGTATATACTGAGATCTTGAATCTCCAACCTTACTATTTGTAGATTAATGGTATATCTGGACTGATTCTATTCCTTCTTGCAGAGATCAGATAGTACCAGGAGAAGCAGAGGTGCCAAGAACAGAGTGTGCAGGTCTGGAGGTGATCCTGGGGTCCCGGTACATTTTGGCCCATTAAGTAAGGCCAGCTGTTCATTTGTTTCCTGTCTAGGTTTGGAATTCACCCAGTTGCAGGCCGAATGCCTGGTCAGCTTAATGTGCTGCTGGCTGAGGCTGGGGTGCCATATGATATTGTGTTGGAAATGGACGAGATCAATCATGATTTCCCAGGTAAGTGATGGGGTACTGGTGAAATTCAAGTGTTCTTAATATGAATAGAGCAATGCCAGTCTGAGGACATAAATTGTGGGATTACTGCAGACCTGCTCCCAGAGGAAGAGTAACCTGCTCCTATTAAGTAAGCAGTTGAAATTAAGTCAACGAAAGATGATACTGAAAAATAGTGAGACAGGATCTGGGAGCACCATGAGTAGTCATCTCATTGCAAGGAGATCTGAAGGAGGGTGGAAGTCTTGGGGGACAGTGCGGTGGAGTGGAGTGCCTTGCAGAGGCTTTAGGAACAGAGCTGGTTTTGGAATCCAGGTCCTGACTCTGGTTTACTCGTGCCCTTGAAGTTGGTGCTCAACTTCAGGCTTCTCATTTATAAAATCATTTCCATCGATGACTTAGTATCTGATTCTTGCCAGTGTCTTGAGATTTTAGTGGTTTCAGGTGCACCAATTCATGGTCAGTCAGTACTTTCCTGTTTTCTTTGAAGTACTGGGACTTCACAAATAAGGGGCTGGACTTGGTGGCTTTCACTGGCTAGATGTTGAATGCTAATGACATTTGACCCAAAATCATGTTTGTTAAAATTAAACCAGTTCCCTCTGGCAAGTATCCACTGTAAACCTAAAAAAATACTGTTTATTAGAGAAAAATAATGAAATTGTGTGTATGTCTAGATTCACATGGCATTTTTGGCAAAGTTCTAAGGTAATTTAAATTGCGGTCCTTAAAGAGGGAATTTAGGCCATTTTAATTTTATGTCCCCGTTTTAGATTTCACTGTTGGTAAATTATGTGTGAAACTTGGCAGTTCCAGGAGTTATGGACACAGCTTTAATATAGTACAGACTCTCAGACCATGTTCTTTTAGATGTCAGATTGCATATTAAGTGGTCATTTTGAAAGTTGAAAATGGAATGCATATCTTTAATGTTACTGGCAAGATCATTTTGAGATAATAGCTGTAAAGTCAGATTGGGCTTTCCTGGTGGCTCAGTGGTAAAGAGTCCAACTGCAATGCAGGAGATGCAGGTTCGATTCCCGTGTTAGGAAGATGCCCTGGAGAAGGACGTGGCATCTCGCTCCAGTATTCTTGCCTGGAAAACCCATGGACAGAGGAGCCTGGCTGGCTACAGTCTGTGGGGTCGCAGAGTCAGGCACAACTTAGCAACTGAACAAAAGCAACAGCAAAAGTCAGATTGGGTAGATGCATGGAGGGGAGGGAAAGCATAATAATACAAGCTGCAGTCAGGGTGCTCAGGTTCAGATTCAGGACCTATTGCTTTTAAGCTGTGTGATGCTGGCTAAGTTACTGAACCTCTCTGATAAAGCTCTTTGTACAGTGCCTGGCACAAGTGTTCGTCCTATAACTATTAGCTTATTATAACAACTATTATATTGTTTTTAAAAAGTAAGATCACCATCATTTGCCTCACGTGACCAATGTGATATTTTTATTTTCTTTTGTAGACACTGATTTGGTTCTTGTAATTGGAGCTAATGACACTGTTAATTCAGCGGCTCAAGAAGACCCCAACTCCATCATTGCAGGCATGCCAGTCCTTGAAGTCTGGAAATCAAAGCAGGTAAAGTTTCAGACTTGCATTTCATTCTAAGAATTAAAGGTCTCTTAAGATATGTACACAGAACTTTTCGTTGGTTATTTGATGAGAAATGATGATGCCTTTTAGGAGGCTCAGGAGTTAAGAGGAGATTTAGGGTCCAACTCTCTAGATACAGCTTCTGTCTGTTCTGTGGTCACCAGAGAAACTGAGTGAATGCCCTGAAGGCATCCTCAATTAGAACTGCTGCTGCTGCTGCTGCTGCTAAGTCACTTCAGTCATATCCAACTCTGTGCGACCCCAACCCACTGAAGTGGGTTGCCATTTCCTTCTCCAATGCATGAAAGCAAAAAGTAAAAGTGAAGTCGCTCAGTTGTGTCCGACTCTGTGCGACCCCATAGATGGCAGCCCACCAGGCTCCTCCATCCATGGGATTTTCCAGGCAAGAGTACTGGAGTGGGGTACCATTGCCTTCTCCGCAATTAGAACTAGAGGAGATTATCTGGGTGGATTAATGCAATCTGTAACCACAACTGAAAAAGGACCTGTGAGCTTTGGGGATGAGGCTGGCTGAATTCCAGGCCGAGTCCAGTGAAGCAGATGGCTTCCCTCTGGGACAGTGAGTTAATATCATCACCTTCACATATGAAGATGAGCACATTTTTTCATTTAATTTTTTTGAAAGTGTTGGGCTTCCCTTGTCAGTTAGCTGGTAAAGAATCTGCCTGTAATGTGAGAGACCTGGGTTTGATCCCTGGGTTGGGAATATCCCCAGGAGAAGGGAAAGGCTACCCACTCCAGAATTCTGGCCTGGAGAATTCCATGGGCTGTATAGTCCATGGGGTTACAAAGAGTCGGACACGACTGAGTGACTTTCACTTCACTTGTACATTATGGAGTGTCCAGAAGAAAGGTGATTTAGAAATCCAGACAGTAACATGGCATACGGAAGCAAGCCCTGCTCATAGCACATTACTTCTGAAAAGGCTAACTGCTAGATTGTAGGGAAATCTAGCCCTTATGATTTTGCTCTGTCCCAACTGTGGGCAACTCTTTTCACCACTCTCAACTCATATCTGGATTTTAAGAATCATTATAACATATATATTTCCCTTTAATTTGTCTCTCTTTATTGTAAAAATGTGATTTTTAAACATAGTGTCTGTGGTGGGTGAGTACATGGGACATGCACTTGTTCATATGTATTTAAACAATTACTGCATCAATCATCAGTATTTGAGAGTTTGCACAGTACCTTACTGTATTAATGGTATAGGGGACATGAATACATTTGCTCTGCTTCCATTTTTGAATAGACTCTGTGTCCTAGAAGAACGTAGAAAGGCTTTTTGAAGAATTAACTTGATATTCAACAGGATAGCAACATCTACAATCTGTGTAATTGTAAATGTCTAGAACACATCAGTGTTAGAGAAAGACTTACCTCTTCATTTTTCTTTGTGGAAGCATTCTATTAGTCATTAGCTCTGTTCTGGGGCACACTGGATTACTCTTTGGGCTCTTGTCTTACATCTTTCTTGTCCAGTATTCTTTATTTTAAATCAATGGGCTAAGAATCATACCATTTTCCCACTCAACTACTTTTATCTTAGGATTGGTAGTAGAAATTTATGCACTAAATTTGTTGTCTTTAGCCCATTCAGAGAAAGATGGTTATTATTATTATTATTATTTTTCTTGGAAAATGTTATACATTGTCTTTATAGACAAAAACACTGGGGGGAAAAATCACTTATCACTCAAGAGATACACTGTTTTTAACAGGACCTTTTCTCTAGTGGAAGTAAGAGTATGGGCATATTTGAAGAATTCAAGTTAATACAAAGTAAAAATGCATTTAAAAATACTCCTTGTGTATTTTAAAAGTCTTTGTAGTAAAGAATCAGTAGTGGTACATGCTTTGTTCAAAGTTAGGGCAGGACAAAGTTTGTGTCTGACATGTCCTGGCCAGGTCTGTTAAATGTACTCTCTCACCTAATCTTTGGTTCTTAGGTCATTGTTATGAAGAGGTCCCTAGGTGTTGGCTATGCTGCAGTGGACAATCCAATCTTCTACAAACCTAACACAGCCATGCTTCTAGGCGATGCCAAGAAGACGTGTGATGCTCTGCAGGCGAAAGTTAGAGAATCCTACCAGAAGTAAAATATAAAGATCAAACCACCTCTTCACTTGCGGGAACAGGCAAATAAATTATTAACGTATACAGCTGATATACATCTGTAGCAAAACTCTTGGAAGAAAAGGAAGACTCTGAAGAAACAAAGCCAATAAAGGGAAAATTTTCAAGAGCTGCGATCCATCGATTTTAAAAAAGGATTGATAATTCTAAATGTCTTTCTGTGCATATTTTTTTGTTATGAATTCTATAAGTATTTTACAAAAGGAGAAAAAACAGTCTCATTTTAGGTATAATCCATTTGGATTTTCCTCAATAGTCAGCAATGTTTTAAGAAATTAAGTCTATGATTTTTGGGACTTACATTATACATGGATTTGAAAAAATCTGACACAGTGTAAACATTACAGCCACCTGAATTTATGTTTTTTTCACCAAATGTGACTAATTTGAAACTTTTATCAACTCTTGAGCTGTCGTCTTAACCATTTAACCATAATCTGAATTAAGCGTATCAAATTGGTTTCAGTTTTTCAAACTGTACTTTAAAGTCTGTATTTCAAGGGTATATTTTCTCACTTCTATTTTAATACATTAAAGGACTAGATAATCTTTCAGAGATGCTGGAAGCAAATCATTTGCTTTGTATGTTTCATTAGAACACCAATGAAACATGTAACTTGAAATCAGTATTAGCTGTATTTTTTAAACCCCATTTCCAATTGGAGATCTCTTTTAATTTCAGTTTATATGTGTAGTACTGTATTAAGTGCACTTGAATGAAATTCTACTATTTGCCTAATAAAATGAGTTCATCATGTTTGCATAGTAATGTAGCAGTTGTCTCTGGTGACAAAAGGCTAAAATCAAATCTGCCTGTTGTTAACAGCTGAGGAAGGAATTGCTATCATGAAATAGATGAGATTAAATTGTCTTACCTGTTTGGAAGAATGACTTTTTTCCTAAATCATTGTGTATTTTAAGGTGTTATGTAAATGATAACGTTTGAGAGAAATGGTGGCATTTTTCTACCTACCTCTTTGTTTAAGCAGCAGAACAGATTCTGCCTTTTTAGCACCAGTAAAGATTGTCCTTTTGCAGTAAAAGTGTAATTTTCTTTGTGTCTTTGCTAGTGTGCCAAAAGTTCTCTATAGGTTGAGTGTGTGGTGAATATTCGGAATGCCTATTTCTCTATATAGTTAATTTGGCATTGAGTTTCTTTCTTTTCACTTGTTTTTGGCTGTGCTGGGTCTTCGTTGCGGCATGGGCTCTCCTCTCGTTGTGGAGAGTGGTGGCTGCTGTCTAGTCGCCGTGTGCGGCCTTCCCACTGTGGTGGCTTCTCTTGCTGCGTTGACCATGGGCTCTAGGACACCCAGGTTTCAGCAGGCTTCTATGTCGTGTGGGCTCGGTAGTTGCGGCTCCTGGGCTCTAGAGCACAGGCTCAACAGTTGTACCACACGGGCTTCGTTACTCCACAGCATGTGGGATCTTCCTGAACCAGGGGTCAAACCCATGTCTTCTGCATTTTTACCACTGAGCCACTAGGGAAGTCCCAGCATTGTTTCTTGAGACAGTTATTAACATGTAAACACTATCTGTAAATCATAAAAAGAAATAACTGGTGTGAAATTTTTTACTATAATGCTCATGTTTATTGAATTTATAACTCAGTATTGGTTTGATCATCAGTTTCTATTTTGCTGTGCCTGAGATTAAGATCTGCATGTGTGTGCATGTGTTTAAATCAGGAAAGACTTCTTTTTAATTTTTAAGTGGTAAATGCAATTTGTTAATGGATCTCAGATCATTTGTAACTTCATGAGTGATTTATACAAAGAAAGTTCTATTTGAAGAAAGTAAACAGTATCTTGATTCATTCCCTTTCCTTTTCTCAAAGTAGTTGTAGGTATATCTGTGTTTTTTTGAGGGGGGGAGATAATTCCTTCATTCTATTTAAACTAAAATAATTATACTTGGATTTATTATTTCCATCATTTATAGCAAATATTTTTCTATATTTTTAAGATTTAGGATGATCTCATTTCTTTGATACTTACTAATCATTCAATTGTGTTAATTGAAAATTCATATTCTGGTTGATTTTATTTTACTTTATTGTTTAAGGGATTTTTGAATATATATATATATATATATATATATGTATAATTCCTTAAAGTCATACTCTAAAAGATTATTGATCTTGGATCATTATTACAGTGAGGTCTAAGATCAACAAAATAATTTTCATTCCTCTTATTTTACTATTCCTCCCTTTCTGATAAGTCATACAACTGGTAAATAGGACTTATTTTTTTCTGTATTGATCTATTGTTCAGTATGTCTTTTTGATATTCAACTAGAAATAATTTTTAAAAATCCATTATATCCTACAATCTGTTACCAAAAAAAAAAGAAGCAGTGAAGTGGCAATGTTGACTTGTGTTTTTAGTCTTATTAACCATCCTTTAATTTTCTTACATTTGTCTCAATTTGGGAGTTTGTGTTTAAGTTACTAATCTAGCTAAAACATATTATATAAGTAAATGTATACATTTTTATATATTCTATCTGTATATCTATTTTTCTAACTTTGAACAGTTTTCTAGTACATAAATCTTTTTATGATTTTATATACTCTTCTTTCTATGGTTGGAATAGAGAGATTAAGAGAGGGGACTGATCTCTTCGGTAGACTTTCAGTTTTTCTGAGCCAGTGGATATCAGTTAAGTATTTGGTAATGGATCTGGAAGGTGGGCCTTGGTCTTTCTGAGTCCATTTAAGTCATG
Source organism: Bubalus bubalis (assembly GCF_019923935.1). Classification (NCBI taxonomy): domain Eukaryota; kingdom Metazoa; phylum Chordata; class Mammalia; order Artiodactyla; family Bovidae; genus Bubalus; species Bubalus bubalis. The sequence continues at coordinate 30,974,306 of NC_059175.1, read as the reverse complement.
ACCCTGATTTTTAGATTTTACTCTTTTCTTATCCAACACAAATATGGGATATATTATGTTATTATGTATCAGTCAGCTTTAGGGTTTAGTTCAATTTATCTGGTCCCAAAGCCTTACTTTGTATAATAACTTATAACCCATATGTTTATATGACTTAGAGGCAAATTTTCTAGTCCCCAAAGGCATAAGTCTTGTGAATTAAAGCATTTTAGCACTGGAAAGTTGGACAGCTCTTTTGTGTAGATAGGGGAGAATAGTTCAGATAGCTAATTTATAGCTCTTGCCAGTTTTTGAAAGTCTTTGCCAACAAATTGTACTGGGGCAGAATAGTTAAAAAGAAAAAAACCCAAACTCCAAACTTCACTCCAGTGGCGGTAACTTGCATAACCCGGTTGCTCTTTAGCTTCTCAAGGGAAAGAAGAATTAGGTTAATTAACAAAGAGAAAAAAAGAAAAAAAAACTTTTCTAAGTGAAACTTTTAAAGTGTTGATTTACTAAGGCAGCAGAAATAGTAACATTTGAATTTCAAAACAGTCAAGATTGCTGTTCTTAAACTCTTATCTCTTATACGTTTTATGTAGTGGGCTGAGGAATTGAACTATTTTCTTACTATAATACTTAAGTAATTACAGATATTTAACATGGTATATACTGTAATTGTGGATGGAAATCTTTTGGATGCTGGTAAAATAGTGATATAGATGATACAGTAATTAGAATGACCAATATTTCAAGCTGTTACATATAATGATTAAGACAGTGGTGGAAAAAAACAGTTAGATTATAGTAGATAATTCATTTGGGGAAAAAGTGGAAAACCATATTGGATAGATAGAGAAAGGTCAGTTTATGGAGAACTTTAAAAGTGAGGTGTATTACATCTCAGTCATGTTGATGGTCAAAGCATAAGACTGCCTTATTCAGTATGAATTATTTGTACTTCATATTTTTGCCAAAGATTATAACCTTGAACTCTGCTTTTCAGTTCTTTCCAAAAGCCTATTTGTGAAAATTAATACCAATAGGAAGATTGCTTAAAGGATATGGAGTCCAGTTTGCCCCTTGATATTTCAAATTTCAAAGACCAAACCAGATCTTCTGAGAACTGGGTGCTTGGGCTGCATTGTCTGGGTTATTGTGAGAAACAAAATCAGGAAGATGCTGGAATGGAGAGGGTGCCCGTAAGATGGGGTGATGTGTGTGGGAGAGTCCATGTGGCAGCAATGGAATAGCAGGGACTAGAAGTGGTTGTCATGGATTTTGAGAAGGATTGAGAAGGGGATGTGCATTTGGGGTATGCAGGTAACACCTGGAGTGATGGTGAATAGTTCCTTCCCACCACAATGGAGAGAAGGGAAAAGGGAAGTGAGAACTCAGCCAAAGGATCAAGTTCAGTTCAGTTCAGTTGCTCAGTCATGTCCGACTCTTTGCGACCCCATGGACTGCAGCACGCCAGGCCTCCCTGTCCATCACCAACTCCTCAAGTTTACTCAAACTCATATCTATCGAGTTGGTGATGCCATCCAGCCATCTCATCCTCTGTCATCCCCTTCTCCTCCTGCTGTCAATCTTTCCCAGCACCAGGGTCTTCTCAGATGAGTCAATTCTTTGCATCAGGTGGCCAAGGTATTAGAGTTTCAGCTTCAACATCAGTCCTTCCAATGAATATTCAGGACTGACCTCCTTTAGGATGGACTGGTTGGATCTCCTTGCAGTCCAAGGGACTCTCAAGAGTCTTCTCCAACACCACAGTTCAAAAGCATCAATTCTTCGGTGCTCAGCTTTCTTTATAGTCCCAACTCCCACATGCATACATGACTATTTGAAAAACCATAGCCTTGACTAGACGGACCTTTGTTGGCAAAGTAATGTCTCTGCTTTTTAATATGCTGTCTAGTTTGGTCATAACTTTCCTTCCAAGGAGTAAGAGTCTTTTAATTTCATGGCTGCAGTCACCATCTGCAGTGATTTTGGAGCCCAGAAAAATAAAGTCTGCCACTATTTCCACTGTTTCCCCATCTATTTGCATGAAGTGATGGGGCTGGATGCCATGATCCATGGCATCTGAATGTTGAGCTTTAAGCCAACTTTTTCACTCTCCTCTTTCATTTTCATCAAAGGCTCTTTAGTTTTTCTTCACTTTCTGCCATAAGGATGGTGTCATCTGCATATCTAAGGTTATTGATATTTCTCCTAGCAATCTTGATTCCAGCTTGTGCTTCATCCAGCCCAGCATTTCTCATGATGTACTCTGCATAGAAGTTAAATAAGCAGGGTGACAATATACAGCCTTGACATACTCCTTTTCCTATTTGGAACCAGTCTGTTGTGCCATGTCCAGTTCTAACTGTTGCTTCCTGACCTGCATACAGATTTCTCAAGAGGCAGGTCAGGTGGTCTGATATTCCCATCTCTTTCAGAATTTTCCACAGTTGATTGTAATCCACACAGTCAAAGGCTGTGGCATAGTCAATAAAGCAGAAATAGATGTTTTTCTGGAACTCTCTCGCTTTTTTGATGATCCAGAGGATGTTGGCAATTTGATCTCTGGTTCCTCTGCATTTTCTAAAACCAGCTTGAACATCTGGAAGTTCACGGTTCACATAGTGCTGAAGCCTGGCTTGGAGAATTTTGAGCATTCCTTTACTAGCATGTGAGATGAGTGCAATTGTGCGGTAGTTTGAGCATTCTTTGGCATTGCCTTTCTTAGGCATTGGAATGAAAACTGACCTTTTCCAGTCCTGTGGCCACTGCTGAGTTTTCCAAATTTGCTGACATATTGAGTGCAGCACTTTCACAGCATCATCTTTTAGGATTTGAAATAGCTCACCTGGAATTCCATCACCTCCAATAGCTTTGTTTGTAGTGATGCTTCCTAAGGCCCACTTGATTTCCCATTCCAGGATGTCTGGCTCTAGGTGAGTGATCACACCATCATGATTATCTGGGTCATGAAGATCTTTTTTGTACATTTTTTCTGTGTATTCTTGCCACCTCTTCTTAATGTCTTCTGCTTCTGATAGGTCCATACCATTTCTGTCCTTTATTGAGCCCATCTTTGCATGAAGTGTTCCCTTGGTATCTCTAATTTTCTTGAAGAGCTCTCTAGTCTTTCTCATTTTATTGTTTTCCTCTTATTTCTTTGCAGTGATCACTGAGAAAGGCTTTCTTATCTCTCCTTGCTATTCTTTGGAACTCTGCATTCAAGTGGGTTTATCTTTCCTTTCTCGTTTGCCTTTTGCTTCTTTTCACAGCTATTTGTAAGGCCTCCCCAGACAGCCATTTTGCTTTTTTGCATTTCTTTTTCGTGGGGATGGCCTTGATCCCTGTCTCCTATACAATGTCATGAATCTCTGTCCATAGTTCATCAGGCACTCTGTCTATCAAATCTAGTCCCTTAAATCTATTTCTCACTTACACTGTATAATCATAAGGAATTTGATTTAGGTCATACCTGAATGGTCTAGTGGTTTTCTCTACTTTTCCTCAATTTAAGTCTGAACTTGGCAATAAGGAGTTCATGATCTGAGCCACAGTCAGCTCCTGGTCTTGTTTTTGCTGACTGTATAGAGCTCTCCATCTTTGGCTGCAAAGAATATAATCAATCTGATTTCGGTGTTGAGAAAGGGATCAAGATCGCTCCTATTTCCTCTGTTGTAAAGATGGAATAGGAGGATCTTATAACTTTTTCTCATTCTTCTTCCTGTGGCATTTGGGAGAATGAAAAACAGCAGCCATGTGATCTGATGTAGGGGATAGTAAAAACCCATGGAATGCATCATTTATGAATTGAAATAAGGCCAATTTTCCCCACCCTACTACTTTGTTTTTGGTTTACAATAGAAAAAGCAGCACTGGGAAACTTCTACAACAAGGTGTAGGACTAGATTTAGCCTGTGGATTTTGATTTAAACCAGTCCTTTCCTGGAACTGATTTTCCAAATGCCCGTGGGTTGCTATCAGTCAGCCTTGGTTTTTTTCTTCCTTCTTTCCCCCAGTTAGGGAGTGCACTTTCCTAAGAAGTGCAATACAGTGGCTAAACCAGGGTCTTGTGCTGGTTAATTCTATTCAGACCATGCGATTCCAGTCCTCGCCACACACACACGGTTAGAACTGAAAGGTTACATCTGAATCTCTCCAGAGAAATGCGAGAAAGTGTGACTAAATAAATAACTCCTTTGTATTATGTCTGCAGGGGAGACGGTTTTTTTCCCCAGAAGGATGAGATAGTGTCATGACTTTAGAATGTTTTGTCACCGGTCTCCCAAGTTTACTGGAACGTTATGCTTCAGAAGTCACGCCTTCTAGAAGGCCTTTTAAAACTTTCAGGGCTTTACTGATTCATGGAAAATTTTATTCTTGAAGATTATAGTTAGCTCTGTGGTTTTGTCCCACTGGGATATATATGGGCATGACGACTTAGGCATACTTCAGGTCCACACCCTTGTGTCTGATTGGGGTAACTGCTTCATTAGTGTTGGGTGTAATTCTAGTAACTTGGAAACATGGTCTCATAAAGATTGGAATCATTATTGTAAATGAGACCATAGCAAAAAATCTTATGAGCTTACTGTATGCATAAGAATTTGAGTACCTATACTGGCTCTGGTCTTTGCTATCGTGCCTCTTGGGCTTCCCAGTTGGTGCTAGTGGTAAAGAACCCTTCTGCCAATGCAGGAGATGCAAGAAACATGGGTTTGATCCCTGGGTTGGGAAGATTCCCTGGAGCTGGAAATGGCAACCCGCTCCAGTATTCTCGCCTGGAAAATTCTATTGACATAGGAACCTGGAGTGCTATAGTCCATGGGGTCGCAAAGAGGTGGGCATGACCAAACACATGCACACACGCACGCATGCGCACAAACACGTAGAGTGCATCTCACCCCAAATACTATTTGTGTAAGGAGCACCAAAGGTGGGTTTTAACGATGAACCCGGTTAAACAGTTTTGGTCACTATAAAAGGTGTTACTGTTTTCTACGTAATGAATCACTTTTGGTCATGCTTCATTTTTGGAGTGTATCGCTTTTCAGTAAATTAAGCACAAAGCCATTTAAATAAATATTTTACCGGGCAGGACAGAAGGAGGGCAGTTTATATTATACACTATTTAATTATTAAAAATACAGTTCAAATCTCAGCCAGAAGAAGCCAACTTCTTACAGAAAGAAATGTGAAACAACTGCCTGCTGTCTTTACACGGCATTACAAAAGTTGCTGGTTATCCAGTTTGTCCTTCCGCTCATTCTGTCTTTTTGCCTCATACACAAGCACCTAAGTCCTGAGGATGCTTCCTACTCAGGAGCAGGATAAAGAAACTTTTGGAGCAGGTGCTTTAGTTTTCCGGGCTTTGCTTTTCAGGATCACACCTGCTGAAAGTCCTTGCCTGCTTTGGCCTCTGACACCTTTCCACCTGACAACCAGTCAGGCCAAAGCTTTTTGCTGTGAATTTTTGTCTCCTAGGTCAAAAACTCGAGATGTGCCAAAAAATGACTATTTTTTCCATGAATGAACTGAATTCCTCAGACCTCCCATTTTTGCTGGAATTGGAAACTTGACCTTTAATTCAGGGCATTTCCCCCTCCTACCCCTAGGGGCACTCCTTCCTTCTGAGGCAAGGTGGGTTGGAGGCAAGGTGAATTACATAACCTCAAAGTTTGAGAGGGATGAGTCAGATCCTTGATCTTCATCTGTCCAGTCTGGAATGCTCTGAAATACACATTGTTCTGTCTAGTCCTGGTTTCTAACATCTTTGCCGATTGACATCATCTACTAAATGAAATAAAAAGTTATAAGATCATTTAAAGCAATGTGGAATGGGGAGGAAGAAATGCACAAGTGAAAGATAAGATAATCTCAATATATCTTGGCAAATTTCTCCTATTCCTACAATTTATATTTGGGGTGAAGCTCTGAAAACAAAATACAATTTATATTTGCGGATAAACTTTTTTCGCCTTTGTGTGAAAATGGAATATTAGTGTTATTCCTACAAAGAATGTAGTAGGTGCCCTATTGTTTAAATAATTTGAAATGGAATTGATCCAAATGCTTCCAGCAAGAGTTTTAAGGAGTCATTTTATTCTTCTGTGAATACCTGAATTGCTTCAGAAATCTGTATTATTAAAAATTTAAAGACATGGAGTTGTTTTGGGGAAGGTTTTTTTCCTCCCTTCCCTATGTGGAATATAAAGTACACTATCTTTAATTTCTGTTAGTTTATTAACAGTGCTTTGGTGTTAAATCTATAGTCAAAAGTTTAATAGATTCATTCATAGTTGAAGCACCTCTGAAACAAAGCAAGGTCAAATCACACCTCCTTTGATAATTATTATCTTTTTTAAGGACACAAATTAGTATTTCTAGCCCAACTAATGTTTTTTGTACCAATGAAATATTTTTTTAATAGTAATTTCTGTGTATGTTGTTAATTGTAATTTTCAGCAGGAGAAATTGGAGAATAGGGCATCACAATCTTCCCATAATTACCCTGTGGCAGATGGAACAGCAAGAACCTTATCTTCCGCCATTTAGCTGTATTTTTTCTTAAATCATGAGTGCCTGGTTGTTTGAATAAATGTCATGGTTCCTATTTTATGCATAAGCTTTTTGGCCCTCTGGAATAATATCCCACCCCCCCCCCCCCACCATGGAATTGTAGGAAATTGAGCAAAACAAAGAAGACATTAAATCATAAGATATTAAATCTTGGCTATTTAAAACTGCCTTGATTTAGTATTTTCATGCTACCACTTGCAATAGACTACAAGATAGAACATGGGGCGATAGGGAAGTGCTTAGCATAAAAGATGTTCCTGAAGTACCTGGGATGACAGGAGCTTGCCAAAGTGGAACAGAGGCTGAGATGAGTGCAGGGGCCACTGCTGAGCGTAGGAGACCACTCACTCACATGATAGGGGGAGGAAACCCCCCTGCAAAGAGAGAGACCCAAGGAGCATTTCATGAGATGAGAGAAAGTCAGCTCACAGTGGTTCTTGTTGATTCTAAATATGGAGGCAGGGGATGTCAAAGGAGAGAAGAATCAGAGAGCTCATTGGCATGAGGCTTTTGGAAGGGATGGTGGAGTAAGAAGTTTCAATTCAAAGTAAATGAAACCATAAAGTGGGCTAATGATAGGAGTAATGACATTTTCTAGATTATAAGATGATGTGAGAAATTGCTTATATTTGAAATGTCCTGAATTCTGTTCCCTCTACCATTGACTTAGTTTGGTCTCTTTTGTCTGTAAAATAGGTAATCATGTGGCAGTGAAAAGCCTAACCATTTATTATTTATTGTGCACTTTGTGCCATGCCAGGTAACAGATACACATGACATGGTCCCTTGCAGTGAAGTATGAGATGCATAGAGGAGCATAGTTTGGTGTAAATGTAAAATTGAAAGGATTTGCAAGTCATGGATGGAGCTTAGAGAAGAGAATGACTATTGTTGCGTGAGGAAGAGTGGGAAATAAATTCTGGGGAACATTTGCAGAGAAGTGTTCTGGAAGATAAATCAGAGATGACTAGGCACACAGGACGGAGAAGGCAATGGCACCCCACTCCAGTACTCTTGCCTGGAAAATCCCATGGACGGAGGAGCCTAGAAGGCTGCAGTCCATGGGATCGCTGAGGGTGGGACACAACTGAGCGACTTCACTTTCACTTTTCACTTTCATGCATTGGAGAAGGAAATGGCAACCCACTCCAGTGTTCTTGCCCGGAGAATCCCAGGAATGGGGGAGCCTGGTGGGCTGCCATCTATGGGGTCGCACAGAGTCGGACACGACTAAAGCGACTTAGCAGTAGCAGTAGCAGGCACACAGGAAGGAGCAGGTATTTAAAATGGAGGAGAAAGCATATGAAAATTAACTGGATCAAGAAAATTCAAAGGAAGTAATTCTCTTCAAATGTGGAACACTATAGCTTTTTAATTAATAGCTATCAATATTTTATATAAAACTTGTGCTAGAGGACTGCTATCTTCCAGGTTACTGTGAGCAAGAGACTTCAGGTCATGATTTGAAACAGTCAGTATTTTTTTTTTTTTTTACTCCTTTTCAGTAGTTATTTGTCAATTTTGATACGGACTTGTCTCCCTTTCCTTATGCTGCTGTCAAGCCAAAGTAAAATAAAAATAATATTCCTGAGATTTTCCACAATATGTTCCTTACATAAATCATTGAAGGTATGATGATCAAAACATCTCATTTAATGACTGCAACCATTTCTCCTAACATATTAAAATTAGATGACACATTTCACCACCTTTTACAGATTGAGTGATAGATTCAATGATTCTTCTAATAAATGATTCCTTTTTCTAGAGGACATGATACACCACCAAGGGAGATTTAAGACACTTGTAACATCTATCTTCTTTGTGTCAGAGTGCAGATGTGCGGGGATGATGTTTGAACATTTGAAGAAAGGTATTTTTAGTGATGCTTTGGTGATAGTATATGCTCATATCCAGAGAAAGACTGACTCCACTTGCAGAAATTCAAAGTGCACTCATTTTTGCATGTGGGGATCAATCCTTCTTTGGCTCTTTGACTCCACTTTGGACCGTGGGCATTAACAAGTGACATGCAGACACCTTGATAAATGCCTGTGCACTAGGGCTTCATCTTTTGGAAAGTTCCTACCTGGGAGCCTGTTGCCATGCTATAAAGAAGCTGGGCTGAGTCACGAGGGGCAGCTTGAGAGATGGACCTTGCAGGCATGCCTAACAAACAGATTTCTGTGAAATAACAGATGGTTGTTTGGGGTGGTTGTTATACAGCAATGGACGGCTGAAACAAGCTATGGCAAAACATTAATAGCAAACTTGAACCCTTTTTTTCCCCCTTAAACTATGCATTAACTTAGTTCTATTATTTTTTTATCCCTTCCTTCTTTTTTTCCTTTCATGTCTTTTTTATATGAATATGCTTTGTTGCATGAAACACCAGTGCCTTCTAAGGCAGCCACGAACTTCTATATAAGTTTGCTTGGGCTGCCATTAAAAAGTACCACAGAGTAGACGACTTAAATCATAGAAATCTATTTACTCAAAGTTCTGAAGACTAGAAGTCCAAGCAAGGTATCAGAAATGTTTCCTTCACAGGCCTCTCTCCTTGGCATGTATATGATTGTCCTTCCCTGTTTCTTCATGTAGTTTTCCCTCTGTCCATTTTTAGATTCCTTCTTATTTCTTCCTGCTATCTCCACTTTCCCTTTTCCTGTGGAAGCACGGATGGTCATTTTTCTAGGCAGCAAGAGCTAGGAGACACTTGGAACCCCTGCTTACCCCAGAATATCTTCCTTATCAGTCTGTCCTGGTACTTGAATCTTTAACATTATTTAAATAATGATTTTTTTCCCTTAAGCTAAGAATTTCCATCTCCAATGATGAACATACAGCTAATCCTGGACACATAGCATTTATTCTCTGGAGAAGGCAATGGCACCCCACTCCACTACTCTTGCCTGGAGAATCCCATGGACAGAGGAGCCTGGTATGCTCCAGTCCATGGTGTTGCTAAGAGTTGGACATGACTGAGTGACTTCACTTTCACGCACTGGAGAAGGAAATGGCAACCCACTCCAGTGTTCTTGCCTGGAGAATCCCAGGGACAGAGGAGCCTAGTGGGCTGCTGTCTATGGGGTCGCACAGAGTCGGACACGACTGAAGTGACTTAGCAGCAGCAGCAGCATTCACCATTGAGTCAGGATTAGTTAATTTGCTCTCCAAGGAAATGGCTGAGAGGGACTGCTTACTGGCTCTGGCTTGCCAGAGGACCTTGCCCACATGCTTACTTTTACTTACTCCTGTTTTGCTCCTCCCCTGTTTTGCCATCTAGTTAACTATGACTCTTCCTCCCACTCTTGAATCCATTAACTCTTTCTTTTTTTTTTTTTTGAAAGCTCTTTTATTTTTTTAATATACATTTATTTATTTTCATTGGAGGCTAAATACTGTACAATACTGTATTGGTTTTGCAATATATCGACATGAATCCGCCATGGGTATACACATGTTCCCCATCCTGAACCCCCCTCCCACCTCACTCCCCATACTTAGAGAAGTGTCCCAGAACCCCCAATTGTAGGAACAGCCAAGAGGAGCTACCCCACATCCAAGGTAAGGAGCAGTGGTTGAGCTTTGCTGGAGCAGCCAATAAGAGATACCCCACGTCCAGGTAAAAGAAACCCAAGTAAGACGGTAGGCTCTGAGAGAGGGCATCAGAGGGCACACGGACTGAAACAACAATCACAGACAACTAGCCAATCTGATCACACGGACCACAGCCTTGTCTGACTCAATGAAATTAAGCCATGCCATGTGGGGCCATCCAAGATGGATGGGTCATGGTGGAGAGGTCTGACAGAATGTGGTCCACTGGAGAAGGGAATGGAAAACCACTTCAGTATTCTTGCCTTGAGAACCCCATGAACAGTATGAAAAGACAAAAAGATAGGGCACTGAAAGATGAACTCCCCAGGTTGGTAGGTGCCCAATATGCTACTGGAGATCAGTGGAGAAATAAATCCAGAGAGAATGAAGGGATGGAGCCAAAGGAAAAACAATACCCAGTTGTGGATGTGACTGGTGATAGAAGCAGGGTCCGATGCTGTAAAGAGCAATATTGCATAGGAACCTGGAATGTCAGGTCCATGAATCAAGGCAAATTGGAAGTGGCCAAACAGGAGATGGCAAAAGTGAACATTGACATTTTAGGAATCAGTGAACTAAAATGGATGGAATGGGTGAATTTAACTCAGATGACCATTATATCTACTACTGTGGGCAAGAATCCCTTAGAAGAAATGGAGTAATCATCACGGTCAACAAAAGAGTCGGAAATGCAGTACTTGGATGCAATCTCAAAACAACAGAATGATCTCTGTTCATTTCCAAGGCAAACCATTCAATATCACGGTAATCCCTGACCAGTAATGCTGAAGAACCTGAAGTTGAACAGTTCTATGAAGACCTACAAGACCTTCTAGCACTAATATCCTCAAAATATGTCCTTTTCATTATAGGGGACTGGAATGAAAAAGTAGGAAGTCAAGAAACACGTGGAGTAACAGGCAAATTTGGCCTTGGAGTACAGAATGAAGCAGGGCAAAGGCTAATAGAGTTTTGCCAAGAGAATGCACTGGTCATAGCAAACACCCTCTTCCAACAACACAAGAGAAGACTCTACACATGGACATCACCAGATGATCAACACCGAAATCAGATTGATTATATTCTTTGCAATCAAAGATGGAGAAGTATACAGTCAGCAAAAACAAGACCAGGAGCTGACTGTGGCTCAGAAAATGAACTCCTTATTGCCAAGTTCAGACTTAAATTGAAGAAAGTAGGGAAATCCACTAGACCATTCAGGTATGACCTAAATCAAATCCCTTATGATTATACAGTGGAAGTGAGAAATAGATTTAAGGGACTAGATTTGATACTGAGGGCCTGATGAACTATGGATGGAGGTTTGTGACATTGTACAGGAGACAGGGATCAAGACCATCCCCACGAAAAAGAAATGCAAAAAAGCAAAATGGTTGTCTGAGGAGGCCTTACAAATAACTGTGAAAAGAAGAGAAATGAAAAGCAAAGGAGAAAAAGAAAGATATACCCATTTGAATGCAGAGTTCCAAAGAATAGCAAGGAGAGATAAGAAAGCCTTCCTCAGCGATCAATGCAAAGAAATAGAGGAAAACAACAGAATGGGAAAGACTAGAGAGATTTTCAAGAAAATTAGAGATACCAAGGGAACACTTCATGCAAAGATGGGCTCAATAAAGGACAGAAATTATATGGACCTAACAGAAGCAGAAGATATTAAGAAGAGATGGCAAGAATACACAGAAGAACTGTACAAAAATGATCTTCATGACCTGGATAATCATGATGATGTGATCACTCACCTAGATAGACCCAGACATCCTGGAATGTGAAGTCAAGTGGGCCTTAGAAAGCATCACTACGAACAAAGCTATTGGAGGTGATGGAATTCCAGTTGAGCTATTTCAAACCTGAAAAGATGATGCTGTGAAAATGCTGCACTCAATATGTCAGCAAATTTGGAAAACTCAGCAGGACCCACAGGACTGGAAAAGGTCAGTTTTCATTCCAGTCCCAAAGAAAGGCAATGCCAAAGAATGCTCAAACTACCGCACAATTGCACTCTTCCCACACGCTAGTAAAGTAATGCTCAAAATTCTCTAAGCCAGGCTTCATTAATACGTGAACCGTGAACTTCCAGATGGTCGAGCTGGTTTTAGAAAAGGCAGAGGAACCAGAGATCAAATTGCCAACATCTGCTGGATCATCGAAAAAGCAAGAGAGTTCCAGAAAAACATCTATTTCTGCTTTATTGACTATGCCACAGCCTTTGACTGTGTGGATCACAATCAGCTGTGGAAAATTCTTCAAGAGATGGGAATACCAGACCACCTGACCTGCCTCTTGAGAAACCTATATGCATGTCAGGAAGCAACAGTTAGAACTAGACATGGAACAACAGAGGAGTTCCAAATAGGAAAAGGAGTACATCAAGGCTGAATATTGTCACCCTGCTTATTTAACTTCTATGCAGAGTACATCATGAGAAATGCTGGGCTGGATGAAGCACAAGCTGGAATCAAGATTGCCGGGAGAAATATCAATAACCTCAGATATGCAGATGACACCACCCTTTTGGGAGAAAAACTAAAGAGCCTCTTGATGAAAGTGAAAGAGGAGAGTGAAAAAGTTGGCTTCAAGCTCAACATTCAGAAAACGAAGATCATGGCATCCAGTCCCATCACTTCATGGGAAATAGATGGGGAAACAGTGGAAACAGTGTCAGACTTTATTTTTCTGGGCTCCAAAATCACTGCAGATGATGACTGCAGCCATGAAATTAAAAGACGCTTAGTCCTTGGAAGGAAAGTTATGACCAACCTAGATAGCATATTAAAAAGCAGAGACATTACTTTGCCAACAAAGGTCTGTGTAGTCAAGGCTATGGTTTTTCCAGTGGTCATGTATGGATGTGAGAGTTGGACTACGAAGAAAGCTGAGCACCACAGTATTGATGCTTTTGAACTGTGGTGTTGGAGAAGACTCTTGAGAGTCCCTTGGACTGCAAGGAGATCCAACCTGTCCATCCTAAAGTAGATCAGTCCTGGGTGTTCATTGGAAGGACTGATGTTGAAGCTGAAACTCCAATACTTTGGCCACCTGAGGATGAGATGGTTGGATGGCATCACTGACTCAGTGGACATGAGTTGGGTAAACTCCAGGAGTTGGTAATGGGCAGGGAGACCTGGCATGATTTGGTTCTTGGGGTCGCAAAGAGTTGGACACTACAGCGACTGAACTGAATAGAACCAAACATCTCATCTCCAGAGAAATTTCAATTCAACTTTCTTATATGTAATTATGTTTATATTGCCTAGAACTGTAAGCTCCAAAAGGAGAAATTTTGTCTCTTTTCGCCCACAATATTTAGCATATATTCTGACTTCTGGCGCATACTCAAAACATATTTGTTAAATGAATGAATGAATGAACTGAGAGATTCTGAACAATGCAGTTTTCTCTTACTTTTGTACTTTAGAAACTGTTGTGCCTGGACTGGGTGTTTTATTACTGTTGTGGTCAGGGGACACACAGGCACATGGCATTCTAACAGTTCTATGAGATGTTTCAAGAGGGGAAATAAAAGGCTAAGAGTGCAATGTGGAAACTAAGACCCAGAGCAATGTGGGCTCCCTTACTCAAATTCTAATTCATGGATAAAAACATTCTCAGAAGCAAGAAAACTAAGAGCTAGCATGAGTACTAGCATGCATTGTAAAAATATCACTGCTGCTGCTGCTGCTAAGTCGCTTCAGTTGTGTCTGACTCTGTGCGACTGCATAGATGGCAGCCCACCAGGCTCCGCTGTCCCTGGGATTCTCCAGGCAAGAACACTGGAGTGGGTTGCCATTTCCTTCTCCATTGCGTGAAAGTGAAAGTGAAGTCGCTCAGTTGCATCCGACTTGTAGCGATCCCATGGACTGCAGCCTACCAGACTCCTCCATCCATGGGATTTTCTAGGCAAGAGTACTGGAGTGGCTTGCCATTGCCTTCTCCGAAACATCACTAGGCTGCCATAAAAATTAGTCCTATTTTTCCATGCAATAATAGTTAAAAGCTTCCTTTGCTTTTATAATTAAATGATTTTGGATTTATGAAGGAAGAACTCTAAAGCTTTTTTAAAATTGAGGTATAATTTCCATATAACATTGTATTATTTTCAGGTGTACCACATAATGGTTCTATATTTGTATGCACTGTGAAATGATCATGACAGTGTCAGAACTATAATGCTTTAATACACTTTGCAGTTCTCAGATTTATCTTCCTTAAGATCTGTAAGAATTAAGCAGAAAGAATGCTTATTGTGGGTTTACTAATACGAACAGAAAAAGGAAGTGTTGGAGCATGACATTTTATTTTAACATGGCTATTGTGACTTTGAATGGCTTGAGCAAGAATCACAGTCATGATTTAGCCAATATTCCACTTATGAATAGCATTTTTATAATTTTCTGAGAGTTGTGAATCAAAAGCCTCCAATTTTATTTCCTTAGGAGTAACTGTTCTTTGTTCTTCAGTTTAGGTTATTTGGGAGCTAATTGATCTGGAGAAACATTTCCCAAAATGTGATGGTAATGACAGGTAAAAGAAAAACAGGTTCTGTGGTTACAAAAGTTTAGGAAATGCTGGATTAAACAAAATTCAATAATATTTTTCTCTTTTTAATTACAGGGCTGCTATTAGTAACATGCACTGTAAATCTGCAAGAAGAAAGTATATAATATACAGCATTTCCCATTATCATCTGATCACTGAATTTTTAAATTTAATTAAGCACTTTATTTTTTGTGTTGCATGTTCTTTGGAATTTAAATGTGTTCTACTAAACACTTTGGACTTCTCTGGTTGCTCAGATGGTAAAGAATCTGCCTATAATGCAGGAGACCTGGATTTGATCCCTGGGTTGGGAAGATTCCCTGGAGGAGGGCATGGCAACCCACTCTAGTATTCTTGTGTGGAGAATCTCATGGACAGAGGAGCCTGGCGGGCTACAGTCCATGGGGTCGCAAAAAGTCAGACATGACTGAGCGACCAAGCACACCAACATTTTGGGAGATGTAGCCCAGAGAGAAGTATCCTCTTATGCATAGGTATAGGAGAGGTATTGGCATTTACCAAATCCCTGGTGATGCATTTCTCTCCTGTCCTTTCCCTTAACCACAGCCCTATGAGCCTCCTGTTCTAGGAACTAAACAACTCTGTTCCTGTTCCTAAAATTGTGCTAATTATAATAATGGCTTGCTGCTGCTGCTATTATTATAGCCGCTTCAGTCGTGTCCACCCCTGTGCGACCCCATAGACGGCAGCCCACCAGGCTCCTCTGTCCCTGGGATTCTCCAGGCAAGAATACTTACCTTCATTGAATACTGACTACGTGCCAGACATAATTCTAAAGCTTTTCAATGTAATAATTCATTAATCACAACAGAGCAATCCTTTCAGTAGGCATCCCATTGTACAGATATGGGAGCTCAGAGTCCAATTAATTAAATGGAGTCAGGATTTGAACCGGAGCCATCTGGCTTCACTCTGAACCACAGTACTATGCTGTCATAGAACTGACTTGCCAACTAACTTTTAGAAAACAACTTCTTGGTAAGTTGGGAACTACTTGTAATTTGTGAACTCCTTGGGATGCTAAACAAAGAAGCAAGAAGTACAGTTTAATGTACCAGTTTGACATTTGCTTAACTTCATGCATGTGTTTGGCAGAGTCAGTTTTTCCAAGAGATTTCTTCACCTTTTAGAAATACAGAATCTGTCATCTTGATGTGGTGCCATGAGAAGGATCATGTGCTTCACTCCTACAGTATGAACTTGCTTGTTTTTAAGTGCAGGCTGCTCTTGGGTTTTCCCTTTCTTTCTTTTTGTATAGTGTAGCTGTATTTGTATAGTGTAGTGTAGATCTTATTGTATTCTTAAGCATACATATCCATACAACAGGTCACAAATAATTTGATTACCAGAGCACATCATGATTCCAGTGTTAACTAACATACCTTCTTTACTGGAAAGTTATGAAGCCTGTAATCCAGTTTGGTTGGGGGCAGATTCTCTGTCCTTTCTTTCTGGTCCTCTTTGTTATTATCTGAGTTCTCCATCATCTTTTGACCTTGTTTATCCCATGCTGGGGCTTTCCTGGTGGCTCAGTTGCTAAAGAATCTGCCTGCAGTGCAGAAGACCTGGGTTTAATCCCTGTGTCAGAAAGATCTCCTGGAGAAAAGAATGGCAACCCACTCCATTATTCTTGCCTGGAGAATAGTCCAGATTCCCTGCAGAGGTGATTCTTTACAGTAGAGCTGATCAAATTTTTAAAAACTGTCTATCCATCCATAGTTTAAACTTCTTTCTTTATACTAGCCTATAAATCTGCTAAACTATATTCTAGTTCTTTTATATTACTTCAGAGCTAGTCTTTCTGATTGCTTGGTTATATAATAGATTTAAAATATAAAGCTGTCAGAGCATAACTGAAGTTGTATAATAATCTAAGGACACTAATCATATTTCTTCTTAGTTTTAATTATAGTTTTGGCTTTTTCTTGAAATTACATAAAATTAACAAAGTTCTCTAAAGCAAGAGAAATTAACCCAATACTAGTTTATCTCCTGATTATTTTCTTTTCTTTACTGATCAGGCTCTCCAATAGATAGTTTACTTTAGCTCATACTCTCTTCAGGCCTCAAAAAGTTTTGCTGTTGGTTCCTATCCTAACTGACAGAAGAGCCTGGTGGGCTCCTGTCTATGGGGCTGCAAAAGAGTCATACACGACTTAGCGACTAGACAACAATGACAGTCATCTCGAAAGTCAACAATGAGTCCTTATCATCAAACATAAATTGAGAATTCATTTTCTTGGACATCTCTAACATTTGACACCATTGATCAACCACTCCTTTTTAGAGTGCCTGCATGCTAAGTCACTTCAGTCATGTGGTGGCTCAGTGGTAAAGAATCTGCCTGCAGTGTAGGAGATGCAAGAGACGTGAGTTCAATCCCTGGGTGGTGAAGATCCCCTGGAGAAGAAAATGGTAACCCACTCCAGCGTTCTTGCCTGGAAAATCCCATGGATAGAGGAGCCTGGTGGGCTATGGTCGATGGGGTGGCAAGAGTCAGACATGACTTAGTGCCTAAACCACAACCACCATGAGCATATTACCTCTTTGACACTTATTTTTATTTTATTTAACTTAACTAAAATTCTTAGCTCTTTTCTCACAAGGGCAGTTGATGATTAATTTCTCTTCCACTTATACTCTATAGTTTCTTTTTTTAAAACTTGACTTATTTAGGCCTACTTTCTATCCTCAGGGATCAGGAATTTCAGTCTGCCATTCAAAGGGTTGACTCTTCCTTCTAAGTTTGTGTCACCTGAAAGTATGGCATCAATTTTCATACCGAGGTCATTGAGAAAAAAACATTTTCCTCATTTTGTAGGGCTTAGGATGACACTGGACAATACATGCTACACACTCTTCTCCAACGCTGACTTTGATCTGTTAATCAGGACATTTTAGATACAAACAGCAATAAATCTATTGAACTCACATTTCCTCACTTTTGTCCAGAAGTGTATCTTTAATAGCTTTGTCAAATGTTTTCCCCAAATACACAGAAATAGGAAACTGAATAAACTAGCAAACATATAAAGACAGTAATGGGTTAGTTCTGGTAGGGCTTGTTTCCTATGAATTAATCATGGTTCACATGCAACACTGTTCCTGTTTTAGATGCTCATAGTCTGAGATTTTTTTTTTTAATTTTATTTTATTTTTAGACTTTACATAACTGTATTAGTTTTGCCAAATATCAAAATGAATCTGCCACAGGAGATTTTAAGAGTTTGTTCTAGAACGTTGTTGAGGATGATTAGTGTATTCCCAGTCCATTTTCAATATTGACTTCTTGCCGTTTTTGGAAGGTCAGGAATATATTTGCCCATTATCTGTCCTGTAGCATGATTCCTGCTTGTCTTAATTCCTCAAAGATGGCTGAAAACAGAGTCAGCAATCTCAAGGCATGTTCTACATTTATACTTGGAAATAGTATGAACAAGTCTCATCTGGGCACATTTTAGGGAAGTTAGGGGGTTCTTTATAAAGTCCTCTCTTTTACCTTTTCTGGCTGAATCTCAATATACTTTACACAGAAGAAAGGAGAATAGTATTTGAGGAGATCAGTTTTGTCTCTGCTCCTTCTTGGCTTCAGCTCCCATGATTCAAACACTTTCGCCTCTCATGCTTCATTTCCCTCTAAATATAACTTAAAGAACCTAGTTTATTGGTTTATTCGTCCACAGTCTTGAGCTCATATTTTGCCTTCTTTGACACCATTCTTATACCTCTGTGCCACTTTTGAAATACCGTTCTTGATTATGAACCCTTACCTCCTTTTAGAGTTTGAGATTCTAGGAATGCTGTGAGTTGTCTTTCTTGTTTAAAACAGCCATCGATTAAGGTTACCAGTATTTTTAAAAAAAATTAGGGCAAGAATCTACAAACATCTTCAAATCAATTCGAATGCAGAATTCTTCCAGATTGTTAGCTTTCTCTTCAATCTTATATACTGGTTTCACTCTTACCTAATTTGATACCAATTTTTGAACTTACACTTGATTGATGTAGTAATTATTTAAGTTGTGTAATTAATATTGTGTAACTACAACTAAAACTGGCATAAACATATTTGGGAACAAAATCCAGCTGCCTCTTGTTAGGCATCCAACTCAGCTGGTAGGAACAGATGTTCATGAGTGTTTAGATAGCCTTCTAGCCCCAAGCATTCACTGTGCAGTGGATGCGAGTCAATATATTTTATAGATGTAACGGAGAGCTTTGGTTAATGTGATGAGTTGGTTAAACGGAGGTTGATTAAAAGAACTTCTGCTGTAGAATAACATGTGCTTCTTGCCCTCTGAGGAAATTGCAAAATGGTAGCCAGTTTTTTCTGACCCTTCTGATTAGAATTGATTAATTATAGTGTTGTGATTCTACATTACATTATATTCCATCATAACGCCTGTAATACTTTGTCTCCCTGAAGTCTGCACCTACTGGTCTGTGAACTCGTGAGGACAGAGATGTCTTTGATAAATTTTTGGGTGAATGTATTAAAAAACTCCAGTGTGAGATACGAAATGAAGGAGGAAAAAGCAGAACATAGGCTGATACGGGAAAAAGACATTCCAAAAACCAACCTGGGTTATTGATACAGTAAAATGTGCCACTTAAAATGCAGTCTGAGGACTTATAGTCAATAGTAGTAGAAAGGCCAATGGAGCTGGAAATACAAAGCAAGCTAATTCTTATTATGAAAAATTTAAAACAGTAGCAAAGCTTGAAAAACATATTTTAAACCTTAGCCATAATGTTTGCATTTAACCAATCTCCTTCTATTGAGAACAATGATATAAAATTGTGCTGGTTTAAGCTTTATTAGTACAGATTAAATCTTTTTTTCCCCCTAACTTTTTATTTTGTATTGGGGTATGGCAGATTAACAATGTTGTGGTAGCTTCAGGTGAACAGCGAAGGGCCTCAGCCATACATACACATGTATGCATTCTCCCTTAAACTCCCCTCCCATCCAGGCTGCCATATAACATTGCACAGAGTTCCCTGTGCTATACAGTAGGTCCTTGTTGGTTATCCATAACACAGATTAAATCTTGATCACCAACAAGAATCATTCTGTAATTATTCTGTTTCTTCACTAGATGGTGCTTATGAGCTAACGAGAAAAAAGATTGAGTTCCTCCTTTATTCATTTAAGGGAAAACAGGGACATTTGTGGATTAAATAGAATAAGGAAATTAAAAAATTAGAAAAAAAATTAAGACTGCCCTTTATATTTGTTAGACTGCTTGGAGAAAATCTCATCTCCATTTCTGATAAAAATGTTAAGTTCTTGGGAGGGAAAAATTACCCATTAAGATCATTACAATCACCAAATTCTGAACATTTTGTGGACTAACTGTCCAAGCCTAGGAAGCTAAAAAAAATTCCCCTACTGTCTTTAAAATACAACATTAATCTTTGGCAGGAAGCAAAGCCACATAAATTGTTATATTATGAGAGCATCATTTGATTTCATAATGTTGTTTTGTGAAATGGATTGTTGACTAGATTTTAAATGGTGTCTGATAGGTAATATTCCTTTACTTTAGTTTAGAGGTATTAGAAGTTAAAAGGGAAGGGTCTGGATTCATTCTACTTGAGTTTAAACCCCAGATCTGCCACTTACTAGCTGTGTAATCTTGGCATTTTACCTCTCTAACTTTCCTTTCCTTCATCCTGCAAAACTAGGCTGCACGGTTTCCATTTCATAAGATTTCGATGCCTTGATATATGTAAAAATGTTAGAACAGCACCTGGGACATAGTAAGCCCTCAAAAAAATGTTAACTTTCATGACATTTCATATCGTTTTTTCACTTACTAATGAAGACTGATAAGTTCCCAGTCACAAAACAATCCAAGGAAATACCAATTTAATTAACAATCTTTCCTTCCTTTCATTCCAGTGTTGTAACCTATTCCTCCTCTGCCTGTATCCTTGAAACTGGCATATATGTGTATATATATATATATTTTTAACTTTTTATTTTGTATTGGAGTATAGCCAATTAGTAATGTTGTGATGGTTTCAGGTGAAGAGCAAAGAGACTCATTCATACCTATACATGTATCCATTCTCCCCTAAACTCCCTTCCCATCCAGGATGCCACATAACATTGAGCGGAGTTCCCTGTGCTATACAGTAGGTCCTTGTTGGTTATCTATTTTAAACATAGCAGTGTGTGCATGACCATCCCAAATGCCCTATTTCTTTCCTAGTTCCTCCGCACCAGGCAACCATAAGTTCATTCTCTAAGCCTGTGTTTCTGAAACTGACTTATATTTTACCAGATTACTTATTTAGGGAGCAAACTGTTGCTTAAAGTTGAATAGAGGCATTTATATTCTAATGTGTAGTGTGCGGGATAGCTTAACTTCTGAATTTTAGGAAACGATGGTTTTACTTCCTTATTATACTTTCCAAGACTGGATGCTTGCTGTGACTAATAGCAAACTTTCCCCAGTGGAGGCTCTGATGCTGACACGTACCTGAAGTTTGCCACAATGGTCTGCCAGTACCAGAGAAAAGACAGAAAAATACACAAGGGAAAATTATTCAAAAGAAATATATATATGTGTGTGTATATATATATATATATATATATATATACATATTCAAAGTAATGGCAATACTGATGCGAGAAAAACCATGGAAAGACGAGGATTCAAATAGATAACCAAAGAAAGGCTGTGTCTACTTTTGGGAGGAATCATGAACAAATTCAAAGGTCAGAGTTTTTGTTTACAGTTCTATTTTCAGTCTATGTGGACCCCTATGCCCCAATTCACAGTTATTAACATGATATAATTGATAGGATCTGTGTCCTTTGCTCTCAAATGTAGGAGATGATCTATGAACTTAAGATAATAGCCACAGGCATCCAGTATTTACCAAAGAGTTATTCTGTACTGGGTGCGGTGGCAAGAATTCTACTTAAAGTATCAATATTACATTGAATTCTCACTGCAGTTTCACAAAGTAGTTGTTATTATCATCTCTATTCTGGAGCTGACGAAACTCCAGAATAGAGATGTTGAATGTTTGGTATTTGGAGATGTTGAGTAGCTCTTCCTAGATTACACAGTCAGTGAACAGTGGTACTAGTATTCAAGCCCAATTCCATCTGACTCCAGAGCCTCAGGATTTAGCTGAGATGTCAGTTCAGACAAAGACATTGTTTGAGTTGATTCTGGAAATATAGGAAGCGCCCTAAATGACACATTTCCTAATTGGTCGTCCCTGATGAGACATTAACTTGTCAACACTGGGCATTATCCTTCATTAGTTCCCCACATGCCTGGGCAGTTTAAGAATCAAACTGTCCTTCATCATTTGAAGATGATACCACCACATGAGAGGCTGTGGCTGAGAAAAACCAACATCTGACAAGCAGCTCTTTCCACATCATGTATACATGCAGATTGCTTTTTGGTTTGTGGCTCAGGCTCTGTTGGCAGAGTCTCACTTCTGTATTTTGTTCTGCCAAAGTGTGGTTAGCTGAAGCTTAGTTTGAAAAACACTACGCTATCACTGATGCTGTATATTCATCAGGCATCCTCTCTTTTTTGCCCTCAGCCATTTTTACCTTTGCCACAGCATACTTTGGATCACAGGTGGCTCAGTGATAAAGAATCTGCCTGCACTGCAGGAGGTGCAGGAGAAGTGGGTTCTTTCCCTGGGTTGGGAAGATTCCCTGGAGGAGGAAATGGCAACCCACTCCAGTATTCTTGCTGGGAAAATCCCTTGGACAGAGGAAACTGTCAGGCTGCAGTCCATGGGGTTGCAGAGAGTTGGACACGATTGAGAAAATGAGTGTGCATACACAGAAGTCTTTAGGCCCACCAGGTTTTAGATGCAAGACTTGTTTAAATAGTGCCCTATGGTCCCTTTTCAAAACATGTCTGGTACACTAGATATGAGTTGTAATGATTCACTATTTCAAGGCTAGTGGGCCAAATGAACTGCCAACCTTGGTTATTGGGTCTTGCCATTCATTGTTCTCAGGGTGGAGACACTTGTTCTCAAGACAGGAGATGGTAGCCATGTGTTAGAGTTTAAAGAGAGGTTTACAGTTATGTAAAGTTTAAAAATAAAATAAAATTAAAAAAAAGTTTAAAAAAAAAATAAAGAGAGGTTTGATTACTCTCTCTGTTTTTATAAAACTTCATTGTGGTCTGGTGCTTAACTGCTCTTCCAGGGCCCACCAGGTCTGTACTTCTTATCTTGTCACCTGTGACCAGTTGTCCTTGTAGATAGGCAGCTGGCGGCTGGGATTAGGGAGTGCACTTGATGACAGCAGGTGCTGATGGCTTGGTCACCGTCACAGAAGCAGCTGCAGTAAATGCATCTCCTTTGTACAGCGTCATCCCTCTTCTTGATCTTCCTTCTCCTCTTTTGGAAAACATTAATTGAATGCATAGTGTAAGCCAGACATTAGGATAAGTCAGAGTTTGTCAACTTCCACATCTTTCATATTTTGGTCCAAATAAGCCTTTGTGGTGGTGGTGGGTCCTGTGCATTGTATGATATTAATATTAAGCAGCATCTCTGATCTTTACCTACTCGATGCCAGTAGCAGCCACCCCTAGTCAAGACAATAAAAAATATCTCCAGACATTATTAAATGTCCCTGAAGTGAAAGTTGCTCGGTCATGTCTGAATCTTTGTGATGCTGTGGACTATAGCCTGCCAGGCTCCTGTGTCCATGGGATTTTCCAGGCAAGAATAGTGAAGTGGGTAGTCATTCTTTTCTCCAGGGGATCTTCCCGACCCAGGAATTGAACCCAGATCTCCAGCACTGTGGGCAGATTCTTTATTATCTGAACCTCCAGGGAAACCTTAGAGGGGCAAAATTATGAGTTGGGAACCTCTGGTCTAAGGATATGATCTAATTTAATCATCATAACAGTTGTGAAATAGGTAGAATTACTTATTATTTCCCATGCCCTTCTTCCGGCTTAGATTAACTTTGCTTCCACTCTTCATCTAGAGAAAGTATCTTCATCTCAATAGCATAAACTCTAATGTCCTTTCTTCTATGACGTTAGGACTGGCCACTGCTCATAAAACTACCACTCACCCTGGAGAAGGAAATGGCAACCCACTCCAGTATTTCTTGTCTGGAAAATTCCATGGACAAGGGAGCCTGGTGGGATATAGTTTATGGGGTCGCAAAGAGTCGGGCATGACTGTGCACACACATGTACACCCCCTCCAACAAGGTGCTGAAGTATTTTGTAATTATAGGTGAATATAACACCTAAATATACATAACATGAATATAACAGCATGTGACCTTTTAAAAATGTGAAAAGGAAAGAAATAAGATTGTATTGAAAGAGTTAAAACATGTAATAAACACATACTCTAATAGAGATTTACAAAGTTATTGTTCTGATGTTTAAAAGATTTGACTATTTCCTGTAAAAAGATTACTGTACTTAAAGAAAAAACTTTGTCCATTAGAATAGGTCTTGGAATCATAGAAATAAAGTCAGAACCAACTGCTGATGGGTAAAATGGGTCCTGTCAGGCCAATGTAGCATCCAGTTAGTCTGCTGATTATATCTACCATGAAGATTGGGATGTCAGAATAGTAGAGCCTGATTCTGTTAACTACTTTTTTTTTTGGCTTGTCGCTTGGCATGTGGAAACTTGGTTCCTGACCAGATATCAAACCCTCACCCCCTACGTTTGAGGCGCAGAGTCTAAACCGCTAGACTACTTGGAAGTCCTGATTTTATTAAGCCTCTGACCATCCTTTAAGCTACTGTCTCCTGAGGATGGAGCGCATACTATCAGGCACAATCAAAATGGTGTAGGTAATGCATTCACATTCATAAACAACATAGACTTCTGTAGTGAGAATGTTATTCACTTAAAATTCCTACCAGATGTTCTAATACAGCAAGCAGAAAGTTTAATTTGGGGGCTAGCATGTCTTTAATGCCTGATACTCACTAATCTTCCTTCTAAGTCTAGACAGAGCAGGCCTCAGGCTCAGATCCCTTCACAAAGTAGTAATAGTTTCTAGTTAAATTTAATATTACTGCCTAGTTTCCATTTACTTTTATTTCTATAATACATTTTCTTGAATTAATCAAAGGCAAATGATGTTAGTTTTCTATTTGGGGCAGTGATTGAAAGTTTAAAAGTAACAAGAAAACAAAATGAACCTGTTTCAAGAGAACATTAAATAAATCATCATATAGGTAAGCAGAAATGATGAAGTCAGGTAGGATTAGGGTCTCTCACCCTGACCAGAAAACAGAAAGTTCTGAATCCCACCTCAGTTCTGCTTAAATTGAGGTAATAGGCCACCCGAAGTAGAATATGAAAATGCTTGGTGTTTCTGAAACACTGTTCCATCTGAAATAATCATTCCAATGACAGGAAGTGCAATTCAGCCCAGATAATTCTGATGAAGACACTTACAGAGGTGTGGGCAGTTTGAGAGAACAGACTTGGATACTGAGGTGGCCCACAGAGACTAGAACAACTGGAAATTATTATCTTCCTGGTGGAGGAGGTGGTGTTTTCAGGTCAGAGCCTGGTGAGAGTAGAGCTGGACCACAGATGATGAGATTCCCAGTGGCAGCTGTAGACTTGAGGGATGAGGCTCCTGCCAAAGAAATGGAATCAGGCAAGAAGGAAACAAGGAAAAAACATCCCAACCATCTCTTTTCCCTCTCTTGAATTTCTTGCTGGTGCTTTAATCAGTTCAGTTCAGTCAGTCAGTTGTGTCTGACTCTTTGCAACCCCATGAACTGCAGTACGCCAGGGTTCCCTATCTATCACCAACTCCCGGAGCTTGCTCAAACTCATGTCCATTGAGTCAGTGATGCCATCCAACCATCTGATCTTCTGTCATCCCCTTCTCTTCCTGTCTTCAGTTTTTCCCAGCATCAGGGGCTTTTCCAGAGAGTCAGTTCTTTGCATCAGGTGGCCAAAGTATTGAAGTTTCAGCTTCAGCATCAGTCCTTCCAATGGGTATTCAGGTCTGATTTCCTTTAGGATGGACTGGTTTGATCTCCTTGCAGTCCAAGGGACTCTCAAGAGTCTTCTCCAACACCACAGTTCAAAAGCATCAGTTCTTCAGTGCTCAGCTTTCTTTATCGTCCAACTCTCACATCCATACATGACTACTGGAAAAACCATAGCTTTGACTAGATGGACCTTTGTCAGCAAAGTAATATCTCTGATTTTTAATATGCTGCCTAGGTTGCTCATAGCTTTTCTTCCAAGGAGCAAGTGTCTTTTAATTTCATGGCTGCAGTCACCATCTGCAGTGATTTTGGAGTCCAAGAAAATAAAGTCTATCACTGTTTCTATTGTTTCCCCATCTATTTGCCATGAAGTGATGGGACTGGATGCCATGATCTTAGTTTTTTGAATGTTGAGTTTTAAGGTGCTTTAATAGCAGAATCCAAATAGAAGCCTCTGGCTAGGAGAGTAGGGGTATGTGTGCCAGGCGATAGAGGCTAGCCTCTCTGGATATAGTGCCAAGGACAGAAGGGCAGAAAACGGATCTGGAGTGAGGAAAGGGAGCAGAGAAAAACAATATAAATTTCATGTTCATGAGGTCATCTTCTGGTACAGCTTCTGGTACAGGAAGAGAATAGGCCAGTCAGCCTGACCCATAAGTTTTTTTTTTCTTCATTAAATATTAATGAATCAGCATGTTGGTTTTATAAAGCAAGATTTGGTACACTTTGTCAGAATAAATTTCACTGAGTCTGATAAACTCTGGAATACTGTTGGGAGAGTGTTCTGGACAAACAAAGATACTGGACTTGGTGAATTGTCACCAAGTGAATTAACACAGTGCCACCTTCTGTTAGCTAGATAGTGTGAGAGATCAATGGGCTTCACTTGAACAGAAAAAAATAAACTCTAGCCACCTCAGAGTTGAATGGGCTGTATTCTTTTCATTAAAAATTTCAATTATTATCTCAGTTTGAGTACTCTGTTACCCAGCAGTCACCCTGACTGTACTTCTCACCTATCAACTGCTTGCTTAAGACTAGACTATACCTCTTATTACCAACCCATCACAGTGGTTAAATCCAGAGTCCTTAGCATGTCATGTAAAGTTCTTTGAAATTTGGCTTTTGATTTCCTCTTTAGTTTTTGCATGGTGTATCTTTTTTCACCATTTTACTTTCAACTTTTCTATGCCTTTCAGTTTTCAATATGTTACTTGTAAACAGTTCAGTTCAGTCGCTCAGTCATGTCTGACTCTTTTAGACCCCATGGACTGCAGCACAGCAGGCCTCCCTGTCCATCACCAACTCCTGGACCTTACTCAAACTCACATCCATTGAGTCAGTGATGCCATCCAACCATCTCATCCTCTGCCGTCCCCTTCTCCTCCTGCCTTCAATATTTCCCAGCATCGGGGTCTTTTCCAAGGAGTCAGTTCTTTGCATCAGATGGCCACAGTATTGGAGTTTCAGCTTCAGCATCAGTCCTTCCAATGAATATTCAGGACTGATTTCCTTTAGGATGGACTGGTTGGATCTCCTTGCAGTCCAAGAGACCCTCAAGATTCTTCTCCAACACCACAATACAAAACCATCAATTCTTTGGTGGTCAGCTTTCTTTATAGTCCAACTCTCACATCCATACATGACTACTGAAAAAACTATAGCTTTGACTAGATGGACCTTTGTTGGCAAGATAATGCCTCTGCTTTTTAATATGCTGCCTAGGTTGATCATAACTTTTCTTCCAAGGAGCAAGCGTCTTTTAATTTCATGGTTGCAGTCACCATTTGCAGTGATTTTGGAGCCCCCCCAAAATAAAGTCTGTCACTGTTTGTACTGTCTCCCCATCTATTTGCTATGAAGTGATGGGACCAGAAATGGGAGTGACACTCAGCTGCTGCATGGAGCTGGAGCGGCAGGCAACGGAGAGGAAATACCCCATGTCCAAGGTCAGGAGCGGAGGCTGTGCTTTGCTGGACTGACCATAAGGAGATACCCCAAGTCCAAGGTCAGAGAAACCCCAGTAAGACAGTATGTGCTGGAGTGGCTGTGAGGAGATACCCTGCATCCAAGGGCAAAGGAGAAGCCCAAGCAAGACGGTTTAGTTGAGTTCAGTTCTGTCGCTCAGTGGTGTCCGACTCTTTGAGATCCCATGTATAGCAGCACACCAGGCCTCCCTGTTCATCACCAACTCCCGGAGTTCACCCAAACTCATGTGCATCGAGTTGGTGATGCCGTCCAGCCATCTCATCCTCTGTCATCCCCTTCTCCTGCCCCCAATCCCTCCCAGCATCAGGGTCTTTTCTAATGAGTCAACTCTTCACATGAGGTGGCCAAAGTATTGGAGTTTCAGCCTCAGCATCAGTCCTTCTAGTGAACACCCAGGACTGGTCTCCAAGACGGTAGGAGGGGCGAATTCGCGTTTAGAATCAAATCTCCCTAAGAGGGCTCAAGCAAACCTTGTGCGCACCAGGACCCAGGGACCCCACAGAGACTGAGACAGAACTGTGCTTGTGTTTGAGCGTCTCCTGTGAAGGTACGGGTTAGCAGAGAACTGCCACAGGGGCAGGGGCTCTGGGTGCAGCAGCCTTGGGTATGGCATAAGCCCTCTTGGAGGAGGTCACCATTAACCACACATAGAGCTGCCAGAACTTACACAGGACTGGAAAATAGACTCTTAGAGGGCACAAACAGAGCCTTGTGCACCAGGACCCAGGAGAAAGGAGCAGTGACCTCCCCAAGAGACTGACCCAGACTTGCCAGTGAGTGTCCAGGAGTTTCCAGTGGAGGGATGGGTTGGTGGTGGCCTGCTGCAGGGTTGGGGGCACTGAGTGTAGCGGTACATGCATGGGATCTTTGGAGGGAGGTCGCTATTATCTTCATTAGCTCCACCCCAGGTAAATAGCAGGGAGGGAACACAGCTCCACCCCTCAACAGAAATTTGGATTAAAGATTTACTGAGCACACCCTGCTCATCAGAACAAGACCCAGTTTCCCCCTCAGTCATTCTCTCCCATCAGGAAACTTTCATAAGCCTCTTATCCTTCTCCTTCAGAGGAAAGATAGACTGAAAACCACAATCACAGAAAACTAACCAATCTAATCACATGGACCATAGCCTTGTCTAACTCAATGAAACTATAGGCCATACCGTGTAAGGCCACCCAAGACAGATGGGTCATGGTGGAGAGTTTTGACAAAATGTGGTCTACTGGAGAAGGGAATGGCAAGCCACTTCAGTATTCTTGCCTTGAGAACCCCATGAACAGTATGAAGAGGCAAAAAGGTAAGATACTGAAAGATGAACTTCCCAGTCTGTAGCTGCCCAATGTGTTACTGGAGATCCAGAAAGAATGGAGAAATAAATCCAGAAAGAATGAAGAGATGGAGCCAAAGCAAAAACAACACCCAAGTGTGGAAGTGACTGGTGCTGGAAGCAGGTCTGATGCTGTGAAGAGCAATAATGCATAGGAACCTGGAATGTTAGGTCCATGAATCAAGGCAAATTGGAAGTGGTTAAACCGGAGATAGCAAGAGTGAACATTGACATTTTAGGAATCAGCAAACTAAAATGGACTGGAATGGGTGAATTTAACTCAGATGACCATTATATCTACTACTGTGGACAAGAATCTCTTAGAAGACATGGAGTAGCCATCATAGTCAACAAGAGTCCAAAATGCAGTACTTGGATGCAATAAAAAATGACAGAATGATGTCTGTTCGTTTCCAAGGCAAACCATTCAATATCATGGTAATCCAAGTCTATGCCCTGACCAGTAATGCTGAAGAAGCTGAAGTTGAAAGAGTCTATGAAGACCTACCTATGAGACCTTTTAGAACTAACATCCAAAAAAGATGTCCTTTTCATTATAGGGGACTGGGATGCAAAAGTAGGAAGTCAAGAAACACCTGGAGTAACAGGCAAATTTTGCCTTGGAATACAAAGACTAATGAATGAATGAAGCAGGGCAAAGACTAATAGAGTTTTGCCAAGAAAATGCACTGGTCATAGCAAACACCCTCTTCAACAACAAAAGAGAAGACTTTACACATGGACCTCACCAGACAGTCAACACTGAAGTCAGACTGATTATATTCTTTGCAGTCAAAGATGAAGAAGCTCTATACAGTCAGCAAAAACAAGACCGGGAGCTGACTGTGGCCCAGGTCATGAACTCCTTATTGCCAAATTCAGACTTCAATAAGAAATTAGGGAAAACCACTAGACCATTCAATGACCTAAATCGAATCCCTTACGATTATACAGTGGAAGTGAGAAATAGATTTAAGGGACTAGATCTGATAGACAGCATGCTTGATGAACTATGGATGGAGGTTCGTGACATTGTACAGGGGACAGGGATCAAGACCATCCCCAAAAAAAGAAATGCAAAAAGGCAAAATGGTTGTCTGAGGAGGCCTTACAAATAGCTGTGAATAGAATAGAAGTGAAAGGGAAAGGAGAAAAGGAAAGATATATGCCTTTGAATGCAGAGTTCCAAAGAATAGCAAGGAGAGATAAGAAAACCTTCCCCTGTGATCAATGCAAAGAAACAGAGGAAAACAATAGAATGGGAAGGACTAGAGATCTCTTCAAGAAAAGTAGAGATACCAAGGGAACATTTCAGGCAAAGATGGTCTCAATAAAGGACAGAAATTGTATGGACTTACAGAAGCAGAAGACATTAAGAAGAGGTGGCAAAAATACACATAAGAACTGTACAAAAAAGATCTTCATGACCCAGATGACCACGATGATGTGGTCACTCACCTAGAGCCAGACATCCTGGAATGTGAAGTCAAGTGGGCCTTAGGAAGCATCACTACAAACAAAACTAATGGAGGTGATGGAATTCCAGTTGAGCTATTTCAAATCCTGAAAGATGATGCTGTGAAAGTGCTGCACTCAACGTGCCAGGAAATTTGGAAAACTCAGCAGTGGCCACAGGACTGGAAAAGGTCAGTTTTCATTCCAATCCCAAAGAAAGGCAATGCCAAAGAATGCTCAAACTACTGCACAATTGCACTCATCTCACACGCTAGCCAAATAATGCTCAAAATTCTCCAAGTCAGGCTTCAACAGTACATGAATTGTGAACTTCCAGATGTTCAGGCTGGTTTTAGAAAAGGCAGAGTAGCCAGAGATCAAGTTGCCAACAACCGCTGGATCATCAAAAAGCAAGAGAGTTCCAGAGAAACATCTATTTCTTCTTTGTTGACTATGCCAAAGCCTTTGACTGTGTGGATCACAATAAACTGTGGAAAATTCTAAAAGAGATGGGAATACCAGACCCTGACCTGCCTCTTGAGAAGCTTGTATGCAGGTCAAGAACTGGACATGGAACAACAGACTGGTTCCAAATAGGGAAAGGAGTATGTCAAGGCTGTATATTGTCACCCTGCTTATTTAACTTATATGCAGAATGCATCATTAGAAACACTGGGCTGGATGAAGCACAAGCTCGAATCAAGACTGCTGGGAGAAATATCAATAACCTCAGATATGCAGATGACACCACGCTTATGGCAGAAAGCGAAGAAGAACTAAAGAACCTCTTGATGAAAGTGAAAGAGGAGAGTGAAAAAGTTGGCTTAAAGCTCAACATTCAGAAAACTAAGATCATGGCATCCGGCCCCATCATTTTATGGCAAATAGATGGGGAAACCATGGCTGACTTTATTTTTTTTTGGCTTCAAAATCACTGCGGATGGTGACTGCAGCCATAAAATTAAAAGACACTTACTCCTTAGAAGGAAAGTTATGACCAACCTCGATGGCATATTAAAAAGCAGAGACATTCTTTTGCCAATAATAGTCCATCTAATCAAGGCTATGTTTTTTCCAGTAGTCATGTATAGATGTGAGAGTTGGACTATAAAGAAAGCTGAGCACCGAAGAATTGAGGCTTTTGAACTGTGGTGTTGGAGAAGACTCTTGAGAGTCCCTTGGACAGCAAGGAGATCCAACCAGTCCATCCTAAAGGAGATTAGTCCTGAGTGTTCATTGGAAGGACTGATGTTGAAGCTGAAACTCCAATACTTTGGCCACCTGATGCAAAGAACTGAATCATTTGAAATGACCCTGATGCTGGGAAAGATTGAAGGCAAGAAGAGAAGGGGAAGACGCAGGATGAGATGGTTGGATGGCATCACCACCTCAATGGACATTAGTTTGAGTAAGGTCCGGGAGTTGGTGATGGACAGGGAGGCCTGGCATGCTGCAGTCCATGGGGTCACAAAGAATTTGACATGACTGAGGGACTAAATTGAAATGAACTGAACTGAACTGATGGGATCAGATGCCATGATCTTAGTTTTTTTAGTTTGTAGCTTGATTTAATTTTTAAAAATCCAGCCATAAAAAAAAAAATCCAGCCATTTACATATACCCAATCATATACATATTGATATTTATTTCCCTTTCTCTATATATTGAAAACTATGAGGTCACACCAGTATTCCATCCACATTCTAGTGGAATTCTATTTTTTCTCTCTTTCCATATTTGTAACTCAACAGTGAGAAATTTGCTTGCTTTACCCTAAATGTATTTACTGATCTGACCAATCCCCCAGTAGGTATCCAGATTCTTAATGTTGCTGGTGCACCTTCCGGGGGAGGCTGTTGTTACCATATTGGTGCTCTAAGAGGTCATGTGTGCCTGCTCCTCTTATGTGGATGTTCTCCTTGCCCTGATTGGGCTTTAACAGCCACAACTAGCTGTCTGCCTGCGTGAACCCTCTTATGTTCAATTCTTGTTTCCCCCTGCTGGGCTGCCCCTGGGTGTGGACCTCCTCCCCACCTTGCTTAGGTCTTGACCTCTGCCCTTGGTCACTCACCTATGTGGGCACACCCTGGCGCCTAGGTGGTAGTAGAAGTAGAATGGATATCCTTCTTGCCTCAGGGGCTCTGATCTCCCTGGCCACATTGTCTTGTGAAGGTCTTCCTCTCCCTGCTTGGGCTCTCGAACCTAATGTCTTATCCCTGGCCATTCCCTCCACACCCATGTGGACTCCTTCCTTCTCTTGCATAGGACCACCTCTCTGTTGGACAGTCCACATCAGACCACCCTCTTGCATGGATGTCCTTCTTACCCTGTTTGAGGTCACACTGCTCTCCCACACTGACCTTCTCTTTACTCTGCTTGGCCTGTGATTCCTTGTCCTGGTCAACCCCTGTCTAAGGAGGCCCTCCTGACTTCAGTCCTCCCTGCAGCAAAGCTCTGACTTCCCACTGCAGGAAGCTCTCCTATGTGGACACTACTTAATCCACTCAGGTTATGACATTATTCTGAGCCCCCGCAGCTCCCCCAGCTGGAGGGAGCTTACCTTGCTTTGCTTTTCCTAATGGCCTTAAGACTCAATTTCTAGGGATGGCGAGATAAAGAAGGAAAGAAAAGGGAAATAGGAAGAGCTGACTTGTATTTTTAAGATGATCACTCTGATCTTCTTCAGCAGACTGAAAAGGGGCAGAACAGAAGCAGGGGTACCAGCTGGGAGGCTAATTGTCTCTCTGGTGATTTCAGTTAGTATGTTAACAGGGGCACTGAGCAGTGGTCAGATTCTATACTTATTCTTAAGATAGCGCCAACAAGATTTGCTGATAGAGTGGAAAGAGTTAATGATTACTGTAAAGCTTTTGGCCTGAACAAGAAGAGGGATGGTGTTGCCATTTATTGGAATGGGAAAAATTTGGAGAGGAGTAAGTTTTGGGGTTGGAAATCAAAAGTTCAGTTTTGGATGCCTTTATCATCTGAGTGGAAATGCTGTATATGAGACAGGAGTTTTAGGAGAAATTGAGATTGTGAGTCATAGTGTGTAGATGGAATTTATAGACCTGAGATCATCTACAAGAGTGTATAGAGAACAGAAGAGGTCTTGATACTCTAACATTTAAAGTTTTTGAAGATGAGAAAAAATCAGCAAAAGGGACTGAGTAAGAGAAGTTGTCCAAGTAGAAAAAGATCCAAGAGGGAGTGATGTCTCAAGCCAAGAGAAAGAAGTGTTTCAAAAGAATAAAATAATACTGCTGATCGAGCAGAGAGGAAAACTGGTGATACAGAGGCAAGGAGGAGCAACTGCAGAAGCCATGACCTTGATTAAGTGAGAGCAGATGAGAACCATGGAAACGTGGGTGAGCTGTTCCTTGCTAGGAAGTTGGGCTTCCCTGGTGGCTCAGCTGGTAAAGAATCCACCTGCAATGCTGGAGACCTGGGTTTGGTCCCTGGTTGGGAAGATCCACTGGAAAAGGGAACAGCTACCCACGCCAGCATTCTGGCCTGGAGAAGTCCATGGACTGTATAGTCTATGGGGTCGAAAAGAATTGGACATGACTGAGCAACTTTCACTTCCACTTCTTCCACAGAAGAGAGCCATGAAAATATGGGCGAGGTGGTGCTCGCTAGGAGCATGGACAATTCACCATATCTAACTGCCAGTGAGGCAGGGTATACAGTGTGTTAGGTGTGCTGGGGGAACATGTGGAAGTTATTCTGATGGTTTTGCCTGGGGT
The DNA here is from genome assembly GCF_019923935.1 of Bubalus bubalis. Lineage (NCBI taxonomy): Eukaryota > Metazoa > Chordata > Mammalia > Artiodactyla > Bovidae > Bubalus > Bubalus bubalis. The sequence continues at coordinate 30,940,071 of NC_059175.1, read as the reverse complement.
AGGAGGCAGAGGAGGCATGTGAAATAGATTTCTGGGCAAGTAGGACAGTGAATGCTGTGAAAGTGCTGCACTCAATATGCCAGCAAATTTGGAAAACTCAGCAGTGGCCACAGGACTGGAAAAGGTCAGTTTTCATTCCAATCCCAAAGAAAGGCAATGCCAAAGAATGCTCAAACTACTGCACAATTGCACTCATCTCACACGCTAGTCAAGTAATGCTCAAAATTCTCCAAGCCAGGCTTCAGCAATACGTGAACCGTGAACTTTCTGATGTTCAAGCTGGTTTTAGAAAAGGCAGAGGAACCAGAGATCAAATTGCCAACATCTGCTGGATCATGGAAAAAGCAAGAGAGTTCCAGAAAAAACATCTATTTCTGCTTTATTGACTATGCCAAAGCCTTTGACTGTGTGGATCACAATAAACTGTGGAAAATTCTGAAAGAGATGGGAATATCAGACCACCTGACCTGCCTCTTGAGAAATCTGTATGCAGGTCAGGAAGAAACAGTTAGAACTGGACATGGAACAGACTGGTTCCAAATAGGAAAAGGAGTACGTCAAGGCTGTATATTGTCACCCTGCTTATTTAACTTCTATGCAGAGTACATCATGACAAATGCTGGACTGGAAGAAACACAACCTGGAATCAAGATTGCCAGGAGAAATATCAATAACCTCAGATATGCAGATGACACCACCCTTATGGCAGAAAATGAGGAGGAACTAAAAAGCTTCTTGATGAAGGTGAAAGTGGAGACTGAAAAAGTTGGCTTAAAGCTCAACATTCAGAAAACGAAGATCATGGCATCCGGTCCCATCACTTCATGGGAAATAGATGGGGAAACAGTGGGAACAGTGTCAGACTTTGTTTTTTGGGGCTCCAAAATCACTGCAGATGGTGACTGCAGCCATGAAATTAAAAGACTCTTACTCCTTGGAAGGAAAGTTACGTCCAACCTAGATAGCATATTCAAAAGCAGAGACATTACTTTGCCAACAAAGGTCCGTCTAGTCAAGGCTATGGTTTTTCCAGTGGTCATGTATGGATGTGACAGTTGGACTGTGAAGAAGGCTGAGCGCCGAAGAATTGATGCTTTTGAACTGAGGTGTTGGAGAAGACTCTTGAGAGTCCCTTGGACTGCAAGGAGATCCAACCAGTCCATCCTAAACGTGATTAGTCCTGAGTGTTCATTGGAAGGAATGATGCTAAAGCTGAAGCTCCACTACTTTGGCCACCTCATGAGAAGTGTTGACTCATTGGAAAAGACTCTGATGCTGGGAGGGATTGGGGGCAGGAGGAGAAGGGGATGACAGAGGATGAGATGGCTGGATGGCATCACTGACTTGATGGATGTGAGTCTGAGTGAACTCCGGGAGTTGGGAGACTCCCGGAGACGGGAGAAAACCCACATCTTCTGCATCTTCTAATAGTTGGAAATAAGTGTTGAGTGACATCCATTGTGTGGTGGTTTGCTTTTCTCTAGTCACACTGCAGGAGATCTGGGTTCGATCCCTGGGTCAGGAAGATCCCCTGGAGAAGAGAATGGCAACCCACTCCAATATTCTTGGTGGAGAATTCCATGGACAGAGGAGCCTGGCGGACTACAGTCCATGGGGTAGCAAAGAGTCAGACATGACTGAGTCACTAACAGCCACACTGAGTTTCTCAGGCTATGTGCAGAGTTGGCAGAGAATTGGATTTTAGTACAACTAGGAATTTATGATCAGGGCAAGGAAGTTTACTTTGAAGTACCTGAAAATACTAGACTACTTTAGTATTTTTTTTTTTTTTTTTTTTGCTCATGTAAAGTTCTCAGGGGTTTTGTGTTAAATTAATAAATGAAAGTGTTTTTAAAAATTACTATGTTAGTCTGTTGGTTAATGGGCTACACTAAATTCTTGAGCTGGTTAAACAAAACAAGCAAAATCTAACAACTTTACTGAAGATTTTACAGTTTTGTTTGATATCAGTGGGATTATTCACTCATCAAGGATTGATTGTATATGTGTCAGGGTCTAGTTTAAAGCACTGGGACACACAGATGAATGACACAATCTTTATTGACTTGGAGCTTATATTTTTATTATTTGATAAATAATATTAAGACATTATACTGTAATTACAAGACAGAATCTTAAATAATCAAAGATGATAGGAACAAAAGGAAGGGTTCTAGAATCTGATATACTGAGCTCTTATTCTGATTCTTCCATGGACTTGCTGTATAAATTTCAGAACCTAACTTTTCTAAGCTCAAGTTTCTTTGTTTTACAATGGAGATAGTAATAGTACCTTCTTCGTTGGATTGTTACTGGGATTATGCTATTTAATACATTTCAGACACATGAGTGGTCAATAGATATTAGCTATTATTATTATTAACACAAACAAATACGAAGTGTTTTGCAAATGCCAAAGAATGAGCAGCTGACTGAAGCATGTTTGTTTGCACTAATACTTTGTTCTATAAATGGTGTTTGCAAAGCAATAGGTAAGAGTTCAGCTCAGTTCAGTCACTCAGTCGTGTCCGACTCTTTGCGACTCCATGAACTGCAGCACGCCAGGCCTCCCTGTCCATCACCAACTCCCGGAGTTCACTCAGACTCACATCCATCGAGTCAGTGATGCCATCCAGCCATCTCACCCTCTGTCGTCCCGTTCTCCTCTTGCCCCCAATCCCTCTCAGAATCAGAGTCTTTTCCAATGAGTCAACTCTTCGCATGAGGTGGCCAAAGTGCTGGAGTTTCAGCTTTAGCATCATTCCTTCCAAAGAAATCCCAGGGCTGATCTCCTTCAGAATGGACTGGTTGGATCTCCTTGCAGTCCAAGGGACTCTCAAGAGTCTTCTCCAACACCACAGTTCAAAAGCATCAATTCTTCGGTGCTCAGCCTTCTTCACAGTCCAACTCTCACATCCATACATGACCACAGGAAAAACCATAGCCTTGACTATTTATGAAGTTAGGCTATAAGAAATGGATAATCAAGTACAGTCAATTCTCCATGTCTCCAAAAATATTTTGGAAAATATTTTTTCTAAAAATATTTGGAAAAAAACTCCAGAAAGTTCCAAAAAGCAAAACTTGAATTTGCCTCATGCTGGAAACTATTTACATAGTATTTACATTATATTAGGTACTATAAGTAATCTATGCATGCTTTAAAGTATATGGGAGGATGTACAAAGGTTATATGTCAATATACCATTTTATATAAGGCACTTGAGCATCCTTGGATTTTTGGCATCCACGAGGGTCCTGACCCAATACCTCTTTGACCCTGAAGAAAGACTGTATTGACAGGACAATGAAAAAGGTAAAAGCATTAGAGGCGAGATAATGGATAAGCACACAAAGTGGGCATAGCCATGGGAACTGCACATCAGACTGGGCAGGAATCAATAAGAAGCAATTAAAGTGATGTGGTAAATGGACTGATGGAAATTTCATGCATGGTAGTAAGAAACAGTGTACTGAAATTTCCTGACCAGCAATTTTCTTCACCCAAGGTATTTTCAGTAATGTAATTTTGGCTTCTGTATGTAGAGTTAGATATCTGTTCCTACCACATCAGAGGAGACTTGTATTCAACACTGATAAGTTATCCATAAAGTGTCCATGTTTTGTTATGCATTGGAAATAGTCTTTAAAATGGTTTGTTGAATTTCTTTTTTCTGGTTTTGCAGCAAAATCGTTTTAGAATCTCCCATCTTAAATGGCTAGAAAATTTCATCAATTTAGCTTATGTAACTGTTATAACTACTATTATTTAGTTCTCATTATGGGCCTCCCTGGTGGTTTAGCTGGTAAAGAACCCACCTAGCAATGTAAGAGTTGCAAGAGACACAATTTCAGTCCCTGGGTTGGGAAGATCCCCTGGAGAAGGAAATGGCAACCCACTCTAGTGTTCTTGCCTGGAAAATTCCATGGACAAAGGAGACTGGTGAGCTACAGTCCATGGGGTCGCAAAGAGTCAGACATAAATGAGGACATGCATGTGCATACACACATGTGTTCTACTAAGCACTTGTGTGTGTGTGTGTGTGTGTGTGTGTGTGTGTGTAAGATCTTTAAGCCTTATGCCTTGTTAAACAGGTATTTTCATATCCACTTGACAAACCAAAGGAGGCTTAGAGATGTTGAACAGCCTGCGCATGAAATAACACTTGGGTAAGTAATAGGAAAGTAGGATTTGAACATAGCCTTGAGTGACTTTAAAACCTTTGTACTTCCTGTGACTCAGAAGTAATTTTTTTAGAAGTTTAACTTTATCATTTAAAATGGCATAACTGGGGTCCTTTCTGGGGGTCCAGTAGTTAAGACCCCGTGCTTCCACTGCAGGGGGCACAGGTTCCATCCCTGGTCAGGGAATCAAGATCCTACAGGCTGAGAGATGTGGTAATAAACAAACAAACATATAAATAAATGAACAAAAGTCTACTGGCTTTAAGTAATACAGTGGCATAACTGTTCTTCCAGCTGATCTCTGTGTCACAATTTCCTTTTTTTCAATAGCAACAAATATTTCCTAAAGGAATAAGATGCTGTTTGGGATGATTTTATAGTGTTGTTGTTTGCATGTCTAGCCCACTAGCCCTCAAGCTTCAGAGGGTTGTAAAGTTGTCACATACCCTGTGTATTTCATTTCTAATGAGCTCCTTCTGTGTTGTGGTCCATAGAGAAACAAGTGGTGCCAGAAAGGGGCACATTAATGAATTTTGGGAATGTGTGATTTTTCACTGAGCTTTGATATCTAAATATTGTCACTGTTGTACAGAGTCCACATCAGGGGTCCTGATAAAGACACTTCTCATCCAGCATAAGTAAGTCCAGTAATACCCTAAATCAAGCTGACCCTCCATCAAATGTTTTTATGATGTGGAACCAGCTGACACACATTGTCTATTATTTTTTTGGGCTATGTTCAATCCCGTATTTCCTTGTCCTGGGGTCATGTAGAATTGGGATATGCAGTGAGTAAGGAGGGTGGAAGATAAACAAAATATGGTGTGCATATTGTCAAGTACATGAGGTCTATGCTCCCTAGCTGGATCAGGGAAGATCAGTTAGGTTCTGGGTAGAGCTGTCAATGGTTGACAGGGTCATACCTGCACTTTCCAAAAGCTTTAAAAATCTCTCTATTATGGAATTTTTCAAAATCCTTAAAAACAAAGATAATTAGTATATTGAACTCCGATAGATCTATCACCTAGGTTCATCAATTGTCAGCAATTTACCAGTTTCATCTTTGTCCCTATGCCATGGCTTGCTTGCTTTTTTTTTTTTAATCATCAACAGGAAGTAGATCCCAGACTTTATATTATTTTATCTATAAACACTTCAGTGAAAGTGAAGTCGCTCAGTCGTGTCCGACTCTTAGCGACCCCATGGACTACAGCCCACCAGGCCCTCCGTCCATGGGATTTTCCAGGCAAGAGTACTGGAGTGGGGTGCCATTGCCTTCTCCGTTAACAGCGGCTAGGCATATTATATTTACCTGGAGCTGGTATACTTGGTGACAGCCTTAGTGCTCTCGGACACGGCGTGCTTGGCCAGCTCCCCAGGTAGCAGCAGGCTCAGGGTGGGATCTCCCTGGATGTGATAGTCGAGCGCTTGTTGTAATGCGCCAGGCGCGATGCCTTGCCAGCGATGCTCTCGAAAAAAATGTCGTTGATGAAGGAGTTCATGATTCCCATGGCCTTGGACGAGATGCCGGTGTGCGGATGGACTTGCTTCAGCACCTTGTACACGTACACGGAGCAGCTCTCCTTGCGGCTGCGCTTGCGCTTCTTGCCGTCCTTCTTCTGGGCCTTGGTCACAGCTTTCTTAGAGCCCTTTTTAGGGGCAGGAGCAGATTTAGCTGGTTCAGTCATGTCTATAATGATAACACCCAACAACACAGAAAGATCTTGTAATACTTCAGTAGATATTGTTAAAAGATAAGGGCTTAAAGATATAATTACAATACTGTCGTTATACCTAATAAAAAATAATGCAAATTTGGAAAACTCAGCAGTGGCCACAGGACTGGAAAAGGTCAGTTTTCATTCCAATCCCAAAGAAAGGCAATGCCAAAGAATGCTCAAACTACCGCACAATTGCACTCATCTCACACGCTAGTAAAGTAATGCTCAAAATTCTCCAAGCCAGGCTTCAGCACTATGTGAACCATGAACTTCCTGATGTTCAAGCTGGTTTTAGAAAAGGCAGAGGAACCAGAGATCAAATTGCCAACATCCGCTAGATCATGGAAAAAGCAAGAGAGTTCCAGAAAAACATCTATTTCTGCTTTATTGACTATGCCAAAGCCTTTGACTGTGTGGATCATAATAAACTGTGGAAAATTCTTCAAGAGATGGGAATACCAGACCACCTGATTTGCCTCTTGAGAAATCTGTATGCAGGTCAGGAAGCAACAGTTAGAACTGGACATGGAACACCAGACTGGTTCCAAATAGGAAAAGGAGTATGTCAAGGCTGAATATTGTCACCCTGTTTATTTAACTTCTATGCAGAGTACATCATGAGAAACGCTGGACTGGAAGAAACACAAGCTGGAATCAAGATTGCCAGGAGAAATATCAATAACCTCAGATATGCAGATGACACCACCCTTATGGCAGAAAATGAAGAGGAACTCAAAAGCCTCTTGATGAAAGTGAAAGTGGAGAGTGAGAAAGTTGGCTTAAAGCTCAACATTCAGAAAACGAAGATCATGGCATCCGGTCCCATCACTTCATGGGAAATAGATGGGGAAACAGTGGAAACAGTGTCAGACTTTATTTTTCTGGGCTCCAAAATCACTGCAGATGGTGACTGCAGCCATGAAATTAAAAGACGCTTACTCCTTGGAAGGAAAGTTATGACCAACCTAGATAGCATATTCAAAAGCAGAGACATTACTTTGCCAACAAAGGTCCGTCTAGTCAAGGCTATGGTTTTTCCAGTGGTCATGTATGGATGTGACAGTTGGACTGTGAAGAAGGCTGAGCGCCGAAGAATTGATGCTTTTGAACTGAGGTGTTGGAGAAGACTCTTGAGAGTCCCTTGGACTGCAAGGAGATCCAACCAGTCCATTCTGAAGGAGATCAGCCCTGGGATTTCTTTGGAAGGAATGATGCTAAAGCTGAAACTCCAGTACTTTGGCCACCTCATGCGAAGAGTTGACTCATTGGAAAAGACTCTGATGCTGGGAGGGATTGGGGGCAGGAGGAGAAGGGGACGACAGAGGATGAGATGGCTGGATGGCATCACTGACTCGATGGAGGTGCGTCTGAGTGAACTCCGGGAGTTGGTGATGGACAGGGAGGCCTGGCGTGCTGCAGTTCATGGAGTCGCAAAGAGTCGGACATGACTGAGTGACTGATCTGATCTGATCTGAAGGCCATTTAAAAATTTCCCAATTTTTTTCGGAAGTGCCTTTTCCAGTTGGCTTATGAAGCAAGATTTAAATAAAGCCTACATTTGTATTTAGTTGAAATAGTTCTTAAAAATTCTTCTGTCTGTAATAGGTTCTCTGTCCCTCCATCCCCTTTTTCCTTAATGTCATTAATTTGTTAAAGAAATCATCATTGGTGCTGTGGAATGTCTCTCACTCTGGACTTGACTGATTGCATGTTTGTGGTATCAGTTTGTTCCTTTATCTCACATACTGCCTGTAAATTGGTTGTTACATTTAGAGGCAATTATGTTCCATTAAATTTTTTTTTGAGAGTACTTCAAAGGAGATGCTGTGCCTTATATCAGGAGGCGTATAAAGTAAGTTGTCTTATACTTAATGGTGTTAAACCTGGTTAGTAGGTCCAGGTATTTTCAGCCGGATTCCTATTTAAAAGGTTTTCAACAACCTCACAGTTTTAGCAGCAATTAACAATGATTTCACAGCTCTGTTATTCCTTCCACATTAGGGTTGAAATTCTTTCCCTCATCAATAATTTGGTTGCCTTCAAGAAGAGTTTGTGCAGAACAGACAGGGAAATAATTATTTCCCTTTATTATCAGTTTATTATTTCAGAATAACAAATTGATATCCTAGGTCAATGGTGACCAAGGAGGTGGTTGTTGTAGGTTTATTTTTTCCAGTATTGATAAATTAATAGATTTTTTTATAAATTTGATGTTTTACTTTCTTTGATGCTAAAGTTTTCTGGGCTCTGTAACAGCCCTCTTTAGCCAGTGGGCTCATTCAAGTCAGTTTCTATATCCTCATGGCATGGCTTTGGTGGTCTCTGACAGCTTTGTTGATTTCTGGCATAACAAGTTCTCAGGCTCATTTTACATTGAGTTGGCCAAAAAATTTGTTTGGATTTTTCCATAAGATGGTATGAAAAACCCGAGTGAATTTTTGGGCCAACCCAATATATCACCTGCCCAGCTAGAAAGTGGTGTTTAGAGATATGGTCGTTAGGTGTGCTTGTTCCTACTGAGCTGTCATCATGCCCAGACTCTTTCCATAGTCAGACTACCTATTAAATATGTATTTTTTTTAGAAAGAGAAAAGTAAATCATGAGTTCATTATTTTGATTTATACCACTTTCCTTTTACATTTTGAATCTTGATTTCTAATGACATTATTTATTTTCTTTATCCAAATAGATACAATATTGGAGTTACACGCAATTTCAAAATAACAGTGATATTATCACTACTAACAATAAGACATTTAAATGTAACTTAAGATTTTCTTGGGGTTCTTTGTGACTTAGAATATAATTCATTATTGACATACATATTCTATGCTTTAAAATATTTGAAATAACTCTTCTCTATGTGATTATGCCATCAACTTTATGTTGTTACACTTATTTATTTTTTAAATTTGAGGATTGCTTAAATTTTTTTATAGGTTGTGCAAAATATGTACAAATCAAAACTGTAAAACAAGGAATGTTTAGCTGTCTGGCTTACATGCCTATTCTCTTGCCCCATTTCCTCCCTTCACCTATAGGGAAACAAATTTTTAGTCTAGTTTGTTCTTCATAGTTTCTTTTCAAAAATTTAATAAATACAAATGCACCCTTGTATCCCCTTCTTTTATAATGATTAAAGATGATTAATAATGGGTAAAAAGTGGCATACTCTAAACACTTTTCTGTACCTTGTATTTTCCATTTAAAGCATTTTGGGATTCCCCCTGTGTCTTTGCAAAGAGGTGATGTTGATGAACTTTTAGATTTTATCCAATCTTATGAGTGGTAAATGGTGTATTGTAGTTTTGATTTATATTTCTCTTATGGGTGAGGTTGAGCAGATATTCATATGTTTAAGGGTCATTTGCATTCATTTCATTTTCTATAAAGCATTGTTTCTCAACTGGAGGTGACTTTGCCCCCCAGGGGACATTTGGACTATCTGGAGACATTTGTGGTTGTCACAATGGAGGGTTGTGCTGCTGGCATCTCATGGATAGATGCCAGAGGCGCCGCTAAACATCTCATGATCTATGAGGCAGCACTCTCACAGTGAAATGTTACCTGACTGAAGATGTTTAATAGTGCCGCATTTGAAAACCCTCCTAGAAGCATATCTACTGATCATCTCTCATGCAGAGTTATATGTCTTATTTTTTTTCATCGCTAGAACTTCTTTGTAGGATTTGTTATCACTGTTCAGAAAGGTTGATACTCCCACCCACATAATCCAGCATCACCATGAGACTTGCTTTGGCCAATAAAACAAGAACTGAAGTACTTTCTCTGCAGATGCTTAAAGAACCAGCCCATGGTCAGCATGCCCCTTTTCCTCTGTTTCTGCTGCTGTGGAAGCGTGTTGGAGATGAAGCCTCCATTAGTTAGGGTCCCTGAAGCAATATGGCTATAGAGCTCCCTGCTGACTAATAAGGGACACGCAGTGTAAGCAGGAAATAATGCTGTTTTATGCCATTGAAATGTTTCAGGTTGTTCACTACTATAGCAAAATTGAGCCTAATTTGATGGCTGTAATCTTTTTCTATAAAAGGTGCTAATCTCTTGTTGGAGATACAAATTTCAAATAATCTTCCCAGTTTGTCATTTGTGTTTTCACCTTGCTTATGAACTTTTTTGTCTTATGAAATTATTATTATTAAATTTGTAAAATGTAGTCAAATATATCAGCATTTGCCCTTACTGCTTCTGAGTTTTTTTGAGTCCTGGTTGGGAAAGATTTTCTTACTCATAGGTCGTTCAGAAATCTGGTGATGCTTATGTCTAGTAATTTTGTGGGGTTTTTTTTGCATTTAGATCACTAATTCACTTGGTATGAAAGCTGAATATGTTCTTTTTCTCCTCCCTTCCCACCATATGACTCTCTGCTGCTGCTACTGTGGCTAAGTCGCTTCAGTCGTGTCTGACTCTGTGCGACCCCGTAGACGGCAGCCCACCAGGCTCCCCTGTCCCTGGGATTCTCCAGGCAAGAACACTGGAGTGGGTTGCCATTTCCTTCTCCAATGCATGAAAGTGAAAAGTGAAAGTGAAATCACTCAGTTGTGTCCGACTCTTCGCGACCCCATGGACTGCAGCCTACTAGGCTCCTCCATCCACGGGATTTTCCAGGCAAGAGTACTGGAGTGGGGTGCCATTGCCTTCTCCATATGACTCTCTAGTTGTCTCCAAACCTGTTATTAAGAACTCATTTCCCCCAATTGTTTGTGTTGCTGTGTTTATCACATACTAAGTTTCTACATGTACTTTGGTTTATTTCTAGATTTTCTGTTTCATTGGTTAGTCTATTAATGAGTTAATATCATACAATTTTAATTATAGGGGCTTTAAAATATATTAAATGTCTGTAAGACCACTCCTTCACATTTCTCTCTTTAAGACTTTTGCTTACTCTTATTGCTTATCTCTTTTTCCAGACTTTATAACCAACATGTCTAGTTTTTGAAATAAATTCCGAGAGCTATTTTTATTTAGATTTTGTTAATTTATAAATGGGACTTCCCTGGTGGCTCAGATGGTGAAGAATCTGCCTGCAATGCAGGAGACCCAGGTTCTATCCCTGAGTCGGGAAGATCCCCTGGAGAAGGAAATGGCTACCCACTCCAGTATTCTTGCCTGGAGAATTCCATGGACAGAGGAGCCTGGCAGGCTAAAGTCCATGGGGTCACAAAGAGTCAGACAAGACTGAGTGACTAACACACACTTTAAATGTAAGGAGAGATAATATTTATATGATATAGAGTTCTCTTCAAGAACATGATATATCTTTCCATTTGTTCTGCTTTTGTTTCAAAGAATTTTATAATTTTTCTCCAATAGATTTTGGATATTTCTTCTAATAAGTATGCTTTGGATTATTGCTATTTTGATAAGACAGGAACTACTTCCTATGATTTTGTATATCAGTGGAAAATCTGAGTCCTTACTCCTTACTAAATTAGCTACAACACTTTAAACCATCCACCAATTAATCTGTAACCAAATTTTCTTTTTTGGAATAAATGGAGCAGGTCTTATTTCAGATCTCAGATTGTGGGATGAGAGGAACTATAAAATGCAAGTTAGTGGTAAGGTATTCTTTAACTCATCATTGTTAGCTTATCTATTTTATAATCAGTTTCTCCTTAACATTTTCCTCTCTCAAAGCACATAATCTCATTTTCAATTCCTGCCTCATCTTATATTGCATGAGACAAATTCCTCACAGTATAGAACACTCTTAAAATTTGCTATAAAGTAATATTGGATATAGTAGGAGTACTGAGCTCATATATTCTTAATTACATACAATCAAATGTATATACAACACAAACCTAGCCTAATTTTGTTTGTACAAATTGGGATAAATGAAATCCTATAGGAATTAACCACAGACTACAAGACTTATAAATGGATGTTCCTGTGAAAGAGAACCACTTTCTGGAACAGGTTTTTAAATTATCAATGCAAGCACAATTATTGTTGGCAAGTAGTTGTAGTGTAACCTAAATCCAGGACATTAAGCATATTTGACTTGTTTTTTCTTCAAGTAAAAAGGTTCCTTCTCAAGCTAGGTTTTGCTAAAGTGGTAGATATGCTTTAAAACAGAAATAGTAGTTCCATTTTGTTGCTCTTCTATGACAGTTTACAAATAACATTTTTTAATTAAAAAGAAAGGTTGTGATAAGATTTTGCTCTCCCCACACTGTCAGAGGGAAGTGGCATAAGGGCAGCATACTTTGTGGTTGTAAGTGTGGACCTTGGAGTCACTCTGAAAGGGTCAAATCCTGGGCCAGCTGGTCTCTGGCTATATGACATGGACAAATCAATTAACAAATTAATCATTGAGTAGCTCTGATCTAACAGTGTTGACATGAAGATGAAATCAGAAAATATTTTAAACCCTTAGAGCAATGTCTGACAGATAGTAAGCTATATAACTCTTTGATAAATTAAAAACAAAAAGAATGTACTCCACTCTACTGTCTTTTCAGCATCTTGTTTCAGCTGAATAACTGAATTTGCGTCTCCCCAAAGGAAAAGTCATGTCCGACACTTTGCAACCCCAGGGGCTACACAGTCCATGGAATTCTCCAGGCCAGAATACTGGAGTGGGTAGCTGTTTCCTTCTCCAGGGGATTTTTCCCAACCCAGGGATTGAACCCAAGTCCCCTGCATTGCAGGTGGATTCTTTATCAGCTGAGCCACCAGGAAAGCCCAAAACTAACATTTGTATGGTACTTAAGTGAGTGTTAGTCGCTTAGTTATGTCTGACTCTTTGCGACCCCTGGGACTGCAGCCCACCAGGCTCCTCTGTCCATAGAATTCTCTAGGCAAGAATTCTGCAGTGAGTTGCCTCCAGGGGATCTTCCCAACCCAAGGATCAAACTCAGGTCTCCTGTACTGCAGGCAGATTCTTTACCACTCAGACACCAGGGAACTTTTGTTTCAGATGAAGTCAAAATCAACATCAAAGATGCCTTCAAGTAGGGCTAGGGACAAAATGAGAAAGCCTAAGCCAGGAAAAGCATGACTCTGCTCCACTTGCCATGGTAATAATGGTGGAGGAATTCACAGACTGATTGTTTTCATATGAATTCTGTGTCTCTCCACCATCTGGTAAATCTACCTCCTTCTATCCATTGAGAAATTTTTCTTAGTCTGTCCAGTTTAAGAAATAGAATCCCACAAAGCTTGTGGTGGAGGCAATCAGCTAAATTTGCTGCCTCAGAAGGAAAGCCCTGGGAGCAGAAACAATAGTAACATCATGACAAGTCAGCAGATAGACTGTTCCATTAAAAATAGTTAGAACTAAACCCTGTCTACTCATATTCTGCCTAATAGAATCCTCAACCTCTTCCCCGTTCACAGGATGCTTGTCCCATACTAGTTAAGGTGCTCTTTTTACTGAAATTCAAATCCATATACAATGATTTGAATTATGAATATTTGAAATAGATAATGAGAATGCCCATCTTTTGAATTATATTGGACTCAAAGGAAAATAAGGAATAATACAGCACAGCATTTCCCATTATTCCTTAACGTATAACTCCCCAAAGTGAAACAGAACACCCCTCATGTGCAGGGATATTTTTCTCTCCAGCATTGTCATTTGTTTCCACAAAGAACTCTGCAATTCATTCATGCTTAGGGAGACCACAAAGAATGAAATTAAATGGAAACTCAGGCAACTGTGTGCACTAGTACAAATGACATAATGAATCCTTCAGGCCATTACATAATTGCCTACTTTCATAGAAAATTTTAACTGTCTAGTCTTGTGGAGAAGATTTAATAACATAAAGTACTAATGCAAGATGAAGCATATGCTGGAGCCAATTCAGGTAAAATTCCTCCAAGTAGGACTCTCCTAAAAGACTCAAGTCTACATGTGTTGTATCTATCTCTTTCTGTTACCTTTTTAGTTCTTTTCATTCACTGATATGTTCATTCATTTATGTAACAGAAATAACTTAGCACCTACTACATGCTATGCAGTGTTTTAAAGTTTGGGGATACTGTGGAGGACAAGGCACGGAACATGCATTCTAATGGAGGAAAAAGAAATAATTATAGAATTACGCCATGTAATGTCAGGAAGTGATCAGAGTCAAAGACAAACATAGCAAAGTAAGTGGCTATTTCAAATAAGACAATTAGGGAAGACTTCTATGAGAAGAGGATATTTAAGCAGAGGATGAATAAAATGAAGGATTTCTGGGGAAGAGATTTCAGGCATATTGAACAGCAGGTGCAAAGATGGGTAGTTGGAAAGTTCTTGGTGCAGTTAAGGAACAATGAAAAAGGAAATTTGGTTAGTGGGGTGAGTGTGGAGAGGGTGTCAAGTGATGAAGTGGGGAGGATGGCCAAGGACCAGACCACATAGGACTTGGTTGGCTGTGGATTCTGGTCTTTGTGTGAATGGAAGATGTTGGAAGGTCCTGAGCAAGGAGATGATTTATTATTTTCACAGTTCATCCACTGCTGTGTGAAGACTGGAATGTATAAGCCCAAGAGTGGAAACAGAGAGACCAGCTGGGAACTTCCGCACAGTTTATGTGGTGATATGGGGTTGACGGGGACAAAGAATAGAGAGTGTGTATACGTAATACCTCTTTGGCGTTCTATTCGGAGTAAGACTTGTGTACTCTTAGCTATACAGACTAAACTTTTACATATATCTCCATTGTGCTTTACTTCTAATTGTGTAGAACTGTTCTGAGTGGGAAAAGACAGAAAATGAATCCCATCAACAGAGAAATGGCTGATTAAATTTAACAAATACTTACTATGACCTTTAAAACAACCATTAAAAGGAATGAGCTAAATTAATCTTGGAGAGATTTCCACCATATATTTTTAAGTGAGAAAAAATATATATGTATGTACATATGTAGCCTCATTCTTGACAATCAAAGAAAATTCCCAACACATATTTTAGTATATAATATCAAATTAGGTATATACACATATATATGTAATATATGTATATATTTGTGAGCATATGAGCATGCAGAAGAGTATGAAATATAGGTACAAGTTGTTAACAAATTGTTAACATCATTTACTTGGCTGAGGGCAGATAGACTTTAAGTACTTAAGAGGCATCTATGAACTTTGATGGGGGAAACCCTGAAGTAATTAAAGGTCATTACCAGTTCCTCAGGGAAGAGGAATTGGAGTTGGATAGAAAAACCTAATATATATTTTTACATGTAGTTTTATACAGTTATGTATAATAAAGTGCATAAAGTTCTCACTTAAAGATATTTTGGATATAAATTAAGACAAGATTTACTCACAGTCCTTTGCAGTTTTAAGACGTGTGATGTAAACGTTCTTTTGAGCATGTTATAGAATGACATGATTCAGACAATGACTCCAAAATTATGTGTGTGTGTGTGTGTGTTCATGAACTACATGTACATGAACAAGTAGAAAAAAAAGATGTATAGTTTGCTAAAGACAGACTTACAGACTTCATCCGTTTGGTTTGGGAACTGCTTGGGAGAGAGGTATGACCATACTAGGGTGAGATTTCTTAAGCTAACATCACGTATCTTATCTTTGGAGAAATTTTTTCCTCTCTATTTTTGAACTTCAGCCAACACTTTTTCAATGAAACCTGTGTTTAAGCAAGAACATTTGGTTTCTGTAGTAATATTTGGGAAGTAAAGCAATTCCTGTATCGAACCTTCGTCACAGTGACGAAGACTACACGTAAGAGAAATTCTGGGAAGAGGAGTGATTTCTTCACCTCTTGAACTCTGGTATGTGACCATCATTGAGAGACCTTTCATTCTGGCTAGAATGGCTTGGTTTCTATAGTTCCCCAAGTTGTAAATTTATCAGGTTAGCTCACTAGCCACCAAATGGTCCTTTTAACAAGTTCTGCTGATCATTGAGCTGTATTTCTTCGTCTGCTTTGACTGTCAAAGTGATTATATGTGAGTAGGAGCTCATGGGGGATTGAGGAAAAGGAAGTTTTTTACCTTTTGGAAAGATTGTTCATTCAGTTTTTAAGAAATTGCCAGAAAGCCTCACTGTTTACAAATTTTTCCATTGTGTTCTGTTTAGTTGCCAAGAAAAATCTTGCACCATACCAACTTGTTTTAGTAAAACAAATGGCTCTTTTCACAATACAGCTCAGTGTATTTGTATATTTACATGAGTTTTCCAGCACTGCTTTGGGATGAAAGATTCATCTACATTCGCACATGTTTTGTTTTCCCTTGTGTGTAAGCTTTGACCTCCCAAACTAGCTCCCAGAGAACCCACAGGCCATGGATTAGTTGTAGGCATTTTACTAAGCTCTCAGTTGGATAGAGTTTTTGCTGAGTTTCTTGAAGCAGAGTGTTTTCAGGCAGCTTGATCTAGTTTGAATATCTGGGTGGATTATGAATGAAGGAGTGACTGTGGACTATGCCCATGGGTCCTACCTTGCCAGGAAGACCCTGAAGGTTACTGACACCAGTTGGCCATTATTTAATTTGTGTAGGTTAGCAACCAGCAACTTGCAAAAGACTCCCAAACCTAGTACCACCAGGCAATTCAGCTTGTCTGGACTGGAGGTGAATTTAGTGTTGTCCATGTGGCCTCCTATGCTTCATTAATTATATTTCCTAATAATGGTTGGTCTATAAATAGTGTGGAAAATTTTTCATAGGTTTCTAAGAATTTGTTATTTCTATGGTATATTTCTCCAAGGAGTTGAAAGAAATTTTCATTAGCTGCACACATGTATTTTATTAAAAATGTTTTTTAATTTATTTCTTTTAACTGGAGGCTAATTACTTTATAATATTGTGTTTTTTTTCGCATACATCAACATGAATCAGCCACGGGTGTACATGTGTCCCCCACCCTGAACCCCCCCACCCTCTTCCCTCCCCATCCCATCCCTCTGGGTTGTCCCAGTGCACCAGCTTTGAGTGCCCTGCTTCATGCATTGAACTTGGACTGGTCATCTATTTCACATATGGTAATATACATGTTTCAATGCTATTCTCTCAAATCATCCCACCCTCACCTTCTTCCAGAGTCCAAAAGTCTGTTCTTTACATCTGTGTCTCTTTTGCTGTCTTGCATAAAGGGTCATCATTACCATCTTTCCAAATTCCATATATATGTGTTAATATACTGTATTGGTGTTTTTCTTTCTGACTTACTTCACTCTGTATAATAGGCTCCAGTTTCATCCATCTTATTAGAATGGACTCAAATGTATTCTTTTTTTTATAGCTGAGTAATATTCCACTATGTATATGTACCACAACTTTCTTATCCATTCATCTGCTGATGGACATCTAGGTTGCTTCCATGTTCTGGCTATTATAAACAGTGCTGTGATGAACATTGGGGTACACATGTCTCTTTCAATTCTGGTTTCCTCAGTGTGTATGCCCAGCAGTGGCAGTTCTATTTCCAGTTTTTTAAGGAATCTCCACACTGTTCTCCATAGTGGCTGTTCTAGTTTGCATTCCCACCATCAATGTAAGAGTGTTCCCTTTTCTCCACACCCTCTCCAGTATTTATTGTTTATAGACTTTTCCCCCCAATATTTTAAGTAAGATAACTTTATTTTATGGTATTTTTTGATGGCAGCCGTTCTGACCACATGAGATGGTACCTCATTGTGGTTTTGATTTGCATTTCTCAGATTCATTAGCCTCACACTTTTAAAGACTTAGTGCTTGCTAGTTGGGTGATCTTGGACAAAGCACTGCATTTGCCTAAAGTTTGCTTTCCTCCTCTGTAATAAAATAGGCTAATAAAAGCAGTTTCATAAACCCATTGTGAAGCCCCAAAAAATAACAAGATAAAACATATAGTATGGTGCCAGGTATACCAGTAGGCCTTCTGTAAATGGGGACTAATGCTATTATTGTTGGTATTTTGATGATGGTAGGATCATGTAGGTTATTTCTACTTCTATGGATACAGGGATAGATGAGTGAATCTGGATAAAAGGGAAAGAGCACATAGATAGGTTTTTATTCTGACCCTTGATACATGAAAGCGGCCTCTGGAAATGGAAGTGAGAGGTTCTAGAGGCATACTTCAACACTTCTGAATCTCCCAGTGTTTCATTCCCAGCAAGGAGAATTTGGTCATCTTCTGTGATATACTCTAACTTTGGACTGGAACCAATCTTGAAGTTTTGAAAATCTCACCTCTGCATTGTGAAATGAAGCATTATGTTTCTGAGGACCTTACCAAGCATGTCGATATTTACTGGAACTTCACCAGACACCTCACTACACTGGTGCTAGGGAAAAGGCCTATACAAGCCACCTGTACCTTAAGATGAAAATTTTAGCATTAACTCAAAATTCTGCCAGTGTTTTGGCCAGTAAAAAATGGTACATGATGTCAGTGAAGGATAGAGTAGCATAAAAGACTCAAAGAGGCATTTAAGACCAGTTGAACTTTTTAATGTCCAGTTTTGTACATGTCCAGCTGGCAAAAAGAGAAAGCAGAAATGGAGAAGGAGCCTCCTCTCAAGGCTTTGCCTCTGGGGGTGAAAGTGAAAGGCAGTCACTAGTGATTTTGAAAAATCACCCTGCCGTATCAGAACACCTGTCATGCACAGGATTCTTGAATAGAACAATTCTGTGACTAGTGAGTTGGTTTTCTAGGTGCCAGCTTCACAGTGCAGAGCCATAAATCATCCAAAATCATGGAGGACTGCTCTTTTGGGAAAGGGAGGACTTTCCCCCTACTGCTTAATCTGGTGGTGAATTTTATTCCATAGGTGTGTAAGAAAATATTCTTGAGGTGACAAGAATTAGGTCCAAACTGCACGTGTGATTAGGTGGTGCTACAGTTCATCTGTCATTGTCATGAAATAATAGGATATCAGCTCTCAAGAGGCAAATTATGAATACTTCTGCATGTGGAAAATCCGATGCTGTGGTCCCTGACAGATTAAACTCTCAATAAAACTATATTTTTTCAGGTTAGCTTTAATATTTAGGAACGTGGGGACTAAAAAGTGCAACAGAGCGTCTCAGCCATGGCATATGCGTGTTTGCTTTCAGAGTAAAATGAGTCCATCTGTTAGTGACACCGACATCTGTCCTGCAGAGATTGCTACAATCTTCATTTCAAGTACAACTTTCATAGCTCTTCAGTCCTACATTCTCCTTCTATAAGCAGTGCTTTTGTTACTTGTGAGTTTATTAATTTACTTAATTAACAGTAATCTGTGACATACCATTAGCAAAGCAAAGGATACAACATAAATTTTATTTAATGAATTTCTTTCTCTAGCTCATTTTCCATCTCCTGAGTTTTCCTTTAATTTTTTTCCATATGTTTTTTATGTTTCTAACTTGCTGTATTTTATAAGTTCCTTTTGAAGCTGCTTTAAATCTTTTCCGGAATAAGTCATACTACCAACAAACAAATAAAAAATAAATATTCATTTGTAATAATTGGACCACCCAATTGAAATATGCTGGTAGTTTTTATCCTTGAAAGGGTAATAGCATTGTTGTTATTTCATCATTCCTTCTTCCTGTCTTTGAAACCATTATCCCGTGGCTTTGAAAATTCCCATGGAGGAACAAATAGTCCATTTGCTTCTAGGATTGCCAGCAAGCTTGTAAAGAAATTGTATCAGAGGTAACTTGTATAAAAAGAATGAAAATGTGACATTTGCCCCCCTTTTTCTGACTTTCCTGGAGCCCACAGGCTGAGGTCTCCACCAAATCTCCCAAGGTAATACGATGGTCGAGGAATTAGCTTTTGGGCAAGCTCTTCATCTTTCCATGAATGATGCCACAGCTCATCACATCAAATAGGGAGGAGGCCAGTGCCAGAATGTGGAACGGGTCACAAAATGATGAAAACAATACACCAGCTTGGTGGATTTCAGCAAATAGCAGAAATTACAACGTGGTCTCACTTTATTAACTCTCTTAACATTCAGTTACATTCAAGAAGAAGAAGGGGAAAAATGATTTAAGCACCAAACGGTGGGGTTATAGAATGAAAATGGAAATTACAGAGGCTTCTCTCAGTTCATCTGCCAAACACCTGTAGAAATTAAATTTCAATGGTGTGTCTGGGTCAGGTGAGAATTGACTGGTTTCTGACAATAGCTTTTGAGATGGGCCATCACTGAGGAGGCAGGATGCAGAAGAGGCTAATATTCATTTCCTATGAAAGGAACTGATGATGTCAAAGTAAATTGGAAAGGATAGAAACCGGGCAGGCATCTGGGGTTCTGGCTCACGCATCAGGAAAATGTTGTGTCTAGTGATCACCCACAATTACAAAAAGCAGAGGAAGGGGGCCTCACTTAACAACAATTGAATTTCAAAAAATTTTGCTGTTGAACCAACATTAGGAGATGGGTTTTCTTTAAAAAATTCTCAATAAAAGTCAAGCATTCACTGAATTCATTATACTACAGACATCTGCATTTGAAAAATACTTAAAATTCTTCTCATGTCAATGGATTTAAAGGTTATTCACTAGTAATTCTTTGGGTCTTTGAAGCTTTCAGCTAAAGTTTTGGTTTATGACTCGGTGTTACCTTCTGTTATTGACTATCTGTTGCCATCTCTCATGTCAGGAATCTCCATCTACTGAAACTATTTGTTTAGATATGCCATGCATTCCTCTCAAAAGTTATTTTAATATGCCTTGTTCCAACCAGGCTTGTTTGTTTATATTCCTTTTAGCATTTTTATTTGAATTATCATATAAATATGATGGGGGTAATATATGTAGTACAAACTAAATGAAATCTTGAGATATACATTTCTTTTTATTTTTCTTATATTTCTTTCCCAATGAAATTTTCTCTTTCTTTATGCATAATGATAAATGCTTCTAACAATCTTTGAAATAGAAGTACAGGCTTTAGAAATTCTCATGTTTAAGGAAACATTCCTTCTGGATTTGGGGGTTGTTTTTGATAGATATTTAAAAGAAGAGTCAATTTATTCTCTAATTTTTGAGCTCAGCTAAGTCACACAACTATTTAGCCCTTATTTGGGATAAAAATAAAGATTTCTTTCCCCTTTCAGAGCCCTCCCTAGGCCCAATGTGAACTGCACACTGTTTAAATACCAGCGAAGTCAGATTTCTGGGAAATCAAAACAGGGAGTCCTTTTCATTAGTGAGACTGGTGATTAATGATATGTTAATTTATTGCTTTCTGATTGAGTGTTGGACTAACTCACCTGTGTGAGTGTAGCAAATTAACAATCTCAGTAGGTTCATTCTACGTGGAGACAGTCTTGTTACCTTAATGAGGAATGTGGTCTGCTGTTACTGACACCAGTATCTATACTTATCATCACCCTAACTTCCTCAGTGGAGATGGAGAAAGGGTTTTTATAAATAGAAGTATTTCATAGATCTTTACCCCTCAGAATGATCCATATGTTCACTAGTGTTCCCCCCAAAAGTTGCAAAGCAATGATTTTTGAAAAAAAAAAAAAAGATTAAAAAAAAATGCACTTATGTCTCTTGTACTTTGCTTTTGTATCATCCATCTCAGAGTATTTCTCTTGGTCTGTTTAAATCTCAAGTTGTGGAAACATTGAAATCTCCATGAGTCCTGTAGAAGATGAAAGTATTTAAATAAAACTGTTGTAATTTAGGTGTATGATATTTATACCACTCTATGAATATTGCTTTTACTGTATATTTAAACAATGTATTAAGGATGAGTGAACTGACCTACAGAATGTCAGCTTGACACACACCAGAGGCAGATGGAATGAGGGGCCCGGGCATTATGTTTTTCACTGGAATATTGTACCATTTGCAAAAACACTGCATATTTCACTATTCACACAGTGAATGACCAGCGGTGAACCCTGAGGCAGGAATGATTTAGCGATGTTGTGTAGAAGGTTAGACTAAAACTTAATGTAAAGACCTAAGTCTTACACATTTAGGAATTTCACCTTTGATGTTAAGACTGGAATAAACTGTGGGAGAATGTAGCAAGATTTCAGAACTGTCTTCAATCTATGAGTGTGAAATATTTGATGGTTATATAATGCCAATTCTCTAAAAGAATTAACTTTTATTTTCTTGTAAGACAGACACTTTATGAGGCAGCAACAATTAAAACCTGGCTCTAACAAGTCTATACACATGTGGCTCACATGTGTATATACATGTGGATAGGGTGCCTTCTTTGAGTCATAAAAAAAAAAAACCACCAAAAACCCAACCTTAGAAACTTCTAGAATTGTTTGCCAAAAAATACAGTTTTCAGTCAATTCTCTCTTCATGTCACTTTAGCTATAACTCTTTTTGGAAATGATCAACTGAGATCCTTTTTTTCCTGCTTAACGTGGGAACCGACAGAGAATATTCCTAGGCCTTTCATCAGTTTTTCATTTCATTGAAGGACTGGCTGAAGAGTTCTGTGATGTCCTTTAAGTTAGCATCTGGACTAAGAATGAACAAATGTTAGGTCGGAAGGGAGGAGGCACATAGAAAGCAGAGCTAAGGGTAAGATTGATAATGAGAATTTCAAGGATAAACTGGAGCTTGGAACCTCAGAGTTTATCCCAAGCTGGGTTTTTTTTTGTTTTTTGTTTTTGGATTTTTTTCAGGTGGACATCTAGAGATTCAAACTGAGCAGAAGTTTAGGGACATCCGTGGTTAGAGGATGCAGAAATTAGTGTCTGCAGCAGCCTGGTGGGATATGGAAAATGAGTTTGTATTCAGGGATCCCAGACAAGGTTTAGTAATGAGGTTTAAGTGAGGCATCTGGGCATAGGCAAGAATATGATTTTAACGTGGGGCATTAGCTAAGCATAAGGAAAAAGAAAGGACCCAGGAGATAGAGGAACATTTTCTCAAATGCTGAATGGTTAAGTGAATTCATCCAATAACATATTAATCTCAGGACAGGGATGTGCTGTGCTGTGCTAAGTTGCTTCAGTTGTGTCCGACTCTTTGCGACCCCATGGACTATAGCCTGCCAGGCTCCTCTGTCCATGGGATTCTCCAGGCAAGAATACTGGAGTGGGTTGCTGTCCCCTCCTCCAGGACAGGGATAATCTATCTTTTATTGTTTAAAAAGAGTTTTTTTTCCTTGGAGCGAGACTAAATTCTCTGTTGGGACATCTTGTTTTAATAATTGTATATTCTTTTCTATACACGGGAAAAGAGGAATAGAGGGTATGTAGGGGTTGCTGCAACGTGTCCATGAAAAACTTGTACCTAATCAAGGTTGGGGGGTTCAGGGAGATGACTGAATTTGTTTCACCAGGCCCAAGACTCATCTTCTGGTGTTGATCCCTAAATTTGCTTGGAAGAAGAGATGCTTGTCTGGATTACCTGAGAGCTGAACTCCTACTTTCTTTTGCTTGATCCTCTGTTGGTGGAATATGACCTTGCTTGAAAAGGTAGAACTCACACAAGGAAGCGTGGAAGACGGATTGAATCATGAGGGACCTTGGTAAACTCAGCTTCTATGTGTGTTTGTTGAATAATAATGAAAGATCTGTGATATGGGTATAGAGTTTGAGAGATGAGAAATAGATTTGTAGAGACAGTTATATCTTTCACCCCACAGAAAATCATGTTCTAGTCAATAGTAATATTTGATCTGGTCAACAGAAATTTGTTTTATTTTCTCCAGTTTATGGGCCAATATAGAATGGATTTTTGTTCTGCTTGTTATATGATAAGTGATGGAGGGATCAAATAAGGGCCTGGGGATGGTAGCATAGGTGTGGTGGAGAAAACTGGTTCGAGAATAAGGAATCCCAGGGATAGATTTGCATGAAATCTAAGTTGTAAGAAGTTGTTGGAAGAAGATTAGAAGGAAGGTTGTTTTGATAGTTGGTATACTAAGAAATACTTCCTTGGTGGCTCAGATGGTAAAGCATCTGTCTACAATGTGGGAGACCCAGGTTCGATCCTTGAGTTGGGAAGATCCCCTGAAGAAGGAAATGGCAATTCACTCCAGGACTATTGCCTGGAAAATCCCATGGACAGAGGAGCCTGGTAGGCTACAGCCCATGGGGTCACAAAGAGTTGGACACGACTGAGCGACTTCACTATAAGAAATATGTTAGGGACTAATGTTGTCTCTGCTTTTCACTTTTCTCATGCTCATTTTGTTCACTATAGATTTTGGAATAATAAATAGTAACTTCTAGAAGGATAAAGAAATCTTGCAGACTAGCAGGGGAAGGTGAAGGGTGATAAGATCTATTAGAAAGCAATATGTTTAACCAAAAATGAATTCAGAATCATTTTATTTTTAGGAAAATATGCTTAAAAACATGGATAATGATGATCTTCTTACACAACGATGGACAAAAAGATTTGACAATTTGAAATAAATGGTTTGACAGGGAACTGATGACACCGTGCTCAATGGTGGGAGCAAGCACATGACCTGGAGGTCTGAGGTTTTCTGTTCCAGAATCATCCACTTTCTAGCACAAGATGTTTCAGTTGAAGAGTTAAACTGCACAGTCATTTTATTTCATGTATTTATCATTCTGATCTTGGCTAGAAACTGGAGGCCTTTGAAGTACTGTTAATTTTCTTCTATGTGCTTCTTCTGGATGTGGTATTTTTTATGGGTCAGCAGCTATATTAAACATCTTAAAAGGCATCTTCTTTATATCTTTCTTCAGATGGTTCAGTTGTTTCTCACTAATGTGAATTTTTTTTCTCTTGGCTCTGAATTTTATGACTATTGAATTTCTTTGGTTTTAGTATTATTGTTTGCATGATGATCTCTTGGTCCAGAAAGTCAAGAAGGCATTTGTATTTTTAGGGTTTCTTATAATAAAGGAAATCAGTCCTGAGTATTCATTGGAAGGACTGATGCTGAAGCTGAAGCTGCAATACTTTGGCCACCTGATGTGAAGAGTCAACTCATTGGAAAAGACCCTGATGCTGGGAAAGATTGAGGGCAAGAGAGAAGGGGACAACAGAGGATGAAATTGTTGGATGGCATCACTAACTCGATGGACATGAGTTTAAGCAAGCTTTGGGGGTTGGTGATGGACAGGGAAGCCTGCAGTCCATGGGATTGCAAAGAGTCAGACATGACTGAGTGACTGAACTGAACTGATAATACAATTGGATTTCCCTGGTGGCTCAGTGGTAAAAATTATGTCTTCCAATGAAGAAGATGCAGGTTCAGTCCCTGGGTTAAGAAGCTCCCCTGGAGAAGGAAATGGCAACCCACTCCAGTATTTTAGCCTGGGAAATCCCATGGAAACAGGAGTCTGACAGGCTACAGTCCATGGGGTCACAAAAGAGTCAAACTTCGCCACTAAGCAACAAAAACAACTACAACATAACACAGTTGCCTTGGTTGAAAGCAAAGATGATCATGGGTTACTTGAGGCCTAATTCAAGTATGTGAAGCAGCGGGCATCAAATTTAGTTCAGCAATGCTTTGACATTTTGTCCTATTTCTACCTTGTTGATTCTCTTCTGCAAACTTATTTCTGACTTCAAACTTCATTGATTTCCCTAATGGGTCTAACACGGACAAAGTATCTGGTATACACAGGCCCAATGACCAAAAACATGGGAAAGTTCCTTGTGACAGGAGTAAGATCAAATATAATAGCAGGTTTCCCAGTGTGTCAGAAACTAGTGAGCAAGAATAAGGATAATCTAAGAAAAGAGATCTTTGCCAAGAAACCAAAAGTATAGGATGGCAAGAAAGAGCTCAAGACAAATTGGTGTGCTAACAAATAATTTGAGTACTATTTCTAACAAAGATTTACCCAGAGAAGTATAATATGTGAACCAAAGAAATTGGCTTTAATCTCAGTTGCCACAAAGGAACACCTATATATGTGCCTAACTTAACCATTCCTATATTAAAATGTTAACATATAGAAGTAATTGGAAGAACTGACCTAATTATGTCCAAGATGAGTGAGCCTGTATAACCTTTCTAAAGGAGGTACGAGGAAAGAAAGTCTGCATCAAGTCAGAACAGTTGTAAAGAAGGACGAAGTGATGTGATTCCAGAGAAATATATAAAACCAAACTCACATGATCAGAAAATTCTTGAGTACTAGTCTTGCTTTCCCTGCTGACTGACCTAATTTTAGTAGGTAGTAAGTCATTAACTGAATATGCGTATTGCCGCATTTATTCCTAATTGACATCACTAACTGAAAGAAACCATAGTGTAGAAGAAATTCATTCTCCTGGAGTCTCCTCTGGAGGCTGGCTGATATTGGAGCAGTCCAAAAAGTCTAGTGGGTTGGGCCTGTCCTAAATGTGAACTGAAAGAGGGACTCAATAATGTCCTGGATGTTAATACTGACTTAGAAAGAGAATGCACTTTCAAAATTTCACTGTTGGGTTCCATATTACATTTGACTTGCTTCATTACCATGCTACTGTCTATACAATATGAGTGACATCTCCAGATGTGATCTTTTACAGATTCTGGGGTCCAGTTTCAATCACTTGATTTCTTTAGTTGTTTTGAACCTATAATTACATGGTTGGTGGTTTTGCCATATTTGCTCATGGGATTTCAATGTTCCATGTAATTCAATCTGGAACTTCTACTTTGTAAACTTTCTTAAGCACTTTTATCCTCAGACCAAGGAGTGATAATACACTAGTGGATGGGAAATCACACATTATTGGCTGAGTCTCCACATAGCACATCTGGGAAAAATCCGCCCAAGAGGAAAGCCCAGTGCTTTAGCTCTATAAATAGTGCTTTAGCAGAATGTCCTTTCCTCTTGTTTACCACTTCTTAAAGTGAATCTATGGATTGCATACAGAAACTGAAATTCTCTCTTGGAAAAGTATCTGGGGTGACCTACATCACTAAGGGGATCCAAGGAATTTTCCAGTCCTTGAAATCCTGAAGCCCCTGGTGACTCTTCTTCAGAGGTCCCACACTTAATATTTCAAGAGAATTCTCTCCCAAGTCACTTGGCCTTTCATTTTCTATGACTTTTATCTGAGTGGACACTTTTCCTATTCTTAGTC
This sequence comes from Bubalus bubalis, assembly GCF_019923935.1. Classification (NCBI taxonomy): domain Eukaryota; kingdom Metazoa; phylum Chordata; class Mammalia; order Artiodactyla; family Bovidae; genus Bubalus; species Bubalus bubalis. The sequence goes on along the minus strand of NC_059175.1, from coordinate 30,913,194 downwards.
CCTTCATTAATACTACCCACTTCTTCCAAAATCAGGGAAGAAATTAAAAAGCTTTTTGTTCCTACTTCTACCTCTCTCTTTAGTTCTTAGTTACATCATTGTTCAGTCACTTAGTTGTGCACAACTGTTTGTGACCCCATGGACTGCACCCTGCCAGGCTTCCCTGTCCTTCACCATCTCCAGAGTTTGCTCAAACTCATGTCCATTGTGTCGGTGATGCCATCCAATCATCTTGTCCTCTGTTGTCTCCTTCTCCTCCTGCCTTCAATCTTTCCCAGCATCAAGGTCTTTTCCAATGTTGGCTCTTCGCATCTGGAGGCCAAAGTATTGGAGCTTCAGCTTCATCATCAGTCCTTCCAATGAAAATTCAGGATTGATTTACTTTAGAATTGACTGGTTTGATCTCCTTGCAGCCCAAGGGACTCTCAAGAGTCTTCTCCACCACTAAAGTTCAAAAGCATCAATTCTTTGGAACTCAGCTTATGTTATGGTTCAACTCTCACATCCATACATGACTACTGGAAAAACCATAGTTTTGACTATGCAGACCTTTGTTGACAAAGTAATGTCTCTGTTTTTAATATGCTGTCTAGGTTAGACATAGCTTTTCTTCCAAGGAGCAAGCGTTTTTTAATTTCATGGCTGCAGTCATTTCTGCAGTGATTTTGGAACCCAAGAAAATAAAGCCTGTAGCTATTTCCATCATTTCCCCATCTATTTGCCATGAAGTGATGGGGCTGAATGCCATGATCTTAGTTTTTTGAATGTTGAGTGAAAAAGCTGGGTTTTTCACTCTTCTGTTTCACCTTCATCAAGAGGCTCTTTAGTTCCTCTTCACTTTCTGCTGTAAGGGTAAATGATTAGCTAGCTTTATATCCCTAATCTCTAGCATAGTGTCTGGAATTGTAGACTATTGGGACAACCTCAGCAATTCAAAAATCATCACCCAGTTTGCATTTAGCTGTTATTTTCTTGAAGAGCAGATATTGCCTTTGATGGGCAACATTGAAAAGGAAATGGTAAAGAATTGAGCACCAAAACCTTAACACCCCTAATCAAAACCTACTGTTTTCATCTTAGAAATGTATTCATTACAATAAATTATGACTGTCAAATATTTGATTTTCAAATCCCTCTGCATTTATCATTTGGAATTTTACTGTAAGGAAGAACCCTCTACATGTTCCTAGTCACTTGTATGTTTATTATCAGTATTGACTCATGAATTCATATTTTATTCAATAGGCTGTAAGTTATTTAGTTTTATTTCTTTTCATGCTCAAATGATCATAAATTTGGTTAGTTGGAGCCCCTTCAAAATGGTTCCTGTGTCCTTTTGATATGCTCTCATCATTTTTTGGAGCACTTACTTTTTCATCTGACAAGACATTTCAGGCTCATATTAAACTTTCCCCAATAGCCCTGCAATCAGTCTTTTCTGCTAGGATTTCTGTTTCCTTAGTAAGGAATGGCATCTAGAAAATATGATGGGGCACTAAACTGTGCTGCTCATTGCTACTTGGGTTTACTTTTTCTAAGCTCTTTTCTCTCACAGTCTAGCAAGTAAAATGAATTGAAATTGCCAAGAATTTGAATATGTATTAATCTAGTGAAAGGAGAATAGTATCTCAGTGTAGTTTTAAAAAATGTCTTTAATTGGAAGAAAATTGCTTTACAATGTTGTGTTGGTTTCTGCCATACAATAACACAATTCAGCTATAATTATACATATATTGGGCCCTGTGCAGTGCTGGAGTGGCGAGCAGCCAAGAGGAGATACCCCACGTTCAAGGTCAGTAGCGACAGCCATGAGGAGATACCCCACGTCCAAGGTAAGGAGCAGAGGTTGCATTTTGCTGGAGCAGCCGGGAAGAGATACCCCATGTCCAAGGTAAGAGAAACCTCAGTAAGATGGTAGGTGCTGAGAGAAGGCATCAGCGGGCAGACTGACTGAAAACCACAAACACAGAAAACTAACCAATCTAATCACATGGACCATGGCCTTGTCTAACTCAATGGAACTAAGTCATGCCATGTAGGGCCATCCAAGACGGACGGATCATGGTGGAGAGTTCTGACAAAATGTGGTCCACTAGAGAAGGCAATGGCAAACCACTTCAGTATTCTTGCCTTGAGGACCCCATGAATAGTATGAAAAGGCAAAAAGATAGGACACTGAAAGATGAACTCCCCAGGTCGGTAGGTGCCCAATATGGACTGGAGATTAGTGGAGAAATAACTCCAGAAATAATGAAGAGAAGGAGCCAAAGCAAAAACAATATCCAGTTGTGAATGTGACTGGTGATGGAAGCAAGGTCTGATGCTGTAAAGAGCAATATTGCATAGGATTCTGGAATGTTAGGTCCATGAATCAAGGCAAATTGGAAGTGGCCAAACAGGAGATGGCAAGAGTTAACATTGACATTTTAGGAATCAGCAAACTAAAATGGACTGGAATGGGTGAATTTAACTCAGATGACCATTATATCTACTACTGTGGGCAAGAATCCCTTAGAAGAAATGGAGTAGCCATCATAGTCAATAAGAATCCAAAATGCAGTACTTGAATACAATCTCAAAAATGACAGAAGGATCTCTGTTCATTTCCAAGGCAAACCATTCAATATTACAGTAATCCAAGTCTATGCCATGACCAGTAACACTGAAGAAGCTGAAGTTGGATGGTTCTATGAAGACCTACAAGACCTTCTAGAACTAACACCCAAGAAAGATGTCTTTTTCATTAGAGTGGACTGGAATGCAAAAGTAGGAAGTCAAGAAACACCTGGAGTAACAGGCAAATTTGGCCTTGGGATACAGAATGAAGCAGGGCAAAGGCTAATAGAGTTTTGCCAAGAGAATGCACTGGTCATAGCAAACACCCTCTTCCAACAACACAAGACAAGACTCTACACATGGACATCACCAGATGGTCAACACTGAAATCAGATTGATTATATTATTTGCAGTCAAAGATGGAGAAGCCCTATACAGTCAGCAAAAACAAGACCGGGAGCTGACTGTGACTCAGATCATGAACTTCTTATTGCCAAATTCAGACTTAAATTGAGGAAAGTAAGGAAAACCACTAGACCATTCAGGTATGACCTAAATCAAATCCCTTCTGATTATACAGTGGAAGTGAGAAATAGATTTATGGGACTAGATTTGATAGACAGAGTGCCTGATGAACTATGGGGATTCATGACATTGTACAGGAGACAGGGATCAAGACCATCCCCAAGAAAATGAAATGCAAAAAACCAAAATGGCTGTCTGAGGAGGCCTTACAAATGCTATGAAAAGAAGAGAAGTGAAAGGCAAAGGAGAAAAGGAAAGATAAACCTATTTGAATCCCGAGTTCCAAAAATAGCAAGGAGAGAGAAGAAAGTCTTCCTCAGTGATCAGTACAAAGAAATAAGAGGAAAACAATAGAATGAGAAAGACTAGAGAGTTCTTCAAGAAAATTAGAGATACCAAGGGAACATTTCATGCAAAGATGGGCTCGATAAAGGACAGAAATGATATGGACCTAAGAGAAACAGAAGACATTAAGAAGGGGTGGCAAGAATACACAGAAGGACTGTACAAAAAAGATCTTCATGACCCAGATAATGATGATGATGCAATCACTCACCTAGAGCCAGACATCCTGGAATGTGAAGTCAAGTGGGCCTTTGAAAGCATCACTATGAACAAAGCTAGTGGAGGTGATGGAATTCCAGTGGAGCTATTTCAAATCCTGAAAGATGATGCTGTGAAAGTGCTGCATTCAATATGCCAGCAAATTTGGGAAACTCAGCAGTGGCCACAGGACTGGAAAAGGTCAGTTTTTATTCCAATCCCAAAGAAAGGCAATGCCAAAGAATGCTCAAACTACCGCACAATTGCACTCATCTCACACGCTAGTAAAGTAATGCTCAAAATTCTCCAAGCCAGGCTTCAGCAGTACGTGAACCGTGAACTTCCAGATGTTCAAGCTGGTTTTAGAAAAGGCAGAGGAACCAGAAACCAAATTGCCAACATCTTCTGGATCATCGAAAAAGCAAGAGTTCCCGAAAAACATCTATTTCTGCTTTATTGACTATGCCAAAGCCTTTGACTGTGTGGATCACAATAAACTGTGGAAAACTCTGAAAGAGGTGTGAATATCTGACAGGGAATACCCTGCCTCTTGAGAAATCTGTATGCAGATCAGGAAGCAACAGTTAGAACTGTACATGAAACAATAGACTGGTTCCAAATAGGAAAAGGAGTACATCAAGGCTGTATATTGTTACCCTGCTTATTTAACTTATATGCAGAGTACATCATGAGAAATGCTGGGCTGGATGAAGCACAAGCTGGAATCAAGATTGCCAGGAGAAGTATCAATAACCTCAGATATGCAGATGACACCACCCTTATGGCAGAAAGTGAAGAGGAACTGAAGAGCCTCTTGATGAAAGTGAAGGAGGAGAGTGAAAATGTTGGCCTAAAACTCAACATTCAGAAAACTAAGATTATGGCATCCAGTCCCATCCCTTCATGGCCAATAGATGGGGAAAAAGTGGAAATAGTGTATGACTTTATTTTGGGGGGCTCCAAAATCATTGCAGATGGCGACTGAAGCCATGAAATTAAAAGACACTTACTCCTTTGAAGAAAAGTTATGACCAACCTAGACAGCCTATTAAAAAGCAGAGACATTGCTTTGCCAACAAAGGTCTGTGTAGTCAAAGCTATGGTTTTTCCAGTGGTCATGTATGGACGTGAGAGTTGGACTATAAAGAAAGCTGAGCACTTAAGAATTGATGGTTTTGAACTATGTGTTGGAGCAGACTCTTGAGAGTCCCTTGGACTGCAAAGAGATCCAACCAGTCCATCCTAAAGGATATTAGTCCTGGGTGTTCATTGGAAGGAATGATGTTGAAGTTGAAACTCCAATACTTTGGCCACCTGATACGAAGAGCTGACTCATTTGCAAAGACTCTGATGCTGGGAAAGATTGAAGGCAGGAGGAGAAGGGGAAGACAGAGGATGAGATGGTTTGATGACATCACCAACTCAACGGACATGAGTTTGGGTAAATTCCGGGAGTTGGTGATGGACAGGGAGGCCTGGAATGCTTCGGTCCATGGGGTCACAAGAGTTGGACATGACTGAGCAACTAAACTGAACTGATACCTATATTGCCTCCCACTTGAGACTCCCTCCACTCCCCTAATCCCACCCTTTGGTCATTACAGTGCATACATTCAACTTACATTTTTTCTTATTATAATGAACTTGAACATGTTTTCATATACTTTTGTTGTTCAGTCACTCAGTTGTGTCTGACTCCTTGCGACTCCATGGACTATAGCACCCCAGGCTTCCCTGTTTTACCTTCTCCGAAAGCTTGCTCAAACTCATGTCCCCTAGTCAGTGATGGCCTCCAAGCATCTTGTCTCTGTCATCCCCTTCTCTTCCTGCCTTCAATCTTTCCCAGCATCAGGGTGTTTTTTAATGAGTCAGCTCTTCACATCAGGTGGCCAAAGAATTGGAGTTTCAGCTTCAGCATCAGTCCTTCTAATGAACATTCAGGTTTGATTTCCTTAAGGATTTACTCGTTGAATCTCCTCACAGTCCAAGGGAGTCTCAAGAGTCTTCTCTTAAACTACAGTTCAGAAACATCAATTCTTCAGCATTCAGCCTTCTTCATGGTCCAACTCTTGCATTCATACATAACTACTGGAAAAACCATAGCTTTGACTATATACTTAAGGACTATTATATCTTTCATGTGCTTAAGGAGTATTACACCTTTCATACCATTTTTTTTTGCTAAATTTTCTATTTTTTTGCCTATTTTCTATTATATTTGCTTCTCAGTTTGAAACTTAATAACTTTAGAAACAATTAACTCTTTTTTTGCCTTCAATTATGCTGTGCAAAAGGTTCAAATTTACTAATCATTCCTTTATTACATATTATAATTCTGATGCCAAATTCATAGGTCTCTGTGTGTAAGAGGGGATGTTTCCCTACATACCAAGCAATTCTCTGACACCAGCTCAGCTGCCTTTCTTACATTTCAGCATAATTCTGATACTTCTGCCCAGAGATAGCATCATACCTCATAGTTTAAGTATTCAGTCCTATGCAATCCCCAATCCTGTTCCAGCCTCCCCTCCTGATGTCAACTGTTAGTCCAGGTTGCCTCCTGGGCTTCCTAATGGGCTAAAGATCGGAGGATCCAAAGACCTGCTCCTTGAGTTTGATTAATTTCCTGGAGAGGCTCAGAAACTCAGAAAAAGATTTACTATTAAATTATCAGTGTTATTATAGAAGGATATAACTCAGGAATGTGTGCAGTTAATCGCTCAGTCATGTCCAGTTCTTTGTGACCCCATGGACTGTATCTAGCCCGCCAGTCTCCTCTGTCCATGGGATTCTCCAGGCAAGAATGCTGGAGTGGGTTGCCCTGCTCTCCAGAACAGCCAGATAGAAAAGAAGCACAGGGCAAGTTATGGAGAAAGGGGTGCAGAGCTTCCATTCTCTTAGAGCACAACATTCTCCCCAATGTCCCTCTTCCCCTTCTTTTTTTTTTTTAAATGGAGGCTTTATTACATAGATGTGTTGTCCAATCATTGACCACTGGGGATTGTTCTCAGTCTCTGGTCCCTCTCCCCTCCTCAGGGATCAGGGAGTAGGGCTGAAAGTTCTAAACCTCTAATCACAGAGTTGGTTCTCCTGGCAACCAGCCCTCATCTTTAGGTCTCAAAGTGGCCTTTTTAACATAACAAAAGACATCTTTGTGGTACTCCTTGCTTAGGAAATTCCAGGGGTTTTAGGTGCTCTGTGCCAGAAACAGGGATGAAGACCAAACCTATATTTCTTATTGTAAATCACTGTTGTAGCCACCCGTTCTGGGAAACAAACTCACTCAGAAGGACAATATAGGTAGTGGAGTGCAGTTTATTACACTGGCGGGCCCAAGGCAGAGTCTGCTCTTAGCCAAGGACCCTGACCAGTTTTTGTGTAAACCTTATATACCCTAAGTGTACGTGCCCAAAGCCACCTCCCCACATTCTCTGAAACTAGTCTGAACAAAAGATATGAAAGATACAATCAAAGTTAACCCGTGATTCATATGCCTTAAGCCTAGGTAGTTAACAGTGGACAATTATCAATAGGCCTGTGGTCATACCACAATAAGCATAATAGAATTTATGACTCTATTCGGTTACACAGATAATTAGGGTATCCTTTTAGGCAATGGAGAGTCTAGGTACGAGCCCTGGGGCTCTTGCATCCGGGGTGTCTGGTGTTCCACTTGGTATGTTGTTTCCATAGATCCTGGGGATATAGCTCAAAGTCCACAGTCCGGCCCAAGATGGAGTCCTGCTTTCAAGATAGAACCTGTTCTGTCTGTTTCCTCCTATATCACAATGTCACAATATGGATTTCGAATCATAGGTTACAGAGTAATTCATCCATATTTTCTTTAAATACTTGCATGGCTTTATTTTTTTACATTTCAATTCCAGTTCGATTGGTAGTTTGTTCACATATTTGTTGTTAAGAATTGATCTAAATACATCTTTATTCCAAATGGCTATGCAATTATCCAGTGTTGCCTATTAAAAATGCCACTTTGTTCTAGTCATCTGAGATATCTCCTTTACATATACCAGATTTCCACACACAATTACATATGTTTTTGGATTTTCTGCTGTATTCCATTGATCAGTTTGCTTATTTATGTGGCAGTATTACACAGTTTTACATACAGGTATCATAGTCGAATTTTATCTCTTCGATGAGGACACAAAGTGTCTTTTCCCAAACCATGCAGAGGCAGAACCAGGGATGGAAATGGGTTTTCTTGACTTACAACATAGTTCTTGTCCTTTTCTGTTGTGTTGCTCTCATCTGTCTCCTCCACTGTCTTTGGTGAGAGTGAAAAATCTATTTGCAAGGAAGAGACTGCTTTGCCCATGAAAGAATAGGCAAGGAATTATACTCTTCTCAGAATGGATTTGTAGCAAGAGTCATGGGGCAAATACTTTTTGGGAGACTGTGAAGAAATATTCCGCCACATGGATGGTTCCATGTAGAGAGTAGGACCTGGGAAGGTGTAGAGTGAGTAGTAGAGAGATTGTCTAAGAGGAAGCTGAGAAGCTGAGGGGTTAAGTGATATGACCAAGGTCACCCGGTACACAAGTGACAGAGCTGTGGTTTAACACAGATGCCCTGATAGCCCTCCCAGCTCCTTGGCGATGATTTATCAGACACTTTTTTGAATAACTGCTTCTTTTAAGCTGCTGTACATTTGTGTGTACATTAAAATTTGACCTTGTTATATGATGTCTGGCACAAAAAGTTATTGGTAGCCTGCCTGTACCCCACTTAAGTTCCTGCTGAAGTTTTAACCCAACGAATGAAAAAAATTGTTGGATGGGCTTGGAGAGACAATTCTTCTTATAAATAGTGCTAAAACTCCTTTTTTATATGGACCTGTTCAGTGAAAATCTAAACAACAAAGACATTTGATTTACTGCAGGCATTAGGTTGGAGTGTTAAGTGGTTGTTTTAATTGCAGAGTTTTTATAAAAGAGCTGCTTTCACCATATAGTTGATTACAGTTTAAAAACAGAGACATATGATTTATTATAAACAGTGTTTTTGAGAACTAAACTTTTTTGAAGAACTAAAAATATGTATTTCAAAAATTTTCGACTCTAGGAGGTGTGGGGACTGTTTTCTTTCCCTCCTTTGGAAATGGTATGTGGCTGTTGAGTTTTAAGTAGTCAGAGAGTCTTCTTTGGTGGTATCAAAGAATAAGAGACAGGAAATGGGAATCTCTGGGTTTTTTGTTTGACTGGGCTAAAGACTTGGCTCAGGCAAACTGGGTAAGTAATCTGCATGCTTCCCTGGTGGCTCAAACAGTAAAGAATCTGAGTGCAATGCAGGGGACCCAGGTTCGATCCCTGTTTTGGGAAGATCCCCTGGAGGAGGGAATGGCGACCCACTCCAGTATTCTTGCCTAGCGAATCCCCATGGACAGAAGAGCCTGGCAGGCTACAGTCCATGGGGTCACAAAGAGTCGGACATGACTGAGAGACTAACATTTTCACTTCAACCTGCATGCAGCATGGACTTGGTTTGGCTAGTGCACTCTTCGGTTATAGGCTACCTCTAAATACTCAGCCTCTCCCTACCAGTCTCACCCCATCTTCTCTCCATCTTAGCTCATAACAGGAACATAATTTATCAGAGTGGCAGCAGAGGCATACTCACACTATTAAAAGGTGTACTGTCTTAACACTCACCATAAAATTCTGTGACCTCTGGGAATGCCAATGCCCCGTATAAAAAGTGTGTACTTTCCTTTCAACAGAAAGCCCCACTCATGTTTGGTTTCGAAGTGCTGAGTTTGTTTAGCTATTGCAGATGCAAAATGTTTCAGATTTCTTTTGTGTGTAGAATTGTTCTGAAAGATGAACGTGTTTGAGATATTTTACTTGGGAAGCTATTTTTGAAGTTGCATCTGAATATGAGGGTCTCCGTTATTTAGAGGCTTTACTAAGTGAAAAATGAAAATAATTCTGATAAAGGTTTGCATATTGGCCAGATCCCGATGTCTTTTATATATCATGTCTAATTATTATATTCCACTTCTCCTAGGCTTTCCTTGTTCCTCACTGCATTCTTAAAAGAGATTGCATCATCTTTATCATGAAGACACATTCTCTGTGTCCAACACATAAAAAAATAAAATATGCACACGTGTAAACAGGTAAAAGTGGATAGTGTTGTCCTTGCACTAGATTAAGATCTGAAGAGACCCTAAGTATTGGGAAAATTATTTCCTTCATATCTCCTACCCTTGGTATTATATTCAAAGTAAACCTTAGAGGAATGCTAAAGTAAGATGGCTTTTTTCTGTATTTTCTGATAAATCCATCAAACCTCATCTTTTCTTTTTCTTAACTCTTTTCCCTCTTATTTGCCCTGAGGGTGCCCTAAGCTTATGTTTAGTTGGCCACTGAATGTTGTAACACTGGATATATTGACAAATGTTGTACACATTTCCCTGGGATAAGTAGGGAATTACTTCACCCAAAAAAGGATTGTTTTCTAGGTCTTATTGCACCAGAATTATCCAAAATCTTGTTTAAGCCAACAGTTCTTAAGTAAAGAGAAAAAATATAAAAATTTGTGTGCTAATATTTTTGTTGTTGTTGTTTAGTTATTAAGTCATGTCTGACTCTTTGCAACCCATGGACTGCAACACACCAGGCTTCCCTGTCCTTCACTATCTCTCTGAGTTTCCTCAGATTTGTGTTCATTGAATCAGTGATGCTGTCTAACCATCTCATCCTCTGCTGCCTCTTTCTTCTTTTGCCTTCAATCTTTCCCAGCATCATGGTCTTTTCCAGTGAGTTGGCACTTTGCATCAGATAACCAAAGTACTGGAGCTTCAGCTTCAGCATCAGTCCTCCCAATGAATATTCAGGGTTGATTTCCTTTAGGATTTACTGGTTTGTTCTGCTTGTAGTCCAATGGACTCTCAAGAGTCTTCTCCAACACCACAATTCAAAAGCATCAATTCTTCAGTGCTCAGCCTTCTTTATGGTCCAACTCTCACATCTGTACTTGACTACTGTAGAAAACATAGCTTTGACTGTATGGACTTTTGTTGGCAAAGTGATATCTCTGGTTTTTAGTAAGCTGTCTAGGATTGTCATAGCTTTCCTTCCAAAGAGCAAGTGTCTTTCAATTTCATAGCTGCAGTCACTGTTCACAGTGATTTTGGAGCCCAAGAAAATAAGTCTGTCACTGATTCCACTTTTCCCCCTTCTATTTGTCATGAAGTGATGGGATCAGATGCCGTGGTCTTAGTGCTTATATACGCAGGGCACTAAGTACTTTACATGTGTTATTCACTTAATTATCATATAGCCTATGATAGTTTTGATTTTAATCTCCATTTTACAGGGGAAGAAACAGGGGCAGAGAAATTAAGAAATTGCTCAAGGTCAGAGTCCTACTAGGCAGCAAAGTTGGAATGAGAATCTAGGCAGTGTGGCTTCAGGTTATTATGCTAATCAGTCGCTCTACTCAAAAAGAACAAAAACAACAAGCACTTTCCTAGTGCTAGACCTTATTGTCAGTACGTTATGGATTTTAGCCCTTTTGGTCTTCACAAAAGCCCTATGAGGTGGGCTCATTTTCTATTTACTCCTTCAAACACTCTCCATCTGCCCATAGTCGCCTCTGTACCTTGAGAGGCTGGCCTTTGGTACTGAATATTTTGCTTTGTGGTTTCTGGCTGTTTGCCAAATAGAGTTCTCATCATGAGATCAGAAGGTGGAAGCCAAGTGAGGTCACGGTACCTACTACTTTGGCTTCCTCCCTTTTGAGTCACTGTGGGTTGGCTGCATCCCTTTCTGAAAGGCTACAGCTCCTGTCTACTTGGTTTTCTCCAACAGTCACTCTTTCTGGGTTTTGGTAACTGTCCTTCTCCTACCTACTAGGTCTAGGTGTGGTAAGTGTCTTTGCCGTTGCTAGATCAGGGCTGCTCTGAGCCCCTGTAAATAGTCCCTTTATTAAATCCTGTTCAGACACTGGTTTTGAGTGTGCCATTTTTCTTGCTAATACCCATATGAAACAAAGTATATTTTTATCATCAACACAGTTGACTTATAAGGCACAGAGAAGTGAAATAAAGGGCCCAAGACAATTGTTAGAACTGGGATTAAACCTATGCTGTCTGGCTAAAGTCCATGCCTTTAGTCACCACACTCTTGTGCCTTTGCGTTTAAGCATGTGTTGAACAGAATTCTTTTGGACTCTGTGGGAGAGGGAGAGGGTGGGATGACTTGGGAGAATGGCATTGAAACATGTATAATATCATATATGAAACGAATCACCAGTCCAGGTTCAATGCAGGATACAGGATGCTTGGGGCTGGTGCATTAGGATGATCCAGAGGGATGGTACAGGGAGGGAGGTGGGGGGGGGTTCAGATGGGGAACACGTGTATACCTGTGGTGGATTCATGTTGATGTATGGCAAAGCCAATGCAATATTGTAAAGTAATTGGCCTCCAATTAAAGTAAATGAATTTATATTAAAAAAAAAAGAGCTTGCAGTGCAGGTTATTGCATATCAAAGGACTTCTGCAATATCAAAGGATATTGCATATCAAATGGATAGCTTACTGTAGCTAAGGAAAGTGATGTAAAGCTTTATAGCATAAAAGTGCCCTGGGGTAAATGTAATGAGTTTATTTACATGTGTATCAAACATGTACCAAAGTTTTGTATTTTGGGGACAAATCATCAGCAAAATAGATTCTTGATTGTGAATGGTCCTAAGATGCACCCATTTGTTCTCTAGTATTTTGGATTTAAGGACAAAATACTAGATTAAGGACAGAAATTAAGGACAGAAATGGTATGGACCTAACAGAAGCAGAAGATGTTAAGAAGAGGTGGTAAGAATACACAGAAGAACTGTACAAAAAAGATCTTCATGACCCAGATAATCATGATGGTATGATCACCAACCTAGAGCCAGACATCCTGGAATGCTAAATCAAGTGAGCCTTAGGAAGCATCACTACGAACAAAGCTAGTGGAGGTGATGGAATTCCAGTTGAGCTATTTCAAATCCTAAAAGATGATGTTGTAAAAGTGCTGCACTCAATATGCCAGCAAATTTGGAAAACTCAGCAGTGGCCACAGGACTGGAAAAGGTCAGTTTTCATTCTAATCCCTAAGAAAGGCAATGCCAAATAATGCTCAAACTACCACACAATTGCACTCATCTCACACACTAGCAAAGTAATGCTCAAACTTCTCCAAGCCAGGCTTCAGCATCGTGAACCATGAACTTCCAGATGTTCAAGCTGGTTTTCGAAAAGGCAGAGGAACCAGAGATCAAATTGCCGACATCTGCTGGATCATTGAAAAAGCAAGAGTTCCTGAAAAACATCTATTTCTGCTTCATTGACTATGCCAAAGCCTTTGACTGTGTGGATCACAATAAACTGTGGGAAATTCTGAAAGAGGTGGGAATACCAGACCACCTGACCTGCCTCTTGAGAAATCTGTATGCAGCTCAGGAAGCTACAGTTAGAACTGGACATGGAACAACAGACTGGTTCCAAATAGGAAAAGGAGTATGTCAAGGCTGTATATTGTCACCCTGCTTATTTAACTTTTATGCAGAGTACATCATGAGAAATGCTGGGCTGGATGAAGCACAAGCTGGAATCAAGATTGCCAGGAGAAATATCAATAACCTCAGATATGCAGATGACACCACCCTTATGGCAGAAAGTGAAGAAGGACTAAAAACTCAACATTCAGAAAACTAAGATCATGGCATCCAGTCCCATCACTTCATGGCAAATAGATGGGGAAATAATGGAAACAGTGACAGACTTTATTATTTTGGGCTCCCAAATCACTGCAGATGGTGACTGCAGTCATGAAATTAAAACACACTTGCTCCTTGGAAGGAAAGTTATGACCAACCTAGACAGCATATTAAAAAGCAGAGACATTCCTTTGCCAATAAATGTCCATCTAATCAAAGCTATGGGTTTTCCAGTAGTCATGTATGGATATGAGAGTTCGACTGTAAAGAAAGCTGAGTGGTGAAGAGTTGATGCCTTTGACCTGTGGTGTTTGAAAAGACTCTTGAGGGAGTAAACTCTGGGAGTTGGTGATGGACAGGGATGCCTGACATGCTGCAGTCTATGGAGTCACAAAGAGTTGGACACGACGGAGTGACTGAACTGAATTTTGGATTTGATTAGCAAGGAGTGATATAGCAAAAAAGACTCGGTGCTAGATATAGCTGTGATTATTGTCCAATAAACGTAACTTTAAAAAAATCTTCCTTTGAGTCAATAATGTTAATCAGTGATTAGTAATGTGTTTTCTTTCCTTAGGCAGCAGAAATTCTCTTTTTTGTTATTATGTTGCATTCAAAACAGGTTCAATATAGTCAAGGTAGAGTCTTATAAAATCAAGTGACACTTTTTTATGCCAGTATTGCAAAAAGAATACCAGTTAATATACATGTTAATTCTTTCCCCCTTGTTGTTGTTATTTAGTCACTCAGTTGTGTCTGACTCTTTGCGACCCCATGAACTGCATCGTGCCAGACTTCCTTGTCCTTCACTATCTCCCAGAGTTAGCTCAGACTCATGTCCATTGAATCAATGATGCTATCCGACTATCTTATCCTCAGTTGTACCCTTCTCCTGCCCTCTGTCTTTCCCAGCATCAAAGTCTTTTCCAATGAGTCAGTTCTTTGGATCAGGTAGTCAAAGTATTGGGGTTTTAGATTCATCATCTGTCCTTCCTTCTTTTCCCCTACTCACTGAAATATTCCTTTTGGAATCATTCTACTATAAGCCTTTAGAAAAAAGAACCCTGGACCAGGAATAATAGTCCCGGATTCTGATGCCAACTTTGCTCTAACTGGTTGTGAGATCTGGTTCAAATAGACTAATTGTCTGGACTGAAGTTTCCTCATCTGTGTAGAAACAAAGCTGGGCTAGGTTGTCTTTTAACACTAAAGTTTTATGACTCTTTGATTAACCACTAATGTTTCTGTCCTTATCAAATATTAGAAGACACAAAAAAGTTAGGCAAGTCATCTAAGGTAAAAATCATATTAGTGCAGAGTTGGAGTGATATATATATATATATATATATATATATATATATATATATATATATAAATTTCTTGATACCTGGTTCTCTGAAAATAGTTCCTAGAAAGAAATGTGTACTAGTTAGAGTGACACTGTTTCCTATAACAAATAGGTGCAAATATACAGTCACTCAAAATAGTAGACCTTTGTTTCAGGGTGACTGTCCTTTCCTCAGGATTCAGATTGATGGAAGCTCTGGCATTTTCAACACATGTCTCTCAAGAGCATTGTTATCTCTATCTCTGCAGCCAGTGGCAAAAAGAACATAGAGGAACATATTTAAGGCTTACCTAGGGTAGGTACTGAAGTGGCACATATCACTTTCATTCACATTCCATTTGTTAGAACTCAATATATTGCCCCTCATACATGCAAGGAAAGCTATGAAATGTAGTATAGTTGTGTGTCCAGGAAAAAGAAGCACATAGATTTTAGTGAGCCATTAGCAATTTTTGCCTTTGAATGGGTGTGACATATGCAAGAACAAATTTATCTTTAGGGAAATCACCTTATTTTTTTCAGATTGTCAGGTGGCCTTATTTTGTCATATTTCAATAACACTTTTCTGTAAATCCCCCTTCCATCAGCTCTGTAATTTATGTTTATAGCCACTGCTTCTCTTGAAGCTTCTTTTATCAGTTTCTTGGACTGAAATTAAACAAGAGACTATGACTTCAAACAGGAATGAGAGAGAGTTTTTTTTCATGAGCATAATACTAAAGGAATCAGTAAAGAGGAAGGAGAAATAAAGGAAAACCCAAAATTTTAAAAAAAGCAACAAAGAAATGTTTAAAAAGAGATGAGAATAGAACATCTGGCTGGAGCCGAGACACTCATAATGGTGCTCTGAAGTACCATTCTTTCAAGAGAATTGAGTCAAGAGTCACAAGATTAAGACCAGAGTGGGATGTACTGTCTTCAGGAGTGTCCCTGGCAAAAGAGACCTGCAAATTATGGCTTTTGTGGTTCTTTTCTTTTTTCTTGCTAAGAAATAAATGGAGACACAAGCATATCAGTGGAGCTGCTGTTTTCCTTAGTCTCTCCCTCTCCCAGGGTTTGTTGTATGGCTCTCTCCAGCAGCTACAAAATACTGAGGATGCCTCGAGATAGCGTGCTTTCCATTCAAAATCATGATTCATGAATCCCTTTGTTGTATACTAACCTGCAGACTGGGAGAAGGAAAGAAGCAGGCAGGGAAAATTCATTTTGGGGTTTGTCAGTTTGAGACTTAGGTTCTGAGTTATTCCAAGAACGCCACTGAAATTTGGCTTATCATCCTATCATTTTCAGAAATATAAGCAAGAGCTCAACAAATCAGAGTAAGGAAAAGGAGACTATCTCAGGGAACCTCAGAGGGTAACACAAGCAGATGAAGGTAATGTGGGATTCCAGCACAATTTTGTTATCATGTACTACAAATATCCATTTACTTAGTACATGTCTAATTATGTCTTTTGAGGAAAACAGAATTCTATCCTGCAAAGGCTGGCTCTGATATTGTTACTGTAGAATGGTGTTAGTCCAGTCTCTTTCCATATTTGGTGAGACTTGTCAGTTTATTTATTCATTCAGAAATATGAGAAGAAGGATGATCCAAGTCACACTAGACAAAAGAAAGGCATTTCATTACTAAAGGCAAGGGCAGGGTTTTAGTACCTGTTTGCCATGATCTGATGTGACATTAGGCAAATTATTTAACCTTGTTAGACTGAGAGTTCCTCATTAGTAAATATGTTGCTGCTGGTGCTGATCTGACATTCTGCAACTGTTGACTATTGCCTTCCTTTCACCAGAAAAGACGTTCAGGTAGCTAACTCCAGAACATGTACTTTTAGTTCTATATACCAGGGTACCAGCTCTGTAACAATGTGTTGTCAAATAAGACATTTTATTAGATTCAACAAATATATATTTGACTTAAAAATCTTTAATATCAAATCAGTCTTTGTAGAGTTCTCTGGTTCTATTCAAAAAGTTACTGATGTATATGGCAATCTATGAATGAGTAAGGTATGGTTCCTGCTTATAAAAGGCTTATAGAAGTATAGAGGACTTAAGACATTTATTTGAATAACTATATGATGGTGTTAAGTGGTACTAACTGCCTGCTCCTCATACACTAGGAATTTACCTGGGGAGATTTCTGCCTTTTCTTCCCCCTTCTTCCAGGTTGATGGTCTTTTCAAAGTCCCCGAGAGAGAGAGAGAGAGAGAGAGAGAGAGAGAGAGAGAGAGAGAATTCAGAGATCCTCTTAAGAATAAGGCTCTGACCAAGGAAGCATAGGCATAACCTAGTGAATTAGGTACAAAACATACTTCAGTGTCACAAAAGGTGAATCTAAACCCTAGTTTCTTTAATGAATAATCTGAAAAAAGTATTAATAAGTTTACAATAATCACAAATTTTAAGAATTATTTCTCACTAGAAAATAAGTCTGATCTTGTATGCAGGAGAAATAAGAAGATAAGAATATTTTTCTTTTTCTGTGTGGGGCAATGTAAAGACCATGTAGTTTTATAGCCAGAAACTCCAGATTTTTGAATCTGGGCAATTCCCTGGCCATCTAGTAGTAAGGACTTTTTGCTCTCACTGCCTGCGTGGAGTATGGCAAAAACAAAAACACACCAAACCCATCCCCCCTAAAATAACAAACACACAGATTTTGAATCTGGACACTTTATAGCTTGCCACTTTATTTATTGTTTGACACTTTTTTACACAATAAAATTGTGTAATTTTATTTTATAGAAAATCAGAGATAACAGTACTTGCCTCATAGAATTGCACAGTTTGAAAGTAAATGATACTCCATAAAGGTTTGTTTATTCCTTTCATAGTCAAGGATATGAACAATAATATATATATTTATTTACCTGGTTTATAAGGATGGTTGTCTATTTTCCATTGAGGAAGTTCCCCTCGCTGTCGTGTTGACTAAAATGTAGAAAGTTAGTCTTTCCTTCTTTCTTTCCTCCTTCCCTTCATCCCTTCTTTCTTTTGTCTTTTTTCCCTCCCTTTCTTTCTTTCTGTTTTGTAAAATAAACTTTATTTAATTAAAGTCTATTCTTGGAGTTACCAGCTCTTTTTTAAAATCCATTTTAGGCTGATAATTTCTAATGTTTACAATTTTTCTTTTATTTTTCATGCCAACTTAAAGGTTACTTTCCACTTACACTTATTACAAAATGTTGGCTGTATCCCCCACGTTGTACAGTACATCCTTGAGCCTATGTTGTACCCAATAGTTTGTGTCACCCAGTCATTGTTCTCTATTTTTAAGAAAATTTATTGGCTAAACCCTCAAAAGTTTAAGTAGATAGAATCCATTGGGATGAGGAATTAAACTTCTGATTCATTTTACATCTGGTATTTTACCAATAAATAGTCAGAACATGAGGACTTTGGTTGTGATTTATCATCTCTCAGATGCAACATCTATGCTAAAACCTCAACTTTTGTCTTCATTTTGCACAGATGCCTTTCAATGGTATTTTCTGAGCAAGGCAAGGGCATGTAGTCTTTACACATTAATGTCATGAGTGTTTAAGCTAGCAAAGCTTCTCTTCCCTATATCTCCATTCCTCCCCATTCTTCTCCATTAACAACTTGTGCACAAGTCAGATTGTATATCTTCTTGCACATGACTCTGAATAGATATCCATACTCTTGTTCTGTTGACATCTGAGGGAGAATTCCACTGTATAAGAGAGCCATCTGGATCATGAGAACATGGCCTGTAACATACTCACTCCATCATTTTATCATAGTAAAAGGAGATAGATACCAAAGGAGGTTATTACAGCTCTTTTCTTGGAGATGTTTAACTTTTTGTTATCATTAGGGACAGTTTGACTTGGGTACATTATATGTGGCCATGTGACATCTGGAGCCTTATTTCAATGTTATTAACTCTATTTCTCAGATGTTGGTGTTGTGATTTTGCTGATCCTGTAATCAGGAGCAGTGTACCAAGGACGAGGGGTTCAAATCCCACACCTTCCTCACCCCCATGCACCCTCTGGTTGAAACACATTGAATAGAGAACTGGGTGGGGAGCAAATGGCAGCGAGCTAGTGGGAGTAGAGGCGGTGTACACACAGACTCATGTCAGGGGTCGAAATGAGTCTCCATGGGATATCATTTTTTAAGTGATTTGAATTAATTGCTCCCCAAATTATTTCCTTTCAAGGCAGAGAATTATCTGCAACCCTATGCAATAGCAATGAACGTGAGTCTTTTCACACAGCAGAGATACATGGTTTTTGTTCAGTTGAGTTTGGAAATAAATATTTCATGAATTTCTATTGTAGTTCACATCAGTGGCCTTGTCAATCTTAACACATTACAAAATTAGCAATGCATAAAATAGCTAGGCATAACAATGTTAGATTCAATAAACAAAGTCAGATTAAGCAGGGCCGTTGGATCAGGACAGTGTACAGGGCAGGAGTTGGGGATGTGGTGAGGAGAACACCAATCAGATTTAATGCGTGAGACTCAGGAAAAAGTCAGCTGAATTACTGTGATACATCAGTTGAGCTTACTTTTTAGATTATAAAATATAAATATTTAATTATCTCTTTAAAATGTTGTAAAAACAAAATGGGTTTTCAGAAAGTTTGTAAAATAAAGCATAC
Organism: Bubalus bubalis; assembly: GCF_019923935.1. Taxonomy (NCBI): domain Eukaryota; kingdom Metazoa; phylum Chordata; class Mammalia; order Artiodactyla; family Bovidae; genus Bubalus; species Bubalus bubalis. The sequence goes on along the minus strand of NC_059175.1, from coordinate 30,893,856 downwards.
TGTTATGGAAAAATGATTAATTGTTATGTCAGCTACCTAGATATTAAATTTGGGCAAGTTCCCAAGGCTGTGCCAAGATGAAATCTCTAGATTTCAGTTTGTCTGTAAAATAAGAGGTTAGTTTAGATGTTTTGTAAGGTCTGTTTTATTATATAGTTGTATGTTTGTATAATAATTAATGAATTCAACATTCAATATTTATTTAAGGCTATAGTGATCCCATAGTTACCCTGGGTGCTGTGGACCCAGAGATAAATAAGACAGTAATCCTTCCTAAGATCATGGTATCCAGTCCCATCACTTCATGGCAAATATATGGGGAAATAATGGAAACAGTGACAGACTTTATTTTTTTGGGGCTCCAAAATCACTGCAGATGGTGACTACAGCCATAAAATTAAAAGACACTTTGCTCCTTGGAAGAAATGCTATGACCAATCTAGGCAGTATATTAAAAAGCAGAGACATTACTTTGCCAACAAAGGTCTGTCTACTCAAAGCTATGGTTTTTTTCAGTAGTCATGTATGGATGTGAGAGTTGGACTATAAAGAAAGTTGAGCACCAAAGAATTGATGCTTTTGAACTGTGGTGTTGGAGAAGACTCATGAGAGTCCTTTGGACTACAAGGAGATCCAACCAGTCAATCCTAAAGGAAATCAGTCCTGAATACTCATTGGAAGGACTGATGCTGAAGCTCCAACACTTTGGCCACCTGATGCGAAGAACTGACTCATGGGAAAAGACCCTGATGAAAGATTGAAGGTGGGAAGAGAAGGGGATGACAGAGGATGAGATGGTTGATTGGCATCACCGACTCAATGGATATGAGTTTGAGCAAGCTTTGGGAGTTGGTAATGGACAGGGAAGCCTGGTGTGTTGGAGTCAATGGGGTCGCAAAGAGTTGCACATGACTGAGTGACTGAACTGAACTGAATCTTTCCTAATAGGCCTGCAGACATGTCTCTTCTGTATCTACTTGCGTTCTAAAGTGCTTGTTTAGAATTATCTTTTTGTCATTACTATCCTAAGAGTCACATGGGATATGTTATTGGAAGTGTTTCTGGATTCATGCAACAGGGCATTAGTTGAACAGTGATTAGTGACAGAATGCTCTGATGGAATGCCAACTACGGGGACACAGGTTTTCTTGGCCTTCAGGATACTAAAGAAGCATCAGAACATTACCAGTATCTTAGATGAATTTCTTATTTTTGTCCTTTCCTGGCTATAGATTCCATATCATTCTGGTGAAATTTAAGAGTAAAGTATTTTGGAAACAGTGTTATCTCACTGTCCCAAATAGTTTCTTGCTCAATCTTGAGCCTTAGGAGTCTGCTGTGTTGTTGGAGATGGTGCTGGGAAGAGGAGGCAACAGTTACATCTGTTAAAAGGAATGAGCCTGGGGAGGAAACAAATTGATAAAGATAGGCTCAGAAGATTAGTACCAGTTTCTGTGGGGGCAATGTTTGAAGCCAGTGAAGTTGAGGTGGATGTGGGTTAGCAGAAAGTGACAGGTTTACTGCATTTCTGCTTTTCAGAGTATTAAAAGTGGGGAAACTCCTTGAAGAGTAAAAGAGATTAAACTTTAGGAAAAAAAGGAAATATCATAGTGAATACAGCAGTAAGGATTTATGGAATAAATTATAGAGTGAAAACATGCTAAACAACAGTTTTAAATAAATTAGTGTATAGTAAGTAAAAAGTGGGATCTTGAGGAAAATTAGAAACAATGAAATGTGTTTTAGAGAAGATGATTTTGTTTTAGGATTCTGTTTTTGTTGCAGATAAGCTATATGGGCCTCAGGCCTGATTCAAATTCTCATGTTTTCTTGAACTGGTTTTCACTGTTGGGTTTACAACAGTTTACATTTTAATTTGGCAAAACTAATACAATATTGTAAAGTTTAAAAATAAAATAAAATTAAAAAAATATATAGTATGTATTAGGTTGGGTTTCCCTGGTAGCTCAGTTGGTAAAGAATTTGCCTGCAATGCAGGAGACCCCAGTTTGATTCTTGGGTTGGGAAGATCTGTGGGAGAAGGGATAGACTACCCACTCTAGTATTCTTGGGCTTCCCTGGTGGCTCAGATGGTAAAGAATCTGCCTGCAATGTAGGAGACTCAGGTTCGATCCCTGGGTTGGGAAGATCCCCTGGAGAAGGGGATGGTACCCAACTCCAGTATTCTGGCATGGAGAATTCCATGCACAGAAGAACCTGGTGGGCTACAGCCCATGGAGTCACAAAAAGTCGGACATGACTGAGAGACTAACACACACACACACACACACACACAAACATTATGTTGTGTGATGATATGTTATTTGTCTAAGGAGGAATTTAAATTCTGGGCATAATGAGCTGAGGTTAAGTATATGAAAAATAAATGACTGAATTTTCTAAGTACTTCCTTATAGAATTTTCTCATGATTTCAAGTCTAGGTCAGAAATATGGCTAATGATGTCAGAACTGTTAAGCATATGCTAAATTTAAAATGTTATCAATAAACAAATTAATAACTCACAATCAAAAGGCTTTAAATTATATTTGCATAATCATTCACCTGAGAGATTTGCCAAAAGTGTACCACTCTCTAGGTTGTGATATAGGAGCATCCAGCTTTAAGCAAATTTTATAGTTAGAATCTGGATACACAAGATAAGTCAGGGTGCAATTATTCTTGATTACAGTAGGATCTCCCATTTTTATGAAAATTATAGAATTATTATATATGTATATTATGTATATATCAGGCTTCCTTGGTGGCTCAGATGGTAAAGTGTCTGCCTGCAATGTGGGAAACCTGGGTTTGATCCCTGGGTGGGGAAGATCCCCTGGGGAAGGAAATGGCAACCCACTCTAGTACTCTTGCCTGGAAAATCCCATGGATGGAGGAGCCTGTTAGGCTACAGTCCATGGGGGTTGCAAAGAATTGGACACAACTGAGAGGCTTCACTTTCACTTTCATATATGTATATTACAAGTATATATATAGAGAGAGTTGCCTGCTCAGTTGAGAGAGGTATTTATAAGCCAAAGTCAAAATTAGTCCTAACTGTTGCAGATTGCTGCTGCTAAGTTGCTGCAGTCGTGTCCGACTCTGTGCGACCCCATAGATGGCAGCCCACCAGGCTCCGCTGTCCCTGGGATTCTCCAGGCAAGAACACTGGAGTGGGTTGCCATTTCCTTCTCCAATGCATGAAAGTGAAAAGTGAAAGTGAAGTCGCTCAGTCGTGTCCGACTCAGCTACCCCATGGACTGCAGCCTACCAGGCTCCTCCATCCATGGGATTTTCCAGGCACGAATACTGGAGTGGGGTGCCATTGCCTTCTCCGAACTGTTGCAGATTATGTTTATTAATAAAATCCATAGGGCATAATGTTATTGTTTGACATAATGTGGAATCCGAGGAGATTTTTAATTTGGTCCTGAGTTACAGAGAAATTTGCCATTACCTGATATTAATAATTTATAATGTGCACATATACAGTATATGATGGTTTTCAAATATGAACACACATTCCTTTTCACTCTTCCCAATGAGAGGTAGAATCGTCTCAGAACTGGGTGGGTTTTTGTGAGTGCTTCAACTGATAGAGTCATGGGTAATGCATTCTAAGACCCCCAAGGTGGATGGCTGAAACTGTGGATAGTACTGCACCATATATATACTATGTTTTTTCCTTTACAGGTGTGTACATGTTAAGTCGCTTCAGTTGTGTTTAACTCTTTATGCCCTTATGGATCGTAGCCTGCCAGGCTTCTCTGTCCATGGGATTCTCCAGGCGTGAATACTGGAGTGGGTTGCCATGTCCTCCTCCAGGAGATCTTCCCGAGCCTGGAATCAAACCTGTGTCTCTTAAGTCTCCTGCATTTTCAGACAGGTTCTTTACCACTAGTGCCACCTGGGAAGGCTTTCCTTTACAAACATACCTACAATAAAGTTTAATTTACAAATTAGGCACAGAAAGAGAATAACAACAACAAAAAATAGAACAATTGTAACAGTATACTGTAATAAAAGTTATGTGAACGTGGTCTCTTTGTAAACATCTTGTACAAATTTAACAGCTTTTCCATCTTAACTCATTATTGACTGGGGGATTTTTGCAGAAATTAAGACCTGTGGCCAGCTCTAAAAAACAAATACATCTGCCTCCAGCGAATAACATTCGGATAACAAAAGATGTATTAATATATCTCTTGTCAATAATGTGTTAACTAAGCACTTAGGCATTGTTGCTGTAACTTCTGCAGTTTTAGGTGTGACATCAAAACTAGCAGAAATTTCTTTTTCCTTTTCCAAAATTTCGTGGATACGAGATTCATTCTTATCATAGACCTTAACAACTTCTGCTTACAATTTTTTTTGCTTTTCTTAACTTTCACCTTTGCATTTAAAGGAAGCCCATTATGGCATCTTTGTGGGATATCCAAATTACCAGCACAAATACTTTTGTGCTTTGGGGCCGTTATTAAGTAAAATAGCGATTACTTGAACTAAGGCACTCAGATGCTATGGTAGTTGATCCAATAATCAAGGCTCGCAAAATGCCTTTGATGGGGATGATTCAAGTCTTGTGAGACAAAGCAAGACAGCGCGAGATTTCTTCGCCCAATTTAAAACATGCTTGCTTGCTCGCTACATCTCTTCAGTCTCATCTGACTGCTCTGTGACTCTGTGGACGGTAGCCCACCAGACTCCTCTGTCTGGAATTTTCCAGGCAAGAATAGTGGGGTTGGTGGCCATGTCCTCTCCAGGAAATCTTCCTCATTCAGGGATCAAACATGTAGTCTCTTATGTCTCCTGCATTGGCAAGCAGGTTCTTCACCACTAGCGCCACATGGGAAGCCCCAATTTAGAACATATGAATTGTTTATTTTTGGAATTTTCCAGATAGCAACTTATTGACCAGAGACATACTAACAGGTCTTTTGTTACCTGAAAGTTATTGACCGTAAATGTTTCAGTATTCACTCATGTAACAAATCGCTGACCACAAAGCGTCCATTTCGGCAAAAATACCCCAGTCAATAATGTTAAGATTTTTGGACGGAGATTGACTATGGATTACCAAAACTGCAGATGAAGGAGACTACTATCAGTTTAGTTCAGTTGCTCAGTCGTGTCCGACTCTTTGCGACCCCATGAATTGCAGCAGCCAGGACTCCCTGTCCATCACCATCTCCCGGAGTTCACTCAAACTCATGTCCATTGAGTCGGTGATGCCATCCAGCCATCTCATTCTCTGTTGTCCCCTTCTCCTCCTGCCCCCAATCCCTCCCAGCATAATAGTCTTTTCCAATGAGTCAACTCTTCGCATGAGGTGGGCAAAGTATTGGAGTTTCAGCTTCAGCATCAGTCCTTCCAAAGAACACCCAGGACTGATCTCCTTTAGAATGGACTGGTTGGATCTCCTTGCAGTCCAAGGGACTCTCAAGAGTCTTTTCCAACACCACAGTTCAAAAGACTCAATTCTTCGGCGCTCAACTTTCTTCACAGTCCATATCCATACATGACCACTGAAAAAACCATAGCCTTGACTAGACGGACCTTTGTTGGCAAAGTAAAATCTCTGCTTTTGAATATGCTATCTAGGTTGGTCATAACTTTCCTTCCAAAGAGTAAGCATCTTTTAATTTCATATTTATCCTCAAAACCTGCAGCAGCCAGGAAAGCAGTCTGACTGCCTTAAGGCTGCCTTGCTGTGAAGAAGCTCAAACGAATCCATGTGAAAAACCATCAGGCAAGACCCCAAGACTCCATGAAGAGACTAAGATGCCTGGCCAGCCCTCAGGTCTGACATCTGCACTTGGGTTACCATCTTGCTGCAACCACTTAGAGATCCTGAACCAGAAATGCACAGCCAAGACCTTCCTGAATTCTCGCCTGGAAGGAACGGTGAGATGTAATAACATATTGTTTTTAAGTCCTTAAAATTCTGGCGTTTTGTAACTTGTTGTGCATCAGTAGTACTAGCATATAAAGAGAGTTTGATAAAAAATATGAAAATCAAGAGATTAAAAACCCAGAACATTTAGGGCGGTGATTTATAACATTGGGGGAGTGCTGTCATAAACTCCCTTGAGATTCTGATGAAAGAGATTGGCTTTTATTTTATATGTAACTGTTTTGTGCTTGTTTTTGCAGATCTTTTCCTTCTCTTGTGTTTCCTGCCTAAAAAAGTTCCTTTAGCATTTGTTGTAAAGCTGGTTTAGCTTAGTTTAGCTGCTCAGCATTTTCAACTCTTTGCAAATGGAATGTAGCCTGCCAGGCTCCTTTGTCCATGGGATTTCCCAGATAACAATACTGGAGTTGGGTTGCCATTTCCTTCGCTAGGGGATCTTCCTGACCCAGACTGAGCTCGTATCTCCTCTGTCTCCTGCATTGCAGGGGAATTCTTTTCCTGCTGAGCCATATTCTCTGAATTTTTGCTAGTTTATTTTATAAATATTTTGTGTAAATTTTCAGGTTGTTCAAGGCTACATGAGGCACAGCCTTGCTTGAGACCTCAGTTTTAGAAGCTGTTGAAAAATTTCTTCAGGTACCTTATTTGAGATAATTATTGCAATTGAATACAAAATTTAATTGTCAATTGACTAAAAGGGAAAAAAGATAGGTTATACAAGATTTTTATTGTCTAGTAATAAAATGGAAAAGACTCTGATGCTGGGTGGGATTGGGGGCAGGAGGAGAAGGGGATCAAAGATGATGAGATGGCTGGATGGCATCACCGACTCGATGGACATGAGTTTGAGTGAACTGCGGGAGTTTGTGATGGACAGGGAGGCCTGGCTGCTGCAATTCATGGGTCGCAAAGAGTCGGACACAGCTGAGTGACTGGACTGACCTGAACTGAGTAATAAAATGAAATGAGAACCTAAATATTTGGCTGGGAAGAACTGTTTTTTCATGGCACAAAATTTTGGGAGAAATTAACAGTTTGAAAACTTCTTTGATCTGATTAACCAATGGGCAAGGTCACATGTAGGTTTTCTGGCTTAATTATTGGCTAAGTAGATATGGCCTTGGGGAAATAAACAGTTTTAAGCTGATGGAAATTCTGTAAAGTTTAAAAGTGTTTATTTTTATCATCTGATAACTAAAGAGAAGGGAAGCCCTTAAATTTTATATTCTTTTATTGGTGAATATTTGATTTAGGTTTCTGAGAAACAAGTGTGGTAGCTTAACCAAATAGTTAAGAGGTAAGCAGTGGAAAAGGTCAGTTTTCATTCCAATCCCAAAGAAAGGCAATGCCAAAGAATGCTCAAACTACCATTCAATTGCACTCATCTCACACTCTAGTAAAGTAATGCTCAAAATTCTCCAAGCCAGGCTTCAACAATACGTGAGCCATGAACTTCCAGATGTTCAAGCTGGTTTTCGAAAAGGCAGAGGAACCAGAGATCAAATTGCCAACATCTGCTGGATCATGGGAAAAGCAAGAGAGTTCCAGAAAAACATCTATTTCTGCTTTATTGACTATGCCAAAGCCTTTGACTGTGTGGATCACAACCAACTGTGGAAAATTCTGAAAGAGATGGGAATACCAGACCACCTGACCTGCCTCTTGAGAAACCTGTATGCAAGTCAGGAAGCAACAGTTAGAACTGGACATGGAAAAACAGGCTGGTTCCAAATAGGAAAAGGAGTATGTCAAGGCTGTATATTGTCACCCTGCTTATTTAACTTTTATGCAGAGTACATCATGAGAAACGCTGGGCTGGAAGAAGCACAAGCTGGAATCAAGATTGCTGGGAGAAATATCAATAACCTCAGATATGCAGATGATACCACCCTTATGGCAGAAAGTGAAGAGGAACTAAAAAGCCTCTTGATGAAAGTGAAAGAAGAGAGTGAAAAAGTTGGCTTAAAGCTCAACATTCAGAAAATGAAGATCATGGCATCTGGTCCCATCAGTTTATGGGAAATAGATGGGGAAACAGTGGAAACAGTGTCAGACTTTATCTTTTTGGGCTCCAAAGTCAGTGTAGATGGTGACCGCAGCCATGAAATTAAAAGACTCTTACTCCTTGGAAGGAAAGTTAGGACCAACCTAGATAGCATATTGAAAAGCAGAGGCATTACTTTGCCAACAAAGGTCCGTCTAGTCAAGGCTATGGTTTTTCCAGTGGTCACGTATGGATGCGAGAGTTGGACTGTGAAGAAAGCTGAGCGCTGAAGAATTGATGCTTTTGAACTGTAGTGGTGGAGAAGACTCTTGAGAGTCCCTTGGACTGCAAGGAGATCCAACCAGTCCATTCTGAAGGAGATCAGCCCTGGGATTTCTTTGGAAGGAATGATGCTAAAGCTGAAACTCCAGTACTTTGGCCACCTCATGCGAAGAGTTGACTCATTGGAAAGACTCTGATGCTGGGAGGGATTGGGGGCAAGAGGGGAAGGGGATGACAGAGGATGAGATGGCTGGATGGCATCACTGACTCAATGGACGTGAGTTTGAGTGAACTCCGGGAGATGGTGATGGACAGGGAGGACTGGCGTGCTGCGATTCATGGGGTGGCAAAAAGTCAGACATGACTGAGTGATTGAACTGAACTGAAGCAGTTACTGGGGCTGGTTTTGTAGCAGGTCAAGGGTGTCAGTTGGGGCTTTCCTCGTGGCTCAGAAGTAAAGAATCTGCCTTCAATGTAGGAGACGCAGGTTCGATCCCTGGGTGGCGAAGATCCCTTGGAGGGGGCATGGAAACCCACTGTAGTATTCTTACCTGGAGAATCCCATGGACAGAGGAGCCTGGAGAGCTATGGTCCACTGGGTCACAAAGATTCGAACATAATTGAGTGACTGAGCCCACAAGGATGTCAGTGCTAAAACCTCTCTGTGATTCTCTGGCTTTACTTTCATAGTTGCAAACTGACTGCTAAGTCATGAAATCCATATTCCAGGAAGGAATAAGAAGGAAATGTATAAAAGGGGTGTTATCTGTATCAGGGAAGTACATTTTTCCCAGAAACCCTCAACTTGTGTTTCCCAGAAACCTTGACCAACTTTCATTGGTCAGAACTGTCACAGGTTACTTCTACCTGCAAGGGATGATGTGCAGTGTATTTTAAAATTTAATTAAATTTATTTTTGGCTCTGCTGAGTGTTTGTTGCTGTGAGAGCTTTTCTCTAGTTGCAGAGAATGGGGGCTCCAGTTGCGGTGCGGGAGCTCTCACTGTGGTGGCTTCCCTTGTTGCAGAGCACAGGCTCTAGGGTACCAGGGGTTCAGTATTTGCTGCACGTGGGCTCAGTAGTTGTGGCTCCCAGGCTCTAGAGCACAGGCTCAGTGGTTGTAGTGCATAGGCCTAGCTGTTCTGTGGTACGTGGCATCTTCCTGGATCAGGGATTGAACTTGTGTTCTCCTGCATTGGCAGGCAGATTCTTTACCACTGAACCACCAGTAAAGCCCTTGCACAATGTTTTTTTAAAAAATTTGGGATCCTTGCTATCTTCCCTTCCATTTGCTCCCTGCCCCCAAATAGGGTTGTCTTGGAAAGGAGGAAGGAAAGTGTGGATTTTAGTTAAGGAACTAGTTATAAATGCCAAATATTTGATTAGTAAAATTTTTAAATAATGTTTTAACTAGGCGATACAAAAGTGCAGATATGGATTTGTTCAGTCTTTGTAGGCAGAAAAAACTTAAAACATTGTTTTATGTGAAGAATTACTTAGAGATTTAAGCCTAAAACAAAGAAAAATTTATATCTCTATCTTTATCAGTATATTATCTTTTGTTATGAACAGCTTTAATTAGTGGTTGTATGTTGCTGATTCACAAAAATTGTTCATACAAATATCCTAGCAGTGAAAATAATTAATAATAAAAGATGACTGTCAAATGAGTCCTGCCATGTTGCCCATCAATGAGTCTGGCTATCAGTGTGCAGTTTTGGTGGCAGCTGAAAATGTAAAGTGGACTCATTGCAAAAGGTCATTTTCAATTAGCTCTTAATATCTGGTAACAACATGCTGTGTATTTTCAGAGCTTTGAATTAAAATTGGTTACTTTTTAGCCAATTGTTAAGTTTTTTTTTTATTATTAGTTTCAAGACCTCTGGGAAGAAAAATTAATACACCTGAGAGTGAAAAGAGTGTGTTTTGAATTGATATGCTATTATACTTTCCAATGGCTGCTGCTAAATTTTTCTTTGTGAAAGAAGAAAAAATCAGGACTTGAACTGACCACAAATTAAATAATCAAGTTGAAAATTCTCTTTCTATGAAAATAAAGAATATGGATTATTCTTATTTCCTGGAAGAAAAGTCCCAGTGCCACTAGTTTAAAAGAATAATTAATGTTCCTCAAGTTTTAAGAGACTGAAAATTTGAATAAAATGTTACCATTTAAGTGTGTTGCAGTATATGGAGTCAAAAACTATCAAGGGAACAGATATAACCTAGCAAAGAATCTGAAAAGTGGGGTTTTGAATTTCTTTTTGAAATTAAGCTTCACATGATTAAAATTATTAATAAAGGAATTTTGGAAAGAAATTAATAAAGTATTGTTCAAAACCACATTTTAGAATTGAAGGTGGAAAGCATACTGTAAGGGTTTAACTAAAGCACATTTAATTTACTGTCTAAAGAAACCAAATTAGATTTGCAGCTTGTAAACTAAATGTTTGTCTCTGGAGTGCTTTGCAAATTTGATTATACTAGTGAATCCATAATTTTCAAATCTTTCAGCGCTCTTTTGTATGCACACAAATAAGCATAGAACAGTGCAACATTATATCCCCCATAAGTTTTAAAGGTTATTTTTTCATTTAATTTGGGAGATATGAAGAGTTTGGAAAAATATAGAATAATAGGTGGAGGAAAGAAAAATCACCCAGAGACAAATGTCAATATTTTAAAAAGTTTTTGAGGAGGCATTTTAGGCATCTGTTTTTGAAAGATTTGCTATAACAGATTATTAATGTAAAATATTACAAATAATTGTGAATTCTATTTTTGAGGAAAATGTTTTTAGATTCAGAGGACACATTTTTATGACAGGAAGGAACTACGAAAATTTAGCTTGATGTAAAAATATAGGTGATTAAAATATCAGTTTGACGTTTACAATTTTTCAAAGCTTATATTGTGCTATTTATGATTCTTCTAGAATAGCCTCGGTTGGCCAACTTCTGAGGTTGGTATTGAGTAGATAAAATATACTTATTTCATAAAAATATACTTGCCTTGTTCTTTGGTTGCTGAGGTTCTGTTGATTATTTAATCTGATAAACTAATTTCAAATGAATTGTTAATAATTTTTATTGGTTTAATATAACTCTATCTTGCTTTGTGCAAGGAAAGCTGGATTTTGTAACTTAAAGTCTTAACTCTATGTATACGTAGTCATTATTATTAGGAATACTATTATATTAGGAGGCCAGAACTGTTTAATATAGCCTCAATAAAATACTCATATCACTAAATGTGGGGAAAGATTTTAAAATGCAAGTTTATAAATAGGATCATGTATCAAATGACTTGATAACCATGATTTTAAAATATATATAAATATGTATAAGTTTATTTATTATTTTTGGCTGTGCTGGGTCTTCAATGCTGTGCAGGCATTTCTCAGGTTGTGGTGAGCAAGGGCTGCTCTCTAGTTGCAGTGTGTGGGCTTATTGCTGCAGCTTTTCTTGTTGTGAAGCATAGGCTCTAGGGCACTTGGGCTTCAGTGCCACACATGGGCTCAATGGTTGTGGCTTCCAGGCTCTAGAGCACAGGCTTAATAGTTGTGGCACATGAGCTTAGTTGCTCCGTGGCATGTGGGATCTTCCCAGATCAGGGATCAAACCCATGTCTCCTGCATTGGCAGGGGTATTCTTTACCACTGAGCCACCAAGGAAGCCCAAGAATATATTTATTTTGAGATTGAAGTAGCAAACTGCTCATTTGGATCATCAGTTCAGTTCAGTTCAGTCCCTCAGTTGTGTCTGACTCTTTGCGACCCCATGAATCACAGCATGCCAGGCCTCCCTGTCCATCACCCAACTCCCGGAGTTCACTCAAACTTATGTCCATCCAGTCGGTGATACCACCCAGCCATCTCATCCTCTGTCATCCCCTTCTCCTCCTGCCCCCAATCCCTCCCAGCATCAGGGTCTTTTCCAGTGAGTCAACTCTTCACATGAGGTGGCCAAAGTACTGGAGTTTCAGCTTCAGCATCAGTCCTTCCAATGAACATCCAGGACTGATCTCCTTTAGAATGGACTGGTTGGATCTCCTTGCAGTCCAAGGGACTCTCAAGAGTCTTCTCCAACACCACAGTTCAAAAGCATCAACTCGTCGGCGCTCAGCCTTCTTCACAGTCCAACTCTCACATCCATACACCACCATTGGAAAAACCATAGCCTTGACTAGATGGACCTTTGTTGGCAAAGTAATGTCTCTGCTTTTCAATATACTATCTAGGTTGGTCATAACTTTCCTTCCAAGGAGTAAGCGTCTTTTAATTTCATGGCTGCAGTCACCATCTGCAGTGATTTTGGAGCCCAAAAAAATAAAGTCTGACACTGTTTCCACTGTTTCTCCATCTATTTCCCATGAAGTGATGGGACCAGATGCCATGATCTTCATTTTCTGAATGTTGAGCTTTAAGCCAACTTTTTCGCTCTCCTCTTTTACTTTCATCAAGAGGCTTTTTAGTTCCTCTTCACTTTCTGCCATAAGGGTCATAGTTTCCAATATTTTAAAATGGAAGCATCAAGATGAGGTAATTTGTTATGTTGTTTTCAAAACATTAAAAGACTTTAAGATTATATACTTATATATCCTCTTTAAATACAGTTAAACATTGCTACAATGATATACTAATGATTAATAATGCTAATACCTGAAGAAAACAAGCATACAGACAGGACTGGATAAGAAACAGGCTAAGGTAGCAATGGGTCAGGGAGATATGTGACAATTATTAATATTATAAATAAAGATTATTTTTTTCATTAAAAAATCTGTCTAATATATAGGGTACTAAGGGGATAGGACCAGGTTTCAGTGATCTATTCCTATTCTCGACCTATTTTCTCCTTTCTAAGTCATGCGGGTTTATTTTTCTTCTTACAGATTTTAGGAAAGCAAAATTAACAATTTCCAACATTGGTCTCTTAAATAATGGGATTATTACTTTAAACTATGTAAAATTTGTACATCAAGACCTTTTCAGCATTCTCTGATCTTTCCCTGCACTAATCATTTGGGCCAAGGTCAAATGTTGCCATATTAAAAAAAGAAACCTACACAATCAAATATGACTCCAGAATACTGAAGTTTAATAGAAGTTCATTTTGGTTTATGGGAAGATGAGGAATAAGCCTCGTTATAGAAAAAGATTACTTAAAAATCTTATAAACATCTTCCCTGAGAATATTGTAATCAACCAGATAGGATTCTATAAGCTAAGGAAGAAGTGTATTTTGTAGTGTTAGGATACATAATCAAATGTCTATGATGTCTTTGAGGGTCCAGTAACCAGCTCTGGAGTAAAGTTAAGAAAGGGGTGGGATGAATTGAGAGAGTAGCATTGAAACATATATGTTACTATATTAAAATAGATAGCTAGTGGTAAGTTGCTGTATAACATAGGAAGCTCAACCCTGTGCTCTGCGACAACCTAGAGTGTGGGAGGGAGGTTCTAGAGGGAGGGGATATATGTATTCTTATGAATGATTTATGTTGTTGTATGGCAGAAACCAGCACAATTATCCCCCAAACAAAAATAAAAAAAAAAGAAAGAAAAGGAACTCAGAGGTTATTTATCTTTAGAACATTATCTAGATGATGCCATCATTTTATTTGTTTCAGAGTAAGAGCTCTCGGAGAAGGCAATGGCACCCCACTCCAGTACTCTTGCCTGGAAAATCTATGGACGGAGGAGCCTGGTAGGCTGCAGTCCATGGGGTCGCTAAGAGTCAGACATGACTGAGAGACTTCACTTTCACTTTTCTCTTTCATGCATTGGAGAAGGAAATGGCAACCCACTCCAGTATTCTTGCCTGGAGAATCCCAAGGACGGCGGAGCCTGGTGGGCTGCTGTCTATGGGGTTGCACAGAGTCAGACACAACTGAAGCGACTTAGCAGCAGCAGCAGCAAGAGCTCTAGCTTTCCTTGTGGCCCAGCTGCTAAAGAATCCTCCTGCAATGTGGGAGACCTGGGTTCGATCCCTGGGTTGGGAAGTCTTCCCTGATAGCTCAGTTGGTAAAGAATCTGCCTGCAATGCAGGAGACCCCAGTTCAATTCCTGGGCTGGGAAGATCTGCTGGAGAATGGATAGACTACCCACTCCAGTATTCTTGGGCTTCCCTTGTGGCTCAGCTGGTAAAGAATCTGCCTGAAGAATCTTCCTGCAATGCGCGAGACCTGGGTTGGGAAGATCCCCTGCAGAAGGGAAAGGCTACCCACTCCAGGATTCTGGCCTGGAGAATTCCATGGATTGTATAGTCCATGGGGTCACAAAGAGTTGGACACGACTGCATAACTTTCACTAAGGGCTCTAGAATCTGAAGGACTGAGTCTTGGCTCTACATCTATGTGACACGGAAAATTTTACTTAATCTTCCTATGTTTCAGTGTTCTCATTTATAAAATGGAGTTAATGGTAACTTCAACTAAAATGGTTATTGGGAGGATTAAATTAGTTTGTGTACTTAGCACATTATTGAGCATATCCTTAGCATGCTAAATTTTCAAGTTAGGGTTGAAAAATAGTTTCTTTTAATATAGTTATTTATTATTATTATTAATTGGAGGCAATGGTAAATATTTCACAATTGGATCTTAAAAAACTGTCCTAACTTTTTTTTAACTAATGCATAGTTGATTTACAGTGTTGTGTTAGTTTCTGGTGTACAATAAGTGACTCAGTTTTATATACATATATATTCTTTTTCAGATTTTTTTCAATTATAGTTTATTACAAATGTTGAATATAGTTCTATGTTCTGTACAGCAGGACCTTATTGTCTATCTACCTTGTTGTTTATAGTAGTTTGTATTTGCTACTTCCAAATTCCTAGTTTATCCCTCCTCTCCCCTTTACCCTTTGGTAACCACAAGTTTGTTTTCTATGTCTGTGAGTCTATTTCTGTTTTGTAGATAAGTTCATTTGTATCATTTTTTTAATATTCTACCTTCAGGTGATATCATCTGATATTTATCTTTCTCTGTCTGATTTACTTTATGTCCTGTGATAACCTCTAGGGTCCATCCATGTTGCAGCAAATGGCATTATTTCATCCTTTTTATGGTAGAGTAGTATTCCATTGTATATGTATACCACAAATGTTTCTTCATTTATCTATTGGTGGACATTTAGGTTGTTTCCATGTCTTGGCTATTGTAAATAGTGCTGCCATGAACACTGGGGTGCATGTATCTTTTTCGATTTAGAGTTTTCTCCAGTTCTATGTCCAGGAGTGGGATTGCTAAATCATTTGATAACTCTAAAAAGTTCTTATTTTTAGTGTTTGCCAATTTCTGTGGTATAAGCACTCCTAACTGTGGCTGATTTAAGCTACCAACATGTTGTCAGCCAATGACCAAAATTCCTGAAAATTTAATTATTGGTTTTGGTGAACTATATGAGCCAGGTCCAATGTATCATCTAATAAAAGACTGTCACTGAAAATGGTATCTGGCCAGTTATTTACTCAAAAGCTTCAGTTGCATTAAAATTGTTCCCCTAATTGTTAGCAAGTAGGGAGAAGGTTAACAATGAGTCTGTTCGTTCTGACCTTCTCTTTGCATTGCAGTTCCTGTTTTGGTAACCATAGAAATAACCAGGAGAGCTGACGTTGGCCAGGTCCACCCCTCAGTGCCCAGAAGGAGGCAGCTGCACTAGCGCTTTGCAGTGAGGACTTGAAGAAAGGTGGAGGCCAGCCTAGAACAGCCACTAGTCTGGTTTCTGAAGGAGTAAAGTGAAATGAGTCTTCAGTTGGATTTCAAGTAGATGTGATAATTCTATCATTGGCTATGCTGTTGTGTCACTGATTAGTCTTCTAAATGGGCATATGTAATTAAAGCATCACCCTAACATCTGAATGGAAACTGGAGAAAAATTATCATTTTTACTTTTTCTTCTTTTTAAAAATGTTTTACTTAGTTTTCTCCCCTAAACATCTTTATTCTGAGAATAAGCACCATTTCTTTGATTACAAATGATTGATGGAAATGCCATCTTGGTCATTTAGGTGATAGATATCAAAATTTTGAACATGAGACCCCATGGACTGTAGCCAGCCAGGCTTTTCTGTCCATGGGGTTTTCCAGGCAAGAATACTGGAGTAAGTTACCACTTAACTGCTTTATCTGGAATTATCTTGTTTATTTGTTTACTTTTTGTTGTCTATCTCCTCTACTAGAATATAAGCTCCATTACAGTTGGGATTACATTATTGACTTATTTGCTTTTTATTGTCAGTACCTAGAATAGTACCTTGATTAATATAGGTGTTCAGTAAACATTTGAAGAATGCATGAATGAATGAATAAATAAATGATTTATTTAAATGTACTGAAAAATCATTCTTGTTCTCTCTTTGTTCTTTAGGGGCTTGGCCTTAATTTTCCTTTCCTTTAGCATTTTATGCCTTTAAAAATTTTGTTCAAGGGTGAAGATAAGAATAAGCTAAATGAACACAGAAATTTGCAGTAGAAATTATGGGTTAGTTACTTAATTCTTTCTGGCTATGTGCCAGAAACTCTTAGTGAAGGCCAGTGGATATAAAGGACCAATTTCTTATTCCCAAGTGTATAACTCTTTCTTCAAAAGGGGTGTGTGAAGAAAGGCAAAGTTCTATGGCAAATTGAATGCTATTTTTGTAATCAACTAGGTGGATGCATGCGTGCTCAGTCACTTCAGTCGTGTCCAACTCTGTGTGACCCTGTGGACTGTAGCCTTCAGGCTCCTCTGTCAGTGGGATTCTTCAATGCAAGGATACTGGAGTGGGTTGCCATGCCTTCCTCCAGGGGATCTTCCTGACCCAGGGCTTGAACCCATAGCATCTCCTTAATTTTCTGCATCACAGGCATATTCTTTGCCACTGACCCACCCGGGAAGCCCAACTAGGTGGATAACATTCCCTAAAAAAAAAAAGTCTGCATGATTTATAGGATAAGATAAACAGTGAACCCAAAGGGGACAAAAACGAATAAAAAGAAAAAAATTTTCTTATTACAAAAGCAGAGTCAGATTAGGATGCTTCAAGTTGTTTTGAAATTTCTAGAGTGTATGGGCTAATGGTTGGAATTTCATAATTGCATCATTCTGTATCTATTTAAAACTGTCTAGCAAGCTCAATTTCCCTGATTGCTAGCTCCTTTCTTTCCATTTAATTAGTCTGAAATGGTCAAGGCCTGAAATTTATTTAGGGACTTTGGGACAGTATTATTTGATGAAGAATATCTTCATATGTGACTCTTGAGTGCATTAAATGGTCATTAGGGACTGAACGGGTAAAGCAGCTTATCAATATTGTAGATTCCCCCTGAGATTGAAACTTACTCCCAGAAGAGCTTATGTTATAATGTGAGGCTAAATGAAAACACAAATCCATAACATTTGGAGTCATGGTGATGATAAATTAGCTTTGAATCTTCTAATAATCTGTCTTAAGAGGGAATGTAAAAAATGAGTTACCTGATGCCTTAAAGGCTAAGGAGAGTGAAAACCAACTTTTGTGTCAACAGTGCTAGCTGAATGTAGCTAAAAAGTAAATCTATATCAGTGAAGACATAAGTTTCAAAATAGCATACATTTTACAAATGAAAAGAGTCAGAAAGAATATTTATAAAATAGTTATATTATGAAATAGTCTGTAAAGTAGTTTTTATCACTTACCATTTGTTTTCCAAGAAAAATGTATTCATTATCAGAGCAAGGAGGTGGAGACAAAAGATTTGTAATTGGTATATTGAAATGAACCTTTTGGAATCAGTGAACTTTGAATTTGTATGCATTCTTATTCCATTGAAAAGAAAAACTCTTCAAAATGTTCTCAACCCACATGTACTGATTGGAAGTTCCAAAGAAGTCTTATGAAATAAAGCATAATGTAATCTTTAAACTCTATTAGCTGGATCTTTAATAATGTATTTTATTTCTTCCCTAAGGAAGAAAATACACACACACATAAACACACATGTATCTGTTCAAGGTTCTTTCACTCTGAGCTGTGGTGCCAATCTCTTTTTTAGAAATATTTGTTTATGTATTTATTTGGGTGTGCCAGACCTTAGCTGCAGCACTCAGGATCTTTTAGCTGCAGCATGTGAATTCTTGATTGCAGCATGTGGGATCTATTCTAGTTCCCTGATCATGGATAGAACCCTGGACCCCCTACACTGGGAGCTCGGAGTCTTAGCCATTGGACCACCGGAGACGGCCTGACCATCCTCTTTTGATCCCCTTTCCTTGCTGCTTCTCCCTTAAAGCTCTGACTCAAGCCTAGACTGAAACCAGTCTCCTACCTTCCCCTGGTAGCCCAGATGAAGTGAACTAAAATTTTTAAAACATTTTAGGGAAAAAAAAGGATAGAGAAAACTTAAAACAGTCAAACTTACACAATTCAGCTTTTTGCAAGGCTCATATATCCTGCTGCTGCTGCTAAGTCACTTCAGTCGTGTCCGACTCTGCGTGACCCCATAGACGGCAGCCCACCAGGCTCCGCCGTCCCTGGGATTCTCCAGGCAAGAACACTGGAGTGGGTTGCCATTTCCTTGGCCAATGCATGAAAGTGAAAAGTGAAAGGGAAGTCGCTCAGTAGTGTCCGACTGTTCGCGACCCCATGGACTGCAGCCTACCAGGCTCCTCCGTCCATGGGATTCTCCAGGCAAGAGTACTAGAGTGGGTTGCCATTGCCTTCTCATATATCCTATTCCATTCTATAACTTAGATCTCAAAGTAACAACCTTTAAGCTTCCCTAAAGGTATTAGCACATAAGAATAATCTACTTGTCATCTTGCACTCTTGTGGCCAAGGTCCAAAGATAGCACTAAGCTTTTCTCATGGTCTATTTCGTGTTTGTAGTGATGTACTAATTCCAGGGTCTGATATTGGTGAGATTCTAATGACTAACACAATGAAATCCTGTTTGGTAAGATCCTGTCTTTTGTATACTGAGAATTTCTGGGTTCCCCTGGAGGTATAGAAAAATGTAAAATTACCCTGTCATCCATACCACTTCAATTGTATGGTTTCACTATCAGAATTCATTCTATTTTAGAAATACAAAATAGAATTTTTGTGATGTTATTTGTGTATACAGATGTGTTGAGGGCAGAATAATTAATACTGCATGGTCTGACTTATGTATAAATTTTAAAAAGTTGAGCTTATAGAAACAGAGAGTAGAATTCTGGTTACCAGGGGCTGGAGTGTGGAAGAAATGAGGAAATGTGGTCAACTGGTACAAATTTTTAGCTTGTAAGATGAATGAGTTCTGTGGATCTAATGCACAGCATAGTTAAGAATGCGGCAGTTAATAACATTGTTTTTTATACTTGAAATTTGCTAAGAGAGCGGACCTTAAATGTTCGCACACATGCATACACATTAGCCCAACCATGTGAGGTGCTGCTGCTGCTGCTGCTAAGTCACTTCAGTCGTGTCCGACTCTGTGCAACCCCATAGACCGCAGCCCACCAGGCTCCCCTGTCCCTGGGATTCTCCAGGCAAGAACACTGGAGTGGGTTGCCATTTCCTTAGGAGTGTTAATTAACTTGATTGTGGCAATCACTTTACAATGTATGTGTTTATCAAATCTGCACATGATACATCTTAAATACACACAATTTTATTTGTCAATTATGTTGCAATAAATTTGGTAAAAAGATAGCCTCTATTACTTTTATTTTGCTACACATATTCTATTTTTGTACTTCAATATGGGAGGGATTGGGGGCAGGAGGAGAAGGGGATGACAGAGGATGAGATGGCTGGATGGCATCACTGACTCGATGGACGTGAATCTGAGTGAACTCTGGGAGTTGGTGATGGACAGGGAGGCCTGGCATGCTGCAATTCATGGGGTCGTGAAGAGTAGGAAACGACTGAGCGACTGAACTGAACTGAAGAACACTGTTTGCTAAATTCTTTGTATCAATATGAAGAATGCTTAACCCCATTTTGAGTAAAAGTGAGGACTAGTGGAAGAAAAGACTAGTTATATTTTTACAAAGTGGTTTCATTTTAAGCTTGGTTGAAATACCACAATGGTGTCTACTCAAATTAAAAAGAAAATCTTTCAAAGTAGGTTTTAGAATTGCTCACTGTTTGGAATCATCCATGTTCCTGCTTATTCCTGTTCATTTGGCTATTGGAGACATGTATGGTCTCTTTTGGAGAAGGCAATGGCACCCCACTCCAGTACTCTTGCCTGGAAAATCCTATGGATGGAGGAGCCTGGTAGGATGCAGTCCATGGGGTCGCTAAGAGTTGGACACTACTGAGCGACTTCACTTTCACTTTTCACTTATTGGAGAAGGAAATGGCACCCAACTCCAGTGTTCTTGCCTGGAGAATCCCAGGGATGGGGGAGCCTGGTGGGCTGCCGTCTATGGGGTCGCACAGAGTTGGACACGACTGAAGCGACTTAGCAAATGGTCTCTTTTTCCATTTTCTTTGTCTATTTAATTGGTTTTAATAAGCGAGGCCTGTGCCACTAGGTCTCAAAATTAAGAAATACAGTTCAAATTCATTCATTCAAGTCTAATTTATTCAGAATTTTTGATGATGTGGTTTAAGACAGACTTGAGTTTATTTTACAGTTTCTGAGAAAATAGTTGTTGAATAAATTATTAGCTTTAATGACCTTGCGAAGAGAGTCACATTTCCAGTATAGGATATGGAAGTTAAGACACTGTCTTAAAGCCCTGTAGTAATTAATGGTAGAGACAGGACTATAGCTCGGGACTCCTGATTCCCATCCAGGGGCAACTTGTGAGAAGAATCTCTTTCTAAGGAGTTTAGAAATTCCACTTGTATACTGAACTGAATGAAAGCTTACAGTTTTTCAGATTCATCTACCCTTTCCTGTGGGTGCGTGTTCTCCTCATCTGCTCCTATATAACACGATGTGACTACCTCACCCAATTTGAAGATACAAATTTCTAGCTAAATGAAATTCGGGAGTCATTGAGAGAGTGAGAAGACCTTTAAAGAACTGTAGTATCATTGTTAAGCAACTCAAAATTAAATTTAGTCATAGGGTAAACTGATATGAGGAATGCGTCTGTTGCTGTATGAGGAAATGGAAAAACAAGAAAAGGGTTTATGTAAAGGATAAATAAAGGGCTATGGAAGTGTTCACCTCTTTGGACATAAACTGGCCTACAGGATGTTAAAAGAAATCAGTTTCACTCCAAGTTTGTGTACATGGTAGGGAGCCGGGTGGTTATCCAATATGGACTTTAAAGTAACAAACAAGAAAGGAAACAATTTACGTCTGTCTTTTGAGTAACACAGAGGAAATGATTGGCGATGTAGACATAAGGGACTACTTAACAGAGTGATAGCCATCATAATTCAGTTAGATTGTAATTGGGAATCAAGTGAGACCCAGAAAAGTAAAACTTCAGATGACGATTACCAAATTAAAGCAGAGAAAACAGTAAAAAGAAAGGCAACACTTAGATACAAAATCAAGGGAGAAGGCTCCAGAGGACAAAATTGAATGTACAAAAAGAAATGGCCACGTAGAATATTCACTACTATTGTTCTTCAAATTTTAAAGTGACCGAATCAAATACTATGATCCAGAGAAAGAAAAAAGTGTGAGTAATAAAATATAAAATGCAGATGTGGGTCAAGAAAGATTATGGAATGAAGCTGAAACAGTATAAAATGATAGTAAAAGTAACACCAGCAAAAGTACATACCATTGCATGAGAAGCTAATATAAATAAAGTAAAACTTTTTTTTTCAAGATTCTAACATATGAAATTTCAGGGATAATTTCAACTAGACCTAGAAAAATGGCAAAGAAAAGCTATGTATGGGTAGAAGTGGTAGGTATGTTGTTAAAGTCAGAAAAGAATTTTAAGTTGAGTTGACAACAAATATAACTTAATCTGCCCTTTTAGCTTTAAGGATACAAGTAACTGTTCTACCTAAGGGTAGGATAAAGACCAGGGTTTATTTGCGCTTTAGGGAGATTCTGTGCAGAGCATCATGTTAAGATTAACCTGTTACTGAGCTGGAGGACTTTTCAACCCTTGGCACGAGGAAGTAGTGCTTTCCTTTGGCAGAACTGATGTAGTGGAGAACGTGCTGGCTTTGGAGTCAGTAGAGAAGGTCCAGTACCCCAGGTCTGCCACTTAGAAATGATGTGAATTTGAGACAAATCTTGTTTATTATGGGGTTTAGTTTCTTCAAAGTTATTGATTAGATAAGACCATTTCTCGTTACTTTTAAACTGAAGTTTATGGAAAAGGAACATATAAAAATAAAGTCCAAATAGCCCATTCTCCCACTCCTGGATCTGTGAACAGAAATCAGGGGCTTAGAAAAGGGAAGTCTCCTAATTTTTCTTTTTCCCCCTTGACCTCTGATTCTAGTATTGACTGCAAGGCTACATGTTAGGTGGGGAATTTCATAACAATTTAAGGAATATTTTGAGAGATTTGGAGAGTCTCGCAATTCTGTTGAATCCTGCCTTAGAGTTAGGTCTAGGAAGCTTAGGTACCACTGTGGTTTATACACAATAATTATACTCACTCATTCAGCAGAGATCTTTTTAGAGCCTGCCATGTTCTAGGTGTATGCTAGAGTGTTTGGATATCCAGTAATAAAACATCACTCCTATTCCTGAAGAACTCATTTTAATGAATATCATATACTGCATTGAGTTGAGAGAGTTTGTACAACCAAGGCTGTTTGGGTGTGCTTAGTCACTCAGTCGTGTCCGACTCTTTGCAAACCCATGGACTGTAGCCTGCCAGGCTCTTCTCTCCATGGAATTCTACAGGCAAGAATACTGGAGTGGGTTGCCATTCCCTTCTCCAAAAGATCTTCCCAACCCAGGGATTGAACCTGGGTCTCCCACATTGCAGGCAGATTCTTTATCATCTGAGGGAATGAGGAAGCCCCTATGTACTGCATTAGTGGAAATAAATATGATATTGTTGAACAGCAGCTTGTATTCTTTTATGAAGGACATTAAAAAATTAATTACTTGACATCAGGATACTTGTTTTTAAATAACCATCACTTGCTGCACCTTTATGAATATGGCTTTTCATCAACTTTAAGATCTCATTAGTTATTAGTCACATCACCAGTACAACAACTATTTTGTGGGGTTAAGAAGAGACTGCCTCACTTATGTACACATTGATTTTCAGACATATCTCATGAAAGAAATGTGATTTATAATTCAAGAAATGGACTAGGCCAACAAGTAATAAAATAGTTAACTCTTGTTTATTTTGGAGATGAGAAGGGCCCCAGATAACAAAAAATAGCAAATTATCCTAAGCCAGAAATAATAAGTAATGCATTTCTCTACTTACAGTGGACTTCCCAGGAGACACAGTGGTAAAGAATCCACTGCCAATGCAGGAGATTAAAGAGATGTGGGTTTCATCCCTGGGTTGGGAAGAGCCATTGGAGTAGAAAATGGCAACCTGCTCTAAGTATTCTTGCCTGGAAAATTCCATGGACAGAGGAGCCTAGTGGGTTACAGTCCATGGGGTTGCAAAGAGTCAGACAAGACTGAGTAACAGCACACACACGTGTCTTACAGTGGTATAGAAAGGCATTTGACAATCAGGACACTCACAGCCTCTCCAACAAATCACAAATCATGTGCCAAGATCTCATTTGTGAGGGGTTGGAAAGCAGTGCAGCTTCCCCATGTCCACCTGTTTTATCCCAGATACACGTTCCTCACTGAAAAAGCCAAAAGGTTATTGAATAGACAAGCTGAATTGCCTAAATTTAGACTTCTGAGTTCTCATTTAAAGGAGAAAGGGGAAATACTGTGGGAGAATTTAGAACAAATATTGTTTTTTCTTCTTTTTTTAAAAATTATATTTATTATTGGCTGCGTTGGGTCTTTATTGCTTTTAGCAGGCTTTCTGTAGTAGTGAGTGGGCTTACCCTTACTCTTCTTTGTGATGCACGGGCTTCTCATTGTGGCACCTTCTCTTGTTGTGGTGTGTACGCTCTAGACGTGCGGGTTTCAGTAGTTTCAGCACGTGGGCTCTGTAGCTGTGGGACACAGCCTTAGTTGTTCTGAGCATGTGGAATATTCCTGGACCAGGGATTGAACCTGTGTCACCTGCATTGGCGGATGGATTCTTATCCACTTGCCACCAGGAAAGTCCAAAATGTTGTTTCTTTTTAATGCATTACTTATCCATCAAGGATAATTGCAAGTCATAGGTATAAATAATTGAACTGAAGATGGTGGCAAGCTGCATGCTTGTGTGTGTGCTAAGTCGCTTTAGTTGTGTCTGACTCTCTATGATCCTATGGACTGTAGCCTGCCAGGCTCCTCTGTCCATGGGATTTCCCAGGCAAAGATACTGGAGAGGGTTGCCATGCCCTCCTCCAGGGGATCTTCCTGACCTAGGGATCGAACCCATGTCTCTTATGTTTCCTGTATTGACAGGTGTGTTCTTTACCACTAGCACCACCTGGGAAGCCAAGCTGCATAAGCAGCTGCAACTGTCAATGGGGTAGGGAAGTACATTTCCAAACTGTTGCTTTGAAAACATTCACATCACTGCATGCACAGGATGGTTAGATGTATTTGTTTTTTGTTTTGCTTTTATGTGTGTGTGTTTTACATAAATCACATTTCTTGCTCCTCTAAGAATATAGCACACACACAATCACACATATTTACCTATCATGGGAGTAAAGTGCATGCTTATACAAATTTTGAAACGTGATAATTTCTTGAAAAACTAGGTTTCAAGTGATATGTACAGTAAACTTGGGCCAAGTAGATGTAGAAATGGGCCTCGGGCGCCAAATCTGATTCGGATAACAAATTGACTAGAGAAATTGCTGCCAAAAATATTTGTAGTAGGTCACAATTTCTTCCTGTATAAACTTAAAGAAAAAAAAAATGTCTGTATCAGGTATGTGGTGTGTCATATGACTAAAATCATCTTGAAATAAGCCAATAAACTATTTGCTTTAAAATATGTACATACTTAACATATTTTAACTTAATTAAAAGCCTGTGGGCTAGAATTGTATCTGATTCTGAAGGATTTTTCTTGTATAAGTCATTCATCATTCATGCAATCATTTATTCAGCTAAAATTATGCAACATGACAGGAAGTAGGTGAATAAAACTTATAAAGTATTATGATGGGTGCTCTTGTTGTTATAAGGACATAGTGCAAAGGGCTCTCCTGACTCAGCCTAGGGCAAGAGGAGCAGGGCAAGCTCCACAGAAGAGTGAGAACTTATAACTTGGTCTGGCAGTGCACGATCTGATTAGAATGTGAAATTCTTTCAGGGAGGGTATAGCCCCAGCTGAAGCAGTCTATGAACTGTTTGCTACCAGTTTCCAAGGAGGTGAGCTTGTGCCAGCATTCAGAGCAATGACTTGCTTCCCTCATTGAGCAAGAATGGCTACCAAAAAAAGTTAGCTGATCTAAGCAGTATGCTTAGTGACCTTCTGGTGCAAGCTCCTTATCTCCTTGTGGAAACAAACAAGGAAACAAACAATTATTAGACTGTCACTAGACTGGGGGTCACAATTTGAGGACCATATGAGTAAAAAATACACTGGAAAATGAAAATACTGGCTTCTGGGGTTTAAGTTGGAGGTAATGAAATAGACTGAAAGGAATTCGTGAGGTAGTACCAGAAGAAATGGGAAGAATGGGACTAATTTCTGAAATATTTAGGGGACAAATATATAGAAGTTGGGGAATAATGAAAATAGGATTGAAGGTAAGCTAACTAGTGGTTGAGTATTTCAAAATTTCTGGATTAGGCAACCGGTATTCATCAAACACGGGTATACATGAAAACAATTTTGTGGCAAGATGATGGTTCAGCTCTAAACCTGTTGTGAGATAAATGACTGTGGAAAAGCCAGTAGATATTTGGAAAATATGTATCAAAATTGCAAGCAAAAGGTCCTTATTGACAGATTTAAAAGTCAATTAATACTGTTAATAGTAAGTGAAGTCTTAGTTTATATGAAATTACCCAGGGAGAGTAAATAAAGTTGAAAGAAAAAAGAAGCCAGGTTGTATCTGGGAACAATATTGATGCATGGTTTGAAGAGAAAGAATTTTCAAGGACCAAGAAGAAAGAATGGAAAAGGTTAGAGAACAACTAGGAGAGTGATATTGAAGGCAATGCTAGAAAGAGTTACAAGAAGGAGAGAGCAACACGATCAGACTCTTCAGGTCATGATTTTATTGCAAAGGTTGTTGGATGTGAGAACTGTTCATTTATTCAACAGACATTTACTGAGTGCCCATTTGAAATGTGCTGAATGCTAGAGATTCAGTAATGGAGAACAAAAATGGATCTGTTCTTGCTGTCATGGAATTTATAATCGTGCAGGGGGGAGAGAGACATTAATCAAAGAACTACTAAAATAAACATCAAATCATGACTCATAACTAAAAAAACATTAAAAGTAGTTTATTTAGGAAAAAATGGATTTGAATTGGGCAGCATGAAGCCAGAAGTGGTTAGGAGCACTCCATCAACAGGAACTTATAAAGAGAATTTTATAGAGAAAAGGACAGAGGAAGGCAATTATTGATTGGTTAGAGCTTAAAGTAGGTTGGCTGTTTGTGATTGTTTGTCCCTAGTGTTCTGATTTCATAACCTTGAGGCATTTACAGGCTTAGAATTTGCTTTGCTTACATAGGCTGCCATGGCCTTAGAGCCACATCAGTCTAATGACCTCCTGGTTGAATTAGTTTAACAATTCCCTCCTCTGGTCATCCTCTCATCTGTGAGAGGTTGGTTGAAAACTTGATCTTAGCTTCATTTTCAGTCACCATCAGAGTTAAACTGCTCTTATCTCAGAGTGAAACTCACAGGTTATGAAGTCAGTTTCCTGGAAGAAGTTTTTGCTGTTCACTTTGTTTCTGTTTTTCCAAGGACAGTGAGACCATCTAATGTACTGCTGATGGCTGTGGCATTTAAGACCACTGAGAGAAGACAGTGCACCCGGGAGGCCACGATGAAAAAGTTAGGAGGATAATACCAAAAAACGGAAGTATACTTTTTAGTGAAGACCTCTGTAAACCAAACCAGTTGGCATCAAACAAAGCAAAGAATGTACCTGAAGGGGCGTCAACCTGTTTTATACAGCTAGCTTGTTTGTTGATTTCTTATATTTGCTATGATGCCAGAAATGTTGATCCAGGTACAGCAAGACATATAGCTATAGCACAGACGCATTCAGCCAATAAGCAATCTAAAGCAATTCTATTATCTATTCAATAAAACCACCTTTGCAAGAAAATTAGGGACTTTTGTTGTGCAATTGTAGCCTAAGCAGTAGACTCAGCTATAGTTGCCAGTGTTAAGGAACACTGTCTTCCCATGTATTAACAGAAAGATAAAGTAAGTAGTGAGAAAGCAAAAGTAATAATGGTTTCATATTAGAGATGAAGATCTTGATCTGTGATCTTGAGAGAGCTGTCTGCACAAGATGCTATCTGATTCTGGGGAGGAACTTCCCTAATCAGTTTTAATTTTAGATCTTCAACTGGTGTGTAATTCCAAGAGTCTGGAGGAGTCCTTTGTAGTTGGGGGATGTGGACACAAAGTTCAAGTCTAGGTAGTGAGGTTGTACAAGATGGCATTGTAGAAGGATGTGCGCTCATTTTCTGCAAGAACTCCAAAATGACAACTAGCTGCTGAACAGCCATCAACAGGAGAATGTTGGATCCCATCAAAAAAAGATACCCCATGTCCAAGGGCAAAGGAGAAGCCCCAGCAAGATGGTAGGAGGGGCAAAATCGTGTTTATTTATTTTTTTTATTTTTTTAAATTTTATTTTATTTTTAAACTTTACATAATTGTATTAGTTTTGCCAAATATTGTGTTTAGAATCAAATCCCATACCTGCCAGAGATGCTCAGAAGGCTCACACAAAACCTTGTGCGTACCAGGATACCCCACAGCGATGGAACCAGACTTGCCTTTGAGTGTTTGAGCATCTTCTGTGGAGGTGCCAGTCAGCAGTGGCCTGCCCCAGGGGCAGGGGCTCTGGGTGCAGCAGACCTAGGTATGGCATAAGCCCTCTTAGAGGAGGTCGCCATTAACCCCACCATAGAGCCACCAGAACTTACACAGGACTGGGGAAACAGACTCTTGGAGGCACAAACAAAATCGTGTGCACACCAGAACTCAGAAGAAGAAGCAGTGACACCCCCAAGAGTCTGACCCAGACTTGCCTGTGAGTGTCCAGGAGTCCCTGGTGGAGGCGTGAGTCGGCAGTGGCCTCTGCAAGGTCAGAGGCACTGAGTGAGGCAGTGTGTGCATGGGACCTTTTGAAGGAGGTCCCCATTTTCTTCATTACCTCCACCATAGTTTGGTCTCAGGTCAAACAACTGGGCAGGAACACAGCCCCACCCATCAACAGAAGATTGCATTAAAGATTTACCAAGCATGGCCCTGCCCATCAGAACAAGACCCAGTTTCCCCCTCAGTCAGTCTCTCCCATCAGGCAACTTCCATAACCCTCATATGCTTATCCCTCAGAAGGCAGACAGAATGAAAACCACACTCACAGGAACCTAAACAAACTGATCACATGGACCACAGCCTTGTCTAACTCAATGAAACTATTAGCCATGCTATGTAGGGCTTCCCAAGACGGACAGGTCATGGTGGAGAGTTCTGACAAAACGTGGTCCACTGGAGAAGGCAATGGCAAGCCACTTCAGTATTCTTGCTTTGAGAATCCCATGAACAGCATGAAAAGGCAAAAAGATATGACACTGAAAGATGAACTTCCCAGGTTGGTAGGTACCTAATATGCTACTGGAGAAGAGTGGAGAAATAACACCAGAAACAATGAAGAGACAGAGTCAAAGAGAAAAAATACCCAGTTGTGGATGTGACTGTTGATGGAAGTAAAATCTGATGCTATAAACAGCAATATTGCATAGGAACTTGGAATGTTAGGTCCATGAATCAAGGTGAATTAGAAGTGGTCAAATAGGAGATGGCAAAAATGAACATTGACATTTTAGGAAGCAGAGAACTAAAATGGACTGGAATGGGTGAATTTATCTCAGATGACCATTATATCTACTACTGTGGGCAAGAATCCCTTAGAAGAAATGGAGTAGCCATCATGTAAACAAGAGTCTGAAATGCAGTTCTTGGGTGCAATCTCAGAAATGACAGAAGGATGCCTGTGAAGAAGCTGAAATTGAACAGTTCTCTGAAGACCTACAAGATCTCCTAGAACTAACACTCCAAAAGATGTCCTTTTCATTGTAGAGGACTGGAATGCAAAAGTAGGAAATCAAGAGCTACCTGGAGTAACAGGCAAATTTGGCCATGGAGTACAAAATGAGGTAGGGCAAAGGCTAACAGAGTTTTGCCAAGAGAATGTACTGGTCATAGCAAACACCCTCTTACAACAACAAAAGAGAAGACTCTACACATGGACATCACCAGATGGTCAACACCGAAATCAGATTGATTATATTCTTTGCAGCCAAAGATGGAGAAGCTCTATACAGTCAGCAAAAACAAGACCAGGAGCTGACTGTGGCTCAGATCATGAACTCCTTATTGCCAAATTCAGACCTAAATTGAAGAAAGTAGAGAAAATCACTAGACCTTTCAGGTATGACCTAAATCAAATCCCTTCTGATTATACAGTGGAAATGACAAATAGATTTAAGGGATTAGATCTGATAGACAGAGTTCCTGAAGAACTTTGGATGAGGTTCATGACATTGTACAGGACTCAGTGAGACCATTCCCAAGAAAAAGAAATGCAAAATGGTTGTCTGAGGACGTCTTACAAATAGATGTGAAAAGAAGAGAAGCTAAAGGCAAGGAAGAAAAGGAAAGATATACACATTTGAATGCAGAGTTCCAAAGAATAGCAAGGAGAGATAAGAAAGCCTTCCACGGGGATCAGTGCAAAAATACAGGAAAACAATAGAATAGGAAAGACTAGAGATCTCTTCAAGAAAGTAAGAGATTCCAAGGGAAAATTTCATGCAAAGATGGGTACAATAAAGGACAGAAATGGTATGGACCTAACAGAAGCAGAAGATATTAAGAATAGGTGGCAAAAATACGCAGAAGAACTATACAAAAAAGATATTCACGACTCAGATAACCATGATGGTGTGATCACCCACCTAGTCAGACATCCTGGAATGTGAAGTCAAGTGGGCCTTAGGAAGCATCACTACAAACAAAGCTAGTGGAGGTGATGGAATTCCAGTTGAGCTATTTCAAATCCTAAAAGATGATGCTGTGAAAGTGCTGCATTCAATGTGCCAGCAAATTTGGAAAACTCAGCAGTGGCCACAGGACTGGAAAAGGTCAATTTTATTCCAGTCCCAAAGAAGGGCACTGCAAAAGAATGTTCAAACTACCATACAATTGCACTCAGTTCAGTTCAGTCGCTCAGTCGTGTCTGACTCTTTGCGACCCCGTGAATCGCAGCATGCCAGGCCTCCCTGTCCATCACCAACTCCTGGAGTTCACCCAGACTCACGTCCATTGAGTCAGTGATGCCATCCAGCCATCTCATCCTCTATCTCCCCTTCTCCTCCTGCCCTCCCAGCATCAGAGTCTTTTCCAATGAGTCAACTCTTCACATGAAGTGGCCAAAGTACTGGAGTTTCAGCTTTAGCATCATTCCTTCCAAAGAAATCCCAGGGCTGATCTCCTTTAGCACTCATCTCACATGCTAGCAAAGTAATGCTCAAATTCTCCAAGTCAGGCTTCAACAGTATGTGAACTGTGAACTTCCAAATGCTTCCAAATGATCAAGTTGGATTTATAAAAGTCAGAGGATCCAGAGATCAAATTGCCAACATCCATTGGATCATCGAAAAAGCAAGAGAGTTCCAGAAAAACATCTATTTCTGCTTTATTGACTGTGCCAAAGCCTTTGACTGGGTGGATCACAACAAACAGTGGAAAATTCTTAAAGAGATGGGAATACCAGACCACCTGATCTGCCTCTTGAGAAATCTGTATGCAGGTCAGGAAGCAACAGTTAGAACTGGACATGGAACAACAGACTGGTTCCAAATTGGGAAAGGAGTATGTCAAGGCTGTATATTGTCACCCTGCTTATTTAACTTCTATGCAGAGTACATCATGGAAAATGCCAGACTGGATGAAGCACAAGCTGGAATCAAGATTGCTGGGAGAAATATCAATAACTTCAGATATGAAGATGACACCACCCTTATGGAAGAAAGCAAAGGAGAACTAAAGAGCCTCTTGATGAAAGTGAAAGAGGAGAGTGAAAAAGTTGGCTTAAAACTCAACATTCAGAAAACTTAAATCATGGCATCTGGTCCTATCACTTCATGACAAATAGATGGGGAAACAATGGATACAGTGACAAATTTATTTTTTTGGGCTCCAAAATCACTGAAGATGGTGATTGCAGCTATGAAATAAAAAGACACTTGCTCCTTGGAAGAAAAGCTATGACCAACCTAGACAGCATATTAAAAAGCAGAGACAGTACTTTGGCAACAAAGTTCCATCTAGTCAAAGCTATGGTTTTTCCAGTGGTCATGTATGGATGTGAGAGTTGGATTATAAAGAAAGCTGAGCACCGAAGAATTGATGCTTCTGAACTGTGGTGTTGGAGATAATCTTGAGAGTCCCTTGGACTGCAAGGAGATCCAACCAGTGAATCCTAAAGGAAATCAGTCCTGAATTTTCACTGGAAGTACTGATGCTGTAGCTGAGGCTCCAATACTTTGGCCACCTGATAGGAAGAGCTGAGTCATTAGAAAAGACCCTGGTGCTGGGAAAGATTGAGGACAGGAAGAGGAGGAGATGGCAGAAGATGAGATGTTTGGATGGACATGAGTTTGAGCAAGCTCCAGGGGTTGGTGATGGACAGGAAAGCCTGGCATGCTACAGTCCACAGGGTCGCAAAGAGTTGGACATGACTGAGAAACTGAACTGAACTGAGGTGGTGAGGATGACCTGGTATGTTACGTTTCAAGGAAATTAAGAGAAGTCTTTGTTTTTAGTGAATCCAAAACAGAAGGATGGGAGAAATTTGGAAATGTTAGTTTGGAGTGTTTTTGCCAGATATTTGAGGAAACTAGAATTCAGGATCCAGTTTGGTTTACAGACATGTACTGAAACAAAGGTCCCTGTAGTCAAGGCTATGGTCTTCTTAGTGGTCACATAAGGTTGTGAGAGCTGGATTTTATTTATTTTATTTTATTTTTAAACTTTACAATATTGTATTGGTTTTGCCAAATAAAGAATGCAGAATACCAAAGGATTGATACCTTTGAACTGTGGATGAGATGGCTGGATGGCATCACCAATGCAATGGATATGAACTTGAGCAAACTTCAGGACATGGTGAGGGACATGTAGGCCCGGTGTGCTGCAGTCCAGGGGGTCACAAAGAGTCAGACATGACTGGGCGATTGAACAACAACAAAAACAACAACACCTGAAATCTCAAAAACAATAAACAGGCCAAAAATCTTATGTCTATAAGTTGTGCAATAATTTTCTACTGAAGCATATTTTTTTCCTCTATTGGTGTTGTTCAGTCACTCAGTTGTATCTGACTTTTTGTGACCCCGTGGACTGCAACACACCAGACTTCCCTGTCTTTCACTATCTCTCAGAGTTTGCTCAAACTCATTTCCACTGAGTTGATGATGCCATCCAACCATCTCATCCTCTGTTGCCCCATTCTCCTCTTGCCCTCAGTCTTTTCCAGCATCAAAGTCTTTTCCAATGAGTCAGCTCTTTACATCAGGTGGCCAAAATATTGGAGCTTCAGCTTCAGCATCAGTCCTTTCAGTGAATATTCAGGACTGATTTCATTTAGGATTGCGTGGTTAGAGCTTGCTGTCCAAGGGACTCTCAAGAGTGTTTTCCAATACCACAGTTTGAAAGCATCAATTCTTTGGTGTTCAGCCTTCTTTATGGTCCAACTCTCACATCTGTATATGACTACTTGAAAAACCATAGTGTTGATTATACGGACCTTTGTCAGCGAAGTGATATCTCTGCTTTTTAATATACTGTCTAGGTTTGTCATAATTTTCCTTCCAAGGAGCAAGTGTCTTTTAATTCCATGGCTGCAGTCACTCTCCACAGTGATTTTGGAGCCCAAGAAATAAAGTCTGTCAGTGTTTCTATTTTTTCCTCATCTATTTGCCATGAAGTGATGGGACCAGATGCCATGATCTTTGTTTTTTGAATATTGAGCTTCAAGACAGCTTTTTCACTCTCCTCTTTCACTTTCATCAAGAGGCTTTTTAATTCCTCTTCACTTTTTGCCTTTAGGGTTGTGTCTCCTTCATTTCTGAGGTTATTGCTGTTTCTCCTGGCAATCTTGATTCCAGTTTGTGATTCATCCAGCCTGGCATTTTGCAAGATGTACTCTGCATGGAAGTTAAATAAGCAGGGTGACAATATACAGCCTTGACGGACTCCTTTTCCAATTTGGAACCTGTCCATTGTTCCATGTCTGGTTCTAACTGTTGCTTCTTGACCTGCTTACAGATTTCTCAGGAAGCAGGTAAGGTGATCTGGTATTCCCATCTCTCAGAATTTTTCAGTTTGTTGTGATCCACAGAGTCAAAGGCTTTAGCATAGTCAAGATTCATTTTCTTTCAAAGATATCACAGTGAGACTAATTTCTTTGCAAAGTTAGTATAGTCTCTTTAAGTGGGCCTGATTATTTATATGTGTCTCAAGAATAATGATTGACTATACAGGGTTTTTAAAAACCTGCTTTGCTGGAACTTTAGATAAGAATCTTTAAGTTGGACTTTATAAGCTCCCTAGGCTAAGAAACCAAACCAAGAACTATCATACTTCACCTGGAATTCCTGTATTTTGGGGTTAATTCATCTTTCTGAGGTACTTGGGTCTGCCAGGAAATGATCTTTCTTACTTAACTAGTAGGGTTACCAGAAACTCTGACACAGAGTACCAGGCTGGTTTTTGCAAGGTGCTTTTATTGGTGCTATAAAGTCAACTTTACTGCCATGAAACTGTCTAGTCATATCTGATTTTATGCATATTCTCAAATATGATAGTCAAAGCCTTGGTAATATAATTAATGTTTCCAATTGTGTCTATTATAAGGAGAAGAGATTCTTACTGAACTTATAAAATTGCTGTATTGTCATGAAAATAAGAATACTCAATATGTTTCTCAGTTCTAGAGAGATCAAGTAAGCAGAAAAAGTATATGTTTCACTTGTTTAGAGATATAAAAAATACTAGTGTAAGTCATAGATAGTTTAAGAGAAAAGAAAAGATACTTTCCTTAAATCTGAAAAAGTAAAGCGTTAAGGATCCAACATTGTTTCAAAGAAAGTGAAAGTGAAAGTCTTTGTGACTCTTTGTGACCCCAGGGTCTATACAGTCCATGGAATTCTCCAGGCCAGAATACTGGAGTGGGGAGAATCCCAGGGATGGGGAGCCTGGTGGGCTGCCGTCTATGGGGTCGCACAGAGTTGGACACGACTAAAGTGACTTAGCACCAGCAGCCTTTTCCTTCTCCAGGAGATCTTCCCAGCCCAGGGATCGAACCCAGGTCTCCTGCGTTACAGGTGGATTCTTTACCAACTGAGCTACGAGGGA
Source organism: Bubalus bubalis (assembly GCF_019923935.1). NCBI lineage: Eukaryota > Metazoa > Chordata > Mammalia > Artiodactyla > Bovidae > Bubalus > Bubalus bubalis. The sequence continues at coordinate 30,859,072 of NC_059175.1, read as the reverse complement.
AGCCCATCTCAAAGAAAAAATATAAAAAATTAAAACTGTCCTAGTTCATTTATTCAATTCCATATTATTAATTATTATTCTGCTTGAAGCCATTTTTCCCATTAGTTCTGGGACTTCTTACCCAGTTCAGTTGTATGATATTAAAGTTATCAGAAGCCTATATTCTAGAATACTTGTCAGGATCCTTTCCATGAATCTCTCTAAAGATGAATCACCTGGGCAAAAGCACCAGAGTAAAACAATAACTGTGAATAAATGATAAAAAGACATAAAAATATTGGCCATATTTTAAAATCTGATGAGATTCATTTGATAAGGAAATGCTATTTATATCATATACAATAATTTGTGATAATAATTGGACAAGGAGAGTATTGACAAATATCTAGAAACTTTAAACAATTTCTGGAATACATGTTTTAGGTATATATATTCATACACATAAGCTAAGAAGGTTTATTATCACTTCTTACTTGACAATGCTTCCCAAGTTATTTAACACACAGAATAAATTGATTAGTTTACCATCTCTCTTTTGCAAGGTGACAGAAAAATCCTTAGAGATTTTCTAGGAGCCCTCCTGCAACCTGAAAATTTTCAAGCTAAGTTCTCAGGACACAAATGAGATAAACAAGGAGGTAATAGCTGTCTTTGGGAGAGAAAGGCTTGATAACCTCTTTTTTTTCCCCTGACAATCTGAATTTGGAAAGGAAGGGACAATGTGAAATTTTACCTTCCTGTTTTGACCAGGCACCACAGATAGAGAACTGAGAAAGCTGATTTTGGTAAGAATTCTTACTTTTTCTTGCTTTTGCCAATTTTCCCAGGATCCCATCTGTAGGCTTTGGAGTGAATGGGATTGTCTCAGCAGCTCTCATTATGGTCACCAGAAATGGTAGAGGAGGGAAATGCCTTTCCCTCTACACATTATGGTGAGTCCCTGGCTGAGAGCCCCCTTTCTCTAGGATACCTCATGAATAGATAAATGTATTTATATTTAAAGTTCTCCACTGGTGGCCACTATAATTCAAGGTTCTCTTTGGTAGGGTTAACCTACTCCTTCAGCTTTAAAACAAAATTTTATTCATGTGTGGCCTCACACTGGACTTAGTCCAGCTTAAATCAGACCCAGGCTGATTCTGGACCCAGACTGTTTTTTTAAGTTGGACCTAGTTACTCTTAGGCTGATTCTGGACCAGTTTCGAAAAAGAAATGCTCAAATAAATTTAAAAAGCTCATAGTACGAAAGCTGTGGAGCTAGGTTCCAGGATCCAAGGACTTGCCCATAACCTCCAGAGGCAGCAAGAAACCTGAGGTCACGGGTTCCACAGATACCTAGGTTTTCTTGCTCCTGGGGGCTGTTGGTGGTGGTGGGGTTGAGAAAAAATTGATTTGGATCTGGGAGTGACAAATTAGAAGTGGTTTGGAATGCTCCCACTCTAATAGCTTCTATGAAGCAAGAATCTGTGGCGACCCTAATAAAAGTATGTTCAGTGAAGAGGTAAAGAGAAAATTCAGATCAGTTAGTTCTTTCATTTATTTCTAGGTTGTATTTTTTAAAAAAATATTTTGGTAACTTTATTCCATTTTTTTCCTCAAAGGATTTAAATTCTTTTGTAAACCCAAATATATAACTTTTATTAGAAAAATAATGGTTTAACAAATAGGTCAACATCCTAAGATTTCTTGGGTCTGTGGTTGACCACTTAACAAGTCAGACAAACATGGGGTAACTGAGTCTTAAATTTTTGTATAGGGTTTCATAAGGATTGATACAAATAATGCATTTGAAATTATTGTGTAAAATTAATAGACTAGAACAAGTGTTGGTAGTTATTATTTTTGGAATTTAATTTTTTCATATAGTATATGGAAATTTCATTGGGCTTAGGTGTTAGGCTGAGTTATTGCTTTCTTGATTCTATCACTAATGGTACAACTTTGGGTAGTTTTTAAACTTATTTTGCTTTTAATTTACTCTGTGAAATAGGAATAATAGTACTTAACTGACAAAGAAAGAAAGAAAGAAAATGCTTGGTGGTGCATCATATATGGGTTTGTAAATCATACACCAGCCTTAGTTTTTTCAGATTCTGAGTTTATAATTTGCAGGCAGTTGTTTTGAGGAATGATGGATGAGTTTTCACACCTTGCACTGAGCCTTGTAGGCAGCCAGCAATTAAGGATCAAATATTTGCTCATCTTTCCACCCTTGTTCTGGGCAATTTCCCTAGCAGATCCCTGGTTCCCTCTATAAACAACTAGTTGTATTTTTCTTAATCTTGCACCCATGCTTCTGAATGTGCTATATATTCTGTGCAAAAGGACTTCTCCACTTTATTGTCCCAAAGAACTCCTACTTATTCTTCAGGTTAAATTTAAGAGTCACTTACTCAAGGTAGGATTAGGTGTGGCTCCTCACAGCTTTTACCTTGTTGATGTGAATTGTTGGTACCAACTAGCTTCTATACGCAGGTACTAACAAATGCCTGTTGTTTTAATGACCGTTTCATACTTTAAAGAATGACTCGTTAGTAAAGTATAAAGGAGAAATAGTTTCCATTTTGACTTTTCTATTTAAAAATATGTCTGAATTCTTTTTTTTTAATTTAATTTTATTTTTAAACTTTACATAACTGTATTAGTTTTGCCAAATATAAAAATGAATCCTCTGATTATGAAATCTTACCAGTTTATGTTTCATAAGGAGCTTGCCAGGCTTGACTTTCTGACCTTTGGAAAATTAGATGTTTTCCACGTATTTCAGCAAAGAGTCAGCCCTTTAGGAGTGAGCTTATTTCTCAGTGGAGGAAATACCATTTATATTGAGGTCTGCATAGCTTGTTGGATACTTGGGTGAAATCCTAAAAAAGGAGAATTTCTTAAGTATCGTTAAGCCCTGTAACTCTGTCATTGCTATTATCATGTTTTCTGCCAAATGAGGAGATAGCATTTGTGTAGAAACATAAGGAAAAGGGATTCTTTGGCCAGGGGGCATCTGGAAATAAATAAGCAGACTCTGTTACATGATTGTAGTGGTATAATGTCCTGTTTCTGCTCTGCAAGGAAATCTGAGTTGGATTTCCTGAGGACGGCATGTGGCAGGGAGGATTCTACTACAAAGCTCTGCCCTGTACATCTGTATCCGAGTGGGCAGTGTGCAAACAGGACGTGGAACTTGGCCTCAGAGTTTGAATTCTCATTCAACCTGTAACAAACTATATGAATTGGCTTTCTCAGCCTCAGTTTCCTTATTTTAAAATGAGGTCAGTGATATCTGCTTCACTGGTTTGTGGTCAGGATTCAATACAATTATTTTATGCAAATAAAGTTGTATGTAGGTAGAATAATTTTGATAGGGGTCTCTTGAAAATGCAGTCATTTTAAGCAAAAGAAATTTCTCATGGTGAAATATTGAATTTTATTCCATCTTGTGATGGTGGAGGGGGCTATGTTTGAGCAGAATATGTTTCTCTCCACATTTAATCATATTACATGAAAAATATGATGTAGAGTCAATCAAATGCTGTAGGATATAAGGTTGATTTGATTTATCATTAGAAATATGCTAATTTTTCCTCTCCTCATTTTGTAATTATTTTACTCCCCAAACTTTTGACATTTATATATACAGATGAAATAATAAGAAAAAATACACAATGTATTTACATTATTGTTTATAGCTTCTCTCATGGACTGTTCTTTTGCCTTTGTGAAAAGATCAATTAATTTAAAAAAACTGATTTTTTTTTTTTAGGAGTGGTAGTATCTGTATATATCACAGGCATGATTGTGTGGCTAATCTCATTCTGCCTATTACTTAACCTCTCAGCAGCTGACTTGAACTGAGATAATAGAAGCATTGAGAGAAAGATAAGCAAGCAAAATAAACAGGTGAAAGAAGTCACAGACAGTAAGGAAACTTCCAACTTGCCATTAGCAGATGCAGAAAAAAATCTTCCAAATATTTGATAATGAGTCTGGCAACAAGTGAGCTTCCCAGGAGGTGCAGTGGTAAAGAGTCTGCCTGCCAATGCAGGAGATATAGGAGTCAGGTTCAATCCCTAGTTTGGGAAGATCCCCTGGAGAAGGAAATGGCAACCCATTCCAGTATTCCTGCCTGGGAAATTCCATGGACAGAGGAGTCTGGTGGGCTACAGTCCATGGGGTAGCAAAGAGTTGGACATGACTGAGCCACTCACTCACACACACACACACACACACACAGAGTTCCATGGAAGTTATAGAACTAAGAAAATGAATAGGTAGATTATATTCTTGTTCTCTATTTGTGTTATCTTATATTTATTTTATAATAAATACAAAATATTATTTGATAATTATATTGGCAATCATATAATTCTATAATTCTGTCTCCCTCTCTTCCCAAATATGGATAAATAAATGTGACAAGTGAAAGTTGCTCAGTCGAGTCCAACTCTTTGTGATCCCATGGGCTATAGTCCACGGAATTCTCCAGGCCAGAATACTGGAGTAGGTAGCCTTTTCCTTCTCCAGGGGATCTTCCCACCCCAGGGATTGAACCCAGGTCTCCTGCATTGTAGGCGGATTCTTTACCAGTTGAGCCACAAAGTTCAGTTCAGTTCAGTTGCTTGGTCGTGTCCAACTTTTTGCGACCCCCTGAGTCACAGCACGCCAGGCTTCCCTGTCCGTCACCAACTCCCGGAGTTCACTCAAACTCACGTCCATTGAGTCAGTGATGCCATCCAGCCATCTCATCCTCTGTTGTCCCCTTTCCCTCCTGCCCCGAATCCCTCCCAGCATCAGAGTCTTTTCCAATGAGTCAACTCTTCGCATGAGGTGGCCAAAGTACTGGAGTTTCAGCTTTAGCATCATTCCTTCCAAAGAACACCCGGGCTGATCTCCTTTAGAATGGACTGGTTGGATCTCCTTGCAGTCTAAGGGACTCTCAAGAGTCTTCTCCAACACCACAGTTCAAAAGCATCAATTCTTCGGCACTCAGCTTTCTTCACAGTCCAACTCTCACATCCATACATGACCACTGGAAAATCCATAGCCTTAACTAGATGGGCCTTTGCTGGCAAAGTACTGTCTCTGCTTTTGAATATGCTATCTAGGTTGGTCATAACTTTCCTTCCAAGGAGTAAGTGTTTTTTAATGTCATGGCTGCAATCACCATCTGCAGTGATTTTGGAGCCCCCCAAAATAAGGAAGCCCCCAAAGATGGATGGACATATTTCAAATCAAAGTACTTCAATCCTGCTTTTATTCCACATTATCCTTCAGAAGGTTATTGCAGTTTGTGTGTATGTGTTAGTCGCTCAGTCATGTCCGACTCTTTGTGACCCCATGGACTGTAGCCTGCCAGGCTCCTCCATCCATGGGATTCTCCAGGCAAGAATACTGGCGTGGATTGCCATTTCCTTCTCCAGAAAATCTTCCTGACCCAGAGATTGAATCCTGGTCTCCCACATTGCAGGCTGACTACTGAATGAGTTGCAATTTATCCAATCAAATTCAGGTTTCCACTGTAAACAATTTTTTCCTTCTCCATTATGGTATATTACAGCCAAGCATGATGGTCTGTGCCTATAGTCCTAGCTACTCAGGAGGCTGAGGCAGGAGGACTGCTTGAGCCTAGGAGGCCTGTAGTGTGGTCTACCAATAGGGTGTCTGCACTAAATTCATCAATATGGTAACCTCCTGGGAACGAGGGACCACCAGTTTGCATAAGGAGGGGGTGAACTGGCCCAGTTCCAAAATGGAGCAGGTCAAAACTCACATGATGATCCATTATGGCTTATTATAGAGTATAAAATATAGTTTCCGGTGCTGTACAGTAGGACCTCGTTGTTCATGTATTTCATAGACAGTAGTTTATCTGCTAATCACAAACTCCTAATTTATTCGTCCTTTGTCATTTTCCCATTTGGTAACCACAAGTCTGTTCTCTATGTCTGTGAGTCTGTTTTTGTTTTATAAATAAGTTCATTTGTGTCATATTTTAGATTCCACACTTAAGTGATAATCATGTGGTGCTCATCTTACTGATTTATGCCACTTTGTATGATATTCTCTAGGTCCATTCATGTTGCTGCAAATAGCAGTTATTTCATTTTTTCATGGCCTAGTAGTATTCCACTATGTATATGTACTACATCTTCTTTATCCACTCATCTCTCAATGGACATTTAGGCTGCCTCTGTACCTTGGCTATTGTAAATAGTGCTGCTATGAACATTGGGGTGCATGCATCTTTTTGAATTATAATTTTCTCCAGATATATGCCCAGGAGTGGGATTGTAGGACCACATGGTAACTCTAATGTTAGTTTTTAAAGAAATCTCCATACTATTCTCCATAGTGGCTGCACCAATATACATTCCCACTAACAGTGTAGGAGGGTTCCCTTTTCTCCACACCCTCTCCAGCATTTGTTATTTATAGATTTTAATCTGATGGCTGTTCTAGCTTGCGTGAGGTAGTGCCTCATCAAACAAAATTTTAAAGAACCCTTCAAAAATACAATTGAGTAGTTAAAAATACAATTGGCTATCAAAAATAGCCAAACAAGTACATATAACTCATAGAGACAGCTCTAAATAATAAAAAATACTGTTGGTTGCTTGGCCACCAATCTTTCTTTACTAGAGGTTTATGATCACTTGATAGCCTAAGGACTTGTTTTTTTTTTTCTTTTCTTCTTCTGACTTTTTGGTCTTGATTCTTACTTTTTGTCCCATTCCTCAACTGAAGAAATAATTATCTTTTAGGTTCTTTTAACTTCTAAGGAGCAGAGACATATTTACCTTACTTAATGGGATTTATTGTAATGATACACTGGGAAATAAGGAAGCCAGAAACAGTTTCAACACCAGACATTCAGGCCTCTAGGAGACCACAGGATATTTTAGGATATAGTTCTTAGCTCTATCACCCTGAGACTCAGAAACTCCAGAAACCTCTTGCTCCCTATTCTACATGTCACCATTATATTATGTTGACATTGCTTGCTATTTCTGGATCTACTACTCATGACACTTCTCCCTGATCTCCTCCTGGTTAAACATTAAACTTGGTCCACCCCCTGACTCCAAGGGTGGTACAGTTAATCAACATCTATTTTATAGTGCTTTCCTGGCTCCCACAGTGGGCTGAGTTCTCATGGAGATTACTTGTCAGTCTGTTAGCCAACCTCTAAATGGCAGCTTCTGGGTCAGCAGCACATTCCTTGTCCACACATCAAGACCAGGGTATTAGGATACCTTCCTTATTTGTGAGTTTGCGGATTTGGAAGAACTTGAAGATTTCTTTGAAGTTGTCAATATAATTATGACGTACGTTACTCAACCAGACAAATAAGAATGATTTCTATTTTGTTAAACATGTAGGAGAGACTTACATATAACATCTGCAGGCATTTTGATGTCTGAGATGACTGTTTTCTAATGGTTTCCTTCAAAGCTAGTGTGGCCAAATTGTCTTGGCTTTCTTGAGTGTTTCTGGGTTTGAGCACTGAAAGTCCCTCAGACTGAAATTCATCAGTCCCAAGCATGCTGGGAGGTTGGTCACTCTAAAGTCAAGTCCTTTTTCTTTTCTTTCCTCTCCCTCCTTCCCTTCCTCTCACCCTCCTTTCTTTCCCTCTTTCCTTCTTTCTTGTTTTCCTTGCTTCCACAGATATTTACTGAGTGCCTGTTATGTCAATATCTGTGCTAAGTGGCTCAGAAATAGTGGTGAGTGGGACAGATATATTTCATCTTCTTTTTGAACTTACGGTTGATGGCGGTAGACAGAACCTGACAGAATGCCATGTGATGAGTGAGTGGAAAGGCCAAGTAGAGAGTAGCCTGGGAAAGAATAATGGAACCCAGGGGCATCTCCATTTAGTTTAGTGGGTACTGGGGAAACAACTGAGAACAAAACAGACAAGCTGTCACTCTTGTGGATTGCATTCAGATCTCCCTCTGTGTGTGTGGGTGTTTGGGGAAGACAGTCAACAAGTAAACACTGAGTTTTCTGGAAAAAAACAACAACAAACCCAGATGATGAGATCATGACTTGGCAAGAGACAGGTAGAAATTCTCTTTTAGAAGGTGGAATTTTGGCTGAGACTTGCATTACAAGAAGGTTGTTATCCATAGTATGGGAACAAAAAGGAAGCTACTGTCACTGGGGTTAGAGTAAAAAGTATTAGGAAATGAGGCTAGAGAAACAGGCAGAATCCATATCACTGAGGGTCTTGGGCTTTGTAGGCCATAGTAAGGAATTTTATTCCAGGAGTGATAGGTAGGTTATATGCAACCTGATCTCAATTTCAGGAATAATTCCCTTCTTGAGTAAAAAGATTAAAGATTGAAGTAATATCCATTACAATATTTGAGAGTGAGGGATCAAGAGGTTGAAATGTCATTCAATGTCACAGAGAATTAAGAAATGATAATTTATGGAGAAAGAAATTACTTCATATTTAAGATGCAAAGTTTAAGAGAGGCAGTGAAGCATAAAAATTACTGGCTAATGATTTTAAGACTGATCTTTAAACTAATATTTAAAAGCCGTTGTGTACTTGTACCAGTGGTTGAAAAGATGTGATCATATTAGTTTCCCAGAGCAGAGAGTACAGAAAGAGGAAATCAGAGAACTTAGGATCATGTGAGAAGACAAGTCCAATTTTACTGTGTCAAGTGTTTGTACTTTGTTTTTGAGACATTTATAATGGCAAAAATGACTTGAGTTAAGTAAATAAGTGCCCAATAACAACAGTTCACTGAGTAAAACAGACTTTCAACCTCTATATAGACTACCTATAAACAATCCTTGTCTTATGGAGGATGACTCGATTCTCAGACTTTTAAAGTAATGTTAATTGTCCATAGAAACACACACTCCATTTTTAACTTGGGCACTTACACAAAGTAGATGACTAGATAGTATTCCAGAATGGGAAAGTTTTGGATGAAGCATTAAAGAAAACATGCAGACTATGAATTTTATGGGGACATTGCAGACAGAAAACATGAGTCTAGTCTGGGTTAATTTGCTGCTTTTCTTTGAGCAGCCTATTTTTGGTAAAAAGTTAAGTCTCTTAGCAAGAAAAATAGAACAATTGGCAATATGTTCCATTTCATGTGCCCATGAATCAGAAAGACCCAGCTGATGCTAAGCTTATCCTTCAGAAGAAGACTGACATGGGAATAAATGAAGAAAATAAAAGTGGAAAAGGAAGAAAGAGGAAGGATCAGGGAAGAGTCAAATAATCTTGACATGTTACTTTGAGAAATAAGATGTAGAGTACTGGGCTAATTTTTTGCCAGTATGAGCTGGGATACTCACAGAGAAGAATGAGAGGAACCTCCATTTTCTGTGTTATAATAACTGGTGCTCTGGGCCCAGTAAAGTAGATATGATTTCCACTGTACAGATGAGATAGGTGAATGTTGACATAACTTGTACAAAATTTCAGAGACAGTAAATACAAGAAGTCAAATGAAAGCTCCAGCAATCTTAATTTTTCAGCAGAGTCATGATTTCAGATTTCTGCTCAGTGTTACATTTAGAATACTTTTATTTGTGAAACCATGTGTATCAACTGACTAGAAGCCATGTATTTTGGGTCTCGGTCCAGCATTCTTTCTACCGTATGTGCTTAGTTGCTCAGTTGTGTCTGACTCTTTGTGACCCCATTGACTGTAGCCCTTCAGACTCCTCTGTCCATGGGATTCTCCAGGCAAGAACACTGGAGTAGTTGCCATGCCCTCCTCCAGGGGATCTTACTGACTCAGGGATCAAACCCACGTCTCCTTCCTCTCCTGTATTGTGAGTGGATTCTTTATCCACTGACCCATCAGGGAAGCCCATCTTTCTACTATACTTGCCACATTATCACCCAGAAGGAGTATGTTGGATTATGTTACTTTGACGCAAATTATTCCGTAAGAGATTTACCCAACTGATATGTAAGAGAGAAGTGAAATTCTTTTCACTATTGGACTGATTTACCCTTAAATTATAGGTGACCACTGGGCAATCTATTTGAGATGGAAACTTTAGTAATATGATTAATCTATGGTCTTTAGAGAGGTATTTGTTTTACTCAAGCAATAAATGTCATAAGAAACAAATCATTAGTTCTGTGTGGAAAAATAAGAGGAAGAAATTTATCTTCTTAACTAGAAATTTATCTTCTTAACTAAAACATTGAAATATTTTGATGATGTAGATGAGAAAGATGTGAGACAATTTTGAGGGGCAATCATTAATGATTTGGCCATGGAGAATTTCAAAGTCTGATAATAGTACAAGAACAAAATAGAATACAGTTTGAAGCAAAGCATCTTGATTGGTGAAAAATTCAAATAGGTATAGACCATATTTGTGAATAGTAAGAAGTAGCTTGTTTTGGATGTAGGTAATATACAAAGTGAAGATCCTGAGTTATAAACAGTAGAAGTCTTTGAAAATTTAATAACTTCTAACTAAAGAGTGGACTAGTGAGAACACTCTCTAATTTTAAAAATGTCTAGTAGAGAATGTCTTATCTAATTAACTTTCCATTGGAAGCACAGGGTGTCATGTAAGTTGGGGACACCTGAATGTAGGGAATTGAAAGTGATCTCAGAGGTGCCTCTGCCTTCATGAACCTTATGATTAAGTAATGAAGATATATATAAATATGAAGAGCTGAATAGTCTTTTACTCTTACCTCCCTCTATTTCTTGTCTTCTATATCATTTAGGCAAACTGTATTATAGGTATATCTATTTTATTGCACTTTGCTTTATTACTCTTCACAGATATGGCCTTTTTATTTTTTACAGGTTGAAGGTTTGTGGCAACTCAGCATTGAATAGCTCTATTGGTGCCATTTTTCTAACAGCATTTGTTTCATGCCTCTGCATCACATTTTGGCAATTTTTGCAGTATTTCAATTTTTTCTTTATTATTATATTGATCTGTGATTAGTGATCTTTGATTTACTATTGTTTTGAGATGCTATGAACTGTGTCCATATAAGTTGGTGAACTTAATAAATGTTGTGTGTTTTCTGACTGCTCCACTGATCAGCCCCACTCTCTCCCTCTCCTCAGGCATCCCTACTCCCTGAGATGCAACAATATTGAAGTTAGGCCAATTAATAATCCTGCAATGGCATCTAAGTGTTAAAGTGAAAGGAAGAGTTGCATATCTATTGTTTTAAATCAAAAGCTAGATATGATTAAGCTTGCTCAGGAAGGCTTGTCCAAAGTTGAGACAGGTCAAAAGCTAGGCCTCTTGCACCATTCAGTTGGCTAACTTGTTCATTCAAAGGAAAATTTCTTGGAACTTAAAGGTGCTACTCCAGTGAATAGATGAATGATAAGAAAGCAAAAGCATAGCAGCAGTTCTACTGTGGATGTGGAGAAAGTTTTAGTGGTCTGAATAGAATATCAAACCAGCCAAAACATCACTAAAGCCAAAATCTAATCCAGAGCTAGGCCCTACCTCTCTTCAATACTATGAAAGCTGAGAGAGGTGAGGAAGCTGCAGAAGAAAAGTTTGAAGCTCTAAGAAGGAAGTTGAATGAAGTATAATGAAATTGAAAGAAAGAAGCCATCTTTATAACATAAAAGTACAAAGTGAAGCAGCAAGTTATCCGAAGATCTAGTTAGGATCACTAATAAGGGTGCCTACCTTAAACAAGAGATTTTCCATGTAGACAGAACAGCCTTATATTGGAAGAAGATGCCATTTACAACTTACATAGCTACAGAGAAGAAGTCAATAGCTCACTTCAAATCTTCAAAGGACAGGCTGACTCCCTTGTTAGGGGCCTAATGCATCTGGTGACTTTAAGTTGAAGCCAATGCTTATTTACCATTCTTAAAATCCTATGGTGCTTAAGAATTATGCTAAATCTACTCTGCCTATGCTCTATCAATAGCCTACAAAGCCCATCTGTTTTCAGCATGGTTTATGAAATATTTTAAGCCCACTGTTGAGATCTACTGCTAAGAAAAATGATTCCTTTTGAAACATTACTGTTCATTGACAATGCACCTGGTTACCCAACAGCTCTGATGGAGTCATACAACAGATTAATATTTTTATGCCTTCTGATACAACATCCATTCTACAGCCCACAGATCAGTGAAAAATTTCAACTTTCAAATCTTACTATTTAAAAAATACATTTCATAAGGTTATAGTTGCCATAGACAATGATTCCTCTGATGGATCTGGGCAAAGTAAATTGAAAATCTGGAAAGGATATATCATTTTTCATGCCATTAAGATCATTTATGATTCATGGGGGGTCAAAATGTTAATAGGAGTTTGGAAGAAGTTGATTCCAACCCTCATGGATGACTTGAAAGGGTTCAAGACTTAAGTAGAAAAAGTAACTGCAGAGGTGGTGAAAATTGCCAAAGAACTAGAGTTAAAAATAGAGCTTGATGGTATGACTGAGTTGCTGTAATATCATGACAAAACTTAAATGGATGAGGAGTTGCTTCTTCAGTTCAATTCAGTTCAGTCACTCAGTCGCGTCTGACTCTTTGTGACCCCATGGACTGCAGTACGCTAGGCCTCCCTGTTCATCACCAACTCGCAGAGTTTACCCAAACTCATGTCCATTGAGTTGGTGATGCCATCCAGCCATAAATCCTCTGTTGTCCCCTTCTTCTCCTGCCTTCAATCTTTCCCCACATCAGGGTCTTTTCAGATGAGTCAGCTCTTCACATCAGGTGGCCAAAGTATTGGAGTTTCAGCTTCAACATCAGTCCTTAAAATGAACACTCAGGATTGATCTCCTTTAGGATGGACTGGTTGGATCTTCTTGCAGTCCAAGGGACTCTCAAGAGTCTTCTCCAACACCACAGTTCAAAAGCATCAATTCTTCAGTGCTCAGCTTTCTTTATAGTCCAACTCTCACATCCATACATGACTACTGGAAAAACCATAGCCTTGACTAGACAGATCTTGGTTGGCGAAGTAATGTCTCTGGTTTTTAATATGCTGTTTAGGTTGGTCAACACTTTCCTGCCAAGGAGCAAACATCTTTTAACTTCATGGTTGGAGTCACCATCTGCTGTGATTTTGGAGCCCCCCAAAATAAAGTCTGCCACTGTTTCCACTGTTTCCCCATCTATACATGAGTAAACAGGGCAGTATATTGAGATGAAATTTATGTGAATATGCTGTGAAGATTATTGAAATGATGACAAAGAATTTATAATATTACATAAACTTAGTTAATAAAGTAGTGACAGGTTTGAAAAGGATTGATTCCAGTGTTGAAAGAAATTCTATTGTGGTTAAAGTGCTATCAAACAGCATCATATACTACAGAAAAATTGTTCATTAAAGAAAGAATCAATTGATGCAGCAAACTCATTGTCTCATTTTAAGAAATTGCACAGCCACCCTAACCTTAAGCAACCATCACTCTGATCAGTGAGTAGCTATCAACATCAAGGCAAGACCCTCGACCAGCAAAAAGATTATGACTTTCTCAAGGCTCAGATGATGATTAGCATTTTTAAACTAAAGTGTATACATTATTTCTTTAGAAATAGTGCTGTTTCACAATTAATAGACTACAGCATGGTGTAAATATAAATTTCATATGCAGTGGCAAACAAAAAATTTGTGTAACCTTCTTTATTGTGATATTTTCTTCATAGTGGCAGTCCAGAACCAAACCTGTAATATCTCTGAGGTATGCCTGTATTTTCATTTTCACAAATACAAGACACACTTGAACCTCCTTGTCATTTCTCATATAGTCTCATTTCTTAGAACACAGTTCCTTCCCTTAACCTCTGCATATCTATCTTACTAGCCTTTCTAGAAATTAGACATTGGGGCAACAGAATCATTATCAGCCAGTATACTAGACACTAAGAACGATAACTGATGAAAGTGTAAAGGAGAATTATGAGCAAGTGGTTGTCATTGTTCAGCCACTCAGTTGTGTCCAACTCTTTGTGACCCCAAGGACTTGCTGCACACCAGGCTTCCCTGTCCTTCACCATCTCCCAGAGCTTGCTCATGTCCATTGAGTTGGTGATGCCATCAAACCGTCTCATCCTCTGTCATCCCCTTCTTCTCCTGCCTTCAGTCTTTCCCAGCATCAGGGTGTTTTTTTTTTTTTTTTTAAATGTGTCAGCTCTATACATCAAGTGGCCTAAGTATTGGAGCTTCAGCTTCAGCATCAGTCCTTCCAATGAATATTCAGGATTTATTTCCTTTACGATTGACTGGTTTGATCTCCTTGCTATCCAAGGGACTCTCAACAGTCTTCTCTAACACCACAGTTCAAAAACATCAATTCTTCCACGATCACCTTCTTTACGGTCCAACTCTCACATCCGTACATGACTACTGGAAAAACCATAGTTTTGACTATACAGACCTTTGTCTGCAAAGTAATATCTCTGCTTTTTGTCTAGGTTTGTCATCGCTTTCCTTCCAAGGAGCAAGCAGCTTTTAATTTCATGGCTGCAGTCACCATCCGCAGTGATTTTGGAGCCCAAGAAAATAAAGTATGTCACTGTTTCCATTATTTCCCCATCTATTTGCCATTAAGTGATGGGACCAGATGCCATAATCTTAATTTTCTGAATGTTGAGTTTGAAGCCAAATTTTTCACTCTCCTCTTTCATCTTCATCAAGAGGCTCTTTAGTTTCTCTTCACTTTCTGCCACAAGGATGGTGTCATCTGTATATCTGAGGTTATTGCCATTTCTCCTGGCAATCTTGATTCCAGCTTGTTCTTCATCTGGCATTTTGCATAATATGCTCTGCATAGAAGTTAAATAAGCAGGGTGACAATATACAGCCTTGATGTACTCCTTTCCTAATTTGTAACCAGTTAATTGTCCCATGTCTGGTTCTAACTGTTGCTTCTTGACCTGCAAACAGATTTCTCTGGAGACAGGTAAGGTGGTCTGATAGTCCCAACTATTTAAGAACTTTCCACAATTTGCAAATGGTAAATACAGCAAAAAGAGAAGAGTGTTCTAGAAACTGGTATTTGATGGAAAATAGGATGAGGAAAAGGTGTTTGGGAAGAAATGGGAATTTTTACAACAAGCCCCAGGATGGAGTACTCAACCCTGGATATATAGCTGTTGGCCTTGTGCTTTCCCTGGATGGCCATGACCTGGGTACATTTAAGAGTCGGTTGTGGAAAGACAGTTCAAATGAAATTGTGAGCCTTTAGAGATGCTCAAACTTTGTTCCTGATTGAACAGGACTTCAGCAGAGCAGAATGGGAGAGATAGACTGGGTAGACTAGGTGTTGGCATTGGAGTGGCCACGCGGAATAAGAAAAAGCATGGAGGAAATTACTAAGTTGGTGCAAAAGTAATTGTGGTTTTACATTGTTGAACTTTGCCCTTTGATATTGGAGTATCAATACATTCTTAAATAAATGTGGTTATATTATACATCATTTTAGTGTGCATTTTCACTTCATGTTTTCTTGATAATGACATTATTTGCTGTTAATTTTATGTTTATTTTAGACTATAGGAATGTTAGGCAAAATGCAAAGTCGAGCAATTTTTTAATTTGAGTTCAAAATGGGTCATAAAGTAGCAGAGACAACATACAACATCAAAAACCCATTTGGCCCAGGAGTCTGACAAACTTATAGCGCAGTGATGGTTCAAGAAGTTTTGCAAAGGAGGTAAGAGCCTTGAAGACGAAGAGTGCAGTCGCTAGTCTTTGGAGGTTGACAGTGACCAATTGAGAGCCATCATCCAAGCTGATCCTCTTACAGCTACACAAGAAGTTGCTGAAGAACTCAATGTTGACCATTCAATGGTATTTGGCATTGAAACAAATTGGAAAGGTGAAAAAGTTCTGTAAGTGGGTGCCTCACGGGCTGACTGAAAAACAAAAAATCACTGTTTTGAAGTGTCATCTCTTATTCTATGCAACAACAAATAATTTCTCAATTCCATCATGATATGCAAGGAAAAGTAGATTTTATATGACACCGGGTGATGACCAGCTCAGTGCATGAGCCAAGAAAAAGCTCCAGAGCACTTTCCAAAACCAAACTTGCACCAGGAAAAAGGTCGTGATCACGGCTTGGTGGTCTGCTGCTGGTCTGATCCACTGCAGCTTTCTGAAGCCTGATGAAAGCATTACAATCTGAGAAGTATGCTCAGCAAATCAATGAGATGCACCAAAACCTGCAATGCCCTCAGCAGGTATTGGTAAACAGAATGGGTCCCATTCTTCTCTGAGACAACACCGACCACACATTGCACAACCAGCACTTCAAAGGTTGAACAAATTGGGCTATTAAGTAATTAGCCTCCAATTAAAATAAATAAATTTAAATTAAAAAAAAGTCTTACTTCATCCAACATTCACCCAATCTCTCACCAGCTATTACTTCTTCAGGCATCTCGACAAATTTTTTTCAGAGAAAACACTTCCACAAGCAGCAGGGTGAAGAAAATGCTTTCCTCATCGAATTCTGAAGCATGGATTTTTGTGCTACAGAAATGAACAAACTTATTTCTTGTTGGCAAAAATGCATTGATTGTAATGGTTCCTATTTTGATTAATAATGATGTATTTGAGCCTAGTTATGATGATTTAAATTCATAGTCCAAAACCACAATTACTTTCATAGCAACCTAATAGTAGAGTGGAGGTTTGCTATGAGGATGCTGAGAGTGAATGACTGGATCAGAAAATGCAGCTGATTAGGTATAGTAGAAGAAGTGAATGAGAAAGAAGTGACTGCATTTTTAAGTATGATTATTAACTAGATTTGAAATCATTGGGTTGTGAATTTCAGTTCTGACTATCAGCTAATAGAGCTTCAGGGCTAGAAAACTAACAGTTAAACATTATTGCTCAATGTGTAACATCAGGATAATGACACTTGCCAAACATTTCTCACTCTGTTGTCTTTATAGTCATTTTATAATGATCATATTATGTATGAGCATATATGCTCAGTCACGTCCAACTCTGTGGCCCCATGGACTGTAGACTGCCAGACTGTATCCCTGTCCATGGGATTCTCCAGACAAGAATACTGGAGGGGGTTGCCATGTTCTCCTCCAGGGGACCTTCCTGACCCAGGGATAGAACCTGCATCTCCTGCATTTGCGAGTGGATTCTTTACCACTGAGTTACCTGGGAAGCCCATATTATGAATATATGTACATATATAAATATTTCTTTAGAGTAAGGAATCATTAAAGTTAAATTAAACACTGTTTAAATTCAACAATTACAACAATTTTTTCTTAGAGAAGTTAGACTTTATCAGCACCAAAGTTCCAAGTGGAATGATGATATGCATCCAAAGGAATGACTTCCTCCACTCAGGAAATCAGCGTTCCCATCTCAGATGAACTACTCTAGGTGAAATGGGGTTCAACAAAGTTGCCACAGGGAACTGAACCTTGGAAGCCAATGAAAGATAGAAGGAGATTAAAATTAGTGGGGCCTTAAGAGCCGTGATTGTTTTTAGACCTTGGGGTTTTCTTCTAACTAGAAAAAAAAAAGGAAAGAAAACAAAGGCCTCTTTGTTTTTTTCTATCAGTCATTAGATGCCTGCTTCAACATCCCATATTCAGACTGGTTATTTTATTGAGAATTGTTGCCAATGCTGTGTGTTGTGTTTAGGAAAAGGGTGCTAGAGGGGAGTAATTGCAAGTACTTCTGGCCTTTCATCGAAACCCAGGAATCTTAAGTGACAGCTGTTTGAGGGACTTGTCATTCAATTTAGTGGTTTGAAATCCTGCCAGTGGTTAAAAAACCTGTGGTTCATGAGTTTGCAGCCACTGGGGCCCGCACAGTCTCACCAGAGCACTTGCATTTCATAGGAAACCACCGTCTTGTTGGGCCAGAAGGATGCCGGGCAGACATCCTGACCACGATATTTATTTCTGGAGGGCAAAAAAATCACAATGGAAATTGGACCTGAGTCAAGCAGAAAATGATTTTTTCCCCTAAAATGTATAACACGTAATTAGAAACGAAAGTCTGTATGTGCTTTTAGTTCACTCAAGAAGATGCAGAGAGTGAGATTTTCCTATTACTCTTTCTTTTCTTCCTATCAGGTAGAGAGACGTCATTTCTACCTCAACCAATAATAACTAAATTTTTCTTTCATAGCGTTGCACTAGATGAATGTGGGAGGAAAAGAAAGGAAGACGTAAACTACTTTCTAGAATTTGCAATTATTTGAGGAGTTACATTATATAAGGTATAATTTCAAGGCAATTCATGAGCTCCAATGAGACTGATAAGTATTGATAGAACTCAGGAGAGCCTGCGAATTAGGGAATGAACTACCTCAAGTGAAGTTCCTAATGAGCAGGTTTCTGGTGGAGAATGAGAATGCCACCAAGTCCAAACTGTGAGAGGTGAAGATAGCCACCTCCCGGAACTAGTCCTTTAGAATCTGTGTGGTCACTCTCTCTCATTTCCTTTGTTTTGGTTGGTCTCTGTTTGGCTTTTTTCTTGTTATATTATTCTGCCGTCTATATTAGAGGTAAAATATTTATTTATTATCCATTTTCCTGTGGATATAGTATTAACTTTTTCTCTGAAAAATGGTTAGGATTATTTCAATGAGGTGTCTTTCATAGCTAAATCTCTAATTTTAAAAACTTTTACCTGGTAGCTCAGATGGTGAAGAATCTGCCTGTAATGTAGGAGACCTGGGTTCAATCCCTGGGTTGGAAAGATCCCCTGGAGAAAGGAATGGCTACCCACTCCAGTATTCTTGCCTGGAGAATTCCATGGACAGAGGAGCCTGGTGGGCTACAGTCCACGGGGACACTTTTGCTTTAGGATATTATGCTAAAACCTCTGAAACCATGATAGATAAATAGATTTATTTATAATAAATAAATAGAAACAATAGTAAGTGGAGAGATATTTCTTACATGTCCTATAGGTTAGGAGAAACTATGTGAAGTTTTCTTACCTCAATTTTATGTTATTGCAGTTAAAAAGACATTGGAGGAGTGTTGCAGAACTATTGTAAAACAAAAATATTTACATATAAGAAAGCAAAATGAATTTAATGTCCCCTCATGTTTTATATCTATCCTTCCTTGATGTCATCCAAATTTCCTATTGACAGAATTACATTACCTTTATTTTAAATTTGGTGATCAAGCAGGAAGCCTTTCCTATCAATGTCTGTCCTTGCTCCACCAATTTAAGAAGACTATTCTCTGAGAACAAAGGACATCCCGTTCAAAAAGTTGCCCCCTGTAACCCTAACCTGATACCTGTTTGCCTTTAAACCTTCCACAGTAGATCATCCCTCAAGCACACAAAGGCATCCCCTTTCCAAGCTCCACATTTATCAGCAGGAAAAAAGCAAACACCACCATTTCTCAGGTACACAGTGTCTCCACACCTATTACAGTTGTGAGCAGTGGTGACCTCGCACTGGCCCAAACCACCCACGAGTAGTCTTTGATGTTCCTGGAGCCTCATGTTTTAATACAGTCTAAACACCCCACGTTTGAACTGCAAGAGTCCTGTTTCCAGCCATATTAGAAGTGATATCAAAGATGGTCACATTTTAATGGCCTTTCAGTCACAGAGAGGGCAACAGGCAAGGGAAAACTTGGCAAGGCTGTATTTTTTCCCTGCTTTTAACTCTCCATCTTTCCTTCCCCAGACTATCCATATGCCACACATCTGTCACTAGAGGGATTGACATGTTCTGGGGGAAAAACAAGACGTCTCAGGAATAATGAACCCACTTCTTTTTACAATTAAAAAAAAAAAAGACAAATTCCATGATAGAGAATTTTCTGTGAGCTTTTCCCAGCTGAGTGGGTTACATTCATATTTGGGATCGGGCACTTGGTGGATTTACAGCACACCTGGAAAGCAGTCACAAGAGAGTGATAATTAGCCAATGGGCCAAGGAAGTCAGGGACTCCAGACTGAAGACTGATGATCATTTGAGCAGGAAGAAAGTTTAGCAATCACATTGTACAAGAAATTCATTTTATAGATGATATTTTTGGTCTCTGAGAAGTTATTTTTCATTATAATACACACACAAAGGGGAGTTAAATCTTATGTGGAGACACTTCATGGTCATCCTTGTTTATGTACTTGTAATAATAATAATAACACACACTTCCTATATGATTTTCTGTGTCTCATGCTCTTCTAAGCACTGGATTTAATTCATTTTACTTTCACTAAACCCTACAAGGTAGGTACTATTGTTCTCATTTCAGTTTTTCAGATGGGATAACTGAGGCATAGAGAAGTTAAGTGACTAGCTCAAGGTTACCCAGTTAGAAAGTAGCAGAGGTAGAGTCCAAAGCAAGGCTCTTGGCCACCACATTACACTATGTCTCTGACAATATCTCACTCAGAAAGTCAGAAATGGAATTTTTTTTTTGTTTGTTTCTCATCAGTTTTAAAATTGACATAATTAGGTTAAAATTGAAACAATTAGGTTAATTTTTGAGAGAAAATGACACTTCTAGATTTGTGTTGCTCTTGTTGTGTCTGCCCAATGATATATAAACATTCAGTTGATCAACTTCCGTGCTTGCATGTCAAGCAACAGTGCTCACTATGAGAAAACCCTTATGAAGCTTTGCTTAAATGGTCCATCTGTATACTGTGCTGGAGGGAAAAATGTCTTTGGAAATTTCTTGACATTACTGTCTTTGAAATTGTTAAAACCTTTTGTTTACCAAACAGTGTACACTGTTAAAAGTAAAACTTCCTCTGTGTTCTGTAGTTTGGCCCAGTTGGTTAATCTTTCAGGAGTGTTGAAAACAGGGCTTTAATTAGCAATTTTAACATTAACCCAGTCACTCATCTCCAGTTCTTATCTGAAACCTTGGTAGTGCAGACACTTAGGGACATGAGAAAAAGGCTGTCTTGTCAGTATGACAGTTGAGAGGACTTCTGTTGGAGGAAAAAAAGAAAGATCCCAGAAATCAACAGTATTAAATGGAATCTGATACCAATGCAAATTATTTCACCAGAGGAAGGTATAATAGGACTTGGTTTCTCTTGTATTGCTCTGTAATCCTCTATGGCACGTCACCTTTGTTATCAAGCCAGAGTCAGTGGTCTTGTGTGATATGGAGATGAGACCTAAAAAAAGGAAATTTCTAAGTCAGTTAGTCACTGACTAGAACATCACCCTGGAGGGGTACTTCATTTTTTGCAAAACCAAAGAATAGTTGGGAAAATTAGTGCAGGGCTTGAAGAACTCCGTTTGCTGATGAAACTGAGAAAAATATCAATAACTTGAAGTATATAAAAAGTATATTACTTTTTGCCTTTTCTAATGTAATCCAGTCAAGAAGCTTGAGTCTTTTCCTAAAGTCAATTTATTTTTCCTTGTGGTATTTTTTATTGATTGTGTTCCTGATTTACTAAACATCTTGTTTTTCCTTTATTTGTACTATATTAAAATGTATCACTATCTGGAAATAAACCTCTATTTCACAAGAAATGAAAAGCACTTAAGCTATAAAAAGGAGAGCCATAATTTTATTATCTCAGCATGGGCCTGCTATCATTGCAACAGCAGAGCAAGTAACACACACACACAAATTCCATAAGGGATACACTGGAGCCAGGAGATATTTATGCTTGCCTAAGCAGTTCTGATGATTTGATAGTTGAAATGTTTATGCTTTTGTTCACTTAGATAACGTACTTAGGACATCTTTTTTTAAACAACAGATAATCATAGTGGTGTACTAAGGGGCCTGACACAGTGGAAGTGGGTATCTGAGAATTATTAAAACAAACTTAGATGGTTGTAATACAGGGTGACTATTTTTGGTGAAACAATTACTTAGTGTTTCATGGTAAAAATGATAGTGTTTTAGATTTATTATAAAACCACAGAAAAACACATTATTCTTCAGAAGGAGAAGGGTGAAACATTAGTTAGAACTTAAGAAAAATGTACTTTGTTCTTATTTTTCTTTCAGCCATGCTGAAGTAAAATTGGTATATGACCTTATTTTGTCTTTTGTCCTATATTCTTTCCCCCTCTTTATTGTTTGATTTAATTTCAAAGTCGCTAAAAGTGCCAGAATCAAAGACCAGGTTAAATTTTCCCTGAAGGATATTGAATATCATAGTCATTATTCTAATAAAAGAGGTTTGTTTAGCTGCTTTGATTCCACAAGCTTGATAGCCCCTTTTCAGAGAAAAAGGATTTTTGCCTCAAGTTTTCTCACAGGTAAGCAAGTTAAATATCATGTCAATCCTTGAACTTGTAGCAAGCTGGAATCCTGTTGCCTTCACTTATTTATTGAGATATAGAGAATTATTATCAAATAAAAAGCAAGGGTTGGCTAAATAGGCTATATTAGACTATGTGTTCTATAGGTAAACTCTAAAGGATATTTGAATCTTATGTGTATTTAGTGACTTCAGTCATGTCTGACTGTTTGAGACCCTATGGACAGTAACCCTCCAGGTTCCTCTGTCCATGGGATTCTCCAGGCGAGAATAGTGGAGTGGGTGGCCATGCCCTCCTTCAGGGATCTTCCTGACTCAGTGATCAAACTTGTGTCTCCTGCATTACACGTGGATTCTTTATCACTGAGCCACAGGGAAAGCTCTATTTGAATCTTAAACTTAACTCTACTAATGGGATATTAGTATCCCACTAAGCGCAAGCCACAGCTATGTGGCACTGAGGTGGCCAAGAAGAGATACCCCACATCCAGGGTCAGAGAAACCCCAGTAAGACAGTAGGTGGTGGACTGGCTGTGAGGAGATACCCCATGTCCAAGGGCAAAAGAGAAGCCCCAGCAAGATGGTAGGAGGGGTGAATTAGCATTTAGAATCAAACCCCATTCCTGCCAGAGATGCTCAGAAGGCTCAAACAAACCTTGTGTGCACCAGGACCCAGGGACCCCACAAAGACTGAGACAGAACTATGTTTGAGCATCTCCTCAAATGCTCAAACATTTGAGCATCAGACCTGTGGAGGTAAGGGTCTGTGGTGGTCTGCTGCAGGGACAGAGGCTCTGAGTGCAGCAGCCTTGGGTATGGCATAAGCCCTCTTGGAGGAGGCTGCCATTAACTCCACCACAGAGCTGCCAGAACTTACACAGGACTGGAAAATAGACTCTCGGAGGGCACAACAGAACCTTATGCAGCAGGACCCAGAAGAAAGGAGCAGTGACCCCAAAACAGACTGACCGAGACTTGCCGGTGAGTGTCCAGGAGTTTCGGGTGGAGGCATGGATTGGTGGTGGCCTGCTGCAGGGTTGGAGGCACTGAGTGTAGCAGTATATGCATGGGATCTTTTGATGGAGGTCAACATTATCTTCATTAGCTCCACCATAGGTTCAGCTCAGTTCAGTCGCTCAGTCGTGTCCGACTCTTTACGACCCCATGAATCGCAGCACGTCAGGCCTCCCTGTCCATCACCAACTCCCAGAGTTCACTCAGACTCACACGCATCGAGTCAGTGATGCCATCAGCCATCTCATTCTCTGTCGTCCCCTTCTCCTCCTGCCCCCAATCCCTCCCAGCATCAGAGTCTTTTTCCAATGAGTCAACTCTTCGCAGGAGGTGGCCAAAGTACTGGAGTTTCAGCTCTAGCATCATTCCTTCCAAAGAAATCCCAGGGCTGATCTCCTTCAGAATGGACTGGTTGAATCTTCTTGCAGTCCAAGGGATGCTCAAGATCTTCTCCAACACCACAGTTCAAAAGCATCAATTCTTTGGCGCTCAGCATTTTTCACAGTCCAACTCTCACATCCATACATGACCACAGGAAAAACCATAGCCTTGACTAGATGGACCTTAGTTGGCAAAGTAATGTCTCTGCTTTTGAATTATGCTATCTAGGTTGGTCATAACTTTCCTTCCAAGGAGTAAGTGTCTTTTAAATTCATGACTGCAGTCACCATCTGCAGTGATTTTGGAGCCCAAAAATAAAGTCTGACACTGTTTCCACTGTTTCCCCATCTATTTCCCAGGAAGTGATGGGACCGGATGCCATGATCTTCGTTTTCTGAATGTTGAGCTTTAAGCCAACCTTTTCACTCTACACTTTCACTTTCATCAAGAGGCTTTTTAGTTCCTCTTCACTTTCTGCCATAAGGCTGATGTCATCTGCATATCTGAGGTTATTGATATTTCTCCCGGGCAATCTTGATTCCAGCTTTTGCTTCTTCCAGCCCAGCATTTCTCATGATGTACTCTGCATGTAAGTTAAATAAGCAGAGTGACAATATATAGCTTTGACGTACTTCCTTCCCAATTTGGAACCAGTCTGTTGTTCCATATCCAGTGCTAACTGTTGCTTCCTGACCTGCATACAAATTTCTCGAGAGGCAGGTCAGGTGGTCTGGTATTTTCATCTCTTTAAGAATTTTCCACTGTTGATTGTGATCCACACAGTCAAAGGCTTTGGCATAGTCAATAAAGCAGAAATAGATGTTTTTCTGGAACTCTCTTGCTTTTTAGATGATCCAGCGGATGTTGGCAATTTAATCTCTGGTTCCTCTGCCTTTCAATTCAGCGTAATGAAGCATAAATCTAAAGAATGATGTATCACCACAGTGTATTGAAAGAATTAAAAGTGCATTCATAGCTGAAAAAAAAAAAAAAAAAAAACCAGCTTAAACATCTGGAAGTTCACATATTGATGAAGCCTGGCTTGGAGGTTGGCCCCAGGTAAATAGCAGGGAGGGAACACAGCTCCACCCATCAACGGAAAATTGGATTAAAGATTTACTAAGCATGGCAAAGGAAAAGATATAAGCATCTGAATACAGCAAGGAGATGTAAGAAAGCCTTCCTCAGGGATCAATGCAAAGAAATAGAGGAAAACAACAGAAAGGGAAAGACTAGAGAGCTCTTCAAGAAAATTAGAGATAACAAGGGAACATTTCATGCAAAGATGGGCTCAACAAAGGACAGAAATGGTATGGACCTAACAGAAAGCAGAAGATATTAAGAAGAGGTGGCAAGAATACACAGAAGAACTGTACTAAAAGGATCTTCACGACCCAGATAAGCATGATGGTGTGATCACTCACCTAGAGCCAGACATCCTGGAATGTGAAGTCAAGTGGGCCTTAGGAAGCATCACTATGAACAAAGCTATTGGAGGTGATGGAATTCCAGTGGAGCTATTTCAAATCCTAAAAGACGATGCTGTGAAAGTGCTGTACTCAATATGCCAGCAAATTTGGAAAACTCAGCAGTGGCCACAGGACTGGAAAAGGTCAGTTTTCATTCTAATACCTAAGGAAAGCAATGCCAAAGAATGCTCAAACTACTGCACAACTGTACTCGTCTCACACGCTAGTAAAGTAATGCTCAAATTCTCCAAGCCAGGCTTCAATGATACATGAACCCTGAACTTCCAGATGTTCAGGCTGGTTTTAGAAAAGGCAGAGGAACCAGAGATCAAATTGCCAACATCTGCTGGATCATGGAAAAGGCAAGGGAGTTCCTGAAAAACATGTACTTCTGTTTTATTGACTATGCCAAAGCCTTTGACTGTGTGGATCACAATCAACTGTGGAAAATTCTGAAAGAGATGGGAATGCCAAACCACCTGACCAGCCTCTTGAGAAATCTGTATTCAGGTCAGGAAGCAACAGTTATAATTGGACATGAAACAACAGACTGGTTCCAAATAGGAAAAGGAGTACGTCAAGTATGTATATTGTCACCCTGCTTGTTTAACTTAAAAGCAGAGTACATCATGAGAAACACTGGGCTGGATGAAGCAGAAGCTGGAATTAAGATTGCTGGGAGAAATATCAATAACCTCAGATATGGAGGTGACACCACCCATATGGCAGAAAGTGAAGAAAAACTAAAGAGCCTCTTGATGAAAGTGAAAGAGGAGAGTGAAAAAGTTGGTTTAAAGCTAAACGATCAGAAAACAAAGATCATGGCATCTGGTCCCATCACTTCATGGGAAATAGATCGAGAAACAGTGGAAATAGTGTCAGACACTAGTTTTTGGGGCTCCAAAATCACTGCAGATGGTGACTTCAGCCATGAAATTAAAAGATGCTTACTCCTTGGAAGACAAGTTATGACCAACTTAGATAGCATATTAAAAAGTAGAGATGTTACATCTAGTCAAGGCTATTGTTTTTTCAGTAGTCATGTATGGATGTGAGAGTTGGAGTATAAAGAAAGCTGAGCGCTAAAGAATTGATGCTTTTGAACTGTGGTGTTGGAGAGGACTCCTTAGAGTCCCTTGGACTGCAAGGAGATCCGACCCGTCCTAAGGGAAATAAATCCTGAATATTCATTGGAAGGACTGATGTTGAAGCTGAAACTCCAGTAGTTTTGCCACCTGATGCGAAGAGCTGACTCATTTGAAAAGGCCCTGATGCTGGGAAAGATTGAAGGCAGGAGGAGAAGGGGACAACAGAGGATGAGATGGTTGGATAGCATCAATGACTGAATGGACATGAGTTTGAGTAAACTCTGGGGAATTGGTGATGGACAGGGAGGCCTGGCATGCTGCAGTCCATGGGGTCGCAAAGAGTTGGACACAACTGAGTGACTAAACTGAACTGAACTGAATTTGATATTTGCAGAACAGTTTCTGACTAATCCTGGGGCTAAATTTTCTCATCCTCTTATTATAAGATGATTATAATAATTATATTGTTTATTTGTTGTTGTTTAGTCACTCTGCTGCTGCTACTGCTAACTCGCTTCAGTTGTGTCTGACTTTGTGCGACCCCATAGATGGCAGCCCACCAGGCTCCACCATCCCTGGGATTCTCCAGGCAAGAACACTGGAGTGGGTTGCCATTTCCCTCTCCAATGCATGAAAGTGAAGAGTGAGAGTGAAGTCGCTCAGTCGTGTCTGACTCTTAGTGACCCCATGGACTGCAGCCTACCAGGCTCCTCCATCCATGGGATTTTCCAGGCAAGAGTATTGGAGTGGGGTGCCATTGCCTTGTCCTTATTGTTGTTCAGTCACTCAGTGATGTCCAATTCTTTGCTACCCCATGGACTGGAGCACTCCAGGCCTCCCTGTCCCTCCCTATGTCTCGGAGTTTGCCCAAATTCATGTTCATTGCATCAGTGATTCTGTCCAGGCATCTCATCCTTTGATGCCCTTTCCCTTCTGATCCCTGTCTTTCCCAACATCATGGTCTTTTCCAATGAGTCACCGGTTTTCATCAGATGACCAAAATACTGGAGCTTCAGCTTCAACATCAGTCCTTCCAGTGAATATTCAGGGTTGATCTCCCTTAAGATTGATTGGTTTGATCTCCTTGCTGTCCAAGGGACTTTCAGAAGTCTTTTCCAGTACAACAGTTTGAAGGCTTCTATTCTTTGGTGTTATGCCTTCTTTACAGTTCAGCTCTCCTATGGAGATTCAAGGAAAGATGAGGGAACAACAGATTATAGATACCACATAGATGTAGGTGTCTGGGTACCAGAGGGTATGAACTGAGAAATTATGAGGTAATGCTTAGGGAGAGAGATGCTCATTTATAACTCATTTATAACTGCTCAAGGTTATTACTGATCACATGGACACATTGCTATATAATAATACATAGTATATATATATAATATTGTATATGATAAATATATAGTATACATATATATAACATTATATATTGATAATGTTATATATATATATATATGTTATATGAGTTCCAAGCATCTCTCTCCCTAAGCATTACCTCATAATTTCTCAGTTCATACCCTGTGGTGCCCAGACGCCTACATCTACCTGGGATGTATAATCTGTTTTCCCCTCTTCTTTCCTTGTCCCTCCATGGTCTCACAGCCCTCATTTGCTCCTTATCTGACTTACACTGTATCATTATAATCACTTAGTTGCATATTATCTTCAACTCTTTGGTTCTTTCTGGCTTTGCTGTACTAACTCTCCTGCTCCAATCCTGTGCAGCTGAACATAGCTGGAAAAACACTCAAAGCAAGGGTACTGGCCTCATTTGACATCCGTGACCACTAACCTCAAGTGAACCTCAAGATGACCACGATGTTTGCATTTCCCTAGTCCATTCACTCTCTCCATCACTTACTAGAATCAATGGTTCTCAATTAGGGTGATTTCACCCCCAGAGGACATTGGCAATATCTGGAAATAGTTTTGGTTGTCATAACCTGGGGGAGGGAATATGACTGGCATCTCACAGGTAAAGATCAGGGATGCTGCTAAACATCCTATGGTGCACGGACTGCCCACCCTGCCCCACAAAGAGTTATCATCCCACAAACATCTGTAGTACTAAGGTTGAGAATCCCTGTGTAAAGCATGTAACATGTTTTCTCTCTTTAAACTTTCCAACACTCTCTCTAATCTGTACTTTCAACTAATGGTTTTCTTTTTTCTTTTGAAAAGACCAATTTCAAGAGACTTGCTGAAGCCCACATTGGCACTTGCTCACCTTCTTGTATCTGTGCTCTCCTTCCTGTTACTATGGATGGCTATCTCTGGCCCTAGATAAGACAAAGCCCTCTAAACCTATACTGGGTCCCATTCCCTCTCCTCTACTCAGGGACAGAGTGCCAGTCGTTTTCCATTTTATGTCTTGAATTCTGATTTCCCCGCTTTGCAGTCGATCGTTTCCATCAGGAAAACAATATGCTGATATTATCTCCTATCTTAAAAAATGAAAACAAATAACCCTCCCTAAATCTCTCTTGACTTCACATTTTTTTAAGGGCAGCATGGTCCTTTATTTTTCTCCTCTCATTCTTTCTCAAACCTGTTCCAACCAGACTTTTATCCCCTCCACTCCAGACACGCATTTCTAAGAAATGTTACCAATCATATGTCCATTGTTTAATCTAGTAATCATTTGTCTTTGATTTTCTTGTGCTATCAATTATTTTTTACACACTCAATCATCCCTCTTTCTTGAGACCCTTTCTTCACTTGGCTTTAGGACACCGTGCTCTTGTAATTTTCTTCCTCCTTCATTATCGTTCCTCTCAGTTTTCTTTGTAGCAAGTTACTGAACCTGAGGGGTTCATCCCTAAGAGGATGATGTGTGGGAATCACTAACTTTGTAACCAAGTTGGGCAGAAGTATGGTGAGCTGAGGACTTGATATTGACCACTGGTGCCTGAAGTGTGGTAGTCTTGTGGGACTGAGTTCTTAAACCTGTGGCATCTGACACTAGCTCTGGATAGTTAGTGTGAAGTTGTAGGACACTTGGTTGGTGTCAGAGAGTTGGAAATTAGTTGGTGTGAGGAAAAAGCCAATCATTTGGCATCAGGAATGGGATTTTCTAGAACAGCGCCAATTCATGAATGATGTTGAAGAAACATTTTAATGGAGAGAACAGTGCCCAGATGGGTTCTACAATAAGATGGTTTATACCAGAAATGGTTTAAAATGGAAACGGTTTATACTAGATTGTGCTACCAAAGGTGTGCATTACACTCAACATTTTGGGGTACAAAACATGCATTCTAACTCCACTCAGGCCTTTGGCACAAAATGGCAACAACATGTGTGATAGATTAAATAACACTGGCTCGTAAGACAGAAAGGGCTTTAGTGGAGATAGATGCCAGTCTAGGTATCCTGAGACAAACTGAATTTGTTTCTAAAGAGGAGCACCACTCAAAGGAAAATAATTTTTTTAACTAGGAAAAGCCTATCAGAGTGTGTTCTCTTTAGGAGGAAGGCAAAGGGTGGAAGTCAGACTGGGAAGGTAGAAATTTAGCAAAGTGGATCAGTCAAACTCAACATGTAATACTGGATGATTCTAGAAGCCAGTATTGAGAAAGGGCCTGTAGTTGACTATTTTAACACACGTGGAGGCTGGAATGGCCTTGGGACAGTTGCCCTCAGTTTCAGCCAAATTTATACATACATTTTATAATTTCTAGCAGTATAGTCTTAGAGTAAAATTTTCAATGTGGTATAAAACATGTTCATTAATAAACACAAATATCTCTAGTCCCACTATAAAAAAGAAACTAAAAGTAAATAAACCTATGCAAAGTAATTAATGTTCAGTGTTTGGAAATTATCTAGATTTTCAATGAATGTACATTTTTAACTGGTTTCAGTAGAGCTTTAAGATTTCAAGCTACTGATAAGAGTTTGGAAACTGTTTTTAAGTAGACATATCATAAAATATAATTGTAGTTGGAAATTTCATCTATAAACTTTTATCTTACATCTATTTAATTTATTTGTTCTTAACAATTATGTTTAGATTAGTCACAAAAATTTCATGAGACATTAAAACTATCATTTTAAGTTATCTTTCTGGCTCAGAAGGTAAAGAATCTGCCTGCAATACAGGAGGCCCAGGTTCAATTACTGGATTGGTAAGATCCCCTGGAGAAGGGAATGGCAACTCACTCCAGTATTCTTGCTTGGAGAACCCCACAGACAGAGGAGCCTGGCGGCCTACAGTCCATGGAGTTGCAAGGAGTTGGACACCATTGAGTGACTTTCACTTTCACTTTCTTGCTGACTAATTCTGTTACGTAGATGACATGAGTTTGTTTGACTGTTAGTAAACCTAGGTTGAATAAAAGTATTATATTTAATGCTGATAACTCTAAAGACATGCCTGTTTTAATTAAACCAAAAAGCATAAACTAGCTTTAATTTACTGAAGAATATCCTAGATTGTGTGAATTTAAAAAATAATTGTGTTAGTTTTTATATTTCTGAGAGTATACTTGATTTATACAAATGCTTGTCTTTAATCCAATTAAATAGATGTCTTTGCAAACTAATTTTTACAATACCATTTGGGCGGCTTCCCAGGTGCTGCTAGTGGTAAAGAATCTGCCTGCCAATGCAAGAGATTCAAGAGACGCAGGTTCAATCCCGGCATCAGGAAGATCCCCTTGAGTAGGAAACGGTAACCTATTCAGTATCCTTGCCTGGATAATCCCATGGACAGAGGAGCCTGATGGACTACAGTCCATGAGGTCACAAAGAATCAGACATAACTGAGCACATAAATACACACACCCCATTGGGAAGTGGAAAAAAATCACATTTATACTATACACACATAGCCATGGCTTCCATCGTAGCTCAGTCAGTAATGAATCTGCCTGTAGTGCAGGAGACCCAGATTCGATTCCTGGGTCGGGAAGATCCCTTGGAGAAGGAAATGGCAAGCCACTCCAGTATTCTTGCCTGGAGAATCCCATGGACAGAGGAGCCTGGCAGGCTACAGTCTGTCGGGTCGCAAGAGTTGGACACGACTTAGCATCTAAACCACCACAGACATACATAAACATACTAATGTGCTAAAAGATCTTAAGACTTTTGTTTTAAACTTTTAGCCATAAGACAGGTACAATAATTTATAGCTTACTAGTTTATAAAAGAACAGTTAGATCAAAATCATGTTTCTAGCAGGTGGAATAAGTTTACCTTCTCAGATGGTGAAAATTTTTACTAGTATTTGTAGAAGAGAATTTTCAGATTTTTTTAAGGCCTAGTTTTCAAAGTAGGTTTTCCTTTTTCCCCTTCCTTCTTCTGATAAGAAATACCTTGATTACTGAAGAAGACCAGGTAGAAACCTTACATTTCAAAAGATACAGAGAAAGAATGTAAGTTCCACCAAGAGGGACTTTTGTTCCATAAGTCTTATTGTTCAGTCACTCAGTCATGTCTGACTCTTTGCAACCCACGAATGGCAACATGCCATTCTTCCCTGTCCTTCACTATCTCCCGGAATTTGCTCAAACTCATGTCTATTGAGCCAGTGATGCCATCCAACCATCTCATCCTCTGTTGTCCCCTTCTCCTCCTGCCCTCAATCTTTCCCAGCATCAGGGTCTTTTCCAGGAGTCCTTTTCCAGGGTCTTTTCAAAAAACACAAGCCTTTGAAATGACTATGGAGATTTTGAGATTGGTTAAAAGACAGATGAACTTTGAATTGTTTTTAGAGCCATATTTCTGTTCTTATAAAGATGAGATTTGAAAGATAAGTACAGTTATTTTTAATTCCTCAAAGAATTGAGTTAGAAACTGAATAATGCAAAGAGGCTGCTCCACCCATTGAACTACATTATCTCAGTTTGCTTCTTTATGTCAAGGAGAAGATCTTCAACTAAAATGGAAATTAAAAATTTCCTATGTCCTAGATTCAGAGCTGGTGTCTTTGGAATGTTTTAGTAAATCCTTCCCTAAAGGTTTCAGAATGTTTTTCTTTCCCTCTGGGCACATGAATTCATTTTAGCTTAGGGAGAAAGCCTCAGAAAAAGTTCTTATCAGGCTTTGAATATCAGCTTCTAATTTGGTCAACTTCTGACCATAGAATTATTTAAAAAAATTCTCTCAAATATCTTGTCAAGTTTCAGCCAGGAAAAGCAGTAAATATTCCTGGCAGGGCTGAACAACACTTTGGACACAAGAGATATCCCCACAAATGGCGCAAAACACACCATCCACCCAAGATCCAGAGTCACTCACTCTCAAGGATAGCTTAGAGAAAGAGACTCGGATCATTCCCTTGAGAGCTGGCAACAGCTGGCAGGTCCCTAGCTGCAAATGGGAGTACATTTCTAGCCACTAATGGGATGCAACTGATATTTATGTTTAGCCATATATTTGGCCATGTCAACTGATGGTTGTCAAGCCAAGTTCTCAGGACACAAAATGAGGCAAAGCGGATGGCAATACCTGTTCCTGGTGGACAAAGACTTGACAACAAATGGGTACCTCAAAGCAAATTCTTGATTCACAATTTAAAGATCTAATTCTTCCAAACTATTTTGCTTGCCAATTTGAATTTGGAAAGAAAGGGATAATGTGAAAGTCTACCTTTCTCTCTCAACTAGGCACCAGATGGAAATCTGGGAGAGCTGACTTGGGTAAGGATCTTCCCATCCTTTATAGGTTTCTGTCAGTTTTCCCAGAATTCTGTCTGAGGGTTCTAGAGCAAGTGGAGATATTCCAGCAGGTCTCATTCTGGTGCCATAAACTGTAGAGAAGGAAAAAATAATTTTTCCTCTACCCTTTGTGCTGAATGTTTGGCTGAGACCCCATTTTCTCTAGGGCATCTCATAAATATTAACGGTAAGCTTACAAGGTTAAAAGTTCTCCACTGTGACTACTTGAATTCAAGATTATTTTGGTAAGGTTAACCTGTTTGTTCAGCCTTAGAAATTGGACTGGATCCAGGGTCAGTCAGAGCCACTCTGACCCCAGACCCAATCTGGTTTTAAAGGCAGATCCAGTCCAATTCTGGCTGTTTCTGGACCCAGTCCAGAAAAAGAAATACTCAGGTGAAGTCTGAAAGCTCATACTGCAAAATCTGCAGAGCCAGGATCTGAGAGGGATTTACCCATGACCTCCAGAGACATCAGGAAACCAGCAAGCTCAAGGGGCTCAACAGGTGCTCATGCCTGGTTGCTTATTGCTCCTGGGGACAGTTGGCATCTCCTTCAATTCTCTCTTCTGACACTGTTAAAAGATAAACTGAAGCATATTAAAGATTTAAAGAGTTTGGGTGAAAATCGGTTTGAATTGTGCAGCATTCGATCTGGAATGGATGGAAAGGAACTCTGAAGAGCTGTACAAAATGAAAGACTTTTACAGGCAGCAGGGAGTGGGAACTATGCAAAAAAAGCGGCTTGGTTATTGCAAAGTTACTTTCCTTTAGGGGATGGCAAGGGTCTGTCTGGCAGACTTACCTAACTACTGCTGATCTGGTGATTACTGATTGGCTTAAGATTCCATTTCTGGAAGAGTCAGACTATAATTAAGTCAGGTCTTGGTCTGATGACACGAGGCTTAGCATACATGATTCCATTTTGGGCTTGTTTTGTTTTTTAACATTAGCAACTGGTGTCTGAAGTGGGGCAGTCTCATGGGAGTAAACTATTAAACCTGTGGAGTCTGATGCTAACTCTAGGTAGTTAGTGTCAGAATTGAATTGTGAGACACATTCTTCGTGTTGGAAAGTAGAATTGATTGGTGTGAGAAAAAAACCACCCATTCTGTGTTTGTCCAAACTCTAAACACTGATTGCTCCAAGCTTAGCCCTGGATCTCTTCTCTGCCCTGTCTACACTGGCTCCTGATTGGAGAATGCATCCGGTTTCATGACTTCAAATATTATCTATACATTCTTGAATCCCAGGTTTTGATTACCAGCCTGA
The DNA here is from genome assembly GCF_019923935.1 of Bubalus bubalis. NCBI lineage: Eukaryota > Metazoa > Chordata > Mammalia > Artiodactyla > Bovidae > Bubalus > Bubalus bubalis. Next base: position 30,824,990 of record NC_059175.1, on the reverse strand, counting down.
ATTTTATCATCAATTTCAGACTCTTTATTATCCAGGTGCCTTCTTTATATATCCACTTAGATGTCTAGTGCATGCTTCAAACTTAGCATGTGTGAAGCCAAACTCCTGCTCTTTCCTCCCCAAGCTTCTCCTTTCATATTTTTTCTCATAGGTGACAAATTCATCTTTCCAGCTACCACAGCCAAAAGCTCAGGTGTTATCTTTGTCTCCTTTTTTCGTGATCTCACATCTTACATCCAATCTATCAACAAATCCAATCACCTCTGCTTTGAAAAACATCAGAATCTGACAATTCCTCACTGTTTTCATATCTACCATCCTGATCAAGCCACCGTTATCTTTTGCTTGGAATGTTGCAAAATGCACACTATTGGTCACCTGTCTTTTATACTTGCTGTCAGCTAGTTAATTTTAGATGCCTTTCATTTAACTTGGAGTAAAATCTGAAGTTCTTAAAATGGCTTAGAAGGCTGTAGATGATGTAGTTCCCATTTTAACCCACCTATATCCTGCCCATTCTTGACATGCCATCCCTGGCTTTGCTATTTTTCTGACACGCCTGGCTTGCTCTTGTCTTAGGATCTTTACACCTACTTTTTCCTCACTCTTACTATTATTCCCTCAGATATTCCAGTGGCTCTCCCTCATCTTATTCAAATATCTGTGGAAATATATCCTTCTCAGTAAAGCCTACTCTGGCCATTCTATTTAAAATTGAAAATACAGTCAGTCATATCATTCTGTGTAACTTTTTCTTGCCATGCTTTCCTTCATAACACCTATACTCAGATGTTATAGCATGTTTTACTTAAAAATATATTCCTATATAAGCATGTAAACTTAATAAATGTCAGGATTTTTTTGGTCTGTTTTTTCCCCACTGCAGTATCCTTAGCACCTAGAGCAGTCCCAGGAACATAACAGATTTATGACAAATGTATATTAGAAGGATGAATGGATAAGAAAGGTGTAAATGGATCTTGAAGAAACTATTCAATGATACAAAATCTGGCTGCCTTAAGAAAAAGTCCTAAATTACAGTACTGGGGAGAAAACATTTCAGTAAATGTAGCGGTGAAAAAGGGAACCAACAGCTGTTGACTACTTTGTTCTAGGTACTATGCTAGTTTCTTCATGTCTGGGTATGTGCTCAGTTACTAAGTTGCGTCTGACTCTTTGCGACCCCATGGACTGCAGCCTGCCAAGTTCCTCTGTCCCTGAAAATTTCCAGGCAAGGATACTGGAATGAGTTGCCATTTCCTCCTTCAGGGGATCTTCCCAACCCAGAGATAGAACCTGTGTCTCCTGCAAATGTGTATTCTTTACCACTGAGCCACTGGGAAGCCCTTCAAAGCTAATACTGATTTCATATATCATAAGCTTTCTACATTAACCATGTTTCTTACAAAGAGGCAGAGGAAGACAGTAAGATGGGTCATTAGTGCCATAACGTCCTCTGATGGACATCAATGAGTTTTGACATTTCTTTTATATAATTTCTTAAAAATATTTATATCTAAAAATAATCACATATAAGGAGTTGGATAATATTTCTAGAAACATAATTGTCAATTGTTTAATCAACATTGTGTCATAATTATATTCTATCCTTTATTTTAGGATCTGTTGTTGGGGAAAGCATTTCAAGGTTTTACTTTTTTTAAATTGAAGTATAGTTGATTTACAGTATTATATTAGAATCTGGTGTACAGCAAAGTGATTCAGTTTTATATATATATATTCTTTTTCAGAATTTTTCCCTTATAAATTATTGTAAGGTTTTAAATGATAGGTTTACAAGGTATTACATTATTGATCACTAATTCCCTACTCTACTAGACAGTAGGACCTGGTTATTTATCTATTTTACATATAGTGGTGTATATTTGTTAATCTCAAGATCATAATTTATCCATCCCCCTAACGTTGTGTTACTGTTGTGTAGAGTGAAATTACATTTAAATATTAACTGCAAATTGACAGCGTTCTTTGACATTTTAGAAAAATGTTTATATCCCCGATTTACATAATTTTCAAAGGTTGCATCACCTTATACATTTTGAGACAGCTGCTATTTTCTGTCCTGTTGCGGTCATGCACTGTACAAAATCTAGGGCAACATCACTCACTTTCTCTTGAATTTGTTGTGTGTACCCATGGCGACATTTACTAATCCCTATTCTCAAAAACTTCGAAAAGGTGATTATATTTACCCTTTTAATAGAGAAAGTGAGAAAGCAGGCAGTGTTCTGTTAATGCAATTGATTATATAGACATGTTTCCTTTTGGAAGCAGGAAATTAAATATGCCTCACAATGTATAGGTTTACATTTTATTTTTGACTTTATCATCATCAGTTTAGGACAAAAGAATAAATTATTTTGTATGCTAATAGAGGTCACAGAGCAGTCAGTGACTTGATACCAATGTCTGATGATTCATACCAGGCCTTTTATTCTGTAACCTTTTAAAAGACATTTATTAACTTTTGTGGAATATCTTCCTATGAGACATGAGAAAGGTTTATCATATGGAACAAACTCAAAGAAAATTATTAACTTGTGTGAGATTGAACAGCACAAAAAGCAATGGTCCATTAATCTGAATGGCAGCTGTAGATAATTATAATGAAGAAGTGATGTTTGTTTATGTTAACAGGATCTCAAAAGTCTTTGGATCCAGGTACTAGCAAGACTGAAAAATAGAAGTTATAAAAAAAAGTTAGAAATTGAAAGCATGTTATAATCACAACTTGGAATACTCTAGTCATTAAAAATTGTAACATTAAAGGATTAAGTGAATATGGGAAATTGTTTCACAATATGATGGCAGATAAAATGGTTACATGACAAAGTGTGTAGTATGGTATACTTTTTGTACATATATATTCTTATTTACACATGAATATGAAAAATGTTGAGAGCTTATGCTTGAGAGGTAATGTCTTTCTTAAGGTCAATGTAGTAACCTCAATAATTTTACTGAATCAATTGTTGGCTGAGAGGTGGTCAGGGTGGTGTGGGGGTACTTCACATAGTCATTCAAGGATTCAGGCTGGCATAGGTTCCACTGTCTTTAACTCAGAATTTCCAGTGTCCCCTGGACATTGACTATCAATTGGCAGATGGGAAAAGAGGGAAAGTGGAAGATCTCTGGAATGTTTTATGGGTTAGGCTAACAGTGTTCTCCCATATTGACCAGAGTTCAGTTCTATGGCCTTATCTAATTTTAAGAAGGGTAGGAAGTGTGGTTGGCCTGTATGCTCAGGAGAAAAAGGGTTTTGGTATATCCAGAGCAGTCTCTGGTTAGATCCTGGATCATGTGTATAGTCATTCTCATGCTTTACTGTGTTTTTAAGTTGTCATTGGATTTACTAGGACTCTGCTTCAGTCAAACAGCAATATATATCATCATTTGATTTTGTAACCAATTCTCATTACTGTTGCCATCACCATAACTTGATTCTGGCAGCATGGTTCTATATGAAGAAACCTAGAAACAGGTTTTTGGTATTTCATTGGCCCACTTACACTCTGTGTGTTAACCATTATTCCGTTGTGAGTCAGAGTCTTGACAATTTACCACCAATCCCCTTTGCCTTATAAGCTACAAATCATTATAATAAACAACCCCAGGAATAAAATGGCTAATTGAAGTCGCACATACGTTTTATGTACTAGACAGTTAGTGCATAGTAGGTGTTAGAGGAATGCTCCTTGACTGACATATAGTCTTCCTATATTTTTCAGTGTGGTGTTCTTTCCAGTCCATAATCTGAGAGCCCCTGGAAGGCACAGACAGTGCTTTCATTCTGTAAGTCTCTTTTGGTGTGTTTTTGCTTAATTAGTTCTTAGTCTCTTTCTGCCATACAGTGGGGAATATCTTACCTGGTGGCTCAAACAGTAAAGAATCTGCCTGCAATGAAGGAGACCTGGTTTGATTCCTGGATTGGGAAGATCCTGTGGAGAAGGGAATGGCTACCCACTCTAGTACTCTTGAGAATTGAATATGTAAAAGCCCATATTTCTAAAGCCCAAATAGATCACATACATCTTTTAAATTTATAAGTGAAAACTAATAACACTTTGATCTTCACAGGGATACTAGAGATAGAGAAGATGTTATTAGTATTGCCTTCATTTTACAGAGGAAGATATCATGGACAGGAGAATTCTATGGACAGAGGAGCCTGGTGGAGCACAGTCCATTGGGTTACAAAGAGTCAGACATGATTGCGCGGCTAACACTTGCACTTGAGGCTTCCCAGGTAGCTAGTGGTAAAGAACCCACCCGCCAACGCAGGAGACATAAGATGCAGGTTCGATCCCTATGTCAGGAAGATCCTCTTAAGGAGGGCATGGCATCCCACTCCAGTATTCTTGTATGGAGAATCCCTTGGACAGAGGAGCCTGGTGGGCTATAGTCCATAGGGTTTCAAAGAGTTGGACACAACTGAAGTGACTTAGTTGTAGCACACACGCATACCGGCTTATGTGCTTAAGGCCAAGTGGAGAGATCTCTCGATTTAGAGGTTGAAGCTAACGTTGGGAAATAACTGGTCTCAGACAGGTCCATGGACAAGGTGGCCTTCACTACATCTTTTCTTCGGTGATTTAGACAAGTAATTTCTCTTCTCTGTCCGTGGTATCTTCCTCTGTAAAATGAAGGCAATACTAATAACATCTTCTCTATCTCTAGTATCCCTGTGAAGATCAAAGTATTATTAGTTTTCACTTATAAATTTAAAAGATGTATGTGATCTATTTGGGCTTTAGAAATATGGGCTTTTACATATTCAATTAAATTCTGCCAGATAATCTCCATTTATCTTTCAAGATCCATTCTTTTGTCTTCTCCATTCTTCTCTGCTTCCTAGGAGGCTGATCTCTATGGATTATTATCAGTTAGGCACTCTTGCCCTATGGATCAGGCCAAAGGAAAGTGCCAGCTAGAGACTGGATGGCTGGGAAAGAGAGAATTTGGAATATTTACTCCACAATTTCTTTTCCACAGGGTTGTATACTGGTAGTGGCTGCGTTTTTTTTCACCAAAGAAGGCTCCTTTGGCCAACTCCTGCCTGGCAGGCTTCTATAGTTATAGACTTCTCCATGTTCCTATGATGGCTTTCTCCCTTGCCCTTTAAAGCCTAGGGATGATAGTGGTCTCCTTTGGGTGTTTTTGTCAACCCTTACAGTTTCCTTTTCTGCCCACACTTTTGTAAGTGGCCCTTCATTGAACTGAGATTATTCACCCCTTTTGAGTGTGCCATCTGTGTGCTGTTGGGGCTCTGACCTATATGTAATCCAAAGACATCTGTACTGCATCGTCACATAATGTGCCATGCTTAAGAAAATGATGGTGGTTAATCCATGAGCTGTAACAAGATATTTCTTCAGAGATGGATGTAATCTTCATATTCTCCTGTATGTATTATGCAAAATTGACGCAGATGAAGTCTATATACAGGAAATTGAAACAAAATTCCTGACATTTAGGGCCTTAAAATTTCATAGATGTCATCAACGTATAAAAAAGCAGTGGAAGGGCATGTAAACACTGAGAAATTTCAGAGATGTTATTTACAACTTGCACAAATGGTGTGTATGCCCAATAATGTAGGACATTACACGTGCAACCACTTTCATCGAGGTCAGCAACTAGCAGAAGGCCCTGTAGTTCTCTCCTGCTTGGGAAACTTTTGGCCCCCTCCTCAAAGAAGTTGTGTTTTTCTTCTGAAGATTTGACCTTTTGTGCCCTTTCTTCAAAGTGTTTCTCTGGTATAACACAGGGGTTTAATATGTAATAAGGTTGACCTTACATCTCACTTTGACTGAGACAGTTTTAATTTAATTAAGTACCAGCTTAATTATTAGTGGCACCCTTTTACATCTTAAAAGTGTTCCAGTTTGAATGATAAATTATATCGTCTCCTGTGTATAGGGATTTGTTACTGCTATTTGTAGAGATCTTGGATATAAGTTATGTATGACCTGTAAGTTTCAAATACACAGCCTCATTCTGCTACTGCTTCATTTGCACAGACTCTTCTATGGGCATATGTGGTTTTTGGTTTGTTTATGTTACTGGCTACCCGGGTATGGTAGGTTTAATTCTCTGGTCACTTAGTTTTGCTTTCTTGGCCTGTTGATTTAGCTTTCAACTCCAGGTTGAAATAGGCATTCTCTTTAGGCATTTCAACCTTATTTAAGTTCCAGCATTCCTTTCTAAAGCAGCAAAGTTTTTATCTTTCTTAATGATAATCCCTTTTTTGATAGTTTGAATAGCAATAATTTTTTTTCCTTTTGTGGAAGTCATTCTGAATTGTTTTATTTCTTCACTTTCTCCATATCATCCTCTTCTCCAGTTTTAAATGTGTCATAATACTTCTGTATGGGCTTCCCAGGTGGCTCAGTGGTAAAGAATCCACCTGCCAATACAGACGATGCAAGAGACACAGGTTTGATCCATGAGTCAGGAAGACCCTTTGGAAACGGCAACCCACTCTTGTATTCTTTCCTGGAGAATTCTTTCCATGGGCACAGGAGCCTAGTGGGTGACAGTCCGTGGGGTCCAAAGTGTCAGACATGACAGAGCACGCATGCACAATACTTCAGGATATCTCTACCTAACATGTAGAATTTGTTTCTTATTTTTCAAGTTGTTCGTGTTTTTGAACTCTATTTCTCTTTAAAAAGTCAACATTTCACTTTACTATTACATTCCCTCTGTCAAATAATAAGTATAATTCTCCCACATTTTGTTCAGTATAAACACTCATAAATTAAAAATCCCACATTACAATTGTATCAGCTCTGGGAGACAGCAGAATTTTGATTTTCCTTGGAAGTTTGAGGAGAGGAGTTTTCTTCGTAATACATCATTGAAGATTTCTGAAATAAACCATAGGCAGAATTTTATCTTTGCAGTCACCACTGCATAATCAGAGATAGAAAGTTTATTAAGTCTCTGGGATAGGATACATAAAAGTTAAATAACCTGATTACTGCATGGAATTTTCCTTTTAGCAATTGGTATTTGTTAAAGAACCATCTGGTTGTGAAATGTTTATTATCAATAAAATACTTCATGTTTTTAAAGATGTTGAATAAGCATTAAAATATTTGTTGCTGTCATTTACCCTAGTTTGTATAATATCATATATGAAACGAGTCGCCAGTCCAGGTTTGATGCACGATACTGGATGCTTGGGGCTGGTGCACTGGGACGACCCAGAGGGATGGTACGGGGAGGGAGGAGGGAGAAGGGTTCAGGATGGGGAACACGTGTACACCTGTGGTGGATTCATGTTGATATATGGCAAAACCAATACAATATTGTAAAGTTAAATAAAAAAAAAGAACAAAAATAAAATAAAATAAAATAGCTTAGTCAAAACATTTATTTTGTCATTTATTTACCTATATACTCAGTCAACAGTTATTAATTGAGCACTTACTGTATATCAGGTGTTGTGTTGGACACTGAGGATGAAATGATGAATGAGAAAGCCACAGTCATTTGCTGTCAGGGAGCTTATAGACTTGTGGAAAGCAAATAAGTCCCTAACAAAAAGTGTGATAAGGATAATACAGGTGTAGAAGTTGCAGGGGGAGGAGCTTGGAGAAGGAAAAATGTGAAAAGCATTAGAGGAAGAGAGAATAGGTCAGGGAGAATTGGACCTATTCAGGGAACCAAATAGTCTGGCTGGAATGTAGAGTGTGAGTGGTGGTGAGATGAGGCTGGCGTGGAAGCTGGGGGCTTACAGGTTGTAAGCTGGGGGAGGAGTTAGGACCTAATGGTGAGAGCAGTGGGGACATGTGAATAATTTGACATCCAGAGCCTTTGGGGATCTGGCCCAACATGATTTTCTGAGATATAGTCCTACCATTTATCAATATATTGCTCCAGGTTCAGGCCGAGAAGATCATGGGCTGTTGCTTTTCAGTGAAAATCCTCTTCCATCCCTTTGCAGAGACTGTCTGCTCCAACTTTCCTTGATTTTCACAGTTGGGAAATACCTTCTTCCTGTTTTGAACTCCCACTGCTCTGTGTACCTGTCTTATGGGCTTGTGTTAGTCACTCAGTTGTGTCTGATTCTTTGCAAGCCCATGGACTGTAGCCCACCAAGCTCCTCTGTCCATGGAATTCTCCAGGCAAGATTACTGAAGTGGGTAGCCATTGCCTTCTCCAGGGGATCTTCCTGACTCAGGGATCAAATCCAGGTCTCCCGTAGGCAGAGTCTTTATCATATGAGCCACTAGGGAAGCCCCCTTATGGGCTTACCTTATTGCTTTCTATATGTTTATGGTATATCTTAACTTTTTGCTAAACGATGTCTTGATAATGCTTCATCTATTTCAGCTGTTTTTATCTCTGAGAGTGATTCTCTAAGAATTACTGTGAATTTGTTTGGTACATATTCATCTCCAGTTAATCCACTGCAGTTGGAAACATTCTCTCGCTCATGGACCAGATACTGAACTTCTGGAATATTCTTCCTTTTCTTCATCCTAAGTGTTTTGCAGCATCCTTGGTACACAGGGAGTTCCATAACATTCATACTGTGACCTCGGCAGAGAAAAGGTGGCACTGACGCCTTTGCGGCCCTGTGGCAGCAGGCTGCTTTCTATTATTGCAGTGACCGGGCACATCACCTCCTTGAAATGGAACAGGAGGAGGAAAAATTGATATAATGAACAGATAACCAGACCAGCAGACAGCCCACTAGATTGTGGACTCCTGGATCTATCTGGGAGGAACTGGAAGGAGATTAGAGTTTTTGTGAAACAGGTGGGAGTTAATCTAGAGAAATATTTTTGTAGGACTGCCTTCATTGTTTAGTTTTTACCACAGACTGGTATGCATGGTAAGCATGTCACTTATATTTTGTTTGTTTCCTCAAAGGTACTTATGAATGTCCTCTAGGAGGGGGATCCTAATCCTGCACGGTTAGGGAAGCACAGACACCATCTAATGTGATCAGAGTCGGGTACTAGCAATATGACATTGGAGACATGCAGCTGGTCTGCAGCTCTAAACTACCACCTCAACTTAGGGGCTGTGGGGGCGGGGGGCAGCACTAGCCTATCTCCAGGGGTGATCAGGGTTCTGGGGCCTACGTAGTGTATTTGCAGCTTATGAAGTGGCAGACTCAGCCAGATTAGCCCTATCAGTGTTGAAGGGAGCACCAGTTCTTTTCCTGACTTGATGGGGAGCTGGGGTCCAGATATTTTTGTAGATCAGTTTTTCTTGTTTTAAGCCCTTGGCCATTTCCAGTTTCCATTGAGTTTTGCAGGAGGCCAAACTTCCCTCTGAGAGGTAGGCTGTCAGTTCAGTTCAGTTGGTCAGTCATGTCCGACTCTGTGACCCCATGAACCGCAGCACGCCGGGGCTCCCTGCCCATCACCAACTCCCGGAGTTCACTCAAACTCATGTCCATTCAGTCAGTGATGCCATCCAACCATCTCATCCTCTGTTGTCCCCTTTTCTTCCTGCCCCCAATCCCTCCCAGCATCAGGGTCTTTTCAAATGAGTCAACTCTTTGCATCAGGTTGCCAAAGTATTGGAGTTTCAGCTGCAACATCAGTCTTTCCAATGAACACCCAGGACTGATCTCCTTTAGGATGGACTGGTTGGATCTCGTTGCAGTCCAAGGGACTCTCAAGAGTCTTCTCCAACACCATAGTTCAAAAGCACCAATTCTTCGGCGCTCAGCTTTCTTTATAGTCCAACTCTCAAATCCATACATGGCTACTGGAAAATAGGTAGCCTGTAGGAGATGGATTTTGGACCAATTTTCTCTTACTCACTCCCTTTCTAAACGTGTGAAATTAAAGATTTTGAAAATGTTTTTTACCTTTTAACATATGACTTTTTTTATTCTGCTGTGCAATGCTTAGCTCTATAAAAGACACAACTGAGTTCTCAGCTTTTAACTTAAAAACTTGTATTTTTATTATTATGAAAGTAGAAATGTTTTGTAGAAAAATTAACATAATATACAAGAAGAAAAACAGAGGAAATATTTTTCCGTAAGTTTTTTCTCTCTCTAGACAAAAGCATACACATATACACACAAATGTGTATAGTTTGGTAACAATAGGCTAAATGTGAATAGAACTTTAATGTACCTTAGAGTTCATTCAATGCTCTCAATGCACCTCAAATGATAAACTTATTAACTAAGAAATAGTGTCTAATGATCTAGAAAGCCCATATTATCTGTGAAGTAATCATGTGGCAGAGGTCACCATGAGATGGTGACTCAGATCATACTGGTAGTTTCTCTAATGTAGTGTCCATTTTTGTCTATGTTGGATAAGGTTCTTCCCAGATAAGCCTATCTGTAAATAACCTCAAACTAAGGTTTTGCTGTTCCACTTGGGGGGAAAATACTTTGCTGGGTGCAACTACTGAGAGTTAGCTTGTTGAGTCTTAATATTATTAATTGATGCTCCAAAGAGTATTGATTCTCTTCTTTGAGTCAAGGAATTTTAGAGCAATTTGTTAGATACAATATATTGCTTAATAAGATAGAATTAAGTTTTAATTTTTTTTCTCTTTCTTATCACTAAGGGTTTTTAAGAAAAATGTAAGCCACAGAAAAGATATTGACTCCCAACTACCTAAAAGGAAAATTACAAGGGTGCAGGGAAGGAGTAATCTGTCAGGAGAAGATGAGACAATTCTTCCATAATATGTAGAGATCATCAAAGCAGTGTTCTTGGATGGTAAAGCTTCTTGTTGGTTGCCAAGCTTTTATGGCATATCACTGAGATTTAACATTTATTATTACTGACATTGCATGGATTTTGGATAAAAACACTGGTTTGCAAACTTGAAATCTACATGAAATCACTTCCAAACATTGAAGAAATGATGGCTTTTAGGGGTGCCAAACTGATTCAAGATGAAATGCTTGCAAAGAGCTCGCAACAAGCAATTTCAAAGTGGTCAAGAAAAGAATAAATAAGATATTTTAGATACAAAGTTTATTTTCTGAGTAGTTGACATCTGGTATGTGAATAGCTTTTTTATATGGAATGCAATATACAGAATTATGTCAGTGTTCCATAAAAGATAACTTTAACGTGTCAGTACTTTCAAATTCAGGCATTTTTATTATTATGCATCACATGTCTAACTAGGGATTGTAAATACAAAATGATTTAGCTCTTTTTCATCACTTGGAGTCACAAGTGTGAGTAGCTCATATACTCTAACATAGAAACAATAATGTCCTGAGAAACTTTCTTTACTCCCTATTTCTAAGAGTCTGCTATTTTTAGGTTCCATGTTTAAGTGAGTTATATAGTATGTGTCTTTCTCTAATTTATTTCACTTAGCATAATACACCCAAAGTCCATCTATGTCATAAAAAATGGCAGGATTTCATTCCTTTTTATGGCGAGATAATATTTCATTTCAAGAAAACATTACATTTTCTTTATCAGTTCATCTGCCATTGGGCACATAGCTTGTTTCCCCATCATGGCTATTGGAGTTTCTTTTAGGCAGTATATAGTGGAGTCTTTTATCTTTTTGATCCATCAGCCACTCTAAATTTTTTGATTGGGACATTTCATTCATTTACATTTCTAATAATTACTGATAGGTAAAGTCTTACCAATGCCATGTTGTTAATTGCTTTCCTGCTGTTTTGTAGTTCCTTTGTTCCTTTCTTCCTCTCTTGTTGTCCTTTGTGAACTGTTGATTTTCATAGTTAGTATACTTTGATTCTTTTCTTTTTTATCTCATGTGTATCTACCATAGGCTTTAGTTTTGTGGTACCTTGAGGCTTACTGGGGTTTACCAGGTGGCGCTAGTGGTAAAGAACCCATCTGCTAATGCAGGTAGACTTAAGAGACGCGGCTTTGATCCCTGGATCGGGAAGATCCCCTGGAGGAGAGCAAAACCCACTCCAGTATCCTTGCCTGGAGAATGACATGGACAGAGGAGCCTGGCAAGCTTCAGTCCATAAAGTCGCACAGAGTCGGACACAACTGAATCGACTTTACACGCATGCACAAGACTCACTTGTAACATCCTGTGGATACAGCAGTCATTTGTTTTAAATTTTATTTTTTATTGAAGTATAGTTGAATTGCAATGTTGCATTCAGTTCAGTCAGTTCAGTCGCTCAGTCATGTCCGACTCTTTGCAACCCCATGAACTGGAGCACGCCAGGCCTCCCTGTCCATTACCAACTCCCGGAGTTCACTCAAACTCACGTCCATCGAGTCGGTGATGCCATCCAGCCATCTCATCCTCTGTGGTCCCCTTCTCCTCCTACCCCCCATCCCTCCCAGCATCAGGGTCTTTTCCAATGACTACCTCTTCACATGAGGTGGCCAAAGTACTGGAGTTTCAGCTTTAGCATCAGTCCTTCCAAAAAACACCCAGGACTGATCTCCTTTAGAATGGACTGGTTGGATCTCTTTGCTGTCCAAGGGACTCTCAAGAGTCTTCTCCAACACCACAGTTCAAACTAGGTTGGTCATAACTTTCCTTCCAAGGAGTAAGCGTCTTTTAATTTCATGGCTGCAATCACCATCTGCAGTGATTTTGGAGCCCAGAAAAATAAAGTCTGACACTGTTTCCACTGTTTCCCCATTTTTTTCCCATGAAGTGATGGGACCAGATACCATAATCTTAGTTTTCTGAATGTTGAGCTTTAAACCAACTTTTTCACTCTCCTCTTTCTCTTTCATCAAGAGGCTTTTTGGTTCCTCTTCACTTTCTGCCATAAGGGTGGTGTCTTCTGCATATCTGAGGTTATTGATATTTCTCCCGGAAATCTTGATTCCAGCTTGTGCTTCATCCAGCCCAGCATTTCTCATGATGTACTCTGCATAGAAGTTAAATAAGCAGGGTGACAATATTATTAGTTACTGCCATACAGCAAAGCAACTCAGTTATACATGTACATATACATATTATCTCCTCTCGGCTGCTCCAGTGCCGCGCAGCCACTGCTCACTGCTTTATTGACTATGCTAAAGCCTTTGACTGTGTGGATCACAATAAACTGTGGAAAACTCTGAAAGAGATGGGAATACCAGACCACCTGACCTGCCATTTGAGAAATCTGTATGCAGGTCAGGAAGCAACACTTAGAACTGGACATGGAACGACAGACTGGTTCCAAATAGGAAAAGGAGTACGTCAAGGCTGTATATTGTCACCCTGCTTATTTAACTTATATGCAGAGTACATCATGAGAAATGCTGGGCTGGATGAAGCACAAGCTGGAATCAAGATTGCCGGGAGAAATATCAATAACCTCAGATATGCAGATGACACCGCTCTTATGGCAGAAAGTGAAGAAGAACTAAATAGCCTCTTGATGAAAGTGAAGGAGGAGAGTGAAAAAGTTGGATGAAAATTCAGTATTTGGAAAATGAAGATTATGGCATCTGGTCCTATCAGTTCAGTTCAGTTCAGTTTAGTTGCTCAGTCGTGTCAACTCTTTGTGACCCCATGAACTGCAGCACGCCAGGCCTCCCTATCCATCACCAACTGCTGGAGTCTACCCAAACCTATGTCCACTGAGTCAGTGACGCCATCCAACCATCTCATCTTCTGTCATTCCCTTCTCTTCCTGCCCTCAATCTTTCCCAGCATAAGGGTCTTTTCAAATGAGTCAGCTCTTTGTATCAGGTGGCCAAAGTATTGGAGTTTCAGCTTCAATATCAGTCCTTCCAATAAACAGCCAGGACTGATCTCCTTTAGAATGGACTGGTTGGATCTCCTTGCAATCCAAGGGACTCTCAAGAGTCTTCTCCAACATCACAGTTCAAAAGCATCAATTTTTTGGCACTCAGCTTTCTTTATAGTCCCATAACTTCATGGCAAGTAGATGGAGAAACAGTGGAAACAGTGGCAGACTTTTATTTTTTGGGGCTCCAAAATCACTGCAGATGGTAACTGCAGCCATGAAATTAAAATAAACTTACTCCTTGGAAGGAAAGATATGACCAACCTAGACAACATATTAAAAAGCAGAGACATTACTTTGCCAACAAAGGTCCATTTAGTCAAGGCTATGGTTTTTCCAATAGTCATATATGGATGTGAGAGTTGGACTGTAAAGAAAGCTGAGCATGGAAGAATTGATGCTTTTGCACTGTGGCATTGGAGAAGACTCTTGAGAGTCCCTTGGACTGCAAGGAGATCCACCCAGTCCATCCTAAAGGAGATCAGTCCTGGGTGTTTTTTGGAAAGACTGATGTTGCAGCTGAAACTCCAATACTTTGGCCACCTGATGTGAAGAGCTGACTCATTTGAAAAGACCCTGATGCTGGGAAGGAGGGCAGGAGGAGAAGGGGACAACAGAGGATGAGATGGTTGGATGGCATCTCCAACTCAATGGACATGAGTTTGGGTAAACTCTGGGAGTTGGTGATGGACAGGGAGGCTTGGCGTGCTGCAGTCCATGGGGTCACAAAAGAGTTGGACACGACTAAGTGACTGAACTGAACTGAACTGATACATATTATTTCCATTATGTTTTATCACAAGATATTGAATAAAGTTCCCTGTGCTGATATAGCAGTCTATTTGAAGCTGATGATAACTTTGATTGCATATGAAAATTCTAACCTTTTGACTCCCTCCCTGCTTTTTATGTTTTCAGTGCCAAAAGGAGACCCCTATTCAATTCCTGGTTTGGGAAGATCCCCTGGAGAAGGGATAGTCTACTCACTCCAGTATTCTTGGGCTCCCCTGGTGGTTCAGAAGGTAAGAGAATCTGCGTGCAATGTGGGAGACCTGGGTTCAGTCCCTGGGTTGGAAAGATCTTCTGGAGAAGAGAATGGCTACCCACTCCAGTATTCTTGCCTGGAGAATTCCATGGACAGAGGAACCTGGTGAGCTACAGTCCATGGGGTTGTAAAGAGTTGGACATGACTGAGGGACTAAGCACAGCACATATCTTTTTAAAATTGTGTATCCATTGACAAATCATTGTAGATACAGCTATTTTTTAGCACTTTTGTCCTTTAACATTTATACTAGACTTAAATGGTTAACATACCACCATTTTACATATTAGAGTGTTCTAAATCTACGTTAGAAGATTTAGAGTGTTCTAAATCGTACATTACCAGTGTTTTGCATATTTTCTGTTTTCATACAATTTTATTTTTACTAATTATATCCTTTCATTTCAGTTTGAACAACTCCTTTCAGCATTTTGTGTATAGGCAGGTATAGTGGCGAAAACTCCTCATCTCTTGTTTGTTTGGAAGTCTTTATTTTGCCTTCGTTCTTTATCTGCCTCTTTCAGACTTTATGGACTGATCAACAGGGAAAGGCCTTCACCTGGTGTGGTGTGCTAGAGTGTCTGTGACTCTGGGTCTTGTGCTGCTGAGCACCAAGTGCGAGAGTGCCTGGTGGCTCTGGTCCAGGGAGGCATGATGTCTTGTTAGTCCAGGCCACCTAGGTCCACAGGATTGATGACTGAGTGATTCTTGGCACTTGCTGCAGGGGTCCGCAGTGGTTCTAAAGGCTGTTGAGGCCCTCACAGCACCTCCGGGCTCAGTGGCTAGGGATCAGGGCAGGCAGAGGTGGTGGGCAGTGCCAGTCGTACGCAACCACAGGGCTGCAGGTACCAGCTCTGTGCCACAGAAGCTGCTGTAGACACATGTAGGAGCGGGGACAGGGCCCATAGCTAGGGTCAGAACCTACTGCAGGTGTGCTGGATGCTCCTGCGGCACTCGAGTGTTGGCATGTACTTTTGTGGCTACAAGGTCTCACCTCAGGCACACATACCTCATCCCCATTTGGTGCTATCACTCTTTTCTGTCTCACTTTGAAGGTCACAGGGCCAGAACTGGGCCTAGAGCAGATGTGGGGGCTCTGGCTATCCGTGTGCATTTCTGCGGCTGCAGGGTCTCACCCAGCGCCCGCTGCGGTGGAGGTTGGTTAGAGGAGTCAGGCCAATGTGTGCAAGTGCACAGTTGGAGGGGTTAGCCCCAAGCATACCTACAGCAGTGGGGGTCAGCCTCGGGGCTCCAGGCTGAGGTCTTGTACTCGTGCAGCTGCAAAGGCCTGAGCCAGCTGCTATGGATTCCAGGATCTAGCAGGGGAGGGAAAAGGAGGGACTCGGGCAACTAGCCGGCATCTGCTTGGCCAATACCTGTGGGGTGAAAATCGGTAAACTCTTCAGGGGGGTCTGTGGTGAAAGCTGCTGGGGTCCTCTGCACAGCGAGTCACTGGGAATCGTGGTCCCTCCTCCTGTATGACTAATATCAGTGCTGTCTGTTCTTCTTTCTTGTTTCTCGTCATCTCCGTAGTCTCAACTCTGCCAGTCTCTGGGTGGTGTGAAACCAAAGTGGATCTCGCACATAGTGCCTTGGAAGTCAGGGGAAGCTGCTTGCTCACCATGCTGTCTTTCGCAGCCAGGAGAGATCTTTCTAGTTGTGGAGTTCCCTCTGGGATCTGGACAGTGCCTGCCTGGGGGAGGAGATGATGCCAGCAAAATGAAATTATTTTTCTTCCCCTTTCAGTGAGGTTGTTCTCAGTTTTGTTGTTATGGTTGTTGTTGAAATTTCTTAAGTGGACTTCTGGGCTGTTCCAGAGCTGGTTCTGTTTGTGGATAGCTGTTTGTTGATCTTTGTGGGAAGACAGAGGCTGGGGGCTCCTACTTCACCATTTGGTGGTCTCATTCCGTTCTTATTCTTGAATATGTCTTGACTAGAGACATTTTTACATGGATAGTTGAAGTAATAGCCTTAGTACTTCTATGTGAAAGTCTCAGTTTAGAATGAGATAAGATCTGCCACACCTTACTTTATTACTTACATCTTTCTAGCCTCAGAGAGTGGGTGGTCCTCACAAGAAAAATTCTAGCCTGGAATGCTTTTATTTTGCAGTTAATAGCCCATCAGCTACAGAATTAAATATTATTTGTTTTTAAGCCTCCCTAAATCAAAGCCATTTAGTAGATTTTTCTTGGTTTTTGGTCATGCTTCATTAGTTCTCGACTGCTAGAATTCGTTTATGGATACTCCATTTTTTGGAAAGAGGAGGGAGAGATAGTTAATCCTTTTTGCATGTAAATGACTTTGAAGTCTGCCTTATATGTTCTGGCAGCCAATTTCTACATGAAAAAATCACAACTCAGTGTATCTATATCCTCCAATTGTTACCTTTATGTTGTTATAATTTGATCCAGCATCTTAAAATAGGCTTTATAAATTTCTATAAACATCTCTTCAGCATTTGTTATGTAAAATACCAAAACTTCAGTAAAAATTCTTCACATGGAATCAGGGTGCATATATTTGAAATCATCTCAGGATATTAAATGAAATACACATGTTATTAAGTGAGGGAATACGTCTTGGACATTGTCTGATCTAAACCTCGATATCTTGTGTGCAGTTTTATAAAAGTTGTGGGCTCTTTGAATCAGATTGAGCTCTTGCTTTCAAACTGCAGACATGAGAAGTGGATTTTAAAAGTAAGAAAACATTTACTGTAGTTATAGAAATAAAAGAATAAGAAAATGCCAGGCAGCTGCCATGGCTCCTCACCTGGCTCCTCTTGAGAAACAGGAAAAAGAAAAATAAGAGATGAGGACAAAGCTTGGACACAGCCCTAGGCTAGGATTTGCTAGTAAGTAAACAACTTCTAACCCGAGCTTCAAATTGTAGCATCTGTCTCTTGCAGAAGAGACAAAAAATATTTCCTTACAGTTTCCCTAAATAGGCAGGCCCGCTCCAGTTTTGGGCCCTCTACACTAGTCAGTTTTTTGCCTTCCTTCCCACGGCTTGCCCACCTGGCACCTTCCTCTTACTCTATATATCACTTCAAATACCACTTGCTCCATGAGGCATTGCCTGATAACCGAAGAAAGTCTCCATGGCCGTTCTCCTAGGCTCCCAGTTTATTTTACACACACGTCTAATAATCAAGGGCATTATTTCCACAGTGCTTTGCAGAAATTTAGTTCCTTGAGTATCTCTTAAAAACACAACAAAACAAACAAATCCCAGACCTGCAGACCTGTTTTGTGGTCAAATAATTTTGGGAAACTGTATTCTAGACTCATCTTACATACTTACCACACTGATTTGAGTATTAGTGGTCCTGAGGGGATACTCAGGAAAGAAACTTATTTTTATCCAATGTTTCCAGAATTAATTTTCCATAAAATATCTCTATGGAGAAACATCTATCTGCAGATTTCCCTGGAGCAAGTTTGGGAAATGCTGTGTCATTTTCTTATGATTTGTTTTCTTTGAACTGTTGTCTCCACTAGATTATATTTATTGGTATCACCAGTGCTTGGTTGGAGAAGGCAATGACACCCCACTCTAGTACTCTTGCCTGGAAAAATCCCATGGACAGAGGAGCCTGGTAGGCTGCAGTCCATGGGGTTGCTAAGAGTTGGACATGACTGAGCAACTTCACTTTCACTTTTCACTTTCATGCATTGGAGAAGGAAATAGCAACCCACTCCAGTGTTCTTGCCTGGAGAATCCCAGGGACGGGGGAGCCTGGTGGGCTGCTGTCTATGGGGTCGCACAGAGTTGGATACGACTGAAGTGACTTAGCAGCAGTAGCAGCAGGAGCAGCAGTGCTTGGCACAGTGCCTGGCACTTAGTAGGCCCTTAATGAAATTATGTGTTAGTTAAAAACATGGGAGAGAGAGAAAGGTAATGCCTCCCATGTTTGAAGCTTGGGGAGCTATTATAGTTGTTTATTGTTATATAACAAACCACCCAAAATTTAGTGGCATAAAACAATGTTTTTAAAAAAATGTTCATGGTTTTTGTGGGTTTGTAATTCAGAAAGAGCATAGTGAGGACAACTCCCCTTTGCTTTACAATGTCTGAGATCTTTGCTGAAGTTGATGCAAATGGCAGGATGTGCCTAGAATGGCTGGGGGCTGGAAGGGTGTTGCTGGAGGACCCTCTTCAGAGCACCTATATGTGACCTCTCAAGCATGAATGCCTTAGTATCATGGCTCAGGGCTCCAAGAACAAGTGTTACCAGAAACTAAAGCAGAAGCTGCACCCTTGGGAGTCTCAGGCATGTCAAAGAATTTATAGCCATGCTTCAAACTGGCACAGCAACTGTGGGGGTAGTTCAGTTCAGTTCAGTTGCTCAGTTGTGTCTGACTCCTTGTGACCCCATGAATCACAGCACGCCAGGCCTCCCTGTCCATCACCAACTCCTGGAGTTCGCTCAAACTCATGTCCATCAAGTCAGTGATGCCATCCAGCCATCTCATCCTCTGTCGTCCCCTTCTCCTCCTGCCCCCAATCCCTCCCAGCATCAGGGACTTTTCCAATGAGTCAACTCTTCGCATGAGGTGGCCGAAGAATTGGAGTTTCAGCTTCAGCATCAGTCCTTCCAATGAACACCCAGGACTGATCTCCTTTAGGATGGACTGGTTGGATCTCCTTGCAGTTCAAGGGACTCTCAAGAGTCTTCTCCAACACCACAGTTCAAAACCATCAATTCTTTGGCGCTCAGCTTTCTTCACAGTCCAACTCTCACATCCATACATGACCACTGGGAAAACCATAGCCTTGACTAGACGGACCTTTGTTGCCAAAGTAATGTCTCTGCTTTTCAATATGCTATCTAGGTTGGTTGCAATTTTCCTTCCAAGGAGTAAGCATGTTTTAATTTCATGGCTGCAGTCACCATCTGCAGTGATTTTGGAGCCCCCAAAAATAAAGTTTGACACTGTTTCCACCGTTTGCTCATCTATTTCCCATGAAGTGATGGGATCCATGATCTTCGTTTTCTGAATGTTGAGCTTTAAGCCAACTTATTCACTCTCCTCTTTCATCAAGAGGCTTTTTAGTTCCTCTTCACTGGGGGTAGTGAGTAATTGGCATAAGGGATCTGGTAGAAGAGAGTTTGCTGGGTATGAGAGCAGGTAAAACAATGTGTTTGGGTATAAGACACAGGAAAGCATCCTATGCCGATGCTAGGGGCAGCTAGGAAGATGTATGTCGAGCTCAGGAGAGAGGTGGGAGTTGAAAATGAGGGTTAAGGTTTAGACCGTCATTTTAGGTTGATGCTCTACAAGCATAAGCACGAGTAAGATTTTCTGGGGAAATTTTACAGAGAAGAAGAGAAGCTTGGTCATAGACTTGGTGTTATGGAAAGAAGGTGTGAGCGTGCTAATTCGCTTCAGTCATGTCCAGCTCTTTGTAACCCCATGGACTGTAGCCCACCAGGCTCTGTCCATGGGGTTCTCCAGGCAAGAATACTGGAGTGGATTGCCATTTCCTCCTCTAGGGGATCTTCCTGATCCAGGGATCGAACCTGTGTCCCTTAAGTCTCCTGTGTTGATAGGTGGGTTGTTTTTAGCACTAGCACTACCCTCCTCAAATTCATGTTGAAATCCTAACATCTGCAATGTGAGGTATAAGGAGGTGGGGCCTTTGGGAGGTGATTAGGTCATGAGGTGGAGCCTTTGTGAATGGGATTAGTGTCTTTTTAAAGAGGAACACCTTCTCATCCTCTTTCTGCCATCTGAGGATGCAATGAGAAGAGGGCAGTCTGCAACCAAAAGAGGGTCCTCACTGGAATCTGACCAGGTTGGCACTCTGATCTGCTTGACTTGTAGTTCCAGTGCTGTGGGGAATATATTTCTGCTGTTTATACTGCTTGAGTTATACGAAGTCCATGGTACTTTGTGATAGCGGCCTGAACTCACTAAGGCACCTCGGTAAGGCCAACATTTAAGGGGAAAGTGGAGGAAAATAAGCAGGAAAGGGAGCTGAAAAGCTGCCATGGAGGGAGGAGGAACTTAGCATGATCCTGGGAAGCCCGGAGAAGACAGTTCCAGGGGCAGGATGGTCAGCATGCCTCAGAGAAGCCAAGTGAGGCCAAGAAGTGTCCATTGGATTTGACAGTTATGTAATTTGATAAGAGAGGGCTCAGTGAAGAGGGATGTGGGCTAGAGGTGACGGTGAAGGGTGGTTGTTGAGGAGCTGGGCTGGGGTTGGTGGTGGGAAGTGGAGTGGGTGCCAGGAAGGATGCTCTGCTTTCACAGTTGGTCTGCTTTCAGGTAGTGAGAGAGCTTCTCTCCTTGGGATTGCACTATGGACTCACATGGCACCTCATTCACAATTGTTAGAAATGTGTAAAAGTCATTGAATTGAAAAAAGCTTTCAGGAGTACAAGGCAGCCAGGGTGGATCACATAACAGCCCAAACATGTGACACATCCCTAGATAAGCTTGAAACCACAGCCAGTAACAGTTCTGCAATCTGCCAGGGAGGAGCCAATGAAGGGAGCAAATACACTTCCTCCATTTGGCCTCTGCAGGCTGCTGAGAAGGGCAGTTAGCCAAGTCCGCTTTCCTGAAGGGTGAAGTGTCATGCAGGCTCAGTTATTATGAAGATACGTCTACAGATGGGGAGTGAAAAAGGACTGTTGGGACAGGGAAGTGTTTTGTCATCTTACACATTCTACTGGTCCTCCCGACATTACCCTTTTAGGAAAAGGCAAATGCAAGCCTATCAGAGGAACAATTTTTCTTTTCTTTTTTTTTTTTGGATTCTGTAGGACTTGACTGCTGGAAAATTTTTGTTAAAATTGATAAATTGTGATTAAATGATTTAATATACCTAAAGTTCCTGTTCTAAGAAGGAACAGCATATAAGTGTAAAGTATTATTATTAATAATTTTTGTTATTTTGTTATGTTGTAGCTTTACATACAGGATTACAGTTTGAAGCACATTCTTTTTCTCCTTTATCTTACATTTCATAGATAAGATAAACTTTGCATTTTGGACCTTTTCAGGAAATATGATAAAGAGGGAGGTAAACTTTCTTTAGCCCTAAGTGAAAGCACCATTACTAGAAAACAGAGTGATGACGATCCATATGTACTTGAAATAGAGTCCAAATTGGACAACTGAATGGATATATTTAACCTAAGTGGATATTATTTGAGGTTGGTGGGCTTTGATTCCAGCGACTTGTCTTTTGATCCTGAATATCCAGCTTGAGAGGGCATCCTTTTGGGAAAGTTGGTGTGTTCAAGTGATAAAATGTACAAGTGTAAAGTGATCTGACTTGAAGGCCTACTGAAAATTAGGAGCCCCATTGTACACGTTCCATCTCTGTTGCTCTCTCATAGACAGAGAATGCTAGCAAGTTCAGGTCAGAAGCTCTTTGCTTACTAGCAAATCCTAGCCTAGGGCCATGACCAGGCTGTGTCCTGAGCTCTCATTTTTCTTTTTCCTGTGTTTCCCAAGAGAGGCCAGGTGAAGAGTCACAGCAGCTGGCTGGGGAGGTCTAGAGTGGAATCTATGGGGATTACTTTATTCCTTTATTCCTATTCTGAAAATGAAATCTTATCTACCAGAATTATCTCATGCTTGCACTTTTGAAAGCAGAATTTCAGTTTGATTCAATGCAAAAGTTTGATCGCAATGCACATCAAATTGAATGTGGATAGTTTGATAGAAATCTGCACCAAATTGTGGATTAGATAGTAGGAAAACAGTGGAAGATGTGATTTCTGACTTAAAGAGATTTACAATATATTTTAGATATGAGTGAAATTCATAGCCAACTACCTATCTATCTAAAGCAAATACATGCTTAGAAACATGAAGTGTTTATTTGGAGATAGAAATTTTCTGATCAGAAAATTGTGGGACGATTTAGGTAAGTTTATAAGGATGTTTTAGGAAGACAAAATAGACTATTGTGGAATAAATGTGATGAATTAGAGACAAAGATTTGTTTTAAAAATTGTCCCATTAGATAGAAATAGATTTCCAAAGTATTTTAGACACTTATTGTGGGCAAACTGAAAGGAGCATAGGTATGATTAATTATCCCATGAGTGGGATCTGTGGACTTCTGTAGCATTTTTCTGAGTCAAGGACTAGGTTGAAAGGGGTTGTCAACTATAATAAGAAGGAATGCTGTGGCCTAATAGATATGGACTTATGCTTCTAGAGAACACAAGTAGGGTGGTCTCTGATGCTTAAGTACAGAGGATTTAATTTAATCACAGCAAGAAGCACTGTGTTTTGCATACAGCAGGTGTTCGGTAAACGGTTATTGTTCATGATGTAGCTCACGTCTGAATTTTTGAGGGTTTCATGGATCCCAAATTCCTGAAATACTTTTATTTTCTTTTGCTGTTCCTGCACTCTGACATTCAGCTGCATCTTGGATTTTCTTCAGGTTGCACAAGCATGCTTAAAAACCTCCTGGAACTATAATGCTATGCCCAGATTAGGAAATATCATAGATATGTTTATTTCCTGTAGGCTGTTTATGATAATAGAATCTGCAACAGTATTTGGGGGTGCCTTAAATATCCATTCAGGTGATATGTCTATGAATATTGGTCCTCAATAATTTTCAAAACTGATGTCTTACCATTTATAGTGTTATGTCTAAAGTCAACTGTTCCTAAACTCAATTTTTTGGGTTTGGAATAGAGCTAGTTTCTATGCAATTATTGTGTCTCTGGAACTCACATCCTTGTTGGTCTACAGACTAGAGCTTCTTTCCTTAGGAAATGAGGCAAGACCAATTGGTGGTCAGAAAGCAATAATAGTAAACTCATCTGCTCAAGTCAAGTTTTGCCTGACAAGTCAGGTCTGGTCTGTGGCAAGACCAAATGAAATGCCAGATTACTTCTAATTTAATTTTTGATTATTCAGATCAATAGAGATGTACTAAGAGGTCAAGAAATGTTAAGGGGAAAATAAACTCTCTTCAGTTCAGTTCAGTTCAGTTCAGTTGCTCAGTCGTGTCCGACTCTTTGTGACCCCATGAATCGCAGCACGCCAGGCCTCCCTGTCCATCACCAACTCCCAGAATTCACTCAGACTCATGTCCATCGAGTCAGTGATGCCATCCAGCCATCTCATCCTCTGTCTTCCCCTTTTCCTCCTGCCCCCAATTCCTCCCAGCATCAGAGTCTTTTCCAATGAGTCAACTCTTCGCGTGAGGTGGCCAAAGCACTGGAGTTTCAGCTTTAGCATCATTCCTTCCAAAGAACACCCAGAGCTGATCTCCTTTAGAATGAACTGGTTGGATCTCCTTGCAGTCCAAGGGACTCTCAAGAGTCTTCTCCAACACCACAGTTCAAAACCATCAATTCTTCGGCGCTCAGCCTTCTTCACAGTCCAACTCTCGCATCCATACATGACCACTGGAAAAACCATAGCCTTGACTAGACGGACCTTTATTGGCAAAGTAATGTCTCTGCTTTTGAATATGCTATCTAGGTTGGTCATAACTTTCCTTCCAGGGAGTAAGCGTCTTTTAATTTCATGGCTGCAGTCACCATCTGCAGTGATTTTGGAGCCCAAAAAGATAAAGTCTGACACTGTTTCCACTGCTTCCCCATCTATTTCCCATGAAGTGATGGGACCGGAAGCCATGATCTTCGTTTTCTGAATGTTGAGCTTTAAGCCAACTTTTTCACTCTCCTCTCTCACTTTCATCAAAAGGCTTTTTAGTTCCTCTTCACTTTCTGCCATAAGGGTGGTGTCATCTGTATATCTGAGGTTATTGATATTTCTCCCGGGCAATCTTGATTCCAGCTTGTGCTTCATCCAGCCCAGCGTTTCTCATGATGTACTTCTGCATACATGCATGCAAATGTATGTATGCTTTTGGAATTTAATGTCTCAAGAAAATAATGGTTCACATTGGACATTGCATCTAAAATATTCATTTGAATTAGCTAACATTAATGGTAACAATATTTTATAGAGGACAAATAAGTTGTTTGGTGATCAATGAGATAACTTTTGTTATCATAACAAACCACATACCAGATAGCAATATAAGATACTGTACTCAGTTAATGACCTAACAAAAAGAATAAGTCTTTTTTAAAAATTTTATTAAAAAATTTTTTTTTATTTTTAAATTTTTTAAATTTACAAATTGTATTGGTTTTGCCATATATCAACATGAATCTGCCACAGGTATACACATGTTCCCCATTCTGAACCCTCCTCCCTCCTCCCTCCCCGTACCATCCCTCTGGGTCTTTCCAGTGCACCAGCCCCAAGCATCCAGTATGGTGCATCGAACCTGGACTGGCGACTCATTTAATATATGATATTATACATGCTTCAATGCCATTCTCCCAAATCATCCCACCCTCGCCCTCTCCCACAGAATCCAAAAGACTGTTCTATACATCAGTGTCTCTTTTGTTGTCTCGTATACAGGGTTGTTGTTACCATCTTTCTAAATTCCATATATATGCGTTATTATACTGTATTGGTGTTTTTCTTTCTGGCTTACTTCACTCTGTGTAATAGGCTCCAGTTTCATCCACCTCATTAGAACTGATGCAAATGTATTCTTTTTAATGACTGAGTAATTGTGAGTACTCAGTAAAATGTGGTACATTGTGTATATGTACCACAGCTCTCTTATCCATTCATCTGCTGATGGACATCTAGGTTGCTTCCATGTCCTGGCTATTATAAACAGTTCTGCGATGAACATTGGGGTACACGTGTCTCTTTCAATTCTGGTTTCCTTGGTGAGTATGCCCAGCAGTGGGATTACTGGGTCATAAAGCAGTTCTATTTCCAGATTTTTAAGGAATCTCCACCCTGTTCTCCATAGCGGCTGTACTATTTTGCATTCCCACCAACAGTGTAAGAGGGTTCCCTTTTCTCCACACCCTCTCCAGCACTTATTGCTTGTAGACTTTTGGATTGCAGCTATTCTGACTGGCGTGAAATTGTACCTCATAGTGGTTTTGATTTGCATTTCTCTGATGAGTCATGTTGAGCATCTTTTCATGTGTTTGTTAGCCATCTGTATGTCTTCTTTGGAGAAATGTCTATTTAGTTCTTTGGCCCATTTTTTGATTGGGTCATTTATTTTTCTGGATTTGAGCTGTAGGAGTTGCTTGTATATTTTTGAGATTAGTTGTTTGTCAGTTGCTTCATTTGCTAGTATTTTCTCCCATTCTGAAGGCTGTCTTTTCACCTTGCTTATAGTTTCCTTTGTTGTGCAGAAGCTTTTAAGGTTAATTAGGTCCCATTTGTTTATTTTTGCTTTTATTTCCAATATTCTGGAAGGTGGGTCATAGAGGATCCTGCTGTGATGTATGTCGGAGAGTGTTTTGCCTATGTTCTCCTGTAAGAGTTTTATAGTTTCTGGTCTTACACTTAGATCTTTAATCCATTTTGAGTTTATTTTTGTGTATGGTGTTAGAAAGTGTTCTAGTTTCATTCTTTTACAAGTGGTTGACCAGTTTTCCCAGCACCACTTGTTAAAGAGATTGTCTTGAATCCATTGTATATTCTTGCTTCCTTTGTCAAAGATAAGGTGTCCATGCTGCTGCTGCTGCTAAGTCACTTCAGTCGTGTCCGACTCTGTGCGACCCCATAGACGGCAGCCCATCAGGCTCCACCGTCTCTGGGATTCTCCAGGCAAAAACACTGGAGTGGGTTTCCATTTCCTTCTTCAATACATGAAAGTGAAAAGTCAAAGTGAAGTCGCTTAGTCGTTCCCGACTCTTAACAACCCCATGGACTGGAGCCTACCAGGCTCCTCTGTCCATGGGATTTTCCAGGCAAGAGTACTGGAGTGGGGTGCCATTGCCTTCTCCGAAGGTGTCCATAGGTGCATGGATTTATCTCTGGGCTTTCTATTTTGTTCCATTGATCTATATTTCTGTCTTTGTGCCAGTACCATACTGTCTTGATGACTGTGGCTTTGTAGTAGAGCCTGAAGTCAGCCAGGTTGATTCCTCCAGTTCCATTCTTCTTTCCCAAGATTGCTTTGGCTATTTGAGGTTTTTTGTATTTCCATACAAATTGTGAAATTATTTGTTCTAGCTCTGTGAAGAATACCGTTGGTAGCTTGATAGGGATTGCATTGAATCTATAAATTGCTTTGGGTAGTACACTCATTTTCACTATATTGATTCTTCCAATCTATGAACATGGTATATTTCTCCATCTATTAGTGTCCTCTTTGATTTCTTTCACCAGTGTTTTATAGTTTTCTATATATAGATCTTTAGTTTCTTTAGGTAGATGTATTCCTAAGTATTTTATTCTTTTCATTGCAATGGTGAATGGAATTGTTTCCTTAATTTCTCTTTCTATTTTCTCATTATTAGTGTATAGGAATGCAAGGGATTTCTGTGTGTTGATTTTATATCCTGCAACTTTACTATATTCATTGATTAGCTCTAGTAATTTTCTGGTGGAGTCTTTAGGGTTTTCTATGTAGAGGATCATGTCATCTGCAAACAGTGAGAGTTTTACTTCTTTTCCAATTTGGATTCCTTTTATTTCTTTTTCTGCTCTGATTGCTGTTGCCAAAACTTCCAAAACTATGTTGAATAGTAGTGGTGAGAGTGGGGACCCTTGTCTTGTTCCTGACTTTAGGGGAAATGCTTTCAATTTTTCACCATTGAGGATAATGTTTGCTGTGGGTTTGTCATATATAGCTTTTATTATGTTGAGGTATGTTCCTTCTATTTCTGCTTTCTGGGGAGTTTTTATCATAAATAGATGTTGAATTTTGTCAAAGGCTTTCTCTGCATCTATTGAGATAATCATATAGTTTTTATTTTTCAATTTGTTCATGTGGTGTATTACATTGATTGCTTTGCGGATATTGAAGAATCCTTGCATCCCTGGGATAAAGCCCACTTGGTCATGGTGTATGATCATTTTAATGTGTTGTTGGATTCTGATTGCTAGAATTTTGTTAAGGATTTTTGCATCTATGTTCATCAGTGATATTGGCCTGTAGTTTTCTTTTTTTGTGGCATCTTTGTCAGGTTTTGGTATTAGGGTGATGGTGGTCTCATAGAATAAGTCTGGAAGTTTACCTTCCTCTGCAATTTTCTGTAAGAGTTTGAGTGGGATAGGTGTTAGCTCTTCTCTAAATTTTTGGTAGAATTCAGCTGTGAAGCCGTCTGGACCTGGGCTTTTGTTTGCTGGAAGATTTCTGATTACAGTTTCAATTTCTGTGCTTGTGATGGGTTTGTTAAGATTTTCTATTTCTTCCTGGTTCAGTTTTGGAAAGTTGTACTTTTCTAAGAATTTGTCCATTTCTTCCTCGTTGTCCATTTTATTGGCATACAATTGCTGATAGTAGTCTCTTATGATCCTTTGTATTTCTGTGTTGTCTGTTGTGATCTCTCCATTTTCACTTCTAATATTATTGATTTGATTTTTCTCCCTTTGTTTCTTGATTAGTCTGGCTAATGGTTTGTCAATTTTATTTATCCTTTCAAAGAACCAGCTTTTGGCTTTGTTGATTTTTCCTATGGTCTCTTTTGTTTCTTTTGCATCTATTTCTGCCCTAATTTTTAAGATTTCTTTCCTTCTACTAACCCTGGGGTTCTTCATTTCTTCCTTTTCTAGTTGCTTTAGGTGTAGAGTTAGGTTATTTATTTTACTTTTTTCCTGTTTCTTGAGGTATGCCTGTATTGCTATGAATTTTCCCCTTAAGACTGCTTTTACAGTGTCCCACAGGTTTTGGGTTGTTGTGTTTTCATTTTCATTTGTTTCTATGCAAATCTTGATTTCTTCTGTGATTTGTTGGTTATTCAGCAGCATGTTGTTCAGCCTCCATGTGTTGGAATTTTTAATAGCTTTTCTCCT
Source organism: Bubalus bubalis (assembly GCF_019923935.1). NCBI lineage: Eukaryota > Metazoa > Chordata > Mammalia > Artiodactyla > Bovidae > Bubalus > Bubalus bubalis. The sequence continues at coordinate 30,796,387 of NC_059175.1, read as the reverse complement.
GTAATTGAGATCTAATCTTACTGCATTGTGGTCAGAAAAGATGTTTGGAATTATTTCAATTTTTTTGAATTTACCAAGGCTAGATTTATGGCCCAGGATGTGATCTATCCTGGAGAAGGTTCCATGTGCACTTGAGAAAAAGGTGAAATTCATTGTTTTGGGGTGAAATGTCCTATAGATATCAATTAGGTCTAACTGGTCTATTGTATCGTTTAAAGTTTGTGTTTCCTTGTTAATTTTCTGTTTAGTTGATCTATCCATAGGTGTGAGTGGGGTATTAAAGTCTCCCACTATTATTGTGTTATTGTTAATTTCCCCTTTCATACTTGTTAGCATTTGTCTTACACATTACGGTGCTCCTATGTTGGGTGCATATACATTTATAATTGTTATATCTTCTTCTTGGATTGATCCTTTGATCATTATATAGTGACCTTCTTTGTCTCTTTTCACAGCCTTTGTTTTAAAGTCTACTTTATCTGATATGAGTATTGCTACTCCTGCTTTCTTTTGGTCTCTATTTGCATGGAAAATCTTTTTCCAGCCCTTCACTTTCAGTCTGTATGTGTCCCCTGTTTTGAGGTGGGTCTCTTGTAGACAATATATATAGGGGTATTGTTTTTGTATCCATTCAGCCAGTCTTTGTCTTTTGGTTGGGGCATTCAACCCATTTACGTTTAAGGTAATTATTGATAAGTATGATCCCATTGCCATTTACTTTATTGTTTTGGGTTCGAGTTTATACACCCTTTTTGTGTTTCCTGTCTAGATAATATCCTTTAGTATTTGTTGGAGAGCTGGTTTGGTGGTGCTGAATTCTCTCAGCTTTTGCTTGTCTGTAAAGCTTCTGATTTCTCCTTCATATTTGAATGAGATCCTTGCTGGGTACAGTAATCTGGGCTTTAGGTTATTTTCTTTCATCACTTTAAGTATGTCTTGCCATTCCCTCCTGGCTTGAAGAGTTTCTATTGAAAGATCAGCTGTTATCCTTATGGGAATTCCCTTGTATGATATTTGTTGTTTTACCCTTGCTGCTTTTAATATTTGTTCTTTGTGTTTGATCTTTGTTAATTTGATTAATATGTGTCTTGGGGTGTTTCGCCTTGGGTTTATCCTGTTTGGGACTCTCAGGAATAAGTCTTTGATGCTTAATATAGCAGTTACTAGCCAATGTCGTTACCTAGTACTTGAAATATGGTAAGAATTTTAAATTTTACTTGATTTTAGTTATTTTAAATTTAAATTGAAAAAAATTCACATATAGTTCAGTCACTGGAAAACTTTTGTGAATGTTTGAAACAACCTGGGTATGTCAATTTACTTTTTGAGTAAATTCATGAAGTCTAAATACAGAGCAAGTATTTCCTATGAAAATTTAGTATCTGAATTGAGATGTTTTATATGTGTAAAATACATACTGGATTTTAGAAACAGTTCAAAAAAGAACATAGAATGACTGATTGAGAACTTTTTCACATTGATTACTTATTAACATGATAATATTTTACATAGTGGATTAGGGAAGTTTTCTTTGATAAGGTGGGAGTTGAGTAGAGATCTGAGAGGAAGGAGGGAGCAAGGCTTAAAAGAGAACACCAAGTGCAAAGGTTGCGAAGATCATGCTTGGTAAGTTCCAGGAGTAGCAAAGAGTCTCAGTCCATAACTGAAAGGAGCAGAGTAAGTGCAGAGGTAAGTTCAGGAATGAAGGTATGCCAGACCTTCATTAACATGCTATTGACTGCAAGGAGATCCAACCAGTCCATTCTGAAGGAGATTAGCCCTGGGATTTCTTTGGAGGGAATGATGCTAAAGCTGAAACTCCAGTACTTTGGCCACCTCATGCGAAGACTTGACTCATTGGAAAAGACTGATGCTGGGAGGGATTGGGGGTCAGAGGAGAAGGGGACGACAGAGGATGAGATGGCTGGATGGCATCACTGACTTAATGAACGTGAGTCTGAGTGCACTCCGGGAGTTGGTGATGGACAGGGAGGCCTGGCGTGCTGCGATTCATGGGGTCGCAAAGAGTCAGACACGACTGAGCGACTGATCTGATCTGAATGACTTTGGATTTGACTTTGAGTGAGATGGTAAGATATTGGAGGAATTTTAATAAAGCATGACTTAATCTGACATATTTTAAAAGAATCACTCTTGCTAGTATCTGAGATTTGATTTTATGGGACAAAGTGAATGCAAATCAGGATAGTGACTAGTAATAATCCAGGTGAGAGATGATGCTGGCTAGGACTAGAATGATTTAGGTAGAGGTGATAAGAAGTGTTTGCATCCTGACTATTAAAACCAGTAGGATTTGCTGATGTATTGAATATGAGGTGTGAGAGAAAGAGATGAGTCTAGTAAGACTTCAAGATTTTTGGCTTGAACATTTGGAAAGATGGAGTCATAATTTATGAAATGGGGAAGAAGAATATGATCAGAAGAGATTTTAGGTGGAGACAGAAATTAGGAGTTCTGTTGGCAGTAATTTGAGATTCCTGTGTTAGCCACCAATGGTTAGATGTCAAGTAAAGAGTAGACTATATGAGTCTGAACTTCAGGCTCATATTTAGGCTGGAAGTACATGGTGTCATTCATAATGTAGTTGCCATATAAAGCAAGAAAATGGATGTGATTGTTAAAATGTGAGTCTAGACAGGAAAATGATCTAAAGTCTGAGGTATGGGATGCTCCAACACATAAAAAATTACAGGTTGAAGAGATGAGGAATAATAAGCAGAGAGACGGAAAAGGAGTTGCCAGTGAAGTAGGAGGAAGACCAATACATGTGGTGTCCTGGCAGCCAAGTGCAAACAGTGTTTCAGAGTGGAAAGTGATCAAGAATTTCACACACTGCTGTTAATAAGATGACTTGGTAATGTTGTTAATAAGATCAATGAGATGACTTGGCAAATGTCCATTTGAGTCAGCAACCTGGAGGTCCCTTGTGATTTTGACATCAGTTATTTCTCTGGAGTGTTGAAGAAGAAAGACTAACTACAAAGTGCAGAAGGCACTTTGTGAAAAGAAAAGAAGATAGTGAGTATAGATACATCCTTTGAAGAGTTTTGCTGTAAAGGAAACAGAAAAATGAGATGAAAACTGGAAGAAGATATGGGATCAGGAAAGATTTTGATTTTGTTTTAAGAGGGAGTATAAGGCACTTGTATACAAATGTCAGTGCCCCACTGTGGTATAGGAGAGAGGGGAGAGTTGCTGGAGCTTCATCACCGAGCAGCTGAGAGATGATGGCATCTTGTGCACAAGTGGAGATAGTGACCTTTGGGAAGAACAACTGTGGTACAGGAATAATGTTAGATTCAATAAGTTGATTGTATCAAGTTGTTAGGGACCAGTTTAACAAACTGTACCTCAGATTTTTTTTTCTTTTTAAAAAGCATCCTTCAACACACTAAGACTCTCATTCTCACTCAGAGTAAGATAAGTGGAAATGAAACTGCAATGAGATGCCATTTTTTCACTCATTAGACTGGCAAAGATTAAAAAAAGTTTGAGAATACACTCTGTGGGAAGAATGTAGAGAAATTGTTGGTGGGAGCATAATTGGTACAACCTGTACCAATACATTGCTGGTGGGAGCATAATTGGTACAACCTGTATGGAGGGAAATTTGGCAAATAACAAATTTACATGTGCAAAGTACCTCTTGTACCGGAAATTGCACTGATAGCTTATTCTATAGCTAGACTTTCCTTTGTGGGAAATGGCATTTAATGAGGAAAGATGGTGAATTTATATATTTATCAGTAATGGATGGTGTATAAATTGTGTGCACCTACACAATGGAGAAGGCAATGGTACCCCACTCCAGTACTCTTGCCTGGAAAATCCCATGGACAGATGAGCCTGGTAGGCTGCAGTCCATGGGGTCACTAAGAGTTGGACACCACTGAGCGACTTCACTTTCACTCTTCACTTTCATGCATTGGAGAGGGAAATGGCAACCCGCTCCAGTGTTCTTGCCTTGAGAATACCAGGGACGGTGGAGCCTGATGGACTGCTGTCTATGGGGTCACACAGAGTCGGACACGACTGAAGTGACTTAGCAGCAGCAGCAGCAGCATAAAACAGAAGTATGAGAGTCGTTTAACTATTGATATGAAAAGACCTCTGGGAGGTACTTGTTAAAGAAACCAGTTAGGAACAGTATGTATATTTTGCTATCATTTGTGAAAAAGTAATATTCAAGTATATTTCACATATATATATTTGCATATGTCTCAATGTCTCTGGAATAATCTATAAAATATTTGAAATACTATTACATGGAAAATGTTGACTAGTTCATTGTTCATATGATCCATTTTAATGTTGAGGTCTATTTTTGTAAAAGCAAAAAAAAGGAAAACATTAATATAAGAATTAAAAAGAGTAAACATGTTTATGACTTTAGCACTTTTGGTCAATTAGTAGCTGAATGATGTTGCTTTTCAGTTACTAAATTGTGTCCAGCTCTTTGCAACTCTGTGGACTGCAGCAGGCCCAGGCTCCCCTGTCTTTTACTGTCTCCTGGAGTTTGCTCAGATTCATGTCCATTGAGTCAGTGATTTTATTTAACCATCTCATCCTCTGCCGCCCCCTTCTTCTTTTACCTTCAATCTTTCCTAGCATCAGAGTCTTTTCCAATAAGTTGGCTCTTTGCATCAGGTGGCCAATGTATTGGAGTTTCAGCTTCAGCATCAGTCTTTTCAATGAATGAATATTCAGGATTGATTTCCTTTAGGATTGACTGGTTTGATTTCTGAGCAGTCCAAGGGACTCTCGAGTCTCCTCCAGTACCACAATTAGAAAGCATCAATTCTTTGACACTCAGCTTTCTGAGATGATTTAACTATATACAGCTACCAATTTAAATCTAAAAATCAAGAACTGAAAATATGTGCCATAATTAATGAATCAAAGCAATCTATTTCACAATTATTTTAAACAATATTAAGAATATTGTCATTTTAAGCTTTTGAGTAAAATGTAATAAACTATAATTTTTCATATTATTAATATTAAAATACTTTGACAAATTATGTTAATCTAATTTACTATATCTAAATTATAGTTAATAGTGTATCAAATATATTATTATAAATATAATATTAATAAAATGTGCATTGGTGGAGCTTAGCATAGTTATTTAAACAATTTCAATATTCCTAAATTATCTTATAATCTTATTTTTTAAAGTATAATATTTTCATTAATGTTGCAGTATTACATCAAAAATAAGCTGGATAGTTGCTTGAGGAAAGTACACTGCAATTCTTCCAATTTAACTCTCTTCTCAGTTAAGTTCTATTTCTTTCATTTTCTGGGCAATTAAGACCTTGCTTTATTTTGTATATTTGACCTACATAAATTTTACAAGGTAGTTACGGCCATTTAGTTTTTCCTTCAATTACTTAATTTGCCTAATTGTTCCCCCTCCTTTGTCTGGGGAACAGAGGCCTTACTATATAATGAATATGTCATAACAAATGTATGTTGAAATCATACCTGAGAATAATCCTTTAGATTCCTTAAAGAGATATTATGTAAACCTATGCTAAATATTTGCACATTCTGAAATGTATGACTCTGTTTTTCAGTGTTACTAACTGTACTTTCTAAAGTACCACTTGAGAAATAAACTCATTTTTGATAGTCAACAAACAGTGTTAATTTCAAGATTTCTAAAATAAAGTCTTGAAACACTAGAGTGTCTTTTGTCAGAACAAAGTACCCGTTGACAATTCAAAGACATACCTTTTTCTGAATGGTGTATTGTTAAGGGGAAATACCTGTGCACAAAAGGTGGAAATAACTGAACTGGGAATCAGGTATCACAGGTTGAGAACAAGAATATCAAATAGAATATATGGTCAAAGTCTAAGGGCTTGAATGACAGCTCAAAGAGAAGATGGGATTTCACCCACTTTCAAAACATTACTTGTGTGCTCAACTTTAAAGCATCGGCTGCTTTTCTTGAATTCAGGTGACAGTAAATATTCAATATTCAAGCATATATATGAGCTTCTGTTTATTCAAGGATGGTAGAAGTATTCATATTTTATTGGACTCCATTTAGAAACTAGATCCTTTTAAAAGATTCACATTTTCAGTTGTATTTTAAAGATTAGTTCTTTATATGTATATGTTGTAAATAGAATTTTATTTTTCCTCATTGAAAATACTACGATTGTAAAATAGAACTACTATTGTCAAATGTAAATTAAAAAATAATCAGCCTACCTCTAAAAGCTAAGGTCAAGGAACGCAAACATCTGTTAATATATTAATACATGTAAATAATTCTAGCTGTGTAATTTTGAAAATACTCATAGGAATATTTTGTGTTTTTCCTTTATAAACATTCTCTTCTAGCAAACTCGTCTGTAATGATCTAAGTGATATTAATTAGGGCAAGTTAGAGACATGGGACACTCTTGTAATATCACTAGCAAAAAGAATTACTAGATATTTCAGAGACATGTAGTATTCTGAGTGGTGTTTTTGTGAAAGATAAGTTCACATTACTAGGAAGCAAGTACCCAGGGGAATGATAAGGTCAAATAATGTGAAATAGGACCAAAGACTACAAGTTTGAAAGATATCTGAAAGGCACAATCTGGGGTAATTATCCCCTTTAAATTATTTATTTTGTAGGAGTGGCAAATCAAACTATACATGATCTGGATAAGTAAAATGAGATGACATGAGTTTTGGCTCTAAGTTAGCATAGGATTTTGAAGCTAAAGTCATTTTTAAAAGAGGAATTTTATATTCTGATATTAATAACAAGAACATCTGATCTATTTATGTTATAATGTATTTTTGGGGTAAGTTTCCTTAGTTCCTTAGTGTAGAACATTTTGATCAGTTAAAAATCATCTAAAGAGTATAAGTCTTATTTTTGATATTTTGTTGAATAACTGGACTGTGAAAAAAGCTGGCTTTATCACAAGATTTTAATAGAGAAAATGAAATAGGAAAATAATATAATCAGAGGTATACCTGATTATACTTTGAGTATACTCAAAGTATTTATGCAAAAAATCTTTTTGGGTTTACTTTAAGGTGTATGAAAGTGAAAACAACCTCTGTGGCAAACTAGAAAATCCTAAGCACTACTTTCATTTTAGTGCTTCTGAATACATAAATTTCATTTTAGCTTCTGAACATTCTCCTTGAAGGGAACTAGAATAGAATTGATTCAGGAAGAGAAACTTACTTTCAGTTTGTAAGCTTACCCCAAAAAGGCTACTGCTCCACTGGATTTTAGATGACATGACTTTTGGCACATATGTGTTTGTGAATTTTAGGGGAGAAAGGAAGAACCTTTGAGATCTTAGAGTCATTGTCTATGAGAGGTAAACTTAGTGAACATGTACTGTGTCTCATTTTGATAGAATGAATGAAGCTCAGAGGGATTACATCATTTTCTCATGTCATGTAGCTAGTTAATGGCAGAGCTGGATTGTAACTTGGGTCCTTTAACTGCCTAACTGCCTTCTGAGGTCTTAGTTCCTTCATAGCACCAGTCACATCTACCTGCATCCTTGTATTCATGGGTCATCACCAGTCTTGTGTCTTCACCATTTCCCATGTCATCAGCTGCCACACTGCAATCCCACTCTTGTGCCCTAAGTATACCCAGTAAGCTGGCAATGAGGTAGGAGGGTGAGGACAGATGGTGCTCTCAGCACCAATCTCCATCTATGCATTTGTAACCAAGACTTTCTCCTTCCTGCTCTTACACCCTTCCCTCCAGAGGTCACATTGCATGCTTTCTGTCTTTTCCATTTTAAGACTGCTTCTGGTATTCATTTTAACTTGATTTCTTCTGGTAAAATGCTCCAGGTATTTTTTTGAAGCAGAGGACTACAGAATGTTCATAGTTGAAAGGGGCCCTAGGGCCCATATCTTTCAAGTTTTCCCTGTCTGTGAGACCCATATTTGCTGACACCCCATGCCCAAACTATCCCCCACATAATTGCCAGGTTAATCTTAAAGCACAGGTTTCTCAAATGTTATTCTAATCCTTAAAAATGTGAATTTACTCTCTACTTAGAGAAGTAATTCCTTAGTCTGATGTTAAAGAGTTTTCATGACCTTTTTCTTAAGTTTTCAGTGTCACCTCTAGCTATTCATATTAATGAACACTCTCTTTCAATATGGGGCTTCCCTCGTGGCTCAGATGGTAAAGAATTTGCCTGCAGTGTGGGAGACCTGGGTTTGATCCCTGGGTTGGGAAGATCTCTTGGAGAAGGAAATGGCTACCTGCTCCAGTATTCTTGCCTGGAGAAATCCAAGGACAGAGGAGCCTGGCAGGCCCCAGTCCATGGGGTCACAAAGAGTTGGACACAACTGAGTGACTTTCAGTATGAGTGGTTTTATTACTCACTGCCCATTCAGTGCACTATACTTTGCTTGCTTCTTTTATTAGGGCAAATGGTGCCTGATAATGAGAATGCCATTTCATGACACATGAATATTACCTACTAATGTGGGCAATTAAGAAACTTACCTGGTCAGTATTACTAACATTATTACTATTATATTATTACCTTTCCAGGGTCATAAATTTAACTCATACCACAACTTACTTGTGTAGAGAAATACAATTTTTTAGTTTTACAGTAATTTTTCTTGCTCCCTACTCAACTCTACCCTAGGTGGCAGGAACCTCTGTCCTTGAGATCCCCTCCCCTCAAAGTAACTACACTAAATGTTCAACTGTGTTTAAGCCTTAGACTAGTTGTAATTTAAACACTTTACATGGGTAATGTTTAATCTCTCTGGGATCAAATGCTCAGTCTGTTAGATGTTTTAATCTTCTACCATCCTGGCTCCTAAGATGGCATCTGATGGGTATCTTGTGGGGGTAGGGTGGTGGGGAAGGGATGGATATGTCTGAGTAGAAAACTAGGGTTCCTTTGAGCAAGGTATTCCCTGCTTCTCTGGTCTCTGTGTCAATGTCCCTTACCCATATCAGTTCAGTTCAGTTCAGTCGCTCATTCGTGTCCGACTCTGCGACCCCATGAACTGCAGCACGCCAGGCCTCCCTGTCCATCACCAACTCCTGGAGTTCACCCAGACTCACGTTCATTGAGTCAGTGATGCCATCCAGCCATCTCATCCTCTGTCATCCCCTTGTCCTCCTGCCCCCAATCCCTCCCAGCATCAGAGTCTTTCCCAATGAGTCAACTCTTCTCATGAGGTGGCCAAGGTACTGGAGTTTCAGCTTTAGCATCATTCCTTCCAAAGAAATCCCAGGGCTGATCTCCTTCAGAATGGACTGGTTGGATCTTCTTGCAGTCCAAGGGGCTCCCAAGAGTCTTCTCCAACACCACAGTTCAAAACCATCAATTCTTTGGCGCTCAGCTTTCTTCACAGTCCAACTCTCACATCTATACATGACCACTGGAAAAACCATAGCCTTGACTAGACGGACCTTAGTTGGCAAAGTAATGTCTCTGCTTTTGAATATGCTATCTAGGTTGGTCATAACTTTCCTTCCAAGGAGTAAGTGTCTTTTAATTTCATGGCTGCAGTCACCATCTGCAGTGATTTTGGAGCCCCCCAAAACAAAGTCTGACACTGTTTCCACTGTTTCCCCATCTATTTCCCATGAAGTGATGGGACCAGATGCCACGATCTTCATTTTCTGAATGTTGAGCTTTAAGCCAACTTTTTCACTCTCCACTTTATGATTGGTGTTTATTCTGCTCAGATTCTCAGCTAAAGTCAGCAACTGGTGTACATCTTGGTATTCGCAGGAAAATTTAGTTGTATCCACCTTATGAATGTGCCACAGAGCTCTTTAGGCCCTTTCTGGGTATTGTACTTTACAGATGTTAATTCAGGGCTTTCTAATCTCCTAATCTCTGAAAATGCCTCACTCAGATTCACCTCTCTAGGGTTCTGTCCTGCTTATACTACATGGAAAGATAGCTGAGGAAAACCACACTTCATGGTTTCCCTCTGTCTGACCAGAATGTTTCATTTTCTTGACACTTCAGGGCTTCTCTCTTGTGGTGAGACTCTCTGTACAGAATCCCAGTTGGGAGTCTGGGCAAGAGACTTACCTGAGCTTCTCTTGGGGCTAACTTCCTTATCTAGTGTGTCTTGCTTTTCTGGGGTAAAATTGGGACTATGTCTCAGGTGGAGCTAGTGGTAAAGAACCTGCCTGCCAATGCAGGAGACATAAGAGATGCAGGTTGGATCCCTGGGTCAGGAAGATCCCCTAGAAGAGGGCAAGACAACCAGCTCCAGTATTCTTGCCTAAAGAATCCCCATGGACAGAGGAGCCTGGTGGGCTATAGTTCATAGGGTCTCAAATGGTCGGACATGACTGAAGCAACTTAGCATGCACGCATGCTCAATCTGTTGCTATATCTCCTCTAATGCTATCTCTTTTTTGCACCATGTATTTGTATTAGGCAGGAAGTTAGGCAAAAAAGGGTGGCCTAGCAGAAAAAGCTTCAAACTGATCTCCAAACCCCACTTCAGACACATACCAGTGTGGCCCAGGAGAGTTCACAGATACGCTGCAAAATAACTGCAGAGACTTTTCCAACTCCTGCACATGCACCCTAGCTTCACAGTGGATATAAGCTAACCAGAGGGGCTTCAACTCTGGCACATGTGCCCTTAATGCACAGTTATGTCCTCAAGAGGCCTTTGGCAGCTGGGAGCCTCTTGTGTGCTACGTTGCTTCAGTTGTGTTTGTTTGTGACCCTATGGATTGTAGCCCACCAGGTGCCTCATCCATGGGATTCTCCAGGTAGAATGCTTGAGTGGGTTGCCATGCCCTCCTCCAGAGGATCTTCCCTACCCAGGGATTGATCCCACATTTCCTGTGGCTCCTGCATTGCAGGCAGACTATTTACCACCAAGCGACTAGGGAAGCCCAGGAGCCTATTAAGCGTTCATAAATAGTCTATACATACACACATATGATTATAATGAACTAAATTATGGAAAGACATGCACAATAGAGCCTGTTATGCAACTTGCAACTGTCAGTCAAAACTGTTAGTCCACACCTGCCTAGATGAAAATGTAAAAGCCCTGTCTTAAAAACCCTGTACCTCTTCATTCTGGCACCAGTGCCTCTCTTGGCTTTGGCCCACCTCTCCCTTGAGGTGTTCTTTCTTCAATAAACTTGTTTTTGTCATGAGTAAGACCTCAGATCTTCTTTGTGTCCTTACCAAGAAACAAGGTACATGAGGAAGGGTCCTCTTCAACTTTCCCTATCCAGCAGCATTTGTGCCCAAAGAGGTTAGCCTTCCTCATGTCTTCTGACTTGTATGCTTTTGTTATCCATCACAGAGCAGCATGCCCTGTAACCTAGCCACTCTGCATTGTGGCTAGGCTCTGTGAACCTGGTCCCCAGTTTGGTCCTGGTATGGACCAGAGAAACTGTGGTTATCTTTTTTTACATGGTTACCCCTTATTTCAATTTCAACATGTTTAAAAGAGACTTAACAGCTTTTTCTACCTCGAACTTGGTTTATCTTTGTGCCCTATTTTTGTTGAGGGCACTATACTTATACAGTGTTAGGAGTCTTTAGTTCCTTATTGTTCTCTAAATGCTCTACAAAATTAACCTCTAGATTCACCCAGCTCTTTCTTTAAAATTCCATCTTTTGAATTTCCTTTTTTCTGCCCTATCCTGTTTCTGAACCTCAGGCTCTTTCCCCTGCATATTTATCCTAGCTTCTTAATTAATTTTGCTACCTTCAGAATTCCTATCTCTAAGCCACCATTATCCAACTGCCACACTTGTCAGAATTATGAAATACAAATTTCCACTCTCAAGAATATTTGGTTCTCCATGGCCTCGAGATAAATCCACTTATTCCACAGATATTGATTCAGGTAGCCCTATGTTATAGATGCCTTTTTCAATAGCTGTCGTGTTTGTTACTTTTCTCTGCATTGTCCATCATGCTACTCTAAATAATGCTACCATTATCTCTTGACTGGATTTCAACACTAGCCTCTTTCTGGCCTCCCTGTTTTTCTCTTGCTTATCTCCAATGCATTCTCCAAACTGCAGCTACAATAATCTTTTATTTGTTTATATTTCCTATATTATATTCCTCAAGAAGTTGTCAAAAATTGGTTATCAATTCTAGGTAACTCATTTCCAAGTTTAACAACTACAATAATATTTTAATTTTAAATCCTTAAACTAGTGAGTAATTTCAGGAGCTAGCATCTATAATACAAGTAGATTGAATGTGAGAAGGGGAATTTGTGGATGACTTCTGGGTTAAATGTTTGGTATAGTATTCTGTACTCAGTTTGATTTCAAATATGCCATTCCAGGCACATTTCCTCCTAGACAGTCCCTCACACTCACATATTACACCTTGCCACTCTGTTACTCACTGCTTCTTAGTTAACACTAGAAATTTTTCATGTTACATTTGATTTGTGTTACTCATTAAGCCAAGAATGCTTTCTAATTGCCACTGTTGAAATCAAACAAATCTTTCAAGGTTTGAATGCAATATTCTTCAAGATTTTCTTTCAGTTGAAATTAATCACTTCTTCTCCAGATTTTTGGAAATGCATATGATAGATTATGCAATGGTGAGATTGAAAGTCTGTATGTTGCCCTGGATTTGTAAATTTGATCACTGAGGAAAGTGAAAGTGAAAGTGTTAGTTGCTCAGTCATGTCTGACTTTGTGATACCCACCAGGCTCCTCTGTCCATGGGATTCTCCAGGCAAGGATATTGGAGTGCGTAGCCATTCCTTCCTCCAAGGGATCTTCCTGACCCAAGGATCAAACTGCGTCTCCTGTGGCTCCTGAATTGTAGGTGAATTCTTTACCACTGAACCACCAAGGGAAGTCCAATTGAGGGAAGACATCCTCTTTTGTCTTTGTGTCCTTTCCAAATCCCAGTTGCCTTTACTGAGTGCATACATGTTGTAGTGTTCAAAAAACATTTGTTGTTTCTTCCTTCTATTACCTATACAGAGGACCAGATATTTCATAATGATGTGCAAATGTCTGTAAGTGGTATATTTTAAGATCAGTTTTCTGGGTCATGATGATAAATGACATAGAGGTGACTAAATATATGCTTGTTTTTCTTATTTGCTATTTTTTCCTCTTGGCAAACTGCTCATTTGTCTTTATAGAGGTGACTAAATATATGCTTGTTTTTCTTATTTGCTATTTTTTCCTCTTGGCAAACTGCTCATTTGTCTTTAATTTTAGGAAAGATTCTTTACTAATGATTCAGAAGTTCAACTTTCTGGAAAGCAAGTCATGAAAAGGTTAGATATGGAAATTTTGCAGCCGTATGATTATCAACTGTAGTTTAATTGGTTTTGATAAATGATTGTGGCCCTTTTAGTTTTGATAATACATGTAAAAATAATTATGCAATGTAACTCATTTAATTGTAATTTTTAGGAATGAAGGCTTTCTGTTTCTTATGTCTACTGTTCATCTGCCTTGGCTCTTTAAAACTCAAAACAAAATTCAGAGCAGATCAAACAAAATTCAGAGCAGATCTGAAATTGGAAAAGGAACTTGATGAATTGGTTTTAGGAGTGTCCAAAGACTCTACCTTCCTTTATGGTTCCTGAAATAACTGATTAGTTTAAGGTGTTTAAAATGCAAAATTTATTATAGTCATTAACACTTGAAAATTAGCTAACTAGAAATAATAACCAATCCTTGAAACTTCTTGAGGAAAAACAATATAAGGAAGATAAAATCTGAAGTAAAGTGAGAGTGTTATCTCGGAATATCTATCATTCTTAGTATGAGATTGATAGGGGATTGGAGAAGATAGTGTTGAAAAATAGAAGGCGGAAAAGAAAAACAAAGAAGAAAAAGGTGAAGAGAAGAGAACTGATATTTAGTGAGTGCTCACAATATGCCTGAACCTGTCTAAGGGAGGACTTTGACATATACATGGAGAAGAGCTAAAGCCAGCTAAACCCAAAGATGTGAAAGGATTTTCAGGTGCAGCAGATCCTATCCAATCCACTGCACATTGCAGGTGGAAGAGCGAACCCAGTTGTGACCCAAGAAACCACTCAGTTGACCTGTGAGCAGTAATAAATGGTTGTTGTCTAATCCATTGAGTTTTGGGGTGATTTGTAACACAACTTTATTGTGGCAATATATAACTTGATACACACCAGACATTGTGATATGCACTGGAAATACAAAGATAAATAATAAATGGCCCTGTCCTCAAGGAGATCAAAGCAGTCAATCCTAAAGGAAATCAACTGAATATTTATTGCAAGGACTATTGCTGAAGCTAAAGCGCCAATACTTTGACTGCCTGATGAAAAAAGCCAACTCATTGGAAAAGACCCTGATGCTGGGAAAGATTGAAGGTAAAAGGAGAAGAGGGCAGCAGAGAATGAGATGGTTAGATAGCATCACTGACTAAATGGACATGGATCTGAGCAAACTCTAGAGACAGTGAAAGACAGAGGAGCTTGGTGGGCTGCAGTGCCTGGGGTCCCAGAGTCGGACATAACTAAACAACAACAGCCTAAGGCTGTGCATTTTCTGGTGAGGGAGCCAACAGAAATGGGATCACTGCCTAATAATAATAGTAATAGTAGTGCGGTGAGAACCAAGAGGGGGTACACACAGCCATCTGAGAGGCCTGGGAAAAATAGGTGACATTTAAGCACATTCTTGAAGAATGGGCCAGAATTTCTCTTAAGGGGAGGAGAGAGGGACATCTGATAGAGAGTAAAGTATGTACAAATAACAGGAAGTACATTGAAGAAAAAGGCAAGAAGAGTTGTAGGAGGCAGAACTAGAGAGGTTGGTTGGAACCAAATGGGATGGGTCTTGGGCACTTTTGGTATTCAACTTACTATTGGAGTATCCAGGACACACATTTGTTTATAATTGTTCAGAATAAATCCACTATGCATGTCTTCAAGTAAACTGTGGTCAATTTGTCCCTTCTATGAATGTATCATATGGATGTGAGAGTTGGACTGTGAAGAAAGCTGAGTGCCGAAGAATTGATGCTTTTGAACTGTGGTGTTGGAGAAGACTCTTGAGAGTCCCTTGGACTGCAAGGAGATCCAGTCAGTCCATTCTGAAGGAGATCAGCCCTGGGTGTTCTTTGGAAGGAATGATGCTAAAGCTGAAACTCCAGTACTTTGGCCACCTCATGTGAAGAGTTGACTCACTGGAAAAGACTCTGATGCTGGAAGGGATTGGGGGCAAGAGAAGGGGACAACAGAGGATGAGATGGCTGGATGGCATCACTGACTCGATGGATGTGAGTCTGAGTGAACTCTGGGAATTGGTGATGGACAGGGAGGCCTGGTGTGCTGTGATTCATGGGATCAAAGAGTCGGACACGACTGAGCGACTGAACTGAGCTGATGAATGTATCGTTATTGATAGTAATAACAGCAAATACTGAATATTATACATAGAAACTACAATCAAAATCAATAGTATTGGTGTTATGAATTTACATATAGAAACAAAGAACTGATGGCCATTAGTACTTGTACTTGGATACATGTGACATAAGGAGAAGAGATTAGTGAAAACCAGAAGGCTACCTAGCAATGGCTGACATTGCTACTTTTGAGGACTACCTCTGCCAGTCTGGCTTGAACAGTCCTCAAAAAGGTAAACTGAAGATTCTTTTCAACAGAGTACTAGTATTCTTTTCCTACAATAAAATGCAGTCTTTCAGAATGCTATGCTCATCTGTTTGTGACCCCATGAACTGCAGCACACCAGGCTCCTGTTTGGTCAAATTCATGTCCATTTAATTGGTGGTGCTATGTTAGGCCCTGAGACAGGTGTCACAGAAAGACTATTGCATATTTTTCAGCATAGAACATCTCCCATTAATTCTCCTTAAAATGTTACAACAAAAGTATTACAGGACAGTTTGAATGGAAAGAAGAGCACAACATAAAGATGCAGGCTGATCGAATCACAAGTGGCCTTGGTCTTTCTCTTTAAACACAGACTCAATTAAATGGATTAATCCAAAAGAAACATTGAAAACTAAAAGTGGCTTTATAGTGGAAATATCATTTGGTCTACTCTTTTCATTTAACCTTCTTGTGGATAACAAATGCTAGTCTTTCCTAAGTGAAGTGAAGTGAAAGTCACTCAGTTGTGTTGACTCTTTGAGACCCCATGGGCTGTAGCCTGCCAGGTTCCTCTGTTCATGGGATTCTCCAGGCAAGGATACTAGAGTGGGTTGCCATGCCCTTCTCTAGGGGATCTTTTTAACCCAGAGATTGAACCCAGGTCTGCATTGCAGGCCGATTCTTTACCGTATGAGCCACCAGTCTTTTATAAGCAGGTGTTTATTTTGGAGTTTTGCAAATATTTTGTTCCCTTCCTTAAAACAAACAAACAAAAAACAAAAAAAAAAACCTCCACAAGTTCCTAATCTTATGTTTTTCACTTCTGTGTACTTCTTTCATTTGTTTCATACTTTTCTCTTTTTCTTTCTAAAATGTGAAGCTTTTGGTATAAGAATTTTTCTTTTGTTTTTGGTATGTAGGATTCATGCTTTAAAAGATTTATGTGCTTTTTTGTTAGGTGACTGAGTACAGTGGCAATGTTTTAGTCCAGGAGATGTATTTATTAGTTTTATCTATGTTTTTCCAAGAACTCAGGACACAAAGATTTTCAACACCCAGCACTCCTTTAACACAACAAACAGTAGCAACAGAAGCAGGACTGGGTAAATGAAAAAAGAAAGAGAGCATTTTAGCTTTATTCAAAGCACTTTGTTCTGTATTTTAACATGGTAGCTATTTATTTTTGTGGAGAGTTTAAAAATGCAATATATCTGGAGAATGTATAGACATTCAAGTTGTTCAATATTACTTATGTCTTTTTAAAAAGAATAGTAGCAGCATGTACTTCAGTCTCAAATGTTGACTTCTGTAGTATAAATTTAGAAAACTCATTGCTTTGCTTCCTTTTAAAAAACTTATCTTTTTTTCTTTATATTTTAAGGAAGCTTTTGGAACAGCATATCAACGATAGAACCTAATAAAATCTTACCTTCAGGCAAGCCTCTTGTATATAAAATCAGAGACTATAGTACCAGGGCTTTCTATTAGTACCATCCATTTTGTTAGCATTTTTCCAATTTATCTTGCGTTACTAACTCTCAGCGTACTATGCCTATTGTAAATATTTAAGCATTACTGTTGACATAAAGATAATACTGACAAATTGAGTTAACATTTCTGCTGAGGATTACCGACCATGTGTAGCCCAGAACAACTTTAACACCCACACCAAACCTTATACTCAGGCCAAATTGTGTTTAGTCTACAATACAAGGCTGTTCCTCAAATGAATTTTTAGCTTTGATTTATACAAAACATGAAACAACCTTTCTTGCATCAATTAATTGTTTGACTTTCCTAATACATTTCCATTTTAACTAGATTATGTCTATATCAAAGGAAAAGGAACGTGTGCAAGATGTCAGTGTCGTGAGCACACATACCCACCCATCCTGGGGTCTTGTAACTTTGTGTGATCTGAATGAAAGGAATCTGGTTTCTCAGCAGTCTCACCTGAAGTCTGCACCTCAGGTTATGTACATGTTTCACATTTGACTAGCTTGAACATTATTTATCTAGCTAATAGTATCTTATTTGAAAGGAAAATAATTTGGAGAATTTTATCTTATGGAAGAATTCAAGACCCATCCATAAAAACTAACCAAGTAAAGTGAGAAGGACTAGGAAAAGATGAAATTCTAGTCATATATACTGATATATTTCTGATAACCTATTGGGATATTTATTCCTCCTGTTGCCCGATTTGTTTATCCTATTGCCAGAGAATGGCCATTTTGGAGTTTGGTTGATATCCTATCAATCTTCATGTCAATATGAGCTCCATATTTATAAGATGCTAATCACTGTAAATATATATTTAGAGGGGAAAGTTTTGTAAAAAGAAATGTGATGGCATTCTCACATACCAGTTAATTATGGAAGCATTTTAGAATCCTGGCCTCTTCATACTATAATATTTAAAAATTAGCATGAACAATTCTCTTTCCTGTTTTGATTAAATTCAGCTTTCCATAGAAAAGCTTACTAATAGCAAATTGATGGAGATCAAAACATTAATTTGAGTTATTTCCTTTTTAATTCACTGGCTTCTTTGAGAAGACAGTAACAAAAGCCTGGTGACATCAGGAAGGCAAAATTATAATTTGGTGAAATTGCATCTTTCTTAATTCGTTTGCAATTTAATTTCCCTCATTGCTTCAGTTCAGAGCCCCAGGACTCTATTTACAATTGTAGCTTACTCTAAGAAGGAAAAAAGCTATACTCTTTAGCTTATTTTTATGAAATGACTTCCATACCTACTCGTTTATATTTATTTCTTAGAAATTTATCAAATGGCTGTTTGGGCAAAGGAAGCCCTCTCATTATTGTTACCATTTAATTTCTATATATTATAAGATGTTTTCCTCAAAAGCTTGTAAGATCTGCTGTATGAGGGAACATTTTTTTCCCTTAGCAAAATGTCATTGTTACAGCATTAAAACATTTAAATGCTTATCACAAATGATTTATTTCCTCAGAATGTTCCCTATTTGTGACACAGTGGTCAGAATTAAGGAATGATGCTAAAGCTGAAACTCCAGTACTTTGGCCACCTCATGCGAGAGGTTGACTCATTGGAAAAGACTCGGATGCTGGGAGGGATTGGGGACAGGAGGAGAAGGGGACGACAGAGGATGAGATGGCTGGATGGCATCACTGACTCGATGGATGTGAGGCTGAGTGAACTCCGGGAGTTGGTGATGGACAGGGAGGCCTGGCGTGCTGCAATTCATCGGGTTGCAGAGAGTCGGACACGACTGAGCGACTGAACTGCGCTGAACTGAACTGAAAAGATAAATAGAAGCAAGATACCACATTTTGAAATATCTGATTAATGAAGCTGTTGGGAGCAATTTCGTAATAAGATGATCTTCATGAAAGGAAACTCAAGTTTGAGAGAAACTCTAGAAATGTGATAGAGGTCTGTGAGGTCTAAGATGCCTCAGGTTCTAGTTTCATCAATTCCTTGGAGAGAGCTGTAGCCTTCTATTGGGAAGCAAATGGCTTTGTTGAGACTCATCAGGCTTTGTGACATCAAATAGCTCTTGCAAAACAACAGTGTCTTGAAGCAGAAACAGCTGGGTTGAATTTCCTTTGAAACACAATAGGGTTTAAAAATTATGGGGAGAGAAAAAATAGTGCCAAATCCTCAATTTTTGTAAAAGGGTTTGAAACATTTCCCAGCGTCAGAGTGCTTGTCGTGTTCACTTATCAGAGTACATTGACAGAGGATCCTGAAGGACTCCACCTGCCTGTGAAAATTCCCTGTCCACCCTACTTGAATCAGTTATTCAGATCCCATGATCTGCCTGACCAGACCATAGACATCACATTCCAAAAGAAATTATACTTGCACCTGTTACTGAACTCCAGTTTTTCAAAGTCAAAAGTGAATGACCTTACTAGAGTTTTTACGGCTTTTGCTTAACACGAAATGTGTGAATGGTTGGCATTTCCTTTTTAGGTTTTGAAGAAGAAGGACCAAAAAAGGATAATCTCCAAGAGCCTTTGTGCTTGGAGTAATTGATGACAAAGTGGGTAGGCCTCTCAAATGGTGGTTTCAGTACCATCATAAGTATTAATAAGAAATGCTTTAAATGCAATTAAAACAAGTTCCAGCAGAGAAAAATTTGATCAATTAATTCTGATGTTTTAGGTGGCTGATGAATGGAGTCTCAGCAAGGACAATATATCATTGTCTTGATAGCTCAGTTAAGATTAGCTTAGCTATAATATGGGCTTCCCTTGTAGCTCAGTTGGGAAAAAATCTGCCTGCAATGCAGGAGTCCCAGGTTCAATTCCTGGGTCAGGAAGATCCCCTGGAGAAAGAAATGGCAATCCACTCCAGTATCCTTGTCTGGAAAATCTCATGGACAGAGGAGCCTGGAAGGCTACAGTCCATGGGGTTGCAAGAGTCGGACACAACTTAGTGACTAAACCACCCACCACCAGCTATAATATATGATGCATTGAATCCAAATGAGGATGTGATGATGCCAGCAGCTAAAACTACCTGAGTTCTTATTAGGTACTAATTATGGTGCTATGCATTTTTGTGTGTGTGTGTGTGTAATGTCATCTCATTCTCTTGACCTATGTCAGGAGAATGTCCTATGAGGCATTATTATTATTACCCCTGTTTTACAGAAGGAAAGATTGGAGTTTAAGAAGTTTAACTCGCTTAAGGCTACAAAGTTTGGTCAGGGCTGGTCCTGGAATTCACAGCAGTGTTTTCAACATTTTGCTATGCAAGAGTGTCTAGTATGGTTCAGTTCAGTTCAGTCACTCCATCATGTCTGACTCTTTGCAACCCCATGAACCACAGCACAACAGGCCTCCCTGTCCATCACCAACTCCTGGAGTTTACCCAAACTCATGTCCATTGAGTTGGTGATGCCATCTAACCATCTCATTCTCTGTTGTCCCCTTCTCCTCCTGCCTTCAATCTTTCCCAACATCAGGGTCTTTTCAAATGAGTTAGCTCTTCGCATCAGGTGGCCAAAATACTGGAATTTCAGCTTTAACATCAGTCCTTCCAATGAACACCCAGGACCACAACTAAAATGATATTTATCCACACATGAAGGCACTAGAGGTGAAGAATGGTGCATATTAGGAAGGAAACATTTATAGGAATGAATGAAATAAAGAAATGGAAAAAAGAAAATGTCAGTATTTTAAGGTTGGGTGATGGTGGAATGTGGTGATTTGAATGCGATGATGATAGTGAATTGAAGAGAGAGGATGATGGATTTTGCTTTAGATTTTAGACATTAAAAAAAGATTTTTAGAGGATTTTTACAATGAGTTTGAGGCAGTTGCAAGAAATCACACGGAACTGTCCAGTAGACAAAAGAGAAAAGGGAGTTTCAGTTTAGAATAGATGGTAGGTATAGAGTTGCAGACTATTGAGAAGGTAATGATGCCATGAAATATTGATAGATGAGCTCTCAGATGAAAGGAACATGAAAAAGGAAGAGTCAAGGACTAAGAACTGAGCCTTTCAGGATGCTGAGATATATATCTTTGATTTTTGTCTTAGACTATTTCTCTGAGGATTCAATTGTTATTGTTCAGTCTCTAAGTTGTGTCCAGCTTTTTGTGACCCCGTGGACGGCAGCATGCCATGCTTCCCTATGCTTTTCCATCTCCAAAAGTTTGCTCAATCTCATGTCCATTGAATCAGTGACGCCATCCAACCATCTCATCCTCTGTCACCCCCTTCTCCTCCTGCCCTCAATCTTTCCCAGCATCAGGGTGTTTTCTAATGAGTTGGCTTTTTGCATCAGGCGGCCAAGGTATTGGAGCTTCAGCCTCAGCATCAGTCCTTCCAATGAATATTCAGGGTTGATTTCCTTTAGTATTGACTGGTTTGATCTCCTTGAAGTCCAAAGATTCTTCACCAGCACCACAATTGAAAAGATCAATTCTGTGATCTGCCTTTTTTATGGTCCAACTCTCACATCCATACACGACTGCTGAAAAAGCCATAATTTGGACTATATGGACATTTGTCAGCAAAATGATCTCTCTGTAATATGCTGCCTAGCTTTATCATAGCTTTCCTTCTAAAGAGAAAGCATCTTTTAATTTTGTGGCTGCAATTACCATCAGCAATGATTTTGGAACCCAAGAAAGTAAAATCTGCCATTGTTTCCAATTTTTCCCCATCAGTTAGCCATAAAGTGAGAGGACTGGATGCCATGATCTTAGTTTTTTGAATGTTGAGTTCTAAACCAGCTTTTTCACTCTTCTCTTTCACTTTCATCAATAGGCTCTGTAGCTCCTCTTTGCTTTCTGCCATTAGAATGGTATCATCTGTATATCTGAGGTTGTGGATATTTCTCTCGGTAATCTTGATTCCAGCTTGTGATTCACCCAGCCTGGCATTCCTTATGATGTACTCTGCATAGAAGTTAAATAAGCAGAGTGAAACATACAGCCTTAACATACTCCTTTCCTAATTTTGAACATGTCCGTTGTTCCATGTCTGGTTCTAACTGTAGCTTCTTGACCTGCATACAGGTTTCTCGGGAGACAGGTAAGGTGATCTGGTATTTCCATCTCTTGAAGAATTTTTCACAGTTCGTTGTGATCCAATATGCAGAAATAAATGGTAGAGGAGAATTTTAAGAATTTCCCCTTTGCATATAAGAGATCTTCTGTTAGAGACTTTGCTGTTTAATCTTTTAAAATACTTTTGTTTTAAAGAATGATTGATAATATTATAAAAACCTTTTCCATATAAATCAAGTCACCTTGTATTTGTAAAACTATGTTGCTTTCTGTTCCTTTGTTTTAAAAGTTGAAGGAACATTTTCTATTTTTTCTCAGTCATTTTCAAAGAGAATTTATGGAGAAAGTGAAATGTTATGGACTCATGTTGAGCCATGATTATAGCTTCACTTCCTCATTACCAAGCTTCCAATGTTTTCCTTATTATCTGATGTAAGAGAGAAAAACCACACCACATTCTTACTAATAGAATAATGACCACCATGCTATTTCATTGAAATAGATGCATTTCAGAAACTTCTAAAATGGAGCAATAGTGGGTGAAATGAATATTTGCTTAATTATTTCTAAGTAAAAAATATGCCAAAAATTTACTCAGAGCAGTAGTATGGGGTAAGAGGGAAAAGTAAATCTGAACTGAGACCAAAGCTATCCTGGGTTAACAGTTATGTAACAGCAACAATTTATTAAAGATTTTCTGTCTTTTAATATTACTGCTAGAATTAATGAGCAATCTCCATTTATTTTTCAGTTTTTGCAGTCTACTGTATTTATTTCTTCCCTTTTGTGTTCATTACTTCAGTCTTTTGCTGGGGATATTGTTGTCTTAAACCCAGTCTTCTTTCCTCTTTTTTCAGTATTCTTTAATTCAAATTGGTATATTCCAGAGTTCAGTTGCTAAGTCGTGTCTGACTCTTTGTGAGTCCATGGACTGCAGCATGCCAGGCTCCCCTGCCCTTCAGTATTTCCCAGAGTTTGCTCAGATTGATGTCCATTGAGTCGGTGATGCTATCTAATCATCTCATGCTCTGCTTCCCGCTTCTCCTTTTGCCTTCAGTCTTTCCCAGCATCAGGGTCTTTCCAGTGAGTCAGCTCTTCGAAGCAGGTGGCCAAAGTATTGGAGTTGCAACTTCAGCATTAGTCCTTCCAATGAATATCCAGAGTTGATTTCCTTTAGGATTGACTAGTTTAATCTCCTTGAAGTTCAAGGGACTCACAAGAGTTTTCTCCAGCACCACAATTCAAAAGCATCAGTTCTTCTGTGATCTGCTTTCTTTATGGTCCAACTCTCACATCTGTACATAACTACTGGAAAAACCATAGCTTTGAATATATGGACATTTCTCAACAAAATGATGTCTCTGCCTTTTTTAAAAAAATATAAATTTATTTATTTTAATTGGAGGCTAATTACTTTACAATATTGTATTGGTTTTGCCATACATCAACATGAATCCGCCACAGGTATACACATGTTCCCCATCCTGAACCCCCCTCCCACCTCCCTCCCCATACCATCCCTCTGGGTCATCCCAGTGCACCAGCCCTGAGCATCCTCTATCATGCATCGAACCTGGACTGGTGATTCGTTTCACATATGATATTATACATGTTTCAATGCCATTCTCCCCAATCATCCCACCCTCGCCCTCTCCCACAGAGTCCAAAAGACTGTTCTATACATCTGTGTCTCTTTTGCTGTCTCGCATACAGGGTTATCATTACTATATTTCTAAATTCCATATATATGCATTAGTATACTCTGTTGGTGTTTTTCCTACTGGCTTACTTCCGTCTGTATAATAGGCTCCAGTTTCATCCACCTCATTAGAACTGATTCAAAATTGTATTCTTTTTAACAGCTGAGTAATACTCCATTGTGTATATGTACCACAGCTTTCTTATCCATTCATCTGCCAATGGACATCTAGGTTGCTTCCATATCATGGCCATTATATACAGTGCTGTGATGAACATTGGGGTACATGTGTCTCTTTAAATTCTGGTTTCCTTGGTGTGTATGCCCAGCAGTGGGATTGCTGGGTCATATGGCAGTTCTATTTCCAGTTTTTTAAGCAATCTCCACACTGTTCTCCATAGTGGCTGTACTAGTTTACATTCCCACCAACAGTGTAAGAGGGTTTCCTTTTCTCCACACCCTCTCCAGCATTTATTGTTTGTAGACTTTTGGATAGCAGCCATTCTGACTGGCGTGAAATGGTACCTCATAGTGGTTTTGATTTGCATTTCTCTGATAATGAGCGATGTTGAGCATCTTTTCATGTGTTTGTTAGCCATCTGTATGTCTTCTTTGGAGAAATGTCTGTTTAGTTCTTTGGCCCACTTTTTGATTGGGCCATTTATTTTTCTGGAGTTGAGCTGTAGGAGTTGCTTGTATATTCCTGAGATTAGTTGTTTGTCAGTTGCTTCATTTGCTATTATTTTCTCCCATTCTGAAGGCTGTCTTTTCACCTTGCTTATAGTTTTCTTTGTTGTGCAGAAGCTTTTAATTTTATTTAGGTCCCATTCATTTATTTTGCTTTTATTTCCAATATTCTGGGAGGTGGGTCATAGAGGATCCTGCTGTGATTTATGTAGAAGAATGTTTTGCCTATGTTCTCCTGTAGGAGTTTTATAGTTTGTGGTCTTACATTTAGATCTTTAATCCATTTTGAGTTTATTTTTGTGTATGGTGTTAGAACGTGTTCTAGTTTCATTCTTTTACAAGTGGTTGACCAGTTTTCCCAGCACCACTTGTTAAAGAGATTGTCTTTTCTCCATTGTATATTCTTGCCTCCTTTGTCAAAGATAAGGTGTCCATAGGTGCATGGATTTATCTCTGGGCTTTCTATTTTGTTCCATTGATCTACATTTCTGTCTTTGTTCCAGTACCATACTGTCTTGATGACTGGCTTTGTAGTAGAGCCTGAAGTCAGGCAGGTTGATTCCTCCAGATCCATTCTTCTTTCTCAAGATTGCTTTGGCTATTCGAGGTTTTTTGTATTTCCATACCAATTGTGAAATTATTTGTTCTAGCTCTGTGAAAAATACCATTGGTAGCTTGATAGGGATTGCATTGAATATGTAGATTGCTTTGGGCAGTATACTCATTTTCATTATATTGATTCTTCCGATCCATGAACACGGTATATTTCTCCATCTATTAGTGTCCTCTTTGATTTCTTTCACCAGTGTTTTATGGTTTTCTATATATAGGTCTTTAGTTTCTTTAGGTAGATATATTCCTAAGTATTTTATTCTTTTCATTGCAATGGTGAATGGAATTGTTTCCTTAATTTCTCTTTCTATTTTCTCATTATTAGTGTATAGGAATGCAAGGGATTTCTGTGTGTTGATTTTATATCCTGCAACTTTACTATATTCATTGATTAGCTCTAGTAATTTTCTGGTGGAGTCTTTAGGGTTTTCTATGTAGAGGATCATGTCATCTGCAAACAGTGAGAGTTTTCTTCTTTTCCAATTTGGATTCCTTTTATTTATTTTTCTGTTCTGATTGCTGTGGCCAAAACTTCCAAAACTATGTTGAATAGTAGTGGTGAAAGTGGGCACCCTTGTCTTGTTCCTGACTTTAGAGGAAATGCTTTCAATTTTTCATCATTGAGGATAATGTTTTCTGTGGGTTTGTCATATATAGCTTTTATTATGTTGAGGTATGTTCCTTCTATTCCTGCTTTCTGGAGAGTTTTTTTTATCATAAACGGATATTGAATTTTGTCAAAGGCTTTCTCTGCATCCATTGAGATAATCATATGGCTTTTGTTTTTCAATTTGTTAATATGGTGTATTACATTGATTGATTTGCGGATATTGAAGAATCCTTGCATCCCTGGGATAAAGCCCACTTGGTCATGATGTATGATCTTTTTAATGTGTTGGATTCTGATTGCTAGAATTTTGTTAAGGATTTTTGCATCTATGTTCATCAGTGATATTGGCCTGTAGTTTTCTTTTTTTGTGGCATCTTTGTCAGGTTTTGGTATTAGGGTGATGGCGGCCTCATAGAATGAGTCTGGAAGTTTACCTTCCTCTGCAATTTTCTGGAAGAGTTTGAGCAGGATAGGTGTTAGTTCTTCTCTAAATTTTTGGTAGAATTCAGCTGTGAAGCCGTCTGGACCTGGGCTTTTGTTTGCTGGAAGATTTCTGATTACAGTTTCAATTTCTGTGCTTGTGATGGGTCTGTTAAGATTTTCTATTTCTTCCTGGTTCAGTTTTGGAAAGTTGTACTTTTCTAAGAATTTGTCCATTTCTTCCACGTTGTCCATTTTATTGGCATACAATTGTTGATAGTAGTCTCTTATGTTCCTTTGTATTTCTGTGTTGTCTGTTGTGATCTCTCCATTTTCATTTCTAATTTTGTTGATTTGATTTTTCTCCCTTTGTTTCTTGATGAGTCTGGCTAATGATTTGTCAGTTTTATTTATCTGTCTCTGCCCTTTAATACACTATCTAGCTTTGTCATAGCTTTCCTTCCAAGAAGCAAGAGTCTTTTAATTTCATGACTGCAGTTACTATCCAGTGTGATTTTGGAGCCCAGGAAAAGAAAATCTGCCACTGCTTCCACTTCCCCGCTTCTATTAGCCATGTAATGATGGGACCAGATGCCATGATCTTCGTTTTTTTATAATGTTGAGTTTCAAGCCAATTTTTTTTTTACTGTCTTCTTTCATCCTTATCAAGAGGTTCTTTAGTTCCTCTTCACTTTTTGCCATTAGAACGGTGTCACTGCCTATCTGAGGTTGTTGATATTTCTCCTGGCAATCTTAATTCTGGCTTGTGATTTATACAGCCCAGTATTTTGCATTGTGTACTCTGCATATAAGTTAAATAAGCAGCCTTGAGAGTATACAGCCTTGAAGTACGTATTCCTTTCCCAATTTTGAACCAGTCCATTGTTCCATGTCTGGTTCTAACTGTTGGTTCTTGACCTGCATACAGATTTCTCAGGAGATAGGTAAAGTGGTCTGGTATTCCCATCTGTTTAAGAATTTTCCATAGTTTGTTGTGATCTACATAGTCAAAGGCTTTACCGTAGTCAGTGAAGCAGAAGTAGATTTTTTTTATGGAATTCCCTTCTTTTCTCTATAAGCCAATGAATGCTGGCAATTAGATCTCTGGTTCCTTCACCTTTTCTAAACCTAGCTTGTACCTCTGGAAGTTCTCAGTTCACATACTGCTGAAGCCTAGCTTGAAGGAATTTGAGCATAACCCTACTTAATAGCATGTGAAACAAGCAAAATTGTATGTTAGTTTGAACATTCTTTGGCATTGTCTTCTTTGGGATTGGAATGAAAACTGATCTTTTCCAGTTTTGTGGCCTCTGCTGAGTTTTTCATATTTTCTGACATATTGAGTACAACACTTTTACAGCATCATTTTTTAGGATTTGAAAAAACTCAGCTGGAGTTTCATCACCTCCACTAGCTTTGTTTACAGTAATGTTTCCTAAGGCCCACTTGACTTCACACTCTAGGATGGCTGGTGTGATACTTTTAAAATTTAGATCTGGTCATTTCACTCTCCCCAGATAAGTTAGTATGATATTCAACATTTTCTATTACCTGGTTTCAGACAAATTTGCACTCTTCTTTTTCTATTACTCTCTTTCATGTACCAGAATTCCTACCAAGCTCTCTAAACACCAATAGTTTACTACCTCTGGACTATAATTATGTATAGGCAGCTTCTGCATTTCTTTGCTTCACATATGGGTTGGTTTTATGTGAAGAAACATCCATGAGAAAGTTTATTTGAGGTTTTTAGTTTAGAGATGGTATACTAACTCAGGGTACTGTGAGTTCTCAGAGAGCATCGGAAGAATCTTCTACATCTCTGTCTTTCCAGTTCCTTCCACAGTTCTGGGTAAATAGTAGATGCTCAAAAAATACTGGTTAATTTGATTTGATTTGTCTGTTTGCCTTTTTTTTTTTCACTAAACTAGGTCCTTGGAATCAGTGTGACAGCACAATATCAACAGCAAGGGCAGCAAGGGGCAAAGGACAAGAGAGTCCTGAAGGCTCAGAAAGATTTTAAGAGGTGATCCTTTCAATAACATTCTGGTCTGTTTGGGACCAGAGGTCAGGTACAGAATCAGTCAGGATCCCAACAGAAAACAGATGTCACAGTCAAATGGTTTAATTGGAAAGAATTGGAGGGCACTGTGAACAGAAGTGTGGACAGGGTTAAGGAAACCAACAAAAGATGATGATATACCCAAAGACCGCCTATAGCAGGAAATTGTTATTCCCTTTCAATTTATCAGAAGGAAAGCTATTCCACAATGGGACTTGCCAGCACAGGCCCTTGCAATGAAGTGACGCTTGAACAACTTTAGGAACCCTGCCATCAACACTTACTTGCCTTTAATAATTTCAAAGAAAACATGCAGAGAAGTCAGGTTTTTGAGTGATGATTGTGGTAACTTTTCTTGCAGATATATTATTATACAACAAAAGACCTGCAGAAAGATTAAGAAAAAAATTCATTGGCCTGCAAAATGTTTCTATGATCTTTTAAATTTTCACCAAATCTCCTAAACCTACTTTCACGGCCCCTAAGACCTGTCAGGTCCTCTGAGTTCTTCTCAAGATTATGAGTTTTAAGAAGCTGCCGCTATACAGAAGTTTCTCTAAAAGTCTAACACAAGATAATGGAGAGGCAGAGGTTAATGGGTTGACTTTCAAGATTGACTTCTTTTAAGCTTCTGATCTCTGGGCTGAAAAAAGGGAGATGGTGTTTATTTGACTTGTCTGTACTGTGAGGTCAGTAAAACACCCAAATACCATCTTATTTTTATTTATGAATTCTGTTTCCTAAAAGCAATAAGACTCTCACTCCCTACTGTGTGTTGGTAGGATTTGGCTGAATAGTTCAAGTGGCTAAATTAGCTGGTTTGGAGCTTAGTGACTCATAACACTCATACCATCCATCAGTTAAAGCAGGGCTGACTGTCTGCTTGTAATTTGGCAAACAACATTTTGTCTTCCAGAAGCACTTAGAAAAATTCTTCTCTCAGAAGTAACAGATGAGGGAAAGTGTTCAATAAAATCAGCAAGACAAGATATTTGCCTTCATTAGACTGCAGCCACAAACTTGCTACTGGGGTGGATAGTCCATGTGATGGTCATTATTATATTTAGGGAATGAAAAAGTGAAACAATCTAACTCCATCCCCAGCTGTGAAATGAATAACAGCACCTATGCTAGGAGAATAAAATAGATGGTGATTTACATAGCATATTGAGTTTCTATGGAAGAAAGCTACTCCGTAAATCCAAGCCAGAGTTTAAATTCATTGTAATTCTATTTTTGTACCCAAGAATAAACTGTTTGATTGTTTAAACAATGTGACAGGACCTCATCTTCTGTGTAGTATAAATCAAGTCACATCAATCACCTGTTTACTTATATCCTTGCTTCCTATTGCAATTCACATAAAATCTAAAGGTCTTCACAAGGTCAATGAAGCACAGAATTGACTCTCCTACCTCTCCAGCACTGTCTCCTTCCCTATCTCCCTCTGCTTGCAACGCATTTTGGATCATTTGATCAGTGTTTGTGAACATAGAGTTGGCATTTTTGAATTCACATGGATCTCCTAGGGTTATCTTTTAGGGAAGGAATTTCCATTCTTTTTATTAACTCAAATAGAAAGGTTATAAAAAACTTTTTTTTATATTGGATATAGTTGATTAGGGCTTCCCTTGTATCTCAGACAGTGAAGAATCTGCCTGCCAATGCAGGAGACTTGGGTTCGGTCCCTGGGTCAGGAAGATCTCCTGGAGAAGGGAACGGCAACCTGCTCCAGAATTCTTGCCTGGAGAATTCCATGGACACAGGAGCCTTGCGGGCTACAGTCCATAGCGTTGCAAAGGGTCAGACATGACTGAGTGATTAACACTATATAATACTATAACACCATGGCTGATTAACAGTGGAGTGATAGTTTCTGGTGGACAGCAAAGGGACTCACCCATACATATGCATGTATCCATTCTCCCTCAAACTTCACTCCCATCCAGGCTGACACATAACATTGAACAGAGTTCCCTGTGCTATACAATAGGTCCTAATTGGTTATTCATTTAAAATATAGCAGTGTGTACAGATTGGTCCCAAATTCCCTTCCCCCCATCCTTCCCTCCTGGCAACCATAAGTTCGTTCTCTGTCTGCAAGTCTGTTTTTGTTCAAACAGGCATTTTTAAAGTTAGATTTCTTGATCTGAAGCAATGTAATCCTTTTGGCTTATTGGGAACTAAAAAATGGGAGCAACTTAAAACTGTAACTTTCCATGTGGTTTGTGCTCACTGAGAAAGAATCTCTTGGCTAATTTGAGAGAAAAGAATGTTTAAATAAGGCAGTTAGAAGTGAATCAAAAATAACATTTGAATATGAGAAGCCAGAAATGCCCACTTCCTTAGTTATGAAACTGCTTCTGGTGACTGTACAGAATTGTAAACATGAATTATCATCAGTTGCATTGTGTAGTCTATGCTAATAGTTTATCAGAGTCTCCATATTTGGACCCATTTTCTGCAGCAGTGTAAGTGTTCTGTAAGTGCTGGAGAAATAAAAACTGCCCCCTTTTTTCCTTCTATTCCTTTCCTGCACTCTTTTGTTTCTACTAAGTGGAATAGTATTAACATAACTTAATCAAATTAGATAGGACTGGAATGAATGCAATGATTATATTCTTTTAGTTGATAATGAGTTTTGTATAGGGTTTTATTTGAGGGAGTGGAGTTTATTCTTGATTTAAATACTGGTAGCATATAGTCTAGGAGAAGGCAATGGCAACCCACTCCAGTACTCTTGCCTGGAGAATCCCATGGATGGACGAGCCTGGTAGTCTGTGATCCATGGGGTCGCGAAGAGTCTGACGACTGAGCGACTTCACTTTCACTTTTCACTTTCACGCATTTGAGAAGGAAATGGCAGCCCACTCCAGTGTTCTTGCCTGGAGAATCCCAGGGACAGCGGAGCCTGGTGGGCTGCCGTCTATGGGGTTGCACAGAGTCGGACACGACTGAAGCGATTTAGCAGCAGCAGCAGCATATAGTCTTGAAAGGGATTAGTCTGTCCCATGGACAGAGGAGCGTGATGAGCTACAGTCCACGGGGTCGCAAAGAGTCGGACACGACTGAGCGACTTCATATCATATATACTTCCCTGGTGGCTCAGACGGTTAAGCGTCTTGCTTACAATGCGGGAGACCTGGGTTTGATCCCTGGGTCGGGAAGATCCTCTGGAGAAGGAAATGGCAACCCACTCCAGTACTCTTGCCTGGAAAGTCCCATGGACAGAGGAGCATGATGGGCTACAGTCCACGTGGTCACAAAGAGTTGGACATGACTGAGCGACTTCATATCATATATCATAGCATATAGTCTTGAAAGGGATTAGATTCTAGTGAGTCACAGCATATTACAGCAAATTTCCAGTTATATTGCTGTAGTAGCGTTATCCTGAATGGTGTCATTTCCCAAGGTATCTTTTGAATACTTTAGCCTACATAGTGTTCAAAAACAATCCAAGACCTTACTTTCTCCATGAAGCCTTACTTAATAATTCCTATATTCTTTAATTTTTAGGTGTTTTGAGAACCAGTGGTATGTATCATACCATTTCCTTTTTGATCATATATTTTATTGTATTCCTCTTTGAGCCTGAGGAAGATTATCTCTAGAGTGGCCTACCAAGATATGGGCCTCCTGATGTTCATGGCCTTGTATAATTTCCTCCTTTTGAGGGCAGGTAGAAATTGTGACTTGCTAGTAACCAATAAAATAAAACAAAGGTAATGGATATTGGGTTCCCAGGTGGTGCTAGTGGTAAAGAACTCACTTACCAATGCAGGAGATATAAAAGACCCAGGTTTGATCCCAAGATTGGGAAGATCCCTTGGAGTAGGAAATGGCAACCCACTGCAGTATTCTTGTCTGGAAAAATCCCATGGACAGGGGGAACCTAGTGAGCTACAGTCCTCGGGGTTGCAAACAGTTGGACACGACTGCGCATGCACATGCATGCAAGCAATGGGATGTTGCTCCCTTGATTATGCTGTCATTGAGGAAATAAGCAGTCACGCTGGGAGGCATGGAGTTGAGGGTAGCCTTTAAGAGCTGAGAGAGGCCTCTAGACGCTAAGCAAGAAGCTGGTACCCTCACTCCTAGAACCACTGAAAAATTAATGAATTCTGCTAACAGCCTGAGTGAGCCTGGGAACAGACTCTTTCCCAGTTGAACTTCGAGGTGAGAAGGCAGTTAACTAACACCTTTGATTGCAGTTGTGTGACCCTAGGCCAGAATACCCAGTTAAACTATGAATGAACTCCTGACCCACAGAAACTGTAAGGTAATAAATGTGTGTTTTTCTAAGTTGCTTAGTTTGTGGTAACTTGTTGCACAGCAATAGGTAACTAATATGGCCATGTCCTATCTCCCAACAAGTCTGGGAAAGATTTAAGGACGAAGTTTCTCACAACATCACGATATGTGTATAGTAGATGACAGGCAAATACTTGTTAAATTTTTATTACAGGAAACTATTGAATGTATGTAGAGCTTTTGAGGACAGAGGCTCTGTCATATTTATCTTTGCATTTTTTTCCCTGGCAGAGATCTGACACATCGTTGGCGTTGAATATGTACTGTGTCAAAGTTCAGTCAGTGAAACAAAGCTAGGATGAGTTATTGAATAAATCAGCAAATGATCACTCCCCGTAGCCCCCACCCCCCATCTGGGTTAAATCTGACCCATTACCTATTTTTGTAACAGTTTTGAGCTAAGACTGGATAGATAAATAAAATGTGGTGTATATATGTATGTCTGCTTAGTCTCTCAGTGATGTCTCACTCTTTGCAATACCATAAACTGCAGCCTGCCAGGCTCCTCTGTCCATGGGGATTCTCTAGGCAAGAATACTGGAGTGCGTTTCCATGCTGTCCTCTAGGGGATCTTCCCAACTCAGGGATCGAACCCAGATCTCCCATATTGCATGTGGGTTCTTTCTATCTGAACCACCAGGGAAGCCCATATCTATCTATCTATCTATCTATCTATCTATCTATCTATCTATAGAGAGAGAATGAGAGAATCTCCATGAACATGGACTACTGAAAAAACCACAGATTTGACTATATGGACATTTGTTGGCAAAGTGATGTCTCTGCTTTTTAATGCACCATCTAGGTTGTCGTAACTTTTCTTCCAAGGAGCAAGCGTCTTTTAATTTCATGGCTGCAGTCACTTTCTACAGTGATTTTGAATTTCTTTAATAGTATCTTTTCATGTACTGTTAGCCATTTGCATATCTTCTTGGGAGAAATATCAAGTTCTTTGCTCATTTTTGCATTTGCATTGTGTTTTTCTGTTGTTGAATTGTACATATTCCCTCCTCAGATATGTGCCCTGCAAATATTTTCTCCCATTCCTTGCAAGCACTTTTTAGAACTTGATGCAATTGTAAAGAAAATTTCCTTATTTTAAAATCCATTTAACCCAGCAAACCCAGGGGCTTCCATCTGTTCTCGAACTGGAAGTAATTAATCTTCAATTTAATGACATGCTAAAGGGAAAATATAAATAACAGACTTCTAATAGACTTCTATAAATGCCTTCAGTTCAGTTCAGTTCAGTCGCTCCATCGTGTCTGACTCTTTGCGACCCCTGGACTGCAGTACGCCAGGCTTCCCTGTCCATCACCAACTCCTGGAGCTTGCTCAAACTCATGTCAATCTAGTCAGTGATGCCATCCAACCATCTCATCCTCTGTCGTCCCCTTCTCCTCCTGCTTTCAATCTTTCCCAGCATCAGGGTCTTTTCCAATGGGTCAGTTCTTCGCATCAGGTGACCAAAGTATATGGGTTGAATATGCTCAAGTAATAGTGTGTGCTCAGGGGGTAGGGAACAGTATCTTTGAATCACAGTTAAAAATAATAAATAAAATATCCCCCAGCAAAAAAGAAATTTCATTCTTCTAATCAGTAGATAAAGAATAAAAGTTCTACTCAATTATGATTATTTTACTTGGTTCTAAATAAAAATTGTGGAAATTTGCTTCTCTTTTGTTATATGAGTACCTACACAATATTCTTGATTTCATCCTGTTGGCTTGCAAAGCCTAAAGTATATCCTCTATGGCCCTTTACAGAAAAAATTTGCTAGTGACTGTCCTAATATACTTATTACATGTATTAGATTTATATAATGGGAGAGTTGGGAAAGTTAAGATCTGTGAGAGAAGTTGGATGATCACAGAAGAAATTATCAGTTCATCTGAGAAATCAAACATGTTCAGATACTGAAATCATATTACAAGGGGAGTCAAAAGTGTGCATACAGTCAGACTCAGTTCAGTTCAGTCGCTCAGTCGTGTCCAACTCCTTGCAACCCCATGAATCACAGCACGCCAGGCCTCCCTGTCCATCACCAACTCCCGGAGTTCACCCAGACTCATGTCCATCGAGTCAGTGATGCCATCCAGCCATCTCATCCTCTGTTGTCCCCTTCTCCTTTTGCCCCCAATCCCTCCCAGCATCAGGGTCTTTTCCAATGAGTCAACTCTTCGCATGAGATGGCCAAAGTACTGGAGTTTCAGCTTCAGCATCATTCCTTCCAAAGAACACCCAGGGCTGATCTCCTTCAGAATGGACTGGTTGGATCTCCTTGCAGTCCAAGGGACTCTCAAGACTCTTCTCCAACACCACAGTTCAAAAGCATCAATTCTTCAGTGCTCAGCCTTCTTCACAGTCCAACTCTCACATCCATACATGACCACAAGAAAAAAACATAGCCTTGACTAGACGAATCTTTGTTGGCAAAGTAATGTCTCTGCTTTTGAATATGCTATCTAGGTTGGTCATAACTTCCTTCCAAGGAGTAAGCGTCTTTTAATTTCATGGCTGCAGTCACCATCTGCAGTGATTTTGGAGCCCAAAAAGATAAAGTCTGACCCTGTTTCCACTGTTTCCCCATCTATTTCCCATGAAGTGATGGAACCGGAAGCCATGATCTTCGTTTTCTGAATGTTGAGCTTTAAGCCAACTTTTTCACTCTCCACTTTCACTTTCATCAAGAGGCTTTTTAGTTCCTCTTCACTTTTGGCCATAAGGGTGGTGTCATCTGCGTATCTGAGGTTATTGGTATTTCTCCTGGCAATCTTGATTCCAGCTTGTGTTTCTTCCAGTCCAGTGTTTCTCATGATGTCCTCTGCATGTAAGTTAAATAAGCAGGGTGACAATATACAGCCTTGACGTACTCCTTTTCCTATTTGGAACCAGTCTGTTGATCCATGTCCAGTTCTAACTGTTGCTTCCTGACCTGCATACAGATTTCTCAAAAGGCATGTCAGGTGGTCTGGTATTCCCATCTCTTTCAGAATTTTCCACACAGTTGATTGTGATCCACACAGTCAAAGGCTTTGGCATAGTCAATAAGGCAGAAATTGATGTTTTTTTTTTGAACTCTCTTGCTTTTTCCATGATCCAGCAGATGTTGGCAATTTGATCTCTGGTTCCTCTGCCTTTTCTAAAACCAGCTTGAACATCAGGAAGTTCACAGTTCACATATTGCTGAAGCCTGGCTTGGAGAATTTTGAGCATTACTTTACTAGCATGTGAGATGAGTGCAATTGTGCAGTAGTTTGAGCATTCTTTGGCATTGCCTTTCTTTGGGATTGGAATGAAAACTGACCTTTTCCTGTCCTGTGGCCACTGCTGAGTTTTCCAAATTTGCTGGTATATTGAATGCAGCACTTTCACAGCATCATCTTTCAAGATTTGAAATAGCTCAACTGGAATTCCATCACCTCCACTAGCTTTGTTTGTAGTGATGCTTTCTAAGGCCCACTTGACTTCACATTCCAGGATGTCTGGCTCTAGATGAGTGATCACACCATCATGATTATCTGGGTCATGAAGATCTTTTTTGTACAGTTCTTCTGTGTATTCTTGCCATCTCTTCTTAATATCTTCTGCTTCTGTTAGGTCCATACCATTTCTATCCTTTATCAAGCCCATCTTTGCATGAAATGTTCCCTTGGTATCTCTAATTTTCTTGAAGAGCTCTCTAGTCTTTCCCATTCTGTTGTTTTCCTCTATTTCTTTGCATTGATCGCTGAGGAAGGCTTTCTTATCTCTTCTTGCTATTCTTTGGAACTCTGCATTCAGATGCTTATATCTTTCCTTTTCTCCTTTGCTTTT
The DNA here is from genome assembly GCF_019923935.1 of Bubalus bubalis. NCBI lineage: Eukaryota > Metazoa > Chordata > Mammalia > Artiodactyla > Bovidae > Bubalus > Bubalus bubalis. Next base: position 30,760,036 of record NC_059175.1, on the reverse strand, counting down.
CGCTTCTCTTCCTTTCACAGCTATTTGTAAGGGCTCCCCAGACAGCCATTTTGCTTTTTTGCATTTCTTTTCCATGGGGATGGTCTTGATCCCTGCCTCCTGTACAATGTCACGAACCTCATTCCATAGTTCATCAGACTAGTGGTATGTATATACCACTCCAGTGATCCTACACCAAGTATGTGGTGGTATCCCAGAGATACAGTGTCAGTAGTTGCGAGGTGAGCTGGATATGGGATAGAAAAGAGCAAAGGCAATTTAGAAGTCATGGGTACCTCTGAGTCCATTGTTACATCTAACTACAATGCCTTCAGAAAGAAAAGCTGTTGCCTCATTTCTGCCTCATTTCTATCTTCCAAGTCTCAAGCAAATTCCTTTTTTAGCCAATTCTAACTCAGGACCATATAGTTAAAAGGAGTCTAGGACAAAAATTCCAGTTTAACCAAATTAATATTTAATAAACAGATGGAGAATGATCTGAGTTTTCAGTTAGACTATTTGAGCTATTTAAGTTATTCAGATCACTTTATGATTCAGACTTTTTATTATTTATGTAAAGAGGATGAGATGGTTGGATGGCATCATTAGCTCAACAGAGATGAATTTGAGCAAACTCCAGGAGATAGTGAAGAACAGGGAAGCCTGGAGTGCTTGAGGATTGCATGGGGTTGCAAAGAGTCTGACATGATTTAGGAACTGAATAACAACAAACAGAATAAATATTTTCCTTTTAAAATCAACCTTATTGAGATAAATAAAATAAAATGAGCTAATTTTCAAGTATATTTAGATGACTTTTACTGGTGTATAATGTATCTGTATAGCCACCACTTCACTAAAAATTTACAATGTTTTCATTATTGCCCAAATTTTTCTCATCCCTTTTGTAGTCAATAACTATCCCACTGGATCTATTCAACTACTAATGTGCTTTATAGGACTACAGATTAGACCTCCTTCTTTTACAGTTTCATTCAAGTAGAATCATTGAGTATGTACATTGCTGTCTCTTTCCTTTTGCAAAGCATTTTGTTTTGGAGATACATCCAAGTTATGTGTATTTACAGTTGGTTTCCTTTATGGCTGAATTATATTCCATTGTTTCAACAGATCATCTTTTATCTATCCATTCACATATTGTTGGACATTTGGACTGCTTCCAGTTTTGGACTCTGAATATATGATCAAGTCTCTTGGTAGACATATGCTTTAATTTCTCTTGCTAAATATAGAAGTCGAGTGTTTCATTCATATGGTTAGTTTTTAACTCTAGTATCAACTGCCAAAATGTTCTCCAAGGTGAATGTATCATTCTACATTTTATCATCAGTGTATGAGAGTTCCAGGTGCTCTACTTTCTTGCAAACACTTGTTGTTATCACTTGAATATTTTTTTAACCTTCTAATAAACGTAAAATGTTGCACGTGTGCTTTACTCATGTCTGACTCTGTGTGACCCTATGGACTGTAGCCTGCCAGGCTCCTCTGTCCATGGGATTCTCCAGATAAGAACACTGGAGTGGGTTGTCATGACCTCCTCCAGGGGATCTTCCTCACCCACGGTTGGAACCTGAATCTCTTACATCTCCTGCACTGGCAGGCTGGTTCTGTACCACTAGCACCACCTGGTTAGCTCAATGTAATTTTATATGTGCAATTTTTTGGTGACCAGTGATGATGAGGCATCTTCTCACATGGTTTTTGGCCATTTATATATCTTTTCTAATGAAGAGTTTGTTCAAATCTTCTTCCAAATTAAAATAAATTAGGCTATTTTTCACCAAGGTTTTTTTTTTTTTTACTTTTGTTAATAGAATTATATTTTATTTAACTCAATATATCTAAAATATTGTCATTTCAACATGTTATCAGCAGAAAAAAATGGGATAGTTTGCATACTTTATAATATCAGAAGTGTGAGACAACACCCCATGCAGGGGCTGACCATGTGAATGGGAGAAATCTTCAATTTTCTTCTTAAAGAGCTTTTTTTTTTTTTTTTTTTCTGTTTGTCTTGGATGCTACAGAAGTGCAACCTGACTTTAAGCTGGCCCCAGGCCATCTCCTTGCATGAGTTCCATCACTGGATATTCCTCCTCAAAATTAACTCAGTAGATAAGGAGTAAAGTATAAATTAAACTCCTCAGCCTTTTCCCTTATATTATGTTGTTGTTCAGGCACTAAGTCATGTTCAGCTCTTTTGCGACTCCATGGACTGTATCCCACGGGCCTCCTCTATCCATGGGATTTCCCATGTAAGTATACTAGAGTTGGTTGCTGTTTCCTTCTCTATATTTGTTGCTGAGTTTTAAGAGTTCTTTTTGTTTTCTGAATACATGATCTTTGTCAGAAATACTGAAAGTATTTTTTCCAAGTTTGTGGCCTTTTAATTTTCTTAATGGCATATTTTGAAGAGTACTAGTTTTTAATTTGATAAAGCCTAGATTATTGTTTTTCTTTATGAATCATCGAGTGTGTGTGTCTATGCACACATGCTTTTTTATTTTTAAAGATCTTTGATTAACTTCATGTTTAAAACTATTTTCTCTTATGAATTATTTTAGAAGTGTTATGGTAATTGGACTTTTATGCTTAAGTCTGTGATCCATTTTTTTAAATCTAATTTTTGGGTGCTGTCAAAATTCTTTTTTTTTTTTTTTTAACATGGCTATCTAATTGCTTTGACATTAATTGTTGAAGAGAATACCCTACTTAATTATTTTGGTATCTTTTTGAAAATCTATTAGTCACATATCTGTAGGTCTATTTCTGAACTCTTTATTCTATTTAATTATCTATATGCCATTATTGTATTGCTCTAATTACTGTAGCTTTATAGTAAGTCTTGAAATCACATAATGTAAATGCTTGTCTTTCTTCTTTTTGAAAAATGCTTTTGTTAATTTAGGTACAGTGCATTTCTATTATATGTAAATTATAGAATCAGTTTTCAATTACTATTAAAAAAAGAAACTAAAATAAATACTTTTCCCCTCCAAAAAACCCCTGCCAACTTTCCTGAAACTTTGAATGAGATCATCCTGAATCTACAGATCAGTTTGTCAACTGACATCTTAAGAATCTTCAGTATTTAAATTCATGAATATCATATATCTCTCCATTTATTTAGGTCTTCTTTAAGTTCTCTCAGCAGTGTTTTGTGGCTTTCAGTGTGCAGAACTGGTACATATTTTCTTAAATTTTTACCTAAATATTTCAAGCATTTAGGTGCTATTTTGTGTATATACATATATGTACATGTATGTGTACATATCAAGACCAAGACCACAGTGTTATTTATTGAGAATAAATAAAGGATAGAAGAGCACTGGTTCAGTGCTAAGAATTCCTTCATCTCTAGTTCCTTCCCTGTTTTCTCCCCACCACCCACCCTTTTGGCCACACCTGTGGCTTATGGGATCTCGGTTCTCTGACCAGGAATTGAACCCAGGCAGTGAAAACCTGAAGTCCTAACCATAAGACCACCAGTGTAGTCCCCTCCTTCCCTTTTTTCTTCTATTTCTGTGTCCCTTGATATCCTTCCTTCCCCCACAAACACCCCTGTTTCTCTTTACTGTTCTCACTGTCTCGAAGACTTTCTTTCATAATATGTTTTCTTCCCCAGCACAGTTATTTTAGAAAATCAGGAACTATGATAGAGCAGAGAAAAATGTAAAAAAAAAAATCATAGCGGCCAGTCTTTTTTGGAAGGGTATGTGCCTGTCTGCTGCTGTTGATAGTTTGGATCCCACTCTCCCAGTAGGTGCTGGGGAGATGGGAAGAGGTGGCCCAACCCCCTGCTAGAGTGAGACTTGACCAGCTTGAGGAAAGGGAAGTTCAGACAGAGTTTTCTCCTTTGTCCAACATTCCCAAGATCAAAATGGACTGTTATTTGTCTTGACCTGTGCCTGGCATATAGAGCTCTGTCTAAAAAATAATAATAATGCATGTTCTGGGAGCTGGTCTCGTAGCTCAGTTGGAAAAGGATCTGCTGGCAATGAGGGCAACCCGGGTTCGACTCCTGGGTTGGGAAGACCACCCTGGAGAAGTAAATGACACTCCACTCCAGTATTCTTGCCTGGAGAATCTCATGGACAGAGGAGCCTGGCAGGCTACTGTCCATGGGGTCACAAGAGTCGGACACGACTTAGCGGCTAAACTACTACTACTACATGTATGTGTATGTGTGTATATATATACACACACATATATACATATATATACACACACATATATACACACATACATGTATGTGTATGTATATATATATACACACATATATATTTCAAATTTCATTTCTCCATTTTTCTTTGTTAGTGTATGAAAACACAATTGATTTTTCTAGATTGATCATGTATTTTGCCACCTTAATAACTTTACTTATTAGTACTAAGAACTATTTTGTGAGTTCCTTATAATTTTTGATGTATTTGATCATACTGTATCTGAATAGAGACAGTTATTATTAACTGTTAAAAGCAAATATTCAAACCATTCATCGTTGATATAATTTTTATATTTTTGTCTGCAAATCTATTGTTTCTTATTTTCCTTGTTGTCTTTTTATGGATTGAGTATATTTTCAGTGTTCCATTTTATCTTTTGTTGTCTTATTTAGATATACTTCTTTGTTCTATTAATTTAATGGTTACTCTAGGGTTTACGGAGAAGGCAATGGCACCCCACTCCAGTACTCTTGCCTGGAGAATCCCATGGATGGAGGAGCCTGGTAGGCTGCAATCCATGGGGTCGCTAAGAGTCAGACACGACTAAGCGACTTCCCTTTCACTTTTCACTTTCATGCATTGGAGAAGGAAATGGCAACCCACTCCAGTGTTCTTGCCTGGAGAATTCCAGGGATGGGGAGCCTGGTGGGCTGCCGTCTATGGGGTCGCACAGAGTCAGACACGACTGAAGTGACTTAGCAGCAGCAGCAGCAGCAGCTAGGGTTTACAGTGTGCAATTTTACCACAATCTTACAAATAATATTATATGACTTCTTAGGCATATGTTTCACAAATTATTTCTTTTAAACTTATGTTTTACTTAGCCATTGTTTGTTATTTTAATTAAGAGTTAAGCACTGATTCTCTTTTTTAAAATGAATTGCTCAATCATGTAATATTTTACTTTTCTTTCACTATTTGTCTTTGTGTGTGTGTCCTGTATACACAATCACCTCTTGCTGTGAGTCTGTATTTTCCAGGATGAGTCACCATCATTCCTACCAGGCTTTATCTAATCTTTTTCTAAATTCTGCAGATTTTAACTTGATAATCTTCTTTAGCAAGTTTATTTCAAAGATCATCTGCTCAGACTGTGAGGAAGAGGTAGGCTAAGGAAATCTTCAGTCAACTTGTATTTACTCCTTTATAGATAGAGGGTACCTACCCATTTTAATATTATTTATATACTCATTTGATTACCAAAAAAGGTGCTACTTGGGCTTCCCTCATAGTTCAATTGGTGAAGAATCCACTTGCAATGCAGGAGACCCCAGTTCGATTCCTGGGTTGGGAAGATTCCTTGGAGACAGGATAGGCTTCCCACTCCAGTATTCTTGGGCTTCCCTTGTGGTTCAGCTGGTAAAGAATCCGCTTGATATGCAGGAGACCTGGGTTTAATCCCTGGGTTAGGAAGATCCTCTGGAGAAGAGAAAGGCTACCCACTCCAGTATTCTGGTCTGGAGAATTCCATGGATTGTATAGTCCATGGGATCTCAAAGAGTCAGACACATCTGAATGACTTTCACTCACTAAAGATGCTACTGGTTTTATTATTGGGGAGACCCTTGCAGATTGGGCTGCCTTTAAAAAAATTTATTTATTTATTTTAATTCGAGGCTAGTTACTTTACGATATGGTGGTGGGTTTTTGCCATACATCAGCATGAGTCAGCCACAGGTGTACATGTGTCTCCCCATCCTGAACCCCTCTCCCACTTCCCTCCCCACCCCATCCCTCTGGCTTTTGCCAGAGCACCGGCTTTGAGTGCCCTGCCTCATGCATTGAACTTGCACTGGTCATCTATTTTACATATGGTAATAAGCATGTTTCAGTGCTATTCTCTCAAATCATTCCACCCTTGCCTTCTCCCACTTAGTCCAAAGTCTGTACTTTACATCTGTGTCTCTTTTGCTGTTTTGCATATAGGGTTGTTGTGACTGTTTTTCTAAATTCCATATATATGTGTTAATATACTGTATTGGTGTTTTTCTTTCTGACTTACTTCACTCTGTATAATAGGCTCCTGGTCCTTAAGGAACCTTGAGAAGGTTTCTCAAGCTCTTCTGATATTGATCACAACAGTCTACAATATTAGATTTACCATATTCATTCTGCTTAAGGACAACCTTTCAGCTGATAGTCTTAAACAAAATGCCCCCATTCTCTTCCAAGGTAGCAACATAGGGACTTTTTCTGTCTTAACTTTAAATTGTTATTATATGAATAGTGGCAATTTGGAAGAAGATAATGTTGAATTAAATAATTCAACATTGTCAGAAAGTTGTTTTCTCCTACAGGCATAACTTTTGCATTTTTGTATTTTACATATTCTTTTCATCATGTGATGAATGGTTAACCTGCATATTGTCTTTGCATTACTGTACTTGAATTTTAACACATTAGCTGGATGACCTTGCGATATAAGACTTAAATCCTCTGTGCCTTAGTTTCTTCACCACTACAGTGGGGATGATGATAGCACCTACCCCGTCAGGTTGTTCTGAGGGGTAAATTAATTATCATATATAATGTGTTTGAAAGAGTGTCTGACCTACAGTTATCACTCAATATGTGTTCATTGTTATTATCCATCTATTATTTAGAAATATTTAATGAGCAAGAGAATAGAAAATAAGGAAAAAAGCCTAATCTAATCTACTGAATTAAAGGAATAAAATGAACAATAAAGGAATTTGGTGCGTTATTTACCAGAAAGGACAGGAAAGAAGAACATAAGATTATTTTGCTTAATGAAGAAAGTCTGTCACACCACTATTTAAATAGCAAATAATGACAACCACCACCACCTAAAAACAAACAATCCTTTTGGGAAGCTCAAGTTATTAATAGTTGAAAGTCAACTTGCTTTTCTTTTTGAAACAACTCCTTTACAAATATTTAATATTCACTTATTTTTCATTAGTTACACAATTTGACATTTTACAAGCAATTAGGTCTATTCAGCTTATACTTATCTCTGCTTCGCATCAGTTCTTTCCTGTTTTCCTTTATTTGTAGTTTATAGGAAACTCACTAAATAACCACTTTATTGGTTTGCCACCACTTATTTTGTTAGATTTGTCTTTATTTTTCATATAATGAGAGTTTTAGGCCACACATTTTAAGTTCATTTGTTATTGTAAATTTCCTCTTGTCTGGAGGATGTCTCTGTGAGTTTTATAGCATCAATCTTTTGTGATGAAGATGATAGAAGCTTTTCATTCCTCTTTACCAAATTAGAGATAGTCTCAATCTGAGCCAGTCCAGCAAAATCACCAGATAGATAGTATATTCTACTTAGATTTAATATTTGAATTTAATACACTAAAATTGTTCAATTGGATGTATGATGAGTAGAATTTGCTTAAAATTATTATTCATACTTATAGTGTACTTAATACATCTACCATAAATTTGGATTTTAATTGATCATTAATTTATTCTCATTACTCTCGAGTATGCATTTCTATACCTCTATAAATTCCAAAAAGGTTTTGAGGATTCTAGCTGCTTTAATAGAACTGAATATAACAGAAACATTTACAAATGGGTTAAAGGATGTAAAATATTGAATTTGAGAGTTAGAAATGCTGAAAAATTTTACTGCATTAAGGTGTTCAAATCAACTCTGAGCTTTCTAATGAATGAAGCATAAAGATACAAGAGACAAATATTTTTCTTATGACATATTCTAAGAGAAATTTACTACATGAAGTTGTTTAGAGGCATTGATATTAGCAGAAATTTTGCTGAAGACAGAGAAATACTCATTATATTCATATATTATATTCCTACATCTCTCCCTACATCTTGCTTGTTTGGCAAAGTTTTAATAAAATGTAACCAATATATGGAAAAAGACATATGTACAAAGCATAAGCATAAAGCTCAATGAATTATTACAAATTGAACACACCATGTAATCAGCCCTGAGGTCATTAAAAAACCAGAATATTACTGAGTTGCCTCTCGAAGGTCCTATTGTGTCCCCTTGTAGTCATGGTTCTCCTTCCCAAAATAATCACTTTTCTGAATTTTAATGGTATATTTTAGTTTTGTTTGTGTGAACTTTCTATAAAAAGAATCAGTCAACATGTAACCTCTGTGTATGACTTCTTCCTCTCAATGTTACATTTGTGAGATTCATCCATGTTTTTGAGAGTAGTTGTAGATCATTAATTGTCATTGCTGTGTAGCTTTCATTATATGAATATAGCAGAATTTACTGGTGCATTCTTACTGTTATTGAACATAGGGGTGAGTAGCTTCCAGTTTTTGGCTATTATGAATAGTACTGTTATGAACATTTCTATAGATGTGTTTTTGTGATCTATGTATGCATTTTTGTTGGGTATGTATCTAAGAGTTGAATTGTTTCACTATAGCATATAATACTTCAGTTTTTTGTTAGCTTTTTCTTATTTATTTTTAATGAAGAATAATTATAATATTGTATTGGTTTCTGCCATACCTCAACATGGATCAGCAATAGGTATACATATATCCCCTTTAATACATACTACCAAGGAGTTTTTCAATTTCTACTTCTGCCTGCAGTGTTGTTATAAAAGTTCTGTTTGCTTCACATTCTTGGCAACACTTGGTATTCAGTTTTTCACTTTAGCCACTTTGGTAGGTATGAAATACAATCTTATGGTAGTTATAGTTTCTACTTCTCTGATGACTAATAAAGTTGAATATATTTTTTATGTTTGTAAGCCATTTAGATGTTATCTTTTGTTAGGTGTACATTTTTCTATTAAATTGTCTGATGTGGTTCTTTATTAGAAGTCAATTGAAGTCTAGGGCCACTGAAGGATCTTGAACTATAAAAGTTCTATGTTTTTGACTTCAGAGTAAGATCTATAGTTTAGCTATCAGATATAAATGCAGAGAAGATAATATTTTGTTTTGAAAATTAAAAAGACTGATATAAATCATTACCTGGTAGAGGGACCATGTTATCTGGTACAGACTTGGACTGGAGAAATAACCATTCATGACAACTCCATTCCAAAAGAATAAGTTGAGGCTTAGAAAAGGTAACTTCATAAAGGCCTGCAAATTATGCACCCCCATACAAAGGAATTGTCTGTTGAGTGGAGTTTTCTTTTTTTGCTATTCATGTCAATACTGAAAATTGTCTGCCAAGTGATGATTTTGGCAGAGATTACATATAGATACTGAAGTTGATTGAGATCAAATCCTTCAGTTTATCGAGGTTAGAAATGGCCTGATGATTTGAAGACAGAATCAGTTTTGATGGCATACAGTTTCTTGCTCTTAGCCTACATATGGCTCTCATCTTTTTAACATTAAATGAATTAAAACTTACGTTAAATGTGTAAAAGACTACTTGGCCTCTAGTAAGCACTCAGTCTAATACTTTGGCCACCTGATGCAAAGAGCTGACTCATTTGAGGAGACCCTGATGTTGGGAAAGATTGAGGGCAGGAGGAAAAGGGGACGACAGAGGATGAGATGGTTGGATGGCATCACTGACTCAATGGACATGGGTTTGGGTAGACTTCGGCAGCTGGTGATGGACAGGGAGGCCTGGTGTGCTGCAGTTCAGTTCAGTTCAGTCCCTCAGTCGTGTCCGACTCTTTGCGACCCCATGAATCACAGCATCTCATCCTCTGTCGTCCCCTTCTCCTCCTGCCCCCAATCCCTCCCAGCATCAGAGTCTTTTCTAATGAGTCAACTCTTCGCAGGAGGTGGCCAAAGTATTGGAGTTTCATCCTCAGCATCAGTCCTTCCAATGAACACCCAGGACTGATCTCCTTTAGGGTGGACTGGTTGGATCTCCTTGCAGTCCGAGGGACTCTCAAGAGTCTTCTCCAACACCACAGTTCAAAAGCATCAATTCTTCAGTGCTCAGCTTTCTTCACAGTCCAACTCTCACATCCATACATGACCACTGCAAAAGCCATAGCCTTGACTAGACGAACCTTTGTTGGCAAAATAATGTCTCTGCTTTTCAATATGCTATCTAGGTTGGTCATAACTTTCCTTCCAAGGAGTAAGCATCTTTTAATTTCATGGCTGCAGTCACCATCTGCAGTGATTTTGGAGCCCCCCAAAATAAAGTCTGACACTGTTTCCACTGTTTCCCCATCTATTTCCCATGAAGTGATGAGACCAGATGCCATGATCTTCGTTTTCTGAATGTTGAACTTTAAGCCAACTTTTTCACTCTCCACTTTCACTTTCATCAAGAGGCTTTTTAGTTCCTCTTCACTTTCTGCCATAAGGGTGGTGTCATCTGCATATCTGAGGTTATTGATATTTCTCCCGGCAATCTTGATTCCGGCTTGGGGTTCTTGCTGCGGTTCATGGGGTCTCTAAGAGTCGGACACTACTGCACTGAACTGAACTGAAGCACTCAGTAAATTTTGATTGTTGTCATTATTATGATTACATTCTGCTATATTCTTCTGTTGCACCTTTTGCTCTTTGGGAGTAGTTTATATAACTTAACCTTTTAGTGCTGCTTTTGACATCTTATGGGAGAGCATCTCTTATGTGGGAGTTGGTGTGAGTCCCTCTTCTCATTTCCCATCTGCTCCAGATCATGTATTCAAGACTCCCCACTTGATGGGCAGGGCTGGCTTCTGTCTTTTCACTCTGGTTGCAACTAGCCCTATTACTGATACACACTTGCTGAAGGCTTGCTGCACTGCATCTCTTACTGTGATGGAGGTACACTTGAGATGTGTGTGCTTTTCATGGGTTCAAGACCCACATGGAGTGAGTTTGGAGAAACTTTTGGCAGGGTTGAAAAACTGGGTTTTTCAGCTGCTGCTGCTAAGTCGCTCAGTTGTGTCCGACTCTGTGTGAGCCCATAGATGGCAGCCCACCAGGCTCCGCTGTCCCTGGGATTCTCCAGGCAAGAACACTGGAGTGGGTGGCCATTTCTGTCTCCAATGCAGGAAAGTGAAAAGTGAAAGTGAAGTCGCTCAGTCATGTCCGACTCTTCGTGACCCTATGGACTGCAGCCTACCAGGCTCCTCCGTCCATGGGATTTTCCAGGCAAGAGTACTGGAGTGGGGTGCCATTGCCTTCTCCGGTTTTTCAGGTGGGTCTGACTTTAATACTGGTTTATCCACTTTCCCTAGCTGTGAAACTATGGAAAAATTACTTAAACCCTTGGAGTTTTGGTTTCATCATCAGTTAAATGTAAGTAAAAAATTGCAAACTCTAAAAGTTGCTGTAAGGATTAGACATAACCTACCTAAAGGACCTAGTAAGTGCACATGCCTCAATAATTGGTACTTTTTACTCTCTAATAACTGCCATTTTTTGAATTACTCTAACCTCTGCTTTGATTTCCTTAATTTCCTTTCTATTCTATATTTAAAAAATTTTTTTCTCTGTTATTTCAATAAGACATTTTGTGAAATTTATTTAAAATAAAGATTGTTTAAATTTTATTTAAGTGAAAAATTATTTCATTATTTCTCAAATAATGAAACAGTATATTATATGAAATAATACCCCTTGCTTCTCTCTTATACAATTATGCACCAGGAAATGGGACAATATTCACTAATATGAGTAGGCTTTCTTATCCTACAGGCCCTCCTCCCTCCCTACCTAAGAGAGTCTTTTCCTGGCCAGTCAAGTCCTTGGGTCTTTTGATGCAGAATCAGGATAACTAGTGATGAGAAATGGGGCCTTCAGTTGTTCAGTTGTGTCTGACTCTTTGCGGCCCCATGGTCTATAGCCCCACCAGGCTCCTCTGCCCGTGGAATTTTCCAGGCAAGAATACTGGAGCAAGTTGCCATTTTCTACTCTGGGGGATTTTCCTGACCTAGGGGTTGAACTCATGTCTCTTATGCTTCCTGCAAGGCAAGCAGGCAGGTTCTTTACCACTAGTACCATCACTGGGAAGCCCTGAGAAATGCGGAGATAGCTGTAAATATCTCTGAATGTTGCTTATTATACATATGCTTTAAAAACTTTTTTGATGTGTTTTTAATAGTTTCATGTATATAAATCTTGCTTCCTCAACAAAATTGTGAGCATCTCATGATTCCAGGGACCATAATATATTGGGTTTGCAAAAAGTTCATTTGGGTTTTTCCTTAAGAGCTTATGGAAAAACCTGAATGAACTTTTTGGCCAACCCAATGTGTGTGTGTGTGTGTGTGTGTGTGTGTATGTATATGTATATTTCATTTATTCCCAGAGCTAAGAACTTTTGCAATAAGCATTCAAAAATACTGGCTAATTTAAGCTATTTAGAAGTACATTCATCAGCGATTCTGTTCCATAAAATGAAAAAATGCTGACCCTTACTTAGGAAGATGGTTTATCTCATCTAAGATTCACTGGATACCGTATTCAGAACATTTCAAACACACTTTGGTTACTGTCGGGGACTGCAGAGCTAGATCTGAGCAAGGGAGAACAACTGCCAACCTTTTGGCTACTTTCACTCTCCTGCCTTATTTCAAAAACCCCATCCCTGGGGAAATGTGCTTTTCAACTAGCAGGATGGAAGAAAACAATTTTGTATTGTTTATTTTTAGGTGTTTTTCCCATAGAAACTTGATTGAGATGGAAACATATTTCATTCACTCATGACAAGTCATTGGAAAAAAAACCTTTTTTGGGTATGAGTATAACTGGAAATATTCTAAGTTGGACTAAGTAGTCCTTTTGAATAAATGTTCCCCAAAATCCTCACCCAAAGGCTACACAAAAGCCAATTAAAGAACTGTGTAGTCGTTTCCTGCCTGAGTCAGCAGCTCTCTTGGGTTCTATGGCAGATTCGTGCTGTTGTCCAGCTTTCCACAGCCACGCACTCTTCACACAGTCAGCTGGCAGTGAGGAGAGCAAGGCTACAACCCAAAGAAGGAAAACTTCTGAACAGGCTACTTGAGTTTCAGACGTTACTGCAAACCATGTGGTGATGTAATTCAGGGTCAAAATATCTTCCCTCTCCCCTCCCCTCTCTCAGGGACCTCTCAACTTGCCCCTATATAAAAGTAGACCAAGAGCCATGGTAGTTGTGCAGCTTTACAACTGTAGGGATTTTTGGAAGGAGTGTTTACATTTTTACACTGTGGTCTTAATAATGGTGTTTTCAGGATGCCCAGAGTCTTAGATACAAGAATTCATCAGTATGGCTTGAGCAGGTCAATATTCTGGAGCCAATCTTCATAAAATGCAACTGTCTAGGACACAGTTTTAGGTTACTATTTAAATTTGCCAATTATAGAAGACAGTGCTAGAGGGAGAGATTTGCCGTTCTCACTCTGTCACTATTTACAATTGAGCAGGAAATGGCATTCCAAATGGAATCTTTCATCATCTAGTCTTCTACTCATCCAACAAATGATTTTAGGTACTTTTCTCTGTGCCACCAAGAGGCAGGGTGGTTTTGAAAGATTGCACATTCTATGGGCTATAGTTTCAGCACACTGTGATTATGTTAACAATGAGGAAAAAAAATTTGGTTTGTGGTAAGGAGGAAAGGGATTTTCAAAGAGTTTTTTTAATGTTAAACATAACTGTTTAATAGTGCTCAAAGACATTTATGGTTTCTTTAATGAACAATTGCTATTAGAAGCAATTGCTTCTGTATTGACTGATATTATTTTTCTAGCTTAAGCAGAAAAAGTTAACATTGCATATTATGGTAGAAAAAGGAGAATGAGGCCTGGTGAATCAGGTTCCCTAGGCCTACGGAAGAAACACAATTATGGTGGAAGACGCACCAGAAAGCCTATGGGGTGACACAGAGGCATATACCAGGGACAGTCAAGCCATTGAAGGGAATGCACTAGCCACAGTTTAAAATTAATTTTAAAATCAGGTCAATACCAGGATGCTTAACTTACATGAAATGAAGAATGTATACATTTGGGTGACAGAAGGTATAGTAAGATGTACATAAGTTTTTTCTTTCCTATTTTTTCTTATATCATTTCTACATACGTATTACATTTAGCTACTTTAAAATGATAATTTCAAAATAATACTTTAAATGAAATACAAAAATTAACATAGTTTGTGTGCCTTTCCCTGTGTCCCTACCCCCAAATTTTAGCCATCAATGCCTATGTTTACACTATATATAGATTTTTAATTATAGAGCATATATTACCTCAGAGTGACTACAAACAGAGCCATCTAGTGGCAATTGACCTGATTTATAGTCATGTGACTTCAATCTGGTGAAGCTGGGGCCAAGGATCTCAACTCATCATTCAGTTGTAGAAAACTGTATGTTAATATGGTATCGAAACACTATTTGGAGATATTTACTATGAAGAAGATGTGGGGGTGATAGAAGCACTGCTAGTGTTTTACACATGAGTTCTCTATAGGCTGTTGGGAAATATTTGCTCTCTGTTGTTTATTTGGAAACATTCATTTTAGTTAAAGGTTATGTACTTAATCACTGTTGTATTTGGATTTTTTTCCTCTTGATGTAATAAGCCATTAGGCCCAATGAAGTTTATTTTTAATTTAAGTAGACAGAGACTTCAAAGAAAAGAGGGTGGGGTTGCAAGTGAGAAAAGATGGCCAAGTTGATACAAAAAGTAGCAAAACAGCCTAGGAAAATATCAACATGTCTTGCATAATGAATCACAGAAAATGTGTCAATAGGAGTGAGGTCATCTTAAAACAGACAAATACAGATGAAATAAATAATATAAGAAAATGCAGTATAACTCCCTAAACTCAACCTATCTCTTAAAAGAAAACATTAGCTAAAACCTCTAGTATCTGAAAATTTGTACAAAATACAATAAAGCAAAAATATTTATTTATAGTAGGATGTTTGCAATCCTAAAATTTAGCCATCTGGAATTATTTTTAAAGGGCCATACTATTAAATCTTTTGAAATAGAGACTTTTCCTTTTAATGGGAAATCTGTATTTGATTGTAAAGATGGAACACTGTGTCCTTGGCCTGGCTGTTCTTGAATTGTAGGCTTAACATATAGTAGAGGCTGGGATTCCAGTAAATTTATTTCAGGCATGAAAACCTAGAGGAATAAATGCATACATGTGAATATAAGTGTGTAACAATGTGATATTCACTTCTATTATAATGAATTCCATATAACTGATGCCATTAGACTCCTTGTTTTACTGTTATGATGCTGTGAGAATGGAGTTAAGTCAGTGATGACTGTAATTAGCTATTGGCAAATCAGACTGGATAATGAGATGCAAAATAGCTCAGTGGCAAGTTTACACAATAAGACAGTCTGCCAAGGGACATCATTTTGATTTTTTCAAGGAAAGAAAATCATGTATTATACTAAGACAACATGAATCCGTAATACATGTGCATCTGTACTCAGTTGTGTCCGACTCTGTGCACCCTGTGGACTGTAGCCTGCCAGGCTCATTTGTCCATGGAATTTTCTAGGCAAAAATACTGGAGTGGGTTGCCATTTCCTACTCCAGAGGATCTTCCTAAGCCAAGGATTGAACCCACATCTCCTGCATTGGCAGGTGGATTCTTTACCGCTGTGCCATCTGGGAAGCCCCTTTCTGTAATACATGGAACAAATTTGGTCTGTAATACATGGAATAAATTTAACAGGAGAACAAGCTTCTGGATGTGCCCCACATTTCTTGAGTTGTAGCTGGTCTCTTTCTCCCTCTTCAGAGTCAGCAATGGCAGGTTGGGTCCGTCTCACATTGAATGACCTGACTCTCCTTCTTCCTTCTTCTTGTCTCCAAGACCTTGTGATATGTTGAGTCCATCTGGATAATCCAGAATAATCACCCCACTTTAAAGTCAGCTAATTAGCAACTAAACAACCAGTGGATCACTGAGTACAAAAGCACTAAAGCACAAAAGCAGACATAGATCAATGGAACAGCATGGAGAGCCCCAAAATGAATCCACACGTTTATGGTCAATTAATCTATGACAAAGGAGGCAAGAATATATATGAGGGAGAAAAAGGCAGTCTCTTCAACAAGTGGTGCTAGGAAAACTGGACAGCTTTATGCAAAAGAATGAAATTAGAACATTCTCTAACATCATATACAAAAATGAACTCAAAATGGATTGAAGACCTAAATGTAAAACCAGATACCCCTAAAATTCTTAGAGGAAAACATAAGCGTGTCTACACTTTGACACAATTGAAACAACGGTTTTTTGCTTAGGATCTGCTTTAGGATCTGTCTCCTAAAGCATGGGTCTGCAACCTCCAGGCTGTGGACTGGTACCTCCTGTGAGATTAGTGGTGGCATTAGATTAGAAATAATGTGCATGATAAATGTAGTGTGCTTGATTCATCCTGAAACCATCCCCCCCGACCCATCTCCAGGCCTATGGAAAAACTATCTTCCATCAAACCAGTCCCTGGTGCCAAAAAGGTTGGGGACTGCTTTCCTAAAGGAAAGGAGTAAGAGCAAATATAAGCAAATGGGACCTACTTAAGCTTAAAAGTTTTGCACAGCAAAGGAAACCACCCACTGCCCCCCACCCCACATAAAAAACACAACATCCTGAATGGGAGAAAATACTTGCAAATGACATGACTGAGAAGGAGTTAATATCCAAAATATATAAATAGCTCATATAACTCAGCATAAAAAAACAATTAAAAGCAGGCAGAAGACTTGACTAGACATTTTCCCAAAGAACACATGCACATGAAAGGGTGATCAGCATCACTAATCATCAAGGAAAAACAAATCAAAACGACCTCACTCCTATCAGAATGGCTGTCATCCAAAAATGTACAAATAATAAATATTGGTGAGGATGTGGACAAAAAAGAACACTTATACACTCTTGGTGGGAATATACATTGGTGCAGCCACTGTGGAAAACAGTATGTAAGTTTCTAAAGAAATTAAAAATAGAACTACCATATGACCTAGCAATTCTTTGTTGTTTAGTCTCAGTTGTGTCTGCCAACTCTTTGTGACCCCATGGACTACAGTGTGCCAGGCTTTGCTGTCCTTCACTATCTCGTAGAGTAGTAGCAATTCTACTCCTGGGTATATATCTGAAAAAACAAAAACACTAATTCAAAAAGGTACATGCACTCAAATGTTCATAGCAGCTTTGTTTACAATTGCTAAAGACATGAAAACAACCTGTCTAGCAACTGTTAAATGAATAAAGAAGATGTGGTATATATACAATGGAATACTACTTAGCCATAAAAAAGAATGAAATTTTGCAATTTGCAGCAATGTGAATGAATTTGGAGGGAATTATGCTAATTGAAATTAGAGAAAGACAAATAGTGTATGATATAACTTACATGTGGAACCTAAAATATACAAGAAGCAAGTGAGTATAACAAAACAGAAGTAGAATCACAGATACAGAGGACAAACTCATGGTTCAAACTTGTGGTTACCAGTGGGGGGCGCAACACAAGGATGGAAGAGTGGGAAGTACAAACTATTGGGTATAAGATAGACCCAAGGTTGTATTGTACAACATGAGGAATACAGCCTATATTTTGTAATATTGTAACGGAAATATTGTAATTTTGTAAATGGATAGTAACAATTATATAAAAATAAAAAACAAAAAATAAAATTTTATCATCTATTCAAAGCTTTTCTATTTCATGAGACACTGTAAATTTCACTTAGGGAGCTGAGATTATGAAATATATAGTGACAATCTGTATATAGCTGGGTTTGTTATGAGATCAGAGGCTTGTCAAATAAGAAATACAATAAGATAGGAGAAGAGACAAGTTGCGCTGGGATCCGCTTGTGCTGCTAGAGGCAAATTGATCTGTTTGATTTATTGGACCACTGCTAAAGATGGCCAATATATTTCAGATCTGAATTCCATCCAAATCAAAGTCCATATTTTTTCTAAATAAGTAGTTATAAAGTGAAAGTGAAAGTCATTCAGTCATGTCTGACTCTTCGCGACCCCATGGACTATACAGTCCATGGAATTCTCCAGGCCAGAATACTGGAGTGGGTAGCCTATCCATTCTCTAGCAGATTGTTCCAACCCAGGAATCAAACCAGTGTCTCCTGCATTGCAGGCAGATTCTTTACCAAGTGAGCTATGAGGAAAGCTGTATAGTTATAAAAATGCTACCTAAGTAGCATAAAGTCATTTTTAAAATGGAAGTAAAATTTCTTCTCATTTTGATATCTTATTGATATTGGCACTAACCCTATTTTCTCTCTGCTGCTGCTGCTAAGTCGCTTCAGTTGTGTCTGACTCTGTGCGACCCCATAGACGGCAGGCAAGAACACTGGAGTGGGTTGCCATTTCCTTCTCCCTAGATGCTATAAATAAAGGATGGAATGAAAGTATGCAATGGTATGATTTCAGTACTTCTTAACTTTGTAATTTAGTAGGTAATTTGTGATTTTCAATACTGTATATGGTCACCCTGCTTATTTAACTTATATGCAGAGGACATCATATGAAATGCCGGGCTGGATGAATCACAAACTGGAATCAAGATTTCCGGAAGAAATAGCAACAACCTCAGAGAAGGCAATGGCACCCCACTCCAGTACTTTTGCCTGGAAAATCCCATGGATGGAGGGGCCTGGTAGGCTGCAGTCCATGGGGTCGCCAAGAGTTGGACGACTGAGCGACTTCACTTTCACTTTTCACTTTCATGCTTTGGAGAAGGAAATGGCAATCCACTCCAGTGTTCTTGCCTGGAGAATCCCAGGGACGGGGGAGCCTGGTGGGCTGCCGTCTATGGGGTCACACAGAGTTGGACACGACTGAAGTGACTTGGCAGCAGCAGCAGATATGGTGATGATGCCATTCTAATGCCAGAAAGTGAAGAGGAACTAAAAAGCCTCTTGATGAAGGTGAAAGAGGAGAGTGAAAAACCAAACTCAAAACTCCACATTCAGAAATCTAAGATCATGGCATCTAGTTTCATCACTTCATGGCAAATAGATGGGGAAAAATGGAAACAGTGGCAGACTATATTTTCTTGGGCTCCAAAAATCACTGCAGACGGTGACTGCAACCATGAAATTAAAAGAAGCTTCTTGGGAGAAAAGTTGTGACAAACATAGGTAGCATATTAAAAAGCAGAGACATCACTTTGCTGACAGAGGTCTGTCTAGCCAAAGCTATGGTTTTTCCAGTAGTCATGTATGGATATGAGAGTTGAACCATAAGGAATGCTGAATGCTGAAGAATTGATGCTTTTGAACTGTGGTGCTAGAGAAGACTCTTGCGAGTCCCTTGGACAGCAAGGAGATCAAACCAGTCGATCATAAAGGAGACCGGTCCTGAATATTCACTGGAAAAACTGATGCTGAAGCTGAAGCTTCAATGCTTTGGCCACCTGATGGGAAAAGCTGACTCATTGGAAAAGACCCCGGTGCTATGAAAGATTGAGGGCAGGAAGAGGAGGAGGTGGCAGAGGATGGGGTGGTTTGATGGTGTCACTGATGCTGTGGACATGAGATTGAGCAAACTCTAGGAGATGGTGAAGGACAGGGAAGCCTGGCGTGCTGCAGTCCATGGGCTCACAAAGAGTCAGACATGACTTAGTGACTCAACAACAACAGCAACAGCAACAACAACAACATGAGATCCTAGACTTGAATGTCTCTTCTGCTTCTGGCCAATTATTTGATTATTTAACAAACTGATAGAGAGCCCAAGGCTTGATCACATCACAGAAAAGTGATAAAACTATGATTGTTTTTCAAAATGGCATGAGATTTGCATTTACCAGGGCAGGGGAGAAAGCAGGAATTTAAAAAGTGATGGAAACTAAAAGAGGAAAAGGGAAACAAGGAATATACATATATAGTGAGTATTTTAAAAATGAGTTAGAGCAAAAATGTGAAGATACTGCAAGCTTAAATAGATCAACAAAAACTGCAGCAGAGAAAAAAGTCACAGAAGGAAAATGAAAGTCAAACAGAAAGAACAAAAACTTAAGAGAGTTTGAGGAAAAACAAATGTAGAAAAGAAAAAAGTACAAAAGCACCCAACACCGGTCAGTACAAAAGAAAGTCCAGTTAAAGGGTGGAGTAAATGTGAGCCAGAAATACAAGAAAGGTTAAAATAATGTTTGCTTTGCTTAGCTCTAATAACAGGAAGGGGACTTACTGCCTTTATATAGTTTTAGATCTAAAAATAAAAATCTGTGGTCAGTTCTAAAGCCTAAGACAATAATGACCCCTTGCCCCTAAAAATTTCAACTTACTCAAAAAACCATATAGTAAATATATCATATGGAAGAGTTTTTTGAAGTTATGACTATGATTATATGTTAATTACTATGTTAGTATGAGTATTATGTTTTTTTAATGAGTAGAGATGAAAAATTTCAAATGTGTAAAATTACCATGCAAAGTAATAGCCCTATTAAGAGATGGGAACATGTAGTTTGACATGAATCTTGGCGAAGCACATTGACTGAGGTGATCTGCAAAAAGTAGAGATGTGTCCTGCTTGCAGGCAGCAAGATGGATTAAACGACATTTTTGGGTCCTTTCTGGTCTTAAAGTGACCATTAAGATTTCAATCTGCAAACTCTCCATTTCCCAGCTGGTGGGCCAATTAGTTCTTCTCTGCTTTGAAAATAAAGTTAACTTTCAATTATGTGCACTAATTAGGGATAAGTGATGTGGAATAGGTAAACCAAAATGATGGA
This sequence comes from Bubalus bubalis, assembly GCF_019923935.1. Taxonomy (NCBI): domain Eukaryota; kingdom Metazoa; phylum Chordata; class Mammalia; order Artiodactyla; family Bovidae; genus Bubalus; species Bubalus bubalis. The sequence continues at coordinate 30,739,200 of NC_059175.1, read as the reverse complement.
AAGTCCAAAAATAACCCTATTTTTCTTTGAAGGGGTTTTATAGTTACACGCAAAGTGGTGTTTGGGAAGTTCTGAATATACATGGCTTTTCAGACAAAATGAGTTCTTTGGTATCAGTGACCCTCTTTTAGAGGTTAATATAGTGCTGCATATATTCAAGAAATGTTTACTGAGTTAAAATTGAAAATGCACAGCCAGACTTAACCACAGAGCTTCCCAATCATGCATCATATCCAGCCTGTCTCCTGTTTTCCATTCCAAGAGGGGAATGAACTACAGTTAACCTTTGAAAAATGTGGGGATTTGGGTGCTGACCTTATGCAATGAAATATCCTAGTATAACTTTATAGTTGGTCTTCTGAACCCACAATTCCATATCCTTGAATTTAACCAACATGGATCATATATTACTGTAATATTTAGTTTTGAAAAGTATCCATGTTAAGTGGATCTGCACAGTTCAAACCTGTGTTGTTCAAGGGTCAACTGTGTATCATTGCCCATGGATGGAATAATGGTGGCTGAAACACAGTAATCTTCACTACCAGCATTTGGGCTAAAAAGGGGGTTTCTCCTCCAGCTTTTTCTGTTCCTCAAACATGACAAATGTGTCTCTTCAGTGCTTTCCTTCTTATCACTCCTTCTTTTTGGAAGCCTCTTTCCTTCAGTGTGTGTATGGATTTCAGTTCAGTCTCTTTAGGAATCTGTTCAAATGTCACTTTCTTTAAAAACTTCTTACAAAATAGAATAATACACACTCTTTAACTCTATTATCTTTCTCTGTAACAAGTATCATCTTATGATTATCTGACATGCTGCTTATTTTACTGGTTTATTTGTTTGTTATCTATATGGTGGTAGTTTAGTGGCTAAGTTGTGTTCGACCCTTGTGACCCCATGGACTGTAGCCTACCAGGCTCCTCTGTCCACAAGATTTCCCAGGCAAGAATACTGGAGTGGGTAGCCATTTCCTTCTCCAGGGGATCTTCTCTATCCAGGGGTTGAACCCAGGTCTTCTGAATTATAGGCAGATTCTTTACCAACTGAGCCACCAGAGTGCCCATCTATCTCCATTCATTAGCATACATTTTCTGAAGATGGGAACTCTATTTTGATCACCAGTGTATCTTTAGTATCTAGAACAATATATGCAAATAGTAGGTAATGAAATATCTGCATATATGAAGCAGAAGTGAAAAATGTACCATTGATTAAATATGCTGCCTGCTTCCCACTTTCAAGGGACAGGGTGAGTCATTAGGGGTGCTGCCCATTATCTCCATATTATAGCTGAGTAAACTAAGTACCTAGACATTAAGGTTGAAGGCTGGTTAGCTGAATTAGAGACTCAAAATTACATCTGAATGGCTCCTAGGTGCTAGACAATGTTGTATAAATTTCTCTTATTTTCTTGAAGGCTTTGGAGGGCATAAAAGGCTGGTGAAGGAATCAGAGGAGCAGAGTGGAGTAGGGTAAAATGGCCCCAGGATGATCTGAGGTAGCATGGTGAGAGGGAGAACCTTAGTGAAACAGAGAAGCAAAAGTCATAGCCAAGGACACAACAGTGAACATCATTCAGGAGTCAGCAGATAGAGGCAAAGCCATAATAAGGAAGTCTAATTATACAGTCCAAAATCTGAGGTATCAGGTGAGGCCAAGATGCCTAGAGCAAAGCAGGGCAATGCTAAGGTTGAAAACACTGCCAAGATACTAGGAGCCAGGTTTTCTGATATGTGTGGCCTGTGGGTGAATTTGAAGGTTTATGGATGGCTTAAAGCAGATGTAGAACTGTCAAAACACTGGTTTGTAGTATTAGCTCCCCATTCACTCAATGATGGGCTTCCCAGGTGGTCTTAGTGGTAAAGCCCGCCTGCCAATGCAGAAGACAGAAGAGGCAAGGATTTGATCCCTGGGTTGGGGAGATCCCCTGGAGAAGGGCATGGCAACCCACTCCAGTATTCTTGTCTGGAAAATCCCATGGACAGAGGAGCCTGGGAGGCTACAGTCCACAGGGTTGCAAAGAGTTGGATATGACTGAAGGGACTTACCACGCACCCTCAATGATCAGTGTGACAGCCATCTGCCTGTTATGTAACATTCTTTCATGTTGCTTTGCTGGCAATAAGGGCCTATGCAGCCAGTCTACCTGTGACTCCTGATGTGCAATGATGTTGCAACACCAAGTCTCATCTTCATTACCTCTGTTACAAGCAGGGCTATGTTATGACTGAGAACCTTTGCTTTTATGGGCCTCTTACTCCACAAAATATTAAAAATTATATTTTATGACTGTGTTGGACTAAAAATGAATGAATGAATATTAAGTAGCAAAACGTTTTCTTCAATTTAAAAGATTTTTTTTCTTCTGATTTTAAAAGAAATTAAAACATCTTTATGGGGCTCTAAAAAGCATTGTGGGTCTTAGGCACTGTGTCTGCAGTGGATAACTGGTAAGGCAGCCTGGCTTATGAGTTGCATATTTATTTTACAATATAAAATAGCCACGTGACATCCTTAGTTATGGTAACTCTTGGACTTTAAATGATCTAACCACAAGTGAAACAAGTGCATGTGGCATTATCCTATACAGCTACAGTCAATTTTTGTCAGCATGGGATATCTAAAAATACCTACCATGGGTTTCTTAGATTTCTTGCAAAAGGTGAAATATTAGTGCTTACTCCTGAAACCCATTAGACTGTGTAACACAATTTTAATTCTCCTCATGTTAATGGCCCTGCAGTGCCAGCAACTTGATTGATAATTTCATGCAGGAAAAGTAAGAAACTAAAGTTAAAAGGTAATTTTTTCCCTGGAATAACTGGGAACTACCAAATGAAGATCACTTAAGAATATGTTGGAATTTCGTAAAATAGCTGGAAAGAGGTAGTTGTAGTAACAATAATATAAATTAATCATTAGCATCATCCTACTATCATATGTTGAATTCCTAATATAATTCAAGCACAAAACCATTTAATTTTTAAAATATATCATTCTCAACTGGTGGTTACTATTATTACTCCTCATTTATGGATAAGGAAATGAGGATTATAGGGGTTAAACAGTTTTTCATCATCTGTGGCTAAGATTATGAACTCCTTATTGCCAAATTCAGACTTAAATTTAAGAAAGTAGAGAAAATCACTAGACCATTCAGGTATGACCTAAATCAAATCCCTTATGATTATACAGTGGAAGTGAGAAATAGAGTTAAGGGATTAGATCTGATAGACAGAGGAGAGCCTGATGAACTATGCACAGAGGTTCATGACATTGTACAGGAGACAGGGATCAAAACCATCCCCAAGAAAAAGAAATGCAAAAAGGCAAAATGGCTGTCTGAGGAGGCCTTACAAATAGCTGTGAAAAGAAGAGAAGCAAAAAGCAAAGGAGCAAAGGAAAGATATAAGCATCTGAATGCAGAGTTCCAAAGAATAGCAAGGAGAGATGAGAAAGCCTTCCTCAGTGATCAATACAAAGAAATACAGGAAAGCAATAGAATGGGAAAGACTAGAGAGCTCTTCAAGATGATTAGAGTTACCAAGGGAACATTTCATGCAAAGATGGGCTCGATAAAGGACAGAAATGGTATGGACCTAACAGAAGCAGAAGATATTAAGAAGAGGTGGCAAGAATACACAGAAGAACTGTACAAAAAAGATCTTCATGACCCGGATAATCATGATGGGGTGATCATTCACCTAAAGCAGACATCCTGGCATGCGAAGTCAAGTGGGCCTTAGGAAGCATCACTGCTTCCTAAGTATGGTAAGTCACCATACTTATAAACTATTTTTTATTTATTCATTGGCCATGCAGCCTGTGGGATCTTAGTTCCCCAAACAGAGAGACTGAACCCAGGCCACAGCAGTGAAAGCACTGAGTCTGAACCATTGGACTGCCAGGGATTTCCTTATTAAGTTTATTTTAACCTTACATGAATCCTCCACATTTCCCCTCTCTTAATAGCCCTTATTCTTTCTACTTTCCACATTCAGAAATAGAAGAATATGAGTAGGGTTATGAATCAAAATAATTTTAGATACTTTTTCTGTCACCCTCAAAATCCTTTAAATGCTATTGACAATCTCCAGTTATCAATAGCATAAATATTATCCATTATTTTGGGATTTTTAGGGATGATGTTACTTATGGACATGTTTGCCTTTTGATTCGGAGAAGGCATTGGCACCCCACTCCAGTACTCTTGCCTGGAAAATCCCATGGATGGAAGAGCCTGGTAGGCTGCAGTCCATGGGGTCGCTGAGGGTTGGACACGACTGAGCGACTTCACTTTCACTTTTCACTTTCATGCATTGGAGAAGGAAATGGCAACCCACTCCAGTGTTCTTGCCTGGAGAATCCCAGGGATGGGGGAGCCTGGTGGGCTGCCGTCTATGGGGTTGCACAGAGTCGGACACGACTGAAGCGACTTAGCAGCAGCAGCAGCAGCAGCCTTTTGATTAGTGCTTTCAATGGCTAAAGCTCCCTGGATGGTATTCAAGATGGGAGGGATTTAAGATTGTTGAAAGCTGAACATAGTATGCTGTGAGGTATTTAGGAAATCAGACATTGGAAGGATAGTAACTAAATGGGTATTATCAGGGTGCTCTATGGAACATTATATGTTGTACAATACAGAGGACAACAATGCAATGCTTATAGTATGGATAAACAATTTGGGACTGGGGTATGGCTGATGTGGTTTTCATTAGCATCATTCATTAGTTCCACTCAATCTTTACTTGACTTAGTGTCTGATATTAGTTTACCCTTAGTTGGGAGGATTTGGTATATTTGGATTGGTCATAAGACATTTCGGGCTTCCCTGGTACCTCAGACAGTAAAGAATCTGCCTGCAGTGTGGGAGACTGGGGTTCGATCCCTGGGTCAGGAAGATCCCCTGGAGAAGGAAGGAGATGGAAATTCACTTCAGTATTCTTGCCTGGAAAACCCCACTGATGGAAGAGTCTGGCAGGCTACAGTCCATGGGGTCGCAAAAATTTGGACACGACTGAGCAACTTCACTTTCTTTGTTTTCTAGGACATTTCAGCTACCCAGTTAGGTGGCATCTTGAAATCATACAAATTTATTGGAGGACTGCTAGAAGAATTACAGAATCAGTTATTTTTCAGAGGCTGATTAAGACCAAGGACAAGTAAGAAAAAAATAAGACCAAGAACAATAGCACCTGATAACTTAGGCCTAGGTGGTCTGAAACTTTGTCTATGAATTTTGGTGGTACTCTAGGGGAAAAAAATGGTTGTGCCTTGCTGTTTTCTATTCTTTGTCTTCTCAAGAATAGCAAATCCCAAACTAGGTAATTGGGGAAATTTTTTCAGATAAAATTGATAGTATAGTATTACTGTTCCCACCACTGCCCCCTCCCTGCTCCCTGAATATTCAATGTCACTGTTGTGACCACTATGAAACTTCTTAAATTACTCCCTGAAAGATCCATCTACTTATCCTGAAAGCCTATCCTAAATTTTCTGGCTTTTCTGGATGAAGGTATTTCACTTCTACCATAAGTCTTCTCTTTCTCTAAGCATTCCCTGGATAGATTCAGTGTTTCTTGAGCGATCTGGAAGCTCAAACTGTTCAGTGTCCAAGTGTGTGTGTCATTCGCTTCTCCTGTGAGGACTTACACCTTCTCCAGTTGTTTCATAGTCTGTCTTTGTTGATTTTAATGTTATATCTTCATTTTATATTAATGCATTCCTTGTAATGAAAATTCATAATGTAACCCTGGTTTTTATTTTAATGGAAATGAGTAGAAAAAAGCCTGAAGTCATGGTGGTAGGAGTAGTTTCACTGCTTTGGACACTCTGGGTCTCTGTATCTAGAAAATGCAATGCTATCTGATTTTTGAGGATATGAAACTTTAATTTTCATTACATATCGGTAGAGGTGTTGGTTCATTGACACTTTATTATTAGTGCAAGCTTTACAATTGTCCCTAAAATTGAGAAAGCCTGTTGGAGCAAGTTGGGTTGGGTTGAGCAAGCCAGTTGGGTATCAAGCCTGTTGATACCCAATGTGTCAAGTCACAAGAGGAATTCTTAATAATATCAACAGAATGCCAGTAAATTTCTATAATTATAATATGGATAATATAATTAAATTTAATATGATAAATTTCTATGATTATATAATGAAATTTTAATTCTGGTTTCATGCACCCTATTCATGCATCCTTGAATGAATAACAGTAGAATATTGTTATATAACATGTCCATGTACAAGTTATTAGAATACTAATATTTCTTACTGGTTTAAAAATTGAATTTATTTAATTAAAAAAATTCTAAGTAGCAGAATATGTCATTGAACAAATGATGGAAATGAGACATATAGTTAAGAAATTATAATAAGTTTCAGTAAGTTTGCGACAAGACTAAGTGAATGGATATTTATGAAGTGTAAGTTTTTCTTAATACCAAATCCTCAAAATGTATTGGAAAAAATTTTGAGCTTTCAGATCAGATCAGATCAGTCGCTCAGTCGTATCCGACTCTTTGCGACCCCATGAATCGCAGCACACCAGGCCTCCCTGTCCATCACCAACTCCCGGAGTTCACTGAGACTCACGTCCATCGAGTCAGTGATGCCATAAGCCTATTAAGGGTGTTCTAATACATAGATGCAAAATAAAAAGTGAAAATATAGGACTGAAGTAAAAAGGAGGGAATGCCAGTTTGTTTCATTTTGAGGAGGATTATCTTGAGCACTGAATTTTCATGCAGGAATTTTATCAAGTTTAAGTGCACTGTGGTGGTAAATTGCTCATGAGATTTCATCTGAATTTCTAAGGAAAAAAGTAGTTAACTTTTATGAGCATGGCAGAATGAAGGGCACAGATATTATTGTGGTTTAATTTTACCACATGACCATAACAAATACTGGTGTGAGAGAAAGAGGCTAATGGATTTGGACAAACCCACTGTATCATTCCCAGCATCTAATTAGCTAATTACCATGGGTGATTTTGTCTCACATGCTGGTGGTGATGCTGAAATGTGCAGAAAAATCATCAGAATTCATAGAATTGAAGAATAAAGTGGTGGTGGTCTTTTTGTCTTTAGGGAATGTGCTAAATTAATTTGAATTAATTAACACCATCGTTAGCTCATACATAAGAAAGGCTGCTTTTCAGTGTGGCCTTAAAAAAATTTAGGTGTTGCTATTTTACAACGGAGTGGGAAATTCATCCATTTGTGGCACTAAATATGAGATTGACCACTGCTTCATATACCATATTCTTAGGTGTATGGGATGGAAGAACTGAATCAAGAGCAGATTTCTAAGATACAGAGAAAACATTTTATGAGCATCCTAGCGGATAAAGACTTGGACTAAAGGATCTGAAACAACAGAGTGGTAAGTCACCATGAGCATCTGATTCTTTGAAAGATCTACCAAAAGGTTACACACTAGAAAGGCCTTCAAATGAATGATCAATGAGAATGTTTCTCCCAACTGCTAAGCAGTGAGCTCCCTGGCAACCTTTCATATCAAATCCAGATAAAAGGGACTCTGAAATGGCAGTCTGTGAGCTTTCCTCTAGCTCAGTTGGTAGAGAATCTGTCTGCAATGCAGGAGACATGGGTTCAATTCCTAGGTCAGGAGATCTCCTGGAGAAGGAAATGGCAACCCACTCCAGTATTCTCGCCTGGAGAATCCCATGGACAGAGGAGCCTGGCAGGCCACAGTCCATGGGGATGCAAGAATTGGACATGACTTAGTGACTAAACCACCATCACCACGGCAGTATGTAAAATTAAAAAAAAAAATCAAGGTGATAGCCAGGTTGAAGGGAAGGGATTTAGGGGAGTGAAGATGATGAAGATTGTTAATATTCAACAACATTAAGAAAGAAGTAAAGGGCATTTATCAATCAATAAAGAGTGCAGATTTAGTCACCTTTATCAATAAGAATTTCTGAGAAATGTCTTGATTTTTCTCTGACATCAGTTCAGTTCAGTCACTCAACCAAGAAGTTCTAAGAAAATTTCCTCAAGTTTCAAGGTGACAGATATCATTCAACACCAGATATGAGAAAGTTGATCATATAATTTTTAAAATTAGTGGTAAAAAACGTATAACATGAGATTTTAGTTCAGTTCAGTCACTCAGTCATGTCCAATTCTTTGAGACCACATGGACTACAGCATCCCAGGCTTCCTTGTCCATCACCAACTCCTGGAGCTCGCTCAAACTTATGTCCACTGAGTCGGTGATGCCATCCAACCATCTCATCCTCTTTTGTCCCTTTCTCCTACTGCCTTCAATCTTGCCCAGCATCAGGGTCTTTTCAAATGAGTCAGTTCTTTGCATCAGGTGGCCAAAGTATTGGAGTTTCAGCTTCAACATCAGTCCTTCCAATGAGCACTCAGGATTGATCTCCTTTAGGATGGACAGGTTGGATCTCCTTGCAGTCTAAGGGACTCTCAAGAGTCTTCTCCAACACCACAGTTGAAAAGCATCAATTCTTCTGTGCTCAGCTTTCTTTATAGTCCAACTGTCACATCCAAACATGACTACTGGAAAAACCATAGCCTTAACTAGATGAACCTTTGTTGGCAATGTAATGTCTCTGCTTTTGAATATGCTAAATTGGTCATAGCTTTTCTCCCAAGGAGCAAGCATTTTTTAATTTCATCTGCAGTGATTTTGGAAATCAAGAAAATAAAGTCTTTCACTGTTTCCATTGTTTCTTCATCTATTTGCCATAAAATGATGGGACCGGATGCCATGATCTTCATTTTTTGAATGTTGACTTTTAAGCCAACTTTTTCATTCTCCTCTTTCACTTTCATCAAGAGGCTCTTTAGTTCTTCTTCGCTTTCTGCCATAAGGGTGGTGTCATCTGCATATCTGAGGTCATTGTTATTTCTCCCAGCAATCTTGATTCCAGCTTGTGCTTCATCCAGCCTGGCATTTCACATGATGCACTCTGTATATAAGTTAAATAAGCAGGGTGACAATATACAGCCTTGATGTACTCCTTTCCCAATTTTGAACCAGTCCATTGTTCCATGTCTGGGTCTGTTTCTTAACCTGCATACAGATTTTTCAGGAGGCAGATAAGGTAGTCTGGTATTCCCATCTCTTTAAGAATTTTCCAGTTTGTTGTGATCCCCACAGTCAAAGGCTTTAGCATAGTCAATGAAGCAGATGTTTTTCTATAGCATTATTAGTTAGCTATAAACATGTTATATAGCAGATCTCTAAAAATTTCTCATCTTGTATGACTGAAACTTTATAACCTTTGAACAGCAACTCTGTTTTTCCCCCTCCCACTTGCCTCTGGCACATACCCTTCTATTGGGTTAGTCAAAAAGTTTCTTTGGTTTTTTATGTAAGTTGGCTCTAGTAGCCCTTAGTTGTCTTTAACTTCATTCAGAGCAGTTTTGTTAGATTGTATTCTGACAGCTGTCATCAGTTCAGTTCAGTTCAGTTCAGTCGCTCAGTCGTGTCTGACTCTTTGCGACCCCGTGAACCGCAGCACGCCAGGCCTCCCTGTCCATCACCAACTCCCAGAGTTCACTCAGACTCACATCCATCGAGTTGGTGATGCCATCCAGCCATCTCATCCTCTGTCATTCCCTTCTCCTCCTGCCCCCAATCCCTCCCAGCATCAGAGTCTTTTCCAATGAGTCAACTCTTCACATGAGGTGGCCAAAGTACTGGAGTTTCAGCTTTAGCATCATTCCTTCCAAAGAAATCCCAGGGCTGATCTCCTTTAGAATGGACTGGTTGGATCTCCTTGCAGTCCAAGGGACTCTCAAGCGCCTTCTCCAACACCACAGTTCAAAAGCATGCAAAACATCCAAATTGGTGAATTTTTTGTAGCCATTTTAGTATTGAAGCTGGAAGAAAAAAAGTAACATTTCAAGCATATTATACTTTATTATTTCAAGAGAGGTAAAAATGAAACTGAAATGAAAAAAGAAAATTTGTGCTGTTTATAAAGAAGGTGCTGATACTGATGGAACCACTTCAAAAGTGGTTTAGGAAGTTTTGTTTTTGCCAGATGCTGCTCCATGGTCTGGTAGACTGTTGAAGTTGATATTGATCAAATCAAGACATTAATTTAGAACAATCAATGTTATATCATGTGGGGGATAGCTGACATACTCAAAATATCCAAGTCAAGTGTTGAAAATCAATCATTTGTACCAGCTTGGTTATGCTAATGATTTTGATGTCTGGGTTCCACATAATTTAAGTGAAAAAACCTTCTTGACCATATTTCCACATGCGATTCTCTACTGAAACTTAATGAAAACATTCAACTTTTGCAATAAATTTTGACAAGTGGTGAAAAGTGGATACTGTAATATAATGTGGAACAGAAGAGATCATGGAGCAAGTGAAATGAACCACCACCAACCACACCAAAGGCCAGTCTTCATCCAAAGAAGGTGATGTTGTTTATATGGTGGGGTTGGGAGGGAGTCCTCTATTATGAGCTCCTTCTGGAAAGCCAAACGATTAATTCCAACTAGTACTGTTCCCAATTAGACCAACTGAAAGCAGCACTCAATGAAAAGTGCCCAGAATTAGCCAACAAAAGATGCGTAATCTTCATCAGGATAACACAAGACCATATGTTTCTCTGATGACCAGGCAAAAACTGTTCCAGCTTGTCTAGGAAGTTCTGATTCATCTGCTGTATTTACCAGATATTGCACCTTCAGATTTCCAGTTATTTCTGTTTTTACAAAATTCTCTTAATGAAAAAATTTCAATTCCCTGGAAGACTATAAAAGACACCTGGAACAGTTCTTTGCTCAAAAAGATAAAACATTTTGGGAAGATAGAATTATGAAGTTACCTGAAAAGTGGCAGAAGGTAGTGGAACAAAAACTAATACAGTTATGTAAAGTTTAAAAAGAAAATAAAATTAAAAAAAAAACAAAACAGTGCATACATTTTTCAGTAAGATTCTTGGTGAAAATAAATCATATGTCTTTTATTTTTACTTAAAAATCCTAAGGAACTTTTTGGCTAACACAATACTTTAAGCTTCAAAATGTAATTTGACTATTTTATATATTTCATGTAAGAATTACGCAGTTTTAAACTTCTTTGACTGACATTTTATTTAGCATAATGTCCTCAAGGTTGATCTATATTGTAGCATATGACAGGATTTCCTAACTTTTATGGCTGAATCCCATATTGCCATTGTATACATATGTATTTATATATATATATACCAAATGTTCTTTATCCATTCATATATTGACTGCCATCTAGGTGATTTTGAATAAGTGCTACAATGTGAATAATGCTTCAGTGAAAGTGGTTAGACACACATATCTTTAAGGTATTCACTTCAACTCTTTAGGATAAATACCCAGAAACTGGATTGTTAAATCATATGATAGTTATATTTTTATTTAATTGTTCAAGGAAACTCCATATTATTTTCCATAGCCACTGCACCATATTACATATCTACCAACAGAGCATGAAGATTCCAATTTCTCCTCATCCTCACCAACACTTGTTATGATGTCTCTCTGTGTGTATGTGTTTTAATGATAGGCATCCTAACAGTTGTGAGGTTATATCTCATTGTGGTTTTAATGTGTATTTTTCAGATTATCACTGATTTTAAGCATCTTTTCGTATACCTTCTGGTCATTTCTAAGTTTTCTTTGGAGAAATGATTATTCAAGTCTTTGCCCAATTCTATTTGGGTTGTTTTTTTTGCAATTGAATTGTAGGAGTTCCTTATATATTTTGTATATTAACTCTTTGTCAGTATATGGCTTGCAAATATTTTCTTCCATTCTGAAGATTGCATTTTCACTCTGTTTATTGTTTCTTTTGCTGTGCAGGAGCTTTTGAGTTTGATGCAGTTGCTGTTGTCTATTTTTGCTTTTGTTGACTGTACTTTTGGTGTCATATTCAAGAAATCATTTTCAAGACCAATGTCATGAAGATTTTCCCCTATGTTTTCATCTAGGAGTTTTATAGTTTCAGGTATTACATTTAAGGTTTAAATACATTTTTGAACTGCTTATTATATGTAATATAAGAGAAGAGTTCAATTACCTTGCTTTGCATGTGGATATCCAGTTTTCCCAAAAGCATTTATTAAAGAGAATATGCTGAAACTTTGCTGAATTAATTTGTTAGTTCTAACAGTTTTTTTTTTTTTTTGGTGTGGAGTTTTAGAGTTTCTACATATAAAATTATGACATCTTCAAACAGGAATAACTTTACTTTTTCCTTTCTGATTTGGATGGCCTTATTTCCTCTTCTTGCCTTATTGCTTTGTCTAGTATGTTCAATACTGTATGAAGATAAATGGCCAGAGTGTTCATCCTTGCCTTATTCCTGATATTAGAGGAAAAGCTTTTAGTTTTTCACTACTGAGTATGGTATTGGCTGTGGACATTTAATATATAACCTTTGTTATGTTGAAGTCATTTTCTTTTTATTCCTAGTTTGTTGAGCAATTTTGTTATGAAAACATTTTTTGTATGTTGAATTTTTTCAAAAGCTTTTATACATCTGTTGAGATTATGATGTGATTTTTATTTTTTTTCGGATAATATGGTGTATTAATTTTGATTGATTTCTGTATGCTGGGATGCTGTGTTTGCCTTCCTGGGATAAATCCCACTTGATCAGGGTTTATGAGCCTTTTAATGTGCTATTGAGATCAGTTTACCAGTATTTTGTTAATGATTTTTGCATCTATATTCATCAAGAATGTTGTGTGCTGCTCTTATACTATCCAAAGAAAGGCAATGCCAAAGAATGCTCAAACTACCGCACAATTGCACTCATCTCACATGCTAGTAAAGTAATGCTCAAAATTCTCCAAGCCAGGCTTCAGCAATATGTGAACCGTGAACTTCCAGATGTTCAAGCTGGTTTTAGAAAAGGCAGAGGAACCAGAGATCAAATTGCCAACATCCCCTGGATTATTGAAAAAGCAAGAGAGTTCCAGAAAAATATCTATTTCTGCTTTATTGACTATACCAAAGCCTTTGACTGTGTGGATCACAATAAACTGTGGAAAATTCTGAAAGAGATGGGAATACCAGACCACCTGACCTACCTCTTGAGAAACCTATATGCAGGTCAGGAAGCAACAGTTAGAACTGGACATGGAACAACAGACTGGTTCCAAATAGGAAAAGGAGTATGTCAAGGATGTATATTGTCACCCTGCTTATTTAACTTATATGCAGAGGACATCATGAGAAACGCTGGGCTAGAAGAAGCACAAGCTGGAATCAAGATTGCCAGGAGAAATATCAATAACCTCAGATATGCAGATGACACCACCCTTATGGCAGAAAGTGAAGAGGAACTAAAACGCCTCTTGATGAAGGTGAAAGAGGAGAGTGAAAAAGTTGGTCTAAAGCTCAACATTCAGAAAACGAAGATCATGGCATCTGGTCCCATCACTTCATGAGAAATAGATGGGGAAACAGTGGAAACAGTGTCAGACTTTATTTTTCTGGGCTCCAAAATCACTGCAGATGGTGATTGCAGCCATGAAATTAAAAGACGCTTACTCCTTGGAAGGAAAGTTATGACTAACCTAGATAACATACTGAAAAGCAGACATTACTTTGCCAACAAAGGTCCATCTAGTCAAGGCTATGGTTTTTCCAGTGGTCATGTATGGATGTGAGAGTTGGACTGTGAAGAAAGCTGAGCACCAAAGAATTAATGCTTTTGAACTGTGGTGTTGGACAAGACTCTTGAGAGCCCCTTGGACTGCAAGGAGGTCCAACCAGTCCATCCTAAAGGAGATAAGTCCTGGGTGTTCTTTGGAAAGAATGATGCTAAAGCTGAAACTCCAGTACTTTGGCCACCTCATGTGAAGAGTTGACTCATTGGAAAAGATCCTGATGCTGGGAGGAATTAAGGGCAGGAGGAGAAGGGGACAACAGAGGATGAGATGGCTGGATGGCATCACTGACTTGATGGACGTGAGTCTGAGTGAACTCCAGGAGTTGGTGATGGACGGGGAGGCCTGGCATGCTGCAATTCATGGGGTCACAGAGTTGGACACGACTGAGTGACTGAACTGAACTATACTATCTTTGGCTTTCATACAGGGTAAAATGAAAGTGAAAGTGAAGTCACTCATTTGTGTCCGACTCTTCTTCACTGTTGGCCTCATAAAATAGATTTGGAAATTTTCTTCCTTTTCATTTTTAGTTTGAAGATTAGCATTAATTCTTCTTTGAATGGTTGGTAGAATGTATCAATGAAGCCATCTGGTCTTGGGCTTTGCTTTGTTTTGAATTTTATGATTACTAATTAAATCTCCATACTAGTCATAAGTCTATTCAGACATTATTTTCTTAACAGTTTAGTCTTGGTAGGTTGTATATTTCTAGGAATTTATCCATTTCTTTTAGGTTGCCCAGTTCATTGGCATATAGTTGTTCATTGTCTTTTATAGTCCCTTTTATTTCTATACTCTTGCCTAGAAAATCCCATTGATTGAGGAGCCTCGTAGGCTACAGTCCATGGGGCACAAAGAGTCAGAGACGACTGAGTGACTTCACTTTCTTTATTTCTGTATTATCAGTTGTTATGTCTCTTCCCTCACTTCTGAATTAATTTATTTGAATTTTTTTTTCCTTAGTTAGTCTAGCTAAGGTTTTGTCAGCTTTGTTTATCTCTTTTATGAAATCCAACTTTTAGTTTTGTCAGTGTTTTTCTTTCCTCCCACTATTTTCTATTCCTTTTATTTCTGTTCTAATCTGCTATTACCTTCCTTCTGCTAACTTTAGGCTAATTTTGTACTTCTTCTGTTTCCTTGAGGTGTAAAGTTAGGCTGTTTATTTAAGAATTCTTTTTTTAATTTTAGGAATTTATTGCTATAAACTTGCCTCTTAGTACTGTCCCATAAGTTTGGGTATGTTGTATTTTTGTTTTCATTTTTTTCAAGATATTCTCTAATTTTCCTCTTGGTCTCTTTGACTAACTAGTTGTTCAAGCTTATGTTGTTTAATTTCTGCCTTTTTTTTTTCTGCTATTAATCTCTAGTTTCATTCCATGGTAATCAGAAAAGATATTTCATAGGACTTCAGTCTTCTTTAATTTGTTGTATTGTTTTGTGACCTAATTTGTGATCTGTCCTGGATTGTTCTATGTGTATTGGAAAAGTGTGTATTCTGTTGCTGTTGGATGGAATGTCTGTTAGGTTCATTTGGGCTACAGTTTTGTTCAGGTCTATTTTGTTATTGATCTTTTGTCTGGATGTTCTGTTCATTATTTAAAATGGAATTTGAAATCTACTATTATTGTGTTGCTTTCATTTCTCCTTTCAGTTATGTCAATGTTTGCTTCATATATTTAGGCTGTCTGATGTTTATTGTTTATACATAATTATTATATTTTCCTGGTGAATTGACACTTTTTATCATATATCCTTTGTCTCTTATGACAGTTTTTGACCTAAAGTCTATTTTATTTGATGTGAGTATGGTCATCCATGTTCTCTTTGGTTAATACTTGCATGGAATATATTTTTCCTTCTGTTTACCTTAGTCTTTTGTGAGCAGCATATTTTTTGATTTTTTTTTAGAGAAAAATCCATTCACCTACCCTATGTCTTTTGATTGGAGATTAATCATTTACCTTTAAAGTAATTACTGATAGGGAATATTTTAAATTTCTTAATTGCTTTGCATCTATTATTGCTTTTTGTTTCTCCTCTCGTCTCTTATTTTCATTGATTTTTGTGGTGATATACTTTGATTTCATCCTAATTTTCTTTTGTGTATCTTCTGTAGGTGTTTTCTTTTTGGTTACCATTAGGCTTACATAAAAAAACGTTTTGGTTATTACAACCTAACAACTACTTAAGCTGTTACAGCTTAAATTGAATTGCATACATAACTCCTACATTTTTACTTTTATCTGTTTTATATTATTGGTGTTACAAGTTATATATTTTATATTATCTACTAACACACTTTTGTAGTTATAATAATTTTTAATGCTTTTGTTTTTTAACATCTGTGCCAGAATTAAAGTGATTTACACACCATCATTGAAGTATTATTGTGTATCTATATATATTTACCTTTACCAGTGACTTTATACTTTCATATGCTTTCATGTTGTTTCAGATCTTTTTGTTTCAATTTAAAGGACTGTCTTTAGCATTTCTTATAAGGCAGGCCTAGTGATCATTAACTCCCTCTGCTTTCATTTACCTGAGAAAATCTGTCTTATTCATTTTGATGGACAGTTGTGTGAGATGGATTATTTTTGGTTGGCAGTTTTTCCTTTTAGCACTTTGAGTTATATCATTCCATTCCCTCTGTGCTCTAAAGTTTCTGCTGAAAAAATATGTTGATAGTTATATTGGATTCCCCCATAGATGATTAGCTGCTCTTCTGCAACTTCTTTCAAAATTATTTCTTTGCTTTTATTTCTAATTGTGTGATTATAAAGAATTTTAGTGTGGGCTTATTTGAATTCTTTGTATTTGAGTCTATTGTGCCCATTACTTCCACAGATTTGTGAAGTGTTTGACCACTGTTTCTTTAAATAAGCTTTCTGCCTTTTTTTCTCTCTCTTTCCTTCTGGGACCTCCATAATGTATATATTCATCCTCTTGATAGTGTTGCATAAGTCCTTTAGATTTTCTTTATTCCTTTTAATTCTTTTTTATTTTTGCTCCTCTGACTGGATAATTTCAGATAACTTGTTTTTTAATTCCTTTATTGTTTCTTCTGTTTGATCAAGTTTGATTCTGTACCTCTCTAGTGAAATTTTCAGTTCATTTATTAAATTCTTCAACTCCTTGATTCTTTTTTTACATTTCTATATCTTTGTTGAAATTCTAATTTTGTTCATGCATGTGGATATTTATTTATGTGTATAGATATTAAAAAGACAGTGTTGAAAAAGTCTGACAGAGAATCATATCTATAGCATAGCATTCATACAAATAAAAGAAGTAATATATAAATAACACTATTCTATAAGCATATATGAATATTTATGAACATGTTTCATATTAGAGCTAAATCTGTGGAAATGGGAAAATGAAAGTAGAAATGGATAAGAAGGGGGAAAAATAAACAAGAAAACTGACTTGCATGGA
This sequence comes from Bubalus bubalis, assembly GCF_019923935.1. Taxonomy (NCBI): domain Eukaryota; kingdom Metazoa; phylum Chordata; class Mammalia; order Artiodactyla; family Bovidae; genus Bubalus; species Bubalus bubalis. The sequence continues at coordinate 30,722,089 of NC_059175.1, read as the reverse complement.
TGATGAGTGTAATACGTTATGAGATGAAGAATATGTTAACACTTTGCAGCTGAGTTCTAAAATACCAACCAACAAACCAACCAATCAACCCTACAAAACAAAACTAAGTAAGTATTAGAATCTGAAAGTTAAGTCTAAAATACATTTAGTGCTGTGAATTTGGACACAAATGTAAGCAGTACATATTTCTAAAATCAGCAAAGCATGATAATAACATATTTATGGAAGTTGATTTTGCTTATATGTATTCCAAGAATTTGTATGGCTTATTTTGCACTGTGTGATATAGTTGGCAACTTTCAAACTATTTAAAAGTGACAAGGAAAACAAATACATACATACATACATTTGTTCATTTTGCATTCAGAATATCTGTAATAGTCATAGATTGGACAGCCCTAAACTGATTCACTTAATCCTATTTTGGCAGGTAAATTTCCTGTAATCTTACCATTATCCCTCATGAAAGGCAAGTTTTTCATCATATACACAAAAGACTTACAAGCATTCTACTGGAACATAGCTATTTAAAAGAAAGCACCACAGAAATTAGACATGTATGCCCCTCACTGAGCAGCCTTGCCCATCTCCAAACACTGAAGTGTTTTTATTCCATTTCATTTGTTATTGACTCTCCATTATATTCTCTTCTCTTCTCTAGTTGAGCTCCTCTACCAACCTAGATAGCATATTGAAAAGTAGAGACATTACTTTGCCAACAAATGTCCATCTAGTCAAGGCTATGGTTTTTCCAGTGGTCATGTATGGATGTGAGAGTTGGGCTGTGAAGAAAGCTGAGCGATAAAGAATTGATGCTTTTGAACTGTGGTGTTGGAGAAGACTCTTGAGAGTCCCTTGGACTGCAAGGAGATCCAACTAGTCCATTCTGAAGGAGATCAGCCCTGGATGTTCTTTGGAGGGAATGATGCTAAAGCTGAAGCTCCAGTACTGTGGCCACCTCATGCAAAGAGTTGACTCTGATGCTGGGAGGGATTGGGGGCAGGAGGAGAAGGGGACAACAGAGGATGAGATGGCTGGATGGCATCACTGACTTGATGGGCGTGAATTTGAGTGAACTCCGGGAGTTGGTGATGGACGGGGAGGCCTGGCGTGCTGCAATTCATGGGGTCACAAAGAGTCAGACACGACTGAGCAGCTGAACTGAACTGAACTTAACTGAAGAACAGAATAGCTCAACCTGAAATTCTATATTTAAAGTTTTCAGTGTTCATAGTATTTTGCTATTTTTTCCACTGTAGGTGACATTTCTATGCCAAAGTTGAGTAGAAAGAACCAAGGGAGAGAATTTGGTGACCTTGAAGGCATGGAAATGTTGGGAGCAGTTAGGGAGTACATTAATACTTGGAACTATCATCCCTATAAATATCTAAAAACAAATATGAGAAGCATAGTGAGATATACAAAATGAATGAAGTAAAGATATAAATTTTGAGGAGCTAACAGTCTAATAGTGCTATTCATTCATTCCTTCATGCACAGAATAGATGTTATTGAGCACTCTGTTCTAGATACTGGAGAATGGACACATTGCCTGCCTTCAAGGAAGTCAGTCTACTAAGGATATGCCCAAACACAGAAGTAATTCAAGCAGAACATAGTATATGCCAAAATAAAGGAAAACAAAGAACTGTGGAAGTTTCAGGAAAGGATGTCTAACTGTTAATCCTTAGTAGATGTGGATAGAAGGTGGCAAGAGCCAGCTGAAGAAAAAACGGGGTTGGGAAAGTCTTAAATAGATGAAAACTTAAAAAAATTTCATATGATTTCAAATCATTAATACTGAAAGGGGAAGAACACTTTAAAAAGTCATTCAGGTGAAGTGCTTTTAAAAGGCACAGCCTATACAAATACCATTAATTGATCATTCATTTATTAATTTATATAACAAATGCACTAGGCACTGTGCTAGACTCTGTAGATCAAAACCTGATCAAAAGAGAGCAAAACTCCCCTTCTAAGGGCTCTTAGCGTATTTAAACTTTACTATTGATTCAGGGGATATTCTATATACAGATGTACAATTGATTTTTATGTGGGAAAACTTCTAGGTAGGTGAAAAATCCAGGCATTCTGCTGCTTTTTACCTATGTCATCTCATATATTTTACTTCATTACTCTCAGTATTTTTATGAGATAGATATTATAATTTTCATTTTCAGATGATGACCTGTGGTGAAGCTACAAATAGAATCAGAATCCTCTGCATCTGGGTCTCTGATGTGTGTGTGTGTGTGTGTGTGTATATATATATATGTATATATATACATATATATAGTTATATATATATAACTACATATATATACATAACTATAGTTACTATATACACTATATATATAGTTACTATAACATTATTGTTATTATATATTCAAAATCACTGCAGATGGTGACTGCAGCCATGAAATTAAAAGACGCTTGCTCCTTGGGGGAAAAAAAGCTGTGACAAATCTAGACAACATATTAAAAAGCAGAGACATTACTTTGCCAACAAAGGTGTGTATAGTCAAAGCTATGGTTTTTCCAGTAGTCATGTATGGATGTGAGAGTGGGAACACAAAGAAAACTGAGGGCTAAAGAATTGATGCTTTTGAACTGTGGTGTTGGAGAAGACTCTTGAGAATCCCTTGGATTGCAAGGAGATCAAACCAGTCAATCCTAAAGGAAATCAACCCTGAATATTCATTGGAAAGACTAATGCTGAAACGGAAGCTCCAATACTTTGGGTAGCTGATGCGAAGAACTGACTCATTAGAAAAGACATTGATGCTGGGAAAGATTGAAGGCAGGAGGAGAAGGGGATGACAGAGGATGAAATGGTTGGATGGCATCACTGACTCAATGGACATGAGTTTGACCAAGCCCTGGGAGTTGATGATAGATAGGGAAGCCTGACATGCTGCAGTCCGTGGGGTCACAAAGAGTTGGACATGACTGAGTGACAGAACTCGTTGACTGATACATAACTTCCCTCTCTGTTTCATTGCCTCTATTTAGTTATTTAAAAATACTAATGCATATATATGGAATTTAGAAAGATGGTAACAATAACCCTGTGTACGAGACAGCAAAAGAGACACAGATGTATAGAACAGTCTTTTGGACTCTGTGGGAGAGGGAGAGGGTGGGATGATTTGGGAGAATGACATTGAAATATGTATAATACCATATATGAAATGAGTCGCCAGTCCAGGTTCGATGCACGATACTAGATGCTTGGGGCTGGTGCACTGGGACGACCCAGAGGGATGGTATGGGGAGGGAGGAGGGAGGAGGGTTCAGGATGGGGAACACATGTATACCTGTGGCAGATTCATTTCGATTTATAGTAAAACCAATACAATATTGTAAAGTTAAAAAATAAAATTAAAAAAAAATACTGACTTTTTTTTCTGATTTTAAAAGTAGAATGTATAGAGAAGTGTAAAGATAGAAACAAATCACCCATATCCTATGTTCTTGAGGTATCCTGCCCAACACTGTAGTCACTAGCTGCACATGACTACTGAGCACTTGAAATGTGACTAGTCTGAAATGAGATGTGCTGTAAATACAAAATAGACATTAAATATCAAAGGCTTCAGTTCAGTTCAGTTCAGTTCAGTAGCTCAGTCGTGTCTGACTCTTTGCAACCCCATGAATCGCAGCACGCCAGGCCTCCCAGTCCATCACCAACTCCCGGAGTTCACCCAGACCTCACGTCCATCAAGTCAGTGATGCCATCCAGCCATCTCATCCTCTGTCGTCCCCTTCTCCTCTTGCCCCCAATCCCTCCCAGCATCAGGGTCTTTTCCAATGAGTCAACTCTTTGCATGAGGTGGCCAAAGTACTGGAGTTTCAGCTTTAGCATCATTCCTTCCAAAGAAATCCCAGGGCTGATCTCCTTCAGAATGGACTGGTTGGATCTCCTTGCAGTCCAAGGGACTCTCAAGAGTCTTCTCCAACACCACAGTTCAAAAGCATCAATTCTTCAGTGCTCAGCCTTCTTCACAGTCCGACTCTCACATCCATACATGACCACAAGAAAAACCATAGCCTTGACTAGATGAATCTTTGTTGGCAAAGTAATGTCTCTGCTTTTCAATATGGTATCTAGCTTGGTCATAACTTTCTTTCCAAGGAGTAAGCGTCTTTTAATTTCATGGCTGCAATCACCATCTGCAGTGATTTTGGAGCCCAAAAATTCAAGTCTGACACTGTTTCCACTGTTTCCCCATCTATTTGCTGTGAAGTGATGGGACCAGTTGCCATGATCTTCGTTTTCTGAATGTTGAGCTTTAAGCCAACTTTTTCACTCTCCACTTTCACTTTCATCAAGAGGCTTTTTAGTTCCTCTTCACTTTCTGCCATAAGGGTGGTGTCATCTGCATATCTGAGGTTATTGATATTTCTCCTGGCAATCTTGATTCCAGCTTGTGTTCCTTCCAGTCCAGCGTTTCTCATGATGTACTCTGCATATAAGTTAAATAAGCAGGGTGATAATATACAGCCTTGACGCATTCCTTTTCCTATTTGGAACCAGTCTGTTGTTCCATGTCCAGTTCTAACTGTTGCTTCCTGACCTGCATATAGGTTTCTCAAGAGGCAGATCAGGTGGTCTGGTATTCCCATCTCTTTCAGAATTTCCCACCGTTTATTGTGATCCACACAGTCAAAGGCTTTGGCATAGTCAATAAAGCAGAAATAGATGTTTTTCTGGAACTCTCTTGCTTTTTCCATGACCCAGCAGATGTTGGCAATTTGATCTCTGGTTCCTCTGCCTTTTCTAAAACCAGCTTGAACATCAGGAAGTTCACAGTTCACATATTGCTGAAGCCTGGCTTGGAGAATTTTGAGCATTACTTTACTAGCGTGTGAGATGAGTGCAATTGTGTGGTAGTTTGAGCATTCTTTGGCATTGCCTTTCTTTGGGATTGGAATGAAAACTGACCTTTTCCAGTCCTGTGGCCACTGCTGAGTTTTCCAAATGTGCTGGCATATTGAGTGCAGCACTTTCACAGCATCATCTTTCAGAATTTGGAATAGCTCAACTGGAATTACATCACCTCCACTAGCTTTGTTCATAGTAATGCTTTCTAAGGCCCACTTGACTTCCCATTCCAGGAGTCTGGCTCTAGGTCAGTGATCACACCATCGTGATTATCTGTGTCGTGAAGATCTTTTTGTACAGTTCTTCTGTGTATTCTTGCCACCTCTTCTTAATATCTTCTGCTTCTGTTAGGTCCATACCATTTCTGTCCTTTATTGAGCCCATCTTTTCATGAAATGTTCCCTTGGTATCTCTAATTTTCTTGAAGAGCTCTTTAGTCTTTCCCATTCTGTTGTTTTCCTCTATTTCTTTGCATTGATCGCTGAGGAAGGCTTTCTTATCTCTTCTTGCTATTCTTTGGAACTATCTTTCCTTTTCTCCTTTGCTTTTTGCTTCTTTTCTTTTCACAGTTATTTGTAAGGCCTTCCCAGCCAGCCTTTCCATTTTGCTTTTTTGCATTTCTTTTCCATGGGGATGGTCTTGATCCCTGTCTCCCGTACAATGTCATGAACCTCATTCCATAGTTCATCAGGCACTCTATCTATCAGATCTAGTGCCTTAAATCTATTTCTCACTTCCACTGTATAATCATAAGGGATTTGATTTAGGTCATACCTGAATGGTCTAGTGGTTTTCCCTACTTTCTTCAATTTAAGTCTGAATTTGGCAATAAGGAGTTCATGATCTGAGCCACAGTCAGCTCCTGGTCTTGTTTTTGTTGACTGTATAGAGCCTCTCCATCTTTGGCTGCAAAGAATATAATCAATCTGGTTTCAGTGTTGACCATCTGGTGATGTCCATGTGTAGAGTCTTCTCTTGTGTTGTTGGAAGAGGGTGTTTGTTATGATCAGTGCATTTTCTTGACAAAACTCTATTAGCCTTTGCCCTGCTTCATTCCTATTTCCAAGGCCAAATTTGCCTGTTACTCCAGGAGTTTCTTGACTTCCTGCTTTTGCATTCCAGTCCCCTATAATGAAAAGGACATCTTTTTAGGGTGTTAATTCTAAAAGGTCTTGTAGGTCTTCATAGAACCATTCAACTTCAGCTTCTTCAGCGTTACTGTTTGGGGTATAGACTTGGATTACTGTGATATTAAATGGTTTGCCTTGGAAACGAACAGAGATCATTCTGTCGTTTTTGAGATTGCATCCAAGTACTGCATTTTGGACTCTTTTGTTGACCATGATGGCCACTCCATTTCTTCTGAGGGATTCCTGCCCGCAGTAGTACATATAATGGTCATCTGAGTTAAATTCACCCATTCCAGTCCATTTGAGTTCGCTGATTCCTAGAATGTTGACATTCACTCTTGCCATCTCTTGTTTGACCACTTCCAATTTGCCTTGATTCATGGACCTGACATTCCAGGTTCCTATGCAATATTGCTCTTTACAGCATGGGACCTTGCTTCTATCACCAGTCACATCCACAGCTGGGTATTCTTTTTGCTTCAGCTCCATCCCTTCATTCTTTCTGGAGTTATTTCTTCACTGATCTCCAGTAGCATATTGGGCACCTACTGACCTGGGGAGTTCCTCTTTTAGTATCCTATCATTTTGCCTTTTCGTACTGCTCATGGGGTTCTCAAGGCAAGAATACTGAAGTGGCTTGCCATCCCCTCTCCAGTGGACCACATTCTGTCAGATCTCTCCACCATGACCCACCCATCTTGGGTTGCCCCACGGGCATGGCTTAATTTCATTGAGTTAGACAAGGCTGTGGTCCTAGTGTGATTAGATTGACTAGTTTTCTGTAAGTATGGTTTCAGTGTGTCTGCCCTCTGATGCCCTCTTGCAACACCTACCATCTTACTTGGGTTTCTCTTACCTTGGGCGCGGGGTATCTCTTCGTGGCTACTCCAGCAAAGCACAGCCGCTGCTCCTTAGCTTGGACAAGGGGTATCTCCTCACTGCCTCCCTTCCTGACCTTCAACGTTGAATAGCTCCTCTAGGCCCTCCTGCGCCTGTGCAGCCACTATCCTTAGATGCTGGGTTGGTCCTCCCGGCCACCGCCCCTGACCTCAGATGCGGGGTAACTCCTCCCAGCCGCCCCCCCGACCTCGGACATGGGGTAGCTCCACTCGGCCATTCCTGAGCCGTTGCAGCCTGGCACTCTCCGCCACTGCCCCTGACCTCGGACGTGGGGTAACTCCTCTTGGCTGCCACCCTTCGGGCATGGCTTAGTATTAAATAAAACCACATTAATAGATTTTTTTACATTAATTACATAGTATTGAAATGATACTTTGAATATATTGGGTTAAATAATGTATATTATTAAAATTAAGTTAACCTGTTGCTTTTTATATTTTAATGTAGATATTAGAAAATTAAAAATCATGTATATGGCTTATACCATATTTCTATGCGTAGTACTAATCTATAGAATATATGCTGAGTCCTTTTTCTATACATTTATAGAAATTAAATATTGTGATTTTATCATACTTACTATTTTATAACTTGCTTTTCATTTATTGAAACATTAAGAATAAAACACTGGTGAAAGAAATCAAAGAGGACACAAATAGATGGATAAATATACCATGTTCATGGATTGAAAGAATCAATATAGTGAAAATGAGTATACTACCCAAAGCAATCTATAGATTCAACGCAATCCTTATCAAGCTACCAATGGTATTTTTCAGAGAACTAGAACAAACAGTTTTACAATTTGTATGGAAATACAAAAAACCTTGAATAGCCAAAGCAATCTTGAGAAAGAAGAATGGATCTGGAGGAATCAACCTACCTGACTTCAGTCTCTACTACAAAGCCACGGTTATCAAGACAGTATGGTACTGGAACAAAGACAGAAATATAGATCAATGGAACAAAATAGAAAGCCCAGAGATAAATCCATGCACTTATGGACACCTTATCTTTGACAAATGAGGCAAGAATATACAATGGAGAAAAGACAATCTGTTTAACAAGTGGTGCTGGGAAAACTGTTCGACCACTTGTAAAAGAATGAAACTAGAACACTTTCTAACACCATATACAAAAATAAACTCAAAATGGATTAAAGATCTAAATGTAAGACCACAAACTATAAAACTCCTACAGGAGAACATAGGCAAAACACTCTCCAACATAAATTACAGCAGGATCCTCTATGACCCACCTCCCAGAATATTGGAAATAAAAGCAAAAATAAACAAATGGGACCTAATTAATATTAAAAGCTTCTGCACAACAAAGGAAACTATAAGCAAGGTGAAGAGACAGCCTTCAGAATGGGATAAAATAATAGCAAATGAAGCAACTGACAAAGAATTAATCTCAAAAATATACAAGCAACTCCTACAGCTCAATTCCAGAAAAATAAATGACCCAATCAAAAAGTGGGCCAAAGAACTAAATAGACATGTCTCCAAAGAAGACATACAGATGGCTAACAAACACATGAAAAGATGCTCAACATCACTCATTATCAGAGAAATGCAAATCAAAACCACAATGAGGTACCATCTCACGCCAGTCAGAATGGCTGCTATCCAAAAGTCTACAAACAATAAATGCTGGAGAGGGTGTGGAGAAAAGGGAATCCTCTTCCACTGTTGGTGGGAATGCAAACTAGTACAGCCACTATGGAGAACAGTGTGGAGATTGCTTAAAAAACTGGAAATAGAACTGCCATATGACCCAGCAATCCCACTGCTGGACATACACACCGAGGAAACCAGAACTGAAAGAGACACACGTACCCCAATGTTTATTGCAGCACTGTTTATAATAGCCAGGACATGGAAGCAACCTAGATGTCCATCAGCAGATGAATGGATAAGAAAGCTGTGGTACATATACACAATGGAGTATTACTCAGCCATTAAAAAGAATACATTTGAATCAGTTCTAATGAGGTGGATGAACCTGGAGCCTATTATACAGAGTGAAGTAAGCCAGAAAGAAAAACACCAATACAGTATACTAACACATATATATGGAATTTAGAAAGTTGGTAATGATAACCCTGTATGCGAGGCAGCAAAAGAGACACAGATGTATAGAACAGTCTTTTGGACTCTGTGGGAGAGGGCGAGTGTGGGATGATTTGGGAGAATGGCATTGAAACATGTATATTATCATATGTGAAATGATCACCAGTCCAGGTTTGATGCATGATACAGGGTGCTTAGGGATGGTGCACTGGGATGACTCAGAGGGATGGGATGGGGAGGGAGGTGGGAGGGGTTTTCAGGATGGGGAACACATGTACACCCATGGCTGATTCATGTCAATGTATGGCAAAACCAATATAATATTGTAAAGTAATTAGCCTCCAATTAAAATAAATAAATTTATACATAAAAAAGAATATTTTCTAATGCTATTAAATGTTTTTCTATGACATCATTTTGAAATATTAAGCACTATTTTATCACATTGGATGTAACATATTTTCTGAACAAATTCCTTATTTTTGGACAATGACATTTTTTCCAGTGTTAGCTCCACAATGAATACTATTGTATATAACTCTATCTGCATCTCAGTTTGTTGTTGTTCAGTTGCTGAGTAGTGTCCGACTCTTTCCAACCCCACGGACTGAAGCATGCCTGTCTCTCACCATCTTTGAAGTTTTCCCAAGTTCATGTCCGTTGCATTGGTGATGCCATTCAGCCATCTCATTCTGACACTCTCTTCTCCTTCTGCCTTCAATCCTTCCCAGCATGAGGGACTTTTCCAATGAGTCGGTTGTTTGTATCAGGTGATGAAAATACTGGAGCTTCAGTTTAAGCATAAGTCTTTCCAATGAGTATTCAGGGTTGATTTCCATTTAGACTGAATGCTTTGATTTCCTTGTTGTCCAAGGGACTCTCAGGAGTCTTCTCCAGCACCACAGTTTGAAGGCATCAATTCTTTGGCACTCTGCCTTCTTTATGGTCCAGCTCTCACAACTGGACATGACCACCGGAAAGACCATAGCCTTGACTATACAGACCTTTGTCAGCAGAGCCGTGTCTCTGCTTTAAAACACATTGTCTAGGTTTGTCATAGCTTTCCTATGTATATGTATATGTATTTCCTATATAACAGTATCTGCATCTCAGTTTACTTATTAGGAAAAAAATCCTAGAAGTGGAATCTTTGTGAAAGTTTTAAACATATTTGAGGCTTTTGATAGCTATTGCTTAAATTGCTGTACAGAAAAGCTGTATTTTATACTCCCAATAGCAATGTTTAAGAGAGCTCATTTCTCTTAGCTGTCTATTTCATTTTTGTTAAGAGATTAAACTTAATTTCAGAGAAGCAAAGTACTCAATAATTTTGTTTATAAACAAAAAACTATTGTTTAGAAATAATTTTCATTTTCTGTGAAACTTTAGCCTACATAAGGTTTAGTCAGTTCAGTTGCTCAGTCGTGTCCGACTCTCTGTGACCCCATGAATTGCAGCACACCAGGCCTCCCTGTCCATCACCAACTCCCAGAGTTCACTCAGACTCATGTCCATCGAGTCAGTGATGCCTTCCAGCCATCTCATCCTCTGTCGTCCCCTTCTCCTCCTGCCCCCAATCCCTCCCAGCATCACAGTCTTTTCCAATGAGTCAACTCTTCGCATGAGGTGGCCAAAGTACTGGAGTTTCAGCTTTAGCGTCACTCCTTCCAAAGAAATCCCAGGGCTGATCTCCTTCTGAATTATTATGTTGCTGCTTAAAATTATTTTTGAGCTACATCTTCTAAGTGAATAATGAATTAACTGTACACTTTTAAGGAGAACAACCAAATATAATATTGTACAAAGGATTCCATCTGATGGTCACTAAAAATATTGAAAATAACTGAGTTTTTAGAGATAAATTTTGTCATCAAGCAACTACTTTCTTTTCCTTTTGTGTTAAGTCTAATTAGTGGTTAAATATTTTCTGTGTAATTAAGAGCAAAAATGTCAGAAAAATCTCCTTCTGTTACGCACAAAATAAACAGATCTCCACTGGAGTTCGTGGGCTGCTTGAGTGGTATTTACACCAGTGGGTTCATTGAGTAGCAGAACATGCTGTTTCTGTCACATCAGACTTGGGCCAATCTGATAAACATGCCTAACAGCTCTGTTGCTTTAGTGACTCTGAGTTACTCTAGTCAACATTTCTCATACTCAAGACCAGAAGATATATCACAGGTGTGACTTGGCTCTCTGATCCACTTCTCCCTGTTGGTTTGCTTAGAGTTCAGGCTCACAGATGAGAACTCAGCTGGCAAACACTGCATGCTGGTGGTGGTACAGGCTGATCTCAATCATTACAGCCTATGAAGGGCAAGTGTGTGCCAAGCATTATTCTTGCTGGCTTTGATTTCTGTCTGATTGCCTTTATCAGTTATGTTCCTATTTATCTGGGGCACTTGGAATTGAAACTGTCCTTTTAAGGAAGGGATATGGGAAAACAGACAATCTTTCCAAAACAAAGCTCTGATGATGAAATGGATTTTTAAAAACACACTGTGATCACTGTGTGTGTGTTTGTGTGATTTCAATTAACCAACCTGTAATTGACTTAACTGGTTTGGGGTTTCCCAATGATTTTGTTGGGACTAGATGAGGTGAAAAAATATTTTAAAATACATTTTGGCCAAAATGAAACTTTGTGATAGTAAACTTTAAAAGGGAATTGAAGACCACATGTGAAGAAAATGTTTATTTAAATTCCAGCCACTGGTTGAAGATCCAGTACACACTACAAGGCTGTCATATTTCTTGCTTAAACTAATCTGTGGTCCTTCATTGTCTTGTGACTTCTTTCTCTTAGGAATTAATCTTGTTCATCTGGCTATGATTTTTCTCCATGTACTTTCCTTTCAAATATAAGCTGATAACCAAAATCCAAGGGGGGAAAAGGTGTGTACTGTCTCCTTAGCTATTAGCATAGGAAAAACTAATTGAGGTTATGCATAGGATAAAATTGGTGTTTATGTAGTAAAGAGCAGAGGGGTGGTAGAGTTTAATTAGAAAGTTAGAAAACTTTCCATATGCTAGTAGAAGAGGACTGTGTTGGTAATGTTGCAAGACTCATGTCAGTTCAGTTCAGTTCAGTTGCTCAGTCATGTCCGACTCTTTGCAACCCCATGAATTGCAGTGCGCCAGGCCTCCCTGTCCATCACCAACTCCCGGAGTTCACTCAAACTCATATCCATCGAGTTGGTGATGCCATCCAGCCATCTGATCCTCTGTCATCCCCTCTCCTCCTGCCCCCAATCCCTCCCAGCATCAGAGTCTTTTCCAATGAGTCAACTCTTTGCATGAGGTGGCCAAAGTACTGGAGCTTCAGCTTTAGCATCATTCCTTCCAAAGAAATCCCAGGGCTGATCTCCTTGCAGTCCAAGGGACTCTGAAGAGTCTTCTCCAACACCACAGTTCAAAAGGATCAATTCTTTGGCACTCAGCTTTCTTCACAGTCCAACTCTCACATCCATACATGACCACTGGGAAAACCATAGCCTTGATTAGACAGACCTTTGTTGGCAAAGTAATGTCTCTGCTTTTCAATATGGTATCTAGGTTGGTTATAACTTTTCTTCCAAGGAATAAGTGTCTTTTAATTTCATGGCTGCAGTCATCATCTGCAGTGATTTTGGAGCCCCCCAAAATTAGTCTGACACTGTTTCCATTGTTTCCCCATCTATTTCCCATGTCAGAGCTTCTTATTTCCTCCTTTTACTGTAATTATTGACTATTTCTCCAGTGGAGTCCTATGACATAAGCACTTTTCTTGGTATGATAAACATTGAAAATGTCTGATTAAAGGAGCCAATAATACTGGTAAAATCCACAAGTATATTAATTCTTAAGTTGAATGCTCTTAACAGTTTTTCTTTAGTATACATGAGGTGTGCTTTCTCAATAGCTCGGTTGTGTCTGACTATTTATGATCCCATGGAATGCAACCCACAGGGTTCCTCTGTCCATGGAAATTTACAGGCAAGAATACTGGAGTGAGTTGCCATTTTTTACTCCAGGGGGTCTTCCTGACCCAGGAATCGAACCTGTGTCTCTTGTGTCTTCTGCACTGGCATGTGGATTCTTTCCTGCTGTGCCAGCTGGGAGGCCCCAGAAACATAAAAATGTGATTATTTATATCCTTTTAAATGTTGGTACAATTATAGAGTTAGGCATTTCTGTATTAATTAATAAGATACAGCAAAGACCCAAGAAACACTAGAATATAAGTACACCAATAAGGACTAGGAAAATGTAGAATTTTGTCTCATTTTTATGAAAAAATATGATATAACAACAAATATTTTTCATGTCAATTGACATTGTATAGCTTTAATATTTGGAGAAGGAAATGGCAACCCACTCCAGTACTCTTGCCTGGAAAATCCCGTGGACAGAGGAGCCTGGTAGGCTGCAGTCCATGGGGTCGTGAAGAGTCGGACATGATTGAGCGACTTCACTTTCACTTTTCACTTTCATACATTGGAGAAGGAAATGTCAACCCACTCCAGTGTTCTTGCCTGGAGAATTCCAGGGACAGGGGAGCCTGGTGGGCTGCCATCTATGGGGTCTCACAGAGTCGGACATGACTGAAGTGACTTAGCAGCAGCAGCTCTAAGATTTTTAGATGAAATATATAACTTTTGAGATTCTTACAAAACAAGGATAATATTGGGATTTTAAAGTGGATTTTTTTTTTTAAACTGTCTAATGTAGTCTGGGCAACTTTTTGGTATAATGACTAGATCCTGTTTTCTAGAAATCAGTGTTTCTCTTGGCTTACTTTTAAGAGTCATCCTTAACAATAGTAACTGGTCAATTAACTCAGTAAGTGCCAAACATTCTCTTATTCATACATTTATCCAAAAACCACATGCAAACATCTACCTTGTGCATAACACTCTTTTAATTTTAATTAAGGATTCAATTAAAAACAAGTTATTTTGTGCCCCAGGGGAATTTATAGTCTCATAGACAGAAGAGACATTAGAGCAAATGAGTTAACACTGAACTAAGATATTGGTGGGAGAATTAATGAGTATCCTGAAGAGAGAAGAGGGGGAACTACACTATGAGTTGGGTTAGTCAGAAAAACTAGTTGAAAAATGGAGGTGTGGTAATCATGAGCAGGTTTGTACAACTTCCATAATGTCTAGAAATATTTTGGTTCTAGAATTCCTCTACTCCAACTCTTTTATTTTACTGGTGAAGAAATTAAGGCCCAAAGGACAAATGAAGCTTTATGGGCAACTTATGAAGTGCAGTTCAGTGGTGACTGAGCTGGGGCTGGAACCCAATTTCCCAGTCCGTTAGTTCAAGGTGGTTTCTGTTAGAGCAGTTGAAGAGATAACAAATGCAGTGATCCCCAACATTTTGGCACCAGGGACTGATTTCTCCATGGACATGTGGGGGGGGGGGCAGAAGGTTTCAGGGTGATTTAAGCTCATTACATTTATTGTGTACTTTATTTCTACTATTAATTACATCAGCTCCACCTCAGATCATTATGCATTAGATCCTGGAGGCTGGGGACCCCTGGACTAGTGGCCCACCACAGACCTTTGTTGTTAAACTCTCTTGTCAATCTTTCTGTCAGATTTTCAACATTTTAGGTTTGAAATTTATCTTTTTGATTAATTCAGAACTGTATTAGGTTTTACTGAGAAAAATTATTTACATGTCATGTTGCTGTATTATGAAAGTGATTTTCACTGAAGATAGCATGACTTTGCAATTTAGAGTAGGAATATGTAAAAGAAAATGTTTTGGGGTTTGTCACGCCCCACCTTCATTCTTTACCTCTCATGGTCCTAATGGCCCCCATTTTAATTTTCCTTCCATAAAGAAATCTTTCAACAGCCCTTACACATGTTGTATTTTCTTGACAAAGTGTACCAGGAAAGCAGTGTTTGAAAAGTTCAGTACTGCTTCCAATCTCAGGCTTTATCTTTGAAATTTTGCACACTGAGTTAAAATATTGCTACATTTGTGGCCTGGGATCGTCCCTGCTAATTCCATATGAAACAAGAGTGCCAAAGAACTCTTAGAACTCCCCTTGTGAATTTGCTTGGTGAGCAGTTCTGGACTTGGCGTTTTAATCTCTCCATCAGGATCAATGTGATCCTGTGTTAACGCCAAGGTCAAGTAGGATAAGCAGTTGAACTTTCTCCTTCGTCTTGCGTGGCTCGTTGAAACATGTAACCTTTATAGGCTTGGTTTCTGCTTTGGATGGGAATCTGAAGTCCAGATGTTTCTTTCCTTCTTTTGAAAACCCCTTTTCATTTTTACTAGGCTTGGTGTCAGAGAAGCAATTGTGGGTAGATTAGGTAGGAGGTGGAAGGTCAGTGTTTTCTTCACTAACATTGCAAAATAAGAGATTTTTTTGTGTTTGTTTATTTCTATTTTCTGCCAGTTGGGCCACTGAGTGTAAGTTGTTGACTCTGAAGACATAGATTTCCTTCTTGTGTCAGCAGTGGCCAGGCAGTCAAGGTAAGTGAAAAAAAGATAGGTGGCAGTCCTTTTGGTTGGCAAAAAATAAACCCTTAAATAGCCAACTGATCCCTTTTTAGGCTTTTTTCGCCAATGCATTCAATGTAAATAACTCCCTTCTTCCTCAAATGCTATAATGTTTTTTGTTACTAATAACCTATGAATAAAACAGTAGCTAAACTGCTTTTCTTTTTCTAAAGCAGTCATAATTTCTTGATGAACAACCATGCATTCATTATCTTTAATTACAAATTACATTTATGGCCAACTTTATAGCTCCTGTCATTTCACATGACTCACTAACAAGTCCCTTCAAATAACTCCTTTAACAGCTTCAAGTGAGTGGGCTTTTGTTGCAGAAAAGCACATGAATGGTCTATTAATTGGCCATACATTCAATTCTGCCTATTTCTTACTGGAGGTAGTAGGGTAAATCTCCAGTTCATGTTTTCTATGACGTCTATGAATGATGGTAAATAATTCCCCGGCTAATTTCATGGGCACAAAATAACTAAAAAATAAACCAAAAAACACGAACAAAAACTCAAAGAATGGAAGACACATATAAAAATTCTAGAATTTTATGGTCATGAACTGATCTTTGCAATGAAATTGCAAATTGTTGTTGGGGATAAAATCATTGCCACATCTGGGGATAAAACTAAGTATTATGAATTCTTCTGCTAATCATTTCTTCTTGTTTTGTCCTTGTCTGGTAGCCAAAATTAACTTTCTGTCCTTTTTGTCGCTAACTGGGGAGTAGTGCTAACTCCCTGACTGAGTAGATGTTATAATGTAGATACTAGACAGAAGATGGATTTTCAATCTGCATTGCACATTAGAATCACATAATGCACATTAAAGAAATACTGTTGTCTAGACTCCACTTCCCAGGCTTCTGATTGAATTTTTCTGGTGTTGAAGAGGAAGGAGGATGACACTGATTTCTTTTTAAAAGATTCCCAGATGACACTAATGGACCAAGGCTGAGAATCGTAACAGTTAAGTGATAGAAAGACTACTATGTTGTATGCTAGTTGTTCAGTCTTGTCTGACTCTATGTGACCCCATGGACTGTAGCCTGCCAGGCTTTTCTGTCCATGGAATTCTTAAGGCAAGAATACTGGAGTGGGTTGCTATTCCCTTCTCCAGGGGATCTTCCTGACCCAGGGATCGAACCTGTGTCTCCTGCATTGCAGGCAGATGGATTCTTTACCGTCTGAGTCACACTACCTATTTAGGGTATTTCAACTGTCAGAGATAGATTCTCCTTTCAGGAAAAAAAAATGAAAACAGTCTTTCATTTTCATTATATAGTCATAGTAAAATTCTCAACCTGCATAGTTACAGGGTTTTTTTTTTTTTAGATTTTTAATGGAACTAAAATTAAGCCTGTGTTTTATTCTTTATAAACAAAAGATGAATAGTGACACAGATAACTGTTTCCACTAAGAGAGAGTTTGCTTCTTGGGTCAAGACTGCAAGTTATGATGAATTTATAGAAAATTTTTATAAATGTGAACAATAATCTTTTTTTGTTTTTTTTTTTTTTGCCTAACCAGATTTGAGTTGCTTCTGTCACTTGCAATCAAATAATTACTGCTCAAATGTGGGATATGCAAAATGTTTAGATGTAGGTAATTGGAGACAAGTGAAACCTTTTTATAAGGGGTTGAACCAGAGCTGGAAGAATCTGGATTGACTAAGGAGAGATGGAAGAGAATTCTGAGTGGAAAATAATTCGCTGATATATCTGGATCAAAATGGATTGTGGAGCAAATTTTTTAATGAGTGAAAATCCATCGATTCCTTATCTTATCACAGTGGAAGATACTAAAGTTATGGCAACTATTACATTGTTATTGTTACTTAGACTTCAGAGATTCCTGACACTGCATCTATCTTTTGTTTGAACATTTATACATTTTTAAGCATTAGTCTGATGCTGGGAGGGATTGGGGGCAGGAGGAAAAGGGGACGACAGAGGATGAGATGGCTGGATGGCATCACCGACTCGATGGACGTGAGTTTGAGTGAACTCCGGGAGATGGTGATGGACAGGGAGGCCTGGCGTGCTGTGATTCATGGGGTCGCAAAGAGTCGGACATGACTGAGTGACTGAACTGAACTGAAGCATTTTTGAGTTGAGCATATAAATGTTTTCTGCTATCATTTGAAGTCATATATTTCTACTTGGACTACAAGCTCCTCAGTGGTTTGCTGTCTTTTTGTTTGTTTGTTTTAATTTGCAGTGTCTTCTTGTTTCGTTCCTAAGTATGCCCAACTCTTTTGTGACCCCATGGAGTGTAGCCCGCCAGGTTCCTCTGTCCGTGGGATTTCCCAGGCAAGAATACTGGAGTGGGTTGCCATTTCCTTTTCTAGGGGATCTTCCCAACCCCAAAATCAAACCTGAGTCTCCTGCATTTGCAGGCATATTCTTTACCACTGAGCCACCAGAGAAGCCCATAGTAAGCACTTAATAAATATTTCTCTATTGATTTTTCAGATTGATGAAAAGGAGAATGAAATAGTCACTTGGTACAAGATGGAGAACTAGTTCAGCAGAAACTATTTGGATATAATCTTCATAAGACTGAAGACAAAGAAAAAGCTATGATGAGACCTCATTGTTGATCTAAGTGCTGAGAGACAAAAATGTGTAGAATAAGGTAATGAGCTGAACAAGGTGCTGAAGAAGTATAAGAAATTCTGATAGTTTCTTATTTACTTAGCTAGTCTTAAATGCAAACCTGTAGTCTTTGGCTGACTGTGAGCTATGGCAGTGTTGTCTGATGTCAAAAGCATGGGTTCTGGACTCAAACATACTCAGGTTCAAATTCTACCTCTGCATTCCCTAGAAAGAGGATCTTAAATTATTTAGTTTTTTTTTTTTTAAGATTTCATTTTATCATGTATAAATGAAGAGCACAATCATACTGACTTTTTGGGACTATCGAGGGATTTTGAGGAGATAATGTACAGTACACATAACAGGTGCCTTGTATTGTTATTTGGTGAAGATCATAGATTTCTAGAAAAGGCCTTTGTGTGAAGGACCCCAGTGAGAAGTTTTTTCATGCATTTTCTGGCCATGTTGTGGCCACTCGCTGTCCCTGGGTCATTTTAAATCAAGAAAAGTCTACATAGGTCAAAGCAGGAATTATTATAATTCAGTTTCTTACATTTGTATAGAGATAGCATGGTGTAGTGGGAAGAGTGTAGGGATTAGCATCTGATACCCTAGGCTCAAGTGTTAGCTCTGGCACTTATCATCTCCTATTCCATTATTAGCCAGATACCTCTCTGTTGGCCCATCTCTTGAGGTTTCTATGGGCAATAGTGACAGAGTTTATGAGAAAGTAAATTTGCAAATGTAAAGTGTTGTCCAAATGTAATTATGAAAAGAGAGACAGCATATCTATTCTTAGAATTTAGAACAATGTATAAATACAAGGTTCTCAAAGCAAGAATACTGAAGTGGTTTGCCATTCCCTTCTCCAGTGGATCATGCTTTGTTAGAACTCTCCACCATGACCCGTCCATCACAGGTGGCCCTACATGGCATGGCTCATAATTTCATTGAGTTAGACAAGGTCAATTTTCATTCCAATCCCAAAGAAAAGCAATGCCAAAGAAAGTTCAAACTACTACACAATTGCACTCATCTCACATGCTAGTAAAGTAATGCTCAAAATTCTCCAAGCCAGGCTTCAACAGTACGTGAACCGTGAACTTCCAGATGTTCAAGCTGGACTTAGAAAAGGCAGAGAAACCAGAGATCAAATTGCCAACATCCACTGGATCATAGAAAAAGCAAGAGAATTCCAGAAAAACATCTATTTCTGCTTTATTGACTACACCAAAGCCTTTGATGTGTGGATCACAACAAACTGTGGAAAATTCTTCAAGAGATGGGAATACCAGGCAACCTGACCTGCCTTCTGAGAAATCTGTATGCAGGTCAGGAAGCAACAGTTAGAACTGTACATGGAACAACAGACTGGTTCCAAATTGGGAAAGGAATGCATCAAAGCTGTATATTATCACCCTGCTTTTTTAACTTATATGCAGAGTACATCATGCAAAATGCTGGACTGGATGAAGCACAAGCTGGAATCAAGATTGCCGGGAAAAATATCAATAACCTCAGATATGCAGATGACACCACCCTTATGGCAGAAAGTGAAGAACTAAAGAGCCTCTTGATGAAAGTGAAAGAGGAGAGTGGAAAAGTTGGCTTAAAACCCAATATTCAGAAAACTAAAATCATGGTATCCGGTCCCATCACTTCATGGTAAATAGATGGAAAACAATGGAAATAGTGACACACTTTATTTTCTTGGGCTCCAAAATCACTGCAGATGGTGACTGCAGCTGTGAAATTAAAAGACACTTGCTCCTTGGAAGAAAAGCTATGACCAACCTAGACAGCATACTAAAAATCAGATATATTGCTTTGCCAACAAAGGTCCGTCTAGTCAAGGCTATGGTTTTTCCAGTAGTCATGTATGGATGTGAGAGTTGGACCATAAAGAAAGCTTAGCACCAAAGAATTGATGTTTTTGAACTGTAGTGTTGGAAAAAACTCTTGAGAGTCCCTTGGACAGCAAGGAGAGCCAACCAGTCCATCCTAAAGGAAATCAGTCCTGAATATTCATTGGAAGGACTGATGTTGAAGCTGAAACTCCAATACATGGGCACCTGATGCAAAGAATTGACTCATTTGAAAAGAGCTGGGAAAGATGGAAGGCAGGAGGAGAAGGGGACAACAAAGGATGAGGTGGTTGGATGGCATCACTGACACGATGGACAGGAGTTTGAGTAGGCTCCGGGAGTTGGTGATGGATGGGAAGCCTGGCGTGATGCAATCCATGGGGTGGCAAAGAGCTGGACATGACTGAGCGACTGAATGGAACTGATAAATAGAAGTGGTTAGGGCCTAATCATGGAGAAGGCAGTGGCCACCCACTCCAATACTCTTGCCTGGAAAATCCCATGGATGGAGGAGGCTGGTGGGCTGCAGTCCATGGGGTCACAAAGAGTCAGACACAACTGACTGACTTCACTTTCACTTTTCCCTTTCATGCATTGGAGAAGGAAATAGCAACCCACTCCAGTGTTCTTGCCTGGAGAATCCCAGGGATGGCGGAGCCTGGTGGGCTGCTGTCTATGGGGTCGCACAGAGTCGGACACGACTGAAGTGACTTAGCAGTAGCAGGGCCTAATCATTTAGTTTCAGTTGAGGGCTTTCCTGGTGGCTCAAACAGTAAAGAATCTGCCTGCAATGTGGGAGACCTGGGCTCAGTACCTGGGCCGGGAAGATCCCCTGGAGAAGGGACTGGCAACTCACACCAGTATTCTTGCCTGGAGAATTTCATGGACAGAGGAGCCTGAGGAGTTACAGTCCATGGGGTCACAAAAGAGTTGGACAGAACTGAGCAGCTTTCAGTTCACTGATAGTAAGCATTCCATTGAAGATACAGTAGAGTAAGTGCCATTCAATTTATCTTTATCATGGAATTGGCCCTGGGAATATACATGAACCTCAAAAGTATCTTTGGCTGCATAAAACTAGATTCTACAAAAAACTAAAAAAAAAAAAGTATGGTCTTACAGATGTTAAAATTCTCACTTGGGCACAGTGATCCAGCAAATAATTCCTTTATTTGAAGGCAATTACCTACCTTGTGGCTGACATATTTATAAAGAAAACCCAAGCATTTAGTTTCCGATTGTTTTTGTTTAGGTTGGTTTTCCCATTGTCTTGCCTTGGGTCTAAAGAAAGCCTGCACATAATAGGAATGGCATGGAGCTATTTTAAAAAATGTGGCTAGAGGAGGAGCTAAAAGCCTAAGAGCTGCCACCGCAGATATAAACAGTATCTACTTTTATGACTTGACTTTAATAACAATGGGACCCACAGAACGCCTCCCACCCACTACAGGCAGGGCATTACCGCCCTTTATTCCACTTTCTGCATTTAACCACCCGCCAAATGTACCTATTGCCACATCCACTTCCCTTGCCAGGAGCATTTATTTTTCTCCCAGTGTGCAGGTTTGGATACATTTTTGTTCTGGAGATATATCAAAGTCAGTCTCTAGCCTGCGGTCTAGAGTACAGGAGAGTTTAGTCATAGAATGGTCCAACTTCTGAACGACAATATTAAGCTTATGACTTCTGAAATGTTTACGTTAGCTCTAGCATGCCGTTCACTGAGGTTGTTGACACTAACACTGGTCCAGATGAGAGAACAAGATCAGCAACTGAGATTGTTTTGTGTTTTAAGTTCTACTTGCAGATGTCCTCAAACTAATGAAAGCCAGAGTGTATTTCTTTCCCTGATCACATGATCAGAAAGCCAAGGTTGTTGGAGACATTCAGGAAAGCTTTATTTTTCAAGGTTAACAAATTATTGGGGGGAAATAATATGAGACTTCATTAGACATTGCCTGAGAGGATTTATGAGGTAACCTGCTTTCTTGGGTATATTTCAGAGGCCCTTCAAAGCCTTGTATGAGGAAAAGAGTGCTGTATTTTAGTAGCATCTGTTTAGCCATTACTTTTTAAACTGCCATTTTCGGTATGTAAAACAAGCATTGAATTCAAATAATTTTCAATCAGCTAAAAAGCTGCTTCATTTTCACAACAATTTTGGCTCTGTAGACATGGTTTTGGAACATACGCTGCTTGGTCTTAGAAATACGCATAGAGAGAACCTTGCTTCGTTTTTCCTTTTGTTTTCATTTGTTTAATATTATACTAATGGACAAGTTGGGCCAACTAAAGAGAGAAAAAGCGGCAAGTTAAGGGAAGGGTGATTTTAATTAGCTCACTCTTTTTAAAACTGCTGAAATCTGCCACTTGGATTGGCAATGCTTTACCATTAGAACCAGACAGACCCTGAAAAGTTTTTAACTTTTCTTTTTCTTTAGATTTCTTTTAAAAGAATAATCTTTTTTTACAATGTTTTCTCCATTGTTCTTGAGAGACAGGTATAGTGTTAGATCTTGAAGAAAAATATGTGAAGATATTTTTATATCTGCATGGGCCTTATTCCATGGTAGAAAAAATAATACAATGGTAACTCTATGCATACAACAAAAACTATTTTCGACTTGTATACCATGGAAGCTGTGTGCTTTACAAACACGGTGATAATGGCAGCTAAGGAATTTGGACAACCGTTTGAGGTTTGCTGTAGTGTTCTTTGAAATGCACTGATCTAAAGATTTTGTTCTAATCTGCTCAGCTTGGATCTTTGAATATTTGAAATCTGAGAATAACCATTTGATTATTTTAAACCATAGTATATTAAAGAATATGCATCGTATTATTAAAGAATATACAATAATCTTCTGTTTAGAATCCTATTTGATAGATCCAGCATTAAATGTTTTAAGCTTTTTCTCTAAAACATTTTACTGTTGTATTTTAATTTTGAACATACATGAGTTTCTCTCAGCCTTGTAATAAATATATAGAAAAATATGTATTTACCTGCTCTGCCAATGAAGCTCTTGTTTTCCAAACTAAATGTCTTCACTGAAGAGAAACTTCATTAATAATGGTGATCTCTAACATTTATTGAATACTTACTAAATGACAGAACAATGCTAGGCACTTTACATGTGCCCAAGAGTGGCTGTTTTCTTCCATCCTGTTTCTTCTTCCTGGCAACCCAACTAGTACATTTCCACTCTTGTCTGTAATTAGGTGTGGCCACGGGAGTTAGTTCTTGCCGAGGGAATGTGAATAACAGTGATGTGTGCCACTTCTAGGTCTAGTCCATAAAATCATCTCACATGAGATACTCTGTGCTCTTCCCTTTTCTTCTGGCTTGATGCAGAGAAGCATGATAATGTTAGAAGTGATGTGTTGAAAAAGGTATGGTTACAAGATGAAAAGAGTCTGGGTTCCAATATCTCTGTTTGAAGTGGAGCCCCCTGATAATCGAGAATACCCTGTTGGGATGGTACATGTGTGTGAGAGAAATTTTTGTCATGTTAGAGTCATTATATATTTGGGCATTTATTTGTTGTAACAGCTAACATTAACAGACATATATTATTTAATTCTTTGCTTCTTGAGATTTCAAGGAATATTATTTTATTCATTTTATGAATAAAGAAGCTGGTTCATAGATATTTTTAAAAGTGATGACTCAACGGAACATAGTTCATAAATGGTAGAGTGAAGACTTGATCAAAGTTCTGCTTGTAGATGCCTCTTTCTCTTGTTATAATTATCAATAAAAAATAAAACAATTTTGTATTCTCCAAATCTTACATTTTGTGCTACATAGTTATATGCCCTTTAGAATTAAAGAGATATTGTTTGCATACTAATATTTCAATAAATTCCTGTATTCACTAAACTTTGTCTTTAGTTTGTAGGTTCTACTCAGCAAAATTTTGAGATGATAATTGGGGTAGTTTTTTCAATGACAATTAAGATTTATTTAAGTTATATAACACTCTTATATTTTAGAGTAAAAAATGTTAGAAGAAATTATATCACTAGAGTGTCATTATATGAAGATTCATAATCAATATTATCAAGTAATATGTCTATAGTATGCATTTTTCAAAATGCATACTTTTTTTGAGATTAAATTGATTATAAAAATCATTAATGGCAACAACTTTTGTTACTGCTTAATATTTTACCCAAGTTATTTTCACTGAGCTATTTCATGGTTTCAATCAGGAAATTTTCATAGTCATTTAAAATCTGATGAGGGCTGTATTTTAAGATCCCTGTGTCTCATTGTCATTCAAGTGCCTGTGGACTTTCCCACATCTATCAAGGGATAGCACTGTAACTGCATCATGATGTTTGGATCAATGGAAAAGATGTTTTGAACTGTTGCCATAATATATGCACAATCAAGTTAATAAGCATAGTAAATGCATCATAGGATAATATGGCTTTAAATGTAGAGACTTTGTATGCTTATTAAAGAAAAAAAAGAAGACAGAAGAACAAGTATCTTTAGTCTTAGAAGTTAAGCAAGTACATGTCCAAAGAGAAAAAGCCTACTGGATAGTGGAAAAACTTAGACATCAATTATACTAGAAGAAAGCATTCTCAAAGTCCAGAACAAGTAGTGAAGTACATGAAGGCATTGAGGAAGCTGACAATTTGTATAACAAAATGCTTGAAATTCCAGAGGAAATAAACTTTTGCTATTGTTTTGTAAAATAACATATTTATTCATGGTTAAATAACCAAGTATAACATTCCATGCTAAGGACCAAAGTCCTTCATTTTCTTGTTGAAACATTGGAATGGTTTTCCATAATGAAAAAATGAAAACAAAAACTGCTTCTCAACAGAATGATCAGTTTGTTTCACTGGAGAGCGTTTGGCAGTTTTCTCTTTATCTAACTAAAGGATCCCTGCTAATTCTCAGCGTTACCTATTACTCTTGATCTCATCTCTCTAGGAGAAGAGTCTAGTTTTGGAGCCAAACCTCCTAGAGGAACACTAGGGCCTCCTCTTTTTGTGTAGAAACTTCCATTTAGTTCTGGCAACACAAGGCTTTCTGGTTCAAAGAGAAGAGTCTTATAAGAAGTCTTGGACACCAAATAACTCTTACAAAACAACATTTTGATGAATTAAGTGTAAATGAATCAGAAACATATGGATTAAATTTCCTTTGAAATATGCATGCCTTTTCTGAATTAAGGGGGAAAAGGTTTGGCAAAATGTATTTTGCTGAACCCAAAACACTAGGATAAATCTCAGTGTTTTCCTGGACCCCCAAATTATGCTGGAGTCTCTTTTATTTTAAAATTAATTCATGTTTAGGTTTAATACAGTTTATTTTTTAAAAATTGAAAATGGCTTTACTTCGACCTCTAATTTTCCCCCTGGATTTGTGTTTTCTTCTGTTCTTGATAAAACCTCTGACACTTAGAAGCATGCATCCAACTTTATGTTCACATGTCATCAAACTTTTAAAAGAAGAAATGCATTTTGCTTCTCTGTCAATAATTGTGCAATCTTAATTTTGCATCTTATTCAAATTTAAAATTTCTATGTAAGTTGTTTAGAATTTTCCCCCATGCTGTGGTCACTTGGAAAAGACACAAACTAGAAAGGTTTTTGAATTAAAGAGACATCAGGCTCCTATTTTACAGAGATAAATGTAGTGACACCTAGTGAGGAAATTTGTGTGGTGAAGATGGTTTGGTATCTGTTCTGCTGCTTTGAAGAGTATGTCCACTCTTTTTCCACCTTCCTCATTATGCCAGGGTGATAGAGGAAGAACTGAGTTTAAGAGGTTTTTTCCTAAATTTCAGTGTCCTCATTCCATCTCTGACTTAACTGACCTCTTTGGGTGAGCTTACGCCAAGAAGGGGCAGAAGAATAAACACGTACTGAATTAGCTCAGCTGCGTGCACTGGCACACAGACCCTGCTGTTCTTTTACCTGAGATCGCAGGCCATCTGACTTTCCCAGTCTGCTTTAGATACTCAGTCCTTTTTTCACTAAACTATAAGCACGCAAGTCTACTTTATTTTCTCACTTATACCAAACTTCCTCCCCTCAGGGTACTTGTCCATGCTGTTCTCTGAGCTTGGAATGCTCCCTACTTTCCATCTCCCAGCCACTCCCATGGCTAATCCAACTCAGCGTTCAAGGCACATTTCAAATATTACCAGTCCAGAGAGGTCTTTCCTGAACAGCTTATCTTGAGTATGTTCCTTTCTCAAGTTTTTTTTTTTTTTAAATTTCCTTTAAAGCATGTACAATCAATCACAGTCCATAATTATTTTAGTTTTGTGTTGGTTTCCCTGCTATTTCTTCCAAAAAGGCAAGGACTGTGTTTGCCTTGTTTATGATTTTTCATCTCAGTACCTTGATTTTTCATCTCAATACCTACACACAGAAGGTATCGAATAAGTGTTGTTGAATGAGTAAATGAAAGCATGAGGATTTAGATGATCTGTGTCTTCTTTAGAGTTGTGACATGCAATTTCTGTAGCAAACTTACTACAGAAAGAGATAGAAGAGATAGCATATAGAAAGGATTATGTGGATTTGCTGGGACTTTGTTAGTCTGTGTTTGTCATCCTGGTTTAATTATTCATAGTAGTCACTTTCACTTTCAGCAGTGGTCGGGTTGGGGAAATTAATTATATGATCATTTGAGTTATCTAATATTTTGGACAAATATATAATGATATATTCTCTGATGTTGGGAAAGATAGAAGACAGGAGGAGAAGGGGATGACAGAGGACAAGATGGTTGTGTGACATCACCAACTCTATGGACATGAGTTTGAGCAAGCTCTGGGAGATGGTGAAGGGCAGGGAAGCCTGGCATGCTGCAGTCCATGGGATTGCAAAGAGTCGGACATGACTGAGTGACTGAACAACAACATATAATGATATGTGTTTATCAATATGGTACCATACAGAGTACTTTTCTCAGCTCTAAAAATCCTCTATGCTCTATCTATTCATCCCTACCCTACAACCCGTAGCAATTACTAATCTTTTTCCTATTTCCATAGTTTTGCCTCTTTTCAGAATGTCATATATTTGGAACCACGCAGTATGTTTCTTGATCCACTCTGACAATCTCTTTTAGTTGGTGCATTTAGATCACTGATCTGTAAGGTGATTATTGATGTAGCTGGATAACTTTTACCAGATTAGTTACTATTTTCTGATTGTTCCCTTTGTTCTATTTTAGCCTTCCATTCTTTTTCTGCCTTTAGTGATTTTAATTGAACATTTTATATGATTCCATTTTCTCTCCTTTCTGACATATCAGTTATACTCTTTTTTTTTTTTTACTTTAATTGTTGCCCTAGTTTGCAATATAAAATTCCAACATTCCTGCTGTGTCTGGTTCTGACACATGCTCTCTCTTTTCAGATTGTGATTTTGCCTTTTGGTATGCCTTGTGATTTTTCTTGAGAGCCAGACACGATGTGTCAGGTAAAGAGAACTGTTGTAAATAGGGCTTTATTAATGTTATACTGAGTGTGAGGAGAGGGCAAGTGTTCTATAGTCCTCTGATGAGGTCTCAGTATCTTTGAGGCCTACGCCTCTGTACTGTGAACTTTACAAGTGTTTCTCAGTTCTTTTCTCCTCCATTGGGTGATACAGGATGGAAGAATGGGTGGAGTTGGGCATTTCTCTTCTCCCATTAGGCCTAGTAGAAGCTGGAGTAGGGTATTTTCCTTCACTTAGCGGCTGTGCAGGCACAGGAGGGCTGAGAGGAGCTACTCCATGTTCAAGGTCAGGAGGGGCAACCTCGTCCAAGGTAAGGAGCAGTGGCTGTGCTTTGCTGGAGCAGCTGTGAAGAGATTCCCCACGTCCAAGGTAAGAGAAACCCAAGTGAGACGGTAGGTGTTGTGAGAGGGCATCAGAGGGCAGACACCCTGAAACCATAATCACAGAAAACTAGCCAATCTGATCACACGGACCATAGCCTTGTCTAACTCAATGAAACTTGGGTGGCCGTGTGGGGCCACCCAAGACAGACAGGTCATAGTGGAGAGGTCTGACAGAATGTGGTCCACTGGAGAAGGGAATGGCAAACCACTTCAGTATTCTTGTCTTGAGAGCCCCATGAACAGTATGAAAAGGCAAAATGATAGGACACTGAAAGAGGAACTCCCCAGGTCGGTAGGTGCCCAATATGTTACTGGAGATCAGTGGAGAAATAACTCCAGAAAGAATGAAGAGATGGAGCCAAAGCAAAAACAACACCCAGTTGTGGATGTGACTGGTGATAGAAACAAGGTCATGCTGTAAAGAGCAATATTGCATAGGAACATGGAATGTTAGGCCCATGAATCAAGGCAAATTGGAAATGATCAACAGGAGATGACAAGAGTGAACGTTGACATTCTAGGAATCAGTGAACGCAAATGGACTGGAATGGGTGAATTTAACTCAGATGACCATTATATATACTACTGTGGGCAGGAATCCCTTAGAAGAAATGGAGTAGCCATCATGGTCAACAAAAGAGTCCGAAATGCAGTACTTGGATGCAATCTCAAAAATTACAGAGTGATCTCTGTTCATTTTCAAGGCAAACCATTCAATATCACGGTGATCCAAGCCTATGCCCCAACCAGTAACGCTGAAGAAGCTGAAGTTTAATGGTTCTATGAAGACCTACAAGACCTTTTAGAACTAACACCCAAAAAAGATGTCCTTTTCATTATAGGGGACTGGAATGCAAAAGTAGGAAGTCAAAAAACACCTGCAGTAAAAGGCAAATTTGGCCTTGGAGTATGGAATGAAATAGGGCAAAGGCTAATAGAGTTTTGCCAAGAGAACGCACTGGTCATAGCAAACATCCTCTTCCAACAACACAAGAGAAGACTCTACACATAGACATCACCAGATGGTCAACACTGAAATCAGATTGATTATATTCTTTGCAGTCAAAGATAGAGAAGCTCTATACAGTCAGCAAAAACAAGACCAGGAACTGACTGTGGCTCAGATCATGAACTCCTTATTGCTAAATTCAGACTTACATTGAAGAAAATAGGGAAAACCACTAGACCATTCAGGTATGACCTAAATCAAATCCCTTATGATTACACAGTAGAAGTGAGAAATAGATTTAAGGGATTAGATCTGATAGAGTGCCTGACGAACTATGGACTAAGGTTCCTGACATTGTCCAGGAGACAGGGATCAAGACCATCCCCATGGAAAAGAAATGCAAAAAAGCAAAATGGCTGTCTGAGGAGGCTTTAAAAATAGCTGTGAAAAGAAGAGAAGCAAAAAGCAAAGGAGAAAAGGAAAGATATAAACATCTGAATGCAGAGTTCCAAAGAATAGCAAGGAGAGATGAGAAAGCCTTCCTCAGTGATCAATGCAAAGAAATAGAGGAAACAATGGAATGGGAAAGACTAGAGATCTCTTCAAGAAAATTAGAGATACCAAGGGAACATTTCATGCAAAGATAGGCTTGATAAAGGACAGAAATTGTATGGACCTCACAGAAGCAGAAGATATTAAGAAGAGGCGGCAAAAATACACAGAAGAACAGTACAAAAAAGATCTTCATGACCAAGATAATCACGATGGTGTGATCACTCACCTAGAGCCAGACATCCTGGAATATGAAGTCAAGTGGGCCTTAGGAAGCATCACTATGAACAAAGCTAATGGAGGTGATGGAATTCCAGTGGAGCTATTTCACATCCTGAAAGATGATGCTGTGAAAGTGCTGCACTCAGTACTCCAGCAAATTTGGAAAACTCAGCAGGAGCCACACGACTGGAAAAGATCAGTTTTCATTCCAATCCCAAAGAAAGGCAATGCCAAAGAATGCTCAAACTGCCAAACAATTGCACTCATCTCACATGCTAGTAAAGTAATGCTCAAAGTTCTCCAAGCCAGGCGTCAGCAATACATGAACTGTGAACTTCCAGATGTTCAAGCTGGTTTTAGAAAAGGCAGAGGAACCAGAGATCAAATTGCCAACATCCGCTGGGTCATTGAAAAAGCAAGAGAATTCCAGAAAAACATCTATTTCTGCTTTATTGACTATGCCAAAGCCTTTGACTGTGTGGATCACAATAAACTGTGGAAAATTCTGGAAGAGATGGGAATACCAGACCACCTGACCTGCCTCTTGAGAAACCTATATGCAGGTCAGGAAGCAACAGTTAGAACTGGACATGGAACAACAGACTGATTCCAAATAAGAAAAGGAGTATGTCAAGGCTGTATATTGTCACCCTGCTTATTTAACTTATATGCAGAGGACATCATGAGAAACGCTGGGCTGGAGGAAGCACAAGCTGGAATCAAGATTGCCGGGAGAAATATCAATAACCTCAGATATGCATCTGACACCACCCTTATGGCAGAAAGTGAAGAGGAACTAAAAGCCTCTTGATGAAAGTGAAAGAGGAGAGTGAAAAAGTTGGCTTAAAGCTCAACATTCAGAAAACTAAAATCATGGCATCCGGTCCCATCACTTCATGGGAAATAGATGGGGAAACAGTGTCAGACTTTATTTTTTTGGGCTCCAAAATCACTGCAGATGTTGATTTCATGATTGCAGCCATGAAATTAAAAGATGCTTACTCCTTGGAAGGAAAGTTATGACCAACATAGATAGCATATTAAAATGCAGAAAGATTACTTTGCCAACAAAGTTCCATCTAGTCAAGGCTATGGTTTTTCCAGTGATCATGTATGGATGTGAGTGTTGGACTGTGAAGAAAGCTGAGCGCTGAAGAGTTGATGCTTTTGAACTATGGTGTTGGAGAAGACTCTTGCGAGTCCCTTGGACTGCAAGGAGATCCAACCAGTCCATTCTAAAGGAGATCAGCCCTGGGTGTTCTTTGGAAGGAATGATGCTAAAGCTGAAACTCCAATAGTTTGGCCACGCCGTGTGAAGAGTTGACTCATTGGAAAAGACCCTGATGCTGGGAGGGATTGGGGCAGGAGAAGAAAGGGACGACCTAGGATGAGATGGCTGATGGCATCATCGACTCGATGCACAGGAGTTTGGGTGAACTCTGGGAGTTGGTGATGGACAAGGAGGCCTGGTGTGCTGCGATTCGTGGTATTGCATAGAGTCAGACATGACTGAGCGACTGAACTGAACTGAACTGAGGTCGGTTAGGCTCTAATACCCCAGCTGTAGTTAATTTGGCTCTGGTTAACTGGTTTCCCCTGTGGGCAGGCCTTATTAAAGAGAACAGAGTGCTCTTATATATCTCAGGAGTGGTTCTTTCTTCCTCTGCTGGAAGCACAAGGGGATTTTTCCTCTGATATTAATCCTTACTGTGGGAACACAGTTGATCTTTTGGAGGTGAATTTCACAATATTATGTCTGCCTTCCTATGACTGGGTCTCCCTGAAGTTCTGAACTCTCAGAGTTGCCTACGCTGAGCCTCCGTAATTTGTGTACTACAGTTCAGATTTTTGTTCCTGAGGAGGTTTCTGCTTACAAATCTCTGCTCTCCTAAGTTGTGACTCCCTGTATTTGCTGTCTCTCTGATATTGTGGGCGGTTGATTCGCTCTGTGTCATCGCCTGTATTATAAATTCAAGAAGAGTTGTTGATTTTTCAGTTTGTTCAGCTTTTTAGCTGTTGTTAGGATGGAGTGGTTTCCAGTGTTCTTACACCCAGAACATTTGTGTGTCACTTTGTGAAGGATAGGCATTTGCTTTTTAAAAAAACAGAATAGAAAACAGATACTGAGATGAAGTTAGGAGAATAAAAGATGTATTTTTCGCTATGAAAGAAGAGGAGTAAAAATAGGATTGGGCAATGGGAACTCTTGGATTGTGAGGTATATCTGACATGGTCTCTGCCAGCCTCATGGGATTTGGGGAGCAAGGCTTGCCCCTCAGCTTTTGTTAATGGTATGAGGTAAGAGCTTATCTTTACATATGGATAGTGAATTGTTTCAGCACTATTTGTTGAACACCATTTGTTGAAACCCTGGCTTCTGGTGGTTCAGTAACCCCCACCTGGTCTTAATTGTAGGAACCCTATCATCTCCATTGTTATCCATGAAATATTGTTGCATCTTCTGTCAACACTTGATCTGTAGAGGAGAGCCACTATAAACTTAATAATTATGTGCTGTGGGCTAAGTTGCTTTAGTTGTGTCCATCTCTTTGTGACCCTATGGACTGTAGTTTCATCAAGCTCCCCTGTCCATGGGATTCTCTAGCAAGAATACTGGAGTAGGTTGCCATTTCTTCCTTCAGGGGATCTTCCTGATCCAGGGATTGAACATGCAGCTCCTGTGCTCCTGCATTGCAGGCAGATTCTTTACCACTTGAGCCACCAGGGAAGACCTCTTAACAATTATGGTGCCCCTCTAATCAGCATGTTCTTGATGGCTTTGGTGAATGTTGTGCCTTTGGGTCTTCTCGTGACAGAATCCTCAGGTAGGTCGTCAAACTGTATATAATATAACCATGGCCAATATGCCTGGCCCTCTAAGCCAATCCTATACCATCTGCTATGGCAGTTCAGGCGTTTTAAACTTGTTCAACATGAGTTTGTTTCTCCAGGCTCCTAGAAGCCACCCTTACTGCTAATTTACACTACCTCCTCCTGCCCTTCTAGAACATTATACCTATATCCTGAGACAGTGTCCTTACATTAATTAACAGTCAATATATCAGGCCTACGGTCTAATCTTCTTGGTCAGGCCTTCTCAAAACCCAATCAAAGGTATTATCTTAATCCCTGTTAGTACATGCTGACTTACTCTTACACATCTTTTTGGATATAGTCCCCTTTTCTCTCTTATCAGGTCCAGTTTTCCCAGGACTTAATCCTATCTGTTGGTGCCTTGACTTAAGAAGAGGTGAGGAAAGATCCTCTGTTAGTAGGGTAGGGGCTTATGCAGGTTATTCTTACTTTGGGGACGTGCTAAATCTTAATAGAGAGGACTAAGATGTCACTGCATGTTCTGGGCTTGGGTAGCTGCTCACATTTCATGTTTCAGGGTCCTGCTGCTGCTGCTGCTGCTGCCAAGTCGCTTCAGTCGTGTCTGACTCTGTGCAACCCCATGGACTGCAGCCTACCAGGCTTCTCCGTCCATGGGATTCTCCAGGCAAGAACACTGGAGTGGGTTGCCATTTCCTTCTGCAATGCATGAAAGTGGAAAGTGAAAGTGAAGTCACTCATTCGTGTCTGACTCTTAGTGACCGCATGGACTGCAGCCTACCAGGATCCTCCATCCATGGGATTTTCCGGGCAACAGTACTGGAGTGGGGTGCCATTGCCTTCTCCCTTCAGGGTCCTAGGTTTTCCCAACCAGGGCCCTCATTTTGGCATAACTGTTCTAGCTCACCTGAGCATTTAAAATTCTTTTAAACCTGTTGTTGTTGTTCAATTACCAAGTCATGTCCCATTTTTTGTGACCCCATGGACTTTAGCATGCGAGGGGCCCCTATCCTTCACTATTTCCTTGAGTTTGCTCAAATTTATGTCCATTAAGTCTGTGAGGCTAACCACCTCTTCCTCTGTCATTCTCTTCTCCTTTTGCCTTCAATCTCTCCCAGCCATCAGGGTCTTTTCCAATGACTCAGCTCTTTGCATTCATGTGGCCAAAGTACTGGAGCTTCAGCTTCAACAACAGTCCTTTCAGTGAATGTTGAGAGTTGATTTCCTTTAGGATTGATTTTAGGCTTTATCTCCTTGCTGTCCAAGGGACTCTCAAGAGTCTTTTCCAGCACCACAATTCAAAGGCATCAATTCTTTGGTGCTCAGCCTTATTTATGGTCCAATTATCAAGTCTGTACATGACTACTAGAAAAGCTATAGCTTCAAGTATATGGACCTTTGTCAGCAAAGTAATATCTCTGCTTTTTAATATGCTATCTAGGTTGGTCATAGCTTTCCTTCCAAGGAGCAAGCATCTTTGTCTAGTGCCACCTTGAGAAGCACATGACCTGGGTGCAAAAGCTGAGGCAGACATAAAGGAATGGACTGGCAGCTAACTGTATTCTTTGGTTCTGGATAAAGTGTTCCTTCTTGAAAAGGTGTGTGAGTAGCACATTGCCATGCCTCTATGAGATGTCTTGGTGGTCTATTGTTCTATGGAACACAGTTTCATCCTGGACTCTTGAAATTTGAATTCTGCTAATTACCAGTAAAAGCAATTTAGTAATGGAAAAGCATAATTATTGGTGAACATTAGCATAAACTAGCAATATTTAAATAATTGTACAAGTATAGGTACAACTAGATACATTATCCTTACACTAAACTACTAATTTCTATTCAAATTTCACAGCTGAAAGAAAATAATCGTTAGCTCTCAACTTTGGAACTTAATGAGTTAAGAATCCTAGATTTATCTGTGACTTCTAAAGATTTCAGCAGTTGTATGTTTTTCAATAGTGGTGTGTTTTAGTCAGCTTTGTCTTTTCCTCACTTAAATGCTAGGGTAATTCTCTGTGTTTTATAACAGTACTTACTTTTCTTTTCTGGCTTTGCAGAGAGAAATTACAATTGCTAGGTAATGATTGTGAGGTTTGGTCATAGTCCATGTTATCTCACCAGGGACCCTCCAGAAGAGTGTAGGAAGATGGGAATTCTCTCTTATCTCAACTAGGAGCCTGAAGGAGACTTCCTCCTGACCATTCTTTCAGCAGACATTCCTGAACTTTATGCGTTCCTCAGTTAAGTTCAGTTGCTTAGTCATGTCTGACTCTTTGCAACCCCATAGACTGTAGAACGCTAGGCTTCCCTATCCATTACCAACTCCCCTAGCTTGCTCAAACTCGTATCCATTAGGTTGGTGATGCCATCCAACCATCTGATCCTCTGTCATCCTCTTCTCCTCCTGCCTTCAATCTTTCCCAGCATCAGGGTCTTTTTCAATGAGTCAGTTCTTCACATCAAGTGGCCAAAGTATTGGAGTTTCAGCATCAGTCCTTCCAATGAATATTCAGGATTGGTTTCCTTTAGGATTGACTGGTTGGATCTTCTTGCAGTCCAAGGGACTCTAAAGAGTCTTCGCCAACACCACAGTTCAAAAGCATCAATTCTTTGGCACTCAGCTTTCTTTATGGTCCAGCTCTCATGTCCGTACATGACTACTGGAAAAACCATGGCTTTGACTAGACAGACCTTTGTCGGCAAAGTAATATCTCTGCTTTTTAATATGCTGTCTAGGTTAGTCATAGCTTTTCTCCCAAGGAGAGAGTGTCTTTTAATTTCATGGCTGCAACCACCATCTGTGGTGATTTTGGAGTCCAAGAAATAAAGTCTGTCACTGTTTCCATTGTTTCCCCATCTATTTGCCATGAAGTGATGGGACCAGATACAATGATCTTAGTGTTTTGAATGTCGCCTTCCTAGCTTTTAAGTAAAGTGTCAATTGTTCAGTCGTGTCTGGCTCTTTGTGACCCCATGGACTGTAACCTGCCAGCCTCCTCTGTCTGTGGAGTTTTCCAGGCAAGAATATTGGTTCTTCTCTTCTCTTCATTCTCTTCTCCAGGGGTTTTCCAGACCCAGGGATTGAACCTGGGTTGCCTACATCACAGGCAGATTTTTACCATCTGAGTCACCTTTCCCCTTTTAATGAAAGAGCTTTTAAAATGCTAATTTATATTTAATATATAATTTAAGAGAATGTTAAGTTTTGTAACTTTCATTTTCTTACACATTTACTTTTAAAGCAATTAAGTCCTCCTTAAGAAAAAAAAGTGTTTAAAAGACTTTTAATTAGCATTTAGATTTTTGTATTTCTTTTATTAAAACTTATGATTTTAGAACCTTTGACTTAATGACATCCTTGTGACCAGAAAAAAACTGTACGAGGAAAGTGGAACAATTCTGGGTTTGGGAAGTGGTTAGGAAGAAGAATGAAAATAAAAATGAATTATAGCATTTTGCTTTTCTCTTTGTACATGGATATTTTCTAAGACAATAAAAAATAATGACTTCATAGCCACAGGCAGAGTTTGGTATCAAGTTGAGAATCATAAATACAGACAGGAATTTTAAAATGGGAATTGATTATATTAAAGGAATTCGATGGTGGATGCATGTATGTGATAATCACTTCTACCTTTAACCTGCATTTTAGAACTTCTTATCAGAGGGTATTTATTATAACATCGAATTAGGTCCTTGCAACTGCTATATTCTTTTATTTCCAATAAACATCATCCATTTCAAAACAATTATTGCCTTACTCTTAAATTGCTTTTAAAATAATTGGGAACAAAATTATTTTTCATGAAACCCTACTAAAAAAAGCTGATGTATGTCTTTGTCTCACAGTTAAGAAAAATAATATGTTAAGTAGTGTACCAAATAATTTATAGGAGAATTAGGATTGATAATAATTTCCTAGTTTCTGTTTTAATCATGCTGCCTTTTAGAATTCTCATTATGTATTCATTAATTTTTTTCTAATTCTACTTAAATTCTACTGTGGCAGATATATTTAATAACTTAACATAATTTAAAGGGCTTCCCTGGTAGCTCAGCTGGTAAAGAATCTGCCTACAATGCAGGATACCCAGGTTCAATCCCTGCGTTGGGAAGATCCCCTGGAGAAAGGAATAGCTATTCACTCCAGTACTCTGGCCTGGAGAATTCCTGGATGGCAAAGAGTTGGACATGACTGGAGTGACTTTCACTTTCACATAATTTAAAGGATAAGATAGATGTTATTAACTAGTGACAGCTTGCTAGAGAAATACATACTTCTGTTTTTAAAAATGTCCTTTTTGATCTATTTAGACTCTGTGTAAAAATCACAAATAAAGGTATTTAAATTTTAACCCTAACCATAATATAACCATTAATTTGATGTTATTTAAAATGTACTTTAATTGGCTATTCTATCCCGTAAATATTGACCTTTAGATTCGTAAAACATGTTACCTCCTATGCTTAAAGCAAGTGATCTAAATTATGGAATTCTATCTACTGGACATTAAAGAAAGGGGAAAAGCTCTGAGAAATTCTGGGGAATTCATAGCTTTCATTGTTATGGAAATATTCTATTTATCAAGAAAAACTATCATGCTCTTAGCATCCTAACAATTACTTTAATGCTGGATTCCTCAAAGCAACTGTGGAGACTGCTGTTTTCTGAAGTTTTGTGGGAACACAATCTTCTAGGATATGAAGAAAAGTGGGTTTTTTTTTTTTTAATCATTGTATTCTTCTTTTCAGAGATAGTATGCCATGGTAACTTATTTTCTAGAGAGCCCTCGATTAATATTTGAATAAATGGATTATTAGTGATCAGTTTCTCCTTCCACATTTTTCTGGAGTTTAAAGACAAAAACACAGATAACTCAAACACCTCTGGCTTATAGATTTTTTTATAGGTATAGGATAATTTCCTTATCCTTTTTATTAAGAGGAAATGCAGGATTTGGGGCAAGATAGTGGAGCCTTCTTTTTGTTAGAACTTTTTTTTTCAATTTTGCTTTTGTTGCCAGGATCTATGGGGTACTTCACAAGTTGTCATTTTACCATTAAATCAGAAATAGAGATGCATATTTTACTTGAAGATGTTAATATCTAAAATTTAAGTGGGTGGTATGAGTATTTCTGGTGCCCAATTTATAGTTGAACTCTAAATCACACAATTAATGGCATTTCAAATTGGTGGCTAAGGGTCTTATTAATTCTACGTAATAGTTATCTCTGGGGCTACTGAATTTCTAGGAGAAATGAATACAATGTGTAAAAGAATGGAACATATAGAGTTTAGTCTGTCTGTTTAAATAGTTCTAAAATTTGGAAATTAAGCCTATTTGAATATAAACCATCTTCAAATAATCATTAAAAAAAAAAAAGCCTGTTTTCCTTGTTTAGCACTTAATAATGAATAAGACTGTCACAAACAGCAAATTTTTTTGTGATAATGTTGCTGCCAAGAAGGCTTTTAATGACTACAGTGAAAGTAGTTTTTGAAATCATTTTGTTTTTCAATGAAACACAAATGTGGTTTTGTACAAATTGTCACTGTCTAATAAAACAAAAATATTCAACTTTTAATTTATGAAGTGGTAATTAATAAACTTTTACTACCTCAGATGTACAAAAAAATAGAAAATCAAAGGTTTATAAGACCCTGAAATAAAAAGAATTTTAGATGGTTAGTAGTTTGTGTGACATATGTCTAAAATTTTAAAATAAAGACTTATTAACTATCAATGTTTTTACTGGTGACATTTAATACTGCTGTATAATTTTGCTTGCTGTCTTCGATGCCAATATGTTTATGAAATTTAATTTGAACCACAACGTATACAAAACTCTTTGGATTTATCTTAACTTCTATGATTTGAAATGTTGTCTCATAAAGCATACTGCGTTGTGATTTATAATTTCTATCTCCTCAGTATAAAATTGATTGTTTAACTCAATTTACATGAAATATGTTGGATTCATTCAAAAACATTTTCTAATCTCTTTTTCTGCTTAGTATGATCTGTGTAAATATTTATGAGTTTGCCCTTTAAAACAAAACAAAAAAGAAATTTTAAAATTCAAAGCAAAACACAACAAAAGAAACAAATTAGGAAAGTATTTTTTTCTTGGCAATAAATCTTTTTGTGAATATTTGGCCTAGCATACTATTGAAAGTTGCAACATTTTATTCTTCTGGGGCAAGAGCTGCCCCCTTCCTACTTCCAAAGTAATTCTGGGTGCTGGTTCTGATGTCTGTTTATTTTTATGTAATGATGACAACACATCTTTATGTTGATCAATTATTGACTAAAATCATTCTTAGGTAAACAGTAACAGTTATGCCAGCAAATCTGTTTCTCTTCTGTAATTTAATCTACAATGGCAGCCTTTTCTTTGTTACTATCTTCCAAATGTCCCATATGCTTTTTACTTTGTCCTACGCCCAAAGTGTAAATTACTGGAGCTCCTGACAATGATTGTGACCCTCTGGTAAGATGTGTTTATTCCATCAAATGCTAGGAGACAGAAATTCTTAGCTTGCTGTTCACAAATCCTACCCTTCAAGCTCCCAAATCTCACCTAACTTGATATTCCCAGTGTCTTTTTATGCAGCGTAAACGGTCCCTTTTGGGAAAAATCAGTTTAATCATGTCTCTGCTGATGTGTTAGCTTTATATTTCATCAACTTTAGAAATTATTTGGAGGTTTATTAACATGTTAGTCACATTGCTGCTGCTAAGTCGCTTCAGTCGTGTCTGACTCTGTGCGACCCCATAGATGGCAGCCCACCAGGCTCCCTTGTCCCTGGAATTCTCCAGGCAAGAACACTGGAGTGGATTGCCATTTCCTTCTCCAATGCATGAAAGTGAAAAGTGAAAGTGAAGTCGCTCAGTAGTGTCCGACTCTGTGCGACTCCATAGACAGCAGCCCACCAGGCTCCTCCGTCCATGGGATTTTCCAGGCAAGAGTACTGGAGTGGGGTGCCATTGCCTCCTCCTGTTAGTCACATTGGCCTTTTGAAATTGTAGGTGCAAAGTGCATGCTCAGAGATAAGATTTGCTAAAAAGGAAAGACCACATAAATGTTTGACTTTTGCATTGGGCTCATGGAGATCCAACCAGTCCATTCTAAAGGAGATCAGCCCTGGGTGTTCTTTGGAAGGAATGTTGCTAAAGCTGAAACTCCAGTACTTTGGCCACCTCATGCAAAGAGTTGACTCATTGGAAAAGACTCTGATGCTGGGAGGGATTGGGGGCAGGAGGAGGAGTGGACGACAGAGGATGAGATGGCTGGATGGCATCATCGACTCAATGGGCGTGAGTCTGAGTGAACTCCGGGAGTTGGTGATGGACAGGGAGGCCTGGCATGCTGCAATTCATGGGGTCACAAAGACTCGGACACGACTGAGTCAATGAACTGAACTGAACTATGTAGGTTAGCATGAAAGAGAAGAAACAGTAGTCATGTTGACTAAGTACGACCTGCTCATTTAAAGTGGGGAACCTAAAATTGTTTTGATGACTTAGGAGTAGTATATAGGCACTTGCCATTTATAAATGATTTTCAACTTTGTGAAGAAGGTGCTCCGCCAATAGTTATTAAGCATTAAGAAGACTCCTGTAAGTGGTATTTTAGCGGTATTCTCTCCTTTCTGAAACTCAGACTGTAAAACTATAGAATATAGAAAGGTTTTAGAACTTTACCATATTTTAACTGATAGCAGCATTCATTTTTCATACATTTATTATGTCCATTTTGAGCAGCTTCTACTCACTGGGATATAAACATGGGCCTTTTTTTTTCCTACTCCACTGTAGTCTGTCAGTTCCCTTGCATTTTCTGTTGTGTGTTAGCTCCTTTAATGACGCTGCATTTTGGTTCCACAGTCTGTTTCTTCTCCTTCAGAGCTTCCTTCTCCTCCCACTCTGTCCCACAGCCACTCTCAGTGCCAGTATACTAGTGGCTTTGGGTGCATGCCCTTTTTCACCGTGTGCAACCTTGCCCCTGCCACCAGCTCTACCTCTTTCCTGGCTTATCCCTCCTGTTTTTTTTGGAGTGGGAAGAGAGGGATAGTCTCCTTACAGGATTTTTCTTGATAATACATTTTTTTTCTTTGATGGGTTGTGACTACTCTTTGGCATTTCTAATCAGGCTGCATGTGACTTGGCGTGACTGGACGGTGGTACCTCTGGCTCCACTAGTAAAGCACTCAATCTTGAGTGTTCCTACTGGCCCTCAGCTAGCATTCCTGATTCAGGCACTGCTTTCCCCACCTTCCAAATATCCTGTCAAACTTCAAGACTATGAATCTGAATTACCGGCTAGGGCTCTAAGGCTGGCTGTGGATGTATGCCAGCCATCAGTCCTCTATCAGCATTGGAGGGAATTCGAGTAACATTTTCTTTCATAGTGTGCTGTACTACCTGCATTATTTGACTAGGAAAAGATATCATTCAGTACTTCACCCGTTTAGTACTCTAAGATAAGGCAGGTAAGACTCTTGAGAGTCCCTTGGACTGCAAGGAGATCCAACCAGTCCATTGTGAAGGAGATCAGCCCTGGGATTTCTTTGGAAGGAATGATGCTAAAACTGAAACTCCAGTACTTTGGCCACTTCATGCGAAGAGTTGACTCAATGGAAAAGATCCTGATGCTGGGAGGGGTTGGGGGCAGGAGGAGAAGGGGACAAAAGAGGATGAGATGGCTGGATGGCATCACCGACTCAATGGACATGAGTCTGAGTGAACTCTGGGAGTTGGAGATGGACAGGGAGGCCTGGCGTGCTGCGATTTATGGGGTTGCAAAGAGTAGGACATGACTGAGCGACTGAACTGAACTGACTGAGAGAAGAGAGACTGTCTACATTAGAAAGCAATGACTTGCAAAAAAAGTACAGGAAATGCAGTTAAGTATTCATTCTAACATACTCCCTTATTCTTTTTTGTTTTTTTCTTGAAGTGAATTAAAAAAAAAAATTCTATTTGAGCACTGCTTTCCAGAACTTTCCCAGTTTTTGTTCCCAACCCAGTTGAATTTGACATGTGCCAAATCTCTACAACGTAGACAAGATCAGTTCTAAGTAAGTAGGGTCTATAAACATGGCCACAGATTTTTTTACTAGCTCTTCTAGGACAAGTTCCTCTTCATACAGCTATCCAAACTTAAGATTGTAAAGACTTATTAAGATTTGGAAAATATTACTAAATATGTGTGTCAGTAGATATTACAGATGATGTACAACTCATGAAGGACTCAGGTGTCTTTTATTTTAATGCCTTTTTTTTCTCCTTGAGTAAAACATAACAGATTATTGAACAGAGTATTCAAGTCCACATAAATCCTATCTTACTAGAGAAAAGTTGTATTAACAACTCAAAATATATGGGGTTTTCTATATGTAGGATGCATTTTCCCCTCTCTTTATTGAGTTTTGTGGCAGGAAGACAAGGAAAAAACTGGATGACTTAAAGCTAGAATTCACCAAACCCAGCTGTTGAGAAAGGTTCTTAGAATTCATCAAATCCAGCTATAGATAAAGGTTCTATCCAGAGGGATCAGGTGGCCCAAGGCATATCCTTGGAGCTCACTTAGCAAGTGCATGGAAGTCCAGGGCTAGGAGGCTGAACAGAAAGAATTACAGGGGTGGTCTCCAACCTGAATTAAAGGATGAAATTCTCTAGTTTTGATTTCAGGAAATATAATTTTGGGATAAAAACATTCACAAGGGTCTGAAGTTGACCAAAGAGGTAAAACTTTATTTTGGCTATAAGGTATAAGCTTAAATATTACTTCCTCAGAGGAAACCAACTTTAGATGTATACCTCTGGATAACTGGAAGACAATGGAAGGCAATAACAAAGCAATTAGCCTGGCAGCCGTGTCTGTCATAACAATAAATTTAGAATAATGCCATAATACTTTATTATCCAGTTAT
The DNA here is from genome assembly GCF_019923935.1 of Bubalus bubalis. Classification (NCBI taxonomy): domain Eukaryota; kingdom Metazoa; phylum Chordata; class Mammalia; order Artiodactyla; family Bovidae; genus Bubalus; species Bubalus bubalis. The sequence continues at coordinate 30,679,768 of NC_059175.1, read as the reverse complement.
TGGTGGGTAAGGTCTGAGACGCACAGGCTATGCAAAAGTGAGCATACATAAGTAGGATTTTCTTAGTGACCATTTTAGCTGACTTTCATTTGTTTTCATCTTTAGTTGATCAGTTCTTGGCTATAGATTTCTTAGAAATTTTTTTCTACAGTTCAGTAGTATTAATGTTCATCTATGTTATGAGAATCACTGGCACATTTAGACTAACTTTTTCCTCATCTGTTCATAAAATAACTAAAATTTTTCTACTTCCTTAATTTTGTGTCTATATGAAATTGTGGATATTCACTAAACTTACTATGATAATCACTTCATGCTATATGTAAATAATAAACATATACAGTGTTGTTTGTCAACTAAATCTCAATAAAACTGGAAGAAAAAATAGTTTGGTAATATGCATTTAGAGTGTTACTCTAGAATTAGTCTTATTCATTCAAGTTAAAACTTCTTCAAAATGAGCAATTTTTTTTAAACAAAAATGATTAATTTGAGGATGGTGATAAAAATATTTTAAAATACATCCTGTCTGAAGAAATAAGACTTTTAGATTTATAAGTGACAAATTGTTTTATTAATACTTGTGTTTTGTTTGTTTTTAAAGGAAAAGAATATGTACAGTCATCAAGATACTATTTCTGGCCTTTTGGAAATCATATTTGTTTGAACTTGCCCACTTTAAAAAACAAAACAAAAACTTGTAGAGTCACAGGTATTAACCACTTTAGGAGGCTTGCACATCTCCAAGTTTGTGCCATTATTTGAAGTATTTTCTTCTCCCTAGATACTTCCTATTTACTGCACTGGTCTGTGAAAACTGCCTAAAATCTACAGGTTCATTTGCTTGTTTTTGTTCACTTAAATTATCATTTGGAAAACCCTCAAACCAAAAGACTTGTTAGCTAATCTCTAGGTCCTTGTGATGATGGAGTCTTTCAAGTTTTAGAACATTATGTTAAATTTTGTAAGATAATGGAAGGCATATATATATGTGCTTGTTGTGATGTTAATTAAGGACAGACTGGAATTGAGAAATTCATAGTTTTCTTAACCAATACATGTTTTCTAAATTTAAAGAATAATTAATCTTACACCAACAAAGTTCATGAGATCATGATGAAATAAGAAATATGAAATGGTAAACACCAAAGTTTAGAAAATAGTTCTGTTCCATAAAGTTTGGAAGCAAAATTGTTGAATTAAAAGCAAACAAAAAATAAACTAAAAGATTTTGCACAGTTCCTGTTAACTCACAATGCCTAATTACTCTTTGATCTGACTTCTGGAGTCTCTTAGGGAAGAGAAAAGAACCAGGATTCAGAGAAGGTGTGGCAGCCGTGCTGAGTAATGTTTGGGGCTAACAGGACATAAGGCTCACTGAGTAGAAAAGGGGTTAATGTCTGTGTTATTGTTCAGTCACTAAGTCATGTCCAACTTCTTCTGACTCCATGAACTGTAGCACACCAGGCTCCTTTGTCCTTCATTGTATCCTAGAGTTTGCTCAAACTCATGAGTTGTTGATACCATCCAACCATCTCATCCTCTGTCACCCCCTTTTCCTCCTGCCCCCAATCTTTCCCAGGATCAGGATCTTTTCCAATGAATCGGCTCTTTGCATCAGGTGGCCAACATATGTATTTGCTGATTTTACTAACTTAATTTAGTACAAGATACTATTAACTTCAAAGTAAGTTTTTGGAAAGCTAAAAAAATCAGCATCTCTCTTTGATTAAAAAAAAAAAGTGTCATTAGACAGAACCACAAAAAAAGTGTCATTAGACAGAACCACAATAGAGTTTTAAGATTCAATTCACTGGAAAGCTTTTGTCTGTGACGCTTTCATTATTGCAAGTGCTCAATACATGTTGTTGGGTAATAATTGGAAATTGAGAAATTTTTAAAAATAATAAAATGTTCAAATTGTGGTTGTTCTTTAGTCCTCTGCCAAATACCTTTATGTTGACTAGAGTTTAGAATTTCAAGTGACCTTTTACTGGTTTTGTTGTTTTATTTGCTTGCTTCTTTTCTTCTAAAACAAAATTATTTTTTTCAGTTATGTAATATATATTTACAGGATTCAAAATTTAGAAAATAAAGTTCAGAAAACGTTTCTCTCTTCCTTCTAAACCTCAACCATTCCTCCTCTTCCCATAAGCAACCATTGTATTTCCTTTCAGATATATTTTGTGTATATTATATACCATATACACACAATTTTAACCCTCATTTTAAAGTAAAATTGGTAGGATTCTAAACTCTTATTTTTCTATGCTCTCTTGAAGCTTAAAAAAATCTTGGAGATCTTTCCATATAAGAGCATCTTTATTAACTATTCTGGATATATATTATTCCATTGTATAAATACATAATTTGTTTGACCAGTTCCTTATTTTTGTACATTTAGATTATTTCTAAGCTTTCACTATCATAAAACATAGCAAGATATAATCTGCATATCACTTTTTTTTCTATGCATATACACCTGTGAGATGTTCTTCTAAGAAAAATTTCTGGTTTAAAAGATAGTAATATAATACATATTATATTATAATACAATATACAATATATTGTAATATAATACATATTGCCTATAAATGGACAAATTTGCACTCCTGTCCACAATTTTTGAAAGTAACTATTTGTGATACTATCAGCTCAGTGAAGAAATGACATATTAATAAATGATGTTGAGAAATCCAAGAAGCTTATGCAACAAATTTTTTTTCATTACTACTATTATTTTTAAATTAAAAAGAATAATTAATTTATTTTAATTGGAGAGCTCTGGACTTTTAATTGTATGCCATTTATGTGTTTGCTTTTCTTGTGTCTATGATGATGCCATTTTAATTATTTACATTATTTTATGTCTTAATATCTGACAGAGATTGTACCCTCTCATGACTCTTCTTTTCTGATTTTTCTAGCTACTGTGTTTTTTAAAAATCTGAATTAACTTTAAAATCAGCTGTTGATTCCCCCACCTATTAAAATAAACCAAAACTTTTGTGCTTTTAGTTGAATTGCATTACATTTATCAGTTAATAGAATTTGACATTTTATATGCTTGTTCAGATTTCCTCTGTTTTCAAATAAGTTTAATTGTATCTTCACAGGTATCTGTATATTCCTTACATTTTTTGAAATTATTTTCTGTTGCTTTTATAAATATGCCTTTGGCTTACATTTTTCTTTCTCCTGATAAGCACTGTGTATATATATTAGTTTTGCACCGTACAATCTTACTAATTGCCCATATCATCTGTGGTGGTTTCTTAGCTATGGTAGTTTCAGTTTTTCAAACCAGAATCGCTTGAGTTTTCAAGTTATCCAATATCATCCACAATAGAAACCTTTTTAGTTGTTTCTGACTTAAAAAACAAAAAACAAAAAACAAAACCTTGAAGCTTTTCTTTTTAATTCTGGTGAGCAATGGTGAGAGTTGGACTGGTGAGTGGATATCATTCTTATTTCTGCCTTTAGTGGGAAAGCACATACTATTTCTCCATTAGGTATGGTGCTGGTTTTAAGGTTGAGACACAAAAATTTTCCATTCCTATTTTGTTATATAAAAAATTAAATGGTATTGAATATATCAAATGCTTTCCCAAGATCTATAATGATAAATATGTCACTTCCCTGATATCTAATGTTGAAACATCCTTGCAGTCTCCTTATTTATAGATTTATAGATTTATTCATTATGATGCAGGCTTTTGTCTCCTATTCTTAATTTACTTTTCATCAATACTTACATGAGACTAGTCTAGCTTTGCGCATGTGTGTGCATCTTTTGAGTTTTGACATCAAAGTTATTATTCACATTCTAATATGTTTTTCTTTTCTTGTGCCCTAGAAAAGTTTAAGTGGCTTTGGAATTGTTGGCTTTTTAAAGGCTTCATGAACTACCCCAGTGAAACCATGTCCAAATTAGTTCCCTGAAGCATTTTGTACTTTTCCATTGGTAATTTGTCTATTTAGATTTACTGTGTCTTCTGGTGTCAATTATTACACTTATTTGAGTACTTACTACCATTTCTTTTCAGAAAATCATGCATTTCATGCAGGCTTAAAAATACATTTGCAACCACAAAGGCATATCTCTTTAAACTCAGCATGGGTATTCCAAAACAGAAAATGAGCATGTTAGGGAGGATGTGAAGAAATTGAATCTCTATGTAATTTTCTTGATTTCTTGAACTATTTCTTGATTCTCATTTATTCCTACCTTTTCTTCTACCTTAATATTATTTGCCCTTTCTGTTTGTTTATTATTTATGTATGCCTGACTCCTCTTAAATCTTTATGACGTGGCTTAATTATTCCCTTCAGGGAAATATTTGAATATTGCCTATACCTGCCCTTGCTGTTTTTCTTTAATTTCTCTATACTCAAGCATTCAGTTTGGTTCAGTCGCTCAGTCATGTCTGACTCTTTGTGATGCCATGAACTGCAGCAAGCCAGGCCTCCCTGTCCATCACCAACTCCAGGAGTATACTCAAACTCATATCCATTGAGTCGGTGATGCCATCCAACCATCTCATCCACTGTCATCACCTTCTCCTCCCACCTTCAATCTTTCCCAGCATCAGGGTCTTTTCAAATGAGTCAGGTCTTTGCATCAGGTGGCCAAAGTATTGGAGTTTCAGCTTTAACATCAGTCTTCCGTTGAATATTCAGGACTGATTTCCTTTAGGATGGACTGGTTGGATCTCCTTTCAGTCCAAAGGTCTCTCAAGACTCTTCTCCAACACCACAGTTCAAAAGTATCAATTCTTCAGCACTTAGCTTTCTTTATGGTCCAGCTCTCACATCCGTACATGACTACTGGAAAAATCATGGCCTTGATGGGACGGACCTTTGTTGGCAAAGTAATGTCTCTGCTTTTTAATATGCTATCTAGGTTGGTCATAACTTTCCTTCCAAGGAGTAAGCGTCTTTTAATTTCATGGTTGCAATCACCATCTGCAGTGATTTTGGAGCCCCCAAAAATAAAGTCTGCCACTGTTTCCACTGTTTCCCCATCTATTTGCCATGAAGTGATGGGACTGGATGCCATGATCTTAGTTTTCTGAATGTTGAGGTTTAAGCCAACTTTTTCACTCTCCTCTTTCACTTTCATCAAGAGGCACTTTAGTTCTTCTTCACTTTCTGCCATAAGGGTGGTGTCATCTGCATATCTGAGGTTATTGATATTTCTCCTGGCAATCTTGATTCCAGCTTGTGTTTCCTCCAGCCCAGCATTTCTCATGATGTACTCTGCATATAAGTTAAGTAAGCAGGGTAACAATATACAGCCTTGACAGACTCCTTTCCCTATTTGGAACCAGTCTGTTGTTCCATGTCCAGTGCTAACTGTTGCTTCCAGACCTGCATACAGATTTCTCAAGAGGCAGGTCAGGTGGTCTGGTATTCCCATCTCTTTCAAAAATTTCCACAGTTGATTGTGATCCACACAGTCAAAGGGTTTGGCATAGTCAATAAAGCAGAAGTAGATGTTTTTCTGGAACTCTCTTGCTTTTTCGATGATCCAGTGGATGCCTTAGCAGTCATCTATACTGACCAGTATCCCATCTGTACTTCAAGCTCCAACGTCAATACTATTCCCTATGTATAGCAGCAGTAAAGGCAGTACGTGTCCCATACTCCCTGGTGTGCTGTGGATGCTTCCTTTCCAGTTCCTCTAATCTGCTGTTTTCTGAACATCTGCTGGGCTTTGTATTACAAGCATGGCATTTATTTCATTTCACCATGTATTATAGTTCATCACATAAATGTCCATGTATCCTTTAGAATTGCTAAATCCTTAAGGATAGGAATTATATTTTCCTCACATGTTACAAAAGATAATCAGTAAATATTGGTTGTATCAATGAATAAAAATGACTAGCTACTTCCCATTTTAGATGCATATCCTATGTTTTTTCTAACTAATCTAAAGGCAAAGTAGATTATTTAATATAGTATTTCCTTGTTTTCATTGCTGTCCAACTTCCTTAATAGAGGGTGGTTTGAATATAAGTGAATATGAGCGTTCTTTTAAGCAAGAGATTTTTCAAATCAAATTCTTTGATGTGTCTAGATTTTTTGATTTTCATAGTTTTAATATTATACACGTGTAAATTTTTCTGTTCTTTAGAAAGATCAAGCAAAGATTTTAGGTACAAAGGAGTCTTTTCTCTTTTTTTTCCAGATTATCTATTTAAAATTTCTTTTAAAGCCCATTTGATCTATTCCAAAAAATTTACTCAATTTGTTATAAAAATATTTCTCCAATATTGAGCTTTGCTTTTGGGCCAAAGTTACAAAATAGTCCAGAGTTTGTGGAAAAGGAAATTCTTTAATTTCAGTGTTATTACTGTAAGCACGGTAGTAGAGTTAAAATGATCTGTTTCTTAGAATATGAAAAATATATTCCATGCATTTTTGTGGCTCTGTTATTCTAAAATCCTTACATGTACTGATAGTCCAGTCAGCCAATTAAATATCTTCTTCATAATCTGTTTAATCCCTTTTGAGAGAAAAATAATTTTTCCAATGGGGTCAGTGATGAAATCAAAACATGTTCTTGGTTATATGTAGAACCTCATCTTGGACTACTTTATTTCTGTTCTGGGAATAGTTAGTGAAGAATTATTTCCAGGTGAAACATTAAGGAATTACTTGATTATCCATGTCATTTATTTAAAATGACTCAGTTTCCATCAGATCAATAAATCCTTTTGACTTTAACACTATGACGTTAATTCCAACATTAGAATCAAAGTAATTTTATTGTAGAATCTTTCTGGATCCAAGAAGTTTTCTGGAATCTCTTCCAGGAAAAATAATGAAAGTCCTATCCACTTTATGCTTACCATGTGCCATTTTAAGTGAATTGTCTTACAAATAATAAAATTAGTTCTTAGAAAGTAGTTCGTCCTTACCCACAGTTTTTTTCCTTTGGTTCCAGTTTTGTGTGTGTTTGTGTATATGTGTGTGAGTGTGTGCTTGTGTTCAGTTGTGTGCAACTCTTTGCAGCCCATGGACTGTAGCCTGCCAGTCTCCTCTGTCCATGGAATTTTCCAGGAAAGAATACTGGAGTGGGTCACCATTAAGTTGAAAACTTTAGAATTATTTCAAAGTTTTACACTGTGCACCATTGTTAGCAGCCTGATGAAATCTTACACCTTCCTGCTTCCATCTTTCTTGGGACAGACATCATCTTTTTGAATAACTGAGATGGTCTCTGTCACAAAGACCACTCTCTCAGGCAATGCTTGTGTTCAAGGAACACTTAATTTATAAATGACCCCAAAGCACAAGAGTAGTAACGCTGGCAATTCAGATATGCCAAAGAGAAGCCAAGAGTACTTCATTTAAGGGAAAAGGTGAAAGTTCTCTACTTCATAAGGAGAAAAATTGCATGCTGAGGTTGCTAGGATCTACAGGAAGAATAAATCTTCAATTTCTGAAATTGTGAAGAAGGAAAAAAGAGATTTGTGCTAGTTTTTCTGTCTCACCTCAAAGTGCAGAAGTTATACCACAGTGGGTGATAAGCTCTTTATTTCACTGGAAAGGCATTACATTTTAAAAATAAGGTATTTTATTTTTATTTATTGAAGTATAGTTGATTTACAGTATTTTATTAGTTTTAGGAATTGGCAATATCAGCAAAGTGATTCAGTTATACACACATAAATATTTTTTTCCTGATTCTTCTTTATTATAGGTTATCACAAGATATTGCATATAGCTCCCTGTGCTGTAAATTTTTGTTGTTTATCTATTTTATATATAGTGATGTGTATCTGTTAATCCCATGTGTGTGTGCTAAGTCGCTTCAATTATTTTGGACTCTTGTGCAAATCTGTGGAATGCAGCCTGCCAGACTCCTCTGTTCATGGGATTCTCCAGTCAAGAATACTGGAATGGGTTGCTGTGCCTTTCTCCAGGGGATCTTCCCGACCCAGGAATTGAACCCATATCTCTTCTGTCTCTTGCATTGGCATGCAGGTTCTTTACCTCAAGCATCACCTGGGAAGCCCATACTCCTAATTTACCCCTCCACCACTTTCCCTTTTGGTAACTGTAAGTTGGTTCTCTATGTCTGTGAGTCTGTTTCTATTTCGTAAGTAAGTTCATTTATATTTTCTAGATTCTACATATAACTGATACCATATTTGTCTTTCTGTTGGACTTACTTTACCCAGTATGATAACCTGTAGGTCCATCCATGTTGCTACAGATGGCAATATCTCATTTTTTTTTATGGCTGAGTAAAATTCCATGTATGTGTGTGCGTGTGTATCCTTCTATCTGTTTATATGTTATCCTTTTATCTGTTGATGGACACTTAGGTTGTGTCCATGTCTTGGCTAACACAATCATATATTTTGAGAGAGAGAGGAAGATTACTTTCACATAACTTTCCTTAAAGTGCATTATAATTGCTCTATATATCAATTGGTGTTCTATATATCATTGTTAATCATTTGCTGTGTTTAATCTATAAATTTAAGCTTTATCATAGGGATATGTTTGTATTGGAAAAAACACAGTATTTAGAGGGTATAGATCAAATAGGGAAGAACTGAAATAATTAGTGACATTCAGTCCTCCAAACCATAAGCACAATCTATCTGTTTATTTGGATCCTCTTTAGTTTATCTCAGCAATGTTTGTGTTTTATTGTATACATTCTGTACATTAAATTCTTTGTCAAAATCTATCCCTAAATATATCATTTTTAATGGTATTAGCAATAATCTAAAATTTTCAATTGTTTGTTGCTATATAAAAATGCAACTGACTTTTGGTAGATTGACCTTACTATCCTGTGACCTTGCTAAATTCTTTTGTCAACTTTAGAATCTTTTCTGTAGGTTCCTTAGGATTTCTATGTTAGTTGTTGGCAAATTGTAACCTATAGGTCAAATACAACCCCCTGTCTAATTTTGTTAAGTAAAGTTTTATTGGGACATAGCCATGTCCATACATTTACATATAGTCTAGAATATTAGAGTTCTCATATTCTAGATATATTTCCCAAGAAGAAGAAATGCATAAAGACAAAATGGTTATCTGAGGAGGCCTTACAGATAACTGAGAAAAGAAGACAAGTGAAAGGCAAAGGAGAAAAGGAAAGATATATCTATCTGAATGGAGTGTTCCAAAGGATAGCAAGGAGACATAAGAAAGCCTTCTTAAGTGATCAATGCAAAGAAATAGAGGAAAACAATAAAATGGGAAATACTAGAGATCTCTTCAAGAAAATTAGAGATACCAAGGGAACATTTCATGCAAAGATGGGCTCGATAAAGGACACAAACAGTATAGACCTAACCGAAGCAGAAGATATCAAGAAGAGGTAGCAAGAACGCACAGCAACTATACATAAAAGATCTTCATGACCCAGATAACCACAGTGATGTGATCACTCACTTAGAGCCAGACATCAAGAAGTGAGAAGTCAGTGGGACTTAGGAAGCATCACTATGAACAAAGCTAGTGGAGGTGATGAAATTCCAGTTGAGCTATTTCAAATCCTGAAAGATCATGCTATGAAAGTGCTGCATTCAATATGCCAGCAAATTTGGAAAATGCAGCAGTGGCCACAGGACTGGAAAAGTTGAGTTTTCATTCCAATCCCAAAGAAAGGCAATGCCAAAGAATGTTCAAACTATGCACAATTGCACTTATCACACATGCTTGCAAAGTAATGCTCAAAATTCTCCAAGATAGGCTTCAACAGTATGTGAACCAATAATTTCTAGATGGTCAAGCTGGATTTAGAAAAGGCAGAGAAACCAGAGATCAAATTGCCAATATCTCTTGGATCATCAAAAAAGCAAGAGAGTTTCAGAAAAATATCTTCTTCTGCTTCATTGACTACACTAAAGCCTTTGACAGTGTGGGTCACAACAAACTGTGGAAAATTCTTAAAGAGATGGGATACCAGACCACTTTACCTGCCTCCTGAGAAATCTGTACTCAAGTCAAGAAGCAACAATTAGAATCGGACATGGAAAAATGGACTGGTTCCAGGTTGGAGAAGGAGTACATCAAGGCTGTATATCGTCACCTTGCTTATTTAACTTACATGCAGGGTACCTCATGCGAAATGCCAGGCTGGATGAAGCACAAGCTGGAATCAAGATTGCCAGGAGAAATATCAATAACCTCAAATATGCAGGTGATACTACCCTTATGGCAGAAAGTGAAGAGGAACTAAAAAGCCTCTTGGTGAAAGTGAAAGAGGACAGTGAAAAAGCTGGCTTAAAACTCAACATTCAGAAAATGAAGATCATGGCATCTAGTCCCATCACTTCATGGGAGATAGATAGGGAAACAATGGAAACAGTGACAGACTTTATTTTCTTGGGCTCCAAAATCACTGTAGATGGTGACTGCAACCATGAAATTAAAAGACACTTGCTCCTTGGAAGAAAAGCTATGACAAACCTAGACAGCATATTAAAAAGCAGTGGCATTACTTTACCAACAAAGGTCTGTCTTGTCAAAGCCATGATTTTCCAGAAGTTATATATGGATGTGAGAGTTGGACCATAAAGAAGGCTGAGTGTCAACGAATTGTTGCTTTTGTACTGTGGTGTTAGAGAAGACTCTTGAGAGTCCCTTAGACTGCAAGGAGATCAAACCAGTCAATCCTAAAGGAAATCAGTCCTGCCTGAATATTCATTGGAAAGACTGATGCTGAAGCTAAAGCTCCAATACTTGGGCCACCTGATGCAAAGAACTGACTCACTGGAAAAGACCCTGATGCTGGGCAAGATTGAAAGCAGAAGGAGCAGGGAATGACAGAGAATGAGATGGTTGAGTCACATCACAAACTCAGCGGACCTGGGTTTGAGCCAGCTCCAGGAGTTAGTGATGGGCAGGGAAGTCTGGTATGCTGCAGTCCATGGGTTCGCAAAGAGTTGGACAGGAGTGGGTGACTGAACTGAACTGAATTAATTAGAGTTCTAGCTACAATAATGAGGTTGAATAGTCACAACAGAACCCTAAGACCTATGGGCATATTCCTAGGGAATCTAGAGATTATGGCATGTATTCTTAAGGGCTCACTTAGAATCTGGTGCTGTAGTCCATGGGGTCACAAGGAGTTGGACATGACTGAGCGACTGAACTGAACTGATACCACACATAGGACTGTATTTATATCTACTGCTTGCCACTGCTTTTTATTTGTAACATCCTTACATGTATGTGTCCATGTGTACATGCACATTTGTGTGTTTAATGACTTTATATTTTACAGTAGTTTTAGGTTCACAGAAAATTAAGCTTTCTCCTTTATCTCCTTCCCCACATATGCAGAGTCTGCCCCATTACCATATTCCTCACCAGAGTGGTAGGTTCTTATAATTTATGAAGTTATGCTAATACTAATTAGTTACACTAATACCTTGGATAATTATCATCTACAATTCATAGTTTTACATTAGGGTTCATTCTCAATTTGTTAGGGTTTGCTCTGGTGCTTACTCAAGAATTTTCAGTATGTGTCTTTAACATATCACAATCTACCTTCAAATAATATACTTATGCAGAGCACGAGAACCTAAGAACAGTACATGTCCTGTGAATTTTATGTTGTTAGGTGCTGGCTTTCTTTGTATTTCTGTAATATTTTTAGACTTTGTTGTGGGATGTTATTGAGTTGGTTGGAATCATTTTTATCTTTTCAAGGCTTATTTTTAATATTTTCCAGAACGCATTTGTCTAGAACAGCAGATGTTTGTTGAAGTTTAACTTTGTCCCATTCTAAGTCTTGAATTTCATTTTGTATAGTTCCTTTTTCTTTCTACACTTTCATTGAGATATTTTTCTATTGATTTTTCTTCAAATCCACTAATACAGTTTTCTGTTATTTCCAGTATGGTACTAAGACTATATAATGCTTTCTTAAGTTTGGATGATGTATTTTGTAATTCTAGAATGTCCATTTTACTTTTTCATAGATTTTAATCTACTATTGAAAACTGTATTCTCTTAACTGTTTTGTCGATCTCTCTTGAATATATTGGGCTTCCCTGGTGGCTCAGAGGTTAAAGCATCTGCCTGGAATGCAGGAGACCCGGGTTCGATCCCTGGGTCGAACAAAATTATTTTGTAATTCTAGAATGTCCATTTTACTTTTTTATAGATTTTAATTCACTATTGAAAACTGTATTCCCTTAACTGTTTTGTTGATCTCTCTTGAGTATATTAATCATAGTTATTTTAAATTCATCTGTTAATTACAAGACTTTCTGGTTCTGATTCTGTTTTGTCTGTTAATTATTAGATTTTAAAAATTCTTAAAATGTTTAATAATTTTTTATTGTTTAGCTAACATTGGTATATGTTCAAGATGTTTAGAATTATGTCATAAAAATGTTATATTTTGTTTTGCGGGGAGCAAAATTACTTTTGGATCACCTTTATTTTGCCAAGGTAGTTTTAAGCTTTGCACGGGCAAGTCTATTTCAGTTTTACCATGGCCCTTGTACCTAGGGGGAGATTCTTACTCCACATCCTGCTGCTGCTGCTAAGTCACATCAGTCGTGTCCGACTCTGTGTGACCCCATAGACGACAGCCAATCAGGCTTCACCATCCCTGGGATTCTCCAGGCAAGAATACTGGAGTGGGTTGCCATTTCCTTCTCCAATGCATGAACGTGAAGTCACTCAGTCGTGTCCGACTCTCAGCAACCCCATGGACTGCAGCCCACCAGGCTCCTCCGTCCATGGGAGTTTCCAGGCAAGAGCACTGGAGTGGGCCGCCAGTGCCTTCTCCACTCCACATCCTAGGAGGTGGCATTTCTGGGATCTCAGTTGAATGCTCCTATATCTAATTCTTGGACTGAACTCCACTGGAAATCTTTGCTCTGAATGTCAGCATCTCAGTAACTATCTTTCCTGTGTTTCCAAAGCTTTTCCTTCTATAAGTGCATCTTAGAAGTTAACTAGGAGCCAGAGGGGAAATTTTACACATATTTTTAGGGCTCCTTCTCTTTAGTTTTTTTCTCTCCAGGACTCAGCCACTCCATTCCAGTTTTCTTGGCTGCCCTGAACTCTGATCTCTGTTTCTGCTGTCCAACAAGACTATTGTCTTTATTTAGGCTCGATTTCCCTGAACTGTGGTTTGGAAAATGCCCTGAGGAAGAAATCTGGGATTATGTGACGTTCATTTTGTTTGCCTCTTTTCTCTCTAGGACTATAGCCCTGCAGTGGCTGCTGTCCAGTGCCTGCAAACAATCGTTATATATGTTTTGTCTAGATTTTATACTTGTTTATAACAAGAAGTTAAGTCCAATAATAGCTACTCCATCATGGATAAAACTGGACCTTGACCATGTTATTTCTCTTTGTACCATCTCTTGCTTTTAAGACACCTTTATTCTACCATTTCAGTGATCAAGACCTAATCAGACCCTTATTCTCCTTTCCATCATTCTTGGACCAGCCTCAAATGCTTTCTCCAGGTTTAGCTTCTAAGGCTACATTTTTAGTATGTAAGAATCAGTTCAGTTCAGTTGCTCAGTCGTGCCCGACTCTTTGTGACCCCATGAATCGCAGCACGCCAGGCCTCCCTGTCCATCACCAACTCCCAGAGTTCACTCAAACTTATGTCCATTGAGTCAGTGATGCCATCCAGCCATCTCATCCTCTGTCATCCCCTTCTTCTCCTGCCCCCAATCCCTCCCAGCATCAGAGTCTTTTCCAATGAGTCAACTCTTTGCATGAGGTGGGAAAGTATTGGAGTTTCAGCTTTAGCATCAGTTCTTCCAATGAACACCCAGGACTGACTTCCTTTAGGATGGACTGGTTGGATCTCCTTGCAGTCCAAGGGACTCTCAAGAGTCTTCTCCAACACCACAGTTCAAAAGCATCAATTCTTCAGTGCTCAGCTTTCTTCACAGTCCAACTCTCACATCCATACATGACTCCTGGAAAAACCATAGCCTTGACTAGATGGACCTTTGTTGGCAAAGAAATATCTCTGCTTTTGAATATGCTATCTAGGTTGGTCATAACTTTTCTTCCAAGGAGTAAGCGTCTTTTAATTTCATGGCTGCAGTAACCATCTGCAGTGATTATGGAGCCCAGAAAAATAAAGTCTGACATTGTTTCCACTGTTTCCCCATCTATTTCCCATGAAGTGATGGGATAGGATGCCATGATATTAGTTTTCTGAATGTTGAACTTTGAGCCAACTTTTTCACTCTCCTCTTTCACTTTCATCAAGAGGCTTTTTAGTTCCTCTTCACTTTCTGCCATAAGGGTGGTGTCATATGCATATCTGAGGTTATTGATACTTCTCCCGGGAATCTTGATTCCAGCTTGTGCTTCTTCCAGCCCACCGTTTCTCATGATGTACTCTGCATATAAGTTAAATAAGCAGGGTGACAATATACAGCCTTGACGTACTCCTTTTCCTATTTGGAACCAGTCTGTTGTTCCATGTCCAGTTCTAACTGTTGCTTCCTGACCTTCATACAGATTTCTCAAGAGGCAGGTCGGGTGGTCTGGTATTCCCATCTCTTTCAGAATTTCCCACAGTTGATTGTGATCCACACAGTCAAAGGCTTTGGCATAGTCAATAAAGCAGAAATAGATGTTTTTCTGGAACTCCCTTGCTTTTTCCATGATCGAGCGGATGTTGGGAATTTGATCTCTGGTTCCTCTGTCTTTTCTAAAACCAGCTTGAACATCTGGAAGTTCACGGTTCATGTATTGCTGAAGCCTGGCTTGGAGAACTTTGAGCATTACTTTACTAGCGTGTGAGATGAGTGCAATTGTGCAGTAGTTTGAACATTCTTTGGCATTGCCTTTCTTTGGGATTGGAATGAAAACTGCCCTTTTCCAGTCCTGTGGCCACTGCTGAGTTTTCCAAATTTGCTGGCATATTGAGTGCAGCACTTTCACAGTATCATCTTTCAGGATTTGAAATAGCTCCACTGGAATTCCATTACCTCCACTAGCTTTGTTCGTAGTGATGCTGCCTAAGGCCCACTTGACTTCACATTCCAGGATGTTTGGGTGTATAGACAATTCAAATGCTCTGTGCTGCTTCAATTAGAGCATTGTTTTCAGAAGGCTCTCCATCTACCACTATTCTCCTTTGTACTTCAATCTTCTTGTCCGTACTTCTAGATTGGAAGGATTTATAAAGGATCTCCTATCTGGCTTCTGATCATTGCAACCACCATGGTTTAAATAGTAGCAGTGACCTGAAAAATCTGCACCCATGTTAGCAGTCTGACAAGTCCACAGAGGTCTAAATTAATAGTCATACGTTCCATGAAGCAGGGCTAGAAAGGCTGATCCCTAATTTAATATATGGCAGCTATTGCACTTACTTTGCACACATTTGTACATAGATACTGCCTCTGTGTAAAGCTTAGAATGTGTCTGCAAATTGGGCTTTTAAAAAAGGAACTTCAACTTCATATCCATCTATGAGAGAAATGAGACTTTAGTTTTGGTATAAGGAAAACAAAATGAAACATAGTATCAAGGAATTATCGGCAAAAAAGATAATGCCATGAATATGTGAATGAAGATAGGGTAGTCTTCAATGGAAATGCTGTTCAACATGCACCAGGCTTGACCAATTGGGTTATTTGTCAACAATCTAGAAATATCTGGGTTGTGACTGTATGTTTAACTCTGTTATTCATGGGAAACTAGATGGGTATTTAGGAGTACCTAAATACCTAAACTGTCCTGATTTCAGTGGGTAGTTTTTCAGTTTCATTTTACAGTAGTGGGCTCTAGTAGTCACCGACAAGTTGTTTTGTCTGTGAGATCCAAGCAACATAGAGCAAAAGGATGGATACAAATACTTCCAAGCTTAATACTGAACAGTGCTTTAGGTTCTTGTGTTTATGGGAAACTCAAAAGGACGGAAAGAAAATCTTAAATTTCTTTTAAAAGGTTGGCATCCAGGTCATTGCAGTAGGAAACGGCAACTCACTCCAGTATTCTTGCTTGGAAAATTCCATGGACAGAGGAGCCTGGTGGACTACAGTTCTTGGAATCACAGTGTTGGACACAACTGAGCAACTGCGCACACATCCAGGTTATGGAGGTATGGGTAGGGAAGTCTTTTTTCTTTTTTAAAGAGCACAGTTTTAGACTCTCTCTGTGCTTAAAGTTTCACAGCAGACTGGTTGAAAATTTAGCACTGCTCTTCATTTAACTATGGATATTTGACATTTTAAAGGTCTGGGTGACAGAAGATTATTTTTTATGTAAAAATTACCTCATTAAATGTGAACACTTTGCTAAGTGGCTTATCATGAAATTTGCCAAACCTCTGAAAAAGCAACAGTTCAAAATGAGGTTGAGAGAGTAATTTTGACCAGGATGTCCTATTTTGTTGGGTTGGCTGCTTTGATTAAAACCTTCTGTGAGGCGATGGCCCTTGCGTGATAGGCCCAGATGCAAATTAAGACACGACAGTGTGTTGACCTACTAAACAAAAAGCACAACAGCTTGGTAACTATGAACAGATACTGTTACTTCACTGCTTAGCTAAAACTGCACACCCACCCCCCTGCCAAAGCAGGGGTGGGGGGCAAACTATTTCAGCAGTGGCTTCTTTGGGGCATATGTAAATCCTTCATGGAAAGTTACAAAACCCCAGGAAATCCCACCTGTGAATGATTGTAGTATTTAACCCTGAGGTTAGTTCCTATAATGCTCATTTCACAAAAAGCCTCCCCCACCCCCATTTTTAGTGGTTAGTTTGTATAAAGCAAGCTCAAGACTGTAAGCCTGAAAAACCACAGTTTTCCCAAACAGGCGATATTTCCAACAAAATAGTGTGAAAGCGACAGGGTTAACAGGTTAAACTCATTATTCTGACAAACTGATAGTCTCTGAGTGTGATGTACTTAGAGATGGGATGTACTTATGATGGTATAGGCCACTATTACCTTGGAATCCTTTGAATAAGTTTTTGCCTATGACACATATAATTGTATATGGGATTAGCATTGTCATTAATCTGTTTCTGGTATACATAATCTACATTTGTATTTTAAAGCCCTTCCCAATACCACCTTTGTCTCTGCATGAGACGATTTAAAGTGAATTGCTGGTATAAGGACACCATGGCATTCTCAGGGTCACATGCTTGGCAATTTAGCCAAGAAAATCGAACACAATGTTTTTTTCATTACTCCTGTTTTTTTTTTAAACCATAGTTTTATATAAAACGGTTTAATCTGTCTTCTGGTGGTACAGTATTTACAACAGAAAGATTGTATGTTAAATAGTTGACTTTTCTAGCAGCTCAAACACCTGGTTAGCATAAATCTTTTGATAGTGATGCCACTCCATTAACTCTTCTGTTACCAAAACTTCTGAAAATCCCTTTGCTAAAGAGTTGTAGAGTTACTGGCCATATAAACACCAAATATTGCATGTATGTGCTTAGTCTTTCAGTTGTGTCCAACTCTTTGCAACCACATGAGTGGTAGCCTGCAGGTCCTCTGTCCATGGGACTCTCTGGCAAGAATACTGGAGTGGGTTGCCATTTCCCTCTCCAGGGGATCTTCCCAATCCAGGGATCGAACCCGCATCTCTTGTGACTCCTGTGTTGACCGAGGAGTTCTTTACTAGTAGCACCATCTGAGAAGCTTAAATATTGCATAGCCATGAGAATTAAGCAATACTGTTCATATTAGTACATGAGACTTTATAAGGAACACAATCAAGTTGTTTTTGGGCTTCAGGTTATTAGTTTCATTGTCAAATAGTATGCTTACTTAGCTTATGACTTCACTTTCCCATTTCTGAATTCCAGATCCAAATGCACTAATGATTTCCATATTGGAAGTAATTCTTAGATGGAAGAAAAAAGCTTTTAATATTATCAAAAAATGAAAAATAATAAATATGGACATACAAGAAAGAGATAACACCTTAAAATCTTGCCTAAGGAAATAGTTATTCACATTTTTACCTTGTGTGTAATGAATGCAAATGTATACAGCATGCACGCATGCTAAGTCGCTTCAGTCGTGTCCGACTCTGCAACCCTATGGACCATAACCTGCCAGGCTCCTCTGTCCATGGGATTCTCCAGGTGAGAATACTGGAGTGGTTTGCCATGCCCTCCTCCAGGGGATCTTCCCAACCCACTGAACCCATGTCTCTTATAATCTCCTGCATTGACAGGCGAGTTCTTAACTACTAGCGCCACATGTGTGTGACTGTGAAAGTCACTCAGTCGTGCCTCACCTTTTGCAATCCCATAGACTCTATAGTCCATGGAATTCTCCAGGCCAGAATACCGGAGTAGGTAGTTGTTCCCTTCTCCAGGGGATCTCCCCAACCCAGGGATTGAACCTAGGTCTCCTGCATTGCAGGTGGACTCTTTACCAGCTGATCCACCAGGGAAGCCTGGGAAACCCTTAAACGTATACAGAGCAGGTTGGAATATGAATGTATTTTTGGTCTAGTCTATTATGTAATGTTAACTAACTTCAATCAACAGTTGTTTTAGTTTCTTAATGACACTTATGTGCTCTGTTGTAGAAATCACTTGGTTATAAAAGTTAAAAGGAATGAAGCATATATAAAATATATATTGGCATAAATACTATCAAAGTATGCATAAAACTGAGACTGTGCTATCATCAGATCTATAGTTTGATGCATTTGTTTATCCATTTATTCATCTATTATACAAACATTTAATGAATATCTACTTTGTTTCCAGCACAGGACTGAGTTCTAGAGATACCAAATACCTATCAAAGAGAAGTGTTCCAGTACACAACACGGCCTATTTGAAACTATGTGAGCCAAAAACCCTGATCAAGATGACCAAGAGAATCACCTCTTTTTGATTGATTCCCAATACATATCTTATCACTGACATCATTCCTAAAGGAAAACTTCCTCACACTTTTAGTTGCTGTGTGTATTTTGCAAAAACTTATCAACTGATTTAAATGACATCAATTCAGAGGTCTATTCAAGTATCATGATGAGTGTTGCGATTCTTGGCCAAAGTCTAAATTGAATATCTCTTATTAAACTCAACTTTCTTGGTCAGAAATATGCAGTTCTTTAAATGATTTTCTTGGTCAGACATTTGTAGTGTAATGAGGACCATGAACAAATAAATAAATAGTTAAAATGTAATGTGAGGAGAGCTGTGACTGTTCTGCGAGCTTATGCATAGAGGGCACGGCAACCAGCTCTGTCTGAGGCTACTGGGGAGACCTTACACTGAAAGTGATTTTTGACTTGGGCTTTAAAAGCTGAGTGGAGGGCACTTGAAGCCAGAAGGGTTAGCAAGTACCAAGGCCCAGAGGTATGAAAGTAAGCAGCCAGTTTTAGCAGTTGTACGTAGTTCAGTATGATCTTAGTGGTGGTGGTTTCTAAGAGAAGTGGGCGGGCAGTTAAACTATTTCCCCCTGTTACTTAGGGGCTGTCTTCTCAACCCACACTGTAATTCATTTTCCCCAGTTCACCCAACCCTATAAAGGGTCAGTAATGGTTAGATCATGCTCTCAGCTTCGAAGTCAATGGAACTTCTGTCATGCTCCCTGTTCCCTGTTTGAAGTACTATCCTTTTAAGTATCAACACTTTTTTTTTTTTACTCATAAATTATGGAGCTTTAAAGACAGAAAAACAAAAAAATGCAAATTTGTCATCTAATTTTTGAGAAGCATCACTTTCACTTCTATTTCGTGGTTTCTGGACTCAAACATGTTTGTTATGAGAGAATTACATTGGTGCTTGGTCTAGATCATCTATCTTACCCTACAAGCCCATATTCCATCCTTGCAAGGTATTGTTTCCAGGATGAAACCATAACTGAATCTTGACAACCTGATTATTAAGAACTTGCTCTTCAAGGATTTTTTTGTTTTTGGTGGATATTCACCTGGCACACATTTTTATGCTTATCCATATAACACATTCCCAAACCTTCTTGTCCATAGTCTTCCAACATTGTTTCTTTCATATCCTTGACTATTTATTAAACCTATAGGTCCCAGTCAGAAATCCATGTGCTCTTCAAATTGTGTTGCTCTGGGCTCCACTGGTGGTACAGTGGTAAAAAAAATCCACCTGCCAATGCAAAGATACGGGTTCAATCCCTGGTGTGGGAGGATCCCACATGCCACTGAGCACCTCAGCCCATGTGCTACAGCTATGGGACCTGTGCTCTAGAGCCCAGGAGCCACAACTACTGAAGCCCATGAGCCCTAGAGCCCATGCTCCACAAGAGAAGCCACCTCAATGAGAAACCTGTGCACCACAGCTAGAGCAAAGCCTGTGCAGCAACAAAGACCCAGTGCAGCCAGAATAACAATTGTGTTGCTCCAAGTTCTGCCTTTCTCAGAGCCAGCTTTCAGTGGCACTATATATCCATCAGATCAGATCAGATCAGTCGCTCAGTCGTGTCCAACTCTTTGAGACCCCATGAAGTGACTTTTAGCAATTGTCACAGATACCTAGCAACCAGGTGTGAGAGTATCTTCAGTTAATTGGTTATATTTGTCACCCTTTGAGGCCTTAAGTGTGAGTAGAATAATGTGCTACAGTGTTGTAGATGTGAGCATATGGAGGTTATCAAGGATCTGCTCCTAGAACCTACATCTAGCTTATTTAGTACATCTATTTGATGAAAGAATGTTGTTGTACATACCTTATTTTATGGCTAGGTTGCTCAGAAAAGGCTTCTAGTTGTCTTGCTAAGTTAGTTTTCTTCCTTTTCCATATTATCAGTGTGTATCTGGCCACAAATCTCCTTGACACTAGAGATTATATTTCTTAGTCTCCTTTGCAGCTAATATGATTGGGTGTCTAAGTTTTTGCTAACAGAATGTGAGTGAAAGTCATGTTTTTATTCCACTTGCTTATTTAACTTATATGCAGAGTACATCATGAGAAATGCTGGGCCGGAAGAAGCACAAGCTGGAATCAAGATTGCCAGGAGAAATATCAATAACCTCAGATACGCAAATGACACCATCCTTATGGCAGAAAGTGAAGAGCCTCTTGATGAAAGTGAAAGTGGAGAGTGAAAAAGTTGGCTTAAAGCTCAACATTCAGAAAACGAAGATCATGGCATCTGGTCCCATCACTTCATGGGAAATAGATGGGGAAACAGTGGAAACAGTGTCAGACTTTATTTTGGGGGGTTCTAAAATCACTGCAGATGGTGACTGCAGCCATGAAATTAAAAGATGCTTACTCCCTGGAAGGAAAGTTATGACCAACCTAGATAGCATATTCAAAAGCAGAGACATTACTTTGCCAACAAAGGTTCGTCTAGTCAAGGCTATGGTTTTTCCTGTGGTCATGTATGGATGTGAGAGTTGGACTGTGAAGAAGGCTGAGCGCCGAAGAATTGATGCTTTTGAACTGTGGTGTTGGAGAAGACTCTTGAGAGTCCCTTGGACTGCAAGGAGATCCAACCAGTCCATTGTGAAGGAGATTGGCCCTGGGATTTCTTTGGAAGGAATGATGCTGAAGCTGAAACTCCAGTACTTTGGCCACCTCATGCGAAGAGTTGACTCATTGGAAAAGACTCTGATGCTGGGAGGAATTGGGGGCAGGAGGAGAAGGGGATGACAGAAGATGAGATGGCTGGATGGCATCACCGACTAGATGGATGTGAGTCTGAGTGAACTCCGGGAGTTGGTGATAGACAGGAAGGCCTGGCATGCTGCAATTCATGGGGTCGCAAAGAGTTGGAAATGACTGAGCGACTGAACTGAACTGGACTGAAAAAGTTATTTGTCCTGGACTTTCCTTGCCACTTTTCCTAGGCTGGCATGTGGGTATGCTGTTGAGTGAATTTTTGCCATAAATACTTGAAGAGATAATGGAAAAACAAGAGGGGAGAACCTTCTAGAACAGAGCTACCTCTTGAATGTGGATCACTTCTAAATGCCTCTGGATACCACTGGATAATTAAATGTAAGAGAAAATAAGGGGCTTAATTTTAGGCTTTGTTATAGCAGCTTGTCCTGTATGGCATTGGGTATATGCAACTCATTTTTGGCAGCTCTAGTTCCCTGATTACTTAGTATCTCATAGTAAGGCATTCATGTCCATCAGGGCCCAATGGTAAGTTTGAAGGTGTTCTTATAGGGAGACTATATAGTTGCTGAAATAATTACATTCTGAGGATGGCATGACTTTGCTCTAAAACCATTAGAGAAGTTTCTTTGGCTCAGAATTTATAACAGACAATATTTACCATTTGATCTTTACCACACTATGAGCTCCATTGTATAAGGCATCTGAGTTCTTTGTCTCAAGCCAGAGAAAGTAGCCTTGGCTAAGTTAAGTAGGTAGTGAATTCATTTGAAAGATACTGGGTGAATCATGTGGAAATAAGGGGAAGGTAGGAGAATCAGGTTTGGAGAATGGGTAGGTGAGGCAGCAGCTATCAAAACTGAGAATGCACTAGTTACAATGCCACTGTTCTCATTTCTGTTCCTGGACACTGTTGGACATTCGATACTGCCATTGGCAATGAAGGCCACCGCAGTGAGTCATTAAATTCTTCCCAGCATCTTGGGTATCTGCACATATACTTTGTTGCCTGGGTTTGCTCAGGCTGACCTCTGTCTATGGATATCTGCATCTCCTTGCCTAAGAGCTCTCTTTGAATCTACAAAGGCTGTTCAATTTGCAGGTGGCAGGCTGAGCGTACTAGTGAGTTAATATCCCTCGGTCCTCAAGCAATGACTGATGAGAGTCAGTGTATACACAAACGTCCTCTCTCCTCAGGTGAAATTACTCTCTTGTGTTTATTTTTATCACTTGCTCAAGGAAACTGGCTCTGGTCCCTTCTCACTCACAGCCGGCTTGATAATGCCCCATCACTGACGGCCTCTCCTCCATTTGTTTTACCTCCCCTTTCTCCTACTAGTGTTCTCGAATTTTCCAAACAATTTGTGCTTGAATCTCTGTCTCAGACTCTGCTTCTAGGGGATTCTGAACCTTAAATAGCACCACTCACTCAAAATTCAAATCCCAGGTAGGAATATTTTACTAGCTGAGCTCAAGGCCAGATTTGAGAGGTGGGGGAGAATCAGATATGTATCAGATATGGTAGTTTCTGATACATTTTGGCTTCCATAGCATAAGGTAGGTCTTTGTTTTATCCTATAATTCATAAAATGGAGAATTCCTCAAAATTTGAAAGGGGCCTTGATGCTGGGGATCAGTACCACTAACCTGTTTCAAACATTACTATTTCTGGAATATTGAAGTATCCTTCTAATTTGTTTACCTTTTCCCTTAGAGTAAAAGGAAGCGAGAAGGGAAAGGTTGAATTATGGAGAAAGGAGCTTTGAAATTAGATAACTAGCCAAAACACACAGTGACAGCCCTTTGGCCAAACAGCACTGTTATTTCAAATCAATCACCTTAACTAAGAACAAGAAAGCCATTCCTCTGAGTATTTAATTTCCGAAGTAAATAATGGACTACTAACATTTTTGTACTCTATTTTAATCAAAACAGCAAATTTCAAAGACTGAAGCAAATACGGCAAGTTTTTGAGAAAGTTGATTAGAATTTTATGTGTCAAACAAGTCTTAGGAAATGCACCATTGGAATAAACATGGTTGACCCTTGAACAACAGGGATTTCAACTGCCCAGGTCCACTTATACATGAATTTTTTTCAATAGTGAATGCCACTGTTGTTCAGTCACTCAGTCATATCTGACTCCTTGAGACCACATGGACTGCAGCATGCCAGGCTTCCCTGTCCTTCACTATCTTCCGGAATTTGTTCAAACTTATGTTCATTGAATCCATGATGCCATTCAACCATCTCATTCTCTGTCGTCCCCTTCTCCTCCTGCCCTCAGTCTTTCCCAGCATCAGGGTCTTTTCCAATGAGTCGGCTCTTCACATCAGGTGGTCAAAGTATAGGAGCTTTGGCTTCAGCATCAGCCCTTCCAATGAATATTCATGGCTGATTTCCTTTGGGATTGACTGGTTTGATCTCCTTGAAGTAGAAGGGACTCTCAAGCGTTTTCTCCAGAACCACAGTTTGAAAGAATACACAACCTGAGGTTGGTTGGGCCAGCAGATGTGGAAGGCCTGCAGAGTTTCAGCGTTATGAAGGTTTGGCCCCCAAACCCCTGAATTGTTCAAGGGTGAACTGTATATAAAATCTTGACTTCAGAGAATTTATTTTGTCAAATTGATTTTAGTGTCAGAACAAACCTAATATTTCTCCTACACTTATCCATCTTTTCCCTTTTCTTCCATCATTTTAATTTGATTTAAGGCAGTATCTACATGGTTGAGTGTATATAACTATATGGTATTCCTGCTAGGGAAGTGTGGCACCTTCTGACTGCCCCATTATTTCCTCATTAGGGTCATTACAAATGTTCTACTCTCAGTTCATGCCCCTCTTCCTTTTCTTTAGGGAGGCAGTGGGAAAGCTGCTCTAGCCTACTCCTTAAGCTAACTCTAGATTAAGATGGATGACTAGGTGGTATTACAGGAAGCAGACTTCACCAATCCTTGTCCTTGGAATGTGCCCTAAGAAAATTGCTTGTGGGAGGTCTCAATGTGTGGGAGCTTCTAGCACCTCAAAAAATCACTTCCAGGACTTTATTTAGGTACCGTCTTTCACCTGGCATTTATCTAAAACTGTTCCCTTCAGGAAAACCAAGTCATTAAGAAGAGGATGGAAGTGGGAAGAGCATACAGAGAACCATATGTGGGATGCATGTGTTTGGCATTCCTTTTGAATCAAGAGGAGCCAGAAACTCCAGCAAGGCTTATTTGTTTTTATAGTTCTGTGTCTAAAATGTTCACTAATTTATTCATTCATTCACTTTTATTTATTACAGAATGCCTGCCCCAGCTTAGCCACTGTGCTACTTACTAAAAGTACAAATAAACACAATAATCATCAGGTCATCCATTTTTTTCTCACATGAAACATCCATAGTGAGAGACAGTAGTTTTTAAAGGTAGTTCTTAACATTTACATAATAAAATGATCTTATTTTACATTTTCAAACACTATCTCAACACTTTCCATGTTGACTAATAGATCATATAAATTTTAGGTGGGGAAAAATAAATTAGATTTGTTTCTCATTCTTCCATAACCTCCATCAACCCTAAGACTGTCTTCTTTTTTTGCTAATCTTCTATTATTTTTTGCTTCACAATAGTAAGAAAAGAAGAAAAGCAGGCAAGATGAAAGGGGAAGAAGGGTCTTCTAAGAGGAATTGTCACCTGATGAGAATAACAAAAATATATTTGCCAAAGAAGATTAGCAATAGCATTTTTATTTCTATTAGGCCTCCAATGAAGGAAGGCATACTTCAAGCCATACTTCAGTTCAGTTCAGTCACTCAGTCGTGTCCGACTCTGTGACCCCATGGACTGCAGCATGCCAGGCCTCCCTGTCCATCACCAACTCCCAGAGTTTACTCAAACTCCTGTCCATTGAGTCGGTGATGCCATCCAACTATCTCATCCTCTGTCATCCCCTTCTCCTCCCACCTTCAATCTTTCCCAGCATTAGGGTCTTTTCAAATGAATCAGTTCTTTGCATAATGTGGCCAAAGTATTGGAGTTTAGCTTCAGCATCAGTCCTTCCAATGATTATTCAGGACTAATTTCCCTTAGGATGGACTGGTTGGATCTCCTTGCAGTCCAAGGGACTCTCAAGAGTCTTCTCCAACACCACAGTTCAAAAGCATCAATTCTCCGGCACTCAGCTTTCTTTATAGTCCAACTCTCACATCCATACATGACTATTGGAAAAACCATAGCTTTGACTTATATTACTTTCCATATATTACAAGCCATACTTACATTACATTATTTTGGTAAAGCTTTTGTATTAGCTTGATAGGATTCAGTCTATAATGAATGCTGTTCAAATCCTTCTGGAGATCTCTTTTCCCACTGGCTTTTCTAAGCATTGAATCTATTGCAAGTACCAGAGTTAATTCATGATTGCTCTTAGAGACTGAGGGAACACATCGAAGTCTCCTCCAATTGATTGAAAGAAGTAGATGGCTTCCACCTATGTGTTTTGAGGATGGCATGCGAAGAGTTGACTCATTGGAAAAGACTCTGATGCTGGGAGGGATTGGGGGCAGGAGGAGAAGGGGTCGACAGAGGATGAGATGGCTGGATGGCATCACTGACTCGATGGACGTGAGTCTGAGTGAACTCTGGGAGTTGGTGATGGACAGGGAGGCCTGGCGTGCTGCGATTCATGGGGTTGCAAAGAGTCGAACACGACTGAGTGACTGATCTGATCTGATCTGATTCTCTTTGGTTAATAATAATCCCCCTTACCTACTTGTTTTAGTTTCTCATTTTGAATTAGTGAACCTCAGGTTTACTTTGTAGAACTCATAGTGTAACAGAGTACACATAAATATTGACCCTTGTGCTCTGCTATGGGCTCAGTATTGGTGAGATTTTGTCCAGGCAGGTCTTGCTTATGAAACCAATGGAAGGGTTATGAAACGTGTGCAAGCGCAATATCATGGGCTCAGTTCACTTTTGTCTTTCATATGAAATTTCCCTTTGGACTCAGAAACTCCAAAAACTTTGAGTTTATGGAGTTGAGCTACTGCATGGAGCTCAATTCTTCCTCGCAGTTTGTAGAAAAATAAAATATTTGCTTCTGTGTTGAGAAAGTCATGTACTAAAATAAATCCATTTGGAACCTTGCTACTATATAGTTCCTTTTGGTTGCAAAAGATTTAATTCTGTGGCACCCTATTGTTTGTTCTCCTGTTATCTTTTCCCTATTATGTCTGGCTTCTTAGATACATAATAACATGAAATAAAAGTGATCCCTCCCAACCTGATTTTAATTAGTAGACAGGCACCTGCTTTGTATGTGTTGTGTGGTGGGAAGGGGTGGGTATAAATTCTTGACTATAACTGTGGTCTCCAGCTACATCACATTTAATAAATAAGAACAATTTGCATCCTTGGCTCCTCCTCTTGGATGGCTGAGCATGTTCAGTGGTGTTACACATTCAGGAGTAACTGATTACAATAAGTTCTTATAAATTTTAAAAAATTGAGTGATGGGGAGAAGTTTTGGAAAAGAGATTTGAACTTGAACTAAGAATTATTTTTCAAGGTTTTTATTTTATATATATATATACTTAAAATTTATTTTTAATTGAAGGATAATTGCTTTACATATTGGATTGTCTTCAAGATTTTTAGTTTCTACTCCAGACAGTTGTGTATTTTGATAAGATTTGAAAATGACTTTGGTTTCCTTGGGTAAAATACAATATAATTTTATTAATATTTTATATTTTTCAATTGTCCTGTGAATTTTTGGAAATTCTATCATCTTTATATCAAAAAGTTGAAGTGAAAGAGTAAATCTCTTGTTAAAGAAAATGCCAAAAGTGCTCAAGTCGCTTCAGTCGTGTCCAACTCTGTGTGATCCTATGAACTGCAGCCTGCTAGGCTCCTCTGTCCATGGGACTCTCCAGGCAAGAATACTGGAGTGGGTTGCTGTGCTCTCCTCCAGGGCATCTTCCTGACCCAGGGATCAAACCTGTGTCTCTTACAACTATCTGCATTTAGCAGGCGGTTTCTTTACCACTAGGGCCACATGGGAAGCCCATAAAGAATATGCTTAATATTAATCGAAATATTCCAAGATAAATCTGATTCTATCCACTACAAGTTACTTTGAATCACTTTATTAATATTGATGCCATATATCTTATATTATGTCAACAAATGAACCAAGTCTGTGGAAATTTGCTTTTAAAAATCTTGGACCTGTGTATCTGACCTAAACTCAACTAATTTTAATTTCTTATTGGGTGTTATATTTAGTGTTGTTAGTGGTATTTGTTTGAATTTATAATCTAATAAAGGATCAAAACTTACCTTCTATAAGAAATTCAGCTTATTCAGTCTTTAGGTGCTTCATATCACCAGCAGCTGAGTTTTCACAAATATAGATAGATATTTTAAAATAGTGTGATTTAGGAAAATTTTAGGAAAAATGGAAAATGTTTCCCATAAATCCTGTAATAGTCATGATCTCAAATCTAAATGATAAATTAATTATTTATATATTACTGTTTATCAAGGTCATTCATTTTATAATAAAATATTTGATAGAAATTCGTGTAAGGCTAAGTTTCATGGATTACACAAACACAAATTTATATTTAAGAGGCCAGGCAGGAGTATAACTGGGAGGACCTGAATCAGAATAATTATGTATCTACTTCATTTTACTTGTTTTAAAATTAGCTTATATTAAGTTGTATATAAGCCTACAGTCTAAGTTGGAAAATAGGATGTACGATATAAAAAGTCATTTTTTTCTAAACATATAGCATGAGGATAAAATTTTAGTTTAATATAAATAGGATTTTTTCTCTTTGATAGATTTCTAGAATTAACTTTTATGATTTAAAGGAAAGTATGATGTAAAGGAAAGTATATTGTCAGGGGCTTCCCTGGTAGCTCAGCTGGTAAAGAATCTGTCTTCAATGCAGGAGACTGCAGTTTGATTCCTGGGTTGGGAAATTCCCCTGGAGGAGGCATGGCAACCCACTCCAGGGTTCTTGGATGGAGAATCCCATGGACAGAGGAGCCTGGCATGCTGTAGTCCATAGGGTTGCAAAGAGTTGGACATGATTAAGCAACTAAGCACCCATGCATTATTATCAGGGAAATATGTGGAAATAACTGTAGATTGAGCAGTATATATTAGCATATGTGCTAGGATCAGAACAAATCATTTTTCATAATATTTATGTTGCTGTCTCGATAAGCCAGTGAAGATGATAGTGCCATTCTACAAATAATAAAACTGAGGTATGCTGCTGCTACTGCTGCTAAGTCGCTTCAGTCGTGTCCAACTCTGTGCGACCCCATAGACGGCAGCCCACCAGGCTCCCCCGTTCCTGGGATTCTCCAGGCAAGAACACTGCAGTGGGTTGCTGTTTCCCTCTCCAGTGCATCAAAGTGAAAAGTGAAAGTGAAAGTGAAGTCGCTCAGTCATGTCTGACTCCTAGTGACCCCATGGATTGAGGCATGGTGAGGTCAAATCTCTCAAATTTTCCACTTCTTAGAGTGGTTGGAGTCAGGACATTCAAGTAGTGTTAAAAGGATAAATACTTGATCAAAAAGATAAACACTAAGAGGTAATACAAAGCTGATGACCCTCCATGAGGATTTCAATTAGCATCTCAGTGAGGACTACCCACTCTCACTTCTGGTTGATCTTGGGACTCTTGGTGAACCAGTAATGGTTTTGGATCCTCTTGTTCCAGTGAAGCCTTTCCCATTTCTGACTGTAATCCCTGAAACCCCTTTCCTGTGCTGGCCTAGAACACCAGACTAGGGTTCTACATCCCAGAATGAGGAGGTCAGAATTGGCTTTCAAGTAGTGTGTGTGGATATATACCCTGTTGTGTGGGGAAGTGTGAACCCAGATCTCCAGGGCAGGTATCTGAAGGCTCAGAAACCTTTTATATGCTTTTTGTGGCACAGCTTCTTTTCCCTAAGCATGTGTGTGGGCGTCTGGGCCTTACTTTCTTCTCTAGTCTTCCAATTTATTGTTTGTTAGCTTCTCTTTGAGAAGCTGAATTTACTTGAATTCTGAGGAAAACCAACAACAATTTTCTGTCTGCTGTTGCCTGGCAAATAATGTAGTTTCTGAGCACTCACTTCACTACATATTTCTGAGACAGTCTGCAGAAAGAACTCCTTTCTGTGTTGCCATATTAGGAGAACTGCCTACATTCTTTTGCCACAAGGAAAGAATCACCAGAATGGGTTGGGCAAAAACTTCAATATAAAGGCAGTCTTGGTACTTTAAAAGATCCAATAAGGGTTCAGCAGTGTAATAGCTTCAAGTGAATTGTATACAAGGCAATGATTCTGACTTTTATTATTTATTCTTCTTTGCTATGTCATTACTATGCCAGATGAGATTTGTACTCATCACACAAAATTCAATCAGAATTCCTAATAGCATAATGTGCATTTTTGTTTTTCAACATATACAGTTTTTATGTGTAATATATATTATTGTTCAGTTGCTCAGTCCTGTCCAACTTTTTGTGACCTGATGGACTGCAGCACTTCAGGCATCCCTGTCCTTCACCATCTCCCAGAGTTTGCCTAGGTTCATGTCCGTTGAGTAGGTGATGACATCCAACCATCTTGTCCTCTGTCACCCCCATCTCCTCCTGCCTTCAATCTTTGGCAGCATCAGGGTCTTTTCCAATGAGTGGGCTTCTTGCATCAGGTGGCCAAAGTATTGGAGCTTCAGCTTCAGCGTCAGTCCTTCCAATGAATATTCAGGGTTGATTTCCTTTAGTATTGACTGGTTTGAAAATAATCTGTATTACATGATCACTAAGAGGGAAAGTCCCATACGTGGGGAAAAAAGTGCCATGTTTATTCTAGAAAAGGGAAGATAAGAAACTATAACTCACTGAAATACTTGTTAGGGAGCTGAGTACTATGTAAAATGCTTGCACAGATTTTTCTCCTTAAATCTTTATTTGAAAAATATAAACACATATTACTATCTCCATTTAATAGATTAAAAAAACCCAAAACCTAAAGAAGTTAAATATCTTTTCAAATCCCAGTTTACATAGTGAATGAATAAATGTACCAGAAAATGAACCTAATTCTCTTTGTGGAAAAATTAATGATTTTCCCACTAAATTATATTACTACTCTTCTATATCATTTATTCCCCAATATGTATTCATTATTTATTCTACGCCAGACACTATGCTGACTTTTAAGGATAGATAAATGATCAGTATGTATCTTAGAATGATAGATGATAATTAAAATTAAAATAAAATATTATGACTGAATGGAAGAGAGATCTTTTCTAATATGATAATACTCCACCCAAATATGAGAATTTTACTATGCAGTAAAATTTAAAATTTTAAGCCAGCTTTTTTACTTTCTTCTTTTACTTTCATCAAGAGGCTCTTTAGTCCTTCTTCACTTTCTGCCATAAGGGTGATGTCATCTGCATATCTGAGGTTATTGATATTTCTCTTGGCAATCTTGATTCCAGCTTATGCTTCATCCAGCCTGGCATTTTGCATGATGTACTCTGCATAAAAGTTAAATAAGCAGGGTGACAATATACAGCCTTGATGTACTCCTTTCTCAATTTGGAACCAGCCTGTTGTTCCATATCCAGTTATAACTGTTGCTTCTTGACCTGCCTACAGATTCTCAGGAGGCAGATCAGGTGGTTTGGTATTCCCATCTCTTTCAGAATTTTCCACAGTTTGTTTTGATCCACACTGTCAAAGGCTTTGGCAAAGTCAATAAAAAATAAATAGATGTTTTTATGGAACTCTCTTCCTTTTTTGTTGATCCAATGGATGTTGGCAATTTGATCTCTGGTTCCTCTGCCTTTTCTAAATCCAGCTTGAACATTTGGAAGTTCACGGTTCATATACTGTTGAAGCCTGGCTTGGAGAATTTTGAGCATTACTTTGCTAGCTTGTGAGATGAGTGCAATTGTGCAGTAGTTTGAACATTCTTTGGCATTGCCTTTCTTTGGGATTGGAATGAAAACGGACCTTTTCCAGTCCTGTGGCTACTGCTGAGTTTTCCAAATTTGCTAGCACATTGAGTGCAGCACTTTCATAGCATCATCTTTCAGGATTTGAAATAGCTCAACTGGAATTCCATCCCCTCCAGTAGCTTTGTTCATAGTGATGCTTCCTAAGGCCTACTTGACTTCACATTCCAGAATGTCCGGCTCTAGGTGAGTGATCACACCTTCATGGTTATCTGGGTCATGAAGATGTTTTCTGTACAGTTCTTCTGTGTATTCTTGCCACCTCTTCTTAATATCTTCTGCTTCTGTTAGGTCCATACCATTTCTGTCCTTTATTGAACCCATCTTTCCATGAAGTGTTTCCTTAGTACCTAATTTTCTTGAAGAGCTTTCTAGTCTTTCCCATTCTATTGTTTCCCTTTATTTCTTTGCACTAATTACTGAGGAAGGCTTTCTTATCCCTCCTTGCTATTTTTTGAAAGTCTGCATTCAAATGGGTATATCTTTCCTTTTCTCCTTTGCCTTTTGCTTCTCTCCTTTTCTCAGCTATTTGTAAGGACTTCTCAGACAACCGTTTTGCCTTTTTGTATTTCTTTTTCTCAGGTTGGTCTTGATCACTGCCTCCTGTACAATGTCACGAACCTCCGTCCATAGTTCTTCAGGCACTCTGTCTACAAGATCTAATCCTTTGAATCTATTTCTCACTTCCACTGTAGAATCAGAAGGGATTTGATTTAGGTCATACCTGAATGGTCTAGTGGTCTTCCCTACTTTCTTTTTTTTTTTAATTTAATTTTATTTTTAAATGTGAAACACTGTATTAGTTTTGCCAAACATCAAAACGAATCCGCCACAGGTATACATGTGCTCCCCATCCTGAACCCTCCTCCTTCCTCCCTCCCCATACCATCCCTCTGTGTCATCCCAGTGCACCAGCCCCAAGCATCCAGTATCGTGCATCAGTCTGAATTTGGCAATAAGGAGTATGTGATCTGAGCCACAGTCAGTTCCTGGTCTTATTTTTGCTGACTGTATAGAGCTTCTCCATCTTTGGCTGCAAAGAATATAATCAATCTGATTGACCATCTGGTGATGTCCATGTGTAGAGTCTTCTCTTGTGTTGTTGTAAGAAGGTGTTTGCTATGACCAGTGGGTTCTCTTGGCAAAACTCTGTTAGCCTTTGCCCTGCTTCATTTTGTACTCCAAGGCCAAACTTGCCTGTTACTTGAGATAACACTTGACTTCCTACTTTTTGACTTCACTGAAGATGGTGACTGAAGCTATGAAATTAAAAGGCACTTGCTCCTTGGAAGTAAAGCTATGACCAACCTAAACAGCATACTAGAAAGCAGAGACATAACTTTGTCAACAAAGGTCCATATAGTCAAAGGTATGATTTTTTCAGTAGCCGTGTATGGGTGTGAGAGTTGGACTATAAAGAACACTGAATTTCAAAGAATTGATGCTTTTGAGCTTTGGTGTTGGAGAAGACTCTTGAGAGTCCCTTGGACTGCTAGAAGATCCAACCAGTCAATCCTACTGGAAATCAGTCCTGCATATTCATTGGAAGGACTAATGCTGAAGCTGAAGCTTCAATACTTTGGTGGCCTGATGCGAAGAACTGACTCATAGGAAAAGACCCCGATGCTTGGAAAGATTGAAGGTGGGAGGAGAAGGGGATGACAGAGGATGAGATGGTTGGATGACATCACTGACTCAATGGACATGAGTTTGAGTAAACTCTGGGAGTTGGTGATGGACAGGGAAACCTGGCATGCTACAGTCCATGGGGTTGCAAAGAGTTGGACACGACTAAGTGACTGAATTGAACTCAACTGAAAATTTAATTGATGATAATGATTTGTGATGGATCAAAAATCCTTCTTGCCGCACTACTATGTGCTAATTATATTTGATGTAGATTGCTATATAAATAAAAAAAGTAGAACTTGTAGGAGAGTTGCGGACTTCCCTGGTGGCTCAGTGGTAAAGAACCTGCCTGCCAGTGCAGGAGCTGTGTTTTTGATCCCTGGAGAAAGAAATGGCAACCCATTCCAGTAGTCTTGCCTGGGAAATCCCATGGAAAGAGGAACTTGGTGGGCTACAGTCCATGAGGTCCCAAGAGTTGGACATGACTTAGAGACTAAACAGCAACAACAAGGAGAGTTGTATTCAAAAATTCTGCTAACAGGTTTGAGTTTTGGTTAGGGAGAGAAACGTTGTTCTTAATGGAGAGTTTAGGTGGGAAGTAGAACTCTAGGTGCTGACTCCACACTACTGGCTTCTCATACTTGAGCGTATCTCAGAATCTGATAGAGGGGTTGTCAAGACATAGATTTCTGGGCCCAGCTCCTAAAATTTCTGATTCCGTAAGTCTGGGATGATGGGGCCTGTGAATTTACTTTTCCAATAAGCTTCCTGATGCCACTGACCCGAGGACACATTTTGAGAACTTCTGCTCTGCATAAAAATACTTTCTTATTCTCCTCATACAGAATGAAAAAAAAAAAAAGAATATTTGATATATTCCATGGGTCAGCTTGTTCTGGAAACTGTCGATTACTGCCTTGGCCTCACCTGGGAGATCTGGTGATCTGTCAGCTTAGAAATGAGGAGCTTGAGAGCCCATAAGATTGATTGATTATCTGTACAAAATCATTTTTAAGTTAATTAGCTGAATTTAAAACTTCAACTTAGAGTTCGTTCATTTATGTGTTTATTAAAATAAAGGTAAACTTTAGAGATTCTTGTTCCATGAGAAAATGTAGAGAGTTAAAATAACAGTTATCCCCATATTTTTCATTGCTTCTAAATGATACCTTATTGCACTAAACACACTTTGAGGAAGGCAGGTGTCTTTGGAGCTATTTGGCATGCATCTGTTGTACAAAAGACATCTCATTGATCTTAAACAGAAGTGAATTCCAGAGAGAGACTTCTTCATGGTGTAGAGGAGCAAATTATATTTTCTTGTACCTGGCATTTAATCCAACCATCAAGCCCAATGAGCATGATTTTCTCTAACTTGAGTGAAGTGATAACTAAACATTTCAACCTCGGACTTGAGTGTTTCGATGTAACACGAAATACACTTAGCTGAGACCCTAATCTATAGCATTCTGGTTTTTTTTTCCCTTTGATTTATGTTTAGTACTTTGTTAGATGGTTCCCTTTTCATCTGATTCCACATGGATGCAATGTTTCCTGTCTCACAGCCAAAGTCAACCTTTTAAGGCCTACAGGGGTGTTGCAGGCATACAGATGAACAAAGCAGAGGGGAGGCTGGAATCCAGGACCACCTGGACTGCCAACAGAAGCTCTAGAACCACACAGGTTGGTCAATGTCCAGGAGGTCAAATGAGGGGTACACGGAGAAGAGCCTACAAAATCTGACAGCAGCAAAGCCGGTGGAAGTAGCATTCCTTAAATGAAAGGCAAAAGGAGACTCAGTGTAATCAGCATAGGTTAAACAGACCTGGAATATATTAGTCATGGGTCTTTAAAAAAAAAAAAAGGTGATTACTGTACTTGGAAAATATATTTCTGTAACTTCTAAAGCTTGGCAGCCTTAGGAGGAAAAGGGGCTAGTTCTTAAGACCAGAAATTTTATGCAAGCTTTTCTAAAAATTGTTACCTGTGCTAAATAAGATTGGGATATTAAAACAGTATTATGGTATAGAGAACTGTGTGTGACTCAGACTCAATCAAGTGGCTCTCTGGGTTTCTGTAATCATTTTCCTCATATGGTTATAAAGGATTATTGATAAAAGCTAAATCATAAAAACTCTTATGGCTTTTTTGATTATGCTTATTAGATCTTTTTAACATGTTCAAAATTTCTAATCTGTGCTATGTGTAATAGTTTATAAGCAAAATATGTTATTGTTGATATAGAATGAGAAAGCAGATGCATTTGATAAACAATTTTAACACTTTTGAGAAGAGGAAAGAACTTTCTGCAACAATAAAAATCACAGCAGCCAAAGATCAGAATTTTTGGATTCAATGGAAGTTGAGTGTAATTCATAAATTATTTTGAGTTTGCATAATTTCCCCTAAAGAGTCATTTAATATTAAAAGAGAGAAAATGCCTTCTCAGTTTTTTTCACCATCCCTTCCCTACCCCAATCAAGAATCTTGGGGTGAAAAAAGGGAAAAAATAAAACTGTTTATGAAAATAATGTCCAAGAATTTGTAGAGTCTTACCAAAGGCAATGAAACTGTCAACATGGTTCCTTGTAAATTTATTATGTATCTATGCACTGGCATGTGTTGTACATTTGTTGGAAAAAATTCTCTAATATTCCCTTTTAGAGTTCTTTTGCTGTGAACAAATGAAAAGTTAAAGCTTCATTAGCTGAATTGGACTTCTTGTTGGTCATCAGGTGTCAACTGCTTAAGACAGTCTGCTCCTTCAACTAGTTTGCACATTAGTGTTTTCAAAATTTCCAGACTATCTGTCTTTATATTTTTCTATTTTCTTATTCTCAGAGTCTTTTTTAACATTTTTAAAAATTTTTAATTGGAGGATAATTGCTTTACAATATTGTGTTGGTTTCTGCCTTATATCAACATGAATCAGCCATAGGTATACATATGTATCCTTCCTCTTGATCACCCCCTCCCACCTCCCACCCCATTGTACCCCTCTAGGTTCTAAACGAGTGCCTGATTTTAGCTCCCTGTCAGAATGGCTGTCAACAAAAAATCTACAAATAATAATTCTGGAGAGGGTATGGAGAAAAGGGAACCCTCTTGCGCTGTTGGTGGGAATGTAAAATGATACAGCCATTATGGATAATAGTATGGAGATTCCTAAAAAACTAGAAATAAAACTACCATATGACTCAACAATGCCACTACTGGGCATATACCCTCAGATTCCTTTTTAAGATGTCAAAATTTATGCTTAAGAATACAGGATGTAACAGATTATACATGCTTATATTTTTTGACCACTGCCAGGCTTAATCTACATTGCTTGCTCTGAGTTTCTTTTTCTCTACCTCTCCAGTGGTCACTGAGGGAGTTGATATCTTCCCCAGAAATAAGTTAGAACAGCTGTGGTTTTAATGAAAGCTTTGAATATATGTATATCTTACTTTAGGCAAAAGTAGCAAGTAGGGGCTGTTCTTCCAGAAATGTTTTCTGCTCTCAGATTTTTTCATGCTACTTTATTACTAACTACTCCTCTCGTTGTCTTCCAGGCTCATTACCTGGATTTGATCTCCCTGGCTTAACAATACTTAATGAACCAGGTCTTACTTTCATTTGGCCAATTTTGCTGTCTTTGTGCTGTTCTGCTCCCCTATGTTGATCCTTCCTGAACTAGCCCTTCTTCTGAGACATGTGGGCATCTAGGGTGCCATTCTCTTTTACTAATGTGCTAAGGAGAGAGGCTGGAGGATAAGTAAAATCTTGGTGTGTTCTCTGTAAAATATAAACTCTAGAGAATGGGCTTCACAGTATTAAAACAAATCACTTTCAGTGGAAAGAGAGCAAAGTATAACATGTTGCAGTTGTCCAAAAATATTAAATAAATTATCCTACTTGCTTGAGATAATGCACCATAGCTTTGTGTCTAATTCAGACAGATGTTTCAGTCTCTTTAGACAAGATAGGGAGTGCCATGGAAGTTGCTTTCAGGTGGGATGAGGAGTGAATCTTTCATCCTATTGCCTAGCATCTTTTCCATTATAGTTTAACTTTAGCCTGCTAATGATACCTAAAAATTATGTTAACAAATTTTTTTGGATTAAGGCACGCAATTCCTTTTTTTAGGAAGTCAGATATTATGCTATATTAACAAACACTAGAAACAAAACTGGCTCAAAATTGGGAAGGGAATTTGTCAAGACTATACTGTCACACTGCTTACTAAACTTATATGCAGAATACATCTTCCAGAATGCCAAGCTGGATGAATCACAAGCTGGAATCAAGATTGCCAGGAGAAATATCAACAACCATATATATGCAACAGTATACTCTATTGGTGTTTTTCCTACTGGCTTACTTCACTCTGTATAATAGGCTCCAGTTTCATCCACCTCATTAGAACTGATTCAAATGTATTCTTTTTAATGGCTGAGTAATACTCCATTGTGTATATGTACCACAGCTTTCTTATCAGTTCATCTGCTGATGGACATCTAGGCCTTGTGCAGGAGTACATTTATCCTAAGAGACATGTGAAACAATTGAACTTTAAGCACAGTTGTGGCATGATTTTATATGCCTTTTTAAAAGCTATAGAATAAAGGTAAGCCAATACACTGGTATTGGCAGTCATAAACACTTTCAGTTCAGTTAAGTCGCTCAGTCATGCCTGACTCTCTGCAACCCATGAATCCCAGCACTCCAGGCCTCCCTGTCCATCACCAACTCCCAGAGTTCACTCAGACTCACGTCCATCGAATCAGTGATGCCATCCAGCCATCTCATCCTTTGTCGTCCCCTTCTCTTCCTGCCCCCAATCCCTCCCAGCATCAGAGTCTTTTCCAATGAATCAACTCTTCACATGAGCTGGCCAAAGACTGGAGTTTCAGCTTTAGCATCAGTCCTTCCAAAGAAATCTCAGGGCTGATCTCCTTTAGAATGGACTGGTTGGATCTCCTTGCAGTCCAAGGGACTCTCAAGAGGCTTCTCCAACACCACAGTTCAAAAGCATCAATTCTTCAGTGCTCAGCTTTCTTCACAGTCCAACTCTCACATCCATACATCACCACTGGAAAAACCATAGCCTTGACTAGATGGACCTTTGTTGGTAAAGTAATGTCTCTGCTTTTGAATATGCTATCTAGGTTGGTCATAACTTTCCTTCCAAGGAGTAAGCGTCTTTTAATTTCATGGCTGCAATCACCATCTGCAGTGATTTTGGAGCCTCCCAAAATAAAGTCTGACACTGTTTGCACTGTTTCCCCATCTATTTCCCATGAAGTGATGGGACCAGATGCCATGATCTTCGTTTTCTGACTGTTGAGCTTTAAGCCAACTTTTTCACTCTCCTCTTTCACTTTCATCAAGAGGCTTTTTAGTTCCTCTTCACTTTCTGCCATAAGAGTGTCATCTGCATATCTGAGGTTATTGATATTTCTCCTGGCAATCTTGATTCCAGCTTGTGCTTCTTCCAGTCCTCATGATGTCCTCTGCATAGAAGTTAAATAAGCAGGGTGACAATATACATCCTTGACAGACTCCTTTTCCTATTTGGAACAAGTCTGTTGTTCCATGTCCAGTTCTAACTGGTGCTTCCTGACCTGCATATAGGTTTCTCAAGAGGCAGGTCAGGTGGTCTGGTATTCCCATCTCTCTCAGAATTTTCCACAGTTGACTGTAATCCACACAGTCAAAGGCTTTGGCATAGTCAATAAAGCAGAAATAGATGTTTTTCTGGAACTCTCTTGCTTTTTCGATGATCCAGCGGATGTTGGGAATTTGATCTCTGGTTCCTCTGCCTTTTCTAAAACCAGCTTGAACATCTGGAAGTTCATGGTTCACATATTGCTGAAGCCTGGCTTGGAGAACTTTGAGCATTACTTTACTAGCATGTGAGATGAGTGCAATTGTGCAGTAGTTTGAGCATTCTTTGGCATTGCCTTTCTTTGGGATTGGAATGAAAACGGACCTTTTCCAGTCCTGTGGCCACTGCTGAGTTTTCCAAATTTGCTGTCATATTGAGTGCAGCACTTTCACAGCATCATCTTTCAAGATTTGAAATAGCTCAACTGGAATCCCATCACCTCCAACAGCTTTGTTCATAGTGATGCTTTCTAAGGCCCACTTGACTTCACATTCCAGGATGTCTGGCTCTAGGTCAGTGATCACACCTTCGTGATTATCTTGGTCGTGAAGATCTTTTTTGTACAGTTCTTCTGTGTATTCTTGCCACCTCTTCTTAATATCTTCTGCTTCTGTTAGGTCCATACCATTTCTGTCCTTTATCGAGCCCATCTTTGCATGAAATGTTCCCTTGGTATCTCTAATTTTCTTGAAGAGATCGCTAGTCTTTCCCATTCTGTTGTTTTCATCTTTTTCTTTGCATTGATTGCCGAGGAAGGCTTTCTTATCTCTTCTTTCTATTCTTTGGAACTCTGCCTTCAGATGCTTATATCTTTCCTTTTCTCCTTTGCTTTTCACTTCTTTTCTTTTCACAGCTATTTTAAAGGCCTCCCCAGACAGCCATTTTGCTTTTTTGCATTTCTTTTCCATGGGGTTGATCTTGATCCCTGTCTCCTGTACAATGTCATGAACCTCAGTCCATAGTTAATCAGGCACTCTATCAGATTTAGTCCTTTAAATCTATTTCTCACTTCTACTGTATAATCATAAGGGATTTGATTTAGGTCATACCTGAATGGTCTAGTGGTTTTCCCTACTTTCTTCAATTTCAGTCTGAATTTGGCAATAAGAAGTTCATGATCTGAATCACAGTCAGCTCCTGGTCTTGTTTTTGCTGACTGTATAGAGCTTCTCCATCTTTGGCTGCAAAGAATATAATCAATCTGATTTCAGTGTTAACCATCTGGTGATGTCCACGTGTAGAGTCTTCTCTTGTGTTTTTGGAAGAGGGTGTTTGCTATGACCAGTGCATTTTCTTGGCAAAACTCTATTAGTCTTTGCCCTGCTTCATTCCATATTCCAAGGCCAAATTTGCCTGTTACTCCAAGTGTTTCTTGACTTCCTACTTTTGCATTCCAGTTCCCTATTTTGAAAATGACATCTTTTTTGGGGTGTTAGTTCTAAAAGGTCTTGTAGGTCTTCATAGAACCGCTCAACTTCAGCTTCTTCAGCATTACTGGTTGGGGCATAGGCTTGGATCAGTGTGATATTGAATGGTTTGCCTTGGAAATGAACAGAGATCATTCTGTCATTTTTGAGATTGCATCCAAGTACTGCTATTTGGACTCTTTTGTTGACCATGATGGCTACTCCATTTCTTCTAAGGGATTCCTACCCGCAGTAGTAGATATAATGGTCATCTGAGTTAAATTCACCCATTCCAGTCCATTTGAGTTCGCTGATTCCTAGAATGTCAACATTCACTCTTGCCATCTCCTGTTTGACCACTTCCAATTTGCCTTGATTCATGGACCTGACATTCCAGGTTCCTATGCAATTGTGCTCTTTACAGCATCCGACCTTGCTTCTATCACCAGTCACATCCACAGCTGGGTATTCTTTTTGCTTCGGCTCCATCCCTTCACTCTTTCTGGAGTTATTTCTCCACTGATCTCCAGTAGCATATTGGGCACCTACTAACCTGGGAGTTCCTCTTTCAGTATCCTATCATTTTGCCTTTTCATACTGTTTATGGGGTTCTCAAGGCAAGAATACTGAAGAAGTGGTTTGCCATTCCCTTCTCCAGTGGACCACATTCTGTCAGACCTCTCCACTATGACCCACCCGTCTTGGGTGGCCCCACGGGCATGGGTTACTTTCATTGAGTTAGACAAGGCTGTGGTCCTAGTGTGATTAGATTGACTAGTTTTCTGTGATTATGGTTTCAGTGTGTCTGCCCTCTGATGCCCTCTTGTTAATGCCACTTAATAATCCTCTTCTACTAACATATATGTGTTTCCTTCATGGCTCAGTTGGTAAAGAATCCATCTGCAATGCAGGAGATCCTGGTTCAATTCCTGGGTTGGGAAGATCCGCTGAAGAAGGGATAGGCTACAGACTCCAATATTCTTGGACTTCCCTAGTGG
The DNA here is from genome assembly GCF_019923935.1 of Bubalus bubalis. Classification (NCBI taxonomy): domain Eukaryota; kingdom Metazoa; phylum Chordata; class Mammalia; order Artiodactyla; family Bovidae; genus Bubalus; species Bubalus bubalis. The sequence continues at coordinate 30,638,491 of NC_059175.1, read as the reverse complement.
TTCAGAGTCCACCTGCAATGTGGGAGATGGGGTTTGATCCCTGGGTTGGGAAGATCTCCTGGAAGAGGGCATGGCAACCCACTCTACTATTCTTGCCTGAAGGCTTCCATAGACTATATAGTTCATGAGGTCGCAAAGAGTCAGACACGACTGGGTGACTTTCCCTTTCACTTTATTAACATATACATTGAATTATTAAGAGGTAGCAACTACTGGGTATTGAGTGAAACTTACTTGAATTGTTGACTATGGAATAAAAGGGGAAAAGTTATAGGATACATGGTAATAAGGAGACATAGAATGATATATTTGAGAGAAGAGAAAAGGAAAGACCATAGTAGATGCTTTCACATGCATTTATTTCTCACCGTCCATTTTGCAAAAAAAGGAAACTGAAATCAGAGGAGTTTAGAGGAAATTTTCCCAAGAGCACATAGCAAGTGGCAGAGTTGGAATTTTAATTCATATCCAGATTCTCCTATTGTATGTTCAGTGCTCTTTCTAATAGAAAAAATTTGTAAGAGAACATCATGTCCTTAAGGGAGGAAATGTGCTAGAGTAATGGGGGTATAATATCACCTAAAGTATGATAGATGATAGAATCTACTTTTTATCATAAAACTTGCCAGTGACTAATCCTCAATGAATAAAATCAAATGCTTGCATCCCAGTGGGAAATCATAATATTCTCTAGAGGTTAGTTCTTTGTATGATTTTCAACTTAAAAAATACTGAAGATTGCAGTGTTTTCCACTTTCAGGGACCTCCCTATGTAATACTAATGTACCCTGTCAGTTGCTGAAACACATCCAAATTTTCTTTTTGTATTAAGGAAGGCTTTGTTTCTAATTTATTTAAAAACTTGATTAGTCATTCATTATTTTGTTACTCATTTCACAAATATTTATTGACTCTAATAATTTCCAGGCACTGTTCAAGGTGCTGGAAAATAGCAGTGAATAAAAAATAAAATTTTCTTTGCTCTCATTTGCTTTTGTTGTTGTTTGGTCACTTAGTCATGTCCGACTCTTTGTAACCTCATGGAATGCAGCATACAGGCTTCCCTGTCTTTTACCACCTCCCAGAGCTTGCTCAAACTCATGTCCATTGAGACAGTGATGCCATCCAACCATCTCCTCTTCTGTCATCCTATTCTCCTTCAGCCTTCAATCTTTCCCAGCATCTGGGTCTTTTCTAATGAGTCAGCTCTTCATATGAGGTGGCCAAAGCATTGGAGCTTCAGCTTCACCATTCATCCTTCCAATGAATATTCAGGATTAATTTCCTCTAGGTTTGATCTCCTTGATGTCCAAGGGACTCTCAAGAGTCCTCTCCAACACCATAGTTCAAAAGCATCAATTCTTTGGCATTCAACTTTCTTTACAGCCCAACTCTCACATCCATACATGACTACTGGAAAAACCATAGCTTTGACTAGATGGATCTTTGTTGGCAAAGTAATGTCTCTGGTTTCTAATAGGCTGTCTATGTTTGTCATAGGTTTTCTTCCAAGGAGCAAGCGTCTTTTAATTTCATGGCTGTAGTCACCATCTGCAGTGATTTTGGAGCCCAAGAAAATAAAGTCTGTCACTGTTTCCATTGTTTCCTCATCTATTTGGCATTAAGTGATCGGAGAAGATCGGGAGGAAAAGGGGACAACAGAGGATGAGATGGTTAGTTGGCATCACCAACTCGATGGACATGAGTTTGAGCAAGCTCCGGGAGTTAGTGATGGACAGGGAGGCCTGGTGTGCTGTAGTTAATGGGGTCACCAAGAGTCAGATATGACTGAGTGACTGAATTGAACTGATGGGACTGGATGCCATCACTTTGACTTTTTGAATGTTGAATTTTAAGCCAGCTTTTTCACTCTCCTGTTTCATCTTCATGAAGAGGCTCTTTAGTTCCTCTTCACTTTATGCCAAAAAAGTGGTGTCATGTGCCTACCTGAGGTTATTGATGTTTCTCCTGGCAATCCTGACTCCAGGTTATACTTCATCCAGCCCGGCATTTCTCATGATATACTCTGCATATAAGTTAAATAAGCAGGCTGACAATATACAGCCTTGTTGTACTCCTTTCCCAATTTGGAACCAGCCCATTCTTCCATGTCCGGGTCTAAATGTTTCTTCTTGACCAGCATACAGACCTCTTAGGTGGTAGGTAAGGTGCTCTGTTATTCCCATCTTTTGAAGAATTTTCCACAGTTTGTTGTGATCCATACAATCAAAGTTCAGTTCAGTTCAGTCACTCAGTCGTGTCCGACTCTTTGCGACCCCATGAATCTCAGAATACCAACTCTCTATCCATCACCAACTCCTGAGTTCAACCAAACTCATGTCCATCGAGTTGGTGATGCCATCCAGCCATCTCATCCTCTGTCGTCCCCTTCTCCTCCTGCCCCCAATCCCTCCCAGCATCAGGGTCTTTTCCAATGAGTCAACTCTTTGCATGAGGTGGCCAAGGTATTGGAGTTTCAGCTTTAGCATCAGTCCTTCCAATAAACACCCAGGACTGATCTCCTTTAGGATGGACTGGTTGGACCTCCTTGCAGTCCAAGGGACTCTCAAGAGTCTTCTCCAACACCACAGTTCAAAAGGATCAATTCTTTGGTGCTCAGCCTTCTTCACAGTCCAACTCTCACATCCATACATGACCACTGGAAAAAACCATAGCCTTGACTAGATGGACCTTTGTTGGCAAAGTAATATCTCTGCTTTTTAATATGCTATTTAGGTTGGTCATAACTTTCCTTCTAAAGAGTAAGTGTCTTAATTTCATGACTGCAATCACCATCTGAAGTAATTTTGGAGCCCCAAGAAAATAAAGTCTGACACTGTTTCCACTGTTTCCCCTTGGACATGGAACAACAGCCTGGTTCCAAATAGGAAAAGGAGTACATCAAGGCTGTATATTGTCATCCTGCTTATTTAACTTATACACAGAGTACAGGATGAGAAATGCTGGGCTGGAAGAAGTACAAGCTGGAATCAAGATTGACGGGAGAAATATCAATAACCTCAGATACGCAGATGACATCACCCTTATGGCAGAAAGTGAAGAGGAACTAAAAAGCCTTTTGATGAAAGTGAAAGAGGAGAGTGAAAAAGTCGGCTTAAAGCTCAACATTCAGAAAACTAAGATCAAAGGCTTTAACGTAGTCAATTAAGCAGAAGCAGATAATTTTTTGGAATTCTCTTGCTTTTTCTATGATCCACCAGATGTTGGCAATTTGATCTCTGGTTTCTCTGCCTTTTCTAAATCCAGCTTGCCCATCTGGAAGTTCTTGCTTCATGTAGTGTTGAAGCCTGGTTTGGAGAATTTTGAGCATTACTTTGCCTAGGGCTTCCCTGGTGGCTCAGAGGGTAAAGCATCTGCCTGTGATGTGGAAGACCCAGGTTTGATCCCTGGGTCTAGAAGATCCCCTGGAGAAGGAAATGGCCACCCACTCCAGTATTCTTACCTGGAGAATCCCATGGACAGCGGAGCCTGGTACAGTCCATGGGGTCGCAAAGAGTCAGACACGACTGAGCGACTACACTTAACTTACTTGCTAGAGTGTGAGATGAATGCAATTGTGTGGTAGTATGAACATTCTTGGGCTTCCCTTGTGGCTCATCTGGTAAAGAATCTGCCTGCAATACAGGAGACCTGGGTTCAATCCCTAGGTTGGGAAGACCCCCTAGGAAAAGGAGAGGCTACCCACTCCAGTATTCTGGCCTGGAGAATTCCATGGACTGTATAGTTCATGGAGTCTCAAAGATTCAGACACGACTAAGTGACCTCCCCTTGAACATTCTTTGGCATTGCCTTTCTTTGGGATTGGAATGAAAACTGACCTTTCCCATTCCTGTGGCCACTGCTGAGTTTACCATATTTGCTGGCATGTTGAGTGCAGCACTTTAACAGCATCATCTTTTAGGATTTGAAATAGCTCAGCTGGAATTTTATCACTTCCACTAGGTTTGTTCATAGTTATGTTTCCTAAGGCCACTTGACTTCGCACTCCAGGATGTCAGGCTCTAGGTGAGTTACTTTCGCGATTATCTGGGTCATGAAGACCTTTTTTTGTATAGTTCTTCTGTGTATTCTTGATACCTTGTCTTAATATCTTCTGCTTCTGTTAGGTCCTTACTGTTTTTGTGCGTAATTGTGCCCATCTTTGCATGAAATGTTCCCTTGGTATCTCTAATATTCTTGAAGAGCTCTCTAGTCTTTCCCATTCTATAGTTTTCTCTATTTCTTTGCATTGATCGCTGAGGAAGGCTTTCTTATCTCTCCTTTGTATTGTTTGGAACTATGCATTCAAGTGGGTATATCTTTCCTTTTCTCCTTTGCCTTTAGCTTCTCTTCTTTTCTCAACTATTTGTAAACCCTCCTCAGATAATCATTTTGCCTTTTTGCATTTCTTTTTCTTGGAAATGGTTTTGATCAGTGAATCCTGTATAATGTCAAGGACATCTGTCCATAGTTCTTCAGGCACTCTATCAGATCTATCTCTTGAATCTATTTGTTACTTCTACTACAAAATTGTAAAGGATTTGATTTAGGTCATACCTGAATGAATACCTCATTTTTTTTTAGTGAATATATATATTTCTAATGTATCTTTGCCAAGCAATAGGAAATTTCAAATTGATCAGACTTTCCATCTTTAAATTTCAAGGGCCTGTATATACTCTCCATTTATCTTCTATCTCCAACTCCAGTTCTGGAATGTTGAGTCTAGCAGGTATGTGCTTTCTATCAATACATCTGAGAAATTAAAGATTTTGATTCTTCCATTATAGACTTTATTATTCCAAAGAGAAAATTAAGCTCTTTTTATAGACCCAGCCTGCTGTGGCCCTCAACATATATTTGCCCTCTTGTTCTTCCTTATGCAGTGTTGTTCCTATGCTCTTATTGGAGCTGTTTTCTGTCCTATCATATGTTGTTTATTTTTGGTACTGTCTCTGCCACATCCATGACATGGAATTCAAGTCAAATCTTGGAATTTGATGGAACAGGTCCCTTTGAAACCTCTTGAGTTCTATTTCAGGGAGCGAACAGAATAATTTCAAATACTTCTGATCTAGATCAGAGGTTAATTATTCTTCAAGGATACTTATTGTAGCCAGAATAATTTGAGTTAACAAAGATGGTTTTAGCTTATGATGGCTTCAACTGTTCTCATGCCGAATTATCCATGGTGTGACATTTACCTCATTGGTATCAATTAGTCCATCAAATTTCTCAACATTCCTTTCTGAATATAATATAGGTGTTGAGATAATGTTGAATTAGCGTATTTACATTTCCTGACTCCGACCACCTAAACAATTTATTTCGGATTGGATTATGGTTTTTATAGAACCAGAAGACAAACAGAAATGAACCTGTGCTCCTTGGACAATCAACTTTGTAATACAGAGGTTCCTCCAAGTGCTAGAAAGCAAGGAGGGGATCACACAGATAGATGATAACTAGATTTCAGGCTTAGGGAAAGTTCTAGATTGCTTGCTCCCATTGGTTGCCAGTTGCTGCATTAGCTAACATCACAAATGGGCAGGGGAGTAAGAAAGTAAGGTTACCAGAGAATATTTTGGGTGAAGATATTTCCTTGCCTTCTACTTTTGAAGAAACATTGCACTAATATCTTGTTGAATTAGAAATTAAGGCCATATTCCTGATAACAGACTAAGAAGGGATGTATCATCCAAGGCATTTAGCATAGCATCTGTGTGGAAAGCAGAGTTTACAGATCAGTATGCCTGAGCTACACATGATAATCTGGATGAGTCTGGGTCATGGTTTTATACAAGGGTAGAAGATTTTCCCCCTATATTTCATTTCCCAAATTTGAATGTTGGCAACATTTTTATTTTTGTTTTGCCTGTAGTGACACACTGGCCATACATCCCTGAGGAAACTATATCCGTGTACCTAGGACTCTTTCCTGATATTATAGCGTTCAATACATTTTATATGGAGATTAGATTTTTATTCCAGGGACACACTGTTTTAAATATGTTGTTATAGAAGATTATCTGCTTGTTTTCTAAAGATTCATAAGGTTTCCTAAAATGAATTTACAGAGTTCCCCTTCTACATACTGGGGAAGGAGGAAGGGAAAGAATGAACATAACATTTTAAGAATGAAAACTTTCAGAGATGATCTAGATTTATCACCATAAAAACTGACAATTGGACCTTTCATTTAGACTTGAAAGAGAAAGTGGTGGCATTTAAAGCAAACTTAGCTTCTGTGCCACTCTCCAGTAGCAAAATCCATAAGATATCATGTAGAATACTGTGGCTGAGTTGATGGGCTTGTCAGAGTGTGTCCTTTCTACTTTCACCACTCTTTTTTTTTTTTTTTTAACTCTTTATTGAATTTGTTATAGTATTTCTTCTGTTTTGTTTTGGGTTTCTGGCCATAAACCTTGTGAGATGTTAGCTCTCCATGTAGGGATGGAATCTGCACCCCATGTATTGGAAGGTGAAGCCCTATCGGTTGGACCACCAGTGAAGTCCCCACCACTCTTAATGAGGCTGAATCTCAGACAGAGTGCTGCTAGGAAAGGCATAGCTCCTTTGTGATTGCTCATCTGCTCAGATATGGGAAAGACCCTAAGGGGGAGGGCAGCTGTCCCCAAAACACTATCCCCAGGAAAACGTTTAGGGGACTACATCTAACTGATGAGCTTGGACTGTCTACTTTTACTTATATGTCAGTGGTCAGTGAGAGGTTTGCCAAAGGGAATGAAGCTTGGTCAATGACAGTCTCTTTGGAGAAATTATTTAGGGTTCATTTTCATAGAGATGCACAGTAAAAATACATTAAAATCCTGTTGACACAGTCAGGATATTTATATGCTTCTTTACCTAGTGTTTGAATATTTAAGCTATCCTCTTCAGTTTTGGAATTAGCTGATGTCAGTACTCTTAGTTTTTCTTTTTCTTTTAAAATATTTTAAATTACATTGGGAAATTGAGCAAATCTTATTACTGTCATGTTGTATATACCTCTGTTCATTCAAATATTCATGACTATTTCCATGTACTTATATTTATGGAACATTGCCAGGTGCATATTCCCCTTTCTTGGCACTTACAGAAACATTTGAATTAGGGGACAAGAGTTCAAGGCAAAATAACTCTACTGGGAATTTAATTACCATAAAAGCTATATAGTATACATATTTTAAACCTAAGTGTGACATTGCAGAATTACTGAGGCTCCCTGGGTAAGGGCAGACTGGAAAATAATTCATCTCTTGGCAACTGCTATCTTTTATGACATAGGCAGGAAAATTGGGAGTTACCCTTGTTTCTGTGTTTAGCTTGTTTGTTCACCCAGGATGCAAGAACAGGTGGTGAACCTTGGAAAATGTCAAGAAATCTGTCAGTATCATCTTGATTGAGTTGGTCTCTCTTTTAAACCAGTATTGTTCCTAGTTTCCTCGTAGCTTGATCTGGCTTCTCTCTTGGAAACATGCATAGCTCATACAATGGACCTTGGTTAGTCTATTCTTAATCTGAAGCACAAAACCCTCTTCCGTGGGCTAGGGATCTCAATTACTGTAATGCCTTTGTGGTCTTAATTAGTGCTTTATTTTGTGTGTGTAACTTAAAATAAGTAATCATTTTGACCTGATTGCCATTTTGCATGGTTCTCAATGGTCTTTTCAACCATGGAGAAGACTCAGTGATTGCACATTTTATTCAATTGTTTGTATGAGTATTTGTTCCTCTCCTTTATTCCCTGGAAATTTCTTATAAAATGAATGATGTCTAGGTTTAAAAATCGCGGTACTACTTGTCAGATTTTCTATCTCTTGCTCTTTAAATGATATATCCTGGGAAAACTGTGTACTCATAATGAGTACATATATGTGTATTAATGCTTAGAAATGAAAGAGGGATACAAAGCAATAAATATATATGTTAGTAATAATTCAGTTATGGGAATGAAAAGAGAGTGCAAATTGTACTCTCTTTATTTGAAACTGAAAAATAGTGCATTCTTGAATTTTTTTGACAAAAATTAGAAATAGTTTAAAAATATACAAAGGAAACTAAGGAAAAAGTCAAACCTACTGCTTTTGTTATTAAAATTATTTCTGATCTTCTGTTTTATTTACTTAATATGACTATTTATGAAAAAGGTGCTTTAAAGTCTAATACAGTGTATTTCTAGTGTACCTGCTTTAGATAATTTAATAATATTTTGTTTGGCTATATGTTTATAACATTTTATTGGTATATTACATGCCCAGTCCTTAAAATGCTCAGTCTAGTATATATGAGGTGTCAATATGCTATACCGAATATATGAATAAAATGGGTGGGATACCCAGAAATTACCTGTTTCTAAATCTGAAAATGCATTGAATTTCTTGTGTATTCTCTTTCATTTGGACTTTTGTTTAGAAGATTTTGTCCTAAGGCAAAAATATGGGTCTAGGTATTCTGAAGGGCATGTGTTCAACTGTTACACGGTCTCTTAGTTAAAAACTTTGCCAGTTCAAAACACTGTAGCCTAATCTTAATCCTAGCTCTAACTACCATTGATCTTAGCATCTTGGTCTACTGAAAACACCCATATTTCTCTGTCTTTGGTTTTTTCCATCAATCTTGTTCTGTCTGCTTTAAAATTTCCCCAAAGTTATTGATATTCTTGACTGTTCTGGCATCCTTCTTGAGTTCAGTTCAGTCGCTCAGTTGTGTCTGACTCTTTGCGACCCCATGAATCGCAGCACGCCAGGCCTCCCTGTCCATCACCAACTCCCGGAGTTCACCCAAACCCATGTCCATTGAGTCAGTGATGCGATTCAACCGCCTTACCCTCTGTCGTCCCTTTCTCCTCCTGCCCTCAATCTTTCCCAGCATCAAGGTCTTTTCTAAAGAGTCAGCTCTTCATATCAGGTGGCCAGAGTATTAGAGTTTCGGCATCAACATCAGTCCTTCCAATGAACACCCAGGACTGATCTCCTTTAGGATGGACTGGTAGGATCTCCTTGCAGTCCAAGGGACTCTCAAGAGTCTTCTCCAACACCACAGTTCAAAAGCACCAGTTCTTCAGTGCTCAGCTTTCTTTATAGTCCAACTCTCACATCCATACCTGACCACTGGAAAAACCACAGCTTTGACTAGAAGGACCTTTGTTGACAAAGTAATGTCTGCTTTTTAATATGCTGTCTGCTGCTGCTGCTGCTAAGTCATTTCAGTCATGTCCGACTCTGTGTGACCCAATAGATGGCAGCCCACCAGGTTCCCCCGTCCCTGGGATTCTCCAGGCAAGAACACTGGAGTGGGTTGCCATTTCCTTCTCCAATGCATGAAAGTGAAAAGTGAAAAGGAAGTCACTCAGTTGTGTCCGACTCTTCACAAAGCCCATGGACTGCAGCCTAGCAGGCTCCTCCATCTATGGGATTTTCTAGGTGAGAGTATTGGAGTGGGGTGCCATTGCCTTCTCCAAATGCTGTCTAGGTGGGTCATAACTTTTCTTCCAAGGAGTAAGTGTCATTTAATTTCATTGCTTCAGTCACCATCTTCAGTGATTTTGGAGCCCAGAAAAATAAAGTCCAGCACTATTTCTACTGTTTCCCCATCTATTTGCCATGAAGTGATGAGACCAGATGCCATGATCTTAGTTTTCTGAATGTTGAGCTTTAAGCCAACTTTTTCACTCTCCTCTTTCACTTTCATCAAGAGGCTTTTGAGTTCCTTTTCACTTTCTGCCATAAGGGTGGTGTCATCTGCATATCTGAAGTTATTGATATTTCTCCTGGCAATCTTGATTCCAGCTTGTGCTTCTTCCAGCCCAGCATTTCTCATGATGTACTCTGCATATAAGTTAAATAAGCAGGGTGACAATATACATCCTTGACAGACTCCTTTTCCTATTTGGAACCAGTCTGTTGTTCCATGTCCAGTTCTAACTGGTGCTTCCTGACCTGCATATAGGTTTCTCAAGAGGCAGGTCAGGTGGTCTGGTATTCCCATCTCTCTCAGAATTTTCCACAGTTTATTGTGATCCACACAGTCAAAGGCTTTGGCATAGTCAATAAAGCAGAAATAGATGTTTTTTTGGAACTCCCTTGCTTTTTTCGATGATCCAGTAGTTGTTGGCAGTTTGATCTCTGGTTCCTCTGCCTTTTCTAAAACCAGCTTGAACATCTGGAAGTTTATGGTTCATGTATTGCTGAAGCCTGGCTTGGAGAATTTTAAGCATCACTTTACTAGCATGTGAGATGAGTGCAATTGTGCAGTAGTTTGATCATTCTTTGGCATTGCCTTTCTTTGGGATTGGAATGAAAACTGACCTTTTCCAGTCCTGTGGCCACTGCTGAATTTTCCAAATTTGCTGGCACACTGAGTACAGCACTTTAACAGCATCATCTTTCAGGATTTGAAATAGCTCAACTGGAATTCCATCCCCTCCAGTAGCTTTGTTCATAGTGATGCTTTCTAAGGCCCACTTGACTTCACATTCCAGGATGTCTGGCTCTAGGTGAGTGATCACACCATTGTGATTATCTGGGTCATGAAGATCTTTTTTTGTACAGTTCTGTGTATTCTTGCCACCTCGTAATATCTTCTGCTTCTGTTAGGTCCCTACCATTTCTGTCTTTTATTGAGCCCATCTTTGCATGAAATGTTCCCTTGCTATCTCTAATTATCTTGAGGAGATCTCTAGTCTTTCCCATTCTGTTGTTTCACGCTTCTTGAGTGAACTCCTTCAATTGACTTGAATCAGAAATTCTAGAGGAGGAGCCAAGATGGTGGAGGAGTAGGACGGGGAGAACACTTTCTCCCCCACAAATTCATCAAAAGAGCATTTAAACGTCGAGTAAATTCCACAAAACAACTTCTGAATGCCGGCAGAGGACATCAGGCACCCAGAAAAGCAGCCCAACTCTTCGAAAGGAGATTTTTAATTTTAGCCTTTTGGTATATGTTATCAATTTTGTACCTATAGTTTTTTTCATAATTTCTGTGACTTTTTTTTCCTCTGTTTCTTTCTCTTCTTCTTTTATATAACATCGTATATCTGCAATTCCAAACTCTACTCAAGATTTTTAATTTATGCTTTTTGGTATTTGATATCAATTTTGTACCTGTATTTTCTTTATAATTTTTGCGACATTGTTTTTGTTGGTTTGTTTGTTTTCTCTCTTTATTTTTCTTCTTCTTCTTCTTTTTTTTTTTTTTTTAACGTTGTATTTTTGAAATTCCAAACTCTACTCTAGATTTTTAATTTTTGCTTTTTGGTATTAGTTATCAATTTTGTACCTGTAGTTTCTTTATAATTTTCACGACCTTGTTTGTTTTTCTTTGTTCGTTTTTTCTCTCTTTCTTTTCCTTCTTCTTTTCATTAACATCGCATTTTTGAAATTCCAAACTCTACTCTAGATTTCTAATTTTTGCTTTTATGTATTTGTTACCAATTTTGTACCTTTAAGAACCCAATCTTCAGGACCCATTTTTCACTAGGGTACGAGATTACTGGCTTGACTGCTCTCTCTCCCTTTGGACTCTCCATTTTCTCCACCAGGTCACCTGTATCTCCTCCCTAACCCCTCTCTACTCTACCCAACTCTGTGAATTTCTGTGTGTTCCAGACGGTGGAGAACACTTAAGGAACTGATTACTGGCTGGATCTGTCTCCCTCCTTTTCATTTCCCCCTTTTATCCTTCTGGCCACCTCTGTCTCCTGCCTCCTTCTTCTCTTCTCTGTATAACTCCGTGAACATCTCTGAGCGGTCCAGTTGTGGAGTGCACATAAGGAAGTGACTACTGGCTAGCCCACTCTCTCCACTATTGATTCCACCTCATCTCATTTGGGTCACCTCTAACTCCCTCCTCCCTCTTCTCTTCTCCATGTAACACTGTGAACCTCTCTGAGTGACCCTCACAGTAGAGAAACTTTTCATCTTTAAAGTAGATGTTTTATCAGTGGTGCTGTATAGAAGGAAAAGTTTTGAAAGTACTGTAAAATTAAGACCGATAACTAGAAGTAGGAGGCTTAAGTCCAAACCCTGACTCCAGGGAACTCCTGACTCCAAGGAACATTAATTGACAGGAGCTCATCAAACGCCTCCATACCGACACTGAAACCAAGCACCACACAAGGGCCAACAAGTTCCAGGGAAAGACATAACAAGCAAATTCTCCAGCAACAAAGGAACACAGCCCTGAGCTTCAAGATACAGGCTGCCCAAAGTCACCCCAAAACCATAGACATCTCATAACTCATTACTGGACATTTCATTACACTCCAGAGAGAAGAAATACAGCTCCATCCACCAGAACATTGACACAAGCTTCCCTAACCAGGAAACCTTGACAAGCCACCTGTACAAACCCACACACAGCGAGGAAACGCCACAATAAAGAGAACTCCACAAACTGCCAGAATATAGGAAGGACACCCCAAACTCAGCAATTTAAACAAGATGAAGAGACAGAGGAATACCCAGCAGATAAAGGAACAGGATAAATGCCCACCAAACCAAACAAAAGAGGAAGAGATAGGGAATCTACCTGATAAAGAATTCCGAATAATGATAGTGAAATTGATCCAAAATCTTGAAATTAAAATGGAATCACAGATAAATAGCCTGGAGACAAGGATTGAGAAGATGCAAGAAAGGTTTAACAAGGACTTAGAAGAAATAAAAAAGAGTCAATATATAATGAATAATGCAATAAGTGAAATTAAAAACACTCTGGAGGCAACAAATAGTAGAATAACAGAGGCAGAAGATAGGATTAGTGAATTAGAAGATAGAATGGTAGAAATAAATGAATCAGAGAGGATAAAAGAAAAACGAATTAAAAGAAATGAGGACAATCTCAGAGACCTCCAGGACAATATTAAACGCTACAACATTCGAATCATAGGGGTCCCAGAAGAAGAAGACAAAAAGAAAGACCATGAGAAAATACTTGAGGAGATAATAGTTGAAAACTTCCCTAAAATGGGGAAGGAAATAATCACCCAAGTCCAAGAAACCCAGAGAGTCCCAAACAGGATAAACCCAAGGCGAAACACCCCAAGACACATAGTAATGAAATTAACAAAGATCAAACACAAAGAACAAATATTAAAAGCAGCAAGGGAAAAACAACAAATAACACACAAGGGAATTCCCATAAGGATAACAGCTGATCTTTCAATAGAAACTCTTCAAGCCAGGAGGGAATGGCAAGACATACTTAAAATGATGAAAGAAAATAACCTACAGCCCAGATTATTGTACCCAGCAAGGATCTCATTCAAGTATGAAGGAGAAATCAAAAGCTTTTCAGACAAGCAAAAGCTGAGAGAATTCTGCACCACCAAACCAGCTCTCCAACAAATACTAAAGGATATTCTCTAGACAGGAAACACAAAAATTGTGTATAAATTCGAACCCAAAACAATAAAGTAAATGGCAACGGGGTCATACTTATCAGTAATTACCTTAAACGTAAATGGGTTGAATGCCCCAACCAAAAGGCAAAGACTGGCTGAATGGATACAAAAACAAGACCCCTGCATATGTTGTCTACAAGAGACCCACCTCAAAACAGGGGACACATACAGACTGAAAGTGAAGGGCTGGAAAAAGATTTTCCATGCAAATAGGGACCAAAAGAAAGCAGGAGTAGCAATACTCATATCAGATAAAATAGACTTTAAAACAAAGACTGTGAAAAGAGACAAAGATGGTCACTACATAATGATCAAAGGATCAATCCAAGAAGAAGATATAACAATTATAAATATATATGCACCCAACACCGGAGCACCGCAGTATGTAAGACAAATGCTAACAAGTATGAAAGAAGAAATTAACAATAACACAATAATAGTGGGAGACTTTAATACCCCACTCACACCTATGGATAGATCAACTAAACAGAAAATTAACAAGGAAACACAAACTTTAAACGATACAATAGACCAGTTAGACCTAATTGATATCTATAGGACATTTCATCCCAAAACAATGAATTTCACCTTCTTCTCAAGCGCACATGGAACCTTCTCCAGGATAGATCACATCCTGGGCCATAAAGCTAGCCTTGGTAAATTCAAAAAAATAGAAATCATTCCAAGCATCTTTTCTGACCACAATGCAGTAAGATTAGATCTCAATTACAGGAGAAAAACTATTAAAAAATCCAACATATGGAGGCTGAACAACACACTGCTGAATAACCAACAAATCACAGAAGAAATCAAAAAAGAAATCAAAATTTGCATAGAAACGAATGAAAATGAAAACACAACAACCCAAAACCTGTGGGACACGGTAAAAGCAGTCCTAAGGGGAAAGTTCATAGCAATACAGGCACACCTAAAGAAACAAGAAAAAAGTCAAATAAATAACCTAACTCTACACCTAAAGCAACTAGAAAAGGAAGAAATGAAGAACCCCAGGGTTAGTAGAAGGAAAGAAATCTTAAAACTTAGAGCAGAAATAAATGCAAAAGAAACAAAAGAGACCATAGCAAAAATCAACAAACCAAAAGCTGGTTCTTTGAAAGGATAAATAAAATTGACAAACCATTAGCCAGACTCATCAAGAAACAAAGGGAGAAAAATAAAATCAATAAAATTAGAAATGAAAATGGAGAGATCACAACAGACAACACAGAAATACAAAGGATCATAAGAGACTACTATCAACAATTATATGCCAATAAAATGGACAATGAGGAAGAAATGGACAAATTCTTAGAAAAGTACAACTTTCCAAAACTCGACCAGGAAGAAATAGAAAATCTTAACAGACCCATCACAAGCACGGAAATTGAAACTGTAATAAAAAAATCTTCCAGCAAACAAAAGCCCAGGTCCAGACGGCTTCACAGCTGAATTCTACCAAAATTTAGAGAAGAGCTAACACCTATCCTGCTCAAACTCTTCCAGAAAATTGCAGAGGATGGTAAACTTCCAAACTCATTCTATGAGGCCACCATCACCCTAATACCAAAACCTGACAAAGATCCCACAAAAAAAGAAAACTACAGGCCAATATCACTGATGAACATAGATGCAAAAATCCTTAACAAAATTCTAGCAATCAGAATCCAACAACACATTAAAAAGATCATACACCATGACCAAGTGGGCTTTATCCCAGGGATGCAAGGATTCTTCAATATCCGCAAATCAATCAATGTAATACACCACATTAACAAATTGAAAAATAAAAACCATATGATTATCTCAATAGATGCAGAGAAAGCCTTTGACAAAATTCAACATCCATTTATGATAAAAACTCTCCAGAAAGTAGGAATAGAAGGAACATACCTCAACATAATAAAAGCTATATATGACAAACCCACAGCAAACATTATCCTCAATGGTGAAAAATTGAAAGCATTTCCTCTAAAGTCAGGAACAAGACAAGGGTACCCACTTTCACCATTACTATTCAACATAGTTTTGGAAGTTCTGGCCACAGCAATCAGAGCAGAAAAAGAAATAAAAGGAATCCAAATTGGAAAAGAAGAAGTAAAGCTCTCACTGTTTGCAGATGACATGATCCTCTACATAGAAAACCCTAAAGACTCCACCAGAAAATTACTAGAACTAATCAATGACTATAGTAAAGTTGCAGGATATAAAATCAACACACAGAAATCCCTTGCATTCCTATACACTAATAATGAGAAAACAGAAAGAGAAATTAAGGAAACAATTCCATTCACCATTGCAACAGAAAGAATAAAATACTTAGGAATATATCTACCTAAAGAATCTAAAGACCTATATATAGAAAACTATAAAACACTGGTGAAAGAAATCAAAGAGGACACTAACAGATGGAGAAATATACCATGTTCATGGATTGGAAGAATCAATATAGTGAAAATGAGTATACTACCCAAAGCAATCTATAGTTCAATGCAATCCCTATCAAGCTACCAACAGCATTCTTCACAGAGCTAGAACAAATAATTTCACAATTTGTATGGAAAAACAAAAAACCTCGAATAGCCAAAGCGATCTTGAGAAAGAAGAATGGAACTGGAGGAATCAACCTACCTGACTTCAGGCTCTACTACAAAGCCACAGTTATCAAGACAGTATGGTACTGGCACAAAGACAGAAATATAGATCAATGGAACAAAATAGAAAGCCCGGAGATAAATCCACGCACATATGGACACCTTATCTTTGACAAAGGAGGCAAGAATATACAATGGATTAAAGACAATCTCTTTAACAAGTGGTGCTGGGAACTCTGGTCAACCACTTGTAAAAGAATGAAACTAGAACACTTTCTAACACCATACACAAAAATAAACTCAAAATGGATTAAAGATCTCAATGTAAGACCAGAAACTATAAAACTCCTAGAGGAGAACATAGGCAAAACACTCTCTGACATACATCACAGCAGGATCCTCTATGACCCACCTCCCAGAATATTGGAAATAAAAGCAAAAATAAACAAATGGGACCTAATTAACCTTAAAAGCTTCTGCACATCAAAGGAAACTATTAGCAAGGTGAAAAGACAGCCTTCAGAATGGGAGAAGATAATAGCAAATGAAGCAACTGACAAACAACTAATCTCGAGAATATACAAGCAACTCCTACAGCTCAACTCCAGAAAAATAAATGACCCAATCAAAAAATGGGCCAAAGAACTAAATAGACATTTCTCCAAAGAAGACATACATATGGCTAACAAACACATGAAAAGATGCTCAACATCACTCATTATCAGAGAAATGCAAATCAAAACCACTATGAGGTACCATTTCACACCAGTCAGAATGGCTGCGATCCAAAAGTCTACAAGCAATAAATGCTGGAGAGGGTGTGGAGAAAAGGGAACCCTCTTACACTGTTGGTGAGAATGCAAACTAGTACAGCCACTATGGAGAACAGTGTGGAGATTCCTTAAAAAACTAGAAATAGACCTGCCTTATGATCCAGCAATCCCACTGCTGGACATACACACTGAGGAAACCAGAAGGGAAAGAGACACGAGTACCCCAATGTTCATCGCAGCACTGTTTATAATAGCCAGGACATGGAAGCAACCTAGATGTCCATCAGCAGATGAATGGATAAGAAAGCTGTGGTACATATACACAATGGAGTATTATTCACCCATTAAAAAGAATACATTTGAATCAGTTCTAATGATGTGGATGAAACTGGAGCCTATTATACAGAGTGAAGTAAGCCAGAAAGAAAAACACCAATACAGTATACTAACGCATATATATGGAATTTAGAAAGATGGTAACAATAACCCTGTGTACGAGACAGCAAAAGAGACACTGATGTATAGAACAGTCTTATGGACTCTGTGGGAGAGGGAGAGGGTGGGAAGATTTGGGAGAATGGCATTGAAACATGTAAAATACCATGTATGAAATGAGCTGCCAGTCCAGGTTCGATGCACGATACTGGATGCTTGGGGCTGGTGCACTGGGACGACCCAGAGGGATGGAATGGGGAGGGAGGAGGGAGGAGGGTTCAGGATGGGGAACACATGTATACCTGTGGTGGATTCATTTTGATATTTGGCAAAACTAATACAGTTATGTAAAGTTTAAAAATAAAATAAAATTAAAAAAAAAAGAGAGAGAAAAAAAATAAATAACCAGAGAGCTAAAAAAAAAAAAAAAAATTAAAAAAAAAAAAAAAAGAAATTCTATCTAATCCTTTTGATCTGTGTATTTAGGTTTGCCCTAATGTTAGGTGATGCTTTCTTCTATTATCTTTGTATATTTTCTTCTATATGTTTATTCAAGAAGAAAACTAACTTTATGTATCAACTCCACCCAATATTTTTCCATATAGATTATTTATTCTCACTTTAATCTTTTTATTTTTTTCTGGGCATTTTGGCTTTTTCCCAAGCCTTTTGCACTGAATCAGGCACCCATTACCTTTTCTCTTGTATTTCTTCTGCTATTTTCTAAAGGTTTAAAATTTTGTTCTTGCATTACTCATTTGCTTAAATCTTTACTTATTACATTTTAGTTTGTCCTATTTCATTTCTCATCTCTTATCCAGGTTTAAGAGTATAAGACAATGGTGATCTAAAATTTTCTTCTCTTTCTAGGGACAAAGATACTTCAGTGTATGATCTATGGTTAGGGCCAGCTTTGCGAATATATGACCAATAGTTTCATGTTCAGAAGAGTTTAAGGTTTAATTCTCTACAGCTGTCATTTTGAAATTCTTA
This sequence comes from Bubalus bubalis, assembly GCF_019923935.1. Classification (NCBI taxonomy): domain Eukaryota; kingdom Metazoa; phylum Chordata; class Mammalia; order Artiodactyla; family Bovidae; genus Bubalus; species Bubalus bubalis. Next base: position 30,620,294 of record NC_059175.1, on the reverse strand, counting down.
ATAATTTTATGTTTAAATTTTGCATTTTTTGTGTGAATAATGAATGCAAGGGAATGATGAAGCGTGCATCATCATTCTCCTGAGCTCACAGGTCTGGGTCTCCCCATGTTGGTCATCTGCTCCCTCATTCTTTGGCACTCATTCTCCACTTCTCTCACTTTTTCTTCACCTTTGTTCAGTAACCACTGCTGCTCTTTACCTTCAGTGGATGCCTGGGCAAGGGCGAGAGGGAGGTGAGAGTCTGGCAGTATACCTCATGGTCTCTGGGCAAGGAGGATGGAAGTGCCTGACCTTTCTCAATATGGCAGGCCCATATTTGGGGAGCCATTGAGCAGAGGTCCTCTTAAGCAACTCCAATCTACATACCTAGGGCATCCTAAGATGGAGGTTACAGTTCCTCCAGATTACTACAGTGTGATGGGTTAGGTTTATATTCCTGTGTGATAGTGGAGATTACTTGTCCACAATAGGCTGGGGTACAGCATGTTGGTTGGAAAGTTGGCAGAGAGGGGAATCCAGCAGTAAATTCATAAGGAATCATGGGTCTGCATCACCTCTGGTGCTATGAGAGTCTGAGCTAGCCTAGGTACTATTCTTATACTACAGGAAGCATGATATTAAATAGCAAATTTAAAAAAATGTGATATATTTAAAGAGAACACAAAAGAAGAACTAGTTTACATTTTAGTACCTTTAATGACACTTTTTTTCCCCTGGATTTTAAACAGCCACATTTTCCTTTTGTGCTGGGCTTTGCAAATTATGTACCTGGCACTTTAGATCTCTCCCCTTAGAACCTATTCCCTAGAGGACTGGGGATATAAGTTAAATTTATCAGTGTGGTCATTCATCTGCCTAATTCGTGTGGATCACAGAACTCCAGGGATCTTTGTTTCTGTGTAATTGACTGTATTTGATTGTTTTGTTGAATCTACAGTTGTGTGAAAACTCCATTAAATTCACAGAATTATACTAAGCAATGATTTAAGATGGTGATGCCTTCATTAAAGATTGTGATTACTCTTTTTCGGGCATGAGTTTGTATGTCAATATAAACTCCAGTTCAGAAAAAACCCACCACTATCCTGCTTTGAGTGATGAGAGAAAGTACTTTTTCTATTGAAGTTACTTTTGATACCTTTGGTATAAATTGTGTCAACAGGTCTAAGTAGACTGTTTTTTGCCTCTTCTGTCTTTCCCCTGCCCTCCAGACAATACATTTTCAGGTTAGCAGTTGTGTTTCTTTCTTGTAAGAGAAGCCAAAACAGCTCACTGGGAGTTGAGTCAAAGAAATTCAGGGCATTTTGACTTCTTGCTTTCTCCCCCAAATGCGCTTTGTGGTTCTGCTATTCTTCACAGAATCTCTCATCCTTTCTCTCTCTTCTAATTGAGGCATCTTAATGAACTTTGATACATTTCCCTTTACATATTTTCAATAGCTTATTGAAATGTAATAGCACTCTTGACAATGTAATTTGATTAAACTTGAGCTAGATGTGGAAAAAATTCCCTCAAAGGTTAAAATATATGTTTGTAATAATTCAGTATCCCTTGTGATACTTAAACTGATGTCGTTATTACTTTTTCTTTCTCAGTATTTTGTTTTGGAATTTCAGTTTCTGTTTGGTGGGTATTATAAGCCTTAGTTTGTTGCTGTCTTTCCTAGTAGGCCCTAGGAAAGGTCCTAAGCTAAATGGCCATATAACATTCCAGTACTTTAGTATATGTAAGTATATTTATTGCTAGACAATAGTTTTGTATTATTTTGTCATTCCAATTAATGATGTAATAAATATCTTTGAAAACAATATATATATTTATTGCATTCCAGGCTATTTTTCAGAATTGATACCAAAATAGGAAATATACTCATTTATGAAGCCCTTGATATATATTGAAAATTAGCTTAAGAGAAAGTTATAACAACTTAGAATTCTATCAGCAATCTAAAGTTTGCTTATCTGATCTGCTTTGGGTATTATGACTTAGTTGATGAAAAGTGGTATTCTGTTTTGATTTGTATTTCTTTGACAAAAAGTAGTAGTGAAGTCGGAAGTTTGTTCAAGCACTTCCAAGTCCTCTGTACTTCCTCTTTCAGGCTCTCATTGGAAATGAAAAAAAAAATTATCTTCAGAGCATAACAGATTTTAGAAAACATATTAAATTGTTGGTAATTTCCATCATGAGTCTTTTCTATTTGGTTAAGTTGCACAAATGGGGAAAAAAAAATCTTAATATGGATGTCTTTCATGGTTGTCTGAAGGAGTTATAGCTTACTAATTGTATTGAGGCAAATGGCTGAGGCTAGCCAGCTGCCTAAGAGAGAGATTTAACCAAAGATAGACAAGAGAGCGTGTGCAGCCTCACTTGTAAATTCATCCACTCCTGCTACTGTCCACACAGTTTTTTAGAAATTGTTTATGGGTTTATATTTCCCTGGAGGGGAGGAATTTACTTTTCATCAAAGGTTCATTTAGTAATTCATATTTCTTTTTGATCTACATACAGTGTCAGTTATAGCTGTTATAGTTCTTAGTGTATCCTTTCTAAGATGGAAATTTAATTAGGTGCACATTTGTGATGAGATGTTCAAGTGACTTAGGAATGTATACTACCACATGTACCTGATATTTAATCAAAAGTATAAAAGAAGTAAAATTTAAAAACAGTAGTCTTAGTGCTAAGACTGAACATTACTCATCTTCAGTTGACAAAGAAAATTAAACTACTTATACTATGCTAATATTTGCTCTGGTGATTTCAGTTCAGTTCAGTTCAGTCACTCAGTCGCGTCTGACTCTTTGCGACCCCATGAATCGCAGCACGCCAGGCCTCCCTGTCCATCACCAACTCCTGGAGTTCACTCAGACGCACGTCCATTGAGTCAGTGATGCCATCCAGCCATCTCATCCTCTGTCGTCCCCTTCTCCTCCTGCCTCTAATCCCTCCCAGCATCAGAGTCTTTTCCAATGAGTCAACTCTTCACATCAGGTGGCCAAAGTACTGGAGTTTCAGCTTTAGCATCATTCCTTCCAAAGAAATCCCAGGGCTGATCTCCTTCAGAATGGACTGGTTGGATCTCCTTGCAGTCCAAGGGACTCTCAAGAGTCTTCTCCAACACCACAGTTCAAAAGGATCAATTCTTCAGTGCTCAGCTTTTTTCACAGTCCAACTCTCACATCCATACATGACTACAGGAAAAACCATAGCCTTGATTAGACAGACCTTTGTTGGCAAAGTAATGTCTCTGCTTTTGAATATGCTATCTAGGTTGGTCATAACTTTCCTTCCAAGTAGTAAGCGTCTTTTAATTTCATGGCTGCAGTCACCATCTGCAGTGATTTTGGAGCCCAAACAAATAAAGTCTGACACTGTTTCCACTGTTTCTCCATCTAATTCCCATGAAGTGATGGGACCAGATTCCATAATCTTCGTCTTCTGAATGTTGAGCTTTAAGCCAACTTTTTCACTCTCCTCTTTCACTTTCATCAAGAGGCTTTTGAGTTCCTCTTCACTTTCTGCCATAAGGGTGGTGTCATATGCATATCTGAGGTTATTGATATTTCTCCCGGCAATCTTGATTCCAGCCTGTGCTTCCTCCAGCTCAGTATTTCTCATGATGTACTCTGCATATAAGTTAAATAATCAGGGTGACAATATACAGCCTTGACAGACTCCTTTTCCTATTTGGAACCAGTCTGTTGTTCCATGTCCAGTTCTAACTGGTGCTTCCTGACCTGCATATAGGTTTCTCAAGAGGCAGGTCGGGTGGTCTGGTAGTCCCATCTCTTTCAGAATTTTCCACAGTTGATTGTGATCCACACAGTCAAAGGCTTTGGCATAATCAATAAAGCAGAAATGGATGTTTTTCTGGAACTCTCTTGCTTTTTCCATGATCCAGCGGATGTTGGCAATTTGATCTCTGGTTCCTCTGCCTTTCTAAAACCAGCTTGAACATCTGGAAGTTCACGGTTCATGTATTGCTGAAACCTGGCTTGGAGAATTTTGAACATTCCTTTACTAGCATGTGAGATGAGTGCAATTGTGTGGTAGTTTGAGCATTCTTTGGCATTGCCTTTCTTTGGGATTGGAATGAAAACTGACCTTTTCCAGTCCTGTGGCCACTGTTGAGTTTTCCACTTGCTGGCATATTGAGTGCAGCACTTTCACAGCATCATCTTTCAGGATTTGAAATAGCTCAACTGGAATTCCATCACCTCCACTAGCTTTGTTCGTAGTGATGCTCCCTAAGACCCACTTGGCTTCACATTCCAGGACGTCTGGCTCTAGATGAGTGATCACACCATCGTGATTATCTGGGTCGTGAAGTTCTTTTTTGTACATTTCTTCTGTGTATTCTTGCCACCTCTTCTTAATATCTTCTGCTTCTGTTAGGTCCATACCATTTCTGTCCTTTATCGAGCCCATCTTTGCATGAAATGTTCCCTTGGTATCTCTAATTTTTTTGAAGAGATCTCTAGTCTTTCCCATTCTGTTGTTTTCCTCTATTTCTTTACATTGATCGCTGAAGAAGACTTTCTTATCTCTCCTTGCTATTCTTTGGAACTCTGCATTCAGATGCTTATATCTTTCCCTTTCTCTTTGCTTTTCGCTTCTCTTCTTTTCACAGCTATTTGTAAGGCCTCCTCAGACAGCCATTTTGCTTTTTTGCATTTCTTTTCCATGGGGATTTAATCCTACAAATAGTTTACCAAAAAATCTAAATAGAAGCATATGTTAAGTGTGGGCAACTGGAACCATGTCACATTTTCTAAATAACCATGCATTGATGAATAATAAATCTTTTATGTTTATAATCTCCAAAAATGTAACTCAAATATATTTTGTTTAAACCAAGAAACTTAACTCTTTTGGCAATAGAATTTTTCTTTATTGAAGCATATGAATGCATGAACATGAAAGTGTATTAAAAGCTATAAACTGGTAGATGAATGTTAGTTGTCACCATTACAAATGTTTAATAGAAACTTCCAAAGAGAGAATGAGTGTGACTCTGCAAAACAAGCCCAGGGAGAAGTAGATTCAGAAGCTGGACGGATTCTCTTGACCTAGGATTTTAAGTACCATACTAGATTAGGGAAGAGAGTTTTCATGATGAATAATCACATAATCTCTTCAAAAGGTTGAGTTAATAAATGACAGAAATTTTGTGCAAACAAAATTCATTTTATGCTTGTGGACTCCTTTATTAAACTAATAATTATTGAGCTTTTCTGTGTTAGACACCATCCTAGTTAATAATAAAAAAGATTTCTGCATTGTTTTACTTGCAATTCTGGTGAGGACAGAAGAAAATGAACAATAAACATGATTAATAAGTCAGTTGTAATGCATATTAGGAAGTAAGTGCAATGGACAGAAATGAAATTAGAAAAGGTAGAGAGAATTAGGAGCCTGTGCAGGGGAAGGAGAGACATTTTCAGTATTAAATAGGCCTTGTTTGGAAGGTCAGTTTTGAGCAAAGACTCAAGATATGAGTTAGTAGGACTCATCTGAGGCAAGAATATTGTAAGCAGAAGGAATAACTAGAGAGAAGCCTAATCAGGGAGCATGCTTGAAGCAGCCTGAAGTGAAGTGATCAGAGGACAGTGAAGAAGAGGGTAATTCAGAGAGCCTATAGAAAAGGGGAACAAATCATATAGGGCCTTATCAGCTACTTCAAGGGTGTTGGGTTTCATGCTAAGTGAGATTGGGTACCAATGCAGAGTTTTGAGCAGAGGAGTGACTTGAGTTGAGTTGCATTCTACAGTGGAGATACAGTTGAGATTCCCCTGTAGGGGATAAGGTTAAAAATTCAGGCAAGAAATGACAGAGGCTCAGATCAAGGTGAATGCAGTAAATAGTGGCCAGCTTCTGAATATGTGCTGTAGAACCAACAAGATTTCCCAGCTCATCACATAGGATGTGTGAGGAGTCTTTTTCAGGTTGCTAGATAGTTCCCTGGAGCCTATGTTGTTAATTGTGTTCTTAGTGTTCTATGTTGTTGACATAGAACAACACCAAGCCTATGTTTTTCTCCATATTTAGGCCTCCTGGCATCCTCTTTGGTTTGATGAGTTTTTGAACCTGGTCATCATGAGTTTCAAAGCCTCATACTTGGGGCTTCTCTTGTGATCCAGTGGTTAAGAATCTGCCTTGCGATGCAGGGGAAACAGATTTGATCCCTGGTCAGGAAACGTGCTGTGAAGAGCAACTAAGCCCAGGAGCTGCAACTAGAGAGTCCATGCCCTGCAAAGAAAGATCCCCATGTGCTACAACTAAGACCTGACACAGTCAAACAGACAAACAAAAAAGACTCCTACATGTCTGCTTGGTACCAATGCACCTACCTTCTGTACTGCTGACCAGAATTCAGATGTCCAGATCTGTCATTTGAATCTTACCTAAATCCGCCCTCCTTCATGTCTATTATTTGCTCCGATTTCCTGCTCATCCTTCAGTCATTTTGGCCCGATATTGTTATCCTGGAATATGTTATCAGCTGCTACCTCTGGCCCAAGTGCTAACTAAAGTTGCAATTACTCCTAATTTATCAGTTAAGCCACAATGAAGGGAATTTTGATTTTATGAATCCCTAACCAAACAAGACCCTATCTTGGGTTAACCTGAATAAATTGTCATTGCAAAAAATATATATTCAAGAGACATTTTCAAAATTTATGACATCTTTTCTCTTGTGTAGGACCAAAAAAAAGTTCACTTGGCTGTGGAAAAGATAATGAGTTACAATACCTTGAATCAAGAGCATTTTGAAATTCTATTGTTTTGTATTTTAGTTAGTGGATAATTGAGATATATAACAGTTACAAGGGAAATAAAATTATAAAATATTTATGAAAAATAGCTCTTGTGTAATAATGTCCTGTCACAATGAGGCTGAAATTTTGGGTTTGCTCTGTTCACACGATTTCCTGGTACGGTCTCATCTGAACTCCACTTGACCTCATCTTACTTGAAATGGGCAATATGGGAAAGCAGCAAAATACTTTCAAATAAACATCTCCTAAAATGAATTTTAACCTTGGATCTGGAAATCTATAAAATAATACTGTTTTTTCAGTACATGGATAACCTGGAGAGAATTCCTTGCAGCTGAAAATTATGGTATTTAAAGGTTTCAAGATGTCTTTCCAGGTTTTGAGTTGGCAGTGAGCCAATGGCTGAATGGCCATATTTTAAAAGCCTCTCTTGCCTCCATTTCTTTAGGTTTTATAATTTTTCACAGCTTCCTCCCAGAAAATATTTAGTATACTCTTTAAAGTTTGTTCACTTTTCTATTACATTGGATGTAAACTTTCCCTTCAAAAAAAAAAATCTTGAAGAAATAAGTAAAAGATATAACAAATCCCTGCAAATCCTAGAGAACCTGACCATCCTTAAATGTATAAGCACAAACGTTTTGGCTTAGTTCCTTATAAAACTTAAATAAATGTTTACGTAAGAATCTTAGTGTGGTATCATTATTTTCAGATCAACTTCTAAACTGGTTTGTTACAAACATATATTTTTTGTGTATGTGGCTTGCTAAGCAATGTTAGTGGTTTAAAGCATCTGTGTTATATGTAATTTAAATACCTTTGAATTCTCCTTCCATAAACCATTGATTGACCACATAATGGGGGACTTTCAAACCCCATTCTCTTGGCCAGTGCTCCATATTCTATTGTATGAACTCAAATGTGGCAGATCCTCTCCAGTAGAGGATTTCACTGAGTAACTACAGGAAAGACTTAATGTAAAAGCTCTGAGAATTTGTGGCATTTCACAAAATTGCTGTTTTCTCTGTTTGTCAGCCTTTGGAGAAGAAAGTACTTGACCTTTTAAAATTTTGTTTTGTTTCTTATACTGCCCAAGGATTTTAATGACTATGAAAGAACTTGACTCCTATGATCATTTGTGAATGAAATCTATTTTAGAGGATATGTATATGAACCTACCAGGGGACTATTTATATGAAAGTTAATAAAGTCTATTAACTGGGCTTACGGCCTTAAACAAGCAGAGTTAAACATAATTGGATAAGATTTTAAGGTGAGGAAAAGTGGAATAGTAAGTAGGACCAATAATATCAGGTGCTTTGGAAACAGAGATCATTCTAATATATAGGAAAATTTAGATACAAGATAAAGGGAATGTAAATCCAAGAAACTCAGTACTTGTGTGTTGTGCTGGATTTACTTTTTATTTACAGGTAGTTATCACACTTCTATTAGGTTAATGACATAATGACTGTTAAGTTAATAACAAAAATATCTTTTTGTTTTCACATGACTCTTCCTATGCTTAGGAAAGCCTTCTCTCTCCATATATGCCACTTCATGCCTTCTTAAATTTTTGCTTCATTTTCCCCTTTTCTCAAAATCTCCTCAAACTATTGACTTCTATACCAGTATGTGATTTATTAACGTGACATCACTCTGCATTTGTTGACTTATCCTTTTTAGTTATTGCATTCAGTATAATTTAGCTGGTAGATCAAGTTCACTGGGGGCAGAAAGTATTTGATTTTCTTCTATTCCTTTTATATAACCCAGTTCAATAACTTCCCCATAGTAGGACTATTCACTTGACTAGATAATTCAACCAGGTATATTATTTCTCAATGGAACACTACTCACACTTTCGATATGATAGATCTTGATTTTGTGGGACTTTGATCCCTGTACTCCCATACTGCAGATTAGTATCATCCTTGGTTCTAACACTCAAAGCCAATAATCCCTGAAGTCACTTGACAATCCATGATGCCACCTAGGGAGTTGTTGAATCTTTGCCTCAGTAGAGATTTGGTTCCTTCTAATATATTTAGTACAGTTTGGAATTATTTATTGTTTGCTTTACTTGCCCATCTCTCACACTACAATGAAAGTTCAAGAACACAAACACTGGTTCTTTCTGGGTCATTATTTCCTGTGTTTGGCACACTGCCTGGCACAGTAAGGTAACTAACGTTTATAGATTAAATGTGTGCCCAACCCCTTCCATACCTATGCACCTTAGTAAACTACCTTTTTGGCAGCAAATAATTGTGGCAACAATTTAATAACTAATCTGTTGATAGTCTGAGTTAAAACAGCATCCACTATTTTCAAATAGAGATTAGATATTGACAGAATGTGACTTTCATTAAATTTACCACTGAATTTACTAGGAAACCTTGGAAAAGTCAGGTTCTTTTTATACCTGGTTTCCCTTACTATATAATAAGATAATTAGTAACATTTGCCTTTTGTTTATGATAGTGACTGTTAGGCCAACAGTAATAATGCTTATCAAGAAGAAGAAAACCTTAGTCAATATCATTTAGCAATGTTCAGTTCTGACATCTTTTGCTTTTGGAACAATGGAGACATCCATGTCAGCTTTAGTGGTTCACCTGATTAAGTTCCAAGGTAGTTAAAGCCAGAACTTAACAGAGGAAAGATTATAAGCAGAATGTCTTATGATCCAACCAAGTATTGTGTTGATGGTTATCAATCTTGCACATGTTACAGTTGACCCTGATTTTTTTCTTTGTAATCAGTTTCTCAAAGATCTAGACTCTGTGCTGAGGAGTTAAATCAACATTATCCTTTGTCTACATCATTTCTGTCACTTTGAAGCATAAAAAAGTTTTGTTCTATGGGTACTTTTCACAGATTTATCCAAATATAAATCTTCCTTTTGATTTTTTTCTGAAGCAAGACTCAAAAACTTGCTCAGGGTCAGAATTCATTCAAGATGCATTGGTCTCTTTTTGAGCACTGGCTTAATTTCCACCAGTTGTTCAGATTCTCTGAGTAGTAGCTGTTTGAGTTTCGTGGTAGCTTGGCAATATTACTTTCAGTGTTTTATTGGGCTTACTATTTTGCTGAAGGCTTAACAGGCTCATTTTCAGATTCTTAATAAAGAACAAGTTTAATGATTAAAGGTAATTATCTCCAGATTAAAGGGCTTTAAAAATTTATCAGCATTCCAAAATTTCACAAATAGCCCTCTGATAATCTAATTAAAATCTTACTTTAGCTTCCTGACTATTTCAAGTCAGATACTTGTTCAACTTGTATCAAACCATTATCCATTTAAGCTGTTTCTGACAGTTCAGAAGCAGAAGTTGGCATGTGTTAATAATATTTGTGTTGGTCCCTGGGGGAGGATGATCTACAGTGATCAGGTCTGCCGTCTTAATTGATTTTTAAAGGGAGATAATGTCAGTTTTCCTTAGTTATTAAGAGTCTATTTCTGTCATTCTGAAGTAGAGAAACTATTGGCTGTATATTATACCTATGTGTGCAGAAGAGACAAAATCATTTCCAGCAGCAAATCAAAATCAGCTGCTTTGCATTGCAGTAAAAGGCCTTTCACTTTCCCTTAGATTTGCACCTAAAATGGTAATTAAATTTAGGAGCCATATTGTAAAGGAATTTGGTCTAGCTTAGAAGTATGGAATTTTGATGGATAATTAAACGCATACAGAAAACCCCACATTGTTCATGGGAGTTGTTTACACAGGCTGGGGGGCAAAATCATTTTTTCTTAGTTCTGAAAATAATTTGGACTTCTTAAACAAACCTTGTTTTTCTAAATGTGTACCTTAACATGTTAGTAACTAGCTGTTGTTTTAGAACTGACCTAAAGATTGAATTCTCACCATGGGATTTTTATAATATCAACCAACCAGACAGATCTCAATGATGCTTAAATGCAGACTCCAGAAGTACAATTTGTTAGGCAATTCATGTTATTGTTTTCATTTCTGTTGCTCCCCAGAAAGTTTTGTTAGTGTTTTCTTGCCCTTCATACTTTTCCAGGGGACTTGGTGGCAGCATTGAAAATGGGCTGGGCTGTGAGTCAGGCAGCATAAGTCATGGCAGGAGTAGCAGATCTTGTCTGGGTACAGATTTGTGCCAGCACCAGTGGTTAGCGTGCACTCCACTAACCACAGTTCACGGGCATTCTGCAGATGGATTGGCAGGCAGAAGAGTCTAATGCAAGTGCTACCTGTCCTTCTGACTTCTGCATCTGAGTCTGCCCCCTTACCTTCGTGAAAAGGCAGCCATTTATACAACGTCATTAAAATTCTCTCATACCAAGTCCTGCTGGTTTCAGAAGACCTTTAATAAAGTTTCATATTTGAGGGTAGGAGTGTGAGTTGCATTGTTGCATTAAGCAGTGTGCATTTTCTGGGGGTAGTTCACACAGGATCATAGAAAAATACATGGGATCTCATTGTATTAGTGAGGGTCCTCCAGGGAAGATAGAATGGAGATAGATGTATAAAAGATTTAGGATGAGGAGTTGGCTCATGCAATTATGGAGGCTGAGAAGTAGTGTGATTGGCACTCTACAAACTGAAAGCTGGTGGCATACTTCAGTCTGTGTCTGAAGGCTTGAGAACCAGGGTGGGGGTCAGTGATGTAAATCCCTATCCAAGGACAGGGGAAATGAGGTGATATATCCTGTCCCAGATCTTCCTAGGTGGTGAAGAGGTAAAGAATCCACCTGCCAATGCAGGAGACAGATTTATGGGTTCAATCCCTGGGTCAGGAAGATCCCCTGGAGAAAGAAAAGGCAACCTACTCCAATATTCTTGCATGGGAAATCCCATGGTCAGAGGAGCCTGGTGGGCTACAGTTCATGGGGTCACAGATCACAACAAACTGTAGACAATTCTTCAAGGGATAGGAATACCAGACCACCTTACCTGCCCCCTGAGAAATCTGTATGCAAGTCAAGAAGCAACAGTTAGAACCGGACGTGGAACAACAGACTGGTTCAGGTTGGGGAAGGAACACATCAAGGCTGTATATTGTCACCTTGCTTATTTCACTTATATGCAGGGTACATACATCATGCCAAATGCCAGGCTGGATGCAGCACAAGTTGGAATCAAGATTTCTGGAAGAAGTATCAGTAACCTCAGATACACAGATGACACCACCCTTATGGCAGAAAGTGAAGAAGAACTAAGGAGCCTGTTGATGACGGTGAAAGAGGAGATTGAAAAAGCTGAGAGGGAGAGGGTGGGAAAATTTGAGAGAATGGCATTGAAACATGTAAAATATCACGTATAAAACAAGTGCCAGTCCAGGTTCGATGCACGATACTGGATGCGTGGGGCTGGTGCACTGGGACGACCCAGAGGGATGGAATGGGGAGGGAGGAGAGAGGAGGGTTCAGGATGGGGAACACATGTATACCTGTGGCGGATTCATTTTGATATTTGGCAAAACTAATACAGTTATGTAAAGTTATGTAAAAATAAAATAAAATTAAAACAAAACAAAACAAAACAAAAAAAAACTCAGTATTCAAAAACGAAGATCATGGCATCCAGTCTCATCGTGTCATGGCAAATAGATGGGGAAACTATGGAAACAGTGACAGAGTTTATTTTTGGGGGCTCCAAAATCACCACAGATGGTGACTGTAGCCATGAAATTGAAAGATGCTTGTTCCTTGGAAAAAAGCTATGACCAACCTAGACAGCATATTAAAAAGCAGAGGTGTTACTTTGCCAACAAAGGTCCATCTAGTCAAAGCTATGGTTTCTCCAGTAGCCATATATGGATGTGAGAGTTGGACTACAAAGCTGAGTGCTGAAAAATTGATGCTTTTGAAATGTGGTGTTGGAGAAGACTCTTGAGAGTCCCTTGAACTGCAAAGAGATCCAACCAGTCCATCCTAAAGGAAATCAGTCCTGAATATTCATTGAAAGGACTGATGCTGAAGCTGAAACCCTGTTACTTTGGTCACCTGATGTGAAGAACTGACTCACTGGAAAAGATCCTGATACTCGGAAAGATTGAAGGCAGGAGGAGAAGAGGATGACAGAGGATGAGATAGTTGGATGGCATCACTGACTCGATGGACATGAGTTTGAGCAATCTCCAGGAGTTGGTGATGGACAGGGAAGCCTCACATGCTGCAGAGCATGGGGTTGCTCTGATATGACTGAGCAACTGAACTGAACTGAAGTAAATACTGAAATATAAACATTCAGTTCTTGAAAATGTACAGATTTTTTTTAAATTTTATTTTATTTTTAAACTTTACATAACTGTATTAGTTTTGCCAAATAACAGATTTTTTTCTACCCACTTACTTTTATAAAAATTTGGTGGCTCTTTTAATATACATATCACACAGGCCATCTTTCAGATTAGTGACTGACTGTAATCATGTTAAATTCAGCTCCTATAATGTCTACATTGAATATATGATGGTGATAAAAATGATATAATTGTTGATCTCCTGATAGTGTTTTCTTAAATATTCTATAATATAATGCTAGTATAGAATGACAAAAAATGTTAGTGTGCTTAAAAAGAGGGTAATAGGTTAGTTTTTTTACTGGCTATTATAATGAGACTTTATTTATTTGAGTAACAGTTTATAACTTTAAACAAGTTTCATATATACAACATCATAATTTGACTTTTATGCTGCTGCTGCTAAGTCACTTCAATCGTGTCCGACTCTATGCGACCCCATAGACGGCAGCCCACCAGGCTCCCCCGTCCCTGGGGTTCTCCAGGCAAGAACACTGGAGTGAGTTGCCATTTCCTTCTCCAATGCATGAAAGTGAAAAGTGAAAGTGAAGTCGCTCAGTCGTGTCCAACTCTTCGCGACCCCATGAACTGCAGCCTACCAGGCTCCTCTGCGCATGGGATTTTCCAGGCAAGAGTACTGGAGTGGGGTGCCACTGCCTTCTCCACTGACTTCTATATACACTACTAAAAGTCTAGTTTCCATTTGTCACCATACAATTGACCCTCTTTACCTCTTTTGCCTTCTTCCTTACTTCACCTCTGAAAACCATTGGTGTTGTCTGTATCTGTGTGTTTTTGCTCTTGTTTGTTCATTTAGTTTTTATATTCCACATTTTGCCAAGTGAAATCATGTAGTATTTGTTTTTCTCTGACATTTCACTTCCCATAGTACCCTTTAAATCCAACCATGTTGTAGCAAATGGAATATTTCATCCTGGCAGTATTCCAGTGTGTTTATGTGTCTCTGTGTGTATTTATGTGTGCGTGTGTATACCATACCTTTATCCATTCATCCATCAATGGGTACTTACGTTATTTCTGTACCTTGGCTATTGTAAACAATGCTGAAATCAATATAGGGATGCCTTTTGAATTCGTGTTGTGTTCTTTGGCTACCCGGAAGTTGTGAATAGCTGGATCATAAGAAAGTTCTATCCTTAGTTTTTTGAGTCACTTTCATGTTGTATCCCATAGTGGCACCACTAATTTAAATTCCCACCATGCATGTCCAAGAGTTCTCGTTTCTCCACATCTTCTTCAACACTTGTTATTTCTTGTGTTTTCAACAAAAGCAATTCTAATAGGTGTGAAATGATAGCTCATTGTGGTTTTGATTTGTATTTTCATGCTAATTAGTGATTTTGAGTACCTCTTCATGTACTTATTAGCCATCTATAAGCCACCTATAATTTTCTTTGGAAAATTATCCATTCTCCTGCCCATTTTACATCAGATTTTATTTGTTGTTAAGTTGCATGGTTTCTTTGTTTATTTTAGATGTTAACCCCTTGTTGGATATGATTTGCAAACATATTCTCCCATCCAGAAGGTTGTCTTTTCATTTTGAGTTTCCTTTGCTGTGTAGATTTTTAGTTTAATAAAATTTCATTTGTTTATTTTGCTTTAGTTTCTCTTGCTTGAAGAGACAGATCCAAAAAGATATTGCTAAAACATGTCAAAGCACACTGCCTGTTTAATTCTTGGAATTTTATGGTTTCAAACCTTACATACAAGTCTTTAATTCATTTCTAATTGATTTTTGTGTACAGTGTGAATCAGTGGTGTGGTTTCATTTTTGCATGTGGTTATTCAGTTTTCCCAGTGCCATTTATTTAAGGAGATTTTTCATTCTCCAATATGTCATTCTTGGCTCTCTTGCTGTAAATTAGTTGTCCATATGTGTGAGTTTATTTCTGGACTCTCAATTCTGTTCTATTGATCTGTGTATATTTTTCTGCCAGACCTATGGTATTTTGATTACCATAGCTCTGTACTATAATTCAAAATCAGAGATAGTGATACCTCCAGCATTTGTTGCTCCAGATTGTTTTGGGTCTTTTGTGGTGTCATATAAATTTTAGTATTTTTTTTTCTGTGAAAAATATTGTTGGGATTTTGGCATTAAATCTGTAGATTGCTTTAGGTAATGTGGATATTTTAAAAATATTAATTCTTCCAATATATGAATACAACATATCTTTTCATTTCTTTGTGTCTTTAATTTCTTACAGCAGTGTCTATTGGTTTTTAGTGTACATGCTTTCCACCTCCTTTGTTAGATTTATTTCTAGGTATTCTTTTTGTTTGCATTTGTAAATGGGATTGTTTTCCTTAATTTCTCTTTCTTATAGCTCATCATTAACGCATAGAAACAATAAATTTTTGCATATTTTGTATCCTTCAAATTTATATATTAGTTTTAATTATTTTTTGAGACTTTAGAGTTTTCTCTGTATAAAATCATGTTATCTGCAAGAATTGATATTTTTTCTTCTTTTAAAATTTGGATGCTTTTTCTTTTCTTGCCTAATTTCTCTGGCTAGGATTTCTAATATTATGCTGAATAAGAGTGGTGAGAGTGGGCATCCTTGTTTTGTTCCTCATTTTTGAGGGATAGCTTTTAGTTTTTCACCATTGAGTATGATGCTAGCTGTGGGTTTTTAAAGGTATGGTCTTTTTTATGTTCAAGTATGTCCCTTCTCTTCCCGTTTTATTGAGAGTTTTTATCATAAATGGATGCTGAAAATTGTCAAATGCTTTGTCTGTATCTATGAGATTATGCAATTTTTATCCTTCACTTTGTTAATGTGGTGTATCACATTGATTTATGGACATTGAATCATCTTTACATCCTTGGAATAAATCCCACTTGATCTCCATGTATAATCCTTTTAATGTATTATTGAATTCAGTTTGTTGATGTTTTGTTGAGGATTTTTGCATTTATGTTCATCAGAGATACTAATCTATAATTCCTTTTTTTGTCTCTGTTTTGTCCTTGTCTGGTTTTGGTATCAAGGTAATATTGGAATTATAAAATGAGTTTAGAAGCATTCCCTCACTTTCAATTTTTTCAAAGAGTTTGAGGAGAATAGGTATTAAATCATTGAATATTTGGTTATAAACTTATCAGTGAAGCTGTCTGATCCTGGACTGTTGCTTCTTTGGTAGATTTTTGATTAATGTTTGGATCTGCTTACTAGTGATCAGTCTTTTCAGATTTTCTCTTTATGGTTCAGTCTTAGAAGATTATATGATTCTAAATATTTATCTATTTCTTATAGATTGTCCAGTTTGTTGGTGTATAGCTGTTAATAATAGTCTCATAATCATTAACATTTCTGTGATATCTTGACTTTTTTTTTTTTTTTGAGACTTAACTCTGTTTTTCTTAGTCTAGCTAAAAGTTTTTCAACTTTGTTAAAATTTTCAAAGAACCAGCTCTAGTTTCACTTTTCTTTTCTGTTGTCTTAGGCTTTTTCATTTATTTTTGCTCTGATTTTTATTATTTCCTTCCTTCTTTCTGACTTTGGGCTTTCTTCTTTTTTCCTTTAGCTGCAAGCTTAGATTGAGACTTTTCTCATTTCTTGAGCTGGCCTGTGTAGCTATAAACTTTACTCTTGGTACCACTTTTACTGTATCCTGTAGGTTTTAGATGTCATATTTTCATTTTCTTTTATCTTCAGATATTTTTGGATTTCTCCTTTGATTGCATCATTCACTCAATAATTGTCCAGTAACATGTTATTAGACTTCACATGTTTGTATTTTTCCAGGTTTCCTCTTGTAGTTGGTTTCTAGTTTTATACCACTGTGATTTTAAAAGATGCTTGATATGATTTGTCTTAAATCTGAGACTTGTTTTGTGCCCTAAAATATAGTCTTTGCTTGAGAATATTCCATGTGCACTTGAGGAATGTGTGTAGGTTTTTGTTTTGTTATTATCATGGGCTTTGTATAAAGTATCTCATAGATAAAATAGTCCTTCTTCTGTTGATAGTATCTTTTCTTCAATTGTTTATATGTGTTCTATTCTTTTCCTCTTCCCCTTTTTATGTTTTTGTTATCACATTGTCTGCTTTTATGTTATGAGTTTGTTACTAAGTAGAAGTAATTATAGTTATTCATAATGCTTTCCCCTTCCCCATTTAAATTATAATTGTTTAACAGTCTTTCTGATACGAAGTTGGAAATTTCTTTTCACTTATCACCCTAGTCAAAGTTTTGTGTACTTTTGTCTTTTCATTTCATGTGGAGGAGCTCCTTTCAATATTTCTTGTAAGGCAGGTCTAGTGATGGCAATCTCCTTCAGCTTTGGTTTTCTGAGAAAGTATTTCTCCTTTGTATCTAATAGATAAGTTTGCTGTGTACAGTATTCTTGTTTGACAATTTTTAATCTTCCAATATTATCCGTATGTCATTCTCTCCTGGCCTATAGAGTTTCTGCCAAGAAATCTGTTGGTAGCCTAGTGGGGATGACTTTGTAAGTTACTGTCTTTCCCCGCCTCCAACTGTCTTTAAAATTCCTTATTACTGAATTTTGACTGTTTTAATATTATGTGTCTTGGAGATGGTCTTTTTGCTTTGGGATTATTAGGTGTTCTATTAGCTTCGTGGACTTGACTATCTAGTTCTTCCCTTGGTTTGAGAAGTTCTCAGCTATTATTTCTTTAAATAAGCTCTATGTTTTCTTCTCCCTCTCTTCTCCTTCTGGGGTACTTATTTTCCTTACGTTGTCTTATCTAATGGGTTATATAGTTCTCACATAAATTCTTTACTTGAAAAAAAAATCTCCTTTTTTACTTAAAATTTTCTATATTTTGAACTTGCTAATTCTGTCTGCCATGTATATGGTCTACTCTATTTCCAAGCTTTCTAATGAATCCTTCATTTATTGAGTTCTTAAGCTCCAGAATTTCTTTTTGGTACTTTTTTAGTATTTCAGTCTTTTTGGTAAAGTATTCGTTTGTCCATTAATTTTATTCCTGAGCTCATTGAACTGCCTTTGTGAGTTTTCTTGTAGCTCATTGAGTTTCTTCATGACAGCTATTTTGAATTCTCTGTCAGCTATAGCGCAATTGTCTATGACTTTAAGTTTGATTTCTAGAGAATTGTCATTTTCTTTTTGTGATACTATATTACCATAGCTTTTCATGGTACTTGATGTGTTGTTCCTCAGCTTGCACATTAGAAGTAGTGAAAACTTTTCTTATTTAGCTAAAACTTTGTTTACTTTGGTCCTCATAATTCAACAGACTGGTAATTAGAAGACTTGATCAGCGTTGCAGCAGAAGTTTTTGATTTCTCTTATCTGAGCCGCCTCTGGCTGTATTTAAGAAGTGGCACTTTCCAGCCTGCAGTGGCTCTGCCAGAGGTGTTGCCATTGCCTCCTGCGCCACCAGAGTTGCTGATGCTTGGCTGCTGCCAGGGTTGCTGGCGTCACCACCTGGGGCACTGGGATGGTTTTGCTTCTGCTGGCTTGAGGGTGTCACCTGCGTTTTGGGCACTGTCATTGCAGCAACAAGGAGAGAGAATTTCGAGGAGGGTTCTGGGTGCCCAGCTTCTATTGCCCTCCTCCTGGTGGCTGTGGCTTTCACTGTAGTTGAGAGACCAGGATCGTGGGTGTTGCCTCCTCTAGGTGTTCCAATTTACCCACTTTTGGACATATAGATGTGTGAATCTCTCTAGTAACCTGGTGTGTTGGGCAGAGGAAACTTTGAATTCTGCCTGTTTAACCAGGTGTGGATTGAAGCAGAATGACAGTGGGAATATATTTCCTAAGTGGCCCTAGTGTTAAAGAACCCGCCTGCCAATGAAGGAGACTTAAGAAACATGGATTTGATCCTTGGATGGGGAAGATCCCCTGGAGGGGTAAATGGCTACCCACTCCAGTATTCTTGCTTGGAGAATTCCGTGGACAGAAGAACCTGGCAGGCTATGGTCCATAGGGCTGCAAAGAGTCGGACACAACTGAGGTGATACAGCATGCACGCGTTGTGCTGACATCACTCCCATAATGAAAGTCACTCCACTTTTAAAGGGTGACTTCCAATTTATATGTTGCTCACTATATGCTTTGCAGCTATTAAAAAGCAGAAGGCATTGGGAAAGGACACCAAAACTACAAAAATGAGCTAACATGAAACCAGGTACTAAATGCACCCAAAAAGAGAATATACAAACAACAGTTTCATACAAAAGCATTCCCAGAGATTATACTGTCCAACTGTTTTTAAAGGGAAAGCTGATAGGGTACACAGAAAGAATGCAACTCATTATTGCTAAGTTTTCTTCAGCTGGTTTTACTTTTTTTCTGATTTATGTCTATTTTCTTATTTTAAAATAAGATGCATTTCTCATTATAAAGGAACATTGACATATATACTCTATCAAGTGTAAAACAGATAACTAGTAGGAAGCTGCATTTAACAACTTGGTGTCTTGTGACGACCTGGAGGTCTGGGATGGGAGCAGGGAGGGATGCTCAATAGGAAGGATGCTCAATACATACACACACACACACACACATATATATATATATATATATATATACCAGTCATGTCCATCTCTTTTCGAACCTATGGAATGTAGCCCACCAGATTCCTCTGTCCACAGTATTCTCCAGGCAAGAATACTGGAGTATGTTGTCATGTCCTCCTCCAGGGGATCTTCCTGACTCAGGGATCAAACCTGAAACTCCTACAGCAACTTCATTGCAGGCAGATTCTTTACTGCTGAGCCACTGGGGAAGCCTATGTATATGTAATTATGACTCATTCACATTGTTGTACAGCAGAAACCAGCATGCTGTAAAGCAATTATCCTCTGACTTAATTTTTTTTTTAAAGAGTGTATACTGACTTTACTGCATTTAGAAAACTTGGAAGGCTTTAAAGGAAACTATGAAAAATATGACTTTAAAGGAAACTATCAAAGTCTATAGTCGTCTTACCATGTTAGTTTTTGCTTTGTTAAAAAAAAATTCAAAATCTAATGGCTTAAAAAATCTCCAATTTGTTTAATTCATAATTCTGTGGGATATCTGGCTGGCTTTCTGTTCTGGGCTGAAATGATCAGCTGGAAGTTTGGGTGGTGATGGCTGATCTTGGGTAACCTCATTCATATGACTGGCAGTTGACTGGCTGGTTGGTTTAGCGGGCCTTAGCTGGGATCCGGAGAAGGCAATAGCAACCCACTCCAGTACTCTTGCCTGGAAAATACCATGGACGGAGGAGCCTGGTAGGCTGCAGTCCATGGGTTTGCTAGGGGTCGGACTCAACTGAGTGACTTCACTTTCACTTTTCACTTTCATGCATTGAAGAAGGAAATGGCAATCCACTTCAGTGTTCTTGCCTGGAGAATCCCAGGGACGGGGGAGCCTGGTGGGCTGCCGTCCCTGGGGTCACACAGAGTTGGACACGACTGAAGCGACTTAACAGCAGCAGCAGCAGCTGGGATCACTTGTTTCTGCTTCATGCGGCCTCCCACTTTCCTGTAGGTTACCCCAGCTACTTAACATTGTGGTCTCACTGTTCCAGAAAGTAGCAAGAGGGCAAAGTCCCACTTGTAAGCACTTGCTGAGCACCCGTGCTTGTTTAACATTGAAAGTGAATGTGTTAGTCACTCAGTCATATCTGACTCTGTGATCCTATGGACTGTAGCTCGCCAGACTCCTCTGTCCATAGAATTCTCTAGGCAAGAATACTGGAGTGAGTTGCCAGTTCCTTCTCCAGGGGATCTTCCCTACCCAGGGATCAAACCCATGTTTCCCACATTGCAGGCATATTCTTTACTGTCTGAGTCACTGCATTAGCTAATGCCTAATTGGTTAAAGCAAGCCTTGTGGTCAGGCTGGTAGTCAGAGGAGATGATACTACCGAAGAGCTGTCAATTGGAAAAGTACTTATTATGGCCAGTTTTACAAATAGCATAAAAAGACATTTGTCATAATTTATATTCAGCATTAGCCTTGCAGTTTCCACTTAGATAACTTTTTTTCTATTAAAATTTCTTCAGAAATATTCTTTTTTTTTTTTAATAAATAAAGTTTTATTGCAAGTTCATTTTTGTATTTGCTAAAACTTCTTTTTCATTACACCTGTAGGGTTTATTTATTTATTTTTTAAATTTTATTTTATTTAACTTTACAATATTGTATTGGTTTTGCCATATATCAAAATGAATCTGCTACAGGTATACATGTGTTCCCCATCCTGAACCCTCCTCCCTCCTCCCTCCTCCCTCCCCATACCATCCCTCTGGGTCATCCCAGTTCATCGCAGCACTGTTTATAATAGCCAGGACATGGAAGCAACCTAGATGTCCATCAGCAGATGAATGGATAAGAAAGCTGTGGTACATCTACACAATGGAGTATTACTCGGCCATTAAAAAGAATACATTTGAATCAGTTCTAATGAGGTGGATGAAACTGGAGCCGATTTTACAGAGTGAAGTAAGCCAGAAAGAAAAACACCAATACAGTATACTAACGCATATATATGGAATTTAGAAAGATGGTAACAACAACCCTGTATACGAGACAGCAAAAGAGACACTGATGTATAGAAATATTCTTAATGACTGAATAATATTAAAATATGTGGTTGCACTATAATTTATCTACTTCTCTAATAAAAATGCTAGAGGGCTTTTAATATTTCTCTATTCTAAAAAACACACATAATCTTTGATTTTGGTGCATGTTACTGGATTGACATACAAATAATCTTGAAGTTCTAATTAAAGATTGCCAAATTACTCACCAGGAAAATTGAAGCAATTTTATTGTCAGTAGCAGTGTTTGATAATATCAAATTTACTACAATTTCATGGATCCAGGTTCATATACAATTTGGAAATCTTTGTCAGTTTGGTAGGAAAGAAGCATATAGACAAATTTATAATTTTTATTAAGTCTCAAACATTAACCATTATGGGGCTTTCCTCATAGCTCAGTCGGTAAAGAATCTGCTTGCAATGCAGGAGACCCAGGTTTGATCCCTGGGTTGGGAAGATACTCTAGAAAAGGAAATGGCAATCTACTCCAGTATGCGTGCCTGGAGAATCCCATGGACAGAGGAGCTTGACAGGTTACAGTCCTTGGGGTCTCAAGAGTCGGATGACTTAGTGACTAAACCACCACCATTAAACATTAAAAAAATAAGATAGCATTTTCTCTTGTAAGCCATTAGTTATTTTTCAGAAAAATTTTAAATTGAAATAAAATTTTATATATTCATAAAAGATAAACTTGGAATAGATGATGTTTTAAATATGGCTTTATTTTTATAATAGGAAAGCCACACATGTTGCCTTTAGTCTTTTCATCCTATAATAGTAAGTGCAACTGTCAGAAATTTTAAAATGTTTTATGCTCAAATAATGTATTTTTAAAAAATAGAGATTGAAATTGTATTCTAATATAGTAACACAAAAATCTAAAATTTTAAAAATTTGTTTTAGTGATCAGCTAGAAGGAAAAGTCCAACCAGTCCATCCTAAAGGAGACCAGTCCTGGGTGTTCCTTGGTGCTGAGGCTGAAACTCCAATACTCTGGCCACCTGATGCAAAGAGCTGACTCATTGGAAAAGCCCCTGATGCTGGGAGGGATTGGGGACAGGAGGAGAAGGGGACGACAGAGGATGAGATGGCTGGATGGCATCACTGACTCCATGCACATGAGTTTGGGTGAATTCTGGGAGTTGGTGATGGATAGGGAGGCCTGGCATGCTGCGATTCATGGGGTCGCAAAGAGTAAAACATGACTGAGCAACTGAACTGAACTGAGAAGGAAAAGTCACTTTAGGTGTGACATTCAAAATACCAGTTCAGTTCAGTTCAGTCGCTCAGTTGTGTCCGACTCTTTGTGACCCCATGAACTGCAGCACGCCAGCGCTCCCTGTCCGTCACCAACTCCTGGAGTTCACTCATCAAAATATCAACTTTTCTGCAAATCCTTAGGAGAATATCAGAGTGACACAAAATGTACATTTACTTTGTGTGTTGGGGGAAAAATAAGCAGTGCATGTAGGATTAAGTTAACACTGCAAATCCTAGAATTTTGACTTTAATTGATTTTGTTACTTCATTGTGACTAAATTTTAATAGAAGTATTGGATGTCATAGAATGTCATAAAAACAACTCCCCTACACTGGATTCATATATTTTCAATCATAGGTTAGGTAATTAAAAATTCAAGGTTAATCTAGACAATCTGTGCAATGTGTGAGTTTGGCATGTTGTCAAGACCTTAACTTTTGCACTTCCTGACTTGTAAATAATTCCATGAAGTAGCTTTTCAAATGTTTTTGAAGTAGTAATTGAGAAGATGTCTCGAGGACAGGCATATAACAAAAGGAGAACACAGAAGAGATGCCACTAGAAACACTACTGGACATGCTTCCGGCTGGGGCTGACGATGCAGGGAAAGAATTTAAACTCAAGTGACTTTGCCCGATTTTTAGACCTAAAAAAAGCCTGGAGAGATGCTTATTTTTCATTAGCAGTTGGAAATTTTATAACACATGACTCTCAACAGAAAAGAGGAAGAAAGAAGATTTTGTACTGAATACAGGAGAGAAAGTAATTTCTTCAAGCTGTTGAAATACACTGATTGTGACTCTTGTGGTGAGAAAGAGGATGTACACTCTAGAAAAGAAACCACTTGTGAGAATTTAGCAAGGAAGAAAAAAAAAAAAAAAAAAAAACAATGGCAAAAAACTTGCCTCCTACATCAAATATTTCTGCTATGGTCCCATAAATGAAAACTAAAAGTACTTCAGCCTTAGGACATGTATGGCTTTATAGTGTATATTATATTTTCATTCCATGATGTCTTTCACTTACTCAAAATTGTTTGCAAACATTTAATTCATGTAGTATAATTCAGAACATATGCCACTGGAGATCATATGCTTTTCCCCCCTTCTGTTCTAAATATAAATGTTACAGGTATTGTATTTTGGGTATAATAATGTCACATTATTTCAGTTTTTACTTTGAGGAGGAAAGGATGTTTAAGAAATGAATGTCATATTTGGAGAAGGAGAATTCAACTGAAATCTTTGGTCATATAATAGTGAAATTATGATCACTGAATTCAAGAACATGATATAGTTCGTTTATATTTTTGAGAACAATTATTCTGTTAAGAAATTTCAATTTTACATTATTTTTTAACTTAAGTTTGTGTGTGTGCTAAATTGCTTCAATCATGTCCAACTCTTTGTGACCCTATGGACTGTAGCCCTCCAGACTTCTCTGTCCATGGAATTCTCCAGGCAAGAATACTAGTGGGTTGCCATGCCTTCCTCCGGGAGACCTTCCTGATCCAGGGATTGAAGCCATAACTTTCTCATCTCTTACATTTCCTACATTGGCAGGTGGATTCTTTACCAAGTAGCAAATAACTCACTCCTCACCAAAAAACAAACAAGGGAAATGAAATATATTCTCAATGTAGATACATTTTTGAATATTTTTTCATTCTATTTGTATCTTATTTGTGTAACGGTACTGAAAAGTATATGTAGTAATTATGCTCTGAAGAGTGAGAATTATCCTTTCAAGAAAACTAAGATAAAATTGATGCCTGAGTAACCTTGAAAACATAACACACAACTAAGGTCTAGAAAATATTACAAGTTATTATGTGGACTTTGTTAAACCCTTAAAACTTTATAGTTGGCTTGGTGGAAACTTTGTTAATATTATTGTTCCTCCCCCCTTCCTCCCTGGCCCTGACCCACTTCATGATCACTTAATGAAAAAAATTTGACTTGATTGTTTCAGTTCAGTTCAGTTTCAGTTCAGTTCAGTCGCTCAGTCATTTCCAACTCTTTGCAACCCCATGAACTACAGCACTCCAGACCTCCCTGTCCATCACCAACTCCCGGAGTTCACCCAGACTCATGTGCATTGAGTCGGTGATGACATCCAGCCATCTTATCCTCTGTCGTCCCCTTCTCCTCCTGCCCCCAATCCCTCCCAGCATCAGAGTCTTTTCCAATGAGTCAACTCTTCGCATGAGGTAGCCAAAGTACTGGAGTTTCAGCTTTAGCATCAGTCCTTCCAAAGAAATCTCAGGGCTAATCTCCTTTAGAATGGACTGGTTGGATCTCCTTGCAGTCCAAGGGACTCTCAAGAGTCTTCTCCAACACCACAGTTCAAAAGGTCAATTCTTTGGTGCTCAGCTTTCTTCACAGTCCAACTCTCACATCCATACATGACCACTGCAAAAACCATAGCCTTGACTAGATGGACCTTTGTTGGTAAAGTAATGTCTCTGCATTTTAATATGCTATCTAAGTTGGTCATAACTTTTATTCCAAGGAGTAAGTGTCTTTTAATTTCATGGCTGCAATCACCATCTGCAGTGATTTTGGAGCCCAGAAAAATAAAGTCTGACACTGTTTCCACTGTTTCCCCATCTATTTCCCATGAAGTGATGGGACCAGATGCCATGATCTTCGTTTTCTGAATGTTGAGCTTTAAGCCAACTTTTTCACTCTCCTCTTTCACTTTCATCAAGAGGCTTTTGAGTTCCTCTTCACTTTCTGCCATAAGGGTGGTGTCATCTGCATATCTGAGGTTATTGATATTTCTCCCGGCAATCTTGATTCCAGCTTGTGCTTCTTCTGGCCCAGCGTTTCTCATGATGTCCTCTGCATATAAGTTAAATAAGCAGGGTGACAATATACAGCCTTGACGTACTCCTTTTCCTATTTGAAACCAGTCTGTTGTTCCATGTCCAGTTCTAACTGTTGCTTCCTGACCTGCATATAGGTTTCTTAAGAGGCAGGTTGGGTGGTCTGGTATTCCCATCTCTTTCAGAATTTTCCGCAATCAGATACGTTTAAATTCTAGTACATTTAAGAGTAACCTCAAAATGATTCGATTAAGATAGAGCATTAGTTCTCTCTCAAGTAAGAGCTGAAGATAGCTTAGAATTAGCATGGCAATCTATCAGGGACTAAAGTCTCCTGTTATCTTTGTGTCCATCTTATTTAACATGTGGATTCCATTCCTGAGGTTGTTATAGGTTTAAAGTGACTGCTGGAAATCCATTTTTCACATGAGCTTCCTAGCTAGCCAAAAGGAAGAAAGGTGGCCAGGCAAAAATGTGACGTACCAGTTGTCAGTTGTCCTTTAAAGATGTTTCCCTAGAAAACCAAAGTAGAACTTTTACTCACATCTCATGGGTTAGAACTTAGTCACAAAGTCATCCTTCATTGTGAATGAAGCTTGTAATATTACCATTTGGAACATACTTCATTTCTGTTACTAATGAAAAAGAACAGGATAGGTATTAGGCAATTAGACATCATTGCCTTATACATCTGTTTTAAACTCTTAGAAGAGAACTTTTAGGTACAAACATATGACACATACTATATTCTCTATATATTTGTTTTCTGGCAAATTGCAACAATTATGCTAACAACACCACCTTGAGTACCTGCCTCTTTGTCTACCTACTCTATGCAAAACTTTCTTTTCCTAATTTATATCATTGAATGGACATTGCTTACATGTGCTCAGGGGAGGACTATTCAGGAGCTCCTGGAAGCAAAGAAATGAAGGAGTTTGAGAATCTAGAATCTTTACAATGTGAAATATGACTTAACTGGTTAAATGGAATATATACCAGAAAAGAAAAGTGAGTAATGAGTACATATACCATGAGAAAAAAGAGTAGGTGATGTGAGTAGCACAGAAAAGCAATGCTTCTGTGAATACCACAGAAAAATCCTTGAAGATGAAAAAGAAGAATTTTAAAGAAATATAAATTGAGGTGGAGGAAGGGGCATTTTGAATTATAGTTACACATGATATATTTTTATTTAAGTCTATAACATATACAGCTACCAGAATCATCAGCTTCAAACAATACTTCTATCCAAACCTGTTGAGATTCTCTATTACCTATTGTTTCATCTATATATAATAATATTAAAAAATTTCCACCAAATATCTCCTCTGCGTTTGAACTATATCATTATTCTCCAGAACATACTCCTGGACTTAAGATAATAAGTCTTTCAGCATACTTCAAGGGTACATATTCTGTGTTTCTAAAACTGCTAAGTATATAAATGCTCTATATAAAGGGTTAGTCAATCAGTCATGTCCAGCTCTTTGCAACTCCATGGACTGTAGCCCACCAAACTCCGTTGTCCATGGAATTCTCCAGGCCCAAATACAGGAGTGGGTAGCCATTCCCTTCTCCAGGGTATCTTCCCGGCCCAGGGATTGAAGCCATCTCCTGCATGGCAGATTCTTTATTGGCTGAGCCACCAGGGAAGGCCATATATAATGATTTACTTTTTTTCTTTTCAAACAAAAGCACTTATGTGATTCTTTGAAATATGTTCCCTCTAGGACTTCCTGCCATGCAGCAATGACAATGCCAATCTACATCTCCTTTGACCCTTACCCATTCAGAGGAAGTTTTGCAGAACTCATGAAGGTCACAAGGTCACAGGCTTAATTTAAACCCCTTAATCTACAATTCAAATCTCTTATTGTCTATCAAACTTTTGCCAGATGTTAAAACAACTCTCAACAGCCCTCTGTTATTCCAAGCAGGAGTTAACTAGTCCTTGTGCTAATCTTCTTCTGATCACTATTAACCTATTTGCAAAGAAATTTTGGATCACAATAACACAAGAAATAGACATTCTGTGTAGGTAACATGGAATAATTCAAGTGCAGGACAACCTGTATCCTATGTTTTACTTGACAGACTCTCAATTTAGTTCTTGGTTCATGTTGCTTGCATTTTTTAAAGGAAGTAGGTATTATTCAGTTTCCGTTTAACCATATCTCTTTCCCCACATTATCTGGCTGAGCTTTCAGTTTTTCTGAATTGTTTCACTTGACATATTCTGCATCTAATAATCACTGAGAATACTCCACCTCTAGTGCATGGCCTCCCAACTAGACTTCTGTTTCCCTTACAGCTTGGTATAGCTGACTAGGTTCTAGTCCATGGAATATGATTAGAAGTGAGGTTCACCCTGGGGGCTCAGCTGGTAAAGAATCCACCTGCAATGCAGGAGACCTGGGTTCAATCCCTGGTTGGGAAGATTCCCTGGAGAAGGGAACAACTAGCCACTCCAGTATTCTGGCCTGGAGAATTCCATGGACTGTATAATCCATGGGGTCGCAATGAATCAAATACAACTGAGTGACTTTATACACTCTCTTAAAAGAAAGCAATTGCCAGCACCTCTTTTTTTTTTTTTTCTTTCTGATAGCTGGGAAATGAAAAGAACTAGAGTACTGAACAAAGAGTTGGAAGGTTGGTTTTGAGGATACAACTCATCCTGCTAGTCCTGAATCATCTGTCTCTGATTTATTACCTGAGAAACAGATTTGATCTTCTTTAGGTTACTTGCTTTTTGTGGGGAGTAGAAGGAAGAAAAGGGAAGTGGGTCTCTTTGTCATAGCAACATTACCATATGCTAACTAATACACTGGTTTAAGTTCTAGTTGATCTGATTTCTCTTGGGCAAGTTACTTAATCCCTGACTTTGTTCAATTATAAGAATAACATGTCTTCAAGGGTTGTTGTGGGAAGCAATTGACATAATACATGAAGCTGAATAATTTTGAAAGAAGGAATTTCAACTCATGGAATAAGATAACGCATGCTAGATCTTTCTTGTTTCCAAGAGCTGGATTTTTGAGTACTGAACCACAAATACACCATTGTTTTCTGATTAAATGCTAAATAGACTTAGAAACATATAGAACTCACTATTTGGTGCCATAACAATGTTTTCAAGAAAGCATGATTAATATTGCCATTGCTATTGCTAAGTCACTTCAGTCGTGTCCGACTCCGTGTGACCCCATGAACTGCAGCCCACCAGTCTTCTCCATCCATGGGATTGTCCAGGCAAGAACACTGGAGTGGGTTGCCATTTCCTTCTCCAGTGCATGAAAGTGAAAAGTGAAAGTGAAGTCGCTCAGTTGTGTCCGACCCTCAGCGACCCCATGGACTGCAGCCTTCCAGGCTCCTCCATCCATGGGATTTCCCAGGCAAGAGTACTGGAGTGGGGTGTCACTGCCTTCTCCGATGATTAATATAAGTTTGAAAACATCAGAAAAAAATGTCTGGGTCATCTAAATTTCAAAATGAGACTCTTAGACATAAGGCTGCATCTTGGCAGTTTAGAGACTTGATTTTTGTGTTTGATTCAGGGATGAATTTATCTTTTATTGTCATGATTCTCTCTTTAAAGTAGATCTCATAATATTTGTAGCTCAATGAATAGCAAGCTGATAATTATGAGGGACTGTAACTATACAAAGTTATTATCTACATCTCAAAAATTAGAACATATGTAAAATATCTAAAGATATTTTCTGTTCTCAAGATAGTCAGGTTATAAACAGCCTCATTGTTTAAGGGAAACTTATAGGGGTAAATCGTCTTATATGTTAAAAAAAATTTTTTTTTTTTAGTTCAAAGACCCACCACCATCTCCTTGTATATTGGAAGACAGTTTTTCATTTGGTGGCATTTTTACTTGTGTGATCTCTTTTACTCAATTTTCTTCATTCCCAGTGATTTTATTAACACTGTGACGGTGGTGGTTTAGTCGCTAAGTCCTGTCGGACTCTTGCAACCCCATGGACTGTAGCCCACCAGGCTCCTCTGTCCATGAGATTTTCCAGGAAATAATACTGGAGTGGGTTGCCATTTCCTTCTACAGGGGATCTTCTGGATCCAGGAATCAAATCTGGGTCTCGTGCATCACAAGCAGATTCCTGCATTGCAGGCGGATTTTTTACCCACTGAGCTAGGTGGCTCTCCTGAATAGCTTATTAACACTACCTATTATGAAATATATTTTTTTCCTGCTTGGGTTTGTATGATCCTTTTCATTATGCAAAGACATTGTTCATGAAACAGAAAACAAGGAATTTGTTTAATCACATGAAATTATTTTTCTTTTATATTCAAAACCTTTCCCCCGTCTCTACCTCAGTTATGCAATCTTAGTTTTCTATATATCTAATTTCTATATTTAGAAGTACAAACTTCTAAAATGATTTTTAAAATGTGTTTTTTTGGAAATGTGGTGTTACCAAGAGGTACCAAGTGTTATCAAGAAAGAATATTTGAGTCAATTAGTACACACACATATGCAGAACACTAGAAACATCACATAATCATATACCAAATCATCTATAAAATTTTTTAACATTTTGGTGAATAATAATGCATATATTACACTGTGTCTACTGAAGAATGGAATAAAATTTGTATTCGCCATCTCTGTGCATATGTTTGAAAATTTTATAAATGTGCGATTTACTAGAGAAATTTTAACCTTGGTTCTTTACTTTTCTTTCAGACTTTGGGTTAAATTGGGCTTCCCTGGTGACTCAGATGGTAAAGAATCCCCTGCAATGCTGGAGACCTGGGTTCAATCCCTGGGTTGGGAAAATCCCCTGGTGAAGGAAATGGCAACCCACTTTAATATTCTTGCCTGGAGAATTCCATGGACAGAGGAGATTTGCTGGTCACAGTCAGTCCACGGGCTTGCAATTGTGTCTCCTTAAATTCATATTTGAAGTCCTAACGTCCAGTACCTCAGACAGTGACTTTATTTGGAGATAGGATCTTTACAGTGGTAATTCCAGTTTAAATGAGGTCATGAGAGTTGGCCCTAATCCAATACGACTGGCATTCTTAGAGACAGGTGAAGTTTGGACACAGACATTCAGAAAGATAATTGAAGAGACATAAGGAGAAGATGGGGCTTCCCTGGTAGCTCAGTTGGTTAAGAATCCACCTGCAATGCAGGAGATCCTGGTTCAATTCCTGGCTCAGGAAGATTACCTGGAGAATGGATAAGGCTACCCACTCCAGTATTCTTGGGCTTCCCTAGTAGCTCAGATGGTAAAGAATCCACCTGCAATGCTGGAGATCTGGGTTCAATCTCTGGGTTGGGAATATCCCCTGGAGGAGGGCATGGCTACTCACTCCAGGATTCTTGCCTGGAGAATCCTCATGGACAGAGGAGCTGGCGGGTTACATTCCTGGGGTGACAAAGAGTTGGACATGAGTGAGTGACTAAGCACAGCGCAAGAAGTTGACCATCTATAGGTCAAGGAGAAAGGCCTGGAATGTTACCTTTTCTCATAGCTCTTAGAAAGAACTAACCTTGTGACACCTTGATTTTATACTTCTTGCCTCCAGAACTGTGAGAGAATACATTTCTGGTGTTTAAGTCACCGAGTCTGGTACTTTGTTACTGAAGCCCTGGCAAAGTAATATGAATGTTCACAAAAGTGTTTATTTTATAAAGAAACATACATAAAATATTGCAGTCCATGATACCACTTTTGATTTAGTTGGTCAAGAAAAACCTGGGAGCCATTCTTGGTTTTTGTTTTTTTTTTTAATTCCTATTCAAACTATTACCAACTATCACCAAATATTTCTTGTCTACCATTACTTCTCTTCGTTACTACTACTGTTAGGAAATCTAAGCCACTATAATATATTATATGGAATATTGAAATAGCCTTCTAAATGACCTACTTGCTCCTATTCTTATCTACAATCTATTCTTTACTTACGGTTATATTTAGAACATGTAGGTCATTTCATGTTTCTTCTCTACCTGAAAATCTTCTGTGGCTCATAATGAAATCTAGACTTCTGACCTGGTTCTCCAGGCCCTGCATGGATGGTCTATGTCCTGTATTCCTTTAAAAACACAATTTAAGGGACTTCTGCTTTGGGCCTAAGGGAGTACCTGACAATACCTTTCTATCTATGACTAGAAAACGAGACAGAATCTTTAACTATTTTTAAGATATTGGGCAATATGCAGTGAAATCTCTGAGAATGGAAACAAAGAGGCTGAGCACTATGATCATTGGATTTTTTGTCTGGAGAGTCTTCCTGGGAATGGGTTTCAACAGAGCCTAGTACTCTCACTGAGAGAGATCAGAATGCCAGGTCACAAAGGCATTCAGAACTTGCAGAGTAGGGTACTGGGAATAAAAGAGCTTGCTAAGAGGAAGCTCCAGAATTGTGTCAGGCAATCTATTGAGGCTGAGTACCTAGCTGTGAGTGTACAGAGTGAGACCCCACAAAGCAAGGCAAAAGCCAACTATGTGGAGGAAAGAACCATGAGGGAATAGTAAAATAAAAAGACAAAAAAAAAAAAACAATTTATGGAGCTCACACAAGGCTGGATGATCAAGTTCAGACTAGACTTTACTCTGACCAAAAAGTCATCATTAAAAACTCTCAGCATTTAGTAGCATCTGCCGAAACACCATACATAAAGAGTAAAGCTAACATAGCTCTAAAGTAAAATCTATACTTGACTTCACTAAGAAAGTTCAAGTGCAACCTTGAAAGTATCAAACTGATGTGCAAGTAAATTAATAGCCTCTTGGTGAAGAGGAAAAGTTAAAATTTTACATAACCTCCTTCTCCTTCTCCCTCTGTAACTCAGCTTGCCCCTTGCAAAGTCTAGATCACGTAGGTCATGTAGTCTCAGAAACTGGGGACTTGCAATGCTAGGAACTGGAGTTTATCTCACTCACCCTTGTCCTGCTCTTCGAAATCCCCTGGCCCCTGCAAACTTGCTTAATTATGCCTGTCTGTGTAAAGATCAGGCATCCCCCCTCCCCATCTTGACTGCTGTTCCTGCACTCACGAAACCCCTTAGTTTAAACCAGCCTGTTAACAGCTAGTGTTGCCCACTACAGTCTGTCCATAAAAACTCTGTAATCCCTTTGTTTGAGGCTCAGAGCTTGGACTGTTAACTCCTCTGGGCCCGCTGGCATAATAAAGCTGAGTTCTCCAACTCTCCAAGTGTGGTGCTTGGTTTCTCAAGTAATGGTTTCTGCAACATTTCAACAAAATTCAGTACTTTATTAAGGAATACAAAATGTCCAGACACTCAATAATGTATAATCCACAATATTAAATAGACTAATTAAAATTAATTAAACATATGCAAAAATAATTATGACTTCTGATCAGGATTAAAACCATTCAATAAAGATAGATTCAGATATAATGAGAGATGACAGAATAAGAAAAAAAAATAAAGCTTTAGAAGAGTTATAAAATTCTTCAAGTCTTTTAGGAAAAATAAGAAAGTGAGAAAACAAATAGGAAATCTCAATAGAGAATTGGAATGTGTGTGTGTATACACACACATATATATGTATATATAACATACCAGCTGGTAATTCTAGAACTTAAAATACAATATCTGAATTGAAATTTTCACTTGATTAAACACTGCAGAATAAAATGTTTAACATGCAGATGGGCAATAGAAACTAAATTGAATGACAGGAAAAGTCTGAAAAAATTTTAAAGCCTCAGTGACTCATGGACAATGTTGATGTATCTATTATATGTATAATTGCAGCAACAGAAAATGAGATACACTGAAAATTTTTCAAGAAATAATAGTTAAATGATTTACATATTTGGTGAAAGGTATAAACTCATTGATCCAAGAAGCTCAGAAAACCCTAAGCAGCATTTGCACAAAGCAAAATATAAGAAACATCATAATAAAGTTGCTAGGAATCAGTGGCAAAATCTTTAAAGCAGAGAAATAAGATGCACTGCACATAGAAGACATTAAAGACAACCACTGACATCTCATCAGGAAATATGCAAGACAGAAGACAACAGTGGCTTTTCAAAGTCCCAACGAAAAAAAGTCAGCCTAGAATTCTGTATACTGTAAAAGTATTTTTTTGAACACTAGAGTGAAATAAGAATATAGTCACACATGCAAAACCTCCAAGGATTTGTTTCTTGTAGGCCTGGGCTGAAAGAAATGTTAAAGGAAGCTCTGCAATTTTTCTTTCTAGTTACTAATTTCTTTAAAAGGCTTCCCTGATGGCTCAGTGATAAAGAATCCACCTGCCAATGCAGGAAATGATAGAAACACAGGTTCAATCCTTGGGTCAGCAAGATCCCCTCGAGAAGGAAATGGCAACCCACTCCAGTATTCTTGCCTGGAAAATCCCATGGAGAGAAGAGCCAGGCAGGCTATAGTCCATGGAGTTGCAGAAGAGTTGGGCACAACTTAGCAACTAAATAACAATTTCTTTAAAAGATAATTGACTTTAATGCAAAATAATAATAATGTATTATAGGACTTACCATATGTAGGAGAAAAATTATAAAAAATATTACTACAAAGCATTAGAGGGATAAACTGAAATATAAAATTTGTATATAGAATGATAGAATTATGGAAATTTAAGATGCATATTATGCATTTCAGTCCAGGTTCGATGCACGATACTGGATGCTTGGGGCTGGTGCACTGGGACGACCCAGAGGGATGGTATGGGGAGGGAGGAGGGAGGAGGGTTCAGGATGGGGAACGCATGTATACCTGTGGTGGATTCATTTTGATATTTGTCAAAACTAATACAATTATGTAAAGTTTAAAATAAAATAAAATTAAAAAAAATAAATAAATATGAATAAATACCTAAAAAAAATAAAAAAATAAAAGGAAAAAACAGGATAGGGTAAAGCCAATAGAGAACATTAAATGGACTGTAAAAATTATTCAAATAATTTAAAGGCAGGAAAGAAAGAACAGATGGAACAATAAAAATCAAACTGCAGGATGGTATTAATATATATTACTACATTAAATGTTAATAATCTAGTCATTACTAAAAGATTTTTGATTTAGGTAAAAAATGAAGCCTAATCATTTGCTGTTTATAAGAGAAACATATTACACATAAAACCTGGGTTAAAAGTGAAGGATAGAAAAACATATACATGAAAACACTCAGGCTTCCCTTTACCTCAGCTGGTAAAGAATCCACCTGTAATGCAGGAGACCCCGGTTTGATTCCTGGGTCAGGAAGATCTGCTGGAGAAGGGATAGACTACCCGCTCCATTATTCTTGGGCTTCCCTGGTGGCTCAGCTGATAAAGAATCTGCCTGCACTTTGGGAGACCTGGGTTCAGTCCCTGGGTTGGGAAGGTCCCTTGGAGAAGGGAATGGCTACCCACTCCAGTATTCTGTCCTAGAGAATTCCATGGACTGTATAATCCATGGGGTCCCCAGGAGTTGCACACAATTGAGCACTTTCACTTTCACGAAAGCACTAATCATAAAAAAGTGGAACTGACTATATTAAGTCATCCAAAAGATATAACAACCCTAAATGTATATTTACTTAATAAGAGGGCTTCAAAATACAGAACGGGAAGACAAAACTGAAGGAATAAATAGAAAAGTTACAATTGGATATTTTCACCTTCTTCTTTAAGTAATTGATGGAGAAGTAGACAGAATTATAAAAAGACTTGAATAGCACCATTAATATACTCAAACCAATCACCATGGTGCACTATGGCTTCACAACTACAGAATATATATTTTTCATGTATATGAAACATTACCAATGTGTCCAGATTTTAAGAATTGAAATCATATAGAGTATGTTCTCTGACAGCAATTATATTGTTGAAAATTAATAGCAAAAGACATGAAGAATTAGGAAATATTTGGAAATTAAGCAGCATACTTTATCAAAGAATAAATCATTAGAAAACTCCTAACTAGACTGATCTAGATAAAAAGAAAGGAAACTGAAATTACTATATCAGAAATAGGAGACATTGTTGTACAGTATACTAAAATAGGAGGTTAATAAGAAACATTATGGATACTTTTATATCAATATATTTACTAATTTAGATGAATGCATAAATTCCTTAAAAGATACAATAACCAGAGCTGACATAGCAATGTATAGAAACATCTGAGTAGCCCTATATTTTAAAAGACATTAACCTTACAATTAAAAATCTTCCCACAGAAAGAAAACTCCAAACCTAAAATAGCTTCACTTATGAAATCTATCAAAAATTTAAAGGATAGTTAGACCCAATTTTTAAACATTTTCCCCCAAAATAGCTTGTACAATATCCTACACTTAGTACATCACAGAATTTATTACTCTAAGTTGTTGTATATTCAAGTTTCTCCTGTACTACCCTGAAGCCAACTTTACAACTGTGTATTATCAATGACTAGGATGATATTTGGTACAGAATTTGTGTAAAATAACGTATGTTGATATTTTTTAAGTAAATGTGTCAAAATTAACTTTATACTCCCACCAATAATAGACAAAAATTTTGATGATTTCACTTTCTGATCAGCATTTTATGGTGTCAGTCATTTTGATTTTAGCCATTTCTGAGGGCAATTCAATTCCTGGATTGGGAAGATCTGCTGGAGAAGGGATAGGTTACCCACTCCAGTATTCTTGGGCTTCCCTTGAGGCTCAGCTGGTAAAGAACCCACCTGCAATGAGGGAGACATGGGTTTGATCCCTGAGTTGGGAAGATCCCCTGGAGAAGGAAAAGGCTACCCACTTCAGTATTCTGGCCTGGAGAATTCCATGGACTGTACAGTCCATGGGGTCACAAAGAGTCAGACAAGACTGAGTGACTTTTACTTGACTTCATTTCTGATGGTGTAGAGTGATATTTCATTATGGTTTTAACTTGATATCTTTCTGACTAATGATGTTGAGCTTTCTCATATGACCATATTTTCAATTGTGTATTTTTCCCTTGTGACATTCCTATTTAAGTCTTTTGCTCATTCTTTGACTTTTACATTTTTCTGTGTGTATGCATGTTATATTTTGTTTAAGTGAGATAAAATACCCTAAAATTGATAGACAACTAGTTAAAAAACAGGAATATTGAAAATTTAAAATTGAATGTGGCTAAATTGCAATTTAAAATTGAGGTTAAGGAGCTCAATCAAGGTAAATTGATTGTTCAGTTAGTGTTGACCAGACTGACAGCAATGGAAGGAATGAAATCACTATACCAAAGCAAGACAAAAACAATACCTAACAAACAACCCCAAGCTAACCAAGCCACTGAATAGTGGCTGAAGGAAACGTCCATTAAAAAAAAAGTACTATGCAAATGTCAAAGGTAAAAAATTACATTGGTAGGTGACTTTCACTTGTGTGGGGTCCATTTTGTTGATTAAAAAAATTCCTCAGTATATTTTATGCAGCAAAATTTTGCAAAGTGATTCTGAGGTCACTCACTCTAAAACTACTATTTTAATTGGAAACAAAACAAATACAAAAATAGATTTCTTACCTTCTTCATAAATGGAAGAGCTTACTATTACCAGTAATTTCTGTAAAATATTTAAATATGTAAAGAAAATGCAGAATTTTAAAAAATAACTAAAAATAAGTCATACGTATAACAAGGACAGGCTATGAGGTGAGAGAAACCTGTTAAACCTAAAATTGATTTTACTACAGTTCAAATGTTTGCATACATGCTCAGTTGTTTCAGTTTTGTCCGACTCTTTGCAACCCAAGGGACTGTAGCCCGCCAGGCTCTTCTGTCCATGGGATTCTCCAGGCAGGAAAACTAGAGTGGGTTGCCAAATTTCCACAAAAGTGTAATCAATACCAATTATCTGAAATATTAATGTCTGGCTACTGTCTTTCAAATTTGCATGGCATGAAATTTTCACAGAAACCAATGTGAAGAGAATAAAATTCTTAGTATTTAAGCTATAAATATTCTGTACTGATGGTATAAAGGCAGTGACAAGGAGAAGCACAGATAATATGGCAGAAAGTGAAGAAGAACTAAAGAGCCTCTTGATGAAAGTGGAAGAGGAGAGTGAAAAAGTTGGCTTAAAGCTCAACATTCAGAAAACGAAGATCATGGCATCTGGTCCCGTCACTTCATGGGAAATAGATGGGGAAACAGTGGAAGCAGTGTCAGACTTTATTTTTTGGGGGCTCCAAAATCACTGCAGATGGTGATTGCAGCCATGAAATTAAAAGACGCTTACTATTGGAAGGAAAGTTATGACCAACCTAGATAGCATATTGAAAAGCAGAGACATTATTTTGCCAACAAAGGTCCATCTAGTCAAGGCTATGGAGAAGGCAGTGGCACCCCACTCCAGTACTATTGCCTGGAAAATCCCATGGATGGAGGAGCCTGGTAGGCTGCAGTCCATGGGGTCCCTAAGAGTCAGATATGACTGAGCGACTTCACTTTCACTTTTCACTTTCACACATTGGAGAAGGAAATGGCAACCCACTTCAGTGTTCCTGTCTGGAGAATTCCAGGGACAGGGAAGCCTGGTGGGCTGCCATCTATGGGGTCGCACAGAGTCGGACATGACTGAAGTGACTTAGCAGCAGTCAAGGCTATGGTTTTTCCAGTGGTCATATATGGATGTGAGAGTTGGACTGTGAAGAAAGCTGAGCGCTGAAGAATTGATGCTTTTGAACTGTGGTGCTGGAGAAGACTCTTGAGAGTCCCTTGGCCTGCAAGGAGATCCAACCAGTCCATCCTAAAGGAGATCAGTCCTGGGTGTTGATTGGAAAGACTGATGCTGAAGCTGAAACTCCAATACTATGGCCACCTCATGTGAAGAGCTGACTCATTGGAAAAGACCCCGATGCTCGGGCTGGATGGCATCACCGACTCGATGGTCGTGAGTCTGAATGAATTCCAGGAGTTGGTTATAGACAGGGAGGCCTGGCGTGCTGTGATTCATGGGGTCACAAAGAATTGGACATGACTGAGCGACTGAACAACTGAACTGAACGGAGAAATTCTTTACCTCTCCTTCTTTTCTAAATGATGGTCTTTCTGGGTAGAGCATCCTAGATGCATGTTTTTCCCTTTCACCACTTTGCATGTATCATAGACTCAATTCTGACCTACAAAGGTGATGCAGAAAAGATAGCCTTATGGAAATTCCCTTTAATATGACTTTTTCTCTTGCAGCCTATAGAATTCATGCAGTTTTAATGTTTACCATTTTAACTAAATGCCTTGGGTTCATCTTGTTTAGGGCCATCTGTGCTTCCTGAACTTGGATGTCTATTTCCTTTTTCAGATTGAGAGAGTTTTCAACCACCATTTCATGAAGTATATTTTTGATCCTCTTCTCTCTCTTCTCTTTCTGGTACCCCTATAATGTAAATGTTGATATACTTAATGTTATTATTCCAGATATCTCTAAAAGAAGAACTCACTTTGGATTAGAATTGATCTCAAACATTAAAAAACATTCATATAAATAAGAACAATTTTATTTGATTGATATCCAATTATATTCTATCCATAGGAGAAACACTTTATATTCAAAGATATAAATAGATTGAAGTAAAAGGAAGGAAAAAAGATTTATCATGCAAACTAAAACCATAAGAAAAGTGTGGTGGTTATATTAATATCAGACAAAATGGAATTTAGTGATAAAGATATTTTAAAAATGTGACAGTTCACAAATCTTGAATATACTAAAATCTGTTGAATTGTACAGTTTATAAATGTATGGGATTGTATTTTCACTAGTTGCATATAATCCCTCTAAATGCATTCACTTCAGTTCAGTCACACAGTCATTCTGAGTCTTTGTTACCCCATGGATTGCAGCACTCCAGGGTTTCCTGTCCATCACCAATGCCCAGAGCTTGCTCAAGCTCATGTTCATCAAGTCGGTGATGCCATCCAACCATCTCATCCTCTGTCATCCCCTTCTCCTCCTGCCTTCAATCTTTCCAAGCATCAGGGTCTTTTCAAATGAGTCAGCTCTTCTCATCAGGTGGCCAAAGTATTGGAGCTTCAGCTTTAGCATCAGTCTTTCCAATGAATATTCAGGACTGATTTCCTTTAGGATTGGCTGGTTGGATCTCCTTGAAGTCCACGGACTTCAAGGATCTCTCAAGGGTCTTCTCCAACACCACAGCTCAAAGGCATCACTTCTTCAGCACTCAGCTTTCTTTATGGTCCAACTCTCATATCCATTCATGACTACCGGCAAACCCATAGCTTTGACTAGATTTATCTTTGTTGGCAAAGAAATATCTCTCCTTTTTAATGTGCTGTCTAGTTTGGTCATAGCTATTCTTCCAAGGAGCAAGCATTATTTAATTTCATGGCTGCAGAAACCATCTTCAGTGATTTTGGAGCCCAAGAAAATAAAGTCTGTCACTGTTTCCATTGTTCCTCCATCTATTTGCCATGAAGTGATGGGACCAGATGCCATGATCTTAGTTTTCTGAATGTTGACTTCTATGCCAGCTTTTTCACTCTTCTCTCTTCACTTTCATCAAGAGGCTCTTCAGTTCCTCTTTGCTTTCTGCCATAAGGGTGGTGTCATCTGCATATCTGAGGTTATTGATCTTTCTCCTGGCAATCTTGATTCCAGCTTGTGCTTTATCCAGCCTGACATTTCACATTACATACTCTGCAAATAAGTTAAATAAGCAGGGTGACAATACATAGCCTTGAGCTACGCTTTCCCAATTTGGAACCAGTCTGTTGTTCCATGTCAAGTTCTAGCTGTTGCTTCTTGAGCTGCATAGAGGTTTCTCAGGAGGCTGGTAAGATGGTCTGGTGTTCCCATTTCCTTAGGAATTTCTTACAGTTTATTGTGATCCACACATCAAAGGCTTTGCATAGTCAATAAAGCAGAAGTAGATGTTTTTCTGGAACTC
This sequence comes from Bubalus bubalis, assembly GCF_019923935.1. Classification (NCBI taxonomy): domain Eukaryota; kingdom Metazoa; phylum Chordata; class Mammalia; order Artiodactyla; family Bovidae; genus Bubalus; species Bubalus bubalis. The sequence goes on along the minus strand of NC_059175.1, from coordinate 30,579,689 downwards.
TCTGGCTTTTTCAGTGATCCAGTGGATGTTTGCAATTTGATCACTGGATCCTCTGTCTTTACTAAATCCAGCTTGCACATCTGGAAGTTCTCAGGCCACGTACTGTTGAAGCCTCACTGGGAGAAATTTGATCATGACTTTGGTAGTGTGTGAGATAAGTGCAATTGTGTGGTAGTTTGAACATTCTTTGGCATTGCCTTTGTTTGGGATTAGAATGAAAACTGACCTTTTCCAGTCCTGTGGCCACTGCTGAGTTTTCCAAATTTGCTGGCATATTGAGTGCAGCACTTTAACAGCATTATCTTTTAGGATTTGAAATAGCTCAGCTAGAATTCCACCACCTGCACTAGCTTTGTTCATAGTGATGCTTCCTAAGGCCCACTTGATTTCAGACTCCAGGATGTCTGGCTCTAGATGAGTGATCACACCATAGTGGTTGTCTAGGTCATTAGGATCTTTTTTGTATAGTACTTCTGTGTATTCTTGCCACTTCTTCTTAATATCTTCTGCTTCTGTTATGTCCATACCATTTCTGTCCTTTACTCTGGCCGTCTTTACATGAAATATTCCCCTGGGTCTCTAATCTTCTTGAAGAGATCTCTCATCTTTCCTATTCTATTGTTTTCTTCTATTTCTTTGCATTGATCACTGAGGAAGGCTTTCTTATTTCTTCTTGTTATTCTTTGGAACTCTGCATTCACTTGGATGTATATTTTCTTTTCCTTTGCCTTTAGCTTCTCTTCTTTTCTCAGCTATTTGTAAGGCCTCCTTAGATAACCATTTTGCCTTTTTGCATTTGTTTTTTGGGGGATGGTTTTGATCCCTGTCTCCTGTACAATTCCATGAACCTCCGTCCATAGTTATTCAGACCTAAATGCATTAGGCTTATTTTAAAATATTCATCTAAAGCAAAATAATTTAAATATAATCCTAAAGGTTAAAAAGATAGCAATTGTCCTCTTCAGTTTAAAATTTTTATATTTGTCAAACAACCCTATTTTCTTACTCTTCTTTTTTCAGGTGAAGAAACTAAAGTAATTTGCCTGAGATCAGTTGACAGTGAGAGACGTAGGACTAGCATCTTAGAATTTGGACTTGTTTTATTCATATATTTAACTTGACTTGTCTGCCATATGTAAAAAATTCTACTTGAAATTGAGGATCCAGTGGAAAATAAAGACAGAAATGGATCCTTTCTTCTTAGGTATTTCATTTCCATTGAATAAGGGCAGTATTCTAATAACCGCAACTGTGATGAGAGTTATAAAAAGTATGATAGAGGAAAAGTAATTTGGCAGTGGAAGGAACTAATACAAGCCTCTCTTGTGACAATGACAAGTGAGTTGACTTCTGATGGAAGACAAGGCACAGGCAGGAAGAGGTGGAGAGAGTATTTCTTGGACTATCATAGTGTATCTGTGGTTAGAGGGAGCAGCATTCATTTGGCCCACTGAATTACCCAGTAACTTACATTGTAGGATTCTTTTTAAAATGCTTCCTTGGGTAGGAATTATCTCGGTAAGATAGAATTTATTTTAAATTCTATATGTCCCATGTCTTTCCACAGACTTGTCATTTCTTTGTAAACATTGCTTTTGGGTTTAAAGCTTTTAAAATAAGTAATACTTGAATGATACCATATCTTCAAGTCCAACAGATTGAGTATGGAGTAGTTTTATGATCATCTTAATTTTTTCTTTTTGTTATGGGAGATTACCATATTATATAAAAAGCATCAATGCAAAATCATATATCCAAATTGTGAGAAAGTTCTAGAGTTAAGCATTTTTATATTGCAAAATGGAGAAGCCCAAATTTTCATTCAATCTTTGATGTTCTTACCAGCATCTTATTTTAATATACTTTTTCTTTATCTTTAGCCAGCAAATGTAGAACTGCTAAAGTACAACGTTAAAGACTCAGTGGTGCATATCTGATTGAATAACCAATAAACAAAATACAGTGTTTCATTTTCCCTGAAACTGCAGGGCTTATTTTCGCAAAGACAGATCATGAAGGCAAAACACAGATCTGATCCGAGAATTTGATTGTTTAATTTCTTTTTCCTGAATTTCTCTCTTGTCCTATATGTTCTGGTCATGTTGTCTTCCACAGGTTGCTTAAAATGTCTGGATGAGTCTAAGGAACAAACCTCCTCTGTGAATCCTACCAATATGGAACTGATTTGAAGTGAGAGAAAATATAGAAAGTTTGTAAATGGATTATTTTATATAGTAATAAGCGGAAGAAACTAGGCCTGTGTCTTTTGACATCTAACATGTAGACGAAGGTAGAAATATCGGCGACAGCACGGGTCTATAGATCAATTCTATTGAATTCACAACCATGCTTTAGAATTTTTAAAATTAGTCTATCAACATTTGAAACTTAAGTGTTACTTACACAAGAGTGGAGGTTTAGCTTCTCTTAAAAACATCAAACAATCTGGTAGTACTGGGTCAACAATAATTCATTGGAATGGCAATTGTGCCTTTTTTTTTTTTTTTTTTTCTCTTTTTTTTTTTTTTTTAAATTTTATTTTATTTTTAAACTTTACATAACTGTATTAGATTTGCCAAATATCAAAATGAATCCGCCACAGGTCTTTTAAAAAAGCTTTGAACTATAGTTTGCCACGATATCCATCTGGCCTTTTTCATTTATTTACATAACTTGCTAAACACCCTTAGGCACTTGGTTGTTTTTTCAGCACGTGCATTACTGTTCTTTGTGTGTAAGAAAGTAGAATTGAACATGTTAAGAACTCTTCAGAGGGTTATATTTTTACTTGCAAGGTAGCAAGTTAGACTTGCTTCAGTTTATGAATTCTGGCAGAAGACATGAGACTCGGGTCAAAGACGAAGGACTTCATTAAAGCAGTAGCCTGAGCATCAGCATTTTGTTTTACTGATTCTATGAACCCAAATTCCTACAGGGTGCTTTGTGTATGATATTGATGGAAATCTGACCAACGTACAGATTCTGTTTTCATGCATTCCAGATCAGGAACAAGTTTTTATGGATGAAAGAAATTTTAGAATTTTGAGTGGTTAGAGTGTTGAAGGCTAGTTGAATATAGACTTGTTATTTAATTAGTATTTTATTAGACATATATCAGGAATATGTATGTGAAATTTTTGTGTATATTTTATCAAATTAAGGTGATTTTAAATTTTCTTATTTTGAGATAATTTTAGATTAACAGAATTACAAACATAATAGAATTTCTGAAACTTTTCACCCACTTTCCCTTATGTTAACATCTGATTTAATCATAAGACTCTTGCCAAAGCTAACAAATTAATCATGTACAATACTATTAGATAAACTAAAAAACTTATTCAGATTTCACCAGGTGTTTTGTTTATTTCTGTTCTTCTGGCCCAGGATTCAACCCAGCATCTCATATTGCATTTAGTTTCCATGTTTCCCCAGTTTCCGTCATCGATGAGTTGCTCAGTCTTTCTTTGTATCTTACTGTCTTGACCCTTATGAAGAGAATTGATCACTATATTAGAACATTCCTTAATTTGTGTTTGTTTGATGTTTTGTAAGGTTAATTTAGGGTTATTCATTACTAGAAAGAATACTGCAGGGGTAATATGTCCTCATTAATGTATCATATCAGGGGGCACACAGTGTCAGTATATACTGCTAGTATTATTACCATTTACTACTTGGCTAGGATTTTCCACTGTAAAGTTTACTCTTGTTTTTTTTTTTTTTTTTTTTTTTCTTTTTTCTTTGTAATTACTAAATATTTTGGAGGAGATTCTTTGAGATTTTGCAAGTGCCCTTTTCTGCTTAAAGTTCTGCTCATTAAATTAAGTATTGATTAGGATCTTGCCTATAGCAATAATTATTACAGTGTTCTCCTATTGATTTTCAATTTCCCGTATTCTTCCTGCATTTATTAATTGAAATTCTTCTATAAAAAATTAGTTGTGGACTTCCTGGTGGCTCAGTGGTAAAGAATCTGCCTGTTAATGAAGGAGACAGTTTCAATCCCTGGTCTGGGAAGCTCCCACATGCTATGAAGCAACTAGGCCCATGGGCCACAACTACTAAGCCTCTGCTCTGAAACTTGGGAACCACAGCCCATGCGCTGCCACTACTGAAGGCTGTGTGCCCTAGAGCCTCTGCTCTGCAGTGAGATAAGCCACTGTAATGAAAACCCTGGGCACTGTAATGAAGAGTAGCCCCTGCTCTCTACAACTAGAGAAAAGTCCGTGTGAAGCAACAAAGACAGCACAACCAAAAATAAATAAATAAAATTATTTAAAAAAGAATAGCTGTCCTTTTCACTTATTTATGTCAGTGTGATCTCATGTATATTTTTTCTGTGGGGGGAACAATGCAGTACTATTGTTTATTTGCATGCTCAACTTCTTCCAACTATTGCCATTAGGGATTCTTTTTATTGGCCTCTTTGCCCTTTCAAATGTTCTCATTATTTTTTATTTTTGATTACTTCCTTTCTTCCTTTTTTTCTGGCACCACAAGATACTCCAGGCTTACATTTTCTCTGTGCCAGGCCTGCACCCTGCAGAGGGAATTAAGCAGAGCCCAAGTTCTGTCTCCATAGTGACTCTAGACTTTGCATTCTGAAACAGTGTTCATAGAAGAAAAGATATGAAGTGTTTCTGTGTTTTTGAACCAGTTGTTCTGATTCCTAAACCAGGACCTGAGTCATCTTTTCTTTATCATAAATCCCTATCTCTCTCTCCACTTTGATATGTTTCCCTTTCTCTATCCTCTTTTTTTTTCTTCCAGTTTCATTAAAATAGAATTGAGATAGAGCCTGTATAATTTTAAGGTATATGCCATAATGATTTGATTTACACATCATGGAGGCTTTAAATAAAGAAGTTAGTGAAAGAAAACTAATGAAAATGTTAAATGTGTGGAAAATGATATGAAGAAATAAAAGAATTGATCTACAGAAAAGCTAAATTGAAAAATAATTCAATAAATTATTTGTTTCATAAAAATAGTAAGACTTAAAAATGAGAGAAGACAGAAATACAAATGATACTGGGAATAAGATTGGAGAAATAAATATAGATAGGGTTGAAATAATTATTATGGTAGGAAAATTTAATTGAAATTATTTTTTAAAGAAAATATTAACATGAAATTAAATTAAGAAATAAAAATCTAAAGACAATAAACAATTGAAATTTAAAATGTCAAAAATTGTTTCTCTAAAAGGTACTGATGCAAGTAGTTTGACAATGGATGCTTTCAGTTCTTCAAAGATAGTAGTTACCATCTATAAAAAATTTTTATAGCACTTAAAAATGGAAAAATTTCTAATTCATTTTATAAAAACAGCATAATGATAATGAAAAAACATGGTCAATATAGACCCCAAAGGCCTCAGCTATTTATGAATATCAATGGAAAAAATCCTTAGAAGATATTAGCAGTTCAATTTACAAATATGTTAATTATCTGCTTTATTTCAGGTATTTTAGAATGGTCCTGCATTAGAAAATGTATTTAAACATTTTTTATTACATTGGTTTTCTTGTAATTTTTCAAGCTGATGCATGTTCATTGCAAGCAACTAGATAGACATAAAAGCATAAAGTAAAAATTAGCAATCATCCATAATCTTCACGCCTGAGAGGTAACTACATTAGCATTTTGGTGCATTTTCTCCCAGCGTCTGTATTTTTTACCTATATTTTTTAAGTTGAAGTATAATTGACTTCAACTTATAAGATGACATCACCCTTTTATGAAGGGTGACAGCAACCTTATGGCAGAAGGCAAAGAAGAACTAAAGAGCCTCTTGATGAAAGTGAAAGAGGAGAGTGAAAAAGTTGGCTTAAAAGCTCAACACCTGTATACCTGTGGCGGATTCATTTTGATATTTGGCAAAACTAATACAATTATGTAAAGTTTAAAAATAAAATAAAATAAAAAAAATAAAGACATGAGTGAAATGTTTCAAACATTTCACTTATGTGTCCTTCAAAAAAAAAAAAAAAGCTCAACATTCAGAAAACTAAGATCATGGTATCCGGTCCCATCACTTCATGGCAAATAGATGGGGAAACAATGGAAACAGTGCCAGACTTTATTTTCTTGGGCTCCAAAATCACTGCAGATGGTGTCTGCAGCCATGAAATTAAAAAGATGCTTGCTCCTTGGAAGAAAAGCTATGACCAACCTAGGCGGCATATTAAAAAGCAGAGACATTACTTTGCCAATAAAGGTCCATCTAGTCAAAGCTATGGTTTTCCAGTAGTCATGTATGGATATGAGAGTTGGACCAAAAAGAAAGTTGAGTGCCAAAGAATTGATGCTTTTGAGCTGTGGTGTTGGAGAAGACTCTGGAATGTCCCTTGGACTGCAAGGAGATCCAACCAGTCCATTCTAAAGGAAATCAGTCCTGAATATTCATTGGAAGGACTGATGTTGAAGCTGAAGCTCCAATAATTTGGCCAACTGATGCAAAGGACTGACTCATTTGAAAAGACCCTGATGCTGGGAAAGGTTGAAGGCTGGAGGAGAAGGGGAGGACAGAGGATGAGACGGTTGGATGGCATCACAGACTCAGTGAATGTGAGTTTGAGCAAGCCCGGGAGTTGGTGATGGACAGGGAAGCCTGCCGTGGTGCAGTCCTTGGGGTCACAGAATTGGACACAACTGAAGGACTGAACTGAACTGATAATTGACTTATACTCTATGTTAGTTTCAGGTTGTCGATTTCATACTTGTCGACAGTGATTTCATACTTCAATACATTAAGAAGACAGAGTATTGTCTTGTTGACGTTAGTTGAGCATGTGCAGGTAGGGTGCCTTAAATTTTTCTCTACTCTGTGTATGTCCATAAAGTACTACAAAAGCATGACAATTATTGATGTTGGGGTTTATAAGTACATTTTAGTGAGTAGGTGAATTTGCAGATATGGAATTCACGAATAATGAGGATAAACTGTACTATGAATACTCCATGATACATCCAGTTATTCAGGTTCTTCTGGGGACTTCATCAGTCAGCAGACAGCACAATTATCATCTTGTTTGTTCCAGGAATTCTAATGGGATATCTTGTTTTTGGTATCCTTCTAATGCCCCAGTCACTTTCCTAGGATTCTTTGTCTCTAACCCTGTTAGTAATCGTGGCTTTCTAGAGAATCGTATAATTTCTGAAAAAAAATTCTAGTCTTTGTGAGTGAAACCGAGAAATTACACTAAGCATACAACTGAAAGACAGTGTAAAGAATGCTTTCGAACCTCACTTAAATTCTGAAGCAACACAAATTTCCTTTCCTTTGCCCACAGCCTTCAGGATGGGGAAAAGAACAATAAAACACTTCTTAAAGAAATTTGCTTTGAATGAGTTCCTGCTTTAGTAAAGCTTTTGGACATGTTTTTCGCGTAAAGCAACATATATTTGAAAAAGCCTCAGAAGTTAGTAATCCAAGAAAAGTTCCATGTAACACAAAGTGAGTAGAACTAGGGTGTACTTAAAAAGTTTGTCTTCCTAAGGTGATTCTCAGTTGTAATTCTTCCGTATTATGATATATGAAATGGAAATATTTTATTTGGTAAAAATTCATTCTTCTTTGACATTAATTATGAGAAGATGCACAAATATCCTCTTTTCACAATATTTTTTTATTGTTCAGTGACTGCACTTGAGTATAAATTAATTTGAAAGACATCCTGCTTCAAGAACCAACAGATTTTCTTGGCACATTTTGATTCAGTTTTGTGCCTCTCCATCATTTCTGCACCACAAGATGGAAATATGATCATGTGTTTGTCTTAAGTTTTTCCATTCTCCCATTCTTTCTCATACATTTGGAGTCATTTTTATTAGTGGGAAGTTAGGGTATACTCCAGAAAATAAAAGCTATTTTCACCACAAAACAAATGAACAAACAACCTTTGCAGAAAATGATATATGTATTTATTTATTGCACTTAGGATGCCTCCAGGATGAGTGTATGTGATTAGCAGGAAAACATGAAATCCAGTTCTTTGCCTTTAATGAAATCACTTGGATTTGCTTAAAAATGTTCTTTATTCTTTAGTCATGAACCATGAATGCCTTAGGAAGGAAAAGGTCCTGTTATTCCTTGGACTCCTTGGACTAAAGGGTTCTGGGAGATGAGTGATAAATTATGTGGACTACTCAGACTCGGTCAATTTTTGAAATGTACTGAATAATGCCCTTAAGAAATGAATAAATTTGTGTCTCACCTTCAGAAGTCACTGTACTTTTGAATTGGTTTTATATAGCTTTGGGAGGTGGGCAAGCTGCCTCTTTTCCAATCTTCAGAAGACATTAGTATCTGGAAAATGAGATGAACAATTAACATCTTTATATAGTCATTCAGGACACTCAAATATATTATTATTATTGGAAATTAAATGGCTAACCTAAAAAAGGTTTATTTAACGGTACTATAACTTTTTTAAGCCCACAGGAATGCTTTTATTTAGAACATTGGTTGTTTGTTCCTTCTTGAGTGCTTGGTCAGATGAGTTGAAAAGGTTTTCCAAAGGACTGGGAACAGATCTTAATATCAGCTTCCAAGTCTTTTCTTGAATCTCTTAACAGGGTTGCATACAAAGAATTAGGTATCCCTGGATCTCATTCATAGCCTTACTTTACTTTACCAGAATTTGGGAGGGGATCACATGACATGCTGTCAACACTAGCATGACCAATATATCATTGTGGAATAGGCTTATGACCATGGTAAGCTTTTCTTGGCAGCCCAACATTTTGAAATATCTGCCAGGTCTATTGATGCTGCCAAATGTTTCATTAGGTCACTATAGAACTCTGGTGCTTTTCTTTGTATTAAGAAGCAGAACTCTCATTTGGAATTACATACCGAAAGAGCTGGAAGTAGCCTTAGAAATTATCTAGTCTGGTCCTCATATTACTGATGAGGAAGCAGAGGTCCAGAAGAACTGACTTGCCCAACATCACAAAATAAGTTAGTGACAAAGCCAGCACTTAATAATCTGTTCCCTTAGGCTTCAATTCCCTCTTACTAATGTCTGCTCCGCTGTGTAAAAGCCCCTCAACTTTGCCAAATAGATGGAAGTGAGAGTGGTGAGCAGGTGGAAACAGGCCAAGTACTGAGGTATACCTTTTCATTATTCTCACTTAGATCATGGATTTAAACATCTTTTTTTGTTTGTTTTAGCATTTTTTTTAAAACAAGGCTTGGTTTACTTAAAGTCTACTCTTCAGTACTTTTTTCTGATTTGCTTTTTCCTGAGGAACAGCATAAATACAGCAAAATGCACAGGTCTTAGGTATATATCTGAAATTTATATAAATATATGTATTCACGCATTTGTCAGACAAATGAAGATATGGCTCATATCCATCACTACAGAGCGTTCCCTTGTGCCTCTTTGCAGTCAATCTGCATCTTTTATCCCCACCAGAGACAACCATTTTCTGATTTCCATAATCACTTAGGTTTTTGCTTGTTTCCAGCATTCACATAAATAACATTATACAGTATGTACTCTTTTGTGGCTACTTCTGCCTGACAAAACATTTTGAGATTCTTCAAGTTGCATTTATATGAGTAGTTTTTCCCTTTTATTTTCTCCATAATATCCTTCTGTGTAAATGGTACCACCAGTTGTTTATCCATTCTCCTGTTGATAAATGTACTGTTTTCAGTTTGGGCTTATTATGAATAAAGCTGTTGTGGACATTTTTGTGTAGGACTTTTTATTGACATATACATTTATTGATCTTGGGAATATAGCTAGGAGTGGAACTGCTAAGTCATAAAGTAGGTGATGGTTAACTTTCTTAGACGCTGCCACCCAGTTTTCCAAAGGGATTGTAGCCTTTTACACTCACACCAACTACATATGAATACTTCAATTGCTCCACATTTTGCCCCAATTTGATATTGTTAGTGTGAAGTTTGGTCATTTCTGGTTGGTATGTAGTGAGATCTCGTTGCGGTTTTGATTTCTCATTGCTCTCATGACTAGTGATGTTGAACATCTTTTTGTATGCTGATCGGCCATTCACTTAGGTTTTTCTGTGAACATCTGCTTAAGATTTTGCCCATTTTTAAAAATTGCATTTGTCTTTTTGTTATTAATTTATAAGAGCTCTTTGACAAGGATATCTATTATAACTATTTTCATCAGTGTCTAACTTGTCATTTATGATAATTTTTGATGAATAGTTTTTTTTAATTTTATTTTATTTTTAAACTTTACATAATTGTATTAGTTTTGCCAAATATCAAATGAATCCGCCACAGGTACACATGTGTTCCCCATCCTGAACCCTCCTCCCTCCTCCCTCCCCATACCATCCTTCGAATAGTTTTAAGCTTTGATAAAATTAAATGTATCCTTTTTCTTTCATGGTTAGTGATACTTATGTTCTAATGTATTTTCTCTAAGATTTTTATATTTTTATCTCCTATATTTTTAAAAAATAAATTTTACAATATTCAGTTCAGTTCAGTTCAGTCGCTCAGTCGTGTCCGACTCTTTGCGACCCCATGAATCGCAACACGCCAGGCCTCCCTTTCCATCACCAACTTCTGGAGTTCACCCAGATTCAGGTCCATCGAGTCAGTGATGCCATCCAGCCATCTCATCCTCTGTCGTCCCCTTCTCCTCCTGCCCCCAATCCCTCCCAGCATCAGAGACTTTTCCAATGAGTCAACTCTTCACATGAGGTGGCCAAAGTATTGGAGTTTCAGCTTTAGCATCATTCCTTCCAAAGAAATCCCAGGGCTGATCACCTTCAGAATGGACTGGTTGGATCTCCTTGCAGTCCAAGGGACTCTCAAGAGTCTTCTCCAACACCACAGTTCAAAAGCATCAATTCTTCGGCACTCAGCCTTCTTCACAGTCCAACTCTCACATCCATACATGACTACAGGAAAAACCATAGCCTTGACTAGACGAACCTTTGTTGGCAAAGTAATGTCTCTGCTTTTGAATATGCTATCTAGGTTGGTCATAACTTTCCTTCCAAGGAGTAAGCATCTTTTAATTTCATGGCTGCATTCACCATCTGCAGTGTTTATGTTAAATTCTTGACTCACTTTCTGAATAGCCTTTGATACTGCTACTTTCTTCTGAGCCCATGACCAGTGGACACAACAAAATGAAAAATTTCAGGTACAACTTCATGAATGTATAACACATTGCAATATATTTTTTCCCTGAGATACTGTATATATATCTAGGCAGAAAGGTCTCTTTTCCTTATACTTCTTTCAAATAACTTAAGTAACCAATGAGAAAGCACTATTATCCTCAGAGCTATGATTTTCTCCTCTCCATATCATGTGATGAAAGTGGCAGTCTTATTCCTGCAGTTATTAGAGCTTTGTAGTTTGATATTAAAGCTTAAGTGGCCTTTCCTCTGATTGTTCATTTAAAACTTACATTTGAATATACTGCTCTAGCTCATTTATGATATCTATTGGCTAATATGTATTTATTTATTTATTTTAATATTTATTTTTGATAGCCACATGTGGTATTTCTCATTCCACATTTGCATATATGAATTTAATCTATTATAATTAGGCAAATTTCCCTGCTCTGTGCTCAGGAGAGCACAGCAGCAAGACTAGCCTTGTACTACTACATAGTTTATTATCACTTCCATTTCTTCTGATGTCATCTAACACCATTCTATTTACTCTATTAGTGCAAATCAAATTGCAACATTATTCTCTGTGCTCATAGTTGAACAACCAAACCTATTCCATTTGGATTGCTCTCAAGACTAGGTATGAACTCACTATGCCCAGAATATATTTTTAAACCTGATCTCTAGCCACAATAGGGATCCCAAGCTGCATTCTTCCAAACAACAAGCAAGCCAGTTTCTCTTCCTTTTTCACATTCCAGAGACTCTCAATGGGATGATCTTATTCTGGTGTCTAGAACACATCTTTCTAGACTGACATGCATGTGTGCTCAGTCACATAGTCATGTCCAACTCTTTGCAATCCCATGGACTGTAGCCCACCAGGCTCCTCTTCCACAGAATTTTCTAGGAAAGAATACTGAAGCAGGTTGCCATTTCCTCTTCCAGGGAATCTTCCCGACCCACATCTCCTGCATCTGATATATGCCTTTAAATGTGCCTCAGATTTCATTGAGGTCTTCGATAACATATATATGTTATTGAACATATATTGAACATATAACATATATGACTTCAGTCAAATATGTCTACATCTTTCTCTTTAATTTCTGCTCAGCTCACAGTATATTGAAAGTCATCAATAACATTATTTTCAAATGATGAAAGTAAATACTCATTATATACAACTTAGAACGTTAGACCAACCTAGACAGTGTATTAAAAAGCAGAGATATTTCTTTGCCAACAAAGGTCCATCTAGTCAAAGTTATGGTTTTTCCAGTAGTCATGTATGCATGTAAGAGCTGGACCTATTAAGAAAACTAAGTGCTGAAGAATTGATGCTTTTAAACTGTGGTGTTGGAGCGGACTCTTGAGAGTCCTCTGGACTGCAAGGAGATCCAACCAGTCCATCATAAAGGAAATCAGTCCTGAATATTCATTGGAAGGACTGATGCTGAAGCTGAAACTCCATTACTTTGGCCACCTGATGCGAAGAACTGACTCATTGGAAAAGACCCTGATGCTAGGCGAGATTGAAGGTGGGGGGAGAAGGGGACAACAGAGGATGAGATGGTTGGATGGCATCACTGACTCAATGGACATGAGTTTGAGTAAGCTCTGGGAGTTGATGATGGACAACTGGCATGCTGCAGTCCATGGTCGCAAAGAGTCATACACGACTGGGTGACTGAACTGAATCCAACTAGAATGTTAAAAAAGAAAACTAAAAATAAACATAACCCCACCTACCATTTGGAGACACCCATTGTGACTGATTGCAATTCCTTTAAATCTTTATTACTCAGCCATAAAAAGGAGCAAAATTGAGCCATTTATTGTAGTTATGTGGATATACCTAGAGTCTTTCTTACAAAATGAAGTAAGACATAAAAATAAATATTGCATAGTGAAGTGAAAGTTGCAGTCTTGTTCAACTCTCTGTGACCTCATGGACTATACAGTCCATGGAATTCTCTAGGCCAGAATACTGGAGTGGATAGCCTTTCCCTTCTCCAGGGTATTTTCCCAACCCAGGGATTGAACCCAGGTCTCCTGCATTTCAGGTGGATTCTTTACCAGCTGGGCCACAAGGGAAGCCCAAGAATACTGGAGTGGGTAGCCTATCCCTTGTCCAGTGGGTCTTCCCAACCCAGGGATCAAACTGGGGTCTCCTACATTGCAGGTGGATTCTTTACCAACTGAGCTATCAGGGACTAATGCATATACATGGACTCTAGAAAAATGGTAAGGTGGACCTATTTCCAGGGCAAGAATAGAGACCCAGATGTAGAGAATGAACATATGGACACAGGTAGGAAAGGGAAGAGTGGGACAAATTGAGAGAGTAGCATTGACATATATACACTACTACGTGTAAAGCAGATAGTAGTGGGAACCTGCTGTATATTGCAGCGAGCTCAGATCAGTGCTCTGTGATGACCTAGGGGAGTGGGATGAGGGTCAGAGAGAGAGGGTCAAGAAGGCTAGGATATATGCCTACATATAACTGATTTGGGCTTCAGGTGGTACAGTGGTAAAAAATCCACTTGCCAATGCAGGAGATGCAAGAGATGCCAGTTCAATCCCTGGGCCAGGGATACCCCCTGCAGTAGGAAATGGCAACCTACTTTCGTATGCTTGCCTGGAAAATTCCATTGACAGAGGAGCCTGGTGGGCTACAGTCCATGGGATTGTAAAGAGCTGGACATGACTGAGCACAGTCCAGTAGCATAGTGGATTCACTGTGTTGTACAGCAGAAACTAGTACAACATTGTAAAGCAATTATACTATAATTAATTAAAGATAGATAAGTAACAGGATACATTATAAAACACAGAGAAATACAACCATTATTTTGTAATAACTTTAAATGAAGTATAATCTATAAAAAATTGAATCACTATGCTGTATACTTCAAACTAATATATTGTAAATCAACTATACTTCTATTAAAAAAAACTTCTCAGGAAAATTCTAGCCAAGATATAATCAGAAATTTTGTACTTAGAAAAGGATTACTATTGTAATGTGAAAATGGCTTTTTTAAAAAAGGAAGCAAACTGAATACATTAGAGAATAATGTACCATTAAAATGTTTTTAAAGCATTTTAAAGCAAATGGAGAAGGTATGCATTTAATGTGGGTTTTAAAAATGCCTATACAGAATGATGCTGATCTTTAAAGAAATTCTTTATAGGGTATTAACATTTACCTGAGAAAATTAGAAAATGGGTAAAATGAGGAAGAATTCCAGAATGAGGAAATAGAATAAAGCATACAAGAAGAAAGACTCAGGATGTAAATTAAACAATGCCTTTTCAAGTTTACTTGAAATTTAGAATGTATAAATGAAAGCAGTAGGTGATAACTTTTGCCATTTTGACTGAGGACAGACTAAAGGGGTTCAGGGCTTCCCTGGTAGCTCAGCTGGTAAAGAATCTACCTGCAATGTGGGAGACCTGGATTTGATCCTAGGGTTGGGACGATCCCCTGGAGGAGGTCATGGCAACCCACTCCAGTATTCTTGCCTGGAGAATCTCCATGGACAGAGGAGCCTGGTGGGCTACAGTCCATGAGGTCTCAAAGAATTGGGCATGACTGAATGACTAAGCACAGCACAAAGGGGTTTGGACAACAAAGTCGCTTCATCCTTTACATGATAGGGTTTAGGGAACGAAGCCACTGCAGGGGTTCAGGTGGAAGAAGATGAGATAGTTCTAGAATGGACTGAAGACATGCAGAGACTGGGGCCAATAAGACAAACAGAACAATTTCAGTTTCTCAGCAGAGAGGTAGTAAGGATTGCTGAAGTGGAAGAATGATGTAGGAGGGAATACAAGAGTTATTTCAGTTTTCTGGAAGGGGAAGGAAATGACACCAAGAATTTGAACATGGTGATTCAGGGAAAAGAAAAAGGAAGTTAGGAAAAAAAGAATGTTTAGGAGGAGAATATTTAGTTTAGAAATGTTCTAGGAGCAGGGTTTGAGCTTTGTAGATGTGACTGAAATTCTAGCTTCGTCACTTAACAGGTGCACGACATTGACTACAATGTATGACCACACCAAGTCTTCCTAAATTCATTCATCATATGTGAAAATGGAATAAATAGTACCTGTCTCAAAGAATTGTTCTGAAGATTATTTGAATATACAAAAGAACTCAGGACTTTTAGGTATGAGATGTAGTGGAACATTAGATAACTGAGTAGATAGTTTTCTCTGTATTGTTGGCATTTTATGGAGGTCAGAACTGGGGTACAGGAAGTTCAGTGATTTGTGATTGTCCTAAGAAACGTGAGTCTGAGTGAACTTCGGGAGTTGGTGATGGACAGGGAGGCCTGGCGTGCTGCGATTCATGGGGTCGCAAAGAGTTGGACACGACTGAGCGACCGAACTGAACTACTGTTGCTGCTAAGTCGCTTCAGTCGTGTCCGACTCTGTGCGATCCCATAGACGGCAGCCCACCAGGCTCCCCCATCCCTGGGATTCTCCAGGCAAGAACACTGGAGTGGGTTGCCATTTCCTTCTCCAATGCATGAAAGTGAAAGGTGAAAGTGAAGTCGCTCAGTCGTGTCTGACTCTTAGCGACCCCATGGACTGCAGCCCACCAGGCTCCTCTATCCATGGGATTTTCCAAGCAAGAGTACTGGAGTGGGGTGCCATTGCCTTCTCCAGAACTGACCTGAACTAAGCTTAAATTATTTCACTCTGTTGGGCTTTGCATTTCTCCCAACTTTAGCTATGTTAGATATATTAAAGTGAATATCTTTGTATACATAGTATTTTTCTTCTCTTTTTTAACTTCTCGTTTTCCTTAACACTTCCTAGAGGGAAAAAAGCCCAAATGGCAAAGTATTTGGTCAAATATGGGGTTTCATTTCCTGAAAAAATAACATTTTATTTCCTCACACATTCCAGAATTGTGTGTAGGCTCTGACTATACTAGTTAAACCAAAAGCTCAAATCTTAAAATTTTCATCTTCCAATGTTTTCCAGCCTGTGGTTTGTCTTTGGATCAGCAATAATTGCCTGGACAGCTATAATGGCTTCATTAATTTTTGTTTGTGTTCTGTGTTCTTTATGCAGTGATGGAAGAAATACATCTCCTGTGTCAAAACCTCAATGTGCTTGTCTGAAATGAATAACTGTATTTGATATAAACATTCCTGATCTAAAATGAAAATTGCATTAGGTATTTCTGCATAATGATCAGGACAACAAAACTGAAGGTTAGCCAAAACCATTATAACAACTTCAAAATCAGAAATATTTATATTCAAATTTATTTTTAAGTGGCATTATCAACATATTTTTATATTATCAGATGCCAAATATTTGATTTTTTTCAGTACTACATACATATTTACAATTTATTGCTAACCCAAAGACCCAGTTAACTGTGCTTTATTAATTAGTAATCTCTAAAGGATAGTTAACAACTTATAAATAACTTTTTGAAGAATTTGTCCAGTCATTGTTGTGTATATGTATTTCAAATTACTTCTGCTTTCAATCTTGTGTCCGATATTCTAAAACAAACAAAATTTCTAGCTTGTTTCATCTTCACAGTTCAATTCTTCAGGTTCTGACATATATAAAATGCTTCATGGAGTTTGGTGGCATATTTTGGCCATTCCAGTCTATCTTGTTCCACTTTAATAACTGTGCTACCAGAATCTGCTGAGTTGATTTTTAAAATATTTTGATGGCATGAGCCAAATCTCCTTTTGTAAACTTTCTGTTTTTTGTGCTCTGCATGGAGTAGGTTTCAGTTGATGATGATGATGATGGTGGAAAATAATATCACGTTAATTAAAGTAGAATTTTAGCAAAATACTTTATTAATCGCATCTCCATAAGAATCTTATTATCTTACTACTATTATCTTTGCATTGTGTGTGCTAGTCACTCGGTCATGTCCGACTATCTGCGACCCCATGGACTATAGCCCACCAGGCTCCTCCATCCATGGGATTCTCCAGGCAAGAATACTGGAGTGGGTTGCCATTTCCTTCTCCATGGGATCTTCCTGACCTAGGCATTGAACCTGGGTCTCCTGCATTGCAGGCATTAATAATAATAATATAATAGTAATAATAATATCTGCATTAGAGTTGAGAAAACTAGGAATTAAAGGAGTTAAAAAGTTTGCTCAGCATCACCTATTTAGAAAGTGGTAGAGCTCAGACTTGGAGAAGGCAATGGCACCCCACTCCAGTACTCTTGCCTGGAAAATCCCATGGATGGAGGAGCCTGGAAGGCTGCAGTCCATGGGGTCACTGAGGGTCAGACACGACTGAGCAACTTCACTTTCACTTTTCACTTTGATGCATTGGAGAAGGAAACGGCAACTCACTCCAGTGTTCTCGCCTGGAGAATCCCAGGGATGGGGGAGCCTGGTGGGCTGCCGTCTCTGAGGTTGCACAGAGTTGGACACGACTGAAGTGACTTAGCAGCGGCAGCAGAGCTCAGACTGGGCTTCCCATGTGGGGCTAGTGGTAAATAACCCTCCTGTCAATGCAGGAGATCCAAGAGAGGCAGGTTCCATCCCTGGGTCAGGAAGGTTGTGGAAATGGGTATATAATGGTAGTCTGAAAATTTTGGAGTATGCATTAGCTACTTCCCCATCACTCCTTTCCTGGTTTAATTAAGGTAAGTTGTAGACAAAAATCTGCAATGTATGCAGAAATGTATTAAACCAACAGTAAAAGCACCATTCCTAAGGGGAGCAGGGGACAGACTTTGAAAGATTCTTATATCTTCTTCAGGAAAGTATAGGAGGTTGGCTCTAAAGTAATTTGAGCCAATTTACTTGCCTTGAATAACTTTTGATTTATTTATTGGAAGCTATGTCTGAATTTATCCTTCTGATAAGAAAGTCATTAATTTTACTAATAGAAACACATTTTGATATGGTATACAAATTGATAATGTTTCATTATCAAGCAAGATGTGAATAAGCATATACAGGACTTTGAACTGTTTAATATGATAACTAATAATTCTTTGATTATGGATTCTTGAATAGGGCATGTGACCATACTTAAACTTTAAACTAATATATAGCATTAATACACATATAGATGTATATGTGTATTCATATATATCTATACATTCATATATATACATATCATCATGCTGTTTATGGTGAGATGTGCAAGCTAAGTTACTTCAGTCATGTCCAACTCTTGGGTCTGTAGCCCACCAGCATCCTCTGTCCATGAGATTCTCCAGGCAAGAATACTGGAGTGGGTTGCCATGCCCTCCTCTAGGGGATCTTCCCAACTTAGAAATCAAACCTGTGTGTCTTCCATCTCCTGCATTGGGAGGTGGGTTCTTTACACTAGCACCACCTGAGAAGTCCCTAATGGTGAGATATTTATGTGTAATTTACAGACATCACAAAAGCTTGGGTTAGGAGAAAGTAAATTATTGGAGTTATTTGTCTAAATTTCTCCAAATTCTACATGAAGATTTAAATTTGGTTATATTTTTGCAGCAATAAAACTTTGTTAATTCTTGTCTTAAGGTGAAATATGGTTAATGCTTAATTTATAGAGAAAGACATACCTTTAAACTTTTATTCTCAGTATACCAATATCAGGGCACTTTTGCTCTCAGTGCCAGAACTCATTTGCAGTTCTCCATTGTAGGTATCACAGTTTGAGTACTCCCGAAGTAGTCTCTGAGATGGAGTTAGAAGTATAAATTTTTATTGGAGAATAATATCTGTGAAAGGAAAAGAATGAAGAAGAATTAGGTAGGAGGAGCACTGCCAATCTGACAGCCCGGTGAGGAGTCTAGAGCAAAGACAGCCTCTTACACGGGTCTGCCATTGTGTAGAAATAGTAAGGCCCTTGCATCATGACTTGTTCAATGGCTGGAGGCCACCCCCAGAGGAATGTGCCCTTATCTGTCACTGTCTTGATCAGTCGTTGCTGAGAACTGCATAACCAGGGTTAGAGACTGAGATGGATGCTGGAGAAGCTAGCAGCTGAAACTGTCAGCTAACCACACTCCTCATTACTCTGCAACAAGTCCTTGCTTGAAGAAGATTCTGAGTGGTGCATCTCCGTCTAAATGTGTTCTTTGCTCTGTGCTGATTCACTTCTGTATACGCAGACCTTCTCCAGGGGTTTGGTTGGTCTCACTTACTGAGGCTAAACTTAGAAGAGAGAGGTAGTGCTATATCACATGGTATAGTGAGGCTTTGTGAGCAAGAAAAACAAATCTATGCTAATAGGTGTTTATTTCATGATCATGAACTATTGGCTCTTTTGGAATAGAAGGGACCAAAATATAATCAAGTGGTTGGACTCTTCTAGGAATAGTGCCATACCAAGGGTTCACACTGGTCTCTGTTGCTGGCAAATTTGATACACTGAGATGGCAAGTTCACTTAACCTTGATAAGTGGGGGTCATAGTCACTAGGCATGTGCATAACCTTCAACTCTACCACTGAATAGCTGTTCGTGTGCTCATTGTATCATCACTGGGTGGTTACAGACAAAGGTTGGCTAACATCAAAAGTTCAAGACATTTTGTCTACTCATATACAGAGTGCCTCTTGAATGGTGAGTAGCTTCTAGTTGGCACTGATACATAATATAAAGATCTTTTTCCTTTGTGCCCAGTTTGCAAATGTTTGTTCACACGCCTCTACTCCAAACTTTCTTGCCTCTAATATCCCAGGCTTCTTTATTCCAGGTCCCTGACCAGCTGGCCAGTTTACTTGCTGCAGTCCACATGTCTATGTATATTCTAACACTACATTGTCTGATAAGTTAGCCACTAGTCTCATATCTTATTGCTGCTGAGCTCTTGAAATGTGACTGTCCAAACTGAGACATATTGTAAATGTAGAATGCAGACCAGATGTAGAAAACTTATGAAAACAAAGCCAAGTATCTTATTAATTAAAAAATATTGATAATATGTTAAATGATAACTTTTAAATACATTGGACTAAAGAAATAGTTTTTAAATGTGGGTACTAGAAAATTGAAAGCTACAGTTGTGGCTTACATTATATTTTTATTGGATAGCACTGTTTTATCCATAGAAATGAGAGGAGCATGTCCTCCACCCAAATCTCCGCCCATTAGGATTTCCCCCTTGCCGCTGTCTTTTAAAACCACTCTTCAGTGGGGCTGTGATGCAAAATCAAACAATTTCTGGACTTTACCTATTTACCAGACCTACGCACCCATAATCTGAGTTTAGTTCTTCTCATGCTTCTTAGGGTAATTGCACAGTAGTCTCCCCTTGGTCTATCACTGTGAAATGGACAAAGATATTGATGCAATTGTGATAGGTAACATGGAGTCTAACTACTCTACTCTTGTACAGTCCTGCTGATGCTTGTTCCCGTATGTATCATTTTCACATTGTGATGGAATATGCTAGGCATGCCTGACTTTATGACTTGGTCCATAGGACAGTTCCAGATGTATAGTCACTTCTGTCCAAGTGTTCTAGGATTCCATCATTAACAGGGTCAAATAGCATGCCAGCATCTATTTTTCTGATACTGTGTAACTCTCCACTGCAGATGTCATGGACTTGCTCCAAAACCCCAGGAGCTTACTTTGTGATTCTCTCACTGCATCTTGCCATAAAGTCCACACTAATTTTTTTTTCCATCACTGTTGCCTCCAGCACCATAGGGTCTGCTGGATAGTACTGGTCAAATTGGCAGGGCTACTTTCATCCTAGCCTGGACTTTGTGCAGAGCTCTTTCCTGCCACAGGCCCTACTCAAGGCTAGTAACTTCCATGACACCCATACATGGTTTAGAGCAGTGTTTCTAAGTGTGGTCCATTTTGCCTCCAGGTCTTGCACCTCCTTTTTCATGATAGGGAATCAAAGATGAAGCAATTTCATCTTTTACTTTGGAGGGGATATCATGGCACCCCTGAATAGTGGACCCCTAAAAATTATTGAAATTATGGAGGCTTAAATTACCAAACAGTGGAAACAGTGTCAGACTTGGTTTTTTTGGGCTCCAAAATCACTGTGGATGGTGATCACAGCCATGAAATTAAAAGACACTTACTCTTTAAAGTTATGACCAACCTAGATAGCATATTAAAAAGCAGAGATATTACTTTGCCAACAAAGGTCCATCTAGTCAAGGCTATGTTTTTTCCAGTGGTCATGTATGGATGTGAGAGTTGGACTGTGAAGAAAGCTGAGTGCCGAAGAATTGATGCTTTTGAGTGTGGTGTTGGAGAAGACTCTTGAGAGTCCCTTGGACTGCAAGGAGATCCAATCAGTCTATCCTAAAGGAGATCAGTCCTGGGTGTTCATTGAAAGGAATGATGCTGAAGCTGAAACTCCAATACTTTGGCCACCTCATGGGAAGAGTTGAGTAATTGGAAAAGACCCTGATGCTGGGAGCGATTGGGGGTAGGAGGAGAAGGGGACAACAGAGGAAGAGATGGCTGGATGGCATCACTGACTCAATGAAGTTGATGAGTTTGACTCCAGTGGAGTTTGACTCCACTTCACTCAAACTCAATGAGTTCTGAACTGAACTGAACTGAAATTACCACAAAGTAAGTTGTCCCTACTGTCTAAAATTCATGTATCTCATTAAGGCCTCATACCATGTTAACGACCTCTTGCATACACTGATTGATCCACATGATGTTATTGATATAATAGGTCAATATAATCTGAGGAATGCACAGATGGATGGATGTCTATCTCAGGCTCCATATCTCTTTGGATAAAATGATGACAGAGGACAATATAAGCCAGTTCAGTTCAGTTCAGTTCAGTTGCTCAGTCGTGTCCGACTCTTTGCGACCTCATGAATCGCAGCATGCCAGGCCTCCCTGTCCATCACCATCTCCCTGAGTTCACTCAAACTCACGTCCATCAAGTCGGTGATGCCATCCTGCTGTCTCATCCTCTGTCATCCCCTTCTCCTCCTGCCCCCAATCCCTCCCAGCATCAGAGTCTTTTCCAATGAGTCAACTCTTCACATGAGGTGGCCAAAGTACTGGAGTTTCAGCTTTAGCATCATTCCTTCCAAAGAATACCCAGGGCTGATCTCCTTTATAATGGACTGGTTGGATCTCCTAGCAGTCCAAGGGACTCTCAAGAGTCTTCTCCAGCACCACAGTTCAAAAGCATCAATTCTTTGGTGGTCAGCCTTCTTCACAGTCCAACTCTTACATCCATACACGACTACTGGAAAAACCATAGCCTTGACTAGACGGACCTTTGTTGGCAAAGTAATGTCTCTGCTTTTGAATATGCTATCTAGGTTGGTCATAACTTTTCTTCCAAGGAGTAAGCATCTTTTAATTTCAAGGCTGCAGCCACCATCTCCAGTGATTTTGGAGCCTAAAAAAATAAAGTCTGACACTGTTTCCACTGTTTCCCCATCTAATTCCCATGAAGTGATGGGATGCCATGATCTTCATTTTCTGAATGTTGAGCTTTAGGCCAACTTTTTCACTCTCCTCTTTCACTTTCATCAAGAGGCTTTTTAGTTCCTCTTCACTTTCTGTCATAAGGGTGGTGTCATCTGCATATCTGAGGTTATTGATATTTCTCCCAGACAATCTTGATTCCAGCTTGTGCTTCTTCCAGCCCAGCGTTTCTCATGATGTCTTCTGCATATAAATTAAACAAGCAGGGTGACAATATACAGCCTTAACGTACTCCTTTTCCTATTTGGAACCAGTCTGTTGTTCCATGTCCAGTTCTAACTGTTGCTTCCTGACCTGCATATAGGTTTCTCAAGAGGCAGGTCAGGTGGTCTGGTATTCCCATCTCTTTCAGAATTTTCCACAGTTTCTTGTGATCCACACAGTCAAAGGCTTCGGCATAGTCAATAAAGCAGAAATAGATGTTTTTCTGGAACTCTCTTGCTTTTTTGATGATCCAGCGGATGTTGGCAATTTGATCTCTTGTTCCTCTGCCTTTTCTAAAACCAGCTTGAACATCTGGAAGTTCACGGTTCACATGTTGCTTAAGCTTGGCTTGGAGAATTTTGAGCATAACTTTACTAGCGTGTGAGATGAGTGCAATCGTGCGGTAGTTTGATCATTCTTTGGCATTGCCCCTCTTTGGGATTGGAATGAAAACTGTAAATAAATATTCTTGTTAATTACCTACATATGGAAACTATTTCTAATCATCTTTTTTGATTTAGATTCAATGCATACTTGATATCAATGGCCATATACCATGTGTCTGGGGCCATATTAATTTGCTCTAGCAACAATATCATGTCTGCTTGGCAGCTGCAGTGCGCTTGGCAGTGAAAGTGTGCTAGTCACCAGCTATGTCCAACTCTTTTAAGACCCCATGAACTGTAGCCTGCCAGGCTCCTTTGTCCATGGAATTCTCCAGGCAAGAATACTGGAGTGGGTTGCCATGCCCTTCTCCAGGGGATCTTCCTGACCCAAGGATAGAACCTGGGTCTCCTGACTGCAGGCAGATTCTTTACCATCTGAGCTACCAGGGCAGCTTCAACTTAGTTGAGCTTGTGATAGTACAAAATCGTTCTCTGGGACCTATTTTGTTTCTGCAGGGTCCAGACTGGTGAACTAAATGGGAATATTTAATGACTATTGCTTAGTATCCTTTAGATATTTAAAGGTGACATAAATCTCCACCATTTTCCTGGTTTGTGATATTGCTTTTGATTTACTCTTGAAGTTCAGGTGTGTACATGGGCACATTCAAAAGCTTCTACTTGGGCTTATACATAGTAATGATTCTTGTCCATTAAGCTCAGGACTCAGCATGTTCTGGTACATAAGTCCCAACTACATATTGGGGGTTTGGAGAAATAATCTGTGGGTGGAGCTGTGAATGCTACTGGACCTACTGTATGTCAGACTTTGGCCAGGATCCTATTTATTTCCTATCTCCCCCAGACCCCAACTCTACCAGATACAAAATAGTGACATTTTGGGTCTCCAGATATCAATGTCATCTTGCACCCTGTGCATATGTCTTTTAAATGTTAGAGTATCGCCATCTTTCAGTGTAGCATCATACAAATAAATGATTCTAGGTCCCCCTGAGGAAGAAGTGGAAAATTCATTACAGTGTTTATTTGCCATGGTGTTATGACACCCTATAGGGTTCTTTCCCTTGGGAACCTGGGGATTGGATCTTTTGTCAACAGATCCTGTGTTTGAAAACTAGCTCAGGTCAAGAAATGGGGTAAGGAATCAAGAATTTTTATTGGGACAATTGCACATTGGCTCTTGGTTTCTTTGGTTTGTATATATTTCGTTCCTTTGTTGGCTACCCCTAGCATGCTGTGTTCTATTAACTCTCCCTATTGTTCTCTGCAGGTGAGGCTTTCTTGGCTGCTACTCAGAATTGTTGGTCCATATCAGAATTACAACCCATTGGCAGCTGGTACTTAAGGCCACTTGACTGCTAATGCTTTGGGGTACTGTTCTTTAATGGCCATCAGTGGACCCAGTTCTGTGACAGTCTTTCTTACCATTAGCCCTGACCTATAGAGGAGAGCCACCATTCACCTTCTTAGTGATGTTGGTGCCTCTCTCACCAGTGCATTCTCTTGGTGAACGGTGTGACATTCGTATGTAAATCCTCTGGTGAGTCTTTGGCTTTAAGAAACATGTCTACTCTAACATGCTCACTTCTCTGGTTGTTTTAATCCTGTCTACAGTCTGCCACAGTAATTCTGGCATCTCAACTTTTCCAGCATGGGCCAATGCCTTTTTTCAGAGTAGGAGACACTCTAGCAGAATGTTTACACCATTCCCTGAGGTTTTTTACTTACTATTGTGCCAAATCCTTTAATTGAAGAAATTGCCACCATACCAATAAATTGTTCTTATATAGTCTAAATTGGGCTTCCCTGGTGGCTCAGATGGTAAAGAATCTGTCTACAGTGTGGGAGACCCAGGTTAGATCCCTGGGTTGGAAAGATTCCCCGGAGAAGGAAATGGCTACCCACTCCAGTATTCTTGCCTGAAGAATTGCATGGACAAAGGAGCCTGGCGGGCTACAGTCCATGGAGTTGCAAAGAGTTGGACATGACTGAGTGACTAACACATATAGTTTAATTTTCTGGCACCCTTTAATTTGGCATTTGCAAAATCCATTCCTATGAAACATATTTTTTCAGACTTGCAGCTGTTCCTCCTGTATGAAATCTAGCATTTCCTTGGCAGGGTTATGCTCTTACTTAACTCAGATTGTGAGCCTGGCAGCCAAGAGAGGTAGGCAGCCTCTGGAGGAGACCTTTTGCCTTGTGAGAGAAAATCTGAATTATCTTCTCATATGCAGCAACAGCTAGCTCTTAGTGGAGAGTAGGGCCCTGCTATGCAGATTCTGAAGGTTCAGAGAAGTCTTGGGAATCAAATCTTTGGGGCACCCAGATATTTCCATTCCATGCATCATTGTCCCCAGTTTTCCAGACCTGTTTTGGTTAAGCATTCAATCATTATTGGAGGTCAGTCACTGTGATTCTAAAATTCTGGATTTGATTTTCAATTTTTTTCTGCTTTCCTAATAAATAATACGGGTCTTCCCTGGTAGCACAGACAGTAAAGAATCCGCCTGCAATGCAGGAGACCTGGGTTCAATCCCTGGGTCAGGAAGCTCCCCTGGAGTAGGAAACAGCAACCCACTCTAGTATTCTTGCCTGGAGAATCCCCATGGACAGAAGAGCCTGACAGGCTACAGTCCATGGGTCACAAAGAGTCGAACACGGCTGAGTGACCAAGTACAATATATGATACGAGGGCTTCTTTTCAGGCCACCAAAAAGTTCTCTGACTTTCATAGTTAATTCAAAATTGTCTATTTATTTCTCATAGTTTTTCTAAGATCAAGTCTTTAACATATTAGCAATCATTTTAATATTCTTGGATATATCATTTCTTCCATTTATTTCAAACTCATTCTTTTCAGCACTGAATTCTCTTCTGTAGACAAGCCAGCAACAGTTGGATAGCTACCTTGTCAACTGAGCACAATTTACTATTGGGGCAAGAGTGTTTATTATTACCAAACAAAGAGTGATCTAGTCCAAAAATTCCATCTTGCCACATGCTTTATTGGACTATCTCTGTGCCAACTGTCACAGTTTAAGTTCTAGAAGCAGACTCTGGGATGGTGATAGAAATGGAAAAAAAAAAAAAAAATTGAAGGGAGTAATATCTACAAAAGGAGAGAGGAGAAAATAGTTTCCTTACTTGTCCAACTTACTCTTAAGTTGGTTACCATTAAAATACAAACTTAAATGATTTTTAAAAATAACTGGCCAGCTTTGGTTGTTTTACTGGGGAGAGGGTGGAAAGAACTCCTCATGCCACCATTATGAAAGGAAATCTTCCCTAGAATTTATTTGCTGTAATCACTTTACAAGTACAGCTTCTATTTTCCATGTTTCATAGTCTATATATGGCTTATAGTTTTAAAAAAAGGAGAAAAAGAACATTATTTATCTTTGAACTCAAGTTCATGTTCTATATTGGCTAAATATTATAACTCATGTTTGCTCTATGGTATAAATAATTTATTATTTTTAAAATGTGAAAATACTGAAAGTATTGCATGACTTAGTCCAAAACTTTTTTTTTCTTTTCATGTAATGCACTTGCCTTTGGTGTTGAGAAGCATCAGAAAAAGAAATTTTTTCTAGATATTTTCTGAGTTGAGTAAGAGTAGTTCTGACCTATATTTCAAAGTAAAAAGGATTTGCTTTGGACAAAATCCAATTATCACCTTGTTTTCTGAAGTTATTCAATTAATTATTAAATTTATTTAGTATTAAATTTGGAAAGCTTTCAGATATCTAAGATAACTTTGCTCTTTAATATTTTCTTCACAAGTCGTTTTTAATTTTTACCATAAACAGATGGTTTTGGAAAATAGAAGTAAGAAAATGCTTATTTTCCTGAAACCAACTCTAGAGCTAAGCATCAGATCAGATCAGATCAGTTGCTCAGTCGTGTCCGATTCTTTGCGTCCCCAAGAATCGCAGCACACCAGGCCTCCCTGTCCATTTCGCATGAGGTGGCCAAAATACTGGACTTTCAGCTTCAGCATCATTCCTTCCAAAGAAATCCCAGAGCTGATCTCCTTCAGAATGGACTGGTTGGATCTCCTTGCAGTCCAAGGGACTCTCAAGAGTCTTCTCCAACACCACAGTTCAAAAGCATCAATTCTTCGGCTCTCAGCCTTCTTCACAGTCCAACTCTCACATCCATACATGACCACTGCAAAAACCATAGCCTTGACTACACGGACCTTTGTAGGCAAAGTAATATCTCTGCTTTTGAATATGCTATCTAGGTTGGTCATAACTTTCCTTCCAAGGAGTAAGCGTCTTTTAATTTCATGGCTGCAGTCACCATCTGCAGTGATTTTGGCGCCCGGAAAAATAAAGTCTGACACTGTTTCCACTGTTTCCCCATCTATTTCCCATGAAGTGATGGGACCGGATGCCATGATCTTCGTTTTCTGAATGTTGAGCTTTAAGCCAACTTTTTCACTTTCCACTTTCACCTTCATCAAGAGGCTTTTGAGTTCCTCTTCACTTTCTGCCATAAGGCTGGTGTCATCTACATATCTGAGGTTATTGATATTTCTCCCAGCAATCTTGATTACAGTTTGTGTTTCTTCCAGTCCAGTGTTTCTCATGATGTACTCTGCATATAAATTAAATAATCTGGGTGACAATATACAGCCTTGACGTACTCCTTTTCCTATTTGGAAACAGTCTGTTGTTCCATGTCCAGTTCTAAGTGTTGCTTCCTGATCTGCATACAAATTTCTCAAGAGGCAGATCAGGTGGTCTGGTATTCCATCTCTTTCAGAATTGTCCACAGTTTATTGTGATCCACACAGTCAAAGGCTTTGGCATAGTCAATAAAGCAGAAATAGATTTTTTCTGGAACTCTCTTGCTTTTTCAATGATCCAGCAGATGTTGGCAATTTAATCTCTGGTTCCTCTTCCTTTTCTAAAACCAGTTTGAACATCAGGAAATTCACGGTTCACATATTGCTGAAGCCTGGCTTGGAGAATTTTGAGCATTACTTTACTAGCGTGTGAGATGAGTGCAACTGTGTGGTAGTTTGAGCATTTTTGGGGATTGCCTTTCTTTGGGATTGGAATGAAAACTGACCTTTTCCAGTCCTGTGGCCACTGCTGATATACATACATAAAAGTACCACAGTTTATGAAAATAGAAAATTCAGTCAATTTACTTCTGTTAGATCTCATCAAGCACTTTCTCACCATTGAAACGGTGGAATATGGAAGACAAGAATTTTCCCTTAAAATGTATTGGATGTCCTTTGACTACAACTCCCTGGAAAGCCAAAAATTAAACCATATGTTAGTAAATAGGAATACAGATCATAGCAAGGATATTGTAAATAAAAATTCAGTCACTATTCTTAGTCCTGCTATTTGCTAAATAGATCTTATGATTCTAAATATGTTGTAATTGCTTAGTATATTTTTCCAAATGAAAGGACCCAAGTGAAAAATAGTATATTATGTTTTAAAGATTAGTGACATTGGTAGGCTTGTAATTCTCATTGTTTCAGAGTTGCTTTGATTGTGTCTTGTTGGAAAATCTTATTATTTTTTTAAGAGTAAGAACTTTAGAATTTCATAATTCTTAATAGCAATATGAACTGATCAGTTACTCATCACATAATTTTGCACAAGAAACCTAAATTCTCTGAGCTTAAATTTCCTTATGTATGATATCACGAAAATTCTACCTAGTTGGCACAATTAAATGTAAGAAAATATATGAAACCTGGCACAATGTCTGGTACTTTGTATAAACCCAAAGTTCATGTCGTCTCTCCTTCCAATTAATCATGGCAAAGCAATCCTGTTTAAAATCATAAGTGTTTTTCACATTAAAACTTCTGTAGTTTAACAGTCAAGTCTTAATTTTGACAGATGCAGTTATTTGCATGTGTGTGTGTATTTCTGATTTAATGGCAAAATATGTTGCACTTTTCTAGAGGACCAAGGCAGGTAAATGATCAATAAAATCATACGAATATGTACATATGATGTACATTCTGTAAATATGTACATTCTGTAAATAAAGGAAGAGTTTGAAAAAGGTTGACATCACTGAATTTGTGTTGAGGTAGAGACTTTCCTTCAGTCTTCATTTCGTCAACAAATATTAATTGCATACCTAGTGTGTAATAAGTCAAAGATCCAATGATGAAGAATCCAAACATGGTCCTTGTTTGAATGGAATTTATTGTAATAGAGAGGTGTTAAGCAAATTGTCATACCATTAATGACTGATATCTGGTTCTTTGAGTGCCTATCATAGGAGGCTTTGACGTAGTTAGGAAGGTGAGGAAAGTGAGGAGGTGATGATTGAGCTGATAAATAAGAACTCAGTAGGGGCTATTTACATAAATAGAGGTGGAAATGGAGTTCCAAATAGAAAAAACAACACTCACTAAGTACTTAAGGTAAGAGTCCATGCAAAACATAAATGAGACCTAAAATATACTAGTGTGACCAAAGCATAGAGAGGAAGAAAAAGATGATGAAACTTTAGAAATAATCATCATCCTAGATTATACTAAGAATGTTTATCCTTATTATAAGTGCGATAGGAAACAATTAAAATAATTTAAGCAAAGGTGGGGTTAAGCATGAGGTAGGTGACAAATTACCATATTTTGTGGACTACTCTGGATGGGCAAGAGTAGATTTATGTAAATCAATCAAATGTCTCTCAGCAGAGCAAAAGTGGGGGTCAGAGAGGAAGATATAAGTAGATGGCAATAGAGGGAGTGTATGAAATAGAGAAAAGGATGGCTAGGAGAGTCTTAGAGGTTAAAATCATCAGGCCTTTGTGATATGGAGGGTGAGAAAAAGGAATAAAGGATCACTTTTAGGTTTTTCAGTGGGATAATGTTTCATTTAATGTAGAATCTGTCATCTTTAAGACTAATATGATATCTCAAATCATGACTTACTCTGGAGAAATTTATTAATCATCATTAGATCACAAGATTTCTGTATTAGTTATACATTTGATGTATTTTTAGGCCAGTACACTAGTATATTTTTCATTCTAAATGGGTCCTTTCCAGTTCTTTGAATATTAACTTGTCTAAATTTGGTCAGTCAGTTCAGTTGCTCAGTCGTATCCGACTCTGCAACCCCATGAATTGCAGCATGCCAGGCCACCCTGTCCATCACCAACTCCCGGAGTTCACTCAGACTCACGTCCATCGAGTCAGGGATGCCATCCAGCCATCTCATCCTCTGTCGTCCTCTTCTCCTCCTGCCCCCAATCCCTCCCAGCATCAGAGTCTTTTCCAATGAGTCAACTCTTCACATGAGGTGGCCAAAGTACTGGAGTTTCAGCTTTAGCATCATTCCTTCCAAAGAAATCCCAGGGCTGATATCCTTTAGAATGGACTGGTTGGATCTCCTCGAAGTCCAAGGGACTCTCAGTCTTCTCCAGCACCACAGTTCAAAAGCATCAATTCTTCGGAGCTCAGCCTTCTTCACAGTCCAACTCTCACATCCATACATGACCACTGGAAAAACCATAGCCTTGACTAGACGGACCTTTGTTGGCAAAGTAATGTCTCTGCTGTTCAATATGCTATCTAGTTTGGTCATAACTTTCCTTCCAAGGAGTAAGCGACATAATTACTAAAGCTGTTTTATTTCTTCTATTCTATGAAATTGTGGCAATTTGGAAAAGGACTCAGCAAAATTGAAAGTTGTTTACCTTAACTATATAGTTCATTAAAAAATCAAACATAATTTAAAAGGCAAAATTCTTCATTGGTGGCATCTCCTTCTTTTCTTAATCTTAGAACATTCAATTTTCTAAAAAATTAAGGTTCATCTATTACAAATATGTTCATATTTCTATGTATGATGGTAATTTTATAATTTTGAGAGATTTTCAGACCACAGTCCCAGAGTACTTGCTGTGGTCTCTGTTAACTCAGTTCTATTAGAAGAAAACCTAGAAGGTGGTCTTGTGATGGAATTAAGCAAGGCATAAGTTAAAATTTAATGCAAAGATCTGAGTTGCTACAAATTCAACTCATCCGAATGGCTAGGGAATTGATCTCTTAATGTTGGCATCTTCTGATTAATTGAAGAAAGATACTTTTTTAAACCATTTGATGGTGTAAATTTTAATAACACATAAAAATCTACTTCTTGTCATAATAAACAAAGTGCAATGACCTCGGCTTGAAATTTCCTTGACCCTATAGGATCCAGAAGAGATTAAGAAGAGGTGGCAAGAATGCACAGAAGAACAATTAAAAAAAAGTCTTAATGACCTGGATGACCATAATGGTTGATAATCCCTTGGACAGCAAGGAGATGAAACCAGTCAATCCTAAAAGAAATCAACCATGAATATTCACTGGAAAGACTGATGCTGAAGCTGAAGCTCCAATACTTTGGCCACCTGATACAAAGAACTGACTCATTCGAAAAGACACTGATGCTGGGAAAGATGGAAGGCAGGACAAGAAGGATGTGACAGAGGATGAGATGTTTGTGTAGCAACACTGACTCAATGGACACAAGTTTGAGCAAACTCCAGGAGATAGTGAAAGAGAGGGAAGCCTGGTGAGCTGCAGTCCATGGGGCTGCAAAGAGTCAGGCACAACTGAGTGACTGAACAGCAGTAACCACGATGTTGTGGCCACTTACCTAGAGCCAGACATCCTGGAGGGTGAAGTCAAGTGGGCCTTAGGAAGAATTATTACAAAGCTAGTGGAGGTGATGTATTTCAGCTGAACTATTTAAAATCCTAAAATATGATGTTAAAGTGCTGCACTCAATATGTCAGCAAATTTGGAAAAATCAGCAGGAACCACAGGACTGGAAAAGGTCAGTTTTCATTCCAATCCCAAAGAAGGGCAGTGTCAAAGAATGTTCAAACTATACATCCATAGTATGTGAACCAAGAATTTCCAGATATACAAGCTGGGTTTAGAAAAGGTAGAGTAACCAGAGATCAAATTACTAACATCCGTTGGATCATTGAAAAAGCAAGGGAATTCCAGAAAAACATCTACTTCTGCTTCATTGACTATGCTAAAGCCTTAACTATGTGGATCACAACAAACTGTGGAAATTTCTTAAAAAGAATGGGAATAACAGATCACCTTACCTGTCTCCTAAGAAACCTGTAGGTGAGTCAAGAAGCAATAGTTAGAAGCGGACATGGAACAACTGACTGGTTCCAAATTGGGAAAGGAGTGCATCAAGGCTGTATGTTGTCACTCTGTTTATTTCACTTATATGCAGAGTACATCATACAAAATGCTAGGCTGGGTGAATCACAAGCTGGAATCAAGATTGCCAGGAGAAATAAAAACAACTTCTGATATGCAGATGATACCACTCTAATGGCAGAAAGTGAGGAGGAAAATGAGGGTGAAAGAGGAGAGTAAAAAAGTTGGCTTAAAACTCAACATTCAAAAAGCTAAAAACAGAATTCAGTCCCATCCTTTATGGGAAACAGAAAGGGAAAAAGTGGAAACAGTGACAGATTTTATTTTCTTGGGTTCCAAAATCACTATGGATGGTGATTGCAGCCATGAAATGAAAAGATTCTTGCTCCTTAGAAGGAAAGTTATGACAAACCTAGACAGTATATTAGAATGCAGAGGCATCATTTTGCTGACCAAGTCCATATAATCAAGGCTATGGTCTTTTCAGTAGTCATGTATGGATGTGAGAGTTGGACCATAGGACGGCTGAACACCAAGGAATTTATGATCTCAAATTGTGGTGCTGGAGAAGACTCTTAAGAGTCCCTTTGACAGCAAAGAGATCAAACCAGTCAATCCTAAAGGAAATCAACCCTGAATACACATTGGAAGGACTGATGCTGAAGCTGAAGCTGAAGCTCGGATACTTTGGCCCCTCATGCCAAGAGCCAACTGATTGGAAAAGACCCTGATGCTGGGGAAGACTGAAGGCAAAAGGAGAAGAGGGTGACTGAGGATGAGATAGTTGGATGGAATTACCAATTCAATGGATATGAACTTGGCAAACTCTGGGAGAAAGGGAGGGACAGGGAGGCTTGGGGTGCTACAGTCCATGGGATCGCAAAGAGTCAGATACAACTTAGTGAGTGAACAACAAGAACAACAACAGTGGATAATTCTATGAACTATGAACCATGTGTTTCACTACTTAGACACACTGCAGTTCTTTCAGTATGCTGCAGGATTAATAGGGCTAAACTCTAAGTGAATTAAAAGTGCCTCTAAAGTTCCTGGTGGCTCAGTGATAAAGAATCTGCCTGCAATGCAGGGACATGGTTTCAATTCCAGGGTTGTGAAGATCCCTTGCAGAAGGAAATGGCAAACCATTCCAGTATTCTTGCTTAGGAAATCCCGGGGACAGAGGAGCCTGGCAATCTACAGTCTATAGGGTTGCAAAAGCCTAGAACACAATTTAGCAACTAAACAACAGCACATTAGTAGTTATTCTAGAATGAATTACAACTTATTTTTCACATATTATTACATTTTGTTTCCCTTGTCCTGCCAGTACATCCCATATTCAATCATTCTAAAAGAGTAAATAGTTTTCTTTTACTAAAATACTATTGATATTCCATGTATACTATTTCATTGTTTAAGGACATCTGATTTTTTCACAGGCAACTTGTGCTCAGAAAATAAACAATAAGAATACAAAAAAAACATGTGTTTTCTGGAGGCCAATATTTTGTTTGCAGAAGTTCTTTTAATGTATGTAAATATTGGAATAATTTAAGATATTGTGTCATGTGTATATCCTATTTAAAAACTACTGTTAAATATTTACTTCATTATTCTTTAAGATCAAATATATTAACTTGCTTTTATATTAACATGAAACTTTCTAAATTCATAATTTTTTCCAAAGTTTTAAAACCTGTTAAGTCACTTATAGTCGTGTCCAACTCTTTGGAACCCCATGGACTGTAATCTTCCAGGCTCTTCTGTCCAATGGGTTTCTCCAGGCAATAAAACTGGAGTAGGTAGCCATTTCCTTCTCCAGGGATCTTCCCGACCCAGAGATTGAACCCATGTCTCTGTGTTTCCTGCATTGGCAGGTGGGTTCTTTACCACTAGCACCACCTGGGAAGCCTGGTTTTTAAAGCTATCAGCCTTCAAAACTCACAAAATTTTAAAATGCATTATACTGTATGCAACTAAGAAATTGCCAAAACTAATACGCATGTTTTTAAATCATGTGGTGAAAAAGTATTGCCTTTGGCTGCAACTATTCTTGCCAGTTTTGAGGCCACAGAGTACAGCTTTATCCTTACTAGCTGATAAAATCATTTGAATTTGGGGGACTTAACAAGTTTTAAGCAATCCCTGGTATTTCAGATGAACACCGTAAAATCTATGAGGGCTGCTAATTCTCTGTGGTTTTGCCATGTCCCATTTTTAAGACAGATTAAGAATTTGGTTCTTGTTTCTTTGTGGTTGTAAGAAGCTACATGATGAGCCTCTTACAGTTAGTATCTGGGCGTTGTGGTGAGTGCCCAAGGTGAATAATCATAGGCTGCCTTGCCTGAGTCTCTTATGCTGGCCTAGCCTATGTTTTTCACTCTCACTCCCCTGTGGCTATTCAGTCAGAATCTATCTTTCATGAATAGAATAAAGTCAGCACTAACTGCTTTGTTTTTGATGGTGAAATTCTACCAAACTTTTCTTCTTTCTCCTCTGCCATATCTTTCTTGTGTGTTAGTTGCTCAGTCTTGTCCAACTTTTTGCGACCTCATAGACTGTAGCCCGCCAGGCTCCTCTGTCCATGGGATTCTCCAGGCAAGAATACTGGAGTGGATAAGGGAATTGCCATTCCCTTCTCCAGAGGATCTTCCCGACCCAGGGATCACACCCAGGTCTCCCGCACTGCAGGCAGATTCTTTACAATTTGAGCTACAGGGAAGTCCTTACCACTGCACAAACTACACACACTATGTATATCCATTCAGGCTAATTAGATTACTCTTTAGGAACAATGGGAAAGAAAGAATGGGAAAGACTAGAGATCTGTTCAAGAAAACTAGAGATACCAAGGGAACATTTCATCCAAAGACGGGCTCAATAAAGGACAGAAATGGTATGGACCTAAGAGAAGCAGAAGATATTAAGAAGAGGTGGCAAGAATACACAGAACTGTATGAAAAAGAGCTTCACGATCCAGATAATCATGATGGTGTGATCCCTCACCTAGAGCCAGACATCCTGGAATGTGAAGTCAAGTGGGCCTTAGAAAGCATCACTACGAACAAAGCTAGTGGAGGTGATGGAATTCCAGTTGAGCTATTTCAAATCCTGAATGATGATGCTGTGAAAGTGCTGCACTCAATATGCCAGCAATTTTGGAAAACTCAGCAGTGGCCACAGGACTGGAAAAGGTCAGTTTTCATTCCAATACCAAAGAAAGGTAATGCCAAAGAATGCTCAAACTACTGCACAGTTGCACTCATCTCACATGCTAGTAAAGTAATGCTCAAAATTCTCCAAGCCAGGCTTCAGCAATATGTGAACTGTGAACTTCCAGATGTTCAAGCTGGTTTTAGAAAAGGCAGAGAGGAACCAGGGATCAAATTGCCAGCATCTGCTGGATCATAGAAAAAGGAAGAGAGTTCCAGAAAAACATCTATTTCTGCTTTATCGACTATGCCAAGGCTTTGACTGTGTGGATCACAATCAACTGTGGAAAATTCTGAAAGAGATGGGAATACCAGGCCACCTGGCCTGCCTCTTGAGAAACCTATATGCAGGTCAGGAAGCAACAGTTAGAACTGGACATGGAACAACAGACCGGTTCCAAATAGGAAAAGGAGTACATCAAGGCTGTATATTGTCACCCTGCTTATTTAGCTTATATGTAGAGTACATCATGAGAAACGCTGGCCTGGAAGAAGCACAAGCTGGAATCAAGATTGCCGGGAGAAATATCAATAACCTCAGATATACAGATGACATCACCCTTATGGCAGAAAATCAAGAGGAACTAAAAAGCCTCTTGATGAAAGTGAAAGAGGAGAGTGAAAAAGTGGCTTAAAGCTCAACATTCAGAAAACGAAGATCATGGCATCTGGTCCTATCACTTCATGGGAAATAGATGGGGAAACAGTGGAAACAGTGTCAGACTTTATATTTTGGGGTTCCAAACTCACTGTAGATGGTGACTGCAGCCATGAATTTAAAAGACGCTTACTCCTTGGAAGGAAAGTTATGACCAACCTAGATAGCATATTCAAAAGCAGAGACATTACTTTGCCAACAAAGGTCCGTCTAGTTAAGGCTATGGTGTTTCCAGTGGTCATGTATGAATGTGAGAGTTGGACTATGAAGAAAGCTGAGAGCCAAAGAATTGATACTTTTGAACTGTGGTGTTGGAGAAGACTCTTGAGAGTCCCTTGGACTGCAAGGAGATCCAACCAGTCCATTCTAAAGGAGATCAGTTCTGGGTGTTCTTCGGAAGGACTGATGCTAAAGCTGAAACTCCAGTACTTTGGCCACCTCCTGCAAAGAGTTGACTCATTGGAAAAGACTCTGATGCTGGGAGGGATTGGGGGCAAGAGGAGAAGGGGACGACAGAGGATGAGATGGCTGGATGGCATCACCGACTCGATGGATGTGAGTCTGGGTTCACTCTGGGAGTTTGTGATGGACAGGGAGGCCTGGCGTGCTGCAATTCATGGGGTTGCAAAGAGTTGAACACGACTGAGCAACTGAACTGAACTGAACTTAGTAACAAATACCCACATTTTTTAGTTTTAAGCAATGTAAATTATTCTTTCTCATGTTACTTGTTCATTGTAGATTGGCTGGAGGTTCTGGCCCCTGTTATTCTCACCTGGACTCCAGACTGAGAGAATGATTTCTGGAAACTGGCCAGCTGATGTGGTACAGGAAACCAAGAGCATGGTGAATCGTGTACTAGTTCACATATACACCCAGACTGCCATTTATCGCATTTCATTTGCTGAGGTAAGTTGTATGGCCACACACAACTATAAGGAAGCAGACAATTGCAATTCGATGTTTCTGGAAGGATACATATAATTATTTGGTGGCCAGCACTAATGATTTCCTCAGTCTCTCTTCACCCTCCCAACACCCCACATGGAAGGATATAAATGTATGAAGTGTTTAAAACTTAAAAATATCCTATGTTTTTACTCTATTTGAAAAGAATAACAAAGAATAATAGTCATTTGAAATAGTTACTTATTTTTTTAATCAATAAAATAGCAATATCATTTCTCAATTCATTCCAAGTATTCCATCATTTGGATGATAGTCTGGAAACTTTTGAAACTATAAGGTAGATTATGTTTACAATTAATCTGAGGGGTTAGCATAAACAACTTTTGGAGAGAAAATATGTGGCATTTGGACTTGGATGATCCGCAGCCTGGAGTGGGATGAACTGCTCTTGAAGCTGTGTCTTAATATACTCCCTCTATGGAGTTTTCTTTCAGTAGTGTAACTTGTGATTCTATTGCTCTTAGAAAAACTTCCGTGTCTGAAGAGTCAGTGCTAGCTACACAATTAACCTTGACTGTGAGAAGGAAATTTTCCTGAATACTATGTGGGAGGAATAATTTTAAGTATTTTTAGCATTTCTTCTGCTTCAGATCAGGTCAGATCAGTCGCTCAGTCGTGTCCGACTCTTTGCAACCCCATGAACTGCAGCACACCAGGCCTCCCTGTCCATCACAAACTCCCGGAGTGAACCCAGACTCACATCCATCGAGTCAGTGATGCCATCCAGCCATCTCATCCTCTGTCATTCCCTTCTCCTCTTGCCCCCAATCCCTCCCAGCATCAGAGTCTTTTCCAATGAGTCAACTCTTTGCAGGAGGTGGCCAAAGTACTGGAGTTTCAGCTTTAGCATCAGTCCTTCCGAAGAAATCCCAGGGCTGATCTCCTTCAGAATGGACTGGTTGGATCTCCTTGCAGTCCAAGGGACTCTCAAGAGTCTTCTCCAAAACCGCAGTTCAAAAGCATCAATTCTTCAGCACTCAGCCTTCTTCACAGTCCAACTCTCACATCCATACATGACCACAGGAAAACCCATAGCCTTGACTAGACGAAACGTTGTTGGCAAAGTAATGTCTCTGCTTTTGAATATGCTATCTAGGTTAGTCATAACTTTCCTTCCAAGGAGTAAGCGTCTTTTAATTTCATGGCTGCAGTCACCATCTGCAGTGATTTTGGAGCCCAGAAAAATAAGTCTGACACTGTTTCCACTGTTTCCCCATCTATTTCCCATGAAGTGGTGGGACCAGATGCCATGATCTTCGTTTTCTGAATGTTGAGCTTTAAGCCAACTTTTTCACTCTCCACTTTCACCCTCATCAAGAGGCTTTTTAGTTCCTCTTCACTTTCTGCCATATCTGAGGTTATTGTTATTTCTCCCAGACAATCTTGATTCCAGCTTGTGTTTCTTCCAGTCCAGTGTTTCTCATGATGTACTCTGCATAGAAGTTAAATAAGCAGGGTGACAATATACAGCCTTGACGTACTCCTTTTCCTATTTGGAACCAGTCTGTTGTTCCATATCCAGTTCTAACTGTTGCTTCCTGACCTGCATACAAATTTCTCAAGAGGCAGATCAGGTGGTCTGGCACTCCATCTCTTTCAGAATTTTCCACAGTTTCTTGTGATCCACACAGTCAAAGGCTTTGGCATAGTCAATAAAGCAGAAATAGGTGTTTTTCTGGAACTCTCTTGCTTTTTCCATGATCCAGCGGATGTTGGCAATTTGATCTCTGGTTCCTCTGCCTTTTCTAAAACCAGCTTGAACATCTGGAAGTTCACGGTTCACATATTGCTGAAGCCTGGCTTGGAGAATTTTGAGCATTACTTTACTAGCGTGTGAGATGAGTGCAATTGTGCGGTAGTTTGAGCATTCTTTGGCATGCTTTCTAATCGATTATCCCAAAGGGGAGCAGATTTTGTTACCAGCTTTACATTTAGGTCCTTATTTCAATGGACCACTCTGCATCATTTAACAGTCTTGACAACTCCCACTATCTTGAAACTTTGTCCCATCCTGGGTTCCATGATACTATCCTCTCCTGTCTGGCTAGATACTCTTATTCAAGTTCTTTTATTTGCTTGTCTTCCTTTCCCACCCCATCTTGTTTACTTTCTGTTGCTTCCCTTTACCTCCAAAATCTCCAAATCTTTTCCCCCTCCAGTTGACCCATGGTGGTAGATTTACTTCAGATAGTCAAATTGCTCCCTGGGAGCAATTCAC
Organism: Bubalus bubalis; assembly: GCF_019923935.1. NCBI lineage: Eukaryota > Metazoa > Chordata > Mammalia > Artiodactyla > Bovidae > Bubalus > Bubalus bubalis. The sequence goes on along the minus strand of NC_059175.1, from coordinate 30,540,283 downwards.
TCTCTTCCTAAATCTATTTCCTTTGAATCTCTGTCCATCTTTTTCTGTCATTTTCCAGGAAGATCTTTTATAGGACAAGTGCAAGCTACTAGTATAATCATCAGAGTTGTTCTAAAAGTGACCCACTTTTATTATTCTGGTTTAACTTTCTGCTATACCCATCAAAGTCAAGTCTGAAATCACATAAATGCACCAGGTTCTTTCGAGGCTCCAAAGAGTCAGCATGGAACAGTGGAAAGGCACAGATTTTGGGAGTCGGGTATATCCAGATTCAAATCCTGAATTTGACAATTATGAGCCACTTGACCTTGAGTAAGGTACCTAAACTCTCTGAACATCTGTTTTATCCTTTCTTCAATGGGGATGATAATCATGATTCATACTTATTTTGAGTATTTTGATATATGTAAAGTGCTTATCACAATAACTGGAACATAGTTGAGTTTCCATAAGTGGTAGTTATTATCATCATTGTTATTATGTGTTCATATCTGTATAGACAGTGTTCCTTAGACATGACATTTCTAACCTTATTCACATGGCAAATTCATATTCATACTTTATAATGACACAGTTCTCAATGCCTATATTCTTCAACTTGCCCTTCTAGGAAAAATTACCTTATTCTTTAGTACTCTGCTCACTAACACATTATGATTGGTTCTTATATAGATAGGTTATACTATTGACTGGATCAAGGGTGGCCTAAATCCAAATCCACTTGTATCCAATACTCTGCCTTCTAGGATTTGGATTAGATACTGCAGCCATGAAATTAAAAGACGCTCACTCCTTGGAAGGAAAGTTATGACCAACCTAGATAGCATATTCAAAAGCAAAGACATCACTTTGCCAACAAAGGTTAGTCTAGTCAAGGCTATGGTTTTTCCTGTGGTCATGTATGGATGTGAGAGTTGGACTGTGAAGAAGGCTGAGCGCTGAAGAATTGATGCTTTTGAACTGTGGTGTTGGAGAAGACTCTTGAGAGTCCCTTGGACTGCAAGGAGATCCAACCAGTCCATTCTGAAGGAAATCAGCCCTGGGATTTCTTTGGAAGGAATGATGCTGAAGCTGAAACTCCAGTACTTTGGCCACCTTATTCAAAGAGTTGACTCATTGGAAAAGACTCTGATGCTGGGAGGGATTGGGGGCAAGAGAAGAAGGGGAGGACAGAAGATGAGATGGCTGGATGGCATCACCAACTCGATGGACATGAGTCTGAGTGAACTCCGGGAGTTGGTGATGGACAGGGAGGCCTGGTGTGCTGCAATTCATGGGGTTGCAAAGAGTTGGACACGACTGAGTGACTGAACTGAACTGAACTGAATCCAGATACTGGATTAGATACTGGATTGACTGTCCGTAGTAAGTGGTCAGTCCATAGTAAGAGAACTGAGAGTATGGAGAAGGCCATGAAATAGGAAGACAAAAAGTCCTCAGGCTATGAGTCCCTTGGAAAAGAACAAAAAAAGTATTAAATAGTTGGTATCTGGGGGATTTTTGTTTCCAACCACCTTCATAGTTATCTTTGTGGTTAATGTGCTCCATATCAAAACAAAGAAACACACAAACAAAACTCTCAGGCTCAACACAATACTGATCCTCTGCTTCTTGCAGCCACTTTGTAAAGATGTGCCTCATATGTTACCTTTCAGAGCGCTCTTCTAACTCCTCCTAGGCGTAGCTTCTTTGGGGTCCCAGGATATTTTGTACATATATTTTTTATAGAACATATTCTAGTACTCTCTATTTATCATAACATAATAGGCGTCCCCTTCTCCTCCTGCCCCCAATCCCTTCCAGCATCACAGTCTTTTCCAATGAGTCAACTTTTCGCATGAGGTGGCCAAAGTACTGGAGTTTCAGCTTCAGCATCATTCCTTCCAAAGAAATCCAAGGGCTGATCTCCTTCAGAATGGACTGGTTGGATCTCCTTGCAGTCCAAGGGACTCTCAAGAGTCTTCTCCAACACCACAGTTCAAAAGCATCAATTCTTCGGTGCTCAGCCTTCTTCACAGTCCAACTCTCACATCCGTACATGACCACAGGAAAAACCATAGCCTTGACTAGATGGACCTTTGTTGGCAAAGTAATGTCTCTGTTTTTGAATATAGCAGGTTGGTCACAACTTTCCTTCCAAGGAGTAAGCGTCTTTTAATTTCATGGCTGCAGTCACCATCTGCAGTGATTTTGGAGCCCAAAAAAATAAAGTCTGACACTGTTTCCACTGTTTCCCCATCACGATGGACTTGAGTCTGAGTGAACTGCGGGAGTTTGTGGTGGACAGGGAGGCCTGGCATGCTGCGATTCATGGGGTCGCAAAGAGTCGGACACGACTGAGTGACTGAACTGAACTGAATAGGAATTTTTGTCTTTCTTTGTAGTTCTAGCACATAATCTATTCTCTGACATACAGTAGATGATGAATGAATACTGATTTATTAATAATAAATGAATAAATAAGTGAATTCTTATTTATTCTTCCTATAGAACTCAGAAAAGCACTATCACTTACAGGTTAAGTGACTTAAAAATAGTGCACCTATATTTATAAATTGAGTGAATAGCTTCTTTTAAGAGTAAATGGCATTAGTTCACCTTGTTCAGGTTAACAGAGAGAAAAGTACAGTCACAGAGCTTTTCTTTACCTTCCTTTCTAACCTGAAATCAACACGGACATTATGTAACACATTCCTACTACATTTTGTGAAAATGAAGATTTGTGAACTGTGCTGAAGCAAGAGCAAAACTTTGGTTAAGTGAATTATATAATTAAATTCTGCATCCTAACACTCCATGAATTTATAGGGTCTATTGTGTAATTAGTTTACAAAAGAAAGAGCATTGGAGTTATTTACGACAGATGTTCACCTAACTTAAAACAGGAAGAGAGTATTTACTTCTATGTAGTTATTACAATGTAATTAAAACCATAAAACCACCTTATCTGAATTTCAAAGCTCAAGCATATTTTTTTTCTTTTTTTGGCCTTATTGACTACATTACTCTTTACTGATCATGCAAAGATCATAGGAAAAGGCCGCAGGTTGGCCACTGTAGGCTTGCCAGATATTTTAGTAAGGTTTTATTTATTCTTTTGCTCCAGTTTTCAGCGGATGATGAGATAAATTTCTGAAAAGTTGTATGTATGTTGACAGAAACACATGTAGAATATGGCTGGTGACAAAAATCATCTTTCTGTCTATGTTCTGGGATTGTCAGAAGGAAGAAGAGGTGGTTCAATTACCATGTGCTAAAAGAAGATCTGAGTTTTATGTGAGTAGTTAGTGTGGGTGTGTTAAACCACTTTGGTCATGTCTGACTCTGCAATCCTATAAACTGTGGCCCACCAGGCTCCTCTGTCCATGGGATCCTCCAGGCAAGAATACTGGAGTGGGTTGCCATTTCCTCCTCCGGGGGATTTTCCTGACCTAGGGGTCAAACCTGTGTGTGTTATGTCTCCTTCATTGGCAGTGGGTTCTTTAGCATTAGCGCCACCTGGGATACCCCAGTTAGTGTATAAACCACTGCTATAATTTCCAGACAGTAAAGAAGCAGAGATATAACTGTCCTCTGATAGATATCCAGATTGCCTGTATATGATTTTATATTCACTTTACAAATGTGGATGTGGAGAATTCAGTGTGATTTTTACCATATACTGTGCTGGTTAGAGATGGTCTTAGGCTCTCCACCCTCCATGGTAAATCTGCTGGAGGGAAAGTTCCTGCAGGAAATACTAGTTAGATTTAAAAAATAAAAAGCAAAAAACAAAAAAACTCCACAAACTATCTCTTTCTTCAAGGCCTTCATAGAAATATGCCCAGATGTCAAATGTCTGCTTCAATCAGTTCAGTTCATTCCACCATAATCATTTGCTTGTTATAGGAGATTTCCGACTCCTCCATAATGGCTCCCTGGGATCAGGGCAATATTATTCAGGGATTTGACAACATGTGCAAACTCTTTTTGAATTAATTTTCAAAGTCTTTTGTGACTGGTGTCAATTTGGCAACAGGGTTCTTTCATATTCATAGGCTCAAGGTCTAGGGCTCCGGGGTTGTTAATTTTAAGAATTTCCTCTTCAACAACTCCCTTTCACCTTCCATAAGACAGAAGTTCTATGAACATCAGAATATTAGAATTAAAATAGGGAGGGAGACATAGAGTTTGAGCTTTTAAGGTTGACTTTTTGACTCTGAAAAGAATTTTTAATGGCAACATAAGTAAGGCTGAAGCTTAGAATCTGCCTCATTCAAGGTCTCCAAATAGTCACAGAAAGAAAATTTTCAGCTCTAAATGTGGCCCTTATTATAAAATGCATCATTTATACTACAGAAATCATTTTACATACATACAAAAAAGATTAACTGGTTAAAATGGAGACAAAATATTGGCTAAGGCTTTAAAATTTCTTATAAAAATAATTTATTAAAATTGAACTACAGAAGACAGAAAACATTTCCCAACTTCATTTTGCTCATTTTTGCCCTGAAAACATCATGAAACATCCTCAGGTCCACAGCACGGGCTTGGGCACAATATAAAGAAAGCTAAAGAAACACAACCCTTTCCAACCAAAGACTAGAGTTGTAACTAGTGAGCTTGTGAAGCTCTATCACCCAGTGTCCCCAGGAGTCTTCCTTTTTTAGTGGAACCTGTAACTAACTTTAAAACTTGTCAAAATGGAAAGAGTGACCAGCAAGACGGTGCTTCAGGTAGTGTAATTTCTCCACATTGGTATTTCATTTTATTGACTGGTTCATTACTGGTACTTTCAGAGGGATCACTTCTTTTAGGTCGTAGCCAGTAAATAAGTCTTAACAGCCTCTTCTATTTAAAAAAGAGATGTAATATTAAAGCTGAAAAGATTTATACACTTTGTTTTGTATGAATTAAACCACTATCCAGACATAGTTCTGGGAATTTATTACCCAAGTTTGAGCTCTAAAATTTAACTTCTGTTTTAGATGTGTCTTTAACAAACTAATTCATTTAGTACCTTTTGTGTCTTTCTGTGTAACAATTATTAAATTCCTAACAATTTCACATCAAAAGGAAATTATTTCTTAGGGTCCTATTATCAAAGGGGAAAGGAACCATTTTCAATGACAGTTAACCTTATTTGCAGCATTATTATAAATTCCTTCATACTCTTTCAGGTTTTTATAACATGTTTTTGCTAACTGCTTTGACTAGATTTTTGAAGACAAATGAGAATTTGGATAAAAGAACTTCCATTAGCATAAGATAAATTTTTAATTTAAAAGAAAGACTTTAAAAAATGTAACTGGGAGTGGTAGCCAAAGGGATACCATTATGCTATCATGGTGTTGCCTAAGCAAACACATACAACTATTTCTTGAAAAAATGTTGTCTATAATCACATAGATTTTATTGCAGTGTCTTATTAGATTTTCATTTTCTTTGATGTAATAAGATTCAAAGCCAAACATAGCTCTGTAAAATTAAACTTTACTGTCTTCATGTTTGCTAAGTCAAAATTCCTTTCCTTAATATTGCTTAAATACGATTAGGTTTTTGAGGTTTAAATTCCTTTCTTTAAAAAAATAGAAATGGATTTTATATTTTTCCAAATAAAAGATAGAGCAGTGATGATGACCCATACACAAAACCATCCAAATTGATTATAGATTTTGCTAATAAATCCTAATTTCTTTAATAGTAAACCTATATTTTAGTTGAAACTGTTAAGTTTACAGATAAAACTTTTGTCATATGGAATACATGAGAAAAGCTCTAGTTTCTAGACATTGATAACTAGATTGGATATAGTTTCTATTTCTGATATCTCTTACTGGTTTTCCTGATTTCTCACTATCATTTTCTTTCTATCGTATATTTAATTTGCAGTGAACTATATAGTGAGCTATATACGTGTGTGCTTAGTCACTCGGTCAGGTCTGACTCTTTGTGAGCCCATGGAATGTAGCCCACCAGGCTTCTCCATCCATGGGGATTCTCCAGGCAAGAATACTGGAGTGGATTGCCATGCTCTCCTCCAGGAGATCTTCCCAACCCAGGGACTGAACCCAGGTCCCCCTCATTGCAGGCGGATGGATTCTTTACCATCTGAGCCACCAGGGAATTGTTCAATTCAGTTCAGTTGTTCAATCGTGTCTGACTCTTTGCGACCCCATGGACTGCAGCATGCCAGGCCTCCCTGTCCACCGCCAACTCCTGGAGTTTACTACTCAAACTCCTGTCCATTGAGTCACTGATGCCATCCAACCATCTCATTCTCTGTTGTCCCCTTTTCCTCCCGCCTTCACTCTTTCCCAGCATCAGGGTCTTTTCCAATGAGTCAGTTCTTTGCATTAGGTGGCCAAACTATTGGAGTTTTGGCTTCAGAATCAGTCCTTCCAGTGAACATTCAGGACTGATTTCCTTTAGGATTGACTGGTTTGATCTCCTTGCAGTCCAAGGGACTCTCAAGAGTTTTCTCCAACACCACAGTTCAAAAACATCAATTCTTTGATTCTTAGCTTTCTTTATGGTCCAGTTCTCACATCCATACATGACTACTGGAAAAACTATACATGACTATTTGGACCTTTGTTGGCAAAGTAATATCTCTGCTTTTTAAAATGCTGTCCAGGTTGGGCATAGCTTTTCTTTCAAGGAACAAACGTATTTTAATTTCATGGCTGCAGTCACCAGCTGCACTGATTTTGGAGCCCAAGAAAATAAAGTCTCTCATTGTTTCCATTGTTTCCCCATCTATTTGCCATGAAGTAATGGGACCAGTTGCCATGATCTCATTTTTTGAATGCTGAGTTTTAAACAAACCTTTTCACTTTCCTCAAGAGGCTCCTCAGTTCCTCTTCGCTTTCTGCCATAACAGTGGTGTCATCTGCATATCTGAGGTTATCGATATTTCTCCCAGCAATCTTGATTCCAGCATGTGCTTCATCTAGCTGACATTTTGCAATGAGCAGGGTGACAATATATCATCTTGATGTACTCCTTTCCTGATTTGGACCAGTCTGTTGTTCCATGTCCAGTTCTAACTGTTGCTTTTTGACCTGGATACAGGTTTTTCAGGAGGCTGGTAAGGTGATCTGGTATTCCCATCTCTTTCAAAATTTTCCAGTTTATTGTGATCCACACAAAGGCTTTGGCATAGTCAATAAAGCAAAAGTAGATGGTTTTCTGGAACTCTCTTGCTTTTTCGATGATCCAACAGATGTTGGCAGTTTGGTCTCTGGTTCCTCTGCCTTTTCTAAATCCAGCTTGAACATCTGGAAGTTCAAGTTTCATGAATTGTTGAAGCCTGGCTTGGAGAATTTTGAGCATTATTTTGCTAGCATGTGGGATGAATGCAATTGAGCAGTAGTTTCAACATTCTTTGGTACTGCCTTTGTTTGGAATTGGAATGAAAGCTGACCTTTACCAGTCCTGTGGCCACTGCTGAGTTTTCCAAATTTGCTGTCATATGAAATGTAGCACTTTCACAGCATCATCTTTTAGGATTTGAAATAGCTCAGCTGGAATTCCATCACCTCCACTAGCTTTGTTCATAGTGGTGCTTCCTAAGGCCCACTTGACTTCACATTCTGGGATGTCTGGCTCTAGATGAGTGATCGCATCATCATGGTTATCTGGGTCATGAACATCTTTTTTGTATAGTTCTTCTGTGTATTCTTGCCACCTCTTCTTAATATCTTCTGCTTCTGTTAGGTCCATACCATTTTTGTCCTTTATTGTGCCCATCTTTGCATGAAATGTTTCCTTGGTATCTCTAATTTTCTTGAAGAGATCTTGTTTTCCTCTATTTCTTTGCATTGATCCTCTATTTATTCTCTCTCCTTGCTATTCTTTGGAACTCTTCATTGAAATGGCTATATCATTCCTTTTCTCCTTTGCCTTTAGCTTCTCTTCTTTTTCTTCCAGTCATTGGGTAGATGGTTTTGTCCTTTTTAAAAAAAAATTTTTATTTAGTTGCTTTGGATTTAGTTACTACATGCAAGACCTTTTTTCCAGCACATGAACTCTCTAGTTGTTGTGCACAGGTTCAGTAGTTGTGGTGCACAGGCTTAGTTGTGATGTGTGGCATCTTAGTTCCTAACCAAGGATCAAAGCTGGGTCCCTTGCGTTGCAAGTCAGATTCTTAACCACCGAACCACCAGCAGAGTCCTGGTGGTTTTATCTTTAACTGACCTACAAAGAAGGTGAATTCTTGGTGACAGAGTCAGAAAATTGTTTAAACAAACAGTGAGTAATTTTTAGCAAAAAAAAAAAAAAAAAAGAAAAAGAAAAAAGATATGGTCTTCATTCTGTGACAGTTTGAAGAGAAGTTTAATAGAGAATTGAAAATGTTTATATTTCAGTAAATCTGTGCTAATGATACAGAAACTATAGTAATGGTGAGCAAATACTTGAAAAGCAAACCAAGGATAGACTCCTTGGCAACACTGATCACAAAAAGGAAAATGAAGAATGAAGAGCAAGCAAAAGGTAGTGAGAAAAATGGATTGAGAAATAGGTAGGAAAATGGAGAGAGCAGAGTCATTATAACCACAGGGAGAGAGTTTCAAGAAGGGAGATATTTGGTATAATTCAGCATTCATTTTTGATTAAAAAAAAAAGCTTAGCAAATTTGGAAGTAAAGATTAGAATGAAGCTTTTATAATGTAATAGTGCTATCTATATCAAACCAAGAGTGACCAAAATTCATACTCAAGAAAATATTTGAGTTATTCCTCTAAATCATTCACCATAGAAAGATACTCCATGTACTAAATTATCTAAAAATGACTTGGTAGCTACCCCAATTCCCTTCTGAGGTCTCCTTTTCACATTGTCAAGGGAAGGTCAGGACATACAAATCCCTGAACCCCTTTTCCACATGGGTCTGCATTAAAAAATGCAAATGGGAAGCACTCAGGAGAGATCTAAAAGGTTTAAAAGGAGAGGCTATTTCTTCTATAAAAGAAAAAAAATCAATAAGTGTTTTTGGATGAAAGGCAATTTTATAAAGACATAAAATCTTCACAGTAGAACAAATGTAAAAATTTCTTAGTTATATTTGGGGGTAAGGGAAAGATAATTTTATAAAGTGAAGCTAAAATAGAAAAATAGTAAAAAGTAGTCAAAAAAGAATAAGAAGAAAAACAAGAGAAAATTCACTGAGATGACAAAGAATACATCGAGAAATGCTGTTTCACAACAGAGTTGTTGTTGTGCAGTCTCTCAGTTGTGTCCGACTCTTTGCACCCCATGGGCTGCACCAAGCCAGGCTTCCTTGTCCTTCACTATCTCCTAGAGTTTGCTCAAATTCAAGTCCATTGACTTGGTGATGCTATCTAACCATCTCAGCCCCTGCTGCACTTTTGTCCTTTTGTCCTCAATCTTTGTCAGCATTAGGGTCTTTTCCAATGAGTCAATAGGATTCAGTTCAGTTCAGTCGCTCAGTCATGTCTGACTCTTTGTGACCCCATGAATTGCAGCACGCCAGGCCTCTCTGTCCATCACCAACTCCCTGATTTCACTCAAACTCACGTCCATCGAGTCAGTGATACCATCCAGCCATCTCATCCTCTGTCATCCCCTTATCCTCCTGTCCCCAATCCCTCTCAGCATCAGAGTCTTTTCCAATGAGTCAACTCTTCGCATGAGGTGGCCAAAGTACTGGAGTTTCAGCATTAGCATCAGTCCTTCCAAAGAACACTCAGGGCTGATCTCCTTTAGAATGGACTGGTTGGATCTCCTTGCTGTCCAAGGGACACCCAAGAGTCTTCTCCAACACCACAGTTCAAAAGCATCAATTCTTCGGTGCTCAGCTTTCTTCACAGTCCAACTCTCACAGCCATACATGACCACTGGAAAAACCATAGCCTTGACTAGACGGACCTTTGTTGGCAAAGTAATGTCTTTCCTTTTCAATATGCTATCTAGGTTGGTCATAACTTTCCTTCAAAGAAGTAAGCGTCTTTTAATTTCATGGCTGCAGTCACCATCTGCAGTGATTTTGGAGGATCGTATTTGTCAAAAATGAAATAAAGTGTCCTCAAGCAGACTCAGATATACACAGTAGATTATAATGTTAAAATAGTGGAATTCTAAATTAGTGGAGCAGGAATAATTATTCTCTAAATAGTGTTGAGGTCATTTGGACAGCAAATAAAATTAGATGAAATGTTTCCATCATAGCATATGCCAAAATAATGGCACATGAATTTAAGAATTGAATATAAAACAAACAATAAAATCACAGGAAACTAATCTAAATTTTTAAAAATATTGGAGGTAAAAGACCCCTCTAAGCATAAAAGCAAAAAAGTCCAGCTATTGTTTATTTACTAATATTTTGTTCTAAGCATAGTGTCAAGTTATTTTCATGTAAACTTATTTATATCTCACAAAAGTCCTTCAGAATAATAGTAGTAGTTGTGATATTAGTATGTAAATAAAATGAAACTTTACATGACAATGAGTGGATAATTTGCAATATATATGGAAAAGGGAGAATATTTTTATAAATAAACAGCACTTTTAAGATAGTAAGAAATAAAACCACCATTTATTAAACTCACTATTAGTAAAATGGAGAAGGAAATGGCAACCCACTCCAGTGTTCTTGCCTGGAGAATCCCAGGGACGGGGGAGCCTGGTGGGTTGTCGTCTCTGGGGTTGCACAGAGTCGGACACGACTGAAGCGGCTTAGCAGCATTAGTAAAATGGGCAAAGAATATAAATTGAATATTCTAAAATGTAGAAATTCAAGTGACCAGTGATGATACTCAATTTTTTGCATTTCACAAGCTAGTAAGGTCATGCTCAAAATCCTACAAACTAGATTTCAGTAGTACATGAACTGAGAACTTCCAGATGTACAAACTGGATTTAGAAAAGGCAGAGGAACCAGAGATCATATTGCCAACTTTGGTTGGATCATAGAGAAAGCAAGGAAATTCCAGAAAAACATCTACTTCTGCTTCATTGACAATGCCAAAGCCTTTGACTGTGTGGATCACCACAAACTGTGGAAAATTCTTAAAGATTTGGGAATACCAGACCACCTTACCTCCCTCCTGAGAAATCTGTATGCAGGTCAAGAAACAACAGTTAGAACCGGACATGGAACAACTGACTGGTTCAAAATTGGGAAAGGAGTACGACAAGGCTGTATGTGGTCATCCTGCTTATTTAACTTACATGCAGAGCACATCATGCAAAATTCTAGGCTGGATGAAGCTCAAGCTGGAATCAAGATTGCCAGGAGAAATATCAACAACCTCAGATATACAGATGATACTACCCTATTGGCAGAAAATAAAGAGGTACTAAAGAGCCTCTTGATGAGGGTAAAAGAGGAAAATGAAAAAGCTGGCTTAAAGCTCAATATGAATAAACTAAAATCATGGCATCTGGTCCCATCACTTCATGGCAAACAGAAAGGGAAAAAGTGGAAACAGTGACAAATTTTATTTTCTTGGGTTCCAAAATCACTGCGGATGGTAACTGTATCCATGAAATAAAAAGATGCTTGTTCCTTGAAAGAAAAGCTATGACTAATGTAGACAGTGTCTTAAAAGCAGAGATATCACTTTGCTGACAAATGTCCATATAGTCAAAGCTATGATTTTCCCAGTGGTCATGTACAGATGTGAGAGCTGGACCATAAATAAGGCTGAATGCTGAAAAACTGATGCTTTCAAACTGTTGTTCTGGAGAAGACTCTTGAGAGTCCTTCGGACTTCAAGGAGATAAAACTAGTCAATCCTAAAGGAAATCAATCCCAAATATTCATTGGAAAGACTGATGCTGAAGCTGAAGCTCTAATGCTTTGGCCACCTGATGCAAAGAGCTGAATGGGAAAGATTGACGGCAAAAGCAGAATGTGGCAGAAGATGAGATGGTTAGATAGCATCACTGACTCAATGGACACGAATTTGAACAAACTCCAGAAGATAGCGAAGGACAGAGTAGCCTGGCATGCTGTAGTCTATGGGGTTGCAAAGAGTTGGACATGACTTAGCGACTGAACAACAATAACAAAATGATCCCCAGCAATCTGTTCACATAGTTTTCACATAGTAGAAACTGTTTTGGTTGTCTTCATTCCTTTCTCTGGTGTCTCCTAAGAATTCCCCCCCTCAAATTCCCCTGCAGAGGTGTTTGAACAGTGTATAGTCAACTAGACCAGTGATGGCTGTGTGTTTATCTGCATTGATCAAGGTCCTTCTTCCATAAATCTACATTTAGGATATCTGGAAATGCTTACCTCAAGTTTCAAAATAGTTTCTGAATAGAACCTGTATTTCTACAACTAAGATTTTTGTCCTAAATAATTAGTGTTACACATTAGAATACATACCAAATAAAAGTAATGGACAATTACTATAATTTTAAAATAGGTCATTGGTTAAAAAAATCATGATAACTTGATATAATAGAATTCTATGGAGTCTTTAAAACTTGTGTTTTGGAACTGGGACAAAAAATCCAGTGCCTCAATGGATGAGACAAGAAACATGTATGAGTGAAATAATTTGAATATAACTATAGTTACAGTTCAGTCGCTCAGTCATGTCCAACTCTTTGCGACCTCATGGACTGCAGCACGCCAGGCCTCCCTGTCCATCACCAACTCCCGGAGTTTACTCAAACTCATGTCCATTGAGTTGGTGATGCCATCCAACTCTCATCTCATCCTCTGTCATCCCCTGCTCCTCTCACCTTCAATGTTTCCAAGCATCAGGGTCTTTTCAAATGAGTCAGCTCTTCACATCAGGTGGCCAAAGTATTGGAATTTAGGCTTCAACATCAGTCCTTCCAAAGAACATTCAGGACTGATTTCCTTTAGGATGGACTGGTTGGATCTCCTTGCAGTCTCTCAAGGGACTCTCAAGAGTCTTCTCCAACACCACAGTTCAAAAGCATCAATTCTTCAGCACTCAGCTTTCTTTATAGTCCAACTCTCACATCCATGCATGACCACTGGAAAAACCATAGCCTTGACTAGACGGACCTTTGTTGGCAAAATAATGTCTCTGCTTTTTAATATGCTGTCTAGATTGGTCATAACTTTTCTTCCAAGGAGTAAGTGTCTTTTTAGTTCATGGCTGCAGTCACCATCTGCAGTGATTTTGGAACCCTCCAAAATAGTCTGCCACTGTTTCCACTGTTTTTCCATCTATTTGCCATGAGGTGATGAGACCAGATGCTATGATCTTAGTTTTCTGAATGTTGAGCTTTAAGCCAACTTTTTCACTCTCCTCTTTCACTTTCATCAAGAGGCTTTTTAGTTCTTCTTCACTTTCTTCCATAAGTGTGGTGTCATCTGCATATCTGAGGTTATTGATATTTCTTCCAGCAATCTTGATTCCAGCTTGTGCTCCATCCAGCCCAGCATTTCTCATGATGTACTCTGCATATAAGTTAAATAAGCGCAGTGACAATATACAGCCTTGACGTACTCCTTTTCCTATCTGGAGCCAGTCTGTTGTTCCATGTCCAGTTCTAACTGTTGCTTCCTGACCTGCATATAGGTTTCTCAAGAGGCAGGTCAGGTGGTCTGGTATTCCCATCTCTTTCAGAATTTTCCACAGTTTATTGTGATCCCCACAGTCAAAGGCTTTGGCATAGTCAATAAAGCAGAAGTAGATGTTTTTATGAAACTCTTACTTTTTCGATGATCCAGCGGATGTTGGCAGATCCAGCGGATGTTGATCTCTGGTTCTTCTGCCTTTTCTAAAACCAGCTTGAGCATCTGGAAGTTCACGGTTCACATATTGTTAAAGGCTAGCTTGGAGAATTTTGAGCATTACTTTACTAGTGTGTGAGATGAGTGCAATTGTGCGGTAGTTTGAGCATTCATTGAGTATAACTATATATGCATATATTAGTGAGTTGTAGGGATCACAGCCAGCTAGAACATTTATGTCCTTACCTAGAGGGTAAGTGACTATTCAGTTTCAGCCACTTTTGTTCCCGAAGGGTGCAGACCAAGTATTGTTTGATCTTTTGATTTTCCAATAAATGAAAATGTCTTAATATTAGAAGTGAAAATTTCTAATTTAAATTATTGTTGATTAGTTGTTTAGTTGCTAAGTCATGTCTGACTTTTTGTTACCCCACCCTACTACCCCCCATTGACTGTAGCCAGCCAGGCTCTTTTTTCCATGGGATTCCCCCACCGCCCCCCCCTCCACCCGGCACCCGCCCTGCCCCCAACCGCCCTGAGAATACTGGAGTGGGTTGCTATTTCTTCTCCAAAGAGATCTTCCTCACCCAGGGATCAAACCCATGTTTTGTGTTTCTGTGTTTCCTGTTTTGGCAGATTCTTTACCTCTGAACCACCAGGGAAGCACCATTTAAATGATTAGCTCAGTTAAAACTAAGACATTTTTGGCAAACAAATTTAAATGGTATGTGAAATTCATCAGAGGTAAATAATTTGTGATTTCTGTTTAGAAAAATATTCACTTCCAAAGTTGAGTACTCATTGTACTTACTATCTGTTCTTAAGTTTGAGAAATCTGGTTAAAATAACAGGTATCAAGAGGGAATTCTCCTAAAATCATGAATAAGTCCAGCATGTCTGTTCACTCTACGTTCTGGAGATTTCAGGCAAAGTAATAACCAAAACTAAAGCAGTAAGTAAATATAAACATAAATAGGCAAAGAAATTGATGTTTTTATAAATGTTGTAACCCAGCAATTTCACTTTTGAGTTATTCTTGAGGTATAGTGAGTAATTTGCACAAGAATGTATATTCAAGGGTATTATTTCAGCTATATTTAACTAGAAAAGGTAGAAACAATCTAAATGTATAACATTGATGGGTGGGTTGAACAATTTGGCACATTCCTACAAAGAGATTTTCTACATTAAAATATACATGTGTTTGCATATATTTTAACAAGAATAAATATAACTAACATTTAAGGTAAACATTAGTTTAAAAATATTTTAATGCACATTGGGCTTTTAGTTGTTTGTCTCTAGTGGTGGGATTTGATTTTTCTGATTTATTTTTTACAGTGAGCACATGCTCTCTGTATAGTCAAAGGCTAGCACTTTATATTTTAATTTGAAATTGAAGTTTTGTTAATTTGATTGAATATAAATTAGACAAAATATATTTGATTTTACTGAAGAATGAGTTTCCCACCTATTTAGTAAGCCATAATAAATCAAACCAGAAAGGAAATTTTTGAAGAGGTGCTCAAGAGTGTCTAATAATCCAGAGAAGTCACAAAAGACAGTACTGAGGAGTGTTTGTAGTGTTGGTAATTAGTACGTCATTCATTTTGATCCTTACAACTCTGCATTAAAAACGAGGAGATTTGTTTTGTTTCTAAAATCAAAGAGATGTCATTTTCCCTTTTCCAAAGCAATTTGTTCAGTTTTCATGTTGCTTGATGATGTTAAAAAAAAAAGGTGCTGGGACTTTTTTATGTCTGTTAGCCTAAATTAAATATAATAAGCATCTAAGCAAACTTAGAGGGCATTCATTTTATACAGCAATTTTATAGGAGATACTGATTGTTGTCCATAAATTAATAGTAATGATTATAAAGCATGTTAAAATTAAATATCTTGAAATATTCATTAATGCATTCTTTCATATATTCATTCAACAAATATTAAATGGCTACTCTGTGCCAGGCATTGTTTAGATGTTGTGGGTCTACATCCAAGAACAAAACAGATATTATACACCCCTGGAGCTTATATTCCAGTAGGGGAAAGACAGACAATAAACAGAAGAGTAAAGCATCTGCTCAGGCTAATGGTGACTGCTATCAAGAAAAATAAATCCTGGAAGGTCAGGTTGTTCAGGGGTAGAGTTGGGGTTGAACTATTAAATGGGGCAATCATGATCTATCATGCTGAAATGGGACCTGTGTACAAAGGCTTCATGAAAATAAGGAAATCATTCTGAATCTGCAGGAAGAGTGATACCAGAGAGCAGGAGGGGCTGACCTTTGTGGAGATTCTAGCTTTCCTCTTGATACCACAGGAAGTCTTTGGAGGATTTTCAGCAGAAAGGTAATTGACACCCCTGACTTAGGTTTGAAAAGGGGATGACAGAGGAGAAGATGGTTGGATGGCATCATCGACCCGATGGACATGAGTTGGAGCAAACTCTGGGAGTTGGTGATGGACAGGGAAGCCTGCTGTGCTGCAGTCCATGGGGTCTCAAAGAGTCGGACACGGCTGAGTGACTGAACTGAACTGAACTTAAATCACATCTGCAAAGTACCTGAGAGAACATATTCATAGATTTCAGGGATTAGAACATGGATATCTTTTAATGGCCGTTATTCTGTCTACTGCAGGTAGTTTACTGGATTGCATCCCTGGGAGTACAAAGTCAGAGCAGGCTTCAGAGTTGGTTGATTCAGCAGTTTAAAAGTGTCATCAAGTACAAGCCAATAATCTGATTAAGGCAAAGGACTTGAATAGACATTTATCCAAAAAAAAAAAAAAAACAAACAAACCTACGTAAAAGAGCCGACTCATTCGAATAGACCCTGATGCTGGGAAAGATTGAAGGCAGGAGGAGAAGGGCGCAACAGAGGATGAGGTGGTTGGATAGCATCACTGACTTGATAGACATGAGTTTGAGCAAGCTCTGGGAGTTGGTGATGGACAAGGAAGCCTGGCGTGCTGCAGTCCAGGAGTCAGACACAATTGAGCGACTGAACTGAACTGAACTGACTTAGGTTTGAAAAGGCTCACTCATTACATTACATTGTTGGTCACTCAGTTGTGTCCGACTTTTTGCAACCCCCATGGACTTTAGCCCACCAAGCTCCTCTGTCCATGGAATTCTCCAGGCAAGAGTACTGGAGTGGGTTACCATTCCTTTCTTCAGGGCATCTTCCCAACCTAGGGATCGACCCTAGGTCTCCTGCACTGCAGGCAGGATTCTTTACCATCTGAGCCACTAGGGAACCCCACTCATACTGCCCTGCTAAGAGCAGAGGCCACAGAATTATGCTGGTTAGCATTTATTGCTCCTCTGGATCTATTCTCTGCCCTTCCCTGTCCTATGTCCCTGGGGCTGCCCGGCCTTCTGCTTCCAAATGGATGTGGGCAAAGAGAGGTGTTTGCAGTATGTCTATAAGAGAATGGGAGAGGTTTGGGTATTTTTCTCTTGGCTGCCTTTTCTCCCAATTCATGGTTTTTAGTAGGATGTATTAATATTTTAGCCACAGCTCATGCGATTTAAACTATTAAGTAACTAACATAGGTTTGTAAAGACTTATGATGTTTAGTTTTGGTTATATGTAAATCCAGTTCTTCTTAGTATTATTTGTAATCAAAATTTAAGTGCATTTGTTAAAATGTACCATCTCTCAATCCATTTCTTCTTTTATAGAACTACGTGCCAGTGACCATGTGACAGGTTCTATTTCTGCTGGAGTGGATAGATATCTTGATCATATCCTTAATGGTAGCAGAGGAAAGCCAGTGCTCTGCCCTTGCCATTTTGGGAGGTCTGCACAGCAGTACACCGTGGCACTCCGCCCACGTTTTTCCCCTTAAGAAAAATATACGCAAATAATAAGAAACAGCTGCTGCTTCCCTACACTGGTGCAGTTCCGAATTTAGCCTATAACTCCGGCTCATGAACCTTGTGTTCCACACTAAAAATTGGGAAAAGCCTCTGCTGGTTGGTCCAGTTGAGCATGTTCATTTTCCTTTCTAGTATAGAGGGAAAAACAGTATTTTCCTCTTCAGGAAATTTCTCTTGTGGCTTGAATTTTACTGGTGGCCTTTAAAGGGGGCCAGTTCCATCTGGGCTCAGTTATCTTTCAGGTTCTTTTTTTTTTTTTTTTTTTTTTCAAATTGGTTTTCTCATTCTTGGTCTGTGGCTGACTTCCCTCTGGGAGGTTGGTGATACCGCCCAGTAACTGGAGTGAGTGCCTGATTAAAGATTGCAGCTAATGACGTTTGGGATGGACATGATGTTGTTATGCTTTCATGTCTCTCTTTTTTTCTTCTAATAGTTTCTTATTAGTTAAAACCTTAAGTAAAGCATGTGAGTTTCTTGGAAATGTTAAAACATTTTCTTTTTATCTACTATACTTTAATGCCAGATTATGTGTAGGCTAGTGACCTAGAAAAGCCATTTACTGATATATGGTGTGTAATTTAGCCAAACTGGTTTGATTACATTGCTGGGTATGATTTAGGCCCATGGAAGAGTCAACCAGCAATTTGATTGAAGCCACACTCTGCCTTGTCATCCAAAGATCAGAACAGAAGCCTTAATTAGCCTAGTTGATTAAGCAAAAATCCAGTTTTTGGTGGTTACCTGGAAGACTGTTTATCACAGGAATCAATATGGCCTTGAACATCATTAAAATGAATAACAATCACAGGGAAATAGCTACATCTCTCCTATTTTTTTCAGTTAGCTTTATAATGACACAGCATGCAGTTTTGATTGAATGATAGAAACTGCCCCTAAATTATTTTAGGGGTCAGAATGAAACTATTTCTTTGGATCATGTTCCATTTACTGCTCCCTACTCTAGGCACCCACTTTGGAAAAGCGATTGTAATATTTATCCTTGTTCTTGGGGCATTGCAAGGCATCTTTCAGAGATTAAAAAGGGACTTGAATAAATTGGAGTTCATGCTATTGATACCTTTGGGAGAATAATCTTTGCTGCTAACATTTATTGTCCAAAGTTTTGAAATGAAAAGTCTAGATTATGAAAATGTCTTTTAACAAAATAATTTGAGAAATGCTAGTTGTTTACAAATGGAAGGCTTGGAATAGGGAAACTTTTAGAGGAATTACTCTACTGTATACCACTTCTTTCTCCTTCTCTAATTGGCTTGGCTTTATCTTCTTGGGTTCCTTAGGAGTAACCTCTGCCCGCTTGATACTAAGAACTCTTTTTAAACTCATCTGTTCATATCTTCATTGGAGACATTGCTGAAGTATGATCTTTTGTTCACTAATTAAGAAAATAACCAGATTATTTTTTTGCATGACGTAGAGCAAGAGTAACTGTACTATTACCTTTTGCTTGATCTTTTATTCTGATATCTTAATTCTAACTAAAATATTTGTTTTAATAAAAGAATTTTTCTCTTTGCACAGACTTTTTGAGCTGCTTTATTTGGAATTTTTGTTTGGTTTGGTTTGTGTTTTGATTGAAACACAATCAAAGAACAAGAACAAGAAGAGAGGAAATGTGATTATCTCTGTGTTAACTTTTTCCTGACCATGTCCATGTTTTTGATCAATAAACCCCAGAACACTTTAAAAGATAACATATCTTGTTTGTGTTCTCACAGAAAGGAATAAAAGAAGGAAATTCAGATGTGTTAGGATATATTCTATAAATTTTTGTGGATATTATCTTTAATACAATTTGATTAAATTAATAGGATCAGAGAAGGTGATGGTACCCCACTCCAGTACTCTTGCCTGGAAAATCCCATGGATGGAGGAGCCTTGTAGGCTGCAGTCCATGGGGTCGCTAAGAGTCAGACACGACTGAGTGACTTCGCTTTCACTTTTCACTTTCATGCATTGGAGAAGGAAATGGCAACCCACTCCAGTGTTCTTGCCTGGAGAATCCTAGGGACGGGGCAGCCTGGTGGGCTGCCGTCTATGGGGTCACACAGAGTTGGACATGACTGGAGCGACTTAGCAGCATTGGGATGCAGTATAGATAGCTCTGGGCTTCCCTGGTAACTCAGCTGGTAAAGAATCTAGGCTAATTATCTTGCCTCTTTGCAAATAAAATGACAGCAGAAAAGTTGAGCTACCTTTCCAAAGAGATTCCTAAAATCAAGCCTAGCGTAGTCTAGACTTAAGCTTAATTGAATGTAGCATCCCTCATCTTATTTAATCATGGAACCACACCTAATAATATACTATAGAACAAGGGATCTAGGGCTTCCCAGGTTGCTCTAGTGGAAAAGAACCCACCTGCCAGTGAAGGAGATACATGAGACATGGGTTCATTCCCTGATTGGAAAGATCCTCTGGAGGGGGCATGACAACCCATTTCAGTCTTCTTGCCTGGAGAATTCCATGGACAGAAGAGCCTGGTGGGCTATAGTCCATGGGGTTGCAAAGAGTCTGACACAACTGAAGTTACATAGCATGCATGCAGAATAAGAAATCTCCACAAAGCTATTTAGAAAATACTGAAATAAATGCTTATCCCGTTTCGCTTTAATATGTATGATTACATGATTTTCTATAGCAGCTAAAGTAAGAAAATATTTTGTATTGTTTCAGTTATGGTACCTGTTCTGTTTATAGATCTTTTCTAATGGATGTAGGAAAATGGTTTTCAGGAATGGGACTTTGGCTAGCAAAGATGGAAAGAGGAGGTATCTTTCCATTTATCTAGTTCTGTGTCCTGAATCTTAACTATGTTAATATTATTGTCATTAGAGAGAATTGTCTTCAAATAAGAGGAATTAAAACTTAACATTCTCTTGTTTAACCATCCACTGGTTGGTCTTTTTATGGAATAAGAGAATAAACTTTTAACTTATCTTAAAACTCTTCTTCAATGTTATTCTAGTGCATTTTATATATTTAACTAAACCCCAAACTACCAAAAATTTTCAGGGGTCTCTGTTCTTCTTTCTGTTTGCTTATTCTGGAAAACATAGATTTTATAGAATGGCTTTTCTTTTTGATCCATGCTAAAGCAATCATGAAAAGTGAGCCATCATGAAAACTGTTTTTTTCAGTCGATGATGTGACTGGTCTCATAAAGGTGAGTGGGTGGAGGAAGGAGCTAAATAATACTGACCATAATTCAGTTAGGTTTGTAATCAAGACTAAATGGAGATCAAAAAGGAGGAAATGGGGATTTAGTCTTCACACAAATAAAACGTTTCAAAAACAAGAGACAACTGGATGAAATTGAATAGGCTACAGAAAAAGGGTAAGGAAATGGTAGGAGTAGGTGCAGATGGAAGAAGGAAGAATTCTAAGAAATAATTTATTGACTTTCTGCTTGAGGGATGGACTTGCTGTTTAAATGGAACTTTAGAAAAACTCAAGTATTAATGTGTGCAGTACACCCTAAAAGGTTAGTAAGAGATTAAAATGGTTTGAAAAAGAGCCGAGAACTTGTGAATGTTGCTTTTCTCTAATTTTTTACCGCTTCTCCTATGGTCTCTATCCCCAAATATTGAACAATTCTAAGTTCAATTTGTAGTAATTGCACCTCATTGGCTCTCAATGAATAATGAAACACCTTAGTCAGTTATGATTTTCTGAATATAATTTTCAGGACTATTCAAGTTCACAGATAAAGTAGTTACATAAATATGACAATGCTTCCTCATTAGTTTTATGCTCGTGACAAAGATTTTAAACTGTTCATAAGGTATATGGAGTGAAAACTGAGCTTGGAGTTCAAGAAATATTTAGGAATTGGAAAATAATTCATTTTGATTAGAAGTAGGAATAAGAGGAGAAGGCAATGGCAACCCACTCCAGTACTCTTGCATGGAAAATCCCAGGGGTGGAGGAGCCTGGTAGGCTGCAGTCCATGGGGTTGCTAAGAGTCGGACAGGACTGAGCGACTTCACTTTCACTTTTCACTTTCATGCATTGGAGAAGGAAATGGAAACCCACTCCAGTGTTCTTGCCTGGAAAATCCCAGGGACAGGGGAGCCTAGTGGGCTGCCATCTATGGGGTAGCACAGAGTCAGACACAACTGAAGTGACTTAGCAGCAGCAGCAGGTATAAGAAGGGACTATGTTTCAGTGATGTTAGGAAAGTAGTATGGGTGTAACAAATGGAGAGAATTGGAAGGCAGGGTGAACATTTGGACTTTATTTTGATTGTGATGGGATCCGTTGTGGATTATCTTTTTTCTTTTTTTGATCCACAGAAGGAAGAGTGAAAACTACACACAATCCTGTGCAGGATCTAGACTTAGAAAATGGTTCAGTTCAGTTCAGTTGCTCAGTCGTGTCCGACTCTTTGCGACCACGTGAATCACAGCATGCCAGGCCTCCCTGTCCATCACCAACTCCCGGAGTTCACTCAAACTCATGTCCATCGAGTCAGTGATGCCATCCAGCCATCTCTTCCTCTGTCGTCCCTTCTTCTCCTGCCCCCAATCCCTCCCAGCATCAGGGTCTTTTCCAATGAGTCAACTTTTCGCATGAGCTGGCCAAAGTATTGGAGTTTCAGCTTCAGCATCAGTCCTTTCAATGAACACCCAGGACTGATCTCCTTTAGAATGGACTGGTTGGATCTCCTTGTAGTCCAAGGGACTCTCAAGAATCTTCTCCAACACCGCAGTTCAAAAGCATCAATTCTTGCGTGCTCAGCTTTCTTCACAGTCCAACTCTCACATCCATACATAAACACTGGAAACACCATAGCCTTAACTAGACGGACCTTTTTTGGCAAAGTAATATCTCTGCTTTTCAATATGCAACAGAATGGGAAAGACTAGAGATCTCTTCAAGAAAATTAGAGATACCAAGGGAACATTTCATGCAAAGATGGGCTCAATAAAGGACAGAAATGGTATGGACCTAACAGAAGCTGAAGATATTAAGAAGAGGTGGCAAGAATACACAGAAGTACTGTACAAAAAAGAGCTTCACGACCAAGATAATCATGATGGTGTAATCATTCACCTAGAGCCAGACATTCTGGAATGTGAAGTCAAGTGGGCCTTAGAAAGCATCACTACAAACAAAGCTAGTGGAAGTGATGGAATTCCAGTTGAGCTATTTCAAATCCTGAAAGATGATGCTGTGAAAGTGCTACACTCAATATGCCAGCAAATTTGGAAAATTCAGCAGTGGCCACAGGACTGGAAAAGGCCCGTTTTCTTTCCAATCCCAAAGAAAGGCAAAGCCAAAGAATGCTCAAACTACCGCACAATTGCACTCATCTCACACACTAGAAAATGGTAGGAGTCAGATAAACAGAGGCATAAGGAGTTATCACATGGATAGAAGAAGGACCAGGATGATTATTGTCCAGAAGTGATTATTGGCCAACATTCCTGGATATCACTTAAAGGTTGAGAAAAATGAAAACAAAAACAAACAAGCAAAAAATAGAGTTATCAGTTTGTCTATACTTTAATGACCTTCAAAAGAGCAGTTTATTTTTGTGTATGGTGTTAGAAAGTGTTCTATTTTCATTCTTTTAGAAGTGGTTGACCTGTTTTCCCAGCACAAAAATAAACTCAAAATGGATTAAAGATCTAAATGTAAGACCAGGAACTATAAAACAACTAGAGGAAAACACAGGCAAAACACTTTCTGACATAAATCACAGAGGAGCCTCTATGAGCCATCTCCCAGAGTAATGGAAATAAAAGCAAAAATAAACAAATGGGACCTAATTAAACTTAAAAGCTTTTGCACAACGAAGGAAACTACAAGAAAGGTGAAAAGATAGCCTTCAGAATGGGAGAAAATAATAGCAAATGAAGCAACTGACAAAGAATTCATCTTCAAAATATACAAGCAGCCCTTGCCTCTCAATTCCCAATAAAAAAATGGGCCAAAGAACTAAATAGACATTTCTCCAAGGAAGACATACAGATAGCTAACAAACACATGAAAAGATGTTCAAAATCACTCATTATCAGCCAAATGCAAATTAAAACCACAATGAGGTGCCATCTCACGCCGGTCAGAATGTCTGCTATAAAAAAGTCTATAAACAATAAATGCTGGAGAAGGTGCTGAGAAAGGGGAACTCTCTTACACTGTTGGTGGGAATGCAAACTAGTACAGCCACTGTGGAGAACGGTGTAGAGATTCCTTAAAAAACTGGAAATAGAACTGCCATACGACCCAGCAATCCCACTGCTGGGCATACACACTGAGGAAACCAGAATTGAAAGAGACACGTGTACCCCAATGTTCATCGCAGCACTGTTTACAATAGCCAGGACATGGAAGCAACCTAGATGTCCATTGGCAGATGAATGGATAAGAAGGCTGTGGTACATATACACAATGGAATATTGCTCAGCTATTAAAAAGAATGCATTTGAATCAGGTCTAGTGAGGTGGATGAAACTGTAGCCCATTATACAGAGTGAAGTAAGTCAGAAAGAAAAACACCAACACAGTATATTAATGCATATATATGGAATTTAGAAAGATGGTAATGATGACCGTATATGCGAGACAGCAAAAGAGACACAGATGTAAAGAACAGACTTTTGGACTCTGGGAGAAGGCGAGGGTGGGATGATTTGAGAGAATGGCATTGAAACATGTATATTACCATATGTGAAATAGATCGCCAGTCCCGATTCGATGTATGAGACAGAGCTCTCAGGGCTGGTGCACTGGGATGACCCTGAGGGATAGGATGGGGAGCGAGGTGGGAGGAGGCTTCAGGATGGGTGATACATGTATACTCATGGCTGATTCATGTCAATATATGGCCAAAACCAACAATGTCGTAAAGTAATTAGCCTCCAATTAAAATAAATAAATTAATTAAAAACAAAACAAAAGAGCAGTTTAAGCAGAGTGATGGAGGTTGAGGTCAGATTTCAAGGGACTGACAGTGGTTTAGGAGTGCAAACTAAACATCACAAGTACAGTTTATTTGGAAAAAGTTAGATGGTGAAAATAAAAGTAAAGAGGGAGATGTGAGAATAGCTTAAAAGGTAGAACTGAGCTTAGAATTTTAAGCATGACATCATTTGTATACTGAGTCAGGAGAAAGAGAAGAAAGAATAAATGCCCAATAAGTGAGGAAATTGTATTAAAAATAGAGAAAGGATTTTTTTTTTCTGGGTAAAATATCCAGAGGAGATGGGAAGAAAAGAGAACAAAGGCATGAATATAAACATTGGTATTGGTGACACATTTTATAGTCTGATAAGAAGAAGGACAATATTGCAAAATTCAGTCTTAATTTGAAGAAAGTAGGGAAAACCACTAGACCAATAAAGTATGACCTAAATCAAATCCCTTATGATTATATAGTGGCAGTGACAAATAGATTCAAGGGATTAGATCTGATAGAGTGCCTAAAAAACTACAGACAGAGGTTTGTGACATTGTACAGGAGGCAGTGATTAAAACCATCCCTAGGAAAAAGAAATGAAAAAAAGCAAAATGCCTGTCTGTGAAGGCCTTACAAATAGCTGAGAAAAGAAAAGAAGCTAAAGGCAAAAGAGAAAAGTAAGATATACCCATCTGATGCAGAGTTCCGAGGAATAGCAGGTGAGATAAGAAAGCCTTCCTCAGCGATCAATGCAAGGAAAGAGAGGAAAACAATAGAATGGGAAAGACTAGAGATCTCTTCAAGAAAATTAGAGATACCAAGGGAACATTTCATGCAAAGATGGGCACAAAAAAGGACAGAAACAGTATGGACTTAACAGAAGCAGAAGATATTAAGAAGTGGCAAGAATACACAGAAAAACTATGCAAAGAAGTATAAACTTATACAAAAAAGTCCAAACATGATGGTGTGATCACTCACCTAGAGCCAGACATCTTGGAGTGTAAAGCCAAGTGGGCCTTAGGAAGCATCACTATGAACAAAGCTAGTGGAGGTGATGGAATTCCAGCTGAGCTATTTCAAATCCTGGAAGATGATGCTGTGAAAGTGCTGCACTCAATATGCCAGCAAATTTGGAAAACTCAGCAGTGGCCACAGGACTGGAAAATGTCAGTTTTCATTCCAATCCCAAAGAAGGGCAATGCCAAAGAATGTTCAGACTACTGCATGATTGCACTGATCTCAGATGCTAGCAAAGTAATGCTCAAAATTCTCCAAGCCAGGCTTCAGTTGTGATAGCTTATGGTGAATGGTGTTGGATTTGTGATGTCTTAAAAAGAAGATTTAGCTTCAGGACCAGGGGCCAGGCTTGATCACTCAAGAGCTTTTGTGTAGCAGAGTTTTCTTGAAGTACAAAAAGGGACAGAGAAAGCTTCTGACATATACATGAAAAGGGGGACGGAGAGTGCTCTGCTCCCTATTCTTTGCAAGGGAGCTATATACCTTATTACAGTAAAGGGTCTCACCAGACCCACTCCCACAATATAAGATAACAGGATTAGAACTAACAATAGGAAGATTTTACCGGACTCACTCCACAACATACATCTTAAGATAACCAGATTATTCAGAAGGTTCTTGTTAAGGAGAAACATGTCTTTGAGCAAGATACATTGTTATATTGACTAAGACAAAACAATGTAGAAAAAAAAGTTTGTCATTTTCTCCTTCTTGAGAGCCTCAGACCCCTTTCTCCTTCTCCAGGGCCCTGGACCACTTCCTCCTCAAGGACCCAGGACTCCTTATCAACCTACCTAAGGATAAGCTATCTAAATAGTATGTAAACCGAGAACTTCCAGATGTTCAAGCTGGATTTAGAAAAGGCAGAGGAACCAGAGATCAAATTGCCAACATCCATTAGATCATAGAAAAAGCAAGAGAATTCCAGGAAAAACATCTGCTTCTGTTTCATTGACTGCACTAAACCCTTTGACTATGTGGGTCACAACAAACTGTGGAAAATTCTTCAGAGATGGGACTACCGGACCACCTCACCTCTCTCCTGAGAAATCTGTATGCAGCTCAAGAAGCAACAGCTAAAACTGGACATGGAACACAATGACTGGTTCCAAACTGGGAAAGGAGTATGTCAAGGCTGTATATTGTCACCCTGCTTATTTAACTTCTACATGGAGTACATCATGTGACATGCCAGGCTGGATGAAGCAAAAGTTGGAATCAAGATTGCCAGGAGAAATATCAACAACCTCAGATATGCAGATGACACCACCTTTATGGCAGAAAGTGAAGAGGAATTGAGGAGCCTCTTGATGAAAGTGAAAGAGGACAGTGAAAAACCTGGCTTAACGCTCAACATTCAAAAAGCGAAGATCATGGCATCCAGTCCCATCACTTCATGGCAAATAGATGGGGAAACAATGGAAACAGTGACAGACTTTATTTTCTTGGGCTCCAAAATCACTGCAGATGGTGACTGCAGCCAGGAAATTAAAAGACACTTGCTTCTTGGAAGAAAAGCTATGACAAATCTAGATAGCATATTCCAAAGCAGAGACATTACTTTGCTGACATAGGTCTGTATAATCAAAGCTATGATTTTTCCAGTAGTCATGTATAGATGTGAGTTAGAACATAAAGAAGGTGAACACCAAAGAATTAGTACTTTTGAACTGTGAGGTTGGAGAAGACTCTTGAGAGTTCCTTGGACTGCAAGGAGATCAACACAATCAATCTGAAAGGAAATCAATCTTGGATATTCATTAGAAGGACTGATGCTGACGCTCCAATAGTTTGGCCACTTGATATGAAGAACTGACTCATTAGGTAAGACTCTGATGCTGAGAAAGATTGAAGGCAGGAGGAGAAGGGGACGACAGAGGATGAGATGGTTGGATGGCATCACCGACTCAATGGACATGGGTTTGAACAAGCTCTGGGATGGTGAACGACAGGGAAGCCAGGGGTGCTGCAGTCCATAGGGTCACAAAGAGTCAGACATGACTGAGTGATTGAACAACAAAGAAGAGGGTAGAAAAGACTTTAAATGAAAATAATATAATGATAAACAACGTGAAAGGGAAGAGATTTGAAGATATTCACATAGACAGCTTATCAGAAGGTGGGATACAAGTCCATCCAGAGGGCATAAGTATAAAGATAGATCTTAGAAGTGAGGAGGTGGGAATTGCTTTGAAATGCATTCTGTGATACATCTCTTCAGGAAATTTATTAGTTATCTGTTATTATGCAACATGATTCCCAGGTTGCTCAGTGGTAAAGTACAAGCCTGCCAGTGCAGGAGTTGCAGAAGACAAGAGCTTAATCCCTGGATTCGGAAGGTCGCCTGGAGGAAGAAATGGCAACTCACTCCAGTATTCTTGCCTGGGAAATCCCATGGACAGAGGTGGCTGGTGAAGTACAGTCCACGGGGGCTCAAAGAGTCGGCCATGTCTTAGCAACTGAGCATGCAACAGGCACATTGTTGTGTAACAGTTACCACAAATGAAGAGGATGGCTCTCAGTAGAACCCAAATTCACCTATACTTTGACCTTGAATTTCCCAGCCTTTAGAAATGAGAAAATAGGTTCTATTGTTTAAGTCACCTCATCTTTGTTTTAGTAAAGCAAACAGACTAATAGAATGGGAATTTGATTTCTCGCTATGGGAGAAGGGGGTCTTAAATATGAAAAGAAAACAAAAAAACCCTGGAACTTATCCTATTGTGTTAGACTAGCATTGGAGATAATGTCATAAACTCATGGTTTTACAATATTAATATATCTTAATATACCTGAGGCTAACCACTTGACCTCTCTGTGCTTCACTGTAAACACAGCTACTTCTATCTCTCCTGTAGGTCTTACAATATTGCTGTGAAGTGAATGGAATCAAATTGAATAACTGATCTGAAATCCCTTCAACATATATAAGTAAAATGAAGTTATCATTATTGTCTTCATCATTACCATCACTATACATATATGTATAGTGTATAACATTGTATTCAAGCAAAGGAAAGTTCTATTTTCAAAATGAATTTTGAGACAGATTTTGAAAGCAAGATGTGCTTAACTTTACAAGATAAAGAATTTCTCAAGGGAGTATTTTGTCTTTTCTAGCTTATTTCATAGTGTACAATTCACAGTGCTATGACTTTCAAATATTTTCCTGCCAGTAACACACATGCACTGGCATAGAGATATGTATACTTATATCTCGTGATATATAAATAAAAGGTCTTACAAAATGGTATTTACCTTTTCTGTAGTAGGTGCCGTCTGATATGTTCTATTCTACTATATCCCATTTAATTCTGTTTCATTTTTAAAAACTCTATATTTATTTTATAACATTAGTTCAAAAACTGGTATTTAAATCATATTATATATTTGTGTGTTAGTTGCTCAGTCGTGTCTGACTCTTTGCAACCCCATAGACTGTAATCCTCCAGGGCCTCTGTCCATGGGATTTCCCAGACAGGAATACTGGAGAGTGTTGCCATCTTTCTGACTCAGGGATTGAACCCCGGTCTCTGGCATTGCAGGCGGATTCTTTACTGTCTGAGCCACCAGGGAAGCCCTATATATCTCATAGCCATATCTTTTTTGAAAGCAACTCTAATGAAAACAACCTTTGAATGCTAATAGGATGCAGCCAAGCAAAATTCAAGAATTGTTTTTTTGTTGGATTTCAGAACAAGTACTAAAAATTAATTTTCTGAAGTTGAGGAATTCCAATTGTGCTGCACACAGAGCCTTTAAATCATAGCACAAAGAGTTGTTGTTTTTGAATGCCACCAGAGCTTCCAATTTCCTTCCAATGAACAGTAATATGAAGAGCGACCAAAGGGAATTCTTAGGAAGGAGGTCCCAAGTAGGATGGGAAAAGGTTCTACCCTTTTCCAGTTTAGAGTATGAACTTATTAAATCCAGCTGAAATTTTTTGACTATTATCCCTGTCTTTTTTAAAATGGGAAATTACAAACAAAAGTTAAAATTAGGCAATTAAAATTTGGGATACTGCCACAGTTTTTTCTAGTAACCTTAAGCTTTAGTATACACAAGTGACAAAAAGTCATAATAGTTCATAATAGCACAAAATATTAGCTCTAAAGTGAGAGACTTTCATTTGCTTTAGATAAAATTAAAGTTTTTTCATTTGTATATTGAATTTAAATAGTAATTTTAACATATATTGAGTTAGAAAGCAGTATAGTCTGCTTTTTAAAAACCTTGATGAATCATATAAATAAACAAAATTACAAAACAACTGAACTGGAAGGTAGTTAGTCCCCTCTCTTATTAAAAAATCCTTTATAAAATGTGTTATTATAGGAGAAGATTTGCTTTGAGCATTTTTGAAAGGTAATGCACAATTATTATGCTCCTTTTCTATTCTAAGAATCATTCTTGTTACTTTACACATCTTTTTATCTATACTTGCAACAGTAGTATGCAATAGATAATAGCAGATAGGAAAGATGAAGCTTTAATAATTAAGTAGGGATAAATCCATGACACAAATTCTGTCTCTCAGATCAGATCAGTCGCTCAGTCGTGTCCGATTCTTTGTGACCCCATGAATGGCAGCACACCAGGCCTCCCTGTCCATCACGAACTCCCGGAGTTCACTCAGACTCACGTCCATCGAGTCACTGATGCCATCCAGCCGTCTCATCCTCTGTTGTCCCCTTCTCCTCTTGCCCCCAATCCCTCCCAGCATCAGAGTCTTTTCCAATGAGTCAGCTCTTCGCATGAAGTGGCCAAAGTACTGGAGTTTCAGCTTTAGCATCATTCCTTCTAAAGAAATCCCAGGGCTGATCTCCTTCAGAATGGACTGGTTGGATCTCCTCGCAGTCCAAGGGACTCTCAAGAGTCTTCTCCAACACCACACTTCAAAGGCATCAATTCTTCGGCTCTCAGCCTTCTTCACAGTCCAACTCTCACATCCATACATGACCACAGGAAAAACCATAGCCTTGACTAGACAGACCTTTGTTGGCAAAGTAATGTCTCCGCTTTTGAATCTGCTATCTAGGTTGGTCATAACTTTCCTTCCAAGGAGTAAGCGTCTTTTAATTTCATGGCTGCAGTCACCATCTGCAGTGATCTTGACCCCCAGAAAAGTAGAGTCTGACATTTTTTCCACTGTTTCCCCATCTGTTTGCCATGAAGTAATGGGACCAAATGGCATGATCTTCGTTTTCTGAATGTTGAGCTTTAAGCCAACTTTTTCACTCTCCTCTTTCACTTTCATCAAGAGGCTTTTGAGTTCCTCTTCACTTTCTGCCATAAGGGTGGTGTCATCTGCATATCTGAGGTTATTGATATTTCTCCCCGCAATCTTGATTCCAGCTTGTGTTTCTTCCAGGCCAGCGTTTCTTATGATGTACTCTGCATATAAGTTAAATAAGCAGGGTGACAATATACAGCCTTGACCTACTCCTTTTCCTATTTGGAACCAGTCTGTTGCTCCATGTCCAGTTCTAACTGTTGCTTCCTGACCTGCATACAAATTTCTCAAGAGGCAGATCAGGTGGTCTGGTATTCCCATTTCTTGAAGAATTTTCCACAGTTTATTGTGATCCACACAGTCAAAGGGCTTGGCATAGTCAATAAAGCAGAAATAGATGTTTTTCTGGAACCCTCTTGCTTTTTCCATGATCCAGACTCTCTAAAACCTGAGCCCTTAACTTCAGAGTACATATAGTTTTCAGAAACCTGAGTACTATCAGGATAAATAACTCCCAAATATTACTATCACAGACATCTTTTCTGAGTTGCATACCTACAGAGGATGCATAGGCGCCTCCTACCCAACATATTTCTAATTAAACACCTTACATTCTGCACCTGCTCACCCCTAACCTCTCTGAAGCCCCTCAGAGTTTGTCCTCTTGGCAATCTCCCTTTTCTTGTTGTCAATGAATAGTCACCTAAACTGTCAACTGGGAAGACCAGCTTGACCTTCTCTCCATCGCTGTATCCACTCAGTTCACACCAAGTTTTCCACTGAATAAAGCCTGAATCCTTCCATTTTTCTCAAGACTTACTGTCATTACCTGGTCAAACAAGTTTATTCTTCTCATCAGTGTGTTCTTGGCTATTATCGTTTTTCTCACTTATTTCTGACTCCACTTTTCCTCTGTTCCTATATTCTCTCCATATCAACTAGAGTGACCTTCATGTTTTCAGTAATATAGCTCATTACATCTTTCTTGCTTAAAATCCTGTTGTGACTCCTCATTATCCAAATAAAACCTGTGATCCTGAGCCTGCCATGCAAAGCCACTCATCTGTCATATCATTCATCTTCAGTTCCTCAAAGCCCTCTATACTTACTCCTAAATTATTATTAATTTCTTGATCAGCTACATCAACATTTCCAAATCTTTGTGTCTGCTTCTAATTCAACCTAAAATGCTCGTCTCCAATCCTCTATTTCAGGAACTCCTTGTAAGGTCCTGTGCATACATATATAATAGAAACTCTCATATTGCATTATAATAACTCATCTTCTCACCTTCATTAGATTAGGGACTCCTTCACTGAAGATCCTATGCTTTGTTTATCTTTGTATATCAAGGATTCAGCATAAAACAATCTATTTTTATGTACCTGGCACATAAAAAAAGACAAACCAATACATTATTGTGAAGCGCTTTAATATGGAATATCTTTTTTTTGTGTGAGCATGTTTCATTCAGTACACTAAAAAGTTATAATGTTTGTAAATTGACTTTCAAAGTGTACCTGATTTATTTTTAGGGCTGTTCACTCTAGGAAATTCACTTATTTTCAAAAGTGACTGCCTGTCCTGGGAAAGGAAATTTGACTTAAAACTAGAATAACTACTGCTGTTTACTTTGTTTTGAGAATAGATAAGAACAGAATAAAGGCCAAGAAAAAAGAAATACACTGGACATTCACTTTAATATCAAGAAAGAATGGAATCTTTATAAAATGAATCTGGCAAGACTTTCACCTGCTGCTGCTGCTGCTGCTGCTAAGTCACTTCAGTCGTGTCCAACTCTGTGTGACTCCATAGACGGCAGCCCATCAGGCTCCACTGTCCCTGGGATTCTCCAGGCAAGAACACCGGAGTGGGTTTCCATTTCCTTCTCCAATGCATGAAAGTGAAAAGTGAAAGTGAAGTCGCTCAGTTGTGTCTGACTCTTAGCGACCCCATAGACTGCAGCCTACCAGGCTTCTCCGTCCATAGGATTTTCCAGGCAAGAGTACTGGAGTGGGGTGCCATTGCCTTCTCTGGACTTTCACGTAGGTAAGTTGAAATTGTAGAATGGGGACAAAATTAGTTCATATGACATGAATTAAACCCTCTTGGCTTCAGGTGAAGCTGGGTGTAACTCTCATCAGTAACATAGAAATGAAATGGATGTCCATTTAGCTTTATAAGACTGTGATGAGGTTTGGATGAGAAAAAACTGTCTGGGACTGTTTTGTAAAGTACACAGTGCTATCAAATATAAGATCTGAGACCACTGCATTTAAAGAAAACCCACTTTGGGGAGCTTTCCTGGGAACTCATTTGGAGCACAATATCTCTAAATTAGAGTTTCTCATTATGTGTTGCCTGCATGTTGGCTCTCCAAGCATAGGGCCATGCCTTACAACTTTGTATTTCCAGCGCCTAGTATAATATCTGAGATATAGCAATTGCTCCATACATATTTGCTGATTGATTTATCAAAATGTTGTTGGTATCACGTGTTCATTGTGAGTGTGAGTGTGTTAGTCACTCAGTCATGTCCGACTCTTCACTACTCCATGCACTGCAGTGCACCAGGCTCCTCTGTCCATGGAATTCTCCAGGCAAGGGAATGGAGTGGGTTGCCATTCCCTTCTCTAGCAGGTATTCGTTACTGTGAGGTAATTGAAGAATATTCATGACATATCAGAGAAGGCAATGGCACCCCACTCCAACACTCTTGCCTGGAAAATCCCATGGACGGAGGAGCCTGGTGGGCTGCAGTCCATGGGGTCACTAGGCGTCGGACAGGACTGAGCGGCTTCACTTTCACTTTTCACTTTCATGCATTGAGAAGGAAATGGCAACCCACTCCAGTGTTCTTGCCTGGAGAATCCCAGGGACGGGGGAGCCTGGTGGGCTGCCGTCTATGGGGTCGCATAGAGTCGGACACGACTGAAGCGACTTAGCAACAACATGACATATCACTACTATAACTAGACTTGTACATACTTTAAGTATTGTGGCATGCTTTTGAAATTTGGGGCTTCCTAGGTGGTACAGTGGTAAAGAATACACCTGCCAATGCAGGAAATGCAAGAGACACTGGTTCAATCCTTGGCTGGGCAAGATCGACTGGAAAAGGAATTGCAACCCACCTCAATATTCTTGCCTGGAGAATCCCATGGACAGAAGAGCCTGGTAGGCTATAGTACATGGGGTTGCAAAGAGTCAGATACAACCGAACATGCACAAATTCTCATGCATTCTCATTACTACAGAAGTTTTGACCATTTTAATAAATCAATAACATTTCAGAGAACTGTCAAAAGGGAAAGAGAAATAGCTATAAGTTAGTAACATATGTGGAAAAAAAAAGGAAAAAACATAAATTTACTCTGAAGAGTAAGGTTAGTCATGGGTATTTATAGTCACTAGGCTAGTCATGGGTATTTATAGTCATGTAGAAACAGCTGAACTTAGAACGTTGGCTCTATACAAAAATAACATTAAGTCTGAGAGTAACCTCTGTAAATATGTTACTTGATTTGATGTATTCTTACCAAAATGGATGCAAAAGATATTACTCTCTGGAAAACAAACACTAGAAAAAAAGAATTTAAATAATTCTATTCACTGTAGATTAGAAAAGGGTTGACACAATTTTATAGAGATAAAATTAGCTAAAGAAGATCATGATTAAAATAAAAATAATTAAAATATACAAGCACATTATAGGAAACTATATAAGTTCACATAGTGGCAAATTATGAGTTTTCACTTTATTTAAGCTGAGTGTATGTAGACTTATATTTACATTATGGCAAAGTTAATTTTTTTGAAATATAATTATTTGGATTTATTGTAAGCTTAAGTATTATTGGGATCCTTTGCAATAAGTAATATAAAACCAATAAGTTATCCAAGGAAGATTAGTACTTATAAGTAGTCTTTTATAATAAAGACAGTAAAATATGCTTCATGTATAATAAATACGTAAGACTATATAAACAGGTTTTTGCTGTTTTTTACCTTTTGGTATTTTTCATATATATTTTTCCTGTTACTACATTCTTGTGGACCGAAAACTCAAATATTTTAGGTTAGGTTACTTTTGGAGTCAAGACATAATTTAATGAAGAAGAGTTGGTGGTGAACACATTAACACTCCATGATACTTTCTTCTTCCTTCTGTTACACTTAAAAAATATAAAGATGCTAAGTAATTCACTCAATAAACTAAAGTTTTCAAGTGGATGTAAGTATGTCACAGACCTGAGAGCAGCATCAGTTGAGTTTTGTGCCAAGATATCCATCTACTACTCAAGGGAGAGCAGCTGCTTGCCCTGGACTCTCCGTATGATCTTGAGCGAGTCACCTCACATTCTTGAACCCCAGTCAACGCATTTGGAGAATTAGGTGAAAGCTAAGTCTTAGTGAGAAACAGATGCAACATCTGAGATGAGTTTTCTTGTGTAAACAAGTAATTCCAAAGAAAGTCGCTGTGTGGATGACCATGATACATCTGAGGTAGACAATTAGTCTAAGGCTTGTGGAATAAACATGTTTTTGTTTTGATGGAAATTATAGCATTGTAATATTATATCTGACTTTCTTAAAATTGTTTTTATCTAATTTTAATTCTATCCTAATTTGTTTTTAGATAAATACTGTTGTGATTTTTAATAAAAATTTATTTAATGCTTTAGGAGCTTTTTTTTTATATATATATAGTAAATTATACTTCTAAAAGGTCAATTAAGTTGTCAGGGTAGGGGTAAATATAACTCAGAATAGTCCAACTATTACTTAGTGAAAGTCGGTGAATGTTAAGACCTCTTCTCTTTGGGATAAGAGTTAACAATCAAGGGATTTAAAGACACGTGGTTTTTAAAGACAACAACTAAGTTTTCATTTTGGTTTAGTTCCCAGTAGATTACTTGTCACTTTGATACATTCTTACATTATAAAACACTTTGCTAAAAAAGAGATAGGTAATTTAATAAATTGAAAAGAATTCTTGAAAGGAAAGGAAAACTCCCTTGAGAAATGCTAGTCTAAGTTTCTCTCCTCTACAACTGCTACTTCGGCTGATGGAAATAGCTATGAACATCAAAGTAAGATCTGTGGTTCCAAAAACTCTCCAAGATTGCCATAACTCTAAACTTATATTTCCTGTCTTGACTTCACGTATGGCTATCATTTGTGCACATTTGAAAGCTTCAGGTTAAATGTGCTGTGGTTTCCCATTGCATAACTGTTTGTATTGATATTTTAAAGTAGGATTAATTGACACGCAGATCAGCAAGTTCATGGATACTGCTGAGAACTCTGTTGGCTAGTTTATTATTCTCTGGTTTGTTTTTTGGCAGCTATGGTGTTCTTGCATTTGACATTAGCTATGGGAGCAGTAG
The DNA here is from genome assembly GCF_019923935.1 of Bubalus bubalis. Taxonomy (NCBI): domain Eukaryota; kingdom Metazoa; phylum Chordata; class Mammalia; order Artiodactyla; family Bovidae; genus Bubalus; species Bubalus bubalis. Next base: position 30,504,166 of record NC_059175.1, on the reverse strand, counting down.
CTTGGCCTTTAACTGGAAAACAATCCAGGAATTTCAGAGGAGAGGAACTAAGCAACAAGAGGCCTGGAGCTATTATCTTCAAAAGAGACAAGAAAAGCACTCCTGCCTCTGTTTTTTTTCTCGGTTTGCTGCACAGAACTCTTTTGACTTCAGTGTGAAAAGAATGAATTTGTGGTAGAATTTGGCCCTGGATTTCTTTAGTAACTGAGTTAAACCCAGTTACTGAGTAAATCCAGTTAACTGAGTTAAATTCATTGGCCAGAGTCTAATCACCCATGGAAGACCAAGAATATGATGGGCATAAATCTGAAAAGTTGGGGGAGAGATAGGGAAAACCTGTGTTTAGATTTAATATCTAGAGAAAATACCTAGCAGGAATATACAATTCACTAAACATATTGGAAAGAGGCTAGATGATTGTAGCAAAAGGTCTTTTATTTTGACATTAAAAACTTATGAATGAGCTCCCATGATGAATAATCTTATACTGCTGCTGCTGCTGCTAAGTCTCTTCAGTCATGTCCAACTCTGTGGGACCCCATAGAAGGCAGCCCACCAGGCTCCCCCGTCCCTGGGATTCTCCAGGCAAGAACACTGGAGTGGGTTGCCATTTCCTTCTCCAATGCATGAAAGTGAAAAGTGAAAGGGACCCCATAGACGGCAGCCTACCAGGCTCCTCCGCCCATGGGATTTTCCAGGCAAGAGTACTGGAGTGGGCTGCCATTGCCTTCTCCAAATCTTATGCTGCTGCTGCTGCTGCTGTTAAGTTGCTTCAGTCGTGTCCGTCTCTGTGCGACCCCATGGACTGCAGCCTACCAGGCTTCTCCATCCATGGGATTCTCCAGGCAAGAACACTGGAGTGGGTTGCCATTTCCTTCTCCAATGCATGCAAGTGGAAAGTGAAAGTGAAGTCGCTCAGTCATGTCCGACTCTTAGCGACCCCATGGACTGCAGCCTACCAGGCTCCTCCATTCATGGGATTTTCCAGGCAATAGTACTGGAGTGGGGTGCCATTGCCTTCTCCCAATCTTATACTAGTCGCCTTTTAAAAGTTGAATTACAGATATCTTCCATTATAAACTTCTTGTGTGAGTGGCGTGATATCAAGATGCAAAAAATAATAATTCTTTCTCTGTCATATTCTTCATGTACACAGTGTGTGTCTATTCTTCATATATAACATGTATATATTTATATTGTAATTATTCACATATATGTGAATATCAGTTCAGTTCAGTCACTCAGTCGTGTCCAACTCTTTGCGACCCAGTGAATCGCAGCATGCCAGGCCTCCCTGTCCATCACCAGCTCCTGGAGTTCACTCAGACTCACGTCCATCGAGTTAGTGATGCCATCCAGCCATCTCATCCTCTGGCATCCCCTTCTCCTCCTGCCCCCAATCCCTCCCAGCATCAGAGTCTTTTCCAGTGAGTCAACCCTTCGCATGAGGTGGCCAAAGTACTGGAGTTTCAGCTTTAGCATCATTCCTTCCAAAGAACTCCCAGGGCTGATCTCCTTCAGAATGGACTGGTTGGACCTGCTTGCAGTCCAAGGGACTCTCAAGAGTCTTCTCCAACACCACAGTTCAAAAGTATCAATTCTTCGGCACTCAGCTTTCTTCACAGTCCAACTCTCACATCCATACATGACCACTGGAAAAACCATAGCCTTGACTAGACGGACCTTTGTTGGCAAAGTAATGTCTCTGCTTTTCAATATGCTATCTAGGTTTATGTGAATATAAATACCCTCAAACTAAACTTAAAGCTAAATATTAAAAAAACTAAGATCATGGCATTCGACCCCATTATTTCATGGCAAATAAAGAGGGAAAGGGTGGAAGTTGTGACAGAGTTCCTCTTCTTGGGCTGTAAAATCACTGCAGATGGTGACTGCAGCCATGAAATCAGAAGATGTTTGCTTCTTGGAAGGAAAACTATGACAAACCTAGACAGTGTGTTGAAAAGCAGAGACACCATTCTACTGACAAAAGTCCATATAGTCAAGGCTATGGTCTTCCCTGTGGTCATATACAATTTGAGAACTGGACCATAAAGAAGTCAGAGCACTGAAGAATTGATGCCTTGGAACTGTGGTGCCGGAGAAGACTCCTGAGAGTCCCTTGGGCAGCAAAACGATCAAACCAGTCAATTATAAGGGAAATCAACCCCAAATACTCATTGGAAGGACTGATGATGAAGGTGAAACTCCAGCATTTTGGTCATCTGATGTGAACAGCTGACTTATTGGAAAAGTCCCTGATGCTGGGAAAGATTGAGGGCAGAAGGAGAAGAGGGCATCAGAGGATGAGATGGCTGGATGGCATCACCAATGCAATGGACATTAACTTGGGCAAACTTCAGGAGATGGTGAGGGCCAGAGAGGTCTGGCGTGCTGTAGCCCATGGGGTTGCAAAGAGTCAGACATGACTGAGTGAGTGAACAAAAATACCCTCAAATGCACATGCAATATCTTTTAAAGCATTTGCTGAAGAATAATATTTTGATGTGTACAAAAGAAGAGTTGCTTTTGTTTCATAAAATACAAATTTCTTTTTCTAGGAATTAGAACTCTGAATTCCTTACATTCTGAGGCTGAAAGTGAAATTGATGAACATAAAGTTGGACACACATGTGGGAGCTCTTATGAATTGGAGTTATATGGGAATAATTCTATTATTCACCTGGCACAAAGTTCAGATTCTACCACTGTTTTGTGTATTGTAGCATATTTAAAGAATAAGGGTGTTTTCACAGTAGAAAAATTGGAGAGGATGAATTCATGTGTCAGTTATGAATCTGAAAGTTTATAAGAGGTGAATTAATGGTACTGAATATCCATTATTCAACTTCAGTGCATAAAATTGCTTCTCTGAAGCCAACTTCATTGGAATTAATTTTTATAATTGATTGGGATAAAAGCTGAACAGTCCTAAAGGTTTGCAGACTACAAGACCCATAAAGATTGATTATGCATAAAGTTTTACAGAAAATAAGTCTTTAGACAATGTTTATTCAGCTATCTCCTATTTTGAGATACTCTGTAAAAAACCAAAACAACAATCTAAGTTTCTACTGGAATTTTTGGCAGAATCTTAAGATTGTTTCATGTATGATTTTGAAACATTCTGCCTCAGTTATATATCCATTTTTGAGGAAATTTGTTCTGCCTACACAAAGCTCTGAAGTCAACATTTGGTATGTATGTTATTTATACTCTGATGTTCAGAGTGTATACAAAACTGAGTGTGTAAACTAGAATACATTTTAATTTGATAAAATGCCAATCACAAGGGGATTGTTGACTTTAAAATCATCAATGAGTTTCATCTGTTAAATGTGACTGAAAAATTCTTTTTCTTCTTGTTGTGGTGTACAATACCCCCAAAGCTTTGTATGTTCAAGTTTTAATATTTTTGACATTGATTTTTCATATTTAGAGACTTTTCTCTGAAGAATTCAAAACTCTTTGATTAGCACTAATTCAGCAATTTTTAAGGGAGGGAATTTCAAGAAAAAACATATGGGACAATCTCTAGGTCAGACAGAGAAAGATAGATATATGATATTGCTTACATGTGGAACCTAAAAGAGGGTACAAATAAACTTATCTAAACAAATAGAGTTATAGACATAGAAAACAAACTCATGGTTACCAGGGGTGAGGGAGGGAGGGATAAATTGAGAGACTGAGTTTGACATATACATACCACTGTAAATGAAATATATTACTAATAAGGTCCTACTATACAATATAGGGAACTCTGCTAAATACTCTGTAACAGCCTATATGGGAAAATAATCTAAAAAAGAGTGGATATGTATAACTGATCCACTTTACTATAAACCTAAAATTAACACAATATTGTATATCAATTTTACTCCAATAATTTTTTTTTAATACAGGAGGATAAACCAAGAGAATTCTCCTTTAAGAAAAATGGAATCCTTTATTTATTTATTTTTCTTTTTTTTATTTTATTTTTTAACTTTACAATATTGTATTGGTTTTGCCATATATCAACATGAGTCCACCACAGGTATACACGTGTTCCCCATCCTGAACCCTCCTCCCTCCTCCCTCCCCGTACCATCTCTCTGGGTCAACATCTTACTCTCACTTTTCTTCTTTCCCAACATTAATAGTGATCATCTCTAGGCTTTCTGGAGTTAAAAAGTAAGAAAATTGTCTTCTTTGGTTAATAACTGTTCCACCTTGGCCCTAAACTGAGATGGATTCTTTTAATTCCATCTGGTAACTCAATGAGTACTTCCTGTACCTTTAAAGGATGGTAGGAGCATGAGATGATTGAAAATTTAACTGGTTTGGATAATTTTATGATTATTTTAACTTTTAAAGAACATCAAATAATTATGAGAGAAGGATTTAGCTATTGTATATCACTCTGCCTACTCGCCAATCATGAGGCTATCCAACACTTTTCTTCTTTATCCTCCTTATGAAGATGTCTGTTGTATGTGCTTGTATATAATCTAGCCACTTCTCTTTTGGTAAAAACCCTGATTTTTCATCTGAGGTATCATCTTTCTCCCATCCTTAGTCCATGTGGTTTGGGTGGGATTAATTTCTTCCAGGATAGCTATATGACCCTGATTTGCTTGTAAGAATATTCTTTTGACAATGATGTTATCAAAATCAGGTTACTTACACTCAATCCTGGAACTTCTATTGGAAGCATTGATTGTTTGAAAAGTTCTTCCATTTAGATTTGCTGAGCCGTAGGAAGGTACTCTTCCAAAATGAAAAACCACTAGCCAGTGAAGGCAACCCATTGCAGTAGTGCTGTATGTAAAGGGACACTAGATGAGAATATTAGTTGAGTACCTGTATCCAACTCTGCTTGAAGATACCTAATGTTGGGCTTTTAAGTTGTACATCAGTTCAGTTCAGTCGCTCAGTCATGTCCGACTCTTCACGACCCCATGAATTGCAGCACACCAGGCCTCCCTGTCTGTCACCAACTCCCGGAGTTCACTCAGACTCACGTCCATCGAGTCACTGATGCCATCCAGCCGTCTCATCCTCTGTCGTCCCCTTCGCCTCTTGCCCCCAATCCCTCCCAGCATCTGAGTCTTTTCCAATGAGTCAACTCTTCGCATGAGGTGGCCAAAGTACTGGAGTTTCAGCTTTAGTATCATTCCTTCCAAAGTAATCCCAGGGCTGATCTCCTTCAGAATGGACTGGTTGGATCTCCTTGCAGTCCAAGGGACTCTCAAGAGTCTTTTCCAACACCACACTTCAAAAGCATCAATTCTTTGGCACTCAGCCTTCTTCACAGTCCAACTCTCACATCCATACATGACCACTGCAAAAACCATAGCCTTGACTAGATGGACCTTTGTTGACAAAGTAATGTCTCTGCTTTTGAATATGCTATCTAGGTTGGTCATAACTTTCCTTCCAAGGAGTAAGCATCTTTTAATTTCATGGCTGCAGTCACCATCTGTAGTGATTTTGGGGCCCAAAAAAATACAGTCTGACACTGTTTCCACTGTTTCCCTATCTATGTCCCATGAAGTGGTGGGACCGGATGCCATGATCTTCGTTTTCTGAATGTTGAGCTTTAAGCCAACTTTTTCACTCTCCACTTTCACTTTCATCAAGAGGCTTTTGAGTTCCTCTTCACTTTCTGCCATAAGGGTGGTGTCATCTGCATATCTGAGGTTATTGATAAGTTGTACATAGTTCCCTTCAATTGTTTTTTAAATTAATTCACATGGAATTAATTTTCTGTTACTAGGAGCAAAATATTTCTTCTCTGCATTGTATTCCAAAAGCACTAGTATTTAGTGTCATATAAACAAAACACCAGTACAATGTTTATCTACAGTGTAGTTCAAAACTTTCTAAAATCTGTAATGTGTGGATGCTGGGGAATGTCATCTTCATAATCAATTTCTCCTTTTTGTTTTGAATTTAAAATATAGATTATTACAGAATCATAGAATGTTCAAACTTGAGAAAACTTTAGAGATTGTTTCCTTTACCCTTTTATATTATATGGAAGCTTATTATCCTCAACTCACGGGATTATCCAGGCAAGAATACTGGAGTGGCTTGCTATTTCCTTCTCCAGGGGATCTTCCCGACCCAGTGATTGAACCTGGGTCTCCCGCACTGCAGGTAGACTCTTTACCAACTGAGCCACCAGGGGAGCCCACTACTTAAAAAGGACTGGAGTGTAATGAGAAGCTATGCACCAAAATAGCAAAATCCTGTGAAGGACAGGGAACCTAGTATGCTGCAGTCCATGGGGTTGCAGAGAGTTGGACACTACTGAGCTACTGAACAACAACAACAACAACAACAACAATAATATAGCAGAATAGAAAGAGTATAGCTCTAATGTACACCCAGTTTGTTACTTGTTAGCAGGGTAGCCTTTAATGAGTTACTTAAACTCTGTCAGTTTCTTTAACTATTGTTCTGAAGATGTCTGGCTCATAATTGATGCTAAAGGTTGTAATATTGGGTTCTTTTTAGAAATGTTAAATTTTAGCATTTAGTGTTATTATTTAATGCTTAATATTACTGCTAATATTTTAATAGTACTACTGTTATTGGGCCACCTACTGTTATTGTGGAGAAATGTGGTCCACTGGAGAAGGGGATGGCAAACCAGTTCAGAATTCTTGCCTTGAGAACCCCAAGAACAGTATGAAAAGGCAAAAAGATATGACACTGAAAGATGAACTCCTCAGGTTGGTAGGTGCCCAATATGTTACTGGAGATCAGTGGAGAAATAAATCCAGAAAGAATGAAGAGATGGAGCCAAAGCAGAAACAACACCCAGTTGTGGATGTGACTGGTGATAGAAGCAAAGTCCGATGTTGTGAAGAGCAATATTGCATAGGAACCTGGAATGTTAGGTCCATGAATCAAGGCAAATTGGAAGTGGTCAAACAGGAGATGGCAAGAGTGAATGTTGACATTTTAGGAATCAGCGAACTAAAATGGACTGGAATGGGTGAATTTAACTCAGATGACCATTATATCTAATATTGTGGGTAAGAATCCCTTAGAAGAAATGGAGTAGCCATCAGGGTCAAAAAAAGAGTCCAAAATGCAATACTTGGATGCAATCTCAAAAATGACAGAATGATCTTTGTTCATTTCCAAGGCAAACCATTCAATATCACAGTAATCCAAGTGTATGCCCCAACCAGTAATGCTTAAGAAGCTGAAGTTGAACAGTTCTATGAACACCTACAAGACCTTCTAGAACTAACACCCCCCAAAGATGTCCTTTTCATTATAGGGGACTGGAATGCAAAAGTAGGAAGTCAAGAAACACCTGGGGTAACAGGCAAATTTGGTCTTGGAGTATAGAATGAAGCAGGGCAAAGACTAACAGAGTTTTGCCAAGAGAATGCACTGATCATAGCAAACACCCTCTTCCAACAACACAAGAGACGATTCTACCCATGGACATCACCAGATGGTCAACACCAAAATCAGACTGATTGTATTCTTTGAAGCCAAAGATGGAGAAGCTCTACACAGTCAGCAAAAATAAGACCAGGAGCTGACTGTGGCTCAGATCAGGAAATCCTTATTGCCAAATTCAGACTGAAATTGAAGAAAGTAGGGAAAACCACTAGACCATTCAGGTATGACCTAAATCAAATCCCTTATGATTATACAGTGGAAGTGAGAAATAGATTCAAGGGATTAGGTCTGATAGACAGAATGCCTGATAAACTATGGACTGAGGTTTTTGACATTGTACAGGAGACAGGGATCAAGACCACCCCCAAGAAAAAGAAATGCAAAAAAGCACAATGGCTGTCTGAGGAGGCCTTACAAATAGCTCTGAAAAGAAGAGAAATAAAAAGCAAAGGAGAAAAGGAAAGATATACGCATTTAAATGCAGAGTTCCAAAGAATAGCAAGAAGAGATAAGAAAGCCTTCTTCAGCGATCAATGCAAAGAAACAGAGGAAAACAATAGAATGGGAAAGACTAGAGATCTCTTCAAGAAAATTAGAGATACCAAGGGAACATTTCATGCAAAGATGGGCTCGATAAAGGACAGAAATGGTATGGACCTAACAGAAGCAGAAGATATTAAGAACAGGTGGCAAGAATACACAGAAGAACTATACAATAAAGATCTTCATGACCTAGATAGCCACAATGATGTGGTCACTCTCCTAGAGCCAGATATCCTGGAGTCTGAAGTCAAGTGGGCCTTAGGAAGCATCACTATGAACAAAGCTAATGGAGGTGATGTATTGCCAGCTAAGCTATTTCAAGTACTAAAAAATGATGCTGTGAAAGTGTTACAGTCAATATGCCAGCAAATTTGAGAAACTCAGCAGTGGCCACAGGACTGTAAAAGGTCAGTTTTCATTCCAATCCCAAAGAAAGGCAATGCCAAAGAATGTTAAAACTACCAGCTTTGATTGCATGATTGCACTCATCTCACACACTATTAAAGTGTGTGAGAATTCTTGCTCAGAATTTTCCAAGTCAGCCTTCAGCAGTACGTGATCCATGAATTTCCAGATGTTCAAGCTGGTTTTAGAAAAGGCAGAGGAACCAGAGATCAAATTGTCAACATCAACTGGATCATCAAAAAAGCAAGAAAGTTCCATAAAAACATCTATTTCTGCTTTATTGACTATACCAAAGCCTTTGACTGTGTGGATCACCACAAACTGTGGAAAATTCTTAAACAGATAAGAATAACAGATCACCTGACCTGCCTCTTGAGAAATCTGTAGGCAGGTCAAGAAGCAATAGTTAGAATTGGACATGGAACAACAGACTGGTTCCAAATCAAGAAAGGAGTACGTCAAGGCTATATATTGTCACCCTGCTTATTTAACTTATATGTAGAGTTTATCATGAGAAACGCTGGGCTGGATGAAGCACAAGCTGGAATCAAGATTGCTGTGAGAAATATTAATAACCTCAGATATGCAGATGACATATCTGCATATGTCATGCTTTATGACCTTATGGCAGAAAGTGAAGATGAACTAAAGAGCCTTTTGTTGAAAATGAAAGAGGAGAGTGAAATTGTTGGCTTAAAGCTCAACATTCAGAAAACTAAGATCATGGCATCTGGTCCCATCACTTCATGGCAAATAGATGGAGAAACAGTGGAAACAATGACAGACTTTATTTTTGGGGGGCTCCAAGATCACTGCAGACGGTGATTGCAGCCATGAAATTAAAAGATGATTACTCCTTGGAAGAAAAGTTATGACCAACCTGCTGCTGCTGCTGCTAAGTCATTTCAGTCGTGTCTGACTCTGTGTGACCCCATAGATGGCACCCCACCAGGCTCGCCCGTCCCTGGGATTCTCCAGGCGAACACTGGAGTGGGTTGCCATTTCCTTGTCCAATACATGAAAGTGAAAAGTGAAAGGGAAGTCACTCAGTCATGTCCGACTCTTCGCGAGCCCATGGACTGCAGCCTACCAGGCTCCTCTGTCCATGGGATTTTCCAGGCAATAGTACTGGAGTGGGGTACCATTGCCTTATCCATGACCAACCTAGACATCTTATTTAAAAGCAGAGACATTACATTGCCAACAAATGTCTGTCTAGTGTTTTTCCAGTAGTCATGTATGGATGTGAGGGATGGACTATAAAGAAAGCTGAACACCGAAGAATTGATGCTTTTGAACTGTGGTGTTGGAGAAGACTCTTTAGAGTCCCCTGGACTCCAAGGAGATCCAACCATTCCATCCTAAAGAAAATCAGTCCTGAATGTTTTTTGGAAGGTCTGATGTTGAAGCTGAAACTCCATTATGTTGGCCACCTAATGCGAAGAACTGACTCATTAGGTAAGACCTGATGCTGGGAAATACTGAAGGTGGGAGAAGAGGACAATAGAGGATGAGATGGTTGGATGGCATCATCAGTTCAATGGACATGAGTTTGAGCAAACTCCAGGTGTTGATGATGGACAGGGAGGCCTGGCGTGTTGCAGTCCACGAGGTCACAAAGAGTTGGCCACGACTGAGAAACTGAAGTGATCTGTTATTATTATCATTTTAATGGTTTGCAGAAAATGTTAGAATGACTGCCAAGGAGTATGCTGCTGCTGCTAAGTCACTTCAGTTGTGTTTAACTCTATGCTACCCCATAGACGGCAGCCCATGAGGCTCCCCCGTCCCTGGGATTCTCCAGGCAAGAACACTGGAGTGGGTTGCCATTTCCTTCTCCAATGCATGAAAGTGAAAAGTGAAAGTGAAGCCTCTCAGTAGTGTCCAATTCTTTGCGACCCCATGAACTGCAGCCTACCAGGCTCCTCCGTCCATGGGATTTTCCACGCAAGAATACTGGAGTGGGTTGCCATTACCAAGGAGTATAGCTAGCTACTAACACCCTTGCTTTGAATACAAGGCATAACATGCATCAGTTTGGAATTTCTATATATTCTGCTACTTTTTACTAGAAGAGAAAGAACATGCTTAAATTTGAATTTATTTATTTATTTATTTTTAAATGACAAGATAAACTAATCCTAAAATAATGGCCATCCTTCAGCCCAGGAGAAAACAGTATGGAAGGACAGAGATAAAAACTATTTCTCTGAATATATCTTATGTTAAAAAATTATTTTATATGGAATATAGTTGATTTACAATGTTATATTAGTTTCAGGTATACAAAAAAGTGATTTAATTATACATAAACATATATCCATTTTTTTCAGTTTCTTTTCCCATATAGGTTACTGTAGAATATTGAATAGAGTTCCCTATGCTATAGAGTAGGTTCTTATTGATTATCTTTTTTATCTATAGTGTGTCTATGTTAATCCCCAACTCCTAATTTATCCCCCTTTTGGAAACAGTAAGTTTGTTTTCAAAGTCTGAGTTTGTTTCTATTTCATAAATAAATTCACTCACATCACTTTTTAGATTCCCCATATAAGTGATGTCATATGATATTTGTTTTTCTCTGACTTACTTCACTTAGCATGATAATCTCTAGATCCATCCATGTTACTGCATATGGCATTATTTCATTCTATTTTATGACTGAGTGTTACTGCATGTGGCATTATTTCATTCTATTTTATGACTGAGTTATATTCCATTGTATGTATGTCTGTATATTTATATGCCATATGTCCTTTATCCATCCATCTGTTGATGGGCATTTAGTTTGCTTCCATATCTTGGCTATTGTAAATAGAGCTGCTATGAACACTGGGGTGCATGTGTCTTTTTGAATTGTGATTTTCTCCTAAATACATCCTGCTTTGCATATTTCCTGGAACCATATAAATATTAAATTATTATCAAGCAAAATTAAATGAAAATTAATACTTAACAATTGAAGGCATAATAAAATTAATGAACTTTACTCTGTATCAAGTTGAGCATAATTACAAAGAGTGGAACTTCTGCACAGATATTAAAAACATATGACTGCACATACTTAGTATAATATGAACAAAAAAAATTGCAAAATACTTTTTCAATAATCACATTGTATTATTTGTAGAAATTATACCTCACGACAAAATGTTTAGTAACAAACAAATACAAGATAAAATGGTATTTATTTAGCTCACAGGTCTGCAGAGTTTAGCTGATATGTTCTAGCCCTATGAATATGTTATTAGTTTTGGTTAGATAGATGGTTCTGCTGAACATGGTGAGCTCAAGCTGGGGATTATTTGGCTGTTTAGTAATCTAGAATGGCAGATATTAATAACAGAGTCCATATGGCTCTATTGACCTCTAATACCTCTGGCAGGCTAGCCTGGGCATGTTCTTAAGGTATCATGGAAGTGCAAGAAAGAAAGCAGATATATGCAAGAATTTTTTCTAATTTTTTGTCTAGTGGTTGCTAAGATCCTGTGGCCTCTGAAAATCATCTCATAGGTCCAGAGTAAGTATGAACAAAGTTTAAATAACAAAGTGTGTAGATGTAAGAGGTTGGTGAAGAACTGGGGCTATCAGACATCTACCAAAATAGTATTCTGAGATTGTTGTGTATGTGGTCTAGGATAAAATAGAGGAGTTATTATGTTGATGGTTATGGAATCTAGAGGTTTAGCATGAGAAAAAGAAGAAATAGCTATGATAATAAAAAGATTAATTAAAAATCTATTGTCTTGAATTTGAATTAAATATATCACTATAAAATTCTATTTTAGATTCAAAACAAATATGGAGCTTAGCTCCATCAACTGAAAAATAAAATCTAGAAAGAATGACCAATCTATAGCAATAAGCACCACTAGCATCCATACTCTGGTCTCTAAAGAACTCTTCCCAGTAAAATAGACAAGAATTCCTTGGATAAATAGCTGATACTAGGAAATGTATAAGTTAATCCTGGAGCATCTTGTTATACCAAACAATAAGAAAGTTATCAAAAACTACTTAACTCACATTTAAAGGAGAAAGTTTGAAGATGTGTCCTGGTAAAAGCTGGAAATTTTTCAGCATGAATAAGAATGATTCCAACATTGAAAATACTTAAATCTATAAGCTCACATTAATACCAACATATATTTCAGCCTTCAATTTAATATGCCAGGAAACCAATTCATAATTAAAAGAACTGATAAATAAAATTAAAGAACTAACGAAGAAAAGCTTCCAGAAGAGCTTGAAGCAATAAATCAAGACAGAAACATGAAATTATAATACCATTTTTTTGTAACCCCTAATGAAATGGTGTTTAGGAAATGAACATCACTGGCTGCCAGAAATTATGTACCCACTGATAGAAGTATAAAACAACATTTAATAAGTGTTCTTGACTGTCTCTTTCCTTCAATCAAGCCTAAATGTAATTAAGAATCTAAACTTAATTGCCAATTTATAGAAAATAAAAGGATAGAGATGGAATAATATGGAAAAAATATGGAAAGGCACCACAGGAGTGCAATCAGTAAAGTCTACCCTGGAGATACTATAGGAGCAAGAAGCTGTTTTCTTCACCAAATACACTAGAAGGAAAACAAAAGCATGAGAAACAAACAAACAAACAAAAAAAAAGAGATTTAAGAAACATGTCCAATAGTTAAACTGTATGGACCATATTGGGAACCAGATTTGAATAACCTGAAAAAATTATGAGATAGTCAGAAATTTGAACACCTACTAGATGTTTGCTGATAGGAAGGGATAATTGCTGATCTTTTAAAGTGGGGTAATGATGTCATGGTTGTTTTTGAAGACCTTACCTTTTAGAGGTATATACTGTATAGAATGATATGTCAAATAATTTCTTTCAAAATTATACAGTGTTCAGGGGATGATACAGGATGTGACTGGAACATGATTGGCTGTGAGTTGACAATTGTTGGATTTGGCAATGGATATACAGGTTCATTATACTATTTTTTGATTCTTGTTATATGTTTAAATTTTTCCCTATGAAAAAAATTTTAAAAGCCTATTCTGTTATAAAGTCTCCCAAAGGTGTAAAAATCTACAGTAGTTAAAAATGGTCTGCTTCTAAGAACGGTCTAGAGCTTTGCCTCTGCATCAGACTACCTTGGCTTGAATTCTGCTTCCTTCATTTACTACCTGAGAGACCTTGCCCAGGTTAGCATTACATTTAAAATCATTAGATGAGCAACATGCCTGGCACCTAGAAACTTTCAAAACTCATCAATGAATAATACATTGTACTCACCTTCAAGGAGGTTAAAGCTTAATGGAAGAATTATATAAGTACAAAATATAACTTAAGTGCAGGCTAGGATGTGAACTATACAGCTTACAAATATAGCAGCATCAGGATTTAAAATGTGGTAAGGGGCCAAGTAATGCTCAAAATTCTCCAAGCCAGGCTTCAAGCAAAATGTGAACCGTGAACTTCCTGATGTTCAAGTTGGTTTTAGAAAAGGTAGAGGAACCAGAGATCAAATTGCCAACATCCGCTGGATCATGGAAAAAGCAAGAGAGTTCCAGAAAAACATCTATTTCTGCTTTATTGACTATGCCAAAGCCTTTGACTGTGTGGATCACAATCAACTGTGGGAAATTCTGAAAGAGATGGGAATACCAGACCACCTGATCTGCCCCTTGAGAAATCTGTATGCAGGTCAGGAAGCAACAGTTAGAACTGGACATGGAACAACAGACTGGTTCCAAATAGGAAAAGGAGTACATCAAGGCTGTATATTGTCACCCTGCTTATTTAACTTCTATGCAGAGTACATCATGAGAAACGCTGGCCTGGAAGAAACACAAGCTGAAATCAAGATTGCCGGGAGAAATATTAATAACCTCAGATATGCAGATGACATATCTGCATATGTCATGCTTTATGACCTTATGGCAGAAAGTGAAGATGAACTAAAAAGCCTCTTGATGAAAGTGAAAGTGGAGAGTGAAAATGTTGGCTTAAAGCTCAACATTCAGAAAACAAAGATCATGGCATCCGGTCCCACCACTTCATGGGAAATAGATGGGGAAACAGTGGAAACAGTGTCAGACTTTATTTTTGGGGGCTCCAAAATCACTGCAGATGGTGACTGCAGCCATGGAATTAAAAGACGCTTACTCCTTGGAAGGAAAGTTATGTCCAACCTAGATAGCATATTGAAAAGCAGAGACATTACTTTGCCAACAAAGGTCCATCTAGTCAAGGCTATGGTTTTTCCCATGGTTATGTATGGATGTGAGAGTTGGACTGTGAAGAAGGCTGAGTGCCAAAGAATTGATGCCTTTGAAGTGTGGTGTTGGAGAAAACTCTTGAGAGTCCCTTGGACTGCAAGGAGATCCAACCAGTCTATTCTGAAGGAGATCAGCCCTGGGATTTCTTTAGAAGGAATGATGCTAAAGCTGAAACTCCAGTACTTTGGCCACCTCATGCGAAGAGTTGACTCATTGGAAAAGACTCAGATGCTGGGAGGGATTGGGGGCAGGAGGAGAAGGGGACAACAGAGGATGAGACGGCTGGATGGCATCAGTGACTCGATGGACCTGAGTCTGGGTGAACTCCGGGAGTTGGTGATGGACAGGCAGGCCTGGTGTGCTGTGATTCATGAGGTCGCAAAGAGTCGGACACGACTGAGCAACTGAACTGAACTGAACTGAAGGGGCCAAACTCTTTAAATTAAAAACCAATGCAATTTATGTCCAAAGCTTATTGTGCTAAAATTAAGGCAGAGAAATAACTGGGGTGTAAGAGAGCATGAGACATAATTAGGAAGTTACTTCATGAGTGACAGGATGGGTTGCCATCACCACTACCTTGTATGAATTCACTTGAGTCTTATGGACTCTGTGGGAGAGGGAGAGGGTGGGAAGATTTGGGAGAATGGCATTGAAACATGTAAAATATCATGTATGAAACGAGAAAAAAAATTAGAGTAATGTTGGCTTGTCTTGAATCTTACTAACAGAAAGTGAAAATGTTAGTTGCTCAGCGGTGTCTATCTGCGATCAACTCCACGGACTAGCCTGCCAGCTCCTCTCTCCATGGAATTCTCCAAGCAAGAATGCTGGAGTGTGTAGCCATTCCCTTCCCCAGGGGATCTTCCTGACCCAGGGATTGAACCCAGGTCTCCTGCATGCAGCCAGATTCTTTACTGTCTGAGCCACCAGGGAAATAGGTCCTATGGAAACTTTCTTAGAGAGGGTGCCTTGGCATGATCCCTGATACCAATACTGAGGGAGGCTTCAGTATATTTATACTACTCACCGCAGCTTATTGATAGGGAATGAAGTGTTTTGAATCCACTCTAGCTCTTGGTATTAACAGCGAGGGCTGTTTTCCACCAGTACGCATTCTGGCTTGTGGAACTGGGAAAATATAGAAATTCTTGCCTGCTGGATGCCCTCTGGGGAGGCTCATTAGTCCCTCAGAGACTGTTTCAGCATCTTAAATAGTAGGAGACACAGCCATAGAGAACAGACTTTTGGACACAGTGAGAGGAAGGAGAGCGTGGAGCAAACAGAGTAACATTGAAACATGTACATTACCATGTGTAAAACAGATGCCTAGTGGGATTTTGCTGTATTATGCAGGGAGCTCAAGCCCAGAGCTCTGTGACAACCTAGAGGAGTGGGATGGGGTAGGAGGTCCAAGAGGGAGGGGACATGTGCATGCTTATGGTTGATTCATGTTGATGTATGGCAGAAACCAACACACTACTGTAAAGCAATTATCCTCCAATTAAAAATAAATACATAAAAAAAATCACAAAAATTAATAATAATGATAGTTCTTATTTCATTGGGACTGCGGTGCAGGTTACAGAACATAATCTGTGTGAAGAGTTAAATGTAGTAGAAAAGCTAAAGTGTTTAATAGCTGTTAGCAGTCATGTTTGATAACTGCCTCTGCTTCATGGAATAGGAGTTTCTTGAGGACAGACAGGGACAGTTTCACATATACTGCTGTGTGTACAGCCCCCAGCTCCATGAGAATATTAACTGAGTACTTATTTCCATATATTGTTGTAAAAATTATTGTTGCACCAAGAAATCATATGCTCCATTATGGAGGAGACTACACGTAGAAACTCCATTTACTCCAGCACGAACTGGGCCCTGGGAATTCTGCTGCTTCCTTTTCCTGCATCAAGACATTACAGAATTCAGCTGAAAAAGCAAGTCCTCTCTTCACTGGAGACTTTGCTGAAAGGGTTTCTGTTGCATTTATCTGGGAGGCTGAAAGTAAGGAAAATCTAGCAAACATCAAGGGACTCTTTTCCCTGCAGGGTTGTAAAGGTAAAGTAAAAGAACCATGTTAAATATATGCTTGTCTTTCTCATAAAAGGCTTCATCTTTGAGGAATATTCTGAAGGGAATGGACCACTGTGGGCTGGTCAGCCTGGTCTTTATCCATTTCCTCAGCAACTGTCTCATTTTAGATAAAAGGCAGAGATTTCCTTTAGAAACATAAAGTGTCAGGCATGAACAGGGTTTTTATTATTTATTTTCTGAGCTTCATTATGGTTGATGCTGTCTCATTTTTTCCATTATAAACCCCTTGTTCTTGAGGGTCTGTAACTCCTCCAATAAAAAGAATGGCTTCAGGCAAACACTGGAAGCATTTGCTCTCAGCTTAGGTGGACCTTTGTTTTTCCAGGTCTTGAAAATAAAAATCCATTACAATTTTTTTAAATTATAGGAGTGTTAAAATGAAAAAAAAAGAACCCAGGAATTACTGCTTTCATATGTGTCTCTTTACTACCTGAGCTTAGGATTTTTTTTAAACAGCAATTTTGCAGGCTCTGATGATATTAACAGGCTATCCTTTATTATCTGAGATAATTCAGTAATGTCCATCTGTCTCCTATCCACTGGCTTCCTCAGAGATGCTTGCTGGAGACAGTTTGTTGAGTAGTTTGTTTTGAGTCATTTCTCTTTCCCTGATAGATGATCCAATGTTTCCCAGAAGAAAGCCTCCCATTCAGTATGTGGTCAACTTCCTTCATTGCAGCGAGTTGCTAACCTGAGGACAGGGTGCTGATAGGGGGCTATGTCACTCTGAAGATGGCGGCACGCTGGGACGCCTTTAACACGTCTCTCTCTGCGTGGCTCCCAGAAACATGCTGATCTGGAGATTGTCATGGAATGCTGGATTATGGGCCAAAGATAAGTGCAGGCTAAAGATGAAGTCCTAAGGACACATTTCAGAGTCACTAGAAGCCCAAGATCACCTCTTGGCATGAGGGGGACACTGCTTACCCCCCAGTGCGTAAGGATGTCAGCTACACATCCCCATGCCTCAGGATGTGTAGCTGACATGCGCAAAGGACACTGGCATCTTTAGCGATTTTCTCCGCTCTTTGCTCTCCAGTCCAGTACTATCTCATAATGAATATTTTAGACACAAGATTTCCAGAAGTTCATTGCCTCTGGAATACACACACAGACTGTAATATTGGTTTGGCCAACCCAATACATTATTAAATTTCCTCTGGCTACTTATACGTAAAACATCACTGAAAAGAAAAGATACCTCCTTTAAAATGTGCTGCAATTTTCCGGAACGAATACTTTTAGGAAGAGATTAGAGGCAGAATATAAAGCAGTGACAACAAATACAGTGTTGTGAAACTTTTTTTGGGGGGGGTATAGAAAAACAAATTGGATTTCTATCTCATCTTACTAGGGAAGCTATAGGTAGATTAGAGATCTGTTTCTTAAAAATTAACTATTTTATGACCAAATATAGAAGTGGTTTTCTTATAGAAGATAACTAAACACCCAAACCATATTGTCAACATAGTCAAATTTGTATCAAAGAGTAAAAATTCTAAACTACAATAGACCTCATAAACGAAGTTATTTTAAATGCATACAGCCAGGAAGATATTTCTTATGATATATAAAACAAGTTCTACAAATCAACATAAGAAATAATAGAACAACTGAAAATATGAAAAGGATGTAATAGGCAGTTCATAGAGCAACCAATAAACTTAACTAATGTGATACTTCACAAATAATCAGTGAATGTAAATAAAAGTAAGAGATACCATTCTACAACTATTAGGTTGTCAAAAATGGAAATTCTTAAATTACCAAATGTCACTTAGGACGTGGAGAGATGAAAACTTTCATATGCTACTAACTGGTGAAAAACCACTTGGAGAGATTTTAACGTATTTAGTGAGCTGGAGATGTGCATATCTTTCAAAAAGGACAAATTTCACTTCTCAAATTTCACTTGAGAAACTCTTACACCTGTGTATAAGGAAACGTGTGCATGGGTGTTTATTGAGCAATGCTTATAGTGGTGAACAAATGGAATAAAACTAACTGTTCACTATTTTGGAAAAAAATGTATTTATGTTGATATTCAGTTCATTTATTGTAACTATTGTAGAGTATTCCGCAGTATGGCTATACCTCAATTAATTAATTCTCCCAGTTGATTTATCCAGTGGGGAAGGGGGAAGGTGAATAGAATCAAAATCCTAGGAACCACCATTGTTTCTTAACAATGGTTAAGAAACCATTTGGGAAAAGTGTGTAACAATAAGATTTGATGAAACTGGATAATGAAGATGTGGGAGGAGAGACTTACAGGTTTTCCATTCCTAACATCTTAGTCATCCAGTATTTAAAATGTACCCTCTTCTCAGAAGTCTGTCTAACCTATTTTAAGACTCTGGCTTAACTTTATATCTCTTTGTAACTTTCCATTTGCACTTTATCAATTTGCAAGCACTATATCAATTTGGACTTAGTGATTTATTTACTTCTATGTCTTTTTTTCAAAGAATAACAGAGCAAAAAAAGACCCATTATTTACTATTTTTATAATAAGGAGGAGACTGAGACCTAGAATATATTCATGCATGTGTGCTTGATCACCAAACTAGATAACTTTTTTCAAAATAGGATAAAATGTAATTTTAAAAAATGTATGTTTATCATGCTTTTCCAAAGTGCTATGCACAGAGGGAATGACTTGAGCAGTCGGAATGCAGAAGGCAAGAATAGGAAAAGTTCAAATCAGGCATGATGTCATAGGACTGGGAAAGGGGTTAGACATGTGAAGAAAGAAGTCATAGAATGGAACTGTGAACCGAGGCTTAAGGTATTTTAGGAAAATCATATGGGAAATATGTAAAGGAGACTTTCTCTACCATGAATCAACTCTGCATTATCTGCCATTCAGTCTGCCTTGGATTAACCATTCATCAAAGTAAGCAGGTGCACCAAGGAAAGGGGAGTACCACAGGTTTCTCTTCATCCCAGCTATGTTGCCCTTAACTATTTCACTGCCTCCTTTGACGTCAGTATAGATTTAGGGGAATATCACAAGGTTTTACTTTAATCTGTATTATTAAACATGTTCTGCCTTGATGAGTGACTAAAGTTAAAAGTTTGGTTTGAAGCTGTTTTCAGATATCACATTTGTTTCCATCTCATAGCTTGAGTGTTTCACTTACAACCAATATAAACATAGCTGATGAGTCTGGCTAGCATTCAACTCACCAACTGACTTGTGTAAATGATCTTTATGCTCTTTATTTTGAGGACTGAAAGGGCTGAAGGGGTACCATTGTTGGACTATGCTGAGGGCATCATTTGGTTTTCACCCAGCTTTCAGTTCAGTTCAGTTCAGTCGCTCAGTCGTGTCCAACTCTTTGCGACCCCGTGAATTGCAGCACGCCAGGCTTCCCTGTCCATCACCAACTCCCAGAGTTCACTCAAACTCATGTCCATCGAGTCAGTGATGCCATCCAGCCATCTCATCCTCTGTCGTCCCCTTCTCCTCCTGCCCCCAATCCCTCCCAGCATCAGAGTCTTCCAATGAGTCAACTCTTCTCATTAATACATCTCATGTGTTTTGAAAAGTACCTGTGTTCTAGGCAACTGTTCTGGCATTAGAAAGTCATGTTAAAAAGACTCAACCCTGCTCCCTTCCAAGTTTATAATAGCCTAGGGACCAGGCAGACACGTAAAGAGGCAATCAGAACACAATGTATTCAATACTGGTATAGAATGCTTAGTCAGTACTCGCAGGCATGGATCAGACTACGTGTGATAGTGACGCTGACCCAAATGTCTTCTTTCTTCCGACAGAATTGATGTAACAGCAACCAGACAGTGAAACTTAAAAGTTTTTTAAAAGAAAATCAAAACCTATAATACATGCTGGGCCACAATTATTTACAAACATGTACATTTCAACTTTTCTATTTGGATCAAGAATTCTCAAACCATAATTGTCTAATTCCATGTTCTGTCATGTATGCATCCTCCTTGCAACCAAAGGTAATTATGTCTAAGTACATGAACCTAAAATTTGCATTTGGAGTGCCTGAAAGCACTCTGGAAGTGCTGAAACCACAATACAAGAAGGAATGAACACAATACCAGTGTGGGTTGTTGGGCATAAACACGATCAGAATAGTAACTGAACCAGTAGCTGTAACCAAGATCTGTTATAATTTGCTACAGTTGATAGAAGTTCATTAATCCTTATTTAATCTTACTGCTTAAAACAATAGTTCAGAATTTCCTTCAAAATTAGGCCTATGTTATGGGTGAGAAGATGAGGTATATGTTTTGGGTCTCTGGGAAATGAACATCTTTTTAATATTTAAATATAAATCCTTCATCCAAGTACACAAAGGCTTGGGGTGTAATAAAAGTTCAGTCTCACATTTTAAATCATCCTCAAATATTTTTCATTTATTTTAAGAGATCAAGGTAAGTATGATTCTTACAAAGTGAGGAAAGGGGCTCAGAGGTGTTCTATGACTTGGCCAAGATTACACAGCTATTTAGTGATATAGTAAGGAATGAGCCCTAAGATGTTTTTCAGATGTGCCCAAAGAAGACTATGTCAGGAAACCTGGGACCAAGAGGCAGGTCTCTGGGCTATATTCACACCTTTGTGAATGGACAGAAACCAGTCATGAAAATAAGACCCAACAAATAAGAAATTTGATGTAGAAAATTTAATGCAATAAGTTAGTTACAGGCTAGAAGAGCCTGAAAGAGCAACTCAGGGAAGTTGAGACAACTCCAAGATTAAGCAATTGCAGGAATCCGCAGTAGCTCACAGCACTGGAGGGGATTTGGGAGGAGAGATGAGACCATATGATAGGAATGCGAACATGGTACAAGGGGACCTTTTATGGAGCCTTGAAAAACGGGACTATTGAAGATGCTCCTGGGAGACTGCACTGGGGGAATACCTTGGATGCTCCCTCTGAGATGGAAAGACAGAAAGTCTAGGAAATATCGTGGGTGTCTTTGCCCCTTGGAAACCAGAACACAGCACAAGAGGCTGAAGAATGGGTCTAAGGAAAATGACAGCATGCCTTTTCAGCGGAATATCTACGTGTGGAATCTCAAATGTGTTTTGCATTTTAGGGATGTTTTATTTGAACAAGAGATTCTGTCAATATATTCAAGAAAGATTCATTTTGATATTTGGCAAAACTAATACAGTTATGTAAAGTTTAAAAATAAAATAAAATTAAAAAAAATAAAAAAAAGAAAACTGCAAAAAAAAATAATAAAATAAAATAAAATTCAGTATATTAGACCAACTCACTTTTAAGAGAACATTCCACATCTTTAGCATTTCTACATACAAAGTATTTTTGGCCATGCTCACTCTGAGAATACTGAAAATTGTTTCTATTTTGAAATGAAGAAACTGAAGCTCAGCTTAGTGTAATTAAGAAATTTCACCCATAAGACATGGCCAGAAGACTCAACAGCCAGGACTAGAAATCTGAGTCTTGGACTTCAAACTCGGGTGCCATCATTCCCAAATTTTGTTCTAAGGCATTGTAGGATGCTATAGAAGATGTACAGGGGCATAATTAAGTATTTTAAAATTTCATGGGAATATAGTAAACTGTTTTGGACCCTACATGATTTAACAGTTTGAACACTAGATTGCTATGTCCCATTGGTTTATGTCATATTTTTATGAAGCTAGGTTTTCTGTGATGAAAAACAAGGACCTTGTGAGAATCATTTGAGAACACAAAATGAAGGTAACAGTGTCTCATCCGATTGATTTTAAGGTTTGAGAAGTTGTGCTGTGCTCAACAGTCACTGAATTATTGGGAAGTTGATTTCCCTGGTGGCTCAGAAGGTAAAGCCTCTGTCTACAATGCGAGAGACCTGGGTTCGATCCCTGGGTTGGGAAGATTCCCTGGAGAAGGAAATGGCAACCCAGTCCAGTACTCTTGCCTTGAAAATCCCATGGATGGAGGAGCTTGGTGCAGGCTACTATCCATGGGGTTGCAAAGAGTCAGGCACGACTGAGCGACTTCACTTTCTTTCACTTTCAAGGGCTTACAAGTTATTAGGACCTAACTGCTTAATGAATAGAACCATTCATGTTTCTTTTGATTGGGGGTATACTGTGAAAAACTTGCAGACATTAAGAACAGTGTTATCTGAGAACACATTCCTGCTCTAGGGACCTCAAAAAGGACTCAAAGCCATAACAGGAAGATATTGAGATTGTGGCTGGGGGCTGTTGAGGTGGGAAGAACTCACAATACCTGAACTGTTCTTCTAGAATTCTACACCCTGTGGCCACCACCTTTGTTTGCTTTAATTTGAGGAGTAAACATGGGTTACAGTTGGGTTTAATAATTTGAAAGCCAAGGTCGTCCTTGCAAAGAACATGGTGCATATCTTTAGATGGTTCTTAACCTGCCCCTCAGACCAATGAGAATAAAATCTGGAAGATAACTTGCTCGATTATCAAAGTTCCAGAGACCACAGGCAAGACCAGCATGGCACGTCGTCCTTCACGCCTTCTATCAGTGCCTGCTCTTATCTCAATCTGCCTTTGCCCTGTGCTCACTTGGGAAACTTAATTGTGGCAGTAAGGTTGCCATCTCTTTGTCATTCAGCTGTTAGATTCTTTGCCCTTCCAAAATGTAATTATTGAAACAATTTTGTATCTTGAACACTTCCTCCTTATCTCTGTACAGACCTCTAAAATATGCCTTATAATGAAGATTGTACCTGACAATAAATTCTCCAAGAAGCATAGACATCTTAAAAGATCAAAGAAAATGTGGATTGAAATTTGTAAGTGATGTTATTTTAAACAAAAATGAGTGAAACTGACATCTTATGACATTATAGAGTGTTATGATATTTTGTAATTTGGGAACTAGAGAAACAAAAGATCAAAAGATGGGAGAGAGAAATTTGAAAGAAATGAAGTTCTGTATTCTATAAACTATGAAACAGTTCTCTTGTGTATTAAGATAGAACTGTAATCAGCATAATTGCAATGAAAAGATTCACTTTAAGTTTTAAAAATGTACATTACAGGTGCTGTGACTTCGTAGTGTGAAAAAGTTCTAAGCCCTGGTTATGAAACAAAATCATAAGTGGAATTTTAAAAAATACTGATGTCAGAATCCTGTCTACTGAATCTTCTGGGTCAGGGCTCTTGAATTCCTGTTTTTTCTTTAAAAAGAAACAATTGATATGCAGCTGCTAAGAGATTATTGAATTAGATACACTCTGGAATAAACTACAGACCAGCAGCATCAATGTCACCTGGGAACTTATTAGAAATGCACAATGTGTGGAAATACTCTGGACCTACTACATCAGAATCTATAGTTCAAGACTCCCAGTGACTTGTATTCAAGTTGCTAAAACTCTGGTCTACAGGAGACAAAAATCAGACTATGACTCAGGGGGCTTGTACATGGCTCTGTCATGTACCAGGTAGAATAAATCATTTGTCCTCTTTGTATCTATTTCCCAGCTAAAGAAACAGATACACCTACCCAACTTACTCCAGGACAGTTTTAACGCTGTGAAATGGAATATGGAAAATATGTGGAAGTACTTCAAAAGAGTAAGAGTGCACTGTTTATATAAACTGATGCTCTTATGTGGTCATTAGAACCACAGATTTATAGAGTTACTTGGCTCTTCAATTTATTCCACCTTTATATTTTGAGCCACATCCTTGATTGCTACATGGTTAACCCCCCACTCATATTTTTTTCAGCCACCTACTAAAAATTCCCAAGGGCAGAGTTAATTTTTTTCTCATAATTTTCAGGTCATAGGAAAGTAACAAATACAAGTAAAAAGATAGCTCATTAGAATCCATAGAGTGCCTGGTAATATGCTACATTCATTTAATGTAACTCCATATCTGGAACTTTGCAAATTCAGGATTTTAGTAAAATCATCTTGGCATTATGAGTCCCATACTCTCTTTTGTGATTGATAATTAATGTTTGATTCATTATTTCTTGATTTTGGGGTCATCTTCTTGTGATAAGCTGCTCTGTGCCATTGGGTGAATTTGGTAATGGAGCTCTGTCATTGTGTCTACAAGAATAAAGATTAGAAGAGTATAATCTATGATTTGTGCCTAGGACCTCTTCTTCAACCTGCTTTATTCCACCTGTGATGTTTGATGCTCCTTAGGGGTTTCCCAGGTGGCTCTAGTGGTAAAGAAAAGTGAAAGTGAAAGTTGTTCGTGTCCGACTCTTTGCAACCCCATGGACTATACAGTGAGACGCAGGTTCAATCCCTGGGTTGGGAAAATCCTCTGGAGGACAAAATGGTAACCCACTTCAGTGTTCTTGCCTGGAAAATCCCATGGACAGAGGAACCAAGTGGCCTACTGTCCATAGGATCACAAAGAGTTGGACTCGATGCTTCTTGTGGGCCAAACTGTACCCCAGCTCCTTCCGTACCTGCCAGACTCTTCCTACACCCTAACCTTTTCCTAAACATGCCCTCAACACATCCCTGAAAGATGTCCTTCTAGATTAGGCTGAACACTCCTTAAATACAAACCTGAGTTTATCTCTAACTCCATCCTCACTTTTGACTCTCTAGCCAGCTATGACCCCAAGACTCTCTTAGGCCTCTGCACTGCTTGCTGTCTGTGTGTAAATAAGAGTATCTCTCCTCATGTACTTGATATTCTGCAGTATGTTTCTCATAGCTGCTGTGCTGTATGTAAATTCTAATACTCTTTTTGCCTCTTCTCTTATACTTCTGATTTTTTTTTGTATTTTCCTCAGCTGAAGTTTTATAGTATTTCATTGTTCATGTAACTTCAGCTTATCCATGCTGCTGTTTCTCCTCACTTTCAACTCATTCCCTTCAAGTTTTTTCATTATACTGGACTAAGTTACCATCTTTTGCTCTTAGATTTACTGTGTTTCCCTTTGGCTTGATATCTATGTCTAGTGGTAGTGTTAGTCACTCGCTCGAGTCTGACTCTTTGCAACCCCACAGGCTGTAGCCTGCCAGGGTCCTCTGTCCATGGAATTGTCCAGGCAAGAATACTGGAGTGGGTTGCCATTCCCTTCTCCAGAGGATCCTCCCAACCCAGGGATTGAACCTAGGTCTCCTGTATTGCAGGCATATTCTTTACCATCTGAGCTACAGGGAAATCCTATCTATCTCCAATTTAAGGCTATATGCTTTCTGACGTTTGGATAATAAAGCACTTGACCTCACGAATCATGATTCTTACTCTCATTTCTTGGATGGTGAGAAGTGGTTGTTGTTTAATTCCAACAAGGGACATTGTCACTCTGGCAGTGAGTGTTCTTCAATGTAACCAGAAAGTCTATCCTGAGAAAATAAAACCAATCCAAGTTCCATGATATTTCCTTTGAATATTTCTTGTCAAAAAAGAAGTAGGATCAATGAGTCATTTATCTAATAGGACACTGAGAAACTACAAAAATGCTTTTTGTTTATACCTCCTTATGGTCTCTATTACATGGAGAGTACACATATGGCATTTGTAGCAGAGGTTTCATTTATATACTTACAAATTCAGATTATGGTTTACAAATCTTACTGTTAGTTGTACAGCCACAGGCTGTACCAGTGTCAGCTTACGATTCAAATGGTAACAACTTACTGTTTCTTACTGATAGTAAGTAACAACTTATTATCATTTGAATTTAATTTGTGTTTGCAAAATGTTCTGAGGTCTCTCTGATACATGCTATTTTGTATCTTCTTAGTGTTTAGAGGGAGTTTAGGGGAATTAGGAAATCTAAACAGAAATTATGATGTTCCAATTATTGAAAGTTTTAAGATAAATGAAATTAAGATAAATAAATAAAAGGCAGGTATATGTTCTAGAATTCTACATGGCTTTGGTCACTTGCATTTGGGCTTTATTTAAAGAATGAGTAGTTTCATGTATATTCTCAGAAATATTTAAATACTAAAAATGTGCCAGCTTGTCATGCTATGCAATTCTTACCATTTATGAGAACACTGCAGCCCATCTTTTGTGTATAGGGATTCTTTCTTGCAGTGGTGGCCCACTCCAGTGTTCTTGCCTGGAGCATCCAGGGATGGAGAAGCCTGGTAGGCTGCCGTCTATGGGGTCAGACACGAGCCATCTATGGGGTTGGACATGACTGAGGAGACTTAGCAGCAGCAGCAGCAGCAGCATTCTTTCTTACACTGTGTTTTCCTTCTTTGCTGGACTAGATTGTTGTAGCTCATCTCAATAATCTTTGTCTCCTGTATTTACACTCTAGTATAGTCCGCTCTCATGTTAAATAGAGATTATTTGTGTAAACTCTAGAATATTGTGGGAATGTTGGAATATAGCTGCTGAAGTTAGGTGATAAAAGACAGGGCTTCCTTTTGCTTTCTTATATGACTTGCTTTGGAGAAAGTCAGCTGCCATGTCATAAGTCCTATGGAAAAACCCTTGTGCCCAAAACTGGAGGCTTCCTGCCAAGAATTAGTGAGAGACTGAGGCCTCTTGCCAGTAAGCATAAGACTGAGCCATGTTGGAAGCTGATCCTTCAGTCCCAGGTGAGTGTTCAGGTGACCATGGTCCTGGCTGACTTATTAAACTGCAAATTCACAAGAGAACCTGAGCCAAAACCACTCAGTGAAGCCACCCTAATTTCTAACCCACAGAAAGTATAAGAAAATAAATGTCTGTTGTTTTAAGTGGCCTAATGGTGACTGCAGCCATGAAATTAAAAGATGCTTGCTCCTTGGAAGAAAAGCTATGAACAACCTAGACAGCATACTAAAAAGCAGAGACATTACCTTGCCAACAAAGGTCTGCCTAGTCAATGCCATGATTTTTCCAGTAGTCATATATGGATGTGAGCGTTGGACTATTAAGAAAGCTGAGTGCCAAAGAGTTGATGCTTTTGAACTGTGGTGTTGGAGAAGACTCTTGAGAGTTCCTTGGACTGCAAGGAGATCAAACCAGTCAATCCTAAAGTAGATCAGTCCTGAATATTCATTGAAAGGACTGATGCTGAAGCAGAAACTCTAATACTTTGGTCACCTGATGTGAAGAACTGACTCATTGGAAAAGACTCTGATGCTGGGAAAGATTGAAGGTGAGAAGAGAAGGGGACGACAGAGGATGAGATGGTTGGTTGGCATCACTGATGGACATAAGTTTGAGTAAGCTCCGGGAGTTGGTGATGGACAGGGAAGCCTGGCGTGCTGCAGTCCCTGGGGTTGCAAAGAGTCAGACTTGTCTGAGCGACTGAACTGAATTGAACTGAACTTTAAAGTAATTTGGTAGATTATATTAATAATATATGACTAATGTGTGAATGCTCTGTCATCAATGGAAAGATCACTGATTTGAATATTAAACAAATATAATGCCCAAATCAACTATGCTAAATACATTAGGATTGCTCATGTCTGGCTTATTTATATTTTTATGCATCTCAAACAAATTTTCCATCATTTTATTTTTGAAGATAATGTAAGTTAAAAATAGAGTGACAATATTACAACATTGAATAGAGAATTTAAATCATAAATACAGAGATTTATTTGAAGACTTTAAGTAACAATAGAAGTAGTAATTCTATCTCTAAACTATTAGAAATTAATAATCTGTTTGGATTGGAAATTTTTGAGATATATATAAAGAAACTAGAGCAACATAATTAAATGCCACTTGCCAATATTTTCCAGTTCTGTGTAAAGTTAACTGAACATATAAAACATATTTTCTCCTGCTGCTGACTTTTTATTGTCCTGAGTCTGTAGTAAATGTAAGTCTGCTATGCTTAAGGGTATAATTTTGTGCAGGAAACCACAATAAGTTCTGGGAATAATTGCCACAAAGACTAAGATTAAAAGATAAAGTTAGCAAAAATCTTTTGACATTTCTATCAAAGTCTATTCTCTAGAAGAAAAATCCTTGTTATTTTTTAAGTGATGAGGTCAATATTAGAGGAAATGCTATAGATTTCATTTTGTTGTGTTGTCAAGCAAACATCTATAGATAGAAAAAGTTTAGAGTATTAAATCTTTTTCTGCTAAACTATTTAATTTTAAAGTGAAGTAGCCATATCTATGAGAGAAAACATTTAAACATTTTAGTTTTCTTAAGTTTTAAATAAGTCTACATGTCCACCAGACCTCCTATAAAATCAATCTCCCTTAATAACCTCATTTCATTCTTCATGATGACATTATGGGAAGTAACAAAAATTTGGATCAAATGGTTTGTTGTTATTATGGAAAGACTGATAGTTCTTTGGGATGCCACATAGTGGTTATAAGAGCAACCTTGGGATGGTTTTCATGATCCTAGATCTCTCTATATTGAGGCCTATGGGGGCCAAGAGATGGCATATAAAGTCCAAGAGTTCCTGTATCCTTTTGGATTTTATTTTGAAGTGCTGAAGTAGATGTGAGGATTTTTGTAATGTACCTGTAAAGGGCATGCGGTCATCATTTTTAACTCAACTGTGCTGGATATATTTGAAGAATTATGCCATGATTTCTCTTCCATCTGCATCTTTAGCCCAGTGTTACCCCCTCGGTCAAAGGTTAGAAAGCTGAAAAAGTACTTTTCCCATACCTCTGTGCAGAACTTGCATCTCTCATCCTACAAACCCTGTCCTGGGACAGTTCACAAAAACACCACTGTCAGTTTTACGTGGAGGCCTTACTAGAGAGACCCCAAGGAAGCAAGTCCCACGGACAAGCTTCTGTGGCTAGTTCCTTATAAGAAAACCGATCCCGAATACGGCAAACCATGTCAATGTGAGAGAAATAAGAGTGCAGAGAATCTGACTTCACAATAAAAACAAGGCATCATTCTTTCCCCCTAAGTGTTTATTGGTCATATTACAGAAGTGCAGCACGCCACATGCAGAGAAGACATTTTAAGACTTATTTTAAGGAGACGTTTCAACTCCTTGAGCTAATACAGACATTAATGGTAAATAAGAATAAAGACTAATAAGGCAATTTTTGGGGGGTTTACTTTTCCAGAGGAGCCCTCAGCTTTTACTGTGAAATTATTACTAGATAGATATTATGCTGTTCACATGCAAAGTCAATGAGAAAGCGCCAGATCATTGGGAGGTTTTGATCTCTGTGGTTTTTATTCTAATTTATGAATTTGTAGCTTTTGGAATACGACTGAAATTAAATGATGTCTTGATCAACATCTTGAAAACTCACTTTTGTTTTTCTGAATTTGTACATAAAAATGCTAATTTTGAATAGGATAACAGCAAACAATAACTTCAGCTGGTTGAAATTCAAAGCTCTGTTTTCCACAGACACATAAAATTAGCTGAGAGTAGCCAACATTCTGGCCTGTACTGCAGTCTGGGTGTGTTCTGTCGGCTTCTGTTACTACATCCCGTCTGCAAACCAGGTGCACAAAACATCACAAAGAAGTCTGGTTGCTGGTAATTAATGGAGTTATTTGGTGAATGAAAGTCAAAGCAGTAGCAGTATATTTTGCTAGAGAGTGTTAGAAAAGTTTTCCTGAGCTAGCAGAATGATGGCAAACGGCAGCTTCTAATCTCAGTGAACTAGGATATTCTGACGCTCATTAAAATTCAATGTTTAATCATGAACTCTTGCTTAAAGAAGAGAGGAGGGAAAAAAATTTTTTTATGGAGTGGATAAAATGTTCCCTATAAAGCAAACAAGGCAAAGCTACTCATTGTGATGAACTGTGAAAATAATGGCTCACTAAATATTGTACTGTGCTTAAGGGCTAAACTTAAGGCTATTTCACATTTCCCCTCTCAAAAATGTGTGCCCTCTGGATCAGCTTAACTCACTTTTCTATATGGGTACAGTCATGACTTGCAAGATGTTTAATGATGGAAATGTGACTGTTTACTCAGAAAAAATGGAAAGAAGTATTGAGAGTCATAGATTATAGATAGTCTTATGGTTTATGATGAGTAATCATGAATATATTATTTTTCTTTCATAAAATGGGAAAAGTGCTATAAATAAATGAGAATTTTGGAGGATTTATAGACCATGTATTTATATAGTTTTTCTATGCCTTTTAATGTGAAGAGTTGACTCACTGGAAAAGACTCTGATGCTGGGAGGGATTGGGGGCAGGAGGAGAAGGGGACGACAGAGGATGAGATGGCTAGATGGCATCACTGACTCGATGGACGTGAGTCTCAGTGAACTCCGGGAGTTGGTGATGGACAGGGAGGCCTGGCGTGCTGCGATTCATGGGGTCGCAAAGAGTCGGACAGGACTGAGCGACTGAACTGAACTGAACTGACATGTAAACCTGTGGCGGATTCATTTTGATATTTGGCAAATCTAATACAGTTATGTAAAGTTTAAAAATAAAATAAAATTTATAAAAAAAAATAAAATAAAATAATGAATGTCAAAGAAAATTGAGGGATAATAATTCTATTAATTAAAGAAAGTTATCCTATGTATTAGTTGCTCAGTCATGTTCGACTCTTTGTGACCCCATGGACTATAGCACCCCAGGCTCCTCTGTCTGTGGAATTCCCCAGGCAAGAATACTGTGGGTTGCCATTGCCTTCTCCTATGTGCATCCAAATTACTGAATAGGAAATAAAAGCCAAAGCAAAATAATAAGAAAATTGTCTTCTTTATTAGAAAACTCTAATTC
The DNA here is from genome assembly GCF_019923935.1 of Bubalus bubalis. Classification (NCBI taxonomy): domain Eukaryota; kingdom Metazoa; phylum Chordata; class Mammalia; order Artiodactyla; family Bovidae; genus Bubalus; species Bubalus bubalis. The sequence goes on along the minus strand of NC_059175.1, from coordinate 30,472,839 downwards.
TTTTCTATGTGTTATAGCTGTTTGGAGAAGAATCATTTAATAAATAAGTGCCAATCAGGAACTACTAGGTCTTCAACACTGAACCAAACTAAGCTACTATGCTTTGTAACAGAATCATCTGGGCAGTTTGTAAATGCAGATGGTTCTAAGTCACCATAATCTTTTTGCTAATTCAGTTTGATGTTCATTGTTCTCAGGGAGTTATTCTAGAGAAGACACTCAAGTCTTTCTGCAGAGGTGAAAGAGAGTACTATAATATATAGTGTAGGAGACTGGGTATTTGTACAAAAAACAAAAACAAGTAATTGGAAATAACTAAGTTATCCTCTAACTATGCATGTTATCTTTTATATTTTTTGCATTGGAGCAGTAAATAGTTAATTAAAATTCAGTCAGTCAGTAAGAAGTGATATATCACTTGCCTAGACAGTGATATTTAGTCTTTTCTTGGTGGCAGGCCCCTTTTGAATCTGATGGTTATTTTAAACTTGTGCAAAAATAACATATTTTAACTTACTGTATAATTAAATAAGAAAGAATCAAGCTATGTATCTTCAAATCATAACACATATAATCAGAATAGTAGAAAAACCTACTAATATATATGTCTTCTTAGAGAAAGTGGAGGAATAGTTCTTTGGTTTCACTGATGGATGATAACTGAAGCCAAAAATATGGATGAAATCATCCATGGGAAGTATATAAAACACAAAAAGGAACTGAACAAAAGGAATAATGAAATATACAAACAATTAGGAGATAGTGGAGGAATAGGAGCCCATGAAGGCAAATAAGAAGCAATAGACAAGAGGAATGAGAAATGCCAAGAGAGTATTTTGACAGCAATGGAAGGATATATTGTCAAGGACAGACTGAACAATAAGTATTGTCGGGATCAGGTAAGACAAAGGAGGCAACCCTATATTTTAAAAGGAACAGAAGTAAAGTCCACAGGACTTGAGGTAATGCATCTATGAGAATAGAGCTTGATGTTTTCTTATACGGATTTAGAAGTTCTCTTGGATAGTAACAGAGCTCAGTATAGAAGAGATGACTGATCCAGAAGCTCTTTATCCCACAGGAATGAGGTTCTGTATGGTATAGATTGGTTCTGATATGCAGGTTCAAGACTAGGTGTGCCACAACCATGGTCTCAGATTTAAGAATGCTCATTATTTAAAATGTCTACTAAAAGAATGTGCTATGTAAAGTTTGTCATAAAGAAAATTATTAATATTTATAATCATGTTGTAAGTTATCAGGTGATCTTGAGTAACAACATAATTTAGAAATATTTCAAGGTCTAAAAATCTAAGTAAGTGGCTGTTAATACTGGCTGCATATTACAATAACTTGGGGGCAGTAAAAAACAATTCCGGGCAATAACCTAGTCCAGTTGAATTTTTAAAACCCTTTAAAACTTTAAGCCTTGACATGTAAAACATCTTGGAAGTCATAGTTCCTGACCTTACAACAAGAAGAAATCTGGACAGGCTAAAAATCAATGATTTTGCTGAACCTATTAGAAGGCTGAATAATTCCAGCTGAGTTATTTCAAATCTTCAAAGATGATGCTGTTAAAGTGCTGAACTCAATATGCCTACAAACTTCGAAAACTCAGCAGTGACTGGGACTGGAATGGTCAGTTTTCATTCTAATCTCAAAGAAGGTCAATGTCAAAGAACATTCAAACTACTGCACAATTGCACTAATTTCACATATTAGCAAAGTAATGCTCAAAATTTCCAAGTCAGGGTTCAACAGTATATGAACTGAGAACTTTCAGGTATTCAAACTGGATTTAGAAAAAGCAGAGGAACCAGAGATCAAATTGCCAACATCCATTGGATCATCAAAAAAGCAAGAGAATTCCAGAAAAACATCTGCTTCATTGACTACACTAAAAAGCCTTTGACTGTGTGGATCACAGCAGACTGTGGAAAATTCTTCAAGATATGGGAATATCAGCCCACCTTACCTGCCTCCTGAGAAATCTGTATGCAGGTTAAGAAGCAACAGTTAGAACCAGACATGGAACAAGGACTGGTTCCAAATTGAAAAAGGAATACGTCAAGGCTGTATATTGTCACTCTGCTTATTTAACTTATATGCAGAGGACATCATGTGAAATGCCAGGCTGGATGAGGCATAAGCTGGAATCAAGACTGCCAGGAGAAATATCAATAACCTCAGATATGCAGATGACACCACTCTTATGACAGAAAGTGAAGAACTAAAGAGCCTCTTGATGAAAGTGAAAGAGGAGAGTTAAAAAGCTGGCTTACAGCTCAACATTCAAAAAATGAAGATCATGGCCTCTGGTCCCATCACTTCATAGCAAATAGATGGGGAAACAATGGAAACAGTGAGACACTTTAATATTTTGGGCTCCAAAATCACAGAGGATGGTGACTGCAGCCACAAAATTAAAAGATGCTTGGTTCTTGGAAGAAAAGCTATGACAAACTTAGCAGAGACATTAAAAAGCAGAGACATTACTTTGCCAACAAAGGTCCATCTAGTCAAAGCTATGGTTTTTTCTAGTAGACATGTATGAATGTGAGAGTTGGACTATAATGAAAGCTGAGCATCAAAGAACTGATGCTTTTGAACTGTGGTGTTGGAGAAGACTCTTGAGAGTCCCTTGGACTGCAAGGAGATCAGACCAGTCAACCCTAAAGGAAATCAATCCTGAATATTGATTGGATGGACTGATACTGAAGCTGAAGCTCCAATACTTTGGCCACCTGATGTGAAGAACTGACCATTTGAAAAGACCCTAATGCTGGGAAAAATTGAAGCCAGGATAAGAAGGGGATGACAGAGGATGAGATCGTTGGATGAGATCACTGACTCAAAGGATATGAGTTTGAGCAAGCTTTAGGAGATGGTGAAGGACAGGGAAACCTGGCGTGCTGTAGTCTATGGGATCACAAAGTGTCAGACACAGCTGAGCAACTGAACAACAATTAGAAGAATGGAGTTACAGGGAAATTCACTTTCCCTGTATCTGGGGAGAGAAATGGATCCAGAGATTTACAGTCAAACAGAATAACCCAAAAAATATACATGTAGGTGTATGCTATTCAAAATGCAAAAACCCAGAAGCAAAGAGAACATCCTGAGAGATGTCAGAAGTAATAAACCACCTTAAATATAGAGAAGCAGGATAAAAATTATAGAAGACCTCTTATCACAAGCCGTGCAAGCAAGAAGAAAGTGGGATAAATATTTAAAATGTTAAAAAACTCATCAACCTAGAATTATACAATCAGTAAAATTATCCTTCAGCCATGAAGGAAACATGAAAGCCCTTTCAGTGTCTCAAATTCACAGCCAAGTTTGAGAGGAATTGATTTAGGTAAATTTGTTTAGATGGCAAGAATATATGTAAGTATTCTTATAAAATATTTTAGTAAAAAATGTTTAACTTAAATTTGTCCGCAGGTTCCCTCTACTACTGGCCTTGTGAACTGAGTTTTTTTTCCATTCCCCTCCCTTTTAGGAGCAACCTACCTAGCAGAAAGAGAGAGAAAGAGGAAGTAGAAAACCAGGCTGATCAAGACTGAAAGAATTTCTCTTTATTTTTTTTACTTTCTCTCACATTTCCTCCCTTCGTTTCTTTTTCCTTTTCTTCCTTCCTTCCTTTCTTAGAAACTAGCATGAAAGTAGTAGCTGTATATAAGGAATGCTTATGGGCAGAAAAAGGCGTTTCTAAATCAGTGTCGCTTAAAGTACTTTAAGTCTCCTACATGCAAACTTTCAAGTTGCAAACTTTCAAAGATGCAAATGTTCATTCACAAATCCAATCAAGTAAGTTAGTTCTATTTGAGGAGTCACTGTTAACTTTTGAGGCACGGGACCTGAACGTAGAATGGTACACAAAGATTGTAGCAGCCGTTTGGAATGCAATTCAGTGGTACCACGTTATTTATGATGAGAAAAAACGATACCCAGTGATACCCAGGCATCACTGGACTGTCTTTTCAAGGTTAGACAGAAGCGAATCCAGCAGGGAACCAGAATCTCTGCCATTAAGATCAGGCATGAGTGAAACTGCAGCTTGCCCCACATCTCATATTGTGTAGTATCCTTCAGCTCCACCATCTCCCACTGCCTCTCTCTACTCCAGTCAGTAACTCCTCCTGCCAGTTCACTTAATGCCAGCCCTTATATGCCAGCTTTATGCAGTACTGTACTACTGTACTTTTCAAGATAATATACTGTAAGATTAAAAATGTTTTCTTTATTCTTTATTTTTCATGTATTTGTGAATAGTACTGTAAACCTCTTACAGTAAAGTACTATATAGCTGATTATATTTGTTGGGTACCTAGGCTAACTTTTCTGGACTTACAAATGCACACTCAGAATGGAACTCATTTGTGCTCACTTTGGCAGCACATGTAATAAAATTGGAATGATGTAGAAAAGATTAGCATGGCCCTTATACAAGGATGACATGCAAATTTATGAAGCACTCTATATTTTTAAAAAGTTTTACACAGCAAAAAAACTATAAACAATGTGAAAAGACAATCCTCAGAATGGGAGAAAATAATAGCAAATGAAACAACTGACGAAGGATTTATCTCCAAAATATACAAGCAGCTGAATACCAGAAAAATAAACAACCCAATCAAAAAGTGGGCAGAAGATCTAAACAGACATTTCTCCAAAGAAGATATACAGATGGCTAATAAACACATGAAAAATGCTCATCATCGGTCATTATTACATAAATGCAAATTAAAACTACAATGAGGTATCACCTCACACCAGTCAGTATGGCCATCATCAAAAAATCTACAAACAAATATTGGAGAGGGTGTGGAGAAAAAGGGACCCTCTTGCACTCTTGGTGGGAATGTAAGTTGATACAGCCACTATGGAAGACAGTATGGAGATTCCTTAAAAAAATGTGAATAAAACTACTATATGATGGAAACCATAATTGAAAAAGACACATATACCCGAGTTTGCATTGCAGCACTATTTACAATAGTGAGGACATAGAAGTAATGTAGACATCCATTGCCAGATGAATGGATAAAAAAGTTGAGGTACCTATATACAATGGAGTATTATTCAGCTATAAAAAGAAATGTATTTGAGTCAGGTCTAAGGAATAGATGAACCTAGCGCCTATTACACAGAGTGAAGTAAGTCAGAAAGAGAAAAACAAATATTGTATACTAATGCATATATATGGAATCTAGAAAGATGGTACTGATGAACCTAATTGCAGGGCAACAAAGGAGATTCAGACATAAAGAAGAGACTTGTAGACACAGAGGGGGAAGGAGAGGGTGGAATGAATTGAGAAAATAGCATTGAAGCATATGCTTTACCATATGTAAAATAGACAGCCAGTGGGAATTTGCTGTATGATGCAGGGAGCTCAAACTCAGTGCTCTGTGACAACCTAGAGAGGTGGAATGTGGTGGGAGGTGGGAGGGAGGTTTAAAACAGATGGACCATATGCATACCTATGATTGATTCATGTTGATGTATGGCAGAAACCAACACAATATTGTAAACTAATTATCCTCTAATTAAGAATAAATAAATTTCAAAAAATGGAACTCATTCGTATTTAGAGCACTTACTGTATATCCACTTAATGGTATTCAAATAATTTTAGACATAAGTTGAGGTGTTGTTGTTATTTAGTTACTAAGTCATGTCTGGCTCTTCTGCAACCCCTTGGACTGTAGTCTGCCAGGCTCCTCTGTCCATGGGATTTCCCAGGCAAGAATACTGGAGTGGGTTGCTATTTTCCTCTCCAGGAGATCTTCCTGACCCAGGGATTGAATGTGTATTTCCTGTTTGGCAGGCAGATTCTTTACCACTGAGCCACCCAGGAAGCCCATTAAATTGAGTTACCTTTTACTTATTGCTCTGTGTTCTATCTCTGTTTTAACACTGGACCAGCAGGTTATGGCTCAATAATCTTTTAGTCAAGATATATCCCACAGTAATTCTCACAAGATTTTCTCCTAGTTTGTTGAAACCATCACATGCTTATTAAGATTGCTATAATTATACACTTGATATGGATGAACATTTTGAGTGTAGATTGTGATAGGTTCAGGGATGTCTCTACTTGTTTTTACGAGGACATGGCAAAAACATTTCTTGGAAGTAGCTGCTTCACATAACTTAATATATCATTTGCACCATGTTTATTGCCATAATTGTTTGACCACAGGAATGTCAACAGATTACTCAAAATGTTTCTAGAAAAATCGGACAGTTTTGAAAAAATTATTTATCTCACAAGATGGATTATACTATCATTTTATCTTTATCCAGTTGTACAAATTTATCAGAAAGCTAAAAATATGCCTTGAACTTCAAAGGACCAAAAAATAGACAAATTTCAGCAACTAGTCAAGCACAGTTTCTTTTTCTCTTTTATTCTTTATGATTTAACTTTTTTTCCAGTGGATAGCTTGTAGGATTATGGAATACACTGGGCTTGTTTACCTTCAGAGATTTAAACTTACATGATGTTCTATTTGCTTCTCTTTTTGTGGGAGGGATTGGAGAAACAAAAAGACTGAGCTCCTTCCTGGTGATAAAGCTTTCTGTTTGTCTTTTTCTTTATCTTAACCATAGAAAACAGAAGCCCTAACCAAGATACCAAGCTAGAGCAGGCTGAAGAACTGGATCTCTTAGCAGGAGTGGTGCAGTGCTAGAATGTCATATTGTCGTCATTGAGCCTTAATCCAGATGGAACTTTTTTCCTCATCACTCAGTATTATCTCAGTACATGATTTATTGAGATAAATTAAGTTGGAGGAATCTGGGAAGTCTGGCCGTATGCTCACTCCCTCTGCATATGTGTGTGATTAGTTGCGCAGATGGGTCTGACTCTGCAACCCTTTTGGACTGTAGCCCACCAGGCTCTTCTGTCCATGGGATTTTTCAGGAAAGAATACTGGAGCGGTTGATATTTTCTTCGCCAGGGGATCTTCCTGACTCAGAGATTGAACCTATATCTCCTGTGTCTCCTGCAGGTGGGTCTTTACCCGTTGAGCCATCTAGGATTAAACCATGTATTGAGAGAACAACTAAATCTTCTAAAGTGCATAGGCACCCATACACTCATAATCTTATTTAATCTTTAAAAACTGTTAAATTATATAATTAATACAAACTGAAGCGACTTAGCAGCAGCAAAGAATATATGTGTGAAATAGATGAATTACATAGCTTAATAATAAAGTGCTCAAGTATGAAATCAGAGTCAATGAAGGCTTGTGTATTCTCCTATCACAAAATCTTGCTCCTCCTACAATCACTATCCTGAATATTATCATTACCTTGCCACTAAAAATAGTTTTTCTACTATGTATGAGCTTTATAAAAGCTTTATAAAAGCTCATACACTTGAACTTTATAAAAAACAATGCAATTATAATTAATATTGTTTCTCTGGAGATTCTTGTATATATTTTCTGGAATATATATACAAATATATGCATTCTGGTACTTAGGTGCAAACATTTTTTTCTAGGAGATCACTGTTATGAGACTCAAAAGTTCCACTTTAGAAGCTAATACCTATTAGTTTTCAAAAATGTCATAACAGTTTGCTTTCCCATAGGTAATATACATGAGTTCCCATTGATACATCCTCATTACACTCTAATACTTAATAATATTTGACTTCTTAAGTTTGGCCAATTTAGTGGATATAAAAAGATGTCTCATTGTAGTCTTATTTTAAATGTATGTGATTATTACTGAGGATGTGTACTTTCTTTTTTAATATGTATTTATATTCACTATTGTGGGGAATGTCTTATTTTTGATGATTTTTTATTGGCCATTTATAGTCTTTTGTATATTATGACTATACTATTTCTTTGTTAGTTTTATGCTGCAAGTAACTTGTCTCAATTTTACTCAGTATTTTTTTATTGTATTTCTTTTGATTAACAGAAATTATTAATCTTAGTGCTATCTTATTAATCAACCTACTTTCTTTGTTAGAATTTTTTTCCTTGTATCTAATTTAATAAATATTTTCCTACATCAAGGTCATGGGTATTCTACTATGAAAGTGAAGGGAAAGCCACTCAGTCAAGTCCGACTCCTTGCGGCCCTATGGACTACACAGTTTATGGAATTCTCCAGGCCAGAATACTGGAGTGGGTAACCTTTCCCTTTTCCAGGAGATCTTCCCAACCCAAAGATCGAACCCAGGTCTCCTGCATTGCAGGGGGATTCTTTACCAGCTGAGGCACAAAGGAAGCCCATTCTACTATGGTTTCTTTAAATTTTAAAGTTCCTTTCACATTAGTCTTTAACCCATTAGAAATTAACTTTTATAAAGAGCACAAAGTAAGAATTAAAGTTTGCTTTCTCATATTTTCTCATCTTCAGTGGTCCTAGTTATTAAGTTTTAAGGTCTCAACCTTTTCTCGTGGAGTTATAATCCACTTCTGTCATTTGTCTCATATTTTCATATCCTTATATCTAGGTGTCTGTTTCTATCCTCTCAATTTATTTATGCTAGTCATTTTGTTTATTTTATGCCAATAGCACTCTGATTTAATTATATACAGTTTTGAAATAAACATTGATATTTCAAATACTATATTCTTATTCTTCTTTAGCAATACTTTGATTAGTTTTTGTTCACGTAAACTTTGAATCAGCTTGTCAAATTACTTGTAAAATCCTATTACAAAACAGACAAATCCAAAAGTCAATTTAAGAAGTAAAATCTTTAAGTCATTGAGAATTCTTATCCAAAAAAAAAAAATGGTTGTCACAGCATTTCTGATCCAAAATACTTGTACTGTTGCTTTACATGAAATTGTTGACTTTAAATTGTGTTTAGTGGAGTGGAATTGATTCAGATATTAAAAGCCTATACTAAAAATTCAAGAAAGAAATAATGTCAATTTTACACAAACTCTTCTAGAACACAGAAGAGGTGTGAGAGCACTTCTTGATTCATCTTATGAAGTCAGAATTACTTTTTGAACAAAACAAAGGCATTACAAGGAAAGAAAACTGTAGACTGGTATTTCTCATGAATATAGATGCAAAAATCCTCCACAATGTTTCAAATTAAATTCAATAACTTAAAAATATTACAACACCAAAACTGAGTGGGATTTATTCTGGGAATGCAAGGCTGGTTCAACATTCAAAATCAATGTTATCAATAAATACATCAGCAAACTAAAGAAGAAAATCCATATGATTGCATTTATACAGAAAAAGTATTTTACAAAAGTCAACATCTGTTTGTGTTGAAACTCTTAATAAACTGGGAATAATTTATTGTTTTAAACCCAATAGAGAAAGAATCAACCCAGAAAATATGGCTAGCATAATACTTAATTGTGAAAGACCAAATTAATCCCAAGATTGGGAAACAAGAAAGTATGCTTACTCTCACCATAACTCGTATTTAACATCATATTGGAGGTCCTAATTAGTGCAACAAGGCAAATAAAGCAGAAAGGAAATAAAAAATAATTACCATACAAAATGGAGAGAAAGGAATAGAGCAGTTAGCTATTCACAGATGACATTATTGTCTTTGAAGAAGCTACAAAGAATCAACAGAATGTTGTTAGAATTAAAATGTGAATTTAGCAAGGCATCAGATACAAAGTCAAAAATCAATTGTACCGATACATACTAATAATGAACAATTTGAAATTGAACTGAAAACTTATTTTTCTTTGTAAACAATATTATTAAGAAATTTGATTGGAATTTGTTGTGAATTTTCATAGACGCCCCCCAAGAAAATCACTTATTTATCGAGCATGTTTCAATATACCCTTAGTCCTATTTCAAATCTCTGATGATACAGTGGCAACTCAACAATTGAGTAACACAGATTGACAAGAACTATTATTTTCAACAATAGATCAGAAACTACTCTGGTTGAATTCAAATAAATTGTGGATAGAAAAAGTTTGTGACCTGTGTTATGGCATCTCGGCACCCCCAAAGCATATGCTTAATAAGTTATGAGGAAGGGACAGAAAACGGAATATTTCCTGAATAGGACTGTTGATGGTGACGGTTGAAGAGACCTTTATATCTCTTGGAACCCAACATGCCACTATGCATTTCATTAAAATGGTCTGTCTTTCTGATTTGCTTATAGGGTGAACCTATTATGCAAGGAAAACATAGATATGATCTGGATATGGTTCAGTTTTTGTTTACTTTTAACTTAACTGTTAAATTTTCTTCAAATCACTGACTTGAAACAAGGTGAGTTCCTGTCTCCATAATATAGATTTTTCAGTCTGTGTTTTGCAAGGTGCATCATACAATATGGCATTCTCATGCTGTCACCTGCTAAGCTGGTGTTTCTCTTAAGTTACATTGTTGACACATGTACCATTAAATGTGTTTCCACTAGTCATAGGAGGGACTGAAATTTTCTTCTTGGCCACAGGTCTTCAAGGCCCTCAACAGAGGAAATAATTATTTTCAGGCCACCACAGTGACCTAAATAAAAAACATCTGGTACTTCTACATCCACTATTAAAACAGAGAGGTAACAACAGTAAGACCTACCTATTTGCTGATTAAATAGTTATTTTCAAATGCCATTACATATTCTATATTGATATGGTTGTGATTTTTCTTAAATATTTCCCTATATACATTTTTTCATTTGTTCATTCATTCTTCAAATATGTGAGTACTGAATCAAGATACAGAAATAATTGTGTAGAAAGTACTGTAAAGCAAAACAAAATTGTATGGAATTATTTATAAGAACTAGCCAATCCAGAGGCAATGAGGTCTTCAAACCCAGAAACAATGAAAACTCAGATTAGTTCTTTATAGCTATAAGCAAGGTTACCTTTCCCTTCTGTTGTCTATCTGGGAGAGAATCTATATAAAAGGCTTTTGTCACATAGTCTAAAACCATAACTATTCCAAGATTTTGAATTGGCTAACTTTACTCCCCAGTTCTTTGTTTCAAAGAATAAAAAATTAAATATATAAACCGCTTAAAATACAAAATTTTGCCGTAAAGGTAAAAGAATATGTAGCCCCCTGCTGCTCTGTCAAAATAACCTAAAAATGTATTTGAGCTGGTAGAAAGTGACCTTGAAGGTTTGTATCAGATTATTACTTATCCGCTGGAGTGGTAGCATCAGCTCAGAAACAGAAAGAAAGGATTCAGAAAGTAAAGTTTAAGAACTTTATGTCAGCAATAGTTTGTATTCATGTCCTTGAATTCTGTTTACCCAAAGGAAAACAAGGTCAAAAAGCCCAGCAAGTTTTTGTGGGCAGCTTTTATAGTTCAAAGCGTTTATTTGCTTTGGTGGCTAACTCTTTGTGAGCAAATTCTCATGTTTTTCTAGCCACAGTAGCCACTCCATTGTTTGGAGAAGTATACTTTCTGTATTGTAATATTAATAACTAAAAGTAAATTGTTACCACAAACGTGGAAAGGAGAAGATGAAAAAAGTTTCATGATCCTTTTATATGAATGATGCCATTGGAAAAAGGATTTTATAAAATCAGAGGCAAGACTTAGTGCACATAAATGGCATCTATTAGTTTTTACAAGGTTGTTTTGAACTCACACTTTAAGTTTGGAGGTCTTGTTAGAGGAGTGCATTATTAACAAGCTACAATCTGGTTCTTTTGATTCAGATAAAAATCAATAAAAATATATGTAAATTCTAACAGAATTTTACTGTTTAAGTATTTGAACCATCTTAGCAGATATGAAGGAAAACGACATCACTTTGACATTATTTCTTCAGACTAAGGGCTCTTATGTGGCCTAATGGATGTATTTAAATTTCCAGAAATCTTGTAATGGCTAAGGGAACATATTCTTATTGTTAATTTTAGCTTCAATGAAACAGAATTTGAATCAGCTTAAGTTGTGCCTTAGATCTCCTGTAAAACAATGATTCTTAATTCCTCAAAACACAAAATATGAGGTTAATTATATCAAATTATAACATTTCATTAACCATGAAGCTTCCTGGTTAATGATAAAGAACACACCTGCCAGTGCAGGAGACATAAAGAGCCGTGTGTTCAGTCCCTGAGTAGGGAAGATTCCCTGAAGGAGGAAATGGCAACCCACTCCAGTATTCTTGCCTGGAGAATCCCATGGACAAAGGAGCCTGGCAGACTACAGTCCATAGCATCTCAAAGATTTGGACACAACTGAAGTGACTTAGCACTCACACATACATTGATCATGAGAAGAAATTTTAGTAAGTTAAGAACATCAAAGAATATCTAAGCTCAGGTAGTTCTTTTACATTATGCCAGAGGATATGCCAGGAGATAAGAGGAGGAAGGACAGCAAAGAGACTGATGGAAGAGGCAGTACAATATGGGGTAATCAGCATGATGGTATTTGGGTTCCATAATTATATGCTGTAGTGTTGGATTGGCCAAAAAGTTGGTTCGAGTTTCTCCATAGTATCTTATGGAAAATTCTAATGAATGTTTTGACAAACCCAACATAAGTGTTGACCATGAAGTATGGGTCCCAGGAATACCAGTTCTTGCTTTGGGAATATATTCTGCCTCTGTAAATACAAAATTGTGTACAGCAAGACCATGAAGGGAAATGATTCAACCATATTCATTGGAAGGACTGATGCTGAAGCTGAAACTCCAATACTTTGGCCACCTGATATGAAGAACCGACTCATTGGAAAAGATCCTGATGCTGGGAAAGATTGAAGGCATGAGGAGAAGGGGACAACAGAGAATGAGATGATTGGATGGCATCACCGATGCGATGGACATGAGTTTGAGTAAGGCCCCAGGAGTTGGCTATGGACAGGGAGACCTGGTGTGTTACAGTCCATGGGGTCATGAAGTATCGGACATGACTGAGCAACTGAACTGAACTGAACTGAAGAATCAAAGATGTGCTTAACTGCTTGGATCCTTGCTCCAAAAAAACCTTTGTAAGCACTGTATGTCAAACTGACTTTCCTTCTTTGCCATGCTGCCGTATTAGTAAACAAGGTCACCACCAGTGACTCTCCAGAATGCAGATTTTGCTTCCATTATGTACCAGGCAGTCCTAGCCCCCAGGCAGAGAGATGAATAAAACAGCTAAGGTCCCTGTTGCCATGTCACTTACATTTCAATTGGGGTCCTAACATCAGGTGGAGACCTGATTCACCTTTTGTTCTCTGTTTGACTTGTGTAAATCTTGTCTCCATTCTTTCTCTTCCCAACAAGACTAACAGTTCCATGAAAATAGAAAATTGTCATATACTTCTTCCATAACATTAACACGTGCTAGGAACATGACTTGTTGACTGAACAACAGGAACACGTGTAAAAGCAGAAGAAAAGCTAGTAGTTGGGTGAAACAGTCTGTTTTAAATTCACTGTTCTGTGTCCCATCACTCTTGTGTCACCTGCATAGATCAATTGCAAGAAATAGAAATGAGTTATTTAGGCATATTCTTAAACAGGGATGGTTGGAGAAATTCTTAAGAGAGAAATCATTAAAAATCAGACAAAATTACTTAGTGCCAAGTACACAGTAGGTGTTCAATTGATACTTCTACCAAAATAATGGGTTGTCTTAATTATTGGTGGACTGTACTGTATTCACCTCATATCACAATGTGATAGAAGTTACAAGAAAAATGGTATTTTTGAGTTCTAACTAGTGAATGAATTGATCCAGTGAAATTCCAAGATCTAAAGCGGTCCTAACTATTCTACAAGCTATTGAGATACAGCTAAACTCAAATTATGATGGAATGACTCATGGTCTAGAGATTTTTAATTTTATAGGCTACTCATTTATGGTAAAAATGTTATACAATGTGAAAACAAAACCAAAAATGCAAAATTATTTGATAATCACCAAAGTTACTTGGTAATTTTAAATTCTAAAATTCATAAGATTCCTAACAGACTTAAAACACAGAAGCAAGGAGTTCCCTGGTTGTCCAGTGGTTAGGACTCCATGCTTCCACTGCAAGGGGCACAGGTTCTATCCCTGGTGGGGGCACTAAGGTCCCACATGCCATTGTGGCTATAAATAAGTAAATAATGTTCAATTTGAGGGATGATTTGGGAGAATGGCATTGAAACATGTATAATATCATATAAGAAATGAATTGCCAGTCCAGGTTCGATGCAGGATACAGGATGCTTGGGGCTGGTGCACTGGGATGACCCAGAGGGATGGTACGGGAAGGAAGGTGGGAGGGGGGTTTGGGATGGGGAACATGTGTACACCCGTGGTGGATTCATGTTGATGTATGGCAAAACCAATACAATATTGTAAAATAATTAGTCTCCAATTAAAATAAATAAATTTATATTAAAAAAATAAGTAATCTTAGAATCATAAAAAAAAGAAAAAAAAACAGAAGTGTAATGTAATCTTAAAAATCCAAGAAATATTTAAGAGTACTTATATTACTTCAGTGGAAATTACAACACCACCATAGATTAGGTTTTGCTCAGCCAATAAGATTTGCTTCCTTGTGGTTTATGTGTGTTTGTGTTTAAATTGCTATAATTCACACAGACAAAGGAATAGCAAATGAAATCATGAAACACTTTCTATAATAATATGTAAAAGTACAAAAGATATTATTACTTCTTTAATATATATGCTCATATCATCAACTATGAAAGAAAATCAATAACTAATTCCATATCTAGTTTTAACTGGTAATGCTCAATAATTTGGGTTGAAATACAAAATATCAAAATTTTGAAAAAATGACTTCTCTTATAGGATGCTAGAAACAGACTAAAAAGACTGCTTTACTAAATTAAACATAAGACAGATATCAGATGGGTTAGTATTTTGAAAAGAGGTTATGAGGATGGTCAATTTGAAGAAACACATCAGCACCTCACATTAATTACTCAGGGCAAGAGAGAGCTATAGATTTTTTTATTTTGTTTCCTTTCATTGCCCCCTTAATCATGGGATAATACACTGTTTTCAAAATAAATTATTCACCATGGAAGAAACTCTAGAGGTTGAAGCTGAACATTGGAATTCCTGGAACAAAATTGAAACTCTAGTTTTGACTCCTTGTATAAAAGACTAGCATCTGTGAAGGCAACCAAAATAATTACTTTAAGTTACAGGAAATGTCATCTACAAGGGTAGACAGGAGATGAAGTACTAAGAGGTTTCCCAGCTCTTCTTATGGTTTAGGGGAAATTTTGAATTTGAGGAGTAGGAGAATTGAGGTGAAACATATTTCCGCTTCCAGTGTATGGAAATGATCCTTCATGTCGAGAAAAATGTGTAGAGGATGAAATTGAAATGATGTATACAAATAACACTTTCAAATTGCATATTTTTAATATTAAATTATATTAATGCAGGTGTATAATAATGCCTCACACTATTTTAAAGGGGAAGCAAGTGAAAACCAAAACAAATGGTAAGCTTTAAGAAGCACTCTTACACTCTGGCTTATGGAAGGGAATGGCTCACCAAATAAATTGCCTTGACTTAATGAGGGCAGCTTTATTTGTATGTAAGAAATGATGTGATTATACCTGAAAAATATTTAAATTGGTGGCAGCATTTCTACTGACTCAATTATTTCTTTTCCCCTAGGAATTACTATTTATTTTCACTACTTTCATTGAAATGGTGAGTTAAACACATTTCCTTCTTTATTTAAATCATGTATATTAAATATAATAAAAAATACGAGTGGGATTTATTCATATAGTGAATATATAATATCTATTGGATTCTTGGAATTTGTGGATCTTAAAACATCTGAAGATTATCTTCAAAATGTAAACTCAAAATATCAGCTTTCTACACAATTTTTATGTAATCAAACAATAGTGAGGAAAGGTAATATACTATAATATGATTACATGAAAAAGGGAAGGAAGATGTGATTGCAAGGATCTACCACAGGATTTAATGTAAATATTTTAAAAATAATTTTTTGGTATGTAGAGTTTAAATGGACCCAGAACATGAAAAATGGGTTGCGGTGGAGGAATTGATAATAGAAAGTACTGCATATTTGAATATTCATAGCTCCTTCAGATTGATGTTCAGTCACTCAGATGTATCCAGCTGTTTGCCACTCCACGGACTGCAGGATGCCAGGCTTCCCTGTCCTTCACCATCTCCCAGAGTTTGCTCAAACTCATATCCATTGAGTCGGTGATGCCATCGAATCATCTCATCCTCTGCCATCCTCTTCTCCTCCTGCCTTTAATCTTTCCCAGCACCAGGGTCTTCTCCAATGAGTTAACTATTCATTGGAATAGTTAAGGCATTTGAGCTTCAGCATCAGTCCTTCCAGTGAATATTCAGGACTGATTTCCTTTAGGATTGACTGGGTTGATTTCCTTGCAGTCCAAGGGACTCTCAAAAGTCTTCTCCAACACCACAGTTTGAAAGCATCAGTTCTTTGGTGCTCAGCCTTCTTTATGTTCCAACTCTCACATTAATACATGATGACTGGAAAAATTATAGATTTGACTAGATGGACGTTTGTCGGCCAAGTAACGTCTCTGGTTTTAATGTGCTGTCTAGGTTTGTCATTGGTTTTTTCTTCCAATTAAAAGAGCGAGCGTCTTTTAATTTCATAGCTGCAGTTACTGTCCACACTGATTTTGGAGGCCAAGAAAATAAAATCTATCACTATTTCCATTGTTTCCCCATCTATTTGCCATGAAGTGATGTAACAAGACACCATGATTTTAGTTTTTTGGATGTTGAGTTTTAAGCCAGCTTTTTCACTCTTTCACCTCCATCAAGAGGATCTTTAGTTCCTCTTCGCTTTCTGCCATTAAGTGAGTTGCTCAGTCGTGTCTGACTCTTTGAGACCCCATGGATGGTAGACTACCAGGCTCTTGCATCCATGGAATTTTCCAGGCAAGAGTACTGGAGTGGGTTGCTCTTTCCTTCTCCATGGGATCTTCCCAACCCAGGGATCAAACCCCGGTCTCCCACATTGCAGGCAGACACTTTACCATCTGAGCCACCAGGGAAGCCCTTCTGCCATCAGGGTAGTGTCATTTGCATATCTGAGATTATTGACATTTCTCCCAGCAATCTTGGCTCCAGCTTGTGCTTCATCCAGCCTGACATTTCACATGATGTACTCTGTGTATAAGTTAAGTAAGCAGGGTGACGATATACAGCCTTGACATACTCTTTTCCCAATTTTGAACCTGGTGTAACAGGCAAGTTTGGCCTGCTTCATTTTGTACTCCAAGGGGCACCTTCAGAAACCTGAATAAGTTCATTATGGCTAGGACCTACGTTTTATTTAACAGGATATTAAGGATGATTCCATGTGGATAAAGAGCAGAATATTATGACTGATTTATATTATGATTTATAAATATTTGTGTGATTACAAACTACAAATTTCTTAAATAACAATTAATAAATTAATCTTAAATTGCTTATCAAAGTTTAAGAAGTTTAAGGGTAAGCTCATGTTACCTGGGCATTTTTCTAGTTAGAAACAAATATTTTTATAGATCCAGTATAAATGATAAGGAAAACTGAAATTAAATAAGAAACATATTCTACTTTGTTTCTACTGAATCATTTATTAATACAACCTTAAAAGAGTCATAGCAACATTTTCCAAATAACATTAGTTTGGCTTTCAAAATTCTTGGTTCCCTAAGAATTTTTTTTTTAAGAATCTATCTTTCCCTAAGAAAAATAGATTTTGCTGTAACACTATTAACTGTTTGATAGAATTCACATAATGCTGTTTGACTCTTCATTTATTCACTAGCTTAAGAAATAGTTGTTGAGGACAGACCTTATGTCAAGAATGACCTATATACATAGGAAGTGCTGATCTATATTAATAATTGTGGAAATAATTTAATAAATAATTTTCCATGATTATTAATGGTAGCAATGAGTTACCAAGACACAGATGGGTTGTTAAAGATATTTTTTTAACGTTCTGCAAATACGAAGTGTTGGTGAGGGTATGTTGTGATGAGAACACTATGGAAATGTAATTATTACCATAGTGTGAAAACCAATTAAGTAGCAAATGTTCATTTCCCAGCAATTCTGCTCCTAGGTGTGTGTATACTAGAAGATACGTTTACAGGAGCCAAAGACCGAAATAAGTAAACTAATAAAACCAAGTCCTTTACTACTAGAATAAATAAATAAATAGTGATATCTTCATAAAGCTATACAACAATGGATATGCATTAATTGTGGCCAATTTATCAACATGGATGAATCTCAAACTGAAATTTGGGGGAAAAAGTAAAAAAATATATACAATTTGGTTCCTTTTATAGATCAAAAGTAAGCTTAACTACACAATAAGTTGCTTGGAGATACATTTATATGTGGTGAAACTATTGGGAAAAATGGGGCCCTGATTATCCCAACATTCCTTTCTCTTAGTTTTTTTCTCTTCCTTCCTTTGGTGGTACTGTTATTCTTTTTGCGTTTCCTCTTTCTTTTCCTCTAATAATAGCCTGTTCAAATCTTACTTGTTTTTAATATCCTTTCACCATATTCCAGAATCTATCCAGACTTTTCTATAATAAGTCTTTATACAATTATTTATCACATTATACCTTTTGCAAGATTATCTTGTTGCCTATGGTTTATTTATTTTTATGGCTACTGCCTCAAAGACAGAGATCATAAGGCCTTAATTTTGATTGCCTCAGAGCCTTTAGCAAAGGATAGAGAATATATACAAATGCTGATACATTTTTATTGAAGTATATTTTGACTGAAAGTCACATATAAAATTATAAAACCCTTAAAGAAAGTCTCATAATGAAATTACAAGTGGGAAGAATTCTTTGCTGTGTGTCTTCAAAATTTAAAATATAAAAAGAATTATGTCAGAGGTAGAGGTAAAGTTATGAAAGTTAACATAGTGAAGATGGAACTAAGAAAAAGCATTCAGTGTGTGTCTATGCATGTGGGCATGACTTGTGAGAACTAAGTACAGAAATTTGACATTTGTTATCTTTATTCTGAAATATTTATAAAAATCATCTAAACCCATGTATCCATCTTAGAGTTAAATTAAAACTAGATAATATAACATGTAATTCTACTTAATTGGCCACTTGTAAATTCTACAAAATGCTAATATTTTAAAAGCAAATACATTTTCAAGGTTTCACTGTCTGTCTTCTTTCTCTGAGGGCACCTCCCCTTGTAAATGCTCATGACCAGTGGACAAAAGGCACTGGGGAAGGTTGACAGGGTCTGTTAGATATTAGGAAAGCTTAGTTTCTGTTTTACTTTTTCATTTAAAAGATATACCACACAGATAATTTTGTGGCTTGTATGCCCACTTTTGAGAGCCTTTGAATTAATCTAGTGATTGTCATTGGAGGATGGGGAGAGGAGGAATTACCCAAGAAAAATGTTCACAGTTGACAAGCACACACCCCACCACTACCTTTGGTGAGAATTGTGATAGTAGATTGTAATGGTCTTTTACTCATATACAGAGAAAAAGAAAGCTCCATAAACGTAAAGACAATGATCTATCTAGAACTGAAGATTATAAAATACAATAATTCCCCAAAAGAATATACTTTTTCTGTATTCCTTCAATTCCATTTCTTCTTCTCTCACTTATTAAATTATAGACTTTTGAAAAAATCTTGCAAAATTATATGAAGTCTATAATTCCAATACATAAGAAGAAATATCCATGAAAAGACTTGGGAAAAATAATATCAAAAAATGAAAGTGCTATGTCATAGAATTATGGATTTTGTCTATTATGAACTTTTCATTATAACTGTAAAGCCAGGCTGCCAACATCTGATCCCTTCCATTAATCAATTTCTCAGAGCCTCTGTTTAATTCTCTCTAAAACAAATGAGTTGAACTAGTTGATGTTTAAGGTATTCAAGTGTTAACATTACAGTAAGTTGTATGTGTCTGAAAAATTTAGGGGCCCAATTTTTCATTTGAAACAAACACTGGTCAAAAAAAACACACAAAACTTGTAGGTGTTCTCAGAATTCTTTCGATTTTGTATTTATTGAGCTAGGAGTTTGCATGTATTATTTCCAATCTTTATAACAATATTCAAGAACAGAATTACAACCCCTCTTTTATTATAAGTTAATTGATATTCAGTTCAGTTCAGTTCAGTCACTCAGTCATGTCCAACTCTCTGTGACCCCAAGGACTGCAGGACACCAGGCTTCCCTGTCCATCACCAACTGCTGGAGCTTACTTAAACTCATGTCCATTGAGTCGATGATGCCATACAACCATCTCATCCTCTGTCGTCTCCTTCTCTTCACACCCTCAATCTTTCCCAGCATCAGGTCTTTTCAAATGAGTCAGTTCTTCACATTACGTGGCCAAAGTATTGGAGTTTCAGCTTCAGCATCAGTCCTTCCAATGAATATTCAGGACTGATTTCCTTTAGGATGGACTGGTTGCATTTCCTTGCTGTCCACGGGACTTTCAAGAGTCTTCTCCAACACCACAGTTCAAAAGCATCAATTCTTCGGTGCTCAGTTTTCTTTATAGTCAAAACCTCACATCTATACATGAAAAACCGTATCTTGGACTAGATCGACCTTTGTTGGCAAAGTAATGTCTCTGCTTTTCAATATGCTGTCTAGGTTGGTCATAGCTTTTCTTCCAAGGAGCAAGCATCTTTTAATTTCATGGCTGCAGTCACCATCTACAGTGATTTTGGAGGCCCCCCCCACAAAGAAGTCTGTCACTGTTTCCATTGTTTCCCAATCTATTTGCCATGAAGTGATGAGACCAGATGCCATATCTTAATTTTCTGAATGTTGAGCTTCAAGCCAAATTTTCACTCTCCTCTTTCACTTTCATCAAGAGGTTCTTTAGTTCTTCTTCGCTTTCTGTCATAAAGGTGGTGTCATCTACATATCTGAGGTTATTGACATTTCTCCCAGCAATCTTGATTCCAGCTTGTGCTTCATCCAGCCCAGCGTTTCTCATGATGTACTCTGCATATAAGTTAAATAAGCAGGGTGACAATATGCAGTCTTGACGTACTCCTTTCCCAATTTGGAACCAGTTTGTTGTTTCATGTCCGGCTCTCAATGTTGCTTCTTGACCTGCATACAGATTTCTCAGGAGGCAGGTAAAGTGATCTGGTATTCCCATCACTTGAAGAATTTTCCACAATTTTTTATGATCCATACAGTCAAAGGCTTTGGCATAGTCAGTAAAGCAGAAGTAGATGTTTTTCATCTTGATATTGAATTCAGCTAATAAATGACTGAGCAGGGATTTGACTATAGGTATGGCAGACTCTAATCTTTATATTCTCTCTACTACTTTGAGATTGTTGAGGCTAGTTCTTTAATTATGTGTATGTGGTCAGTTGTGTCTGACTCTTTGCAACTGCATGGATTATAGCTTACCAGGCTCCTCTATCCATGGAAGTTCCCAGGAATACTGGAGTGGATCGCCAGTATTCCAAGGGATCTTCCCAATCCATGGATTAAATCTGAGTCTCATGCATCTCCTGCATTGGTAAGTGGGTTCTTTACCATTGCACCACCTGAAAAGTGCTTTAACAGGACTGTAAAATAGATAATGAAAAACTGTATTCTACTTTATTTTGGATGTGTGTATTGTTGGGGGGGGGATAATGAGAAGATACAAAAAATGGTAATGATTTTCATCAGTATGCAGTATATAATTATATTACTGAAAGGAATGAAAGATAGTTCTTTCTCAAACGTGGCTACTAAGTTTGGTTTTAGGCTGACCTGCATAACAAGTAACATGAAAAATATTTCCTACAGGTGTTTTTATTTTCCTGTATCTTTGTAAACTATTGTATATGTGTGTATACTCTCATATGTACTTATTTTTGAATCTGTAATTCTACATAGGTGGCA
Source organism: Bubalus bubalis (assembly GCF_019923935.1). NCBI lineage: Eukaryota > Metazoa > Chordata > Mammalia > Artiodactyla > Bovidae > Bubalus > Bubalus bubalis. The sequence continues at coordinate 30,450,972 of NC_059175.1, read as the reverse complement.
ACAAATCTGTTGCATATTTCATGCTCAATTAAAAAGAAATCTTACATGATTTCCATGTATTATGGAAAGATAGGCATCTGTCCCCTATTTAATTATGTCCATCCTGATTATGTTAAATGTGTTCTGGCCCCTGTTAAGAAAATCTTCTAAATATACATGAAGAAAAACTTTGTTAAAAATGAATTCTCAGCAAGAAACAGAAGGGACTTAAACAAAGGAATTCTAAGGAAAGCTTAACAGAGAAATACCTCAAATCTGAATTCTTAGATGAATAAAATAATAACCCTTCCCCTTCACCTCTCATGACTAATCCATACCAAAATGCAAATGTAACTTGAAACCAATTGTTTTGGAGGCTTCAGAAGTTTTGGTTAATTTTTCCTTCCTGTTACTTTTCACTTTGCAACACCTTTTGGCTTCTGGAATCTGACTGGAGCTAGGAGGGGAAATGCCAAAATTCTATGGGGAAGGCTTGTTCTTGGGGTAATTTAGACCTGACTTGAGGAAGTCAACTTTTGTTATAAACTCTATGTTAAAAAAAACTCTGAAATTTCCCAGGGATTGAAAAAATGCAGAAATTGCAGATAATAAAACAAAATTTCGGTAATAATGCAAAAGTAGGAAATTGTCAGAAGCTCCATGAGGGTGAAGGGTGCCGTTTAAGCTTTAGATCTCAAAGCTTGGGTTCTCTGCTTTCTTTACCATTAATTCTGCTGTTGTTTTCAAACTTTTCCTCTGAATTTCCCCAACTTAAAAATACAAAGCAGTAAGATCTCTTCATGCTCAATCATTAAGGATATACAAGAATTTTAAGGGTGTACAAATACTTTTTTAATTCCATCAGCAAATATTTGCTTGCCATCTACATGCCAGGAGCTAGTCTAAGTTCTGGGTATATAATAGTGAAAAAAAGAAAAGAATCTATGTTCATGTACTTTAATTCCAGTGGAGATCAAAGAACTAAATATATGATATGTTAGATTGTATTGAGTGCCATGTAGAAAAATAAATCCACATACAGAAATATTTTATACAGAGTGGTTAAGATAGACCTTTTTGAAAAGTGACCTTTAAGCAGAAACTTGATGGAAATAAGTGAGTGAGCCACACATATACCCTAGGGGAAGCTTCCCACAACATAGGATCAGAAAGTCCAAAATTCCACCTTGCTAATGGGTTTAATTCAAAACCCAAAATTCAAAAACTCAAAATTCTCCAAGCCAGGCTTCAGCAATACGTGAACCGTGAACTTCCAGATGTTCAAGCTGATTTTAGGAAAGGCAGAGGAACCAGAGATCAAATTGCCAATATCTGCTGGATCATGGAAAAAGCAAGAGAGTTCCAGAAAAACATCTATTTCTGTTTTATTGACCATGCCAAAGCCTTTGACTGTGTGGATCACAATCAACTGTGGAAAATTCGGAAAGAGATGGAAATACCAGAGCACTTGACCTGCCTCTTGAGAAATTTGTATGCAGGTCAGGAAGCAACAGTTAGAACTGGACATGGAACAACAGACTGGTTCCAGAAGGAAAAGGAGTACGTCAAGGCTGTATATTGTCACCCTGCTTATTTAACTTCTATGCAGAGTACGTCATGAGAAACGCTGGGCTGGAAGAAGCACAAGCTGGAATCAAGATTGCCGGGAGAAATATCAATAACCTCAGATATGCAGATGACACCACCCTTATGGCAGAAAGTGAAGAGGAACTAAAGAGCCTCTTGATGAAAGTGAAAGAGGAGAGTGAAAAAATTGGCTTAAAGCTCAACACTCAGAAAACGAAGACCATGGCATCCGGTCCCATCACTTCATGGGAAATAGATGGGGAAACAGTGGAAACAGTGTCAGACTTTATTTTTCTGGGCTCCAAAATCACTGCAGATGGTGATTGCAGCCATGAAATTAAAAGATGCTTACTCCTTGGAAGCAAAGTTATGACCAACCTAGATAGCATATTAAATAGCAGAGATATTACTTTGCCAACAAAGGTCTGTCTAGTCAAGGCTATGGTTTTTCCAGTGGTCATGTATGGATGTGAGAGTTGGACTGTGAAGAAAGCCAAGCATGGAAAAATTGATGCTTTTGAACTGTGGTGTTGGAGAAGACTCTTGAGAGTCCCTTGGACTGCAAGGAGATCCAACCAGTCCATCCTAATGGAGATCAGTACTGGGTGTTCTTTGGAAGAACTGATTCTGAGGTTGAAACGCCAATACTTTGGCCATGTAATGCGAAGAACTGACTCATTTGAAAAGACCCTGATGCTGGGAGGGATTGAGGGCAGGAGGAGTAGGGGATGACAGAGGATGAGATGGCTGGCTGGCATCACCAACTCAAAGGACATGAGTTTGGGTGAACTGCAGGAGTTGGTGATGGACATGGAGGCCTGGCGTGCTGCAATTCATGGGGTTCAAAGAGTCGGACACGACTGAGTGACTGAATTGAACTGAATAGGTTTAAGAAGCTGTGAGAACTATGTGCTGGGTAGGAGTCAGCATAAAGCAGAGAGATAAAAGACATGATCAGGGTATAAGCAAGAAAAAGATACTCAATTTTGAGTCTAGAGTACATATATATACAGGAAAGTAGTAACCAGCACATTCACTGAAATTTTGGGTATTCTACTGTGATTTAGGAGCACAGTTGAAAGGGATCTGCTACTTGAGTTTAGAACTTCAGTCTTCTCTTCATCAAATTTTTCAGGACAATTGGCAGGAATGTAGTTTAAAAAGAAGGAATGGAAACACACAGAAAGATGTAGACAACTTGTTTAAACAAGAGGAGAAGACAATTGGAAAAATTAATTCCACCTTAATTAAGCTATGAATTTTGAACAGTTCAATCAAAATTCCAAAATGATGCTTCTAATTCCTCTTCTCTTTCTCTTTCCTTCCCTAACATCCCCTTCCTCTTTACCTCTCCTCACTTTCCATTTCCTGCCCTTCCAAAAGGTACATGCTGTATGATTTCATTATACAGCATCCTTGAAATGACAGAATTATAGAAAAGGAAAGGATGTAGATGAGAAAAAGTGAGTGTGGTTCTAAAAGGGCAAGAGGAGGGATGCATGTGGCAATGAGATGTTCTCTCATAGTGACTCTTAATTCCAGTATCATAGTTGTTATATTTTGTACTACAGTTTTGCAAGACACCCCATTCAGGAAAATTCAGTAAAGGGATACAGGTTATGTCTGTATTATGTTTTCTACAACATCCAAGTGAATCTACATGTATCTGAAAATAAAGTTTAAAAATTTAAAATAATGAGCATTATGATGCTAGGGTGTTTGTTATGACCAGTGCATTTTCTTGGCAAAACTCTATTAGTCTTTGCCCTGCTTCATTCCGTATTCCAAGGCCAAATTTGCCTGTTACCTCAGGTGTTTCTTGACTTCCTACTTTTGCATTCCAGTCCCCTATAATGAAAAGGACATCTTTTTTGGGTGTTAGTTCTAGAAGGTCTTGTAGATCTTCATAGAACTGTTCAACTCCAGCTTCTTTAGCATTGCTGGTTGGGGCATAGACTTGGATTACTTTGATATTGAATGGTTTGCCTTGGAAACAAACAGAGATCATTCTGTCGTTTTTGAGATTGCATCCAAACACTGCATTTTGGACTCTTTTGTTGACCATGATGGCTACTCCATTTCTTCTGAGGGATTCCTGCCTGCAGTAGTAGATATAATGGTCATCTGAGTTAAATTCACCCATTCCAGTCCATTTTAGCTCGCTGATTCCTAGGATGTCGACATTCACCCTTGCCATCTCTTGTTTGACCACTTCCAATTTGCCTTAATTCATGGACCTGACATTCCAGGTTCCTATGCAATATTGCTCTTTATAGTGTTGGACCTTGCTTCTATCACCAGTCACAACCACAGCTGGGTATTGTTTTTGCTTTGGCTCCATCTCTTCATTCTTTCTGGAGTTATTTCTCCACTGATCTCCAGTAGCATATTGGGCACCTACTGACCTGGGGAGTTCCTCTTTCAGTATCCTATCATTTTGCCTTTTCATACTGTTCATGGGGTTCTCAAGGCAAGAATACTGAAGTGGTTTGCCATTCCCTTCTCCAGTGGACCACATTCTGTCAGATCTCGGAAAAGGTCAGTTTTCATTCCAATCCCAAAGAAAGGCAATGCCAAAGAATGCTCAAACTACTGCACAATTGCGCTCATCTCACACGCTAGTAAAGTAATGCTCAAAATTCTCCAAGCCAGGCTTCAGCAATATGTGAACCGTGAACTTCCTGATGCTCAAGCTGGTTTTAGAAAAGGCAGAGGAACCAGAGATCAAATTGCCAACATCCGCTGGATCATGGAAAAAGCAAGAGAGTTCTAGAGAAGCATCTATTTCTGCGTTATTGACTATGCCAAAGCCTTTGACTGTGTGGATCACAACAAACTGTGGAAAATTCTTCAAGAGATGGGAATACAAGACCACCTGATCTGCCTCTTGAGAAATTTGTATGCGGGTCAGGAAGCAACAGTTAGAATGGACATGGAAAAACAGACTGGTTCCAAATAGGAAAAGGAGTATGTCAAGGCTGTATATTGTCACCCTGCTTATTTAACTTATATGCAGACTACATCATGAGAAACGCTGGACTGGAAGAAGCACAAGCTGGAATCAAGATTGTTGAGAGAAATATCAATAACCTCAGATATGCAGATGACACCACCCTTATGGCAGAAAGTGAAGAGGAACTAAAAAGCCTCTTGATGAAAGTGAAAATAGAGAGCGAAAAAGTTGGCTTAAAGCTCAACATTCAGAAAATGAAGATCATGGCATCCGGTCCCATCACTTCATGGGAAATAGATGGGGAAACAGTGGAAACAGTGGCAGACTTTATTTTTCTGTGCTCCAAAATCACTGCAGATGGTGAATGCAGCCATGAAATTAAAAGATGCTTACTCTTTGGAAGCAAAGTTATGACCAACCTAGATAGTATATTGAAAAGCAGAGACATTACTTTGCCAACAAAGGTTTGTCTAGTCAAGGCTATGGTTTTTCCTGTGGTCATGTATGGATGTGAGAGTTGGACTGTGAAGAAGGCTGAGTGCCGAAGAAATGATGCTTTTGAACTGTGATGTTGGAGAAGACTCTTGAGAGTCCCTTGGACTGCAAGGAGATCCAACCAGTCCATTCTAAAGGAGATCAGCCCTGGGATTTCTTTGGAAGGAATGATGCTAAAGCTGAAACTCCAGTGCTTTGGCCACCTCATGCGAAGAGTTGACTCATTGGAAAAGACCCTGATGCTGGGAGGGATTGGGGGCAGGAGGAGAAGGGGATGACAGAGGATGAGATGGCTGGATGGCATCATTAACTCGATGGACATGAGTTTGAGTGAACTCCTGGAGTTGGTGATGGACAGGGAGGCCTGGCGTGCTGCGATTCATGGGGTCGCGAAGAGTCGGACTCGACTGAGCGATTGAACTGATCTGATCTGATGATGCTAGGGAACAACTGACACTCTTCCTCTAGCGTCTTTCTGTTAAGCCTGTCCTGACACCAAATATTCTATGGCATGTTTATTCCTAGATGCAATAAAGCAATATTATCCATGATTTAAATTCACTGGTACTCTCCTAGGTAAGCAAGTTGCGATGTACCTATTTGAGAGTAGAAAAAATATCCAGGAGAACCAAAATAGTTTTTAGAGGAACAAGATAATCTGAAAATTTATGTAGAATAGAAAAGGGCCACAAGGTACCTTGAAACATTTTTGATGAAGAAGAAGTTAAACTGATCTGTTTCCCAAGTCAGTCTGCCAAGAGACCAGAAGCAAATGAGATTTTCCATTACACCCACTCTTCTCTAACACCTTGTGTTATCAGAATTTCTAGTTTTTCCTAATTTGATGGGTGTGAGGAGGTCTCTTTTTGTTTTATTTTCTTAGAAAATCTTAGGAGTTTTTGATATATTCTGCATACTAAACCTCTCAATTCTATGTGCTGCACACGTTTCTCCATCTGGAAAGTTGAGATTATGTGAAATAGTTTCTATGCTACACGTTTTACCTTGCTTAAAATTTTGTTAAAACTTGCCTGAAACTATCGGGCCTTCTAAACTTTTATCATTACAATTGTGCTGCAGTTGTAGGAATAAACAAAAGTTTTAACAGAAGAAGGTAGTAAAAAAAAAATAGACACACACATATTTAAATTTTATTTATGATTAAAATGAGGGTATGTCCCAGTTTGCCTGGGACTATTCCTGAGACTTATGCCTATGGCATAATTGTTAGTAATATTCTCTTCAATTTCAAACACTTTTTGGTATAAAAAGTCACCCTATGTAAGTAAGATAGGTGGACCTAGAAGTAAACAGAGATATCATTGGCTATCCATATTAAAAAGAATAAAATTTTATCCATATTTGACACTAGAAATACATTCCATATGAACTGAAAATCTAAATATGAAAGAAATCGTCACAATTATTAGAAATAATTATGAGAAAAGCTTCACAGTATTGAGGGGGATGAATTTTTTAAAATGACATGAAACCACAAACCACATTAAAATTTAAAAAAATTTCTTTTGAAGAAACTTTAGAGAGCAACTTGACAATGTGCGTAGAAGTTCAGAGATGCTCAAACCCACCTCCAGATACACAATGAAGAGATCTTTGGACCTTGTGCTCTACGGGACATGTATGGCAAAAGTTTGAGGATGGATAAATATGTTGTGGTATTTTCATAAAATGGAATGCCATATAGCAAATAAAACAAATATACCAAATAAAACTTTGCACAAAATTGTATAGGAGGGGGATATTTGCCTTTTGAAATTGACTTGGTCACTTGTTTCTGTTAATACATCTGCATCCCAAGGCTGCTGAATACAAATGCACATCTCATCAAACATTATTTTTGTGAAAGTGAGAAAAAAGGGGCGTTGTATACTTTTATATTTTAAGATCTATTAGCAAACTCAGAATTAAGAAAAAAACTCTGTCTATAGCATGTAGTATTTTAGCCACCCAAGGATATCTTAGATAAAACAAACAGTGAGGTCTTCAAAAAATTCAACGGCACATATTAGAACTTAAAACATTGCCAAAATTGTTAGCTTATTCTATGTTGAACTCATTAAGCAGTATAAAAATATAGTAGTTCATAAAGTATTTTAGAGGCTCCATAAAAGAAACATTGCACATATAAGGTGAGTTAAATATATACTAAGTTTTCTCGGATCAAACTGTGAGTTGTACCATGTGACTACATCTAAGACTCGTTTTAATCTAAGTTTATTTTTACATCAAAAGGCTTTGTAATCCCTATGTCTATTTCTGGCTTTTGCTTATTGAAATATTTCCTCTAATCCATTAAATGAATAAATCCATTAAACTAATATTTACCCTTGGTCTCATGGAGGGTTGTGTATTTCCAGTGGGCTTGAGGAGTCTTTCGATTTTTCATCTTTGGTTTCACTACTGGCCGCTGTAACTTTACCTCAGTGTTAAAACTGCCTAAAGGAATTTCAGTCCTGAAGCAAATCATTTGCTTCCTGAAATTGGCAATTTAAATTTGAGGAACCAATCCAAGGACTAAAATTCAAGGATCTGGGTCAGTATCTAAGGTGAAGGGGAGTGGTGGTCTTGTTCTTTGTCAGTTCTCATTTCGCTTCTTCATCTCTGAGCAGAATATCTGTGTCATGTGGCCCCTTATTCCTCCTTTGACCTCTTTTCCTGCCCCACAGATGGTCGAGTGGTAGAGTTAATGTGAGGGCCTTGGGGCAGGAATGATGGTGATGAGGTTTTTAGTAGAATAAATAAGGACCTATTTCACTCAGTTCTCATTGAAATACTTCATATTTCAATGAGAATTGGATTATATTGCTGATACTATGAATGGTTCTTTTTGAGACCAATTTGAATAATTTCTTTAAACATGTCTTCCATAGCAATAACCATGCTTTGCATGTTCTGTATTTCTTCAGAGGCATGCAGGGTGTGCTCATCAGAATATAAATATAAACTGACAAATACCAACATTCTAAATAACAGCGTGGAGTGCCCTTTGACTTGTGAGAAGCGCTGTACCTCATTTCTTTGACTGGCTTTTGCTGTGTGGTAATTGTTACGGAAACATCTGGTTACTGTCACATATTTTAGCATCCGATCTCATTGCATGACATTTTGTTCTGTGACATTTAGTTCCCACTTGGGACTTGGAACTGGAAACCTAAAATTAAGTTTCATTTCCAACATAATAATAGGGAATTGTCCTGGGTAATGATGTTGGAGGTTACCAGTAATGGAATTTCAACATAGCACATTGGAAAAAATAATAGTAAATTGTTATCAGTGATTTTCTTTACAAAGATACAAATACTTACACAGGTTTCAGAAACTGTTTGGAGGGGCTGCTCTGAAAATTTTCTTAGTCCTGAGGCTATAATCCTTGGCTTTTTGAACTCAAAGTAAATAGAAATGAACTCTCTTATGGTGAGGTTCATATACCTACATATCTCTCATTTACCCTTTATATGGACTTTTTTTTTTTCTTGTAAGGAAACATTTAGAAATATTCTTTTTGAAGTGTTTGAGTATATTTTTCTAAGCTTTAGGTTTTCCACAACAGAATTGTGTCTATCATCCTTTCTTTCTACTGGTTCTTTCATAAAATAAAAAGACTTTAGACAAATTCCCATTTTGCCTCTTCTCAATTTTGGCAATTAGCTTAGTGCCCATGTGCCTCTAGTTCATATCCTGGGCTTGATGAGAAACCCATTCTTATGTTTCTATGATGTTGACTCAAGCTGGTCCTAAACATTGCTGCTTTCCTCCTCAATTTGATCCTTGTAAGTGTTGTGCGTCCTTCACTACTGGACTTACTAAACTCACATGTTATTTAAGTTAAACTGATGCAACCATACTTCAGAAGAAGGGGTAGCTGGTTTGTTGATAGTTTGTCAAATAGTCTACACCTTGAAAACAAACAAAATGCGCTGTCAAATATTTTAGATCTAGTTGCAGAGAAAATAGACTATGTAATGGAGATTTGCATGTAGGGAATTCATTGGGGAGTGTTCATTGGCCATCTTTGAGAGGTGAAAGAAGCAGGGTTAGCCAGAGGGAAAAAAAGTTGATCTGAGATGAAGTCGTTTCAGTTGATGACCTCACTGAATTATTCCAAACTGAGCAAGAGGACATGATTTTTATACTTGCATTGAGTGGTCATTGAATGTGGCTGCCACAGTGGAGGCATGCAACTTGCTTTCAGCAGCCAGGGAATGAGTGCCTAGGTATTGAGAAAGGGATCATGGCAATGCACCACTCATTCACTATGCAGGATTCTAAAAGCTGAATTGTCTTGGAAACAAAGATGATAGGCATATTTTCCCTCATTTCCCAATTATTTACAAAAGTGTTAAGAATTTATCAGGAGATAATGACTACACAGTGCAGAATATGTATGATATTCTTATGTGTGTGTGTGTGTGTGTGTGTGTGTATGCATGCCCCATTCCCTATACATTTAAGAGCTCTCACTTTCACTTTCTATGAAAATGAGGCTTTGATGGGGGGGAAAGCTGAAATATTGCTAAGCTATTGCTTTTGCCACCTGATGTGAAGAGCCGACTCATTGGAAAAGACCCTGATGCTGGGAAAGATTGAAGGCAGGAGGAGAAGGGGACAACAGAGGGTGAGATGGTTGGATGGCATCACCGACTCAATGGACATGAGTTTGAGCAAGTTCTGGGAGATAGTGAAGGACAGGGAAGCCCGGCATGCTGCAGTCCATGGGGTTGCAAAGAGTCATACACAAACTAAACAACAATATTGCTATACTAAGACATATATAACTTTTCTAGACACTTATGCTCACAGTGCGTATCCTTACTTCCAAATGAATATTTTAATACATCAGTTCCTCTTGATTCTTAAACCAAACTTCCCACAGACAGTGTCATCTCCAAAACCAAAGTAAGACAGCTATGTCCATGCTTAAGTTATCTTGGCCTCCTTTGTTCTGATTCCTCAGATAGCCCATCTTTCCAGAGGAGAAAATTATGGTTTAAAACCAAAGTACCTCCTCACGAGCTTGCTGAGGGCCTAGTAATCCACAGTGCTGAGAGAAGCATGATTTTGGTATACATTGATGGTCTAGTCAATGGTCAGAAAATGGTTTTCTTGGAAGAAAAAAATAATACTCAAACCGAGCCTGAAGTCCATGTAGTGAAGTAATCTCTGGAGTAAACATAGAGATTTTGAAGGTGACACAGACATTATTTAACACACAAGGAAATTTTTTACAAATGTTCACAATTGACCAACAAGGGGGCAGAAAATCAACATATACCCAGTACTTATGACTTGCCAGTCATTATACAAAACAATTAACTAATATAGTAGCATTCAATTCTTACTACTGTCCCAAGTGTATGAATAATTACCCACATTTTTTGTTCATTCATTTTTATCTTAAATGAGGTAAATTTTGTGCGTTTACATTGCTAGAAAGTGGCAGAGCCAGGATTAAAAAATGATCTCTTTGATTCAAAAGTACATGCTGCTGCTGCTGCTGCAGCTAAGTCACTTCAGTCGTGTCCAACTCTATGTGACCCCATAGACGGCAGCCCACCAGGCTCCCCCGTCCCTGGGATTCTCCAGGCAAGAACACTGGAGTGGGTTGCCATTTCCTTCTCCAATGCATGAAAGTGAAAAGTGAAAGGGAAGTCGCTCAGTCGTGTCCGACTCTTAGTGACCCCATGGACTGCAGCCTACCAGGCTCCTCCGTCCATGGGATTTGCCAAGCAAGAGTACTGGAGTGGGGTGCCATTGCCTTCTCCTAAAGTACATGCTATTTCTCCCCAAAAAGTATCTATGAAGAGAGATGTGTCATTTAAAATAAAACAGCTTAGAATTTCATTTCTGAAAATAATTGAAAAATAATATTGGGCTGTAAATGGTGTGGTTCTGATCTTAATTTTTTTTTTAAATTTTGGTAACATGCCAATGTAATAGAGGGAAGCCCTGGAGTAGGAAATGGCAACCCACTACAGTATCTTTCCTGGAGAATCCCCATGGTCAGAGGAGCCTGGTGGGCTTCAGGCCATGGGGTTGCAGGGTCAGACACGACTGAAGTGACTGAGCACAACAGAGGGAAGAGTAATTTTGGAATCAGGAGATCTGCATTCATTGCCTGGCAGTAAGCTCTGGGAAAGAAAATTAACTTCGACTTTATCACTTATAAAATTAGGATGTAAAAGTAGTATGTAAATGTAGAATTTAAACTAAGTTACTACAGTCAATCCCTTCACAAAGCTTGAGCAAATCAGAACTATGATGTGTCCCAGAACCCATTTGTGATGTTTTGAATGTTAAGTACTTCTGTGGTTACATGAATCATTGGGTTAGCACTGGGTTATCCCAGAGTGATTTTATCTCTGTAGCAGATGTCTATTTTGTTGAAGGCTGTTAGCTCCTTGCTAATTTATTTACTAGTTGTACAAAAGAAGACGGAAGTTCAGATGGTAAAGAAAGCAGGAGAAAATACTGAGCTCTGTAGAAATCCTGGATATTATTGGCTTCACTGGTAAGAGAGCAGAGAAGAGAGGATAAACAAATGCAAGAAGGGCTGGCAAATGCGACTGTAGTTACAAAACATCCTTGTGTTTTGGTGCACAACACAAGTAGTCCATTGTTTCATACGTCATTGGTTCTAGAGATGGATTTACTAAAACTGTTGGAAATGGGACCCTTTATACCCATCAATCTTGTAGCTGCATACAAGTAGGATGACAAGAACAAATTCAGTCATGGATTTGGATTCAAAAGTTGATTCTGCAGTTCTACTGGGAAGATTAAGATTTAAAAATGGAAGCTAAGAGTATAAATTAGTATGCATCTATGTAACAACCTCTGGTGTAAACTGCTAGGATAGAACGAAGCACAAGGTCACTTGGATCAAAAATGCCCTGGAAGGAGGTAGGATCTGGATAACAGAACAGCTGATTTCTAAGGTGAAGAATATCATTAATATTAATATAGTCTCCTAATGTTCTACCCTGAAGTGAGCAATATTCCTTTATAAATATAAATTTTGATATATTAGCCAATTCCATTATTTAATAGTCATATCTCCTTTATAGTTTAATTCCAATTTTTTGGAAATAAATATAATTATGTAGTTGTTAACTCATAAAATGTGTTATAAATTATCAGGAATTAATGGAGGCTAGAATAAATAGGTTTATATTTGTATGTACTAGGTTTTTATTGTCCCTTTAGTTATAAGGTGTCGAGATTTAAATAATAAGAACTCTTGGTAGAATATCTATTCATCATTATAGTTTTGGCCTACATCAAACTCATCTAAATTGCATATTGAGACTTAAATCAGATATAGTTACTTGATTTCTGTCATATTTGGGGTCATTGAGCAAATGATAAAATACATTTTTGGAGAAAAATGTGACATGATTCTGGGGCTATTACAAAAATCTATGGGTTAAGTAAAGATTTAAGTAAAGAAAAACTGTATGTTGGATTTTGCGGTGATATGACTTAGGAGTTTGTTGTGATTGTGTGATGAGGTTAGAGTCAAACAATTCTGTTGTATTGTTATGATTCCCACATGTGCCTGAGCACCTCCTAAACTTGAGTTCTATGGGTCTTAAGTTCAGACTGTATTAGTTTCCTCTGGCTACCATAACAAAGTACCACCGTCTTGGTGTATTAAACAACAGAAATTAATTGTCTCACTGTGCTGAAGACTGCTGCTGCTGCTAAGTCGCTTCAGTCGTGTCCGACTCTGTGCGACCCCAGAGACGGCAGCCCACCAGGCTCCCCCATCCCTGGGATTCTCCAGGCAAGAACACTGGAGTGGGTTGCCATTTCCTTCTCCAATGCATGAAAGTGAAAAGTGAAAGTGAAGTTGCTCAGTCATGTCCGACTCTTAGTGACCCCATGGACTGCAGCCTACCAGGCTCCTCCGTCCATGGGATTTTACAGGCAAGAGTACTGGAGTGGGGTGCCACTGCCTTCTCCAAAACTGAAGACTAGAAATCTGAAATCAGGTACTGGCAGAGTTGATTCCTTCGGAGGACCATGAGAGAGAATAGCTTCTATGACCTCTTGGCAAAAATTGGTGTTTCTTGACTTGTAAACTCGTCACCCCAGTCTCTGCCTCCATGTTCATGTTGTGTTCTCCCTATGTGTGTGTCTGTGTTCAAGTTTCCTGTTTTTATTAGGATATCAGTCATATTGGGTAGGTGTCCACCCTAGTCTAGTTTGACTTCATCTCAACTAATCATATCTGCAAGGACTCAACTTCCTAATAAAGCCACATTCTAAGATACAGGGACTTCAACCCTTCCTAGGGCCTGTGTTTAAATTTTAATTTTTTTCCCAGTGGTAGGAATGAACAACTCAGATTTCTCAGAACTATTAATTTTTCACTAGGGAATATTTATAAGCATGGAAGAAATGTAACTTAAAAAACATAAAGGAATATAACAATAATTTCAGGTACTCAATATTAATTGCCTCCAATAATCTCTACTAATTTTACTGTGGAGTCTATACTCATTTGATACAGATGAAGTAGATATTAGTTTAAAGTCCATACTTTGTGAGTCATAAACTGCTGCAGTTGAAATGTTGTGATCTGAGTGTTTTTTTAGGAGATCCTGGAGGCTGGAATGTAGAACTTTCCTAGGGTAGGATGAGGAGGAAGGATGGCAGATACTGACTTTAAAATACTAGTATTAAAAAAAAATACTTAATTTAATTTGTTTTCTTTAAGAGGGTAAGCTTGCATTGTAAAATACATTTTATTTCAAATTTTCAATTTATCAGAAAAGCAAGTAAGATGTTTGCATATTTATTTGCTATACCATTTGTCAGTGTTTCTCTTTCATTATTCCCAGTTGGAAATCTCCCAAATAAATATCATTGTCTAACATATTTATTTATCATGTCTTTGGAAAAAAAAAGTAGTTGAAAAGTCTAGTGTTTAGGAGAAGGAAATGGCAACCCACTCTAGTACTCTTGCCTGGAAAATCCCATGGAGGGAGAAGCCTGGTAGGCTACAGTCCATGGGGTCGCAAAGAGTCGGACATGACTGAGTGACTCCACTTTCACTTAAAGGTAATTTTTACTGCTTTTGTCCTTTCCTTTTTAAATTTAAATTTAAAAATAAAGATATTTGACTAAAAAAAAAAGTCTGCTGTTTAAATACCAGATGTTAAAATATTTATGATGTTGAGTTGATAAGTGACCCCTCACCTAAATGCCTCCTGTAGCCATAAAAAAGTCTTTTTTCATTTATAATATCTCATGAAATATTGATTTTAATTTTCTGCTCCTTGAAAGACCTCTCCATGAATATTTTCATTGTCAGCATCTTAAATTGACCCAGAAATGATAATGAAATAATTTCAAAAATTATTAAGATTATCTATGCATTTAAGATGTGTACAAGGTAATTAAAACTAAACTTTAGGAAGGTTAAGACCCTACTGTAGTTGGTTATTCTACAACTAGCTTCACTGCCTAAGTTGTACAAAAGCATATGTTCAATTTACAGTTGTAATGAGGACCATGGGATGTTTTGATTCTTCATTTGCTGTTCTCCTCTCTAGAGGATGCAGTTGCCTATATTAAAAAATGAACACAGGATCTTTTGTGGAGGATAATAAAAATGTGTGAGATAATACAGGCCACATACATAGACGGTTGGTATAAGGCTTTTCTCTTTGTGTATGGAATTGTTGCTCTTATCATAGAACAGCCACTATCATGGAACAGCCACATGGAAATATTCAGTATTAGTCACTTAGGAATGAGACCAGCTCCTCTGATCTCATTAGTTTGATCATGATTATTCCATTTTAACGTGGTGTTTGTAAAGGTGTTTTCAGGAGATTGTGCACTTGCAAGTGCATTTTGTGTTTTATTATTTTCTAATCAGCAACAGAAAAGAGAAATTCATGTTATAAACTTTCTTTTCTCTTATATTTAATACACATAAAGCCTAATGAGAGATATAGAGCAGGTTTTTACTTTTGTCCTTTTCTATTTTACAATTTTTGAAAATTGAATGACATTTGAGTTTCAGATTTTCCTCTTCACATTGATATATTTGAAAATACTAGTACATACTCTTGGGATAAATGTAAATAAATGTTTATAATGTCATGCTATTGTAATATAGACTGATACTTAGTAGTGCCAACTTGCGAAAGTGAAAGAGGAGAGTGAAAAAGTTGGCTTAAAGCTCAACACTCAGAAAAGGAAGATCATGGCACCTGGTCCCATCACTTCCTGGGAAATAGATGGGGAAACAGTGGAAACAGTGTCAGACTTTATTTTTCTGGGCTCCAAAATCACTGCAGATGGTGACTGCAGCCATGAAATTAAAAGACGCTTACTCCTTGGAAGAAAAGTTATGACCAACCTAGATAGCATATTCAAAAGCAGAGACATTACTTTGCCAACAAAGGTCCATCTAGTCAAGGCTATCATTTTTCCAGTGGTCCTGTATGGATGTGAGAGTTGGACTGTGAAGAAAGCTGAGTGCCAAAGAATTGATGGTTTTGAACTGTGGTGTTGGAGAAGACTCTTGAGAGTCCCTTGGACTGCAAGGAGATATAACCAGTCCATTCTAAAGGAGATCAGCCCTGGGTGTCCTTTGGAAGGAATGATGCTAACACTGAAACTCCAGTACTTTGGCCACCTCATGCGAAGAGTTGACTCATTGGAAAAGACCCTGATGCTGGGAGGGATTGGGGGCAGGAGGAGAAGGGGATGACAGAGGGATGAGATGGCTGGATGGCATCACTGACTTGATGGACGTGAGTCTGAGTGAACCTCAGGAGATGGTGATGGACAGGGAGGCCTGGCGTGCTGCGATTCATGAGGTCGCAAAGAGTCGGACACGACTGAGTGACTGAACTGAACTGAAACTTGTGTTCTTCTCAATGACCAGTTGCAGAATTATGGTGAGCATGCCTATATTCAGGACCCTATTCTTGGCTTTGATACAAAAACAAACAAACAAACTAAAGAATGCTATTTCTCCCTTTATAAAAATGTGTTTAAAAATCTTGAGATCTCTCTGATTTGAAGGAAAGGATGAAGCCTAGTTAGCATTAGCAAATATGCAAGATTAAGTCAGTAGCCTCATTTAGATAGATGTAGCTAAGAATTGTTTTTGATTTTGTACGTGCCCAGCACCACCCTTTTTTGGTACACCGTTTTTCACCAGTTCCAGTAGTGTGGGCTGCCAAAATCCACACCATGGAACTCTGGGACACGTGACTAAAGCTTGACCAATCACAGTGCCCATATGCCTTGTCCTACTTGCTCTAAAGGTTAGTACCTCACCCAAACTTGGCATACCTTGGATGCTTCCATTTTGGAATCTTGAGAAAAAGAGATTTGAGATTTGGGGCCTTTACAATTAGAAAGAAATAAAATGGAGACAGGCAGTAGTCAAGCAAATAAAGCCAATCAGAGGTAAGAGGAAATGAGTGCCTTGGAGGGAGAGGACTTTAGTTGCTTCATCTCTCAGTTTTGGTGGAACAAAATTGCCCTTTTGTTTCCAGTATCTTTTCAAAATATCCTCTTTCCCCCTTAAATCTTCAAGTTAAAAAGAGTCTTGTCTAGTGAAACTGACAAGAATCCTTAACAGGATACTTGTTCTCATGTCAATGTGTTACTACTTCTAATACTCTAGGTATCTCCTTAAATATTTCATGACTTCTACAAGTAACTTTTTTTAAACAAAGCTTAGATAAGCTAAAATCTTCGCTGATAAGGCAAAGGCAATTTCAATTTTTGCTAAATGATCATAAAACCTGAATAAAGAAACATCCAAATTATAAACTGTGTATATTAGTGATGATATATTTAAATGGTGTCCATAACCTTGCTTGGAGCTTCCCTGGTGGCTCAGTGGTAAAGAATCTGCGAGCAATGTGGGAGATCAGGGTTCCATTCCTGGATAAGAAGGATATTCTGAAAAAGGGAATGGCAATCCACTCCACTTGCCTGGAGAATTCCATGGACAGAGGAGCCTGGTGAGCTACAGTCCATGGAGTCACAAAAAGTCAGACACAACTGAGAGACTAACACGCGCATGCGTGCACACACACACACAACCTTGCTTGGATCCTGGCCCCAACTTGCAATATTATGTATTTTTCTCTCTCTACTTTTCAAATCAAACTCATTGGCTTACTCCATCCCCTTGAAATCAGATTTTGCAGGCTCCTGGCTTTCCTCCAAAAGTCTTTCATTGTTTCACAAGCCATCCTTGTTTTCAATTCATCCTTCTTTATCCACTGTGTAAACTAGGTGGACCTGAATACTTAGAAAAAATCAAAAAGCATTTGGTTGTTATTAGAGTAAGGATAGCTGACTCACACATGTAAAGCATTAAAGAAACCTTACAAATGTTTAAGTGACTTTTTTTTCTGTTGTTGTTTGGGGCTGTGGGGCATTTAACCACATCCTGCCAAGCACACAACACTTGAGCGTCTCTCTTAATTACCAGGTATAGTCTTAGGCTAATAAAACAAACAAGGACAATATTTTTATTTTCTTTACCCAGTATTTTTATTGATTTATTTAAATGTAACATACTATACACTGTTCAGCCTTTTGGGAGGTAGGAGGAGGGAGGGAATCTATATCTTTATGAGGAGTCTCCTTGAAATCAACATTCAGATGGATACACATTTGTGGCTGATGCACCTTGACATTGTAGCCAGGGCTCACACTTCCTACAGAGGCAGAGCTACCAAAATCATGATTAAAAAAAAAAAAAAAAAAACATTCAGGACTGGAGCCGCTTTTCCTTCAGTAGCACAATCCAGCTGCAAGGGGGGACCATATTTCTATCTCAATATCAAGCAAAGATGCCATTTTAAATGCAGGAGAATCTAATTACTCTTTACCAAACTGTTTCTATCTTTTTTTCTGTCCATGTGTTTATTCTGGGGGTGAGACAGGAGAGAGGTAAAGGAGATGTTTTCTATTTTTGGCTTCTGCAAGCTTTGATACATTTTGCTAGAAGCTGTTTTAGTGTTTTGAGTACTAGGATGATGACTGTTTACACATAGTCTCTTGGTAATCTAAATGGTTACGTGAAATACGAATCCAGTTTGTGCCCTATTTGCTGTTACCATGGTCATCTAATACTATATTTGTCTCACCAAACATTTAATTTTGGTTGCGGG
Organism: Bubalus bubalis; assembly: GCF_019923935.1. NCBI lineage: Eukaryota > Metazoa > Chordata > Mammalia > Artiodactyla > Bovidae > Bubalus > Bubalus bubalis. Next base: position 30,432,780 of record NC_059175.1, on the reverse strand, counting down.
TGGTCCATGTTCATGTGTCAGGTGCAATTATTATTTTAAAATAAAACAACAAAGATAATCTAGTTCTCATAGGAATGCATTACAGTATAGCTTTCAGACTCAGTTACCAATTAAATTTTAACATACAGATTCCAACCACAAAATTAAACATTTTTAGAATCCCATTTGTCAAAAAGCAAGTTGGAAGCCAAGTACCATAAAATGCAAGTTTATCATAAGCCAAAACATTCTGCCTCAAATGCATTTCCTTTGAAATCCCAACTTTTTTAAGGAATGAGAAAAATATGATCTTTAATGGAATTACTTTATGGGAAAGTTTCTTAATAAAGCTAATTTTTCAATAACGGATTAACTGGAAGTGCTGGTTAAGCATTGACACAATTGAGTTATTAGAGAAGATGATAAAACACCAGACTTTCTAGAGCTTAAACTTTAGTAAAAAGACACATTTAGTAAGTCTTTCCTTTGTACCAAAATACTGTGTCAAATAATAAAAATAAACAGACCTTTTCAAAACAAGAAATATTAAGATAAAACTGCAGTATCAGTATAATCTTATAGTTATCACTTAAAGTATTTAGAACAAATAGTATTTTTCTACACTTTTAAAAATCACTACAGACACTGCAAATAAGGTTTAAGTATTTATTTAGTGGAATACAATGTGATGATGACTGGTATGCTTTTCTGTACTGTTTTCTATACCTGCTCTAACAAAATGAATTTCAATAAGGTTACATTATGGAACCTTCCAAAGCTCTTAAAATTTACAGAAAATAAGTTTTATTTGGTTTTGCAAAGACTAGATGATACCATTTGAACAAATTTCAGCATATAGTTACACATATACCAGGATATATTTGCTCAGTTTAAGCCCCTGTGGGGGAGGGGGGTTGCACTTCATACCAAATTCCTTGACAGTTCCTGTGGGGAGATACACTATGTGAGACTTGTAAAGTGTTCTTATATAGGCAGACAGCCTCTTCATCATTTACCACTGTGACATGTGGCAAAAAATCATTAGTAAATAATGAGCCTATGCTACTAAAATGTATTTGACAAATAATTTTCTTTCTTTTACTGTACTTTTGGAGGCCCACTGATTGATTAAAAGAGAAGAATTTGGTTTTTGGGTCTATTGCTTAGGAAAGGAAGCCTTAGGAGTGATGTATGTTTGTAAATGATGGCAGATATCTCTCACTCAGGCTATGTCGTAGTATTGTCATGTTTATTGTTGATGGTTCTTATGGCAGAAGTGCAGATGAAGTCAACAGACAGCACGTGGGGCACTCACACTCTTTCCCCAATTTTATCTCCTATTCTTGAAGTGTTTGCCAAGTTTTAAAACACTTTGTCATGAATATGCATGTGGTGTGCTAAAGAAAAAGAAAAGGTAAAACAGAGAGCAGCTGCTGAGGATACTCTTTAAAATCCCAAAAGATATTTAACATCCTATTAAATAAATAACTTAGAAGGAAATAGAAAAGGATGAAGGCAGAATGCACAAGCATACCATTACTATTTGTTTGGTTAGAACAGTTTTACACTACCATGTTTATATTTTTTAATCCTATCCGATTCTTCCATGACGTCACGCGCAAAGCTCCTTTGGTTGTGCATATGATATGACCCAAGTGCTTTCCAGTAAATGCTTGCATGTCTTACTGCTCATTGAATCATTAGGCTTGAATGAGCAATGAATGTCTTTGATATGAGTTCGTATTCCATAAATAACTTTCCCGAAGATCATTCAACAGATTGTTCCTTGTCCTTTAAGTTCTATCTCAGAGGATAAAAACAAAAACATAAACAAAAACTTGACCCCCAAACTCAGCCACAATATTGTTCACTTGGGAATAAATTCCATCCATTTGATCTGCTTATATTGTGATCACAAGGCAGGACACAGAACTAAGAGAACATCATATGTCAGTAGAGAGTACAAAAACCTTCAAAGGCTTCCTTTCTTTCAAGCAAGCAGACATTTGCAATGTGTCTTTGCCTTGTGACTGTCTTCACAAAGAATACCAAGTATGCCTCATAAAGAGCCTTTGGTTATACTGCATCTGCAAACATGACCTTCTTCTATGAGTGTACCACCATCGGAAGAAAATGAGCTGAGGTGTTTTTCCTTCGTGTTTTCTGTCCTCTTCTAGGAGCTCCTTTTCCATTCAATGCCACATACATCTGCCTCCCATTGTGCTGCCAGTTAAAAGATGCATAGGTATTGTATCCGTTTTCCTCTATCCTCTCCTTCAGCTTACAGTCATTATTAAATTCCTTCTGCAAGGGAAGAAGAAAATCTTTTATTCCTGTGGTGATGACACTTGGTTCCATTTTACACAAACCATCCAGAGAACTCCACTTCCTGGGTTTTATTTGCTTTTGTCATCTGGACATAAGTTGTGTGCTTATACAAATCATCAACAACAGAAGAGTAAACCAAAAGGATAAAACATTCTACATTAGAAGGCACACGATTTGCTTTCATCGATCATCATAACCACATTTGGGGCCCTTTTAAGGAGCTGATGTGCTCTGAGTATGACATGTTCAAGTGCCTAGAATGATTACTAAGAAACAAGCATTCTAGTAACAATGTTTATGATGAATGAATAATAAAGAATGTTATTATCGTCCTTTTTTTTTCAGAGTAATAATTGAGGTTCCATGGGAAAAACAGAATTAGAGGGAAAAGGTGGGCTTATCAAGTTTGCAAATTTTATTTACCTATAAATCCACAATAAATATACATACATTGTTAAGAAAGCAGATCTTAAAACCATAATAGCTCTAGATAAACAAGAGACCCTGGGAGTGAGGGATATCCTTCTCTTTTCCAAATACCAGATTTCTCAATTTTATAAATTATTGATAATTTTCCATAACTTAGAATTTTGACCAATTTTACTCTGAGGTTTAGGAATAGTTGAACAGTAGGACATGAGACAACCTTGCTTTGTGAATTCCTGTGTCAGAGAAACTACAAATCTGGTGACTAGCACAGCTTACATAGTATAAATCTGAAGACTTGAACCCTGAGAAATTCCACTTTATAGCCATAGTCCTTTGGCTTCATTTCAAATGGCAAAGTTTTTTTAAGGGGATCTTTTGTGACAAAGATTGATATCTCAGTCATTTTAGAAATCTGGATTGTAGAAATCCAGATTTTCTCTCAGGAGGGAATAGCAAAAAGGAGATACCTTACTAATTTCCAAACTCTGACTTCAGAAATATTCCTTTTCCTTTATACCCAAACTAAAGCAGTTAAAAAGGAACTGGGGCTTTTTTCCTTCTGGATCTATCTTCTCTATGAAAACCAAGGGCATCTATATCTATATATATATGGAGACTATAGGCATCTTTCAGTTGAAACCTCTACTGTGCAGTTCAGTATTTCTCACTTCAGGACTTTTGGAAATTTTGACTATGTGCATATTTAAATAATTCAAGTTTTCTGCAGAGTAGATCCTAATTTTGAACATTATCAGAACCATAATGAGCAGGTATAGTTTAATGTTATCAGTTTAAGCTTTGTTTTCTGGAATCTATCCTCTATGCTTCTCCTCTATAAAGAATATTTAAATGTAATGTTCAAGTGATGACTTATTTGGCTGAAAGTAGGAAGAAAAGGTAAATTATTAAAGGTAATGATTTTAACATAGCAAAAATTTATGCATTAGAGATGATCTGAATTCTTAATTTATTTTTTCTCTTAATTCATCCTAGTCTGTCTGAAACTATATGCATTTAAAAGCAAAGAGGATTTTTTTACATGAGCAATTGTATTTTTTCAATAAAGAAGGTATAGTTTAGAGACTATGGAAGAATTTATATTTGAAATGGAGCTATATATAAAAAAGTATGAATGGATGCTAAATTTATTTTTCCTTAAAATTAATTTATTGATAAATGTTTCTGAAAGTGAATTACACTTGTATCAGACTCCTTATCTCTGGTGTTTAGATTATTGAATAGTTAGACTATTGGTCAAATTTTTCTATCAGAATCTCTGGAGGAGACCTAGGAATCTATAGTTGTTTACAGCATTTAGGTGAATAATAAATATTAAAGGTTTTAAAAAAATCTAGGCTAGAGCAAGGTCTCAAAAGTAGAGTTTTGATAGTTTAAAAAAGATTTTTAGATTTTCTCAGGATTACCTGGGAAATTTCTTCAGTTTTTAAACCATGCCCTATAAGCACTTATTCTATATAGTTCAGTTTTATAAACTATCAGTATTTACTTAAGTCCATTAGTCAGGAGAAAACTCGATATACAATATAATACAATTGACACATTGATCAGAAGGCAAATAATGAAAATATAAGGGAGATATATGTTTCCCAAAAGGGAGTCAGGGACAATATTTAAGAGAATAGAATTTATAGAGTTGGTTTAATCAATCACTTTGGGCTTTTACCTAATTGCTATTTTCAAGAAGGCTATGGAATCAGTGGAAATTATCTGGAAAAAATATAGAGGGATTACAAGAGTTGTTACCTGATGAAAAGTGAAAATGAAAGTTAGTTGCTCAGTCATGTCTGACTCTTTGCAACCTTAGGGACTGTCGCCTGCCAGGCTCTTCTGTCCATACAGAATTATATAGAACGTGTACTCATGAATAATTCTGGTAGCTCCTAGTCCTATTCTGCCCTGAATAAGATATTGAATATTAGTAGATTTTTAATTTAGTTTTGAACAAGCCATACTTTTTTTACTCTTCCTGGTGGTAATGCAAAATAGAAAAAACAGCACACAATGGTTAGAGAAAGAGCTCATTTCTGAGACAGGCTAGAAGTGGAGTGTGTTAGCTGTGATGAGTTGAACTACTTGGAGAGGTAGTTAGGCTTATGCATTGTACTATCTGTTTATTGTATGGTTCCAAGTGCTAAAGAAATCATGTGGGACAAGGCAAACCTTGTCCTCTCAAATTTCACAATCTACTCTGAGAAGACAGTCAACAACAAGCACATTATTGAGAGAAATATCTGATAACTGCCATTGGAGATCATTAAAATGGTATGATGTGATAGAAAGCAACTGGGCATCTATGTTAGAAATAGAGAATGAAACAAGTCACAGGCCTTAGAGCTCAAGAAGAGGCATAGACTCAGAGCATAAGCTGTGGTGGAACAGAAGAAAAAGTGGGGGAATGGAAGGAAAAGTATTAAATATTTTCATGACATGTGAGAGTTTCCATTTTTCCTTGATGTCACTTTTTAAAAGTATGCTGCTGCTAAGTCGCTTCAGTCGTGTCCGACTCTGTGCGACCCCATAGATGGCAGCCCACCAGGCTCCCCCGTCCCTGGGATTCTCCAGGCAAGAACACTGGAGTGGGTTGCCATTTCCTTCTCCAATGCATGAAAGTGAAAAGTGAAAGGGAAGTCGCTCAGTTGTGTCTGACTCTTAGCGACCCCATGGACTGCAGCCTATCAGGCTCCTCCGTCCATGGGATTTTCCAGGCAAGAGTACTGGAGTGGGGTGCCATTGCCTTCTCCGTTTAAAAGTATACTTTATCAATTAAAAATCATTTCAACCTTTTATTGCAATTAAAAATTTTACATGTCTCTCGCAATCTAAATTTTTATTAGCTTTTACTTTAAAGCATTGGTTTTGACTGTGTATTAGTATGTCTTCAAAGAATATATACCTGGACCTCTTGCTCAGTAATTCTGATATAGTAGATTAAGGAGGGAAGGGACCTCTGCATGTTTATTGAAAAGAAAAACAAGAATATCTCCAAAGTGGTTATGCTATGAACCCCCAAATGGAGCCTTATGGACTTAAGCCTTATAGCCTTAAGATTAATGGACTAAATGGTCCATTAGTCTTCTAGGTTCAGTAGTAGAAGCTACATACAATGGAAAAAATTAACTAAAATTTTTCTGACCCATTCACCCAAAAAGCGTTTAATCAAAGAAATTGACCCAAAGTATGCCTGATTCTCCAATTATAAATGGGTTTTACAGGAATGAAATACAAAGCTATTGTATATCCAGATCAATGACAGGACCAATTTCCAATGATTCTCAAATTGGGGGTACCAATTGGTAAAACATGGAAACTCGTTAGAAATGCAAAGTCTTACAGACTTAACTGAATCAGAAAATCTGGGAAAGTGTTTTAACAAATCCACCAGGTGATTCTGACACTCAAGTTTGAGAGCTGCTGGCCCTAGGCAGGCACTGCAGTCATCCTTATACTAACCAACAAAATAAGTTTATTTACACATTTTAAAGTGATATTCCCTGATACTTGCTATGGACCACAGAGGGTGTATGTACCCAAAGCACTGCCTGGGTAATAGCTCCATCAGTGAATTAATAATTATTGTTCAGATAAATAAAATTCTGAAGTTGATTAACAGCACAGAAAATTATGAATTTCTTGATGTATCTCTCCATTTCAGATTTTAACAGAATACAAAACACTTATGCCCCTATATTGTCTCTTGCTATAATACACAAACATACATAGCATGTGGTTTTCTGCTCAATCCAAGATCTTTATTTTCAATGATTCTTCAAGTTGTCTGCAGCAACCACGGCAATTTGGCCAAATGCTTCCGTGAGAGTCTGACTGGTTAGCTCAGAACATTAAGAATATTAGCATTCAAAACTTTGACTGATATGAGTGCCAGCCTGTGTGGTAGGCTAATGAGTGAACCACAGAGGAGATTATAGAGTTGGAAGAGCTGCCTTGCCAGCCCTTGAAACTCTTGGTGACCAGCCCTTTGTGGTTCTATTTACTAGCAACAGAATGATAACAAAGCTATTTAATGTCTGGGGAAACATTGCAAAACTATGGTAATAATTTACTGAACTGGATTTTTCAATTAAAAGCAGAATACTTACCGAGCCATAGAGTTTCCCCTTCTTGTTCATGGCTAAATAATAGTTGCTGTTAATGGCTTTCACAGCAACAACTCCGATTTCCACTGAAGTTATCTCCAGGATACCTAAAACATACAATTTAAAAAGGCTGAACTTAAAGAGTCACATATACTTAATTGAAAGAAATAAAGGTCAGAAGAAGCTATTGTTCATTTTTAATGGTTCCAAAATCAAAAAGATGGGGGTGGGGTAGGGTGGGAAACACACCTTTTTCACTATGCCTAAAAACACAGTCACTATATGAGGAAAAAAATAGTCTTTAAATGAATTCCCCTGCATTTTACTCGGAGCATAGAGGGGAAAATATTGTTTTAATTAAAATACTTCCTTTGCTAACTCTGCATTTTCAACCCTATAAATATTGAAACAACTGTACTCATCTTAGCCTAGATTTTACAAAAAAATTATCAGAGCACACATCTGTACTATGGTATTAAACTAAATCTATAGCATATGTCAATAATATGTCAGATTTACTTCAATCTGTAAAAACACTGGTAAGCTATTTCTTCTTTGTAGGACTCAGATAAACTAAATCTCTTGGCTGCATTTAACTGATAAATTTATTTTTGGCAAATGTATTGACATTCGAAAATATAGAGAGACTAATCCCAATGTCCACATTGTCTTTAAAATAACAGAACTGCTAGTCTGGGTTGGGAGAGAATCCATCAATTCTTTTGAAAGCTTTAGTTTCTTTTTTTCTTGGAAAGAATGAAAAACTAAGGGAACGGGGAACTGACAGATAAGAGATCTTTTCTCCTAATACACAAGTTTTGGTTAGTGCATCTAAAGATAATTTCCTCTGAAAAGTTGGTAGGTAAACTATCTACTGAAAATGCCGCCATAGCTTAGGTAAAGAGACCCCAGGTACTATACCTGGTTCTTATTTTTGCACTCTTGGGAAAGCTGTCTCAGGGAAGAGAAGTACACTGTGATTAGCAAAGGCCTCTGAGTCCAGACTGCATCTGAAGCCTAGCTTTGCACTTATCAGTGAATGGCCACAGGAGAAGTCACTCAACTGCCTATGTCTCAATTCCATTTGTAAAATGAGCAGCATATTAGTACCTCCTTTCTAGTTTTATGAGGATTAAATGAGAGTACATATAAAACAATTAGAAATTGCCTAGAGCTCAGTGCTTTCTTAATTATTATGAGAGGAAAGTTTTCCTCTAACAGTCACAGAGTTTGAAACGTCTTCTTCAACAGGCTATGTAAATCCTGAATAAGACACACAAATTCCCACTGGCTTAGCCTATAAAATCAGAAAGCTGATATAAGTTAGCATTTATCCTGTACTTCCTATCATTAGAAACACCATCCTAAATGTGGTCAGCATATTGTGTGGTTATACTTTGCCCAAAAAGGAAGAGTGTCCTTTAGACACGGACACCTTTTTTTCTTTCTTCACATGCTCACAAGCCATGTTATGGCCAGTAGAAGGGCTTTCATGCCCCAGAGCAAAGCTGACATCACTAGAGAGACTTGGGCCAGACTACATGCCATAGACCATTCTGTTCTTATATCCTATAGGAAACCTGTGACCTAACACAGCACACCTCCTCATTAATAGAGTTAAGACAGATCTCTTTTGGCAAGCTCAAACAAGGAAAGAGTGTGAAGAGTGAGGGAGACAGTATCTGCACTTTTGTTCTGTTTTGCTTTATTGAAGTGTAGTTGATTTACAATGTCATGTTATATTCAAGTATTCAGCAAAGCAATTCATATACATATGGTGTTGCAAAGAGTCAGATCTGACTTAGCAACTGAACAACAACAACATATATGCATATATGTGTGTGTGTGTGTTTCAGATTCTTTTCCATTATAGGTTATTTTGGGCTTCCCTGGTAGCTCAGACAGTAAAGAATCTGCCTGCAATGCAGCAGACTCAGGTTTGGGAAGATCCCCTGGAGAAGGAAATAACTACACATGTACATGTGTGTCTTTCAGTTTCTTTTCCATTGGAGGTTATTACAAGATATTAAATCAGTAACTGTATTTTTGATATCCCATTCCTTATGCTAGTAGTTGTCCTCAAGGGACAAACACATATATTTATTTGCACATGTTAAAAAGTACTTTTTTTTTAATTTCTTTAATTTTCACAATGGTCATCTATGGAGGTTGGATTATTCTCAATTACAGATGAAAAACTGGATGATGATACTGAGGTTTTATAACTTACACACAAGGTGAGTAAGTGGCATAGGTCAATTATGAGGGACCCAGTACCTATCTCCTCTCACTTTCAGATTGTTTTCGTCTCTGTCTCTGACTGTGTTGCCTCTCCATCATATTTCTTGCTTCTTTCCTGTTTCCACAAGGGAATTCTGCTGGAAAACCAACTGACAAAATGACTCATCAAGATAATAGTCTTTAACAACTTAATAATGTGCTTTTCCTCCCAAGGATTTGGCATGCCATGGACGATGATGTCTGAGTCTCAGGGAAGGAAATCTAATGTGCTTTATTTATGTCATAAGCAGAGGGTATAAAACAAGGCAATGATAGGAATCTGGGGCAAATATTTAGGCTGATATTTGTTTTACCTGCCAAAAAAGGCAAGGAAGTACTATCAGTAAATTATATGATAAGCCCTATGTATGCTTTTTAACTGGAAATTGTTAGAATGAAAAAGGTTGATTTCAGCAAAGAATTAGAGATTTTTAAATGAGAACAAGTAGAATCACTACAGATGGTGACTGCAGCCATGAAATCAAAAGACGCTTACGCCTTGGAAGAAAAGTTATGACCAACCTAGATAGCATATTCAAAAGCAGAGACATTACTTTGCCAACTAAGGTCCGTCTAGTCAAGGCTATGGTTTTTCCTGTGGTCATGTATGGATATGAGAGTTGGACTGTGAAGAAAGCTAAGTGCTGAAGAATTGATGCTTTTGAACTGTGGTGTTGGAGAAGATTCTTGAGAGTCCCTTGGACTGCAAGGAGATCCAACCAGTCCATTCTGAAGGAGATCAGCCCTGAGATTTCTTTGAAAGGAATGATGCTAAAGCTGAAACTCCAGTACTTTGGCCACCTCACGTGAAGAGTTGACTCATTGGAAAAGACTCTGATGCTGGGAGGGATTGGGGGCAGGAGGAGAAGGGGATGACAGAGGATGAGATGGCTGGATGGCATCACTCACTCGATGGACGTGAGTCTGGGTGAACTCCGGGAGTTGGTGATGGACAGGGAGGCCTGGTGTGCTGCGATTCATGGGGTCGCAAAGAGTCGGACACGACTGAGCTACTGAACTGAACTGAACTGACTGAACAGACTTGAGTTGGCAGAAGCAAAAATGTTTTGGTGAAATAAATATTGGCAAATCCTCGACTGATTATTTCTGAGAGTGCACTGCACATGGTAGATTGTATTTATGCTCAGAAACTCTTGATTTCTTTCTGTTTTGCACAAAATAGGAACACAATAGTCAAAGAAAATTCATCAATCAGTTAACCATTTTTCTTACTCTATAATCAGTTAGGGCAAGCTTGAAAAGCTTCAGTATGCTTCAAAATACAAAGAGGAAGACCTGGATGATTTAAGTTCTTTTGAGTTCTGAAAATGAACTTTTGGATACATCATATATCAGTAAGTCAGAATTCGATAATTTTGTGGGTAAAGGACAGTTCAGTTCAGTTCACTGCTCAGTCATGTTCAACTCTTTGTGACCCCATGGACTGCAGCATGCCAAGCTTCCTTGTCTATCACCAATTCCCGGAGTTTACTCAAACTCATGTCCATTGAGCTGGTGATGCCATCCAACCATCTCATCCTCTGTCATCCCCTTCTCCTCCCACCTTCAATCTTTCCCAGCATCAGGGTCTTTTCAAATGTGCCAGTTCTTCGCATCAGGTGGCCAAAGTATTGGAGTTTCAGCTTCAGCATCAGTCCTTCCAATGAATATTCAGGACAGATCTCCTTTAGGATGGACTGGTTGCATCTTCTTGAAGGCCAAGGGACTCTCAAGAGTCTTCTCCAACACCACAGTTCAAAAGCTTCAAGTCTTTGGTGCTCAGCTTCCTTTATAGTCCAACTCTCACATCCATACATGACTACTGGAAAAACCACAGCCTTGACTAGCAGACCTTTGTTGGCAAAGTAATGTCTCTCCTTTGAATATGCTATCTAGGTTGGTCATAACTTTCCTTCCAAGGAGTAAGCATCTTTTAATTTCATGGCTGCAATCACCATCTGCAGTGATTTTGGAGTCCCTGAAAATAAATTCTGTCACTGTTATCATTGCTTCCCCATCTATTTGCCGTGAAGTGATGGGACCAGATACCATGATCTTAGTTTTCTGAATGTTGAGCTTTAAGTCAATTTTTTTCACTCTCTTTCACTTTCATCAAGAGGCTCTTTAGTTCTTCTTCACTTTCTGCCATCAGGGTGGTGTCATCTGCATATCTGAGGTTATTGATATTTCTCCTGGCAATCTTGATTCCAGTTTGTGCTTAAAGGACAATGACTTGTTATGAATTTCTTTGAATGTGTGAGTGACTTTCTAAACTTTCAAGTCTAAAGGACTTGTCTATTTTTTAAGAAATAATCTCTCCCATATTCTCTGTTCTTTGTTAAGGATGATCAAGTTTGCCTACAAAATACTTTTGGAAAGTATGTTTCAGAGTTGTTGCGTTAATAACTTATAGTTCTACATGTGTATGCTTTAATGCAAAATTGAATGCCAATTGGACAGCCTCCTAGGGGAAAGTGAGAAACAAGGCAGGAAGTTGTAAGAAGTAAGGGTGGGGAGTTGTCAGAGTCAAGGTATCAACCATCTTCTACTGACACTAAGGATTCTGGAAAATAGGAAATATTTTATCTACAAATATGTAACAGTTTAAAGAACATATTAGAAAAAGCTAATTTTAAAGCAAATTCCTTTAAGTAAATAATAGCAACATATGATTTATTTTGAGTGATATGTGAAATCTTAATAAAGTTTGATAATCTAATAAGAGTTATTGTGACAAAAAAAAATTCTCTCCTATTAATTGGTAAATTCTACCTAATGATGCAGCATCACTGTAGTAATGGGGAGGATTCTGAAAACTGATGAACTCCAAATGGAAATAATCTGGACACCATAATTTTCATGTAAATCAGTTTTTTTTTTTAACTGTTCAGTTCAGTTAAGTTCAGTCGCTCAGTCGTGTCTGACTCTTTGCGACCCCATGAATAGCAGCACACCAGGCCTCCCTGTCCATCACCAACTCCCGGAGTTCACTCAGACTCACGTCCATCGAGTCAGTGATGCCATCCAGCCACCTCATCCTCTGTCGTCCCCTTCTCCTCCTGCCCCCAATCCCTCCCAGCATCTGAGTCTTTTCCAATGAGTCAACTCTTCGCATGAGGTGGCCAAAGTACTGAGTTTCAGCTTTAGCATCATTCCTTCCAAAGAAATCCCAGGGCTGATCTCCTTCAGAATGGACTGGTTGGATCTCCTTGCAGTCCAAGGGACTCTCAAGAGTCTTCTCCAACACCACAGTTCAAAAGCATCAATTCTTCGACGCTCAGCCTTCTTCACAGTCCAACTCTCACATCCATACATGACCACAGGAAAAACCATAGCCTTGACTAGATGGACCTTTGTTGGCAAAGTAATGTCTCTGCTTTTGAATATGCTATCTAGGTTGGTCATAACTTTCCTTCCAAGGAGTAAGCATCTTTTAATTTCATGGCTGCAGTCACCATCTGTAGTGATTTTGGGGCCCCAAAAAATAAAGTCTGACACTGTTTCCACTGTTTCCCCATCTATTTGCCATGAAGTGATGGGACCAGATACCCTGATCTTTGTTTTCTTAATGTTGAGCTTTAAGCCAACTTTTTCACCCTCCTCTTTCACTTTCATCAAGAGGCTTTTTAGTTCTTCTCACTTTCTGCCATAAGGGTGGTGTCTGCGTAGGGCAAGAATTATGTTTTGATGAGTCACTGAGTTGTCAATCTCAGGATGCAGCCATTCAGAAACATTATTCCCAGTTTCTGTCTCTCATCCATCTCCAGAAAAGAAGCATCTAACCTGTTTTTTTCTCCAGCAATTACACTGGACCAAGACTACTCTTTTTGGTCCATGATAAAAACAAGCTATTGGTGTAGATGGTAACTTTCTCTTTAAATAACTTTTCATGGATATAACAGGAAAAGGAATGTAAAAGTGATTTATTGATAACAGAATGGATATATACAAGGGGGCAGTGAAATGCAAAAAATGGATGCAAAATCTGATTATCCTCTCCTGGATAGACAGAACTTGCATATTTAAATCACTCCTGGAGATTATTTGAGTAAATTAATTCCGCTAGAATGTTCAGTTCAGTTCAGTCTCTCAGTCCTGTCCGAGTCTTTGCAACCCCATGGACTGTATCATGCCAGGCTTCCGTGTCCATCACTAACTCCTGGAGCTTGCTCAAAACTCATGTCCATTGAGTTGGTTATGCCATCCAACCATCTTATCCTCTGCTAGCATGTACTAAGTGAGCATCCATGTGCAGGGCTTGTGATAGCTGTCACTATGAAGGATTAAAAGACAGATGAGACACAATCTTTACCTGCAAGGAGTTTAAAAAACTGGTTAGGATAAAGACAGGAAAAATTTAAGTAATTAGAACATAAAGTAAATATGTTAAGTGATCTATTAGAGATAAAATATGCTGCCATGGTTTTTAGTAAAGAAGTCATCCTGAAGAAGATGGTTGGTATTTGAGATGAACCTTTCAGTGGGTAGGATTTTAATAGGTGGGAACTGAGAAGTTGAGGGGAACATTTTAGGGGGAGAAAAGTGAATGAGTGATGAAAGGCATGGAGGAATGGAAAGAGCTCAGTGCGTACCTGAGCCTATGTGGGCTTTCCCCACTGATTGCACTTTGTGGGGGACACTCAGTACATGTAAGGGTTCTGCTTGAGTAGAAGTGATGCTCTCCTGGATGAGGAAAGGACTTTTCAAAAAATGATTTGTGAAATGTGGAAGCAGCTCAATAAATGTCAGACTTATGAATTCAGAATTAGTCATGTATAATTTTTTTCTAAACATTTTAACACAAAATAGATCATAATGCTGTATATGTAGTTTGACAGTTTTAGTCAGTGTGCTGAAACATGTCATGATTAGTATGTTACACAAATTCCATCCTCTCTAAACTAAATCTGTCTCTTTCTTTCCCATGAATTGTTCAGTGGCCCAGACAGATCTATTATATCCTACTACAGAAAGACTTATAGACCTCCTTGGCTTGATATCACGTTTATACTGTATATATCTGAGATTATGGGCCATACCCAATAGCATGGGCCTAACTGGCTAAAAATATGGTATTCAGTTTAGGGATCACTCTGGGTCTATCTCCTTAATTGTGTATCTTACTCAAAGAATTATAGCAGTCATAGTGATCTTTTTTAAAAAAATTATTAGAAAAGTATATAGTTCATAATATATGTTCAATATGTATTTATTGAATGAACAAATAAATCATAAGTGGTTAGTCCAGTACTGGCTGAGTAGAGAAAAACTGGGTATTTATTAAATATATTTTTTCTTTGACAGTAATCTTTGTAAAATCTTGAGATGAATTAGTAATTCCATATCCAAATAAAATGAAAATAAAAGTTAGAGGATGTGCCAAAATGTATGCTTCAAAGGAAAAGTTGGCAAATTATAAAATATAAATGTTTAATATTACTTTTAAGCAAATTATAACAAAGTCAACAATCAAGGTTGTTATATCTATTTAGATACTTTTCTCCATATTCTAGCAAACACTTGATTATTAGATTTCAAAAGTATTTTAGACAAGCATACCATTTAGTCTGCACAAAGGGATTCACTTCCATATAGAATAATTTTCTTGATAACTTTATTAGAAAAAAACTTGGCCCCTGTATCTTCATGTTCTTTCATTTCCTTCATATATGGAGATTGTGTGTGTGTGTGTGTGTGTGTGTATGCGTGCTCAGTCCTGTCTGATTCTTTGAGACCCTGTGGACTGTAGCCTGCCAGGCTCCTCTTCCATGGGATTCTCCACGCAAGAATATTGGAGTGGGTTGCTATGCCCTTCTCCAGGTGATCTTTCTGACCCAGGGATTGAACCTGCGTCTCTTATGTCTCCTGCATTGGCAGGCAGGTTCTTTACCACTAGTGCCACGCCAGGCAGTGAACACTGGATAGATATTTACTGTCTGCTGAGTCAGAATGGTGCCAAGTCAACTAGTTTTCTACACCTGTAGTTCTAAAGCTTGAGGATATGCACCAGAATCATTTGGAAGTCTTGTTTAAACACAGATGTTTTGGATTTTTGATTTGGTAGATCTGGAGTAGGACCAGAAAATTTAAATTTCTAGCAATTTCTCAGGCAGTGTTGATTTTGCTGGTCCCAGGACCACACCGTGTTCTATATACTACATTCAGAGACAGAGCAGGACTCTGGTATTAAAAAAAAAAAAAACATTGATAGAAACACATGCAGAGAAACAAAATTGTAAAATAATGGTAACAACTTAACATCAAAGCAAATTGTTAAAGAATGAGGAAAGAAGTACTGGGTTTTTCTTTTGCTTGTTTTTGATAGGTGTGGGATTCAATGTCTGCATAAGTGAGATAATGTGGATTCAGAGTTTACAAACAAATATAGTATACTGTTGTCTGTGGTCAGTTTTTTTACTTATAATAACGTTATTAGCAGAATCTTTGTTTTCTTCTCCTCAATAAGGGTATGGAATGCTGGTGGAAACTTAAGTGCCTTCAACTATTCCTAAAGAAGTATTTTATAGGCATTTTCATAGGGTAATTGTGTTGACATTGGACACTTTAAGAATTAAATGTTTGTATTGTTCCCTTAAAATTATGCTGATGGCCATGAAATTGTTACAGATCTGTAGGGATCCCCTTGATCTCCCACCAATAATCTCACTACCTTTAAAGGGATGATACCAGAGTGGGCTGCTCATTGATCTAAAGCTGGTCCACCTTGTACTATTATAGACTGTGGCTGCCTTTTCAGCATAATGCAATAGAGATATTTAGTTTATCAGCCACAGTTCTTTCAGATACCCTTGACATTCTTTTAGAATTGCAGACAGAAACAGGACCTACATTCGTAGAAAATCCTTACCATCCCTATATAATACAATGAGATATACCTTTGCCAATTTACTACAACACACAATGACCTTTTACATTCTCACCTGGTACTTCAAGTCAGAGGCTAAACTCAGTGACTAGCTTGGTCTGATTGATGAGTATGGTGGCAAATTCTAAAACATTTGTCAATTTAAAGCTATATTTTAATTGACATATGCTGTAATTTAACCACCGTCACTGACCTAACATTAAAAGTATCAAAAATAATACAATCTAGAGACTTTATTCCCTAGTTATAAACAAATGTTAAAGTGTACTAAAGATTCATTTCATTATGGTATTTGTATTACAAATGAAACATGACTCTGAAGTTTTCCATATTGATCATAAGTCAATAAATATTTGCAGATGACCATCTAATGTGGCTCTTCATGACACTGTGCTAGATCAATAGACTTAGTAAACTTAAAATTTTCTACGTTTTTTCCTCACTAGCAGAGTTTTTTTGGCTGTTCTTTTAACTTTATTGAATTGTATCAGGACATAGATAATTATTAATATTTTGTGTTTTCAGATATTACCTTCTGTGTTCTTAGAGTAGATCTATAATGATATAAATTACATGTTTCTAAGGATAAGAATTTATTTGAAATTCCTGAGTATTGTCCATAGTAAGTACTGATATAAATTAAACTAATTTGCAATATGAGAAAAAATAGTACGCCTAATTTTGCATGAAATAAAGACCTAGAAAACTTTGTGTGCCCCTTGCTCTACTTCCAACTGCCAGTAATCCTGGAAAAAGAACACTGGAAATACTTACATGTTTGAGTCATTTGCTGTGACCCAAGATAATTGACATTGGATCCCATTTTACAGTGGAATAAATGGTGGGAAATAGCATAAAACAGAAAGAGTTTAGAAAGGGAGCCTGAAGATACTCTCAGGAAAATCCAGCACAATTCATTTGATTGGTAGGTAATAAGGCCAAAATAAGGCAAAGAGTAAATATGGAAAATACTTCTTTTTGAAAGGTAAACTTTATTTCTCTGTCAGAAAATATATATAAAGTTTTATAAAGCTATATATTTATTTTTTTCTTTTCCCCCATTTCCTTTAGTAAACTAATTCTTCAAAAAAACTCTAAAGTGTTAGAATTCCTGATTTCTTGCCTGGGCATCCAATCACATCCTACTTTGGCCCTACTCTATCATGTCTCCTACATTTCACATTTTGGGGAAAAGCCTGAGGGAAACCTCATGTGGTTTATGTCTCTTCACTGAGCATTACAGGGAAGGAAAGTCTGTTATTCTGTGCATAAATGTTGGTCTAAATACCAACCATATGAAAATAAAGGACAAAAACTGCAATCTTACTGCTGCTGGATAAATCTACAGACAATGCAAAATAATACTAGAAACATGTTATGTACTAGAAAAGGCCAGCCAACTCCCTAAATCAGATCTATTACAATAAGGAGGCTTTGGTAAGCATGTCAAATGTGATATTCCCTTCTCCTACCACCCAGATGAATCATCATAGATTATTCTGAGAAATATTTTTGGTTCAAACAAAACTTCTGATTAAAGATTTTAAAGCCTCAAAATTGGCTAAAATTAATAAATAAGAAAGCTTCATGTCATTTATTTTTGTGAGGAAAGTTCAGGTCATTTAAGGCTTAAGAAAAAGCTAGGTCTTAGTAAATTGTAGAGTCAGAGAAGAGTTTGATGAAATCTAGAGATTGTCTGGTTTATCTCTTTCCCTTCTGTAATAGATGACACTGGGGGACCTAGGGATATCCAGGGACTTATCCAAGCACCTCTAAAAGATTACTTAGAGCCTGAAATAAATAGTTAGTACATGTTCTTTCTACTACAACATGAGGCTCCTATAAACATTTAAAAACTGTTGGCAGCCAGGCAAAAGTTTTCTATCTACTTAATGTTTTATAGACTAATTTATCTTGGTCATTACACAGAAACAATTCATTCTAGTTGAGCTTGACCACTGCATTTTATTTATAAAGTAAGAAAAAATTTAAAAGCCAACATAAAGGATTAGAGGAATTGTTCCATGATATATTTTGCCAAATGATCACCATGTCAATATAGATAATTACTCTAAAGTTATTCCTATAAAATGTCTATCACATTTACTAAATTTAATACTTTTCTTTAATACACTAAATGTAATATCTAAATATCTTTTTTCGTCAATTTAACAAAAAGAATAAAATGGTTAGTAGAGCACATCTTAATGTTGGATTTCTAGTAAGAAATAGTCTTACTTGATGCATTGAAGTGTTCACAAATTAGCTAAGAATAAATAGCCCTGAGTAGCTTAAGCTACTTACTGTACAACAAGTTTTAGAGTTCAAGCTCATGGCTCACTTTGAACATGTATTTTGTAAATTAATAAAGCTTTTGCATGATATGGAATAGTATATAATGTTTCTTTATTCTTTCAAAGATTCCTCCCACAGTTACTTAGATAGTGGATAGTTATAATACTAAGAAATACAAACATGACTATTTAGTATGTACATTTTATTTGATTATGCAAAAAACATTTTACCTATTTATATATACTTGTCAAATTAAAACATTGTTTCATTTGTCATATATAAAATTATGCGTATCTGTAACTCATCATATTGCAATAAAGAATTCTGGCTTCTGCTGAAAAGGGAAAGTTTAATCAAGATACTCAGGAAAGGTCATGGTTCTCTGGACTTTAACCAAAAGGATTGATTTATTTTGGTCATACACTAAGGTGGTGGCGGTGGTGGTTTAGTTATGTCGTGTGTGACTCTTGTGACCCCATGGACTGTAGCCTGCCAGGCTCCTCTGTCCATGGGGTTCTCCAGGCAAGAATACTGGAGTGGGTTGCTAATTCCTTCTCCATGTACTAAGGTAGAAGTGATTTTATCTCCAAAGTTCATGAAAATGCCCTGTTATTTTCCACACAACTGGCAATTATGTAAAGTTTAAAAATAAAATAAAATTTAAAAAAAATTACAAAAAAACAAAACAAAACAAAAAAAAAACAGGTTTCTCTCAGGTTGGAAATAGAGGAAGACAGCGTCACACATTCATTTCCAGTCACTGGTAATGCACACAGCCAATATTTTGCAGAGTGCATTGGAAGGAATACTTTCATAGAAATCAATATAAGGGGTTTCCTTGGTACTTAAAAAGAGTATTTGGAGACAGTATAAAAATAAAAATGAGCATAAAAGTCAGACAGAACATGGGAAAAGCAACATTGGACTAGGAAGAGATGTTTTAAGAACAGATATACCTTAACCATGTTGAGGAGTAGATTATTACTCCTTTAGTGAGATGCATCTGATAATTGATATTAGAACCCAACATATATCCTTTCTTATTCTTTGTATTTATACATGGAAAATGAAATATTATGTAAGGTTTTTTAAACTCTACTTTTATTGTTTCACTGTCTTAAGTTAACAGACTATCTATAAAGGTATTACTAGACAGGATAAATTTTACCTGACACATGATTTATGTTTTCCCATGGTTGACAAAGACCAGGGATTATCTTAATATACATCTTATTTTAAAACCAATGCTTAAATTGGTTTAAAATAGTATACTTTTGAGAAGGAACACACACCCTTTAAATGAAAACACTATCTGATCCAAGTTTGAAAGTGAAAATTGTCAGATAAGAGAACATTAAATGTAGGTGCTGGTCCCAAATAATCAGCAGGACCTTGTAAGAGAGTTTTAAAAAATGTCGAGAGGCAAATAAGTGAACTAATATATAATGTGTGTATGTATAATATATATGCATTTCAGACAAGTGTTCTTTCTTAATCATCTTGATGCACGTAAACCGTTCTGAATGAAGCACACCGAATGTTCAGTATTTAAGCGCAGATGATAGCTTGTAAGTACTTAAGTTTTCATGCATATAAGATATGCTTTCTTGTATCCAGATTACAGGAGACAAAAAAAGAGAGAAAATCAAAACTAAAAGTTAACAGAGAAAAACCACTGAATTAAAATTATTGTACTGACTTGATTTTGTATATCTTGCATTAAAATACATATCCAAACCATGTTAATTGCAAGTAGCTCATTTTATTCAATTAAATTTTATCCCAAATTGTTAAAACCTTTAAAAAATTGGAAAAAATATTCAAATAAAAGTTAACTTAAATTTCTTTGTAGGGACTTCCCTGGTGGTCCAATGGTTAAGACTCTGCATTGCCAATGCAGGGGGGATGGGTCTTTGGTCAGGGAACTAAGATTCCACATGCTGCAAGGTGTGGCCAAAACTTGAAAAAAATAAATTAGGGGTACATTTTTTTTAAAAAAAAAAAACCTTCTTTGTAGTATCCTTCAGTTCAGCTAGATAAAATTCAATATATTGTAGTTTGAAGAACTGTTTCTACTTGTGTTTGTTTGTTGAAATCTGAAAGCATTTCCCCCAAAATAAAGACTCATGATATTATTTAATTCATATACTCAATTGCAAGGAAGCATTTGAATGGATTTGCTCAATTCTGACTAACTTGTTTTGTCAAATAATTATTAAATTCAACAGAAATAAAATAATTTATAAAATTTGTGGTGAGTAAAATTTTAGTGCATGGATATAGGTAGAGAAAAAGAGAAGCTTAAAAAGACAATACAAATTTGAAAATAATGAGTCAAATTGTCATCAGATTGGCAAAACACATTTAGATAAAGTGGTTGACTGTTATTTAAGCAAGACAGGTTAATAAATTACTGGAAACATCTATAAAGAATGATCAACATTCAACATTTTCATACCATTTAAATTCTATTGTAAATGTTTCTTCTCCCACTAATTTAAGGTCAGAAAAAATAACATGAGTGTAATATAATTTGATTTAGTACAAACACTGAAATATTTCACTGCATATTATTCTTGGGAAAAATTCAAAGTAAACCTTGTTTATTGGTTTTTATATAAGAATTTTTATAAATCATGTCCAAATAAATATCAAATTTAGAGTCGTGATTTATGAGGGCATATATTTGATGCTTCTATATTTTACTAAAACAGACTCAGAAATTCAAGTGCCATGAGATGATATATATTTCATAGTAATTATTATTTAACAGATAAATGAATATCTATCTTATATAAATAAACCAGTTAGAAAAACAATTTTTTAAATTTCAAAAAGCTAAAAGCTAGCCATGCCCTTAAATCTTGAAAATTTTGATTAAACTATGGCAGAACATGGAAATGGAACTCAGGATTAGAACTCTCAGGACATTTTCACGTATGGATAGGTTACAGTCACCGTGGAACTGAACTTATTTCTTTATGCATTTTGATACAAGGACTGGGCATGTCAAGGAGAAGTTCAGTGTTCAGATGAGAACTATGGTGAAGAAAGAGAAGAGTGCCTTTGGTTGGAGGAAGAAAGAGCTTTAGCTTGCCCTTAATTTTTTGAAAGCATGACTCTTCTATTTCTCCAAATGGGCCACATCTGTACTGCCAGCACCTAGCCCATAACAAGGATCCAACATATAATCATTGAACAAATTAGTAATTTATCTGAAGGAACTCACATGTAAAGTACCAATTTCAACTTCGGCAAACTTATTTTTCTCTGGAAAGAGGAAAAGAAAGCTTCTTCTCCATTGGCAGGTATTCTCTCTTTGAGCATGCCAACTCTCCATAGGTTACACAGTGGGGTAAAATCACAAGCCAGTTCATCTTCATCTCCCATGGCAGGAATATAGAGGAACATACCATCCTCTGCACCCCAACATCCTGCCCCAATTTGTCTTCTAACCTCAGCATGGTCTCTATCCTGGAGACTGATTCCTCACATTATTTTCTGATGTACAATCAACAAAGTAAGGCACAGGTACCTTGAGGGACTAATTACCAACTGTAATCCTATGAAAATCACATCGACAAGTATTTGATGTTTTCTGTGTATGAAAGCCATCTACTGAACATAAAGAACCACTGTCAAGAGTAAAGTGGAATCCGAAGCCTAAACTGTTCTGCTCAATCTTCTCTTACTAAATTTTATTTGCTTCAATCACAGCAAAGCCAAAGATTTCTCTGTTTTCTTTCCCTTCATAGGTGTACAATTATGGGAACCTATTTAAAAGTTAAAAAAAAAAAAAAGAAGTCCCTTTACCACAAAGTCCAATATCTCAGTCCATAACCTGGATGTTTTTTTACCTCAAAAACTTGGTCAAGGATGTTAAGGTAATGAGGTCTGCTACAAATGTCCAAGGTAAACAATTGCTTGCTGACTCTAAAACCCTGAGTGTTTTCATCTTGAGTGCTTAACAGCCTTCTGGCTGGTGTGATAGGAGATCCTGTCTTTATTCTTCCAGCCAACAAAAAGCCGTCTCATCCCTCTTTGCTTCTCAGTCAACACTTGAAGTCTGGAGAGTCTGACAAAATCTTTATGTTGAAAGTTAAAAGCTACTGAGAAGAGTACAACCATTTCATGCCCTTCCTCTTTCATCATCATCAGCTCCTCTTTTTATTGTTTCTGTAACCTGCCAGTTGACAAAAACAGCCGCTAATAATTATGTTTGTGGTACTAGGCTATGTGATCTAATTTCATAGACTTGTGCCATATGTCTTGTCCTGTTACACAAACTTGATTTTCAAAATGAGAGTTTCAGAGACATTTTCTTAGCTGTCTTCCTGCTCACAAACTTCAAGGGATATACACAGTATGATGTTAAATGGCTATGCTTGAAAATTATTTTCATGGTTTTTTTCTTTCACCTTCATTCAACCCCTCCAAAAATACTGGCAACCCTGTAGAGTAAGCAGTGTACTATTCTTTGGAATCTGAAAGTTTTCTTTTTTTCAATTGCCCTTGCTAGCTAACTATTATGTAAGGTAATCACATGAAAAGTCAGAGATATTTTTGACCTTTACATTGAAGCAAAATATCGACACACTAACTTTTTTGGTAGACAAGATTTTCTGGCAAATTTATTACAGGCAGAAAAAATATTATATATATATATATCAGTTACTTCCTTTGCAAGGTATTTTATCAGACAGATTCTTTACATTTCATTTATTTCTTACTACAACCTGAAAATTTCACCTATGCTAATAAATAATTTTTTAAAGTCTAAAAAGGAAAAAAAAAAACACTTAAGGAAAATTATTTCCAGTAGATTTTTATCCAGAATAACTTGACATATTTGAGGAACTGATATTATTGATGAAGAATTTGTTCTCACTGTTGGCAAATAAGTGCACCGGATTGATTTCTTATATGATTTGGACCATATCTAATTTTCATTGTTTGTTGAAGCAAGTCTCTTCCTAAATGACTGACACATTTTGATCATTGGCTTTTAGCTTGATATCACTGTCTTCTACTTTGACACTACCAATCTAAACCAATACCCATAACTAATGATAATTCAAATGAAAAATATCACAAAATGAGCATGTACCCAATATCAGAAACATTTGCTTTGACATTTATGGCTCAGACCTTGTAAGGAGTTCTGGCAAACTTACCATCTAGTAGTCTCCAACACAAAACAGCTGTTTTAGGTGGCAAAATCTTGTCAAGTTAAAGCATCCAACCCCTAAGAATGAATAATTGGCAAGATCTCGTTCCAAATCATCGTAAGTCTCCACTGAATCTGGACAAACAACTGTAAATTTGCGCCAAATTCCTCTTCCTAAACTGGGCAGCCTGGCTTCCCACGGAGACATAGGGTTTCAGAGCATTAGTGTCCCCAGGGTAACTGTCAGTACAAAGCCAGTCCAGGATAAGCCACATTAATAGCAGTTTCCTCTTGTCATTCTTAAGTTGTTTTTTTATATTTATGAGCTCATCCATAGGAGTTAAATGTTTCACATTTTTTTGCTCCTTCAATATTTATCTGATACTTATTCAAAAATGTAAGGTGCTTCACCCTTTAGTAAACAACTTTTCAACATTTCCCAGAATACTAGATTTTCAGAAGTTGGCTAAAAAAGCATTATAAACAAGGTGAAAGCAGACACTGGTAGTTGATACTTCTCTTTCTCAACATATGGCTTATGTTACAACTGAGCATGTTCCCAGCTTTTATCTCTGGGAGCTGTGAAGTTGACTGCTTATAAGGTCTCACTGTCTAATTAATCCTTACTTAAAGCTCACCTAAGTAAGTCTAACGTGGATAGGAAGTTGGTTTCTGTTAGTTGTTCCACCTTTCACCCTACCACACATCTGGGAAATATTCAGTTAAAGATCAGGTCCAAGCCTTTTGGCATTAAGTACCTCAAAACATTAAGATATCACCAGCAATTTGCTTCTGCTTCAGAAAATTAAAAGCATATTTGAGATATAAACATGACTATGCCATTAATATTACTGGCAATAATTGAAGGCTATTATTTTATTACAATGTGAAAAAGGATGTTCTCAGATAAAATAGGTAAAGTAAGTGCAAACGGTAATATTAACTTCCTAAAATAATTGCATATATATTTTAATATGAATACTAAAATATAGTCTATTAAATGCTACTGATTTTATTTATGGTTTTTGTACTATTAATGGTAGAGAAAATACATATCCTATACAAATAGTATATAATTTGTTTATCCCTTAGGAAAATCAATATTACAATTTAAGTTGTTTAAATTACAGATTATGGATACTAGCTCACTTGATCAGACATCATCATTCTTTTGCTAAGGTTATTTCCTTTTGAGTTCAAAATAGGAAGAACAATGCCTACTTAGGCCATTTACTTCAGAATCTGCTCCAATCTTAGCAGCTATATTTTGGAGTCATATTCTGGATAATTTAAGTGAGGTTGTGGGTAACTCTCATTATAAACAATTATGACAAAATTATAACAGTTGATTATGACATCATTTATATACTGTTGCTAAAAGTAAGAGAAGAGATGAGTAAGTCAGGATTCTTAAACATTTATTTGGGAGCTAGATTTAAATTTCGTTGACAAGGCTGAAATTGAATAAGATTGGACATTCCTTAAAAAATGTATGCTGTTATTTTTGGAGCACTTTTATTGCTAGGGTCACTCCACTGAAACTTTGCTTCACCACGTTTTCTATCCTGGAACTTTGCTCAAAAACTTAACCTCTGTCTAAGAAACTGCTTGTATTATATCCATCAACATTCAACTGCTTATGCCTAATTATTTTAATGTGATGTTGGTTTTTATTAAATAATTGCATTGACAAGTTAGAGAAAGAAAAAAAGAAGAGGAAATTGAAAATGTGGCTCTTTGTGCCTTTAATTGGAGATTCAGAAATTCTTCTCATGCAATTTCCATGTTTGGCTCAATGTTTTCTAAAAAATCTATGACATTTAAAGCATTCTTTTAAAGGTCATTTTGAAGACATGTGAGACTGAGGGTGTTGTATGTGCAATTAGGGTTCCTCTTTCTGTAAAGCCTTTCCAGCTTATTAGATGAATGAGGATCCACCAGCTCAGTTTTCATCACCTTCTGTATCTTTGGGTCTGACATAATGTTGTTGATACTATTTTGCATGCAAAAAAACATATGGGATTGAGAATTAAAAACAGTTACCAGCTAAGCTATAATAACATACATAACTAAAGACCACCAAGAGTAGAAATGATGCTAGCATCACACTGAAAAGAATGTGAAACTGTGCCATGAATATTATAGTTACTCAGTACTTCGTGAGTGGTTGATATTTACATGTGGACACTTATGGAACTGGAGGTGGAGACATCTATGCTGTGTTTTGATGGTAGTACAACTGAGAATAAATACCTGAAGAAGAAAAAAAGACAAGTGCCTCCACTGCTATCCCCTCCCTCTAAAGAAAACAACAGCAATATTAAACCCATCATCTGTGTAAACTACAAGTATGAACTTCATTTTGCCATGGAATACTACAGAGATATGTTTTGCATCTCGTTAAAATCTTGTTTTACTCTTGGTAGGGGAATCTGTTGGTAGTAGTTCCAGGTTTGGCTTGGCAAATTGCGAGCTGTATGAATTTGAAAGAAGCAGTTAACCTCTTGGAATATCCTTCCTCATCTGTAAAGTAAAGAGGTTGCCCCAGAGGTGATTATCAAAGCCTTTTCCAGCTTTACAGTCCTATCATCTATGAAAGAGAGCCAACATTACAATTTCGGATTTGGCACCTGATTTTATACTATGCTAGTGTCATGGAACTGCTTATTTCATTGATCTCACATGTTGAACTTCTCTATGTAACCTGGTTTGACTTGGTTGTTTTTCCTTTAAAGGAACTAGGCATACTACCCCTTTGGCAACTGCAGGTCATTAAACTGTTAATCATACTTGGGGAGATACATGCAGTGCCTAGTGGTATGCATGCCTTACTGCCCTCTAGTGGGTGAAACCATATCTTCCCTAGGCTACCCACAAGATAGGCTAAAGAAAGAGCAGTTCAAGCTTTATGTAAATCACCTGAGGCTGGGTGCCAACTTCTGCATTACAAACTCCCAAGTGATTTCAATGCTGCCAGTCCTAGAACTACACTCTGAGTAGCAAGAGTTTAAGTCATTAGTGTTCTTTGACACATATTTGGTTGAAGTAAGGAAGGAAGTATGTTTCTAGTTAGTTAGAAGAGAAAGAAGGACGAGGAAAAGCAGGAAGAAAGAGAAGGGCAGGAGGATAAGAAAAAAGGATGAAATCAGTCCACCGGACTGAAAGGTCTCATGTGGCAAAGCCACACTGCTCTTGATCTAGCCATCTCTAGAAAGTTTCTAAGTCTTAATATGATATTATATGCATTTAGGTTTACATAGTCTCCCTCCTAATATTTTATTGTATTTAGGTTAATTAGCAGAAAGTGAAGTCAGCAGATAGGCCTATTAAAAAAACTAGAACTAGTGGAACTTAAGTCAGAATTTTCAATTCTATAATTATGTGAAAACACACATTAAAGTCAGTCTAGACAGAAAATAGTCACCATATTTATGTAATTTATTACAGAAGTAAGCTGTATTGATGGAACAATGAATACATATGGTCAGATGAACTAAACTCTTGCATAGTGGGATTTCTTTCCAGAAAGCAGAGTGGTCTAAGTTTAGCAGCAAAAAACTACTTATGTTCAAACCACTGTGCTAGGTACTAAGAGTACAGACCTGAATAGAGAGACAACAGCGGTGTTTTGTCCAAAAGTTCATTTCATAGAGAGGAAGAAAGAAAATGAATACGTAACTATGATAAAGTTAAAACTCATAGCTCCAACTTATAGGGTGTCCCCTTGTACTGGACCCTACATTTAGAACACTGTGGTCATGAACATTTATGGCTCCATTATATATCCTGTTGTACACAAGAGGAAGCTAACATTGAAATAGCTTAGCATTAAGGTGCAAACTCTTATACGACATCAAATATGCAGGCTCTTAAGCACTAAGGGATGCTGCGTTTTATTGGTTTTCAAAATGTTAACTAGCAGACTCCCTCTGTGTGATTTGATTTCCATATTGTCAACAGCTGCCTCCTTACTCTTTTAGCAATGGAAGGAGATGATACTGAGGCTGCCAGTTTGAATAATAAAAGATGTGTGTTGGATTCCACTATCTCTATGTTTGTGTTCTATGTGTGGGGCGTGTTATGGTTGGAAGAGGGAGGAGCTGGCAGGAGGAGGGAAGGCACAGCCTGACACTCTCATCTGTGTTTCAGGTCTGGTTTCCCACTCCATCAGAGCTTTCCTTCTCTTACACAAATTCTTCTGGGTCTCACTTTTTTTCAGAAACTAATGGTCAGCTGGTACAAAAGGTGATTCTCATCTCTCTTGCTCTTTCAACTAGGGAATGCAGCCCAAAGCAGATGGTAAACTCCATTAAAGCTAAATACCAAAAGGGCACTATTTCCTTTCAATAATAGTAAATGTTACTTCAAGTTTTTTTTTTACCAGTATTTTGCTTTCAGTAAACCTCAGTTGCTCGAAACTTTGTGATGCTCTAAATCATTTTTCTGAATGAAGACATAAATTCCTTATTGTTATGTCTACAACTTCAGTCTTTCCATCTTCGCCCATTTTAACTTGTTATCCTTGCATTCCAGAGTGAGAATCCATTTGAAAGATACTGCTTCCACTGGCCTTTCTTCAAGTGTGTTTGGAATATTCCTAGACCACCTCTATAAAAATTTCTTGAAACCCAGCAAGAAGAGACATTTTCTCCCAATTCATTAAAAAGGAATGCTTGTCACTGCCTCACCCCAACTACAAGGGGAATGTGGTCATTTCATACAAAATGAACTGAATTCAGTAATGTGCTCATCAATAGACATGTTATTAGAGGTCATATTAAAGAATGTTAATAATTTGGATTACACAGAATGACATAATAGTTAAAGGAATTATCTGACTTTACACAACTGATGGTTAGCACAACTGAAATTCCAATGCAGATTTTTTTTTTTCAATTCCAGCTAAAATTCTTTCCACCAGCTTTAGAAAACAAAGGTGCTCTGCAGGGTAGCTACCATTTGAAGTGCAATGCCAGGCAAACAGGAGTGCTAATGCCTGGTATTGCTTAGTTGATTAGAAAATAAAGATACGGTCGTAAACAAACAAGAGAAAGCTCAGTGGAAATGGATCATAAATACTGCGGGTAAATAACTGTCTGTGAGAAAAATCACTATAGCAAAGAGGACCTTTCCTCACTTGAATCATTCTCACTTCAACATTCCTCCCTGTTAACAGTAGAAGATTTTTAATCATATATTGTATTTGGTTTAATTTAATCTCTTCCACATAGTTCCAGACTCAGAATTTAACTTCAACATAAAGAATAATGAATAGCAAAAGGATAAGTTAAAGATCGAAATAGCTTGTATTTTTCTTACCATAAATTATAAGAATTATACCTATAGGTGGGACTATGTAGATCACAGCATGATAAGAATTATTCACAACAATGGTCACTCACCAGAGATACTTATGCATCTTAATGATGTAAGGAAATGACCTACTCTATTTTCTCTTTAAGTAAGTGCTATCCCACTCAAAGAGTTTCCAGATTTCTTTTTGGATCAAGAAGTGTTAAAAATGTTAATAACTGTAAAGCCTCCATTTGGCTGCATCTCCAATCCTATTCATAGCTAGTGTCCTCCTTAGTATATATCTTCAGTTCAGTTCAGTTCAGTTCAGTTGCTCAGTCATGTCCGACTCTTTGCGACCCCATGAATCGCAGAACGCCAGGCCTCCCTGTCCATCACCAACTCCCGGAGTTCACTCAGACTCATGTCCATTGAGTCAGTGATGCCATCCAGCCATCTCATCCTCTGTCGTCCCCTTCTCCTCCTGCCCCCAATTCCTCCCAGCATCAGAGTCTTTTCCAATGAGTCAACTCTTCGCATGAGGTGGCCAAAGTACTGGAGTTTCAGCTTTAGCATCATTCCTTCCAAAGAAATCCCAGGACTGAGCTTCAGAATGGACTACCTGGATCTCCTTGCAGTCTTAGCACATAATAAAAGCCCTCTTTTTATATTAAGGATGCTTTACCAAAATAAAATTTAAACAAAGTTCTTGGGAATTTTACTGTGAAGAAACATTCAGATTTTATGATCCCAGAGCTACAGGCTAAATATAACTTTTGGCATACTTAATTTATTCAGTGATCTACATCTTGAACATCATTAATAGAAATCAATGAAGTTCTATTTAGATCACTATTTTAATTCATTGCATAACACAAGCTAAGCACGCAAAACAAATCCTCTATATAAATTTACATTGCAGTTAAGTTATATGTTTATATTTTGCCTGTATGTTTAGCTTTAATTTACTGTTTTCGTCCCTATTTGCATATTGGAAAAGTACATATTGTGAAAATGCAAAAATTCTATAAATAAACACTATAGAATATTCTATATTACTTATGCATACCAGCTTAAGAACTCATATAACTGTTCACACTCTTGAATACTGTCAGAATATAATGAATGTAAATAGTGATGAATGACTTCAACACTAAAAATGACCCTCAAACGTCCTGGCTGCTGCTGCTGCTCCTAAGTCACTTCAGTCGTGTCCGACTCTGCGCGACCCCAGAGACGGCAGCCCACCAGCCTCCCCCGTCCCTGGGATTCTCCAGGCAAGAACACTGGAGTGGGTTGTCATTTCCTTCTCCAATGCATCAAAGTGAAAAGTGAAAGTGAAGTAGCTCAGTCGTGTCCGACTCCTAGCGACCCCACGGACTGCAGTCCATAAGACCTATATCATTCATCACCTGATTCAAACTGAGGAAAGGGTCTATTTTTAATAAAATACTACCATTATTGCCACTACTACTGTAAAACAATTTCTCCAATCCTAAAAATGGCTCTAATTTCTGACAGTTATACTTGTGAAAGTTATTAAATATTCTAAAATATGTTAACCAATTTTGTATTAATAATTCAAATTTATTTTGCAAAAAAAGAAAATCTCTGATGCTGAAATATGATGAAGAAACATAAAACTACAATTGAATCATAAATAAACTACTAATTAGCTGATTTCAATAGTATAGTACAAGAAGATGCCATTATGATCAAGTGAGAGTTATTTAGCAATTCAAATACAGTTTGATACTGGTAAACTAAACCTGCCTGGAGTAACAGGCACATTTGGCCTTGGAGTACAGAAGGAAGTAGGGCAAAGGTTAATAGTTTTGCCAAGAGAACGCATTGGTCATAGCAAACACCCTCTTCCAACAACATGAGAAGACTCTATACGTGGACATCACAAGATGGCCAACACCAAAATCAGACTGATTATATTCTTTGCAGCCAAAGATGGAGAAGCTCTATACAGTCAGCAAAAACAAGACCGGAAGCTGACTGTGGCTCAGATCATGAACTGCTTATTGCCAAATTCAGACTTATATTGGAGAAATATCAATAACCTCAGGTATGCAGATGATACCCTTATGCAGACAGTGAAGAAGAACTAAAGAGCCTCTTGATGAAAGTAAAAGAGAAGAGTGAAAAAGTTGGCTTAAAGCTCAACATTCAGAAAACTTAGATCATGGCATCTGGTTTCATCACTTCATGGCAAATAGATGGGGAAACAGTGGAAACAGTGGCTGGATTTATTTCTGGGGGCTCCAAAGTCACTGCAGATGGTGACTGAAGCCATGAAATTAAAAGACGCTTGCTTCTTGGAAGAAAAGTTATGACCAACCTAGATAGGATATTAAAAAGCAGAGACATTACTTTGCCAACAAAGGTCCATCTAGTCAAGGCTATGTTTTTTCCAGTAGTCAAGTATGGATGTGAGAGTTGGACTGTGAAGAAAGCTGAGCTCCAAAGAATTGATGCTTTTGAACTGTGGTGTTGGAGAAGACTCTTGAGAGTCCCTTGGACTGCAAGGATATCCAACCAGTCCATCCTAAAGATCAGTCCCGGGTGTTCTTTGGAAGGACTGATGTTGAAGCTGAAACTCAGATACGTTGGCTACCTGATGCGAAACACTGACTCATTAGAAAAGACCCTGATGCTGGGAGGGATTGAGGGCAGGAGGAGAAAGGGACGGCAGAGGACGAGATGGTTGGATGGCATCACCGACTCAATGTACATGAATTTGGGTAATCCGGGAGCTGATGATGGACAGGGAGGCCTGGCATGCTGTGGTTCATGGGGTTGCAAAGCGTTGGACACAACTGAGTGACTGAACTGAACTGAAACTAAATCTGTTGACAGAACTAGTATTTACCATTAACTGAGAAGTTCAGGTCAATGCAACACAGAAAAATTAAACAAAGATTAGAAGGATATGTATTGAAAAGAGTAAGCAACATCATCGCTACCTTTGAATGATAGGATTAGCTAACTTAAACAGTAAAACCTACTGAAAATCTTCATAGTTCTTTAACTTAGATCATTATAAAATATTTAAAATTAATAGTTTTTAAATATTCCAGCCACTATTCAAAAAGAAAATGAAAATAATCCCTTTGTAAAATCATAAGAAATAAAAAACAAGAAATAATCATAAAAGACATATACAGAAGCTATAAGAAAAAACAAAATTTTGAGAGGTATAAAAGAAAGATGAATATTAAAGATAGAAATATTATAAACATTTCAGTTTTTCATTTATTATGTTTTTAAATTTTATACAATTTAACCACAATTTCAATGTTTTAATTTAGCAAAGTGGTCTTATACTTCATTAGGAAAAATAAATAATTAAAAATAGTCAAATTTTACCTTTAAATATAAAATTTTGAGGAGAAAATTTTATTTCAAATAAAATATATTTTATAGATATAATAATTTTCAAAATGTAAGTAGTACAATGAAATTGATGGATGGAATAAATGGCTCAGACACTACTGTATGTACAAAAATTTCTTTGAAAACGAAGAGACATGGACTTCCATTCAGAAACTTGGCAGGACCCTTTAACACTCTTCTATTTCCTCAAGAAGATGTCAGTTTCCCTAACTCTTTAAATTGTTAATTCTTGTTCTGCCCTCAACTAGCTGGATTCACTAGTGCCCCACCCCTCACTCTGAGGCTGAATACTCTTGAATTATGGCAACTCAATATCTGTCAAAAGCTTGTATAAGAGTATCAATGATGGGATATGGAATACATTCTTAGAAACATTTTAAAAACTATACTTGAATTAAACAAAAGCCATTGGCTTGAAAATAGCAAGTTAATACAACAAATTTCTTTTGAGTATTGTTCTGTTTTTTATAAAGATATAGTAAAAATGTATTTCAGCATAGTACACAATATTCTTCTTATTGGTTTCATTGGGCAGATAATTTGTTATTTTTTAAAAATTTGTGATATTTAAGGTAATTAGTTTTTTTAATATCTGTGAATTCTGAATTCCGTAATACACTAAGCTTGTCTCACTAACTTGAAAATCTAAGGGGCACTATTTATGGTCTACTCTTTGTATAGGTAAAACATCTGAAGGCAGAAAATTTGTGTTAACTCATTCTTGAATCCTAAAGGAGATCAGTCCTGAGTGTTCGTTGGAAGGACTGATGTTGAGGCTGAAACTTCATTAAGTTGGCCACCTGATGCAAAGAGCTGACTCATTTGAAAAGACCCTGCTGCTGGGAAAGACTGAAGATGGGAGGAGAAGGGGACCACAGAGGATGAGATGGTTGGATGGCATCACCAACTCAATGGAGATGAGTTTGAGTAAACTCCGGGAATTGGTGATGGACAGGGAGGCCTGGTGTGCTGCAGTCCATGGGGTCTCAAAGAGTCGGACACAACTGAGCACTGAACTGAACTGATTCTTGACTGTATCTATGATTTCATTTTTTTTCTTTGCTTTATTTTACTTATTCTTTTTGACATTTTTAAAATCCTTTATATTTCTTCATAAATAATTTGAAATGACACAGTATAAAGAAAAAATAACAGTATATCAAATATAGTTTGCAATTAAGATAGTATATAAATTAGAAATGGACTCATTACATTTCTAATGGATAATTAGATAATTTCCAATTTGGTAATTACTGATTTGGGCAAAAAGAAGAGTAATTGTATCTCTTTATCTTAAATCAATAATAAACTCCAAGTTAATGAAATATTACCTATGAAGAACAATATCATAATATAATCAGAAGTAAAATTACAGGAAAATAGTCTAATCTCAGGTTATGAGAAACATAAAACACACGGACAAACTCTCAAATTGAAAATTCTGAATCTGAATATTAAAAATTAATGATACTCTACATCAAAATACATAATAAAAATAAAAGATTTTTTAAAATAGAACATATTCTACCACAGATTTGACAAGGGAACTAACCTAAGTCTTTTAAGCACTCACAAAAATTGGTGAAAAAATAATAAACTAAAACAACAGAAAACTGAGCAAATGACATAAAAATACAACTTGAAGAAAAATACAGGTTTTAGGCAGTGGGCTTCCCAGGAGGTTTGCTGGTAAAGAAGCCACCTGCAAAGCAGGAAATGTGAGTTCAATCCCTGGGTTGCAAAGATCCCCTGGAAAAGGAAATGGCAACCCACTCCAGTATTCTTTCCTGGAAAATCCCATGGACACAGGAGCTGGTTGGCTACAGTCTATGGGGTCACAAAGAGTCAGACACAACTTAAGGACTAAACAACAACAGTTAGTGAAATAAATCCAAATTAAAACAAGATAAAATACTTTGCTTATCAAATGAGCTAAGATGAAAAAAGTATGATGATAGCCAGTATTGATGTGGATTTGGTGAAACTGCTGATAGGCCTGTGTGTGTGTGTGTGTGTGTGTGTGTGCGCGCACGTGCTCAGTCGTTCAGTCGTGTTCAACGCTGAGACCCCATGGACTGTAGCCCGCCAGGCTCCTCTGTCCATGGGGATTCTCCAGGCAAGAAAACTGGAGTGGGTTGCCATGCCCGTAAACTGGAACATTTTTAAAACAAGCAGCTTACTAGAATAACCTTCAACCTTTGCCTTTAAGCAAATAATTTTAGTTTTAGAAATCTATGCTGAAGTAATGGTTACAGTTGCCAAAATCAGATTTATGTGTTAAATATACATTGAAATTATTATATAACACTGACAAACTAAATGTCCAACTAAAAGTGTTCATTAAGTCATTCTTCTAACTTAAAAGGATGTGTTTTATTTCCACTGGCAATCATAGAAAATGTCAGAAAAATGTTAGAGATACCATTACTTATTGATTTGAGGAATTGCTAATAATGCACTCTTTAAATATGGTACTGTATGATCCCAGTTCTATAAAAATGGTAATTTGACATATAACATATAGTTATACATCAGAAAGGAGGAAGATAATCTAAAATACCTGATTACTTCTGAGTGATGGCCTTATTGGTGATTTTTATTTTTCTTTATAATCTGTATTTTCTACAACCAGTATTTAAAACTTTTTTCCCCAAGCATAAAATCAATTTTCAGAAAAGATGACTTAATAAAGTAGAGGGATACTAAAAGAAACAGAAATCATGAAGTTCCATGTAGACCTTGTAGAGTTTCTACAGTGACGGGAGCTCCTGTCTGCCTTTAGAAGAGATACGGATCTTCATAGGAAGACAAGGCACAGATACTGTACAGGCTGACAAAAGCTTTGGTCCAGTATGCTTAGCTTCCTAAGGCTTTGACATGTTTAAAAGATCAGCAGAGCTTCCCCTTCGCTTTCCCTCACTACAGCACAAGTTCAAAGAAACATTTGTTATGAAGAGGCTAAATTGCAACAAAACCTCTCTCTAGCTCTGAATTACAATGTAAAGTTTATCCATAACTTTATCAGAAATGCCCCAACAGCTGAGTTAGAGCACTCTATTAATTTTCATTAGCCACTTGTAATTTATGTGTTCTGTTTCAAGTATCAAAGACAAATAATAGAGACATTTTATTGTTCTTCAGTGAGGAATGCAAGAAGATAACATAGAGAATTAATGTAGAAATGAAAGCTATATTTAGGTTGAGATTATCTAACCAGCTACTTAATAATAAAGCATGTTAAAAATGTCAATTAGAATTTGGATAGATGCTCACGTAAAGCCAAATTAATGAATCTAATTTCCTGTTTTTTAGGACCAAGTATATTTAACTTTAAAAAGCCTCTTTCTGTTTACTATTTTTCTTTCAAAAAGTGACCAAAGAAAACAATAAATATGATTTATATAGGGTATTTTTGAAAATTTCCAAAATATCTAAAGTCTCAAAACTGAGATTAAAATACAAGCACATAGAACATTTAAAAAAATTAATTATTTTTATTTGAAGCCTGTACATCTAAGAGTCTACATGTTGCAAAGTGATGATCAGAATAGATAAATCATTTTAGAATTCAGTAATACAAGGAAATGTAGATTGGCCCACCCTTCAAATATATCACACATAATTTGAGTAGTGTTTAACTTAAATGTACGAATCATTCTGTCCTTAAAATATATTAAATAAATGTGAGGTTGGGGAAAATAGAAAAAAAAAACACAAAATAAAAGTTTAGTATAAGGCATTCTATTAGGAAAAGTATCTCTTTTTTATATGAATGGCTCGTGTTATGCTCTAGCAAGAGAATTTTCCATGTTGTGTATTTGCAAATGATCTAAAATGCAGTGATAACCTACTATCAACACTCTATATGTGAAACTGTAACTTATTAGGCCCATGCTGAGAAATTCCACTTATATCTTCCTTTTACACTTTGAAATTCATTGAAAGGTGGCCTCTCTTATCTGAAAGATCTTCTCTGATCATTTGACCCCTATCTTTAACACCTTTTTTTCTGCTCTTTGCTCTTCAGCATCCCACTTTCTCACTTTGACCGCATTCTCCCCCTCTTACATACTATACTTATTATTTTGAACAAAAGATTCCACTTCAAGCCATCTGCTACTCCTATTCTTTTCACTCTCCTATCAACACCTATCTTTGCCTGTGAAGACTCAGGTCTCCATTCTTACACACTCTTTGAAATAAGGTAAAACTTTTTCATTGCCCTTAACTTTGCATGTCTTTCTCCACTGTTTGGTTGATAGGACAGAAAATGGTTAAGAAATCAGAATTCATGGCAAACTGGGAGTAAGAAGTTTTAGACTGTAGTCAGGCCTTTGCCCAGTTCACCAATTGCTGGTCTTGTCAAAGTAACCATAAAATTTTCCACTTCACACACATTCCTTGTGGCTCAGCTGGTGAAGAATCCACCTGCAATCCAGGAGACTTGGGTTCAGCCCCTGGGTTGGGAAGATCCCCTGGAGAAGGGAAAGGCTACCCACTCCATTATTCTGGCCTGGAGAATTCCATGGACTATATAGTCTATGGTGTCACAAACAGGTGGACACGACTGAGCAACTTTCATTTTCACCACTTCATACAATTAAGGAAGAGTGGCAATAAAGATGAGAAGGATATCTTATAAATGCCAGTAGCAGTTTGAGACCAAAGTAGTAGGTGGCAGGAAAGGGCAGAGTATGCATGAACACAGAATTGGAAGGTGACATGAGAGTGATCCAAAGAACAGGAAAGACATACCTTAGATTTTTTTCTTTTCCAATTTCATCAAGGATTACCTGAGGGTTATAAACTTGAGTAAGAGTTATTAATCTTTGAGGTCTACTCTCTTCATACAGTGCTCATCTTTTAGGTTGGTAATCTCCTTTAACTCTTTAAAAAAACATGCCTCATTCACCTAATATCAAAATATTATGAAACAATAAAATTTTGAAAGTTTAAGAACATATCATATGCAGGCATTAAGACAAGGAGTATTAACCCCAGGATACCATCTCTTTATCACAATGGCTATAGGTATTAACTTTTGTCAATGTGATAGTTTTTCTTTTCATTATTCTAACAATACTAACATACTGACTGCTAGCCTATAGAATTTACTTTATGACTGGAGAGTATCATAAACATGAAATTCATTTAGGCTCCAATGGAATAGCTGTCCTATTTCTAGGATTTAGGATCTACCATCTTGAGTAAATTCAAAAGTACAGAAAAGAAAACAGAACTAGAATACTAAAC
This sequence comes from Bubalus bubalis, assembly GCF_019923935.1. NCBI lineage: Eukaryota > Metazoa > Chordata > Mammalia > Artiodactyla > Bovidae > Bubalus > Bubalus bubalis. Next base: position 30,395,354 of record NC_059175.1, on the reverse strand, counting down.
AAATTTAGTATTCTCCCTTACTGAAAAGGGTAAAGAAAATTTGGAAGTCAAAGGCAGAATCAGCCCAGGAAGAAGAAAATATACTTCTGTATATAAATTCTAGAAGTTAATATGAGAATCATCCAAATGGGTTTATATGATGATCTGAAATATATTGTCCATCTAATATGAGAAAAATTTATTCTAAACAATTCTTCCTTTGCTCTTATTTTTCGGCATCTCTGGGTTCTGTATGATCCCTAAGGTTCCAGAGCAAAAGTTTGTACTTAAGTTCTAGGTGAAATAAATGGCAATAAATGTTTATTAATATGATTGTTTTTGTTGTTGTTTAGTTGCTAAGTTGTGTTTGACTCTTTTGCAACCCCATGGACTGCCAGGCTCCTAGGTCCATGGGATTTCCCAGGCAAGAATGGAGTGGGTTGCCATTTCCTACTCCAGGGATCTTCCTGACCCAGGGATCAAACCTGTTTCTTCTGCATTGGCAGGTGGACTGTTTACCACTGAGCTACCGGGAAGCCCTTATTAACATCATAACTATTATGTAATGTTTTATAATGGAAGGTATCAATACTTTTTTCTATTTATATTATACAGATTCATTGAACATGTGTTCTTAGAAATTTAATATGTGTAATATTAGGATAGATTAAAATCGATTGGATTTAGCTTTTAAGGAATTCTTAGAAAGAAGCAAGAATTAAAAAAAAAACAACAACTATGTCACTCAATTCTACTTCATTAGGTTATGGATCTGATTTACCAAATAAATGAAAGATCAACAACATAGTTCATTATTTTACATATCCAGGCAGGTATATGAATTAATAACACAACATTTAGCAGAGTTTATAACTAAGTGAATTATTTTAAAACTCAAGATTTTGGACAAAACAATGAAAGCTCTATGATGTCCACATTACAGACCAACCCTACTATAGGAGAATAATCTTGGAAGATATTTCATACCATTATTAGAAGACCTAAATCGATGAGGGAACTGTTAGTATTGCTCAGTACAGTCTGTATTATGGAGGACTAGTTACAGGAACCATTGTGGATGTTGAAATCTGCAGATGCTCAAATCCCATAGTTGGCCCTGACAATTGGAGCTGATTGTCCTGCCATTGCTGCTGCTGCTAAGTCACTTCAGTCGTGTCCGACTCTGTGCGACCCCATAGATGGCAGCCCACCAGGCTCCCCCGTCCCTGGGATTCTCCAGGCAAGAACACGAGTGGGTTGCCATTTCCTTCTCCAATGCATGAAAGTGAAAAGTGAAAGTGAAGTCGCTTAGTCGTGTCCAACTCTTCGTGACCCCATGGACTGCAGCCCACCAGGCTCCTCCATCCATGGGATTTTCCAGGCAAGAGTACTGGAGTGGGGTGCCATTGCCTTCTCTGGTCCTGCCATTATAGGACCCCAAAAGAAGAATAGAAACAAGTGTGAATATGACCTGTAGTGACTGGGGGGAAATCATGGGATAGGGGATTGAACACAGAAATTAAAATCAGATAGACCTCTCTGCTTTTTATTATTTTGGGTGATATTAAACAACCCCTGGACTGCAGGGAGATCCAACCAGTCAATTGTGAAGGAGATCAGCCCTGGGTGTTGTTTGGAGGGAATGATGCTAAAGCTGAAGCTCCAGTACTTTGGCCACCTCATGCAAAGAGTTGACTCATTGAAAAAGACTCTGATGCTGGGAGGGATTGGGAGCAGGAGGAAAAGGGGACAACAGAGGATGAGATGGCTGGATGGCATCACCGACTTGATGGACGTGAGTCTGAGTGAACTCCGGGAGCTGGTGATGGACAGGGAGGCCTGGTGTGCTGTGATTCACAGGGTCGCAAAGAGTGGGACATGACTGAGCGACTGACCTGAACTGAACTGAACTGAAACAACCCTACTTCACAGGGTGTACAGAAGAGAAAAAATTATTTAATGTATTCAAAGTGTTCAACAAATAATGGATATTCTTATTTCAATATTCTAACTGATCCGGTGAAGGTGAAAGTGAAAGTGTTAGTCGCTCAGTTGTGTCCCACTCTTTGCAACCCCATGGACTGTAGCGCACCAGATTCCTCTGTCCATGGGATTCTTCAGGCAGGAATACTGGAGTGGGTAGACATTCTCTTCTCCAGGGGATCTTCCCAACCTGGGGATCAGATCCAGGTCTCCTGAATTGCAGGCAGATTATTTACCATCTGAGCCACCAGGGAAACGGATTCAGTAGGTTTTGCAAAACTACCATTTGTTGATGACAAAGGCAGATCTGGGAAGGCAGCATGGTCTAACACAGACTTTAAAAGCTAGGTATGTATTTCTTGAAAGTGAAAGTTGCTCAGTCATGTCTGACTCTTTGTGATCCCATGGACTGTATAGACCAGACCAGAATGCTAGAGTGGGTAGCTGTTCTCTTCTCCAGGGGATCTTCCCAACCCAAGAAATGAACACAGGTCTCCTACATTGAAGGTGGATTCTTTGTGAACAAAGCTAGTGGAGGTGATAGAATTCCAGATGATGCTGTGAAAGTGCTACACCCAACGTATCAGCAAATCTGGAAAACTCAGCAGTGGCTACAGCGCTGGAAAAAGTCAGTTTTCATTCCAGTCCCAAAGAAAGGCAATACCAAAGAATGTTCAAACTACCGCACAATTGCACTCATCTCACATGCTAGCAAAGTAATGCCCCAAATTCTCCAAGCTAGGCTTCAACAGTACCTGAACCAAAAACTTCCAGATGTTCAAGCTGGATTTAGAAAAGACAGAGAAACCAGAAATCAAATTGTCAACATCCATCAGATTATCGAAAAGGCAAGAGAATTCCAGAAAAACATTTGCTTCTGCTTCATTGACTACACTAAAGCCTTTGACTGTGTGGATCACAACACACCGTGGAAACTTCTGAAAGAGATGGAAATATTAGACCACCTTACCTGCCTCCTGAGAAAACTGTATGCAGGTCAAGAAGCAACAGTTAGAAACAGACATGGAACAAGGACTGGTTCCAAATTGGGAAAGGAGTACGTCAAGGCTGTATATTGTCACCCTCGTTATTTAGCTTATATGCAGAGTATATCATGTGGAATGCCAGGCTGGATAAAGCACAAGCTGGAATCAAGACTGATGGGAGAAATATCAATAACCTCAGATATGCAGATGACACCATCCTTATGGCAGAAAGCAAAGAGGAACTAAAGAGTCTCTTGATGAAAGTAAAAGAAGATAGTGAAAAAGTTGGCTTAAAAAACAACATTCAAAAAATGAAGACTGTGGCATCCAGTCCCATCACTTCATGGCAAACAGATGGGGAACCAATGGAAACAGTGACAGATTTTATTTTCTTGGGTTCCAAAATCACTGCAGATGGTGACTGCAGCCATGAAATTAAAAGACGCTTGCTCTTCAAAGAAGAACTATGACCAACCTAGACAGCACATTCAAAAGCAGAGACATTACTTTTCTGACAAAGGTCTACATAGTCAAAAACAATGGTTTTTCTAGTAGTCGTGTATGGATGTGAGAGTTGGACCATGAAGAAAGCTGAGTGCTGATGAATTGATGCTTTTGAACTGTGGTGTTGGAGAAGACAAGATCTTGAGAGTCCCTTGGACTACAGGAAGAACAAATTAGTCCATTCTAAAGGAAATCAGTCCTGAATATCCGTTGGAAGGACTGATACTGAAGCCGAAGCTCCAATACTTTTGCCACCTGATGGCAAGTGCTGACTCATTAGAAAAGAGCCTGATGCTGGAAAAGATTGAAGGCAGCAGGAGAAGGGGATAACGGAGGATGAGATGGTTGGATAGCATTACTGACTCGATGGACACGAGTTTCAGCAAGCTGCAGAAGTTGGTGATGGACAGGGAGTCTGAAGTGCTGCAAGTCCACTGGGGAGCAAAGACTCAGAATGATTGTGTGACTGAATTGATGTATTCCTTAATCCTATTATACCTTTATATTTGTGAATTGCATTCTATTTCAAAGTTAGTGAACTTATACCTTCAGTTGATACTACCTTTTGTTATTCTTTAATTAATTGTCTCCTCTATAAAGTTATATTATTTTAGACTTAAAATTTACATTCATAAGCATCACAGACAAATCAATGATCACCTGTGAAGTAACACATAGGTATTATTTGCTACAGGATACAAAGAAAGGGAAGTCATATTCTAGCATATAGATCTTTTAATTCACCACTCTAATTCACTGAACACTGTATTGGGCACATTCTGGCAAAGGGCAAAAGAATTTGTGAAAAGTTCATAAATATTAGATATAGATGTCCATCTGTTATGCATAGTGAAAGTCACTCAGTCATGTCCAACTTTTTGTGACCTCATGGACTATAGAGCCCATGGAATTCTCCAGGTCAGAATACTGGAGTGGGTAGCCTTTCCCTTCTCCAGGGGATCTTCCCAACCCAGGGATCAACCCAGGTTTCCCGCATTGCAGGCAGAGTCTTTACCAGCTGAGTTATCAGGAAGTAATATATAGGATGCCAAGTAAATTGCATAAGCAAAAACTTTACTAGGAGTTCAAGAGAATGAGGATTTTGGATTGCAGAAGCTTATGGAATGTTTTATGGGGAAAACAGAATCCATTATTCAGAGTATTTACTGACTGCCAGCTTTAGGTCAAACATTCTTGCAAAACACAGGTAGAAGGAGGGAGGCAAGGGACCCCTATGGTAAAGGAAATGAAATATGAAATTCTTTACCACTTCACACAGGTTAAAGTTCATCTACATTTTTTTCAAATATCAATTAAATACTTTGAGATATTTCAAGGATTTTAGGTTAGGGAATGTTTCTTCTTAGAGGAGTTCAATGATGTCTGCAAACTTAATGACATCACTTTTTATTTTCTAAGAGTATAATTGCTGCTGTGTGCAGATAAATCAAGGCAAGACTATGATCAAGGAACCAGAGGTGGAAAGATACAAATCCAGACATAGGGACAAACAGGACGAGCTAAGTTGGGTGGTCAGAAATCCGGACAGAGAGCAAAGGGACAGCCAAAGAGAACAATGAGAGAGGTGAGCATCAAAACACAGGAAAGTTCTGAGGCCCAGGCAAGTGGCTTTCTCAGCCTAAGTACGTCAATACATTCCATTGTCGTAGTCCAGCTTTGAGGCTTAACCAAACTTCACCCCTGCATGGTGATAAATTCAGGCAGAAAAGACAACATGTCCAATTTAAGACAAACCATTAACAGAACAGCATTTGAAACAATTGTACTTCACACTAGATTTGCTATAAAACTACAGGATATATGATTGGAGAAATTTAAAAATACTACATGTATGGTTTTTGTTTCTTAATAAAATACAGTAAAAATGACAGTTTTAAGTTGAGTGATAACTTGGGTAAAAGTTCATTTCTTTTTAGCAAAATTAGAGTTTTACAGGTTTTCTTTTCTTTTTTTTTAAAGTGACTCCCATCCCTGACTGACTTCTGCTTCTACGGACAAATATTTTGTATTTTCAATACTTAGGATTGAGAGATTACAAGTTTTCCTCTAAGCTTTTCTTTGAAACATTTGCTAATAATAACGGTAAGTTTCAGCATTGTTCTGATTTTATGGTATGTGCTGGGTCAGTGGTTTCTAGGGGTCAGTAAAGGAAAGGAAGTTTTTGGACTTTCAAAGGATTTCATTTGAAAAATAACTTTTTGAATTTGGATAAAAGCACTCACATATTCCTAGCAATTTCCCTGATTCAGGCTAAAGCAGTATATATAATCATTTATTGACTTTTTTTTCATACTGTATATGGTTTTGCCTGTTTAGTTGCTAAGTCGTGTCCAAATCTTTTGCGACCCCATGGACTGTAGCCCACCAGGTTCCTCTGAACATGGGATTTTCCAGGCAAGAATACTGGAGTGAGTTGTTTCCTTCTCCAGGGGATCTTCACCCAGGGATAGAACCCACATCTCCTGTGTGGCAGGCAGATTCTTTACCACTAAGCCACCTGGGAAGTCCTGACTTCCCTCCAACCTGTGTGCCTGAAGGATTTCAGTTTTTATGGTCAATGATCACATTACATATTGTCTATAACTTGAAAAAGCCTCATATCTAATGGATATACACTGTTTTTCAAATATTTGTGGGTATTTTGCAGTGGTAAAAATTTATTTTAAAGCATACCTACTAGCTTTCCATCATAAGGTAGTTATAAGATTTTATGTGGGAGTCTAAAAATATATTACCCTTAAACATAGTCTGCAAATGATAAAAGGTTGTGAATTACAATATACTATTTGATTATTGAAAAATAATTAATGATAAAATGAGAAAATTTGATTTGAAGATATTTTGGAGAAAATCAGCAAAGTTAAAATGAACTAAGATTATATTGTCTGAGAACATTAGATTTCAACCAGCTTTTTTTGTTTGTTTGTTTGCTGTTGTTTAGTCACTAAGTCATGCCCAACTGTTTGCAACCCCATGGACTGTAGCCTGCCAGGCTTCTCTGTCCATGGATTCTCCAGGCAAGAATACTGGAGTGGGTTGCCATTTCTTTCTCCAGGGGATCTTCCTGACCCAGGGATGGAACCCACATCTCCTGCATTGCTGGCGGATTCTTTACTGCTTAGCCACCAGGGAAGCCTTCTGTTTATAAGAATATTAATACATTAAAATTTTGCATTATCACTGAACTTCTATTCATGGTAACTAAAGTGAATAACCATTACCATCATCAATTTCTGCCTCAGTACAGGATCATTGTCTATAGTGTGTTTGGGAATTTCTAATCTTCAAATAGCCCTTTGACTTCAAGCTTTTCTCCAATTTCTTTCCATTTTTTTTCCTTCTCAGCAAAACATAATCTGTCTCTATGTATCCATTTTTCCACTTTTCATTCTCTTTCTCAGCTCAGTAAAACTGGGTTTCTACTTGACATGCTTTCATCAGGTACCAACAGATTGAAAGTGAAAGTGAAAGTGAAGTCGCTCCATCGTGTCAGACTCTTGTGACCCGGTGGACTGTATTCTACCAGGCTCCTCCCTCCATGGGATTCTCCAGGCAAGAATACTGGAGTGGGTTGCCATTTCCTTCTTCAGGGTATCTTCCCAACCCAGGGATCAAATGTGGGTCACCTTTGAGCCACCAGGGAAGCCCTAGAGTCCATGCTGCTAAATCCCAGTGGTTTCTTCCAGGCTCACCCCTCATTTGCATTTGAAATAACTGTTCTTCCACACTTTCACACTTGTCGTCCAAGATTTCACTCCTGGATTTTTCTTCTATCTTTTTGGCACTCTTTCTAAGTCATTCTTGTAGCTTCTCCCCTTGCTTTACTGAATATAGAGATAACTGGGTTGACTTTGGACTCAGACCCAGCCAGGTATCCTATGCCATCTCCTTGGGGATCTCTCAGCTTCATGACTTTAAGTTCCATACATGTGATGATGATGCCCAAACATACTTCTCCAGTGCTGACTTCTTTCCTAAGCTCATAAACCTCTAACTACTTGCCAGCTGCTCTTAAATTTTAATAGTGATCTTAATATCTCCAAAATTAAACAAACAAGTTTTCCACCCAAAGCTGTTCCTTGCCCCCACAGATTTCTTCATCTCAGTACAAAGCAATACCAATCACTCTCTCTCATCTCTTCACCTTCCGCCCCCATTTACTGTCAAGCACAAAGAATTGTTTGTTCTTCTTCCAAGTTGTGTCTGGATCCTACTACTTCTCCACAGCTCTGTTGTTAGTGCAATCCAAGGCACTAACATTTTTTTCCATCAACATAATGCTTCCATATTCCCTCCAACTATTTCTTGTCCCCAAAATAAAGTGATTAAAATAACCATAAATCCCATGATGTCATAATGTATATTAATTCTTTCATGGGCTTCCTCCTAAGTTAGAATAATTGTCAGACTTTCTATATGGTCCTTGGGAAACACAGTCTACTTTTTAAACTTCTCCCACCACTCTCTCCTTCACACACCATCCTCCAGTCCTACTGGATTTAATTGATTTAATTCTTCAGGACTGTTGCACTTTCATCCTCTGCCTGAGCTTTATTTCCCCTGATTTTGATATGGCTGACTTGATCTCATCATTCATGTTTCGGTACAAATCATAGACAAATACTTTTATATAAAGAAACTGCCTTAAGGTAGCTCCATCCTGAACTTTCTGCAGTGACAGAAATGTTTGATAATCTATATTGTCCAACATATTAATATAAGTGAGCACTTAACACGGGGCTAGTGATATTCAGAAACTGAATAATACAATTTTCATTAATTAATCTAAATTAAGATAGCTACTTGTGGCTAGCAGCTATTGTATTGAATAGTGCAGTTCTAGCACAGAACTTCACTCTATTTGTTAAAATACAATTTCATATCATAGTATTATTTTTAAATTTATTGATATACTTTTGAAAAAATTTTTTTCTTCTATGCAGTGTAAGCTTCACAGAACAGGAACAATTGAGTCTGTTTGCTTCTCTGTACTCAAAGCCCAGAAGAGGGCCGAGCACATAGTTAAGTACTCAGTAAGTATTTGTAGAAAACATAAATGAATGAATGGATGAACCCATCCCCTCTGTTTCTGGCTGAAGTTAGGCCTGTGGTATAGTATCTTTAGTTCAGACTATTGGTAATAGTGTTCTCCCTGGAACCCTCATCCTGCTTCTGCCCCAACTTGAATCTCTCCTTCACGTCACTGAGTGATCATTTTGAACTACTTCTGTGATCAAGTGATGCACTCCTGGAAGTACTTTCTGGTGCGGGTCACTATCATGAGCATCCCTTAATGATATGGTGACTTCTACACACATGGCTCTCCCTGCCTCTCATCTAACACTCAAGCAATACTGAGAACTAGCAGTTTTCACACATCTTAGGCTGCTGTAAACAACCATTCCTTTTCATGTTTGGCAAATCCTCATTTATCCTTCAAAAATCCAAAGAAATGTTTCGATTTGGGTGATGATTTGCCCATGGCACGTGTTGATTTACCCATGGCAAATCTTCCTTCTCTTGCTGAGAACAGCTCTTTGTGTGTGTGTGTGTTTGTGTGTGTATCTATATTTAATACCTTATTGGTGGCTCAGGCTGTAAAAGCGTCTGCCTACAATGCAGGAGACCTGGGTTCGATCCCTGGGTTGGGAAGATCCCCTGGAGAACGAAATGGCAACCTACTCCAGTATTCTTGCCTGGAAAATCCCATGGATGGAGGATCCTGGTAGGCTACAGTCCATGGGGTCTCAAAGAGTCGGACACGACTGAGTGACTTCACTCATGCTTTTATGCCTACATGAATATATGGTACTTGGTTAGGGACTGTGGTTTACTTTTATAGCCTTAGCACAGAGCAAAATTCTAGCTGTAGCACTTAGTAAGTGTTCCACTGATGGTTGTTAATTAAATTCAGCTGATGTCTTTATAGTAGGATTCCATTGTACAAGATGGGTGGGACTCAGTGGCTCTGACTCTAGGATTTTGTTTTTCCCACAGAAAAGTAATTTCTTTCCTTCCATTTTTATTTTATAGACCAATTATTTTTACTGTCTGAGTAACATGATTTTATGTACGTTAGGGCTGTATTATATTTTTATTGAATGTAGAAGGTAAATATAGGAGTCTTCCATACAACCACACTGCAGTATGTCATTTTTTCTCAAGACTGTCAGATTTTGTTATAAAATGCATATAGAACCTGTCAAAGTGAAAATATTTTACAAATATGAGGATAGTTAACAGAAGATCTCAAGAATTCTACCTGCCTTGTAGCTGTACCATGGATGAAGTGGTTAGTAAGGCACGGACAGTCTTGCAACATTTCTTTAAGAAAATGTGTGAACTATTCCAAAGGTGGGTCAGCAGTTAGCTATTAAAAATGTAATTTTCTTACATGCAATCACTGGTGATAGTAGGATGAAATATTCTGCGAATATTAAACAAAACTAACGCTAATAAAATGTACCACTGGAATAATCCTGCCACCAGTGAAAGCAGATTTAGAGACAGAAAAAAGGACACTGTCTTACTCTGGTCAGCCTGCTAACAAAACATTACAGCCTGGATGGCATATAAACAAGAAATTTGTTGCTCCCAGTATTAGCAGCTGGAAATCTGAGATCAGGGTGATGCTAGTGTGGTTGGATGAGGGCCCTCTTTCCAGGTTACAAACTTCTCATGTTCTAACATAAGCTAGGGAATTTCTTATGATCCTTTTATAAGAGCACTAATCACATTTATGAGGGTACCACCCTGATGACCCAATCACCTCCCAAAGGCCCTGCCTACTAATGCCATCACCTTAGGGGCTTAGGGTTTCAATATATGAATTTTGAGGGGATACATTCAGATCATAGCAAGCACATAACATGGGATCTGTACTTCACAATAGTTTTGACACTAACTATGCATATTTGTGTTTGACCTATCCTCTGAATTGTAGAGAAAATTCAGCACAAATTTCTAGCACTCCTGTCCCAGATAAGGTGGAACCTGTTATCCTTGCTTTTATCTCTGGAGGTTATTAGCAATAGGTTGTGGATTTAGTTAATAAAAACACGGAACAGTCAATTAAATCTGAATTTCAGATAAACAATGAATGACATTTTTTTAGTGTATATACATCCTGTGCAATACTTAAGGCACATTTATACTGAAAAAAATCACTTGCTGTCTGTCTAAAATCCATATTTAACTGGGAGTTCATATTTTATCTGACAGCCTTGCCTGGGGAGGAGGCTGGGTGGTGGTGACTTGTATTCTTCATGACCGATGGCTTTAAATTCTTGTTTGCACTAAACTCTCAATCGTACATGCCCACTAAAAGTTTAACCACACCTTCCATGAGTCTTCTCTTCTTTATGCTCACATCACTTGTGTAAGCTGTTTCACACTGTGAAACAGAACTTCATTTCTATAATGTTCCTCTAAACTTATTCAAGGCATTTGTGTATATTGCAGGCTTTGCAATATGCATTTGCATTTGCAGCTAGGGAGAGGATACAGATCTTAGTTTAAATACTTGAAGATTAAATAAAAGATGTATTTATTCTTCAGAATATTTTAATCACACTCTCCATCCGTCTCCTACGTTCCACTATGACTGGTTGCTCACTAACCACTTGTCTCTATAGTCTTGTTTCCTCTTTTGTTTCACCTCCTCTTTAATTTCTTAAACCTTCTCTCCTGTCTTGCTACTCAGCCCGGTAGTGATTTCTATTAAGTTCACATGCAATGTATTTTCACCATCTTATCTTTTCCACAATCACTTTACAGATTACTTTTTTGTGGCTATGGTATAGGTATAAGTCAGAATCTTCTAGGAGTCTTAATTAATATTCATGAATATTTGTAATGATATGAAAAAGTATCCATAAAAAGACAAAGTTATAACCAGGATAAAATATACTATATACAGTATGATATCCATTAAGGATATCACATAATATAGAATTATGGATTCATTTTGATATTTGGCAAAACTAATACAATTATGTAAAGTTTAAAAATAAAATAAAATTTAAAAAAATTAAAAAAAAAAAAGAATTATGTAATCATAGATACAGAGAAAGGAATGAAAAGAAGTTAACCAAAACCAAACAGCAGTCACCTCTGGATGGTGAAATTGTGAGTGATTACTATTTTAATACCTTCTTCAATATTTCTAAAAATGTACATGAAATAACATTAGCAATAAGAAAATCATATATGTTTATATATAAACATATATATATGTAATGCAAAAGTGAGGATACATAATATATACAGGCTCTTAAATTATATATAAGAAATACATTCAGTTTAAAATCATTAATAGAGATTTTTGAAAGAAGATTATTTTTAATTTTTCCAAGGTTCATTACATGAAAAAAGTCATATATTTGTTTAGATACTGTAAGAGCTTATTAAATAACTATAGTGATTTCTGAGTTTGATTCATGCTTTAGATGGGAGTGAAGTTTTTTGTCTTTTTTTTTTCAAGAATGTTTTTAATAACTTATATGCTAAGAAAACTTGTTTACATTTGCACCATTAGGTAACTTAGAAAATAATACTAAATGAAAACTGTTGTATGTACTATATAACTCCAAGAATTTATAAGTATTTAAGTACATATCCATTTGTTGAAATTAATCTTCTCAGGTCAAATTGCTTATTCCGGTTGTTACATTAATAAAAAAATATAAGCTACTTCAATTTAGCCCATGTTGAAACTTGAATTCTCTTTGATTTTAAATATCTTTTTCTCTTTATCTTAAGATAATAACCTATCATTCAGTTCAGTTCAGTCACTCAGTCGTGTCCGACTCTTTGTGATCCCATGAACCACAGCATGCCACGCCTCCCTGTCCATCAACAACTCCTGGACTTCACCCAAACCCATGTCCAGTGAGTCGGTGATGCCATTCAACCATCTCATCCTCTGTCATCCCCTTCTCCTCCTGCCCTCAATCCTTCCCAGCATCAGGGTCTTTTCAAATGAGTCAGCTCTTTGCATCAGGTGGCCAACGTATCCGAGTTTCAGCTTCAACATCAGTCCTTCCAATGAACACCCAGGACTGATCTCCTTTAGGATGAACTGGTTGGACTCCTTGCAGTCCAAGGGACTCTGTTCTTCAACACCACAGTTCAAAAGCATAAATTCTTCGGTGCTCAGCTATCTTTATAGTCCAACTCTCACATTCATACATGACCACTGGAAAAAACATAGCCTTGACTAGACGGACCTTTGTTGGCAATGTCTCTGCTTTTGAATATGCTATCTAGGTTGGTCATAACTATCCTTTCAGGGAGTAAGCGTCTTTTAGTTTCATGGCTGCAATCACCATCTGCAGTGATTTTTGAGCCCAGAAAAATAAAGTCAGCCACTATTTCCACTGTTTCTACATCTATTTGCCGTGAAATGATGGGACTGGATGCCATGATCTTAGTTTTCTGAATGTTGAGCTTTAAGCCAAATTTTTTACTCTCCACTTTCACTTTCATCAAGAAGCTCCTTAGTTCTTCACATTCTACTATAAGGGTGGTGTCATCTGCATATCTTTATTGATATTTCTCCCAGCAATCTTGATTCCAGCTTGTGTTTCATCCAGCCCAGCGTTTCTCATGATGTACTCTGCATATAAGTTAAATAAGCAGGGTGACAATATACAGCCTTGATGTACTCCTTTTCCTGTTTGGAACCCATCTGTTGTTCTATGTCCAGTTCTAACTGTTGCTTTCTGACCTGCATACAGATTTCTCAAGAGGCAGATCAGGTGGTCTGGTATTCCCATCTCTTTCAGAATTTTCCACAGTTTACTGTGATCCATACAGTCAAAGGCTTTGGCATAGTCAAAAAGCAGAAATAGATGTTTTCCTGGAACTCTGTTGCTTTTTCTATGATCCAGCGGATGTTGACAATTTGATCTCTGGTTCCTCTGCCTTTTCTAAAACCAGCTTGAACATCTGGAAGTTCATGGTTCATGTATTGCTTAAGCCTGGCTTGGAGAATTTTAGGCATCACTTTAATAGCATGTGAGAATGCAATTATGCAGTAGTTTGAGCATTCTTTGGCATTGCCTTTCTTTGGGATTGGAATGAGAACTGACCTTTTCCAGTCCTGTGGCCACTGCTGAGTTTTCCAAATTTGCTGGCATATTGAGTACAGCACTTTCATAGCATCATGTTTCAGGATTTGAAATGGCTCAGCTGGAATTCCATCACCTCTACTAGCTTTGTTCATAGTGATGCTTCCTAAGGCCCACTTGACTTCGCCTTCCAGGATGTCTGGCTCTAGGTGAGTGATCATACCATCATGATGATCTGAGTTGTGAAGATCTTTTTTGTATAGTTCTTCTGTGTATTCTTGCCACCTCTTCTTAATATTTTCTGCTTCTGTTAGGTGCCTAATATTTCTGTCCTTTATTGAGCCCACCTTTGCATGAAATGTTTCTTTGGTATCTCTAATTTTCTTGAAATGATCTCTAGTCTTGCCCATTCCTTTTTTCCCTCTCTATTTCTTTGCACTGATCACTGAGGAAGGCTTTCTTATCTCTCCTTGCTATTCTTTGGAACTCTGCATTCAAATGAGTATATCTTTCCTTTTCTCCTTTGGTTTTTGCTTCTCTTTTTTTCACAGCTATTTGTAAGGCCTCCTCAGACAGCCATTTTGCTTTATTGCATTTCTTTTTTATTGGGGACTGTACAATGTCTGACACCTGTACAATGATCCCTTACTCCTATACAACGTCACAAACCTCCATCCATAGTTCATCAGGCACTGATGATCCTGTACAATGATCCCTGACTCCTGTACAATGTCACAAACCTCCATCCATAGTTCATCAGGCACTGTCTATCAGATCTAATCTCTTGAATCTACTCACTTCCACTATATAATCATAAAGGATTCGATTTAGTTCATAACTGTAGTTTTCCCTACTTTCTGTAATTTCAGTCTGAATTTGGCAATAAGGAGTTCATGATCTGAGCCACAGTCAGCTCCTGGTTTTGTTTTGCTAACTGTATAGAGCTTTTCCATCTTTGGCTGCAAAGAATATACTCAATGTGGTATCAGTGTTGACCATCTGGTGATGTCCATGTGTAGAGTCTTCACTTGTGTTGTTGGAAGAGGGTGTTTGCTATGTCCAGTGCATTCTCTTGGCAAAACTCTGTTAGCCTTTGCCCTGCTTCATTCTGTACTCCTAGGTCAAATTTGCCTGTTACTCCAGGTGTTTCTTGACTTCCTACTTTTGCATTCCAGTCCCCTATAATGAAAGGGACATCTTTCTTGGGTGTTAGTTCTAGGTTTTGTAGGTCTTCATAGAACCATTCAACTTCAGCTTCTTCAGCATTACTGATCGGGAATAGACTTGGATTACTGTGATACTGAATGGTTTGCCTTAGAAATGAACAGAGATCATTCTGTCATTTTTGAGATTGCATCCAAGTACTGCTTTCGGAATCTTTTGTTGATTGTGATGGCTACTCCATTTCTTCTAAGGGTTCCTTGCCCACAGTAGTAGATATAATGGTCATCTGAGTTAAATTCACTCATTCCAGTCCATTTTAGTCCACTGATTCCTAAAATGTTGGTGTTCATTCTTGCAATCTCCTGTTTGACCACTTTCAATTTGTCTTGATTCATGGACCTAACATTCCAGGTTTCTATGCAATATTGCTCTTTATGGCATTGGATTTTGCTTCTATCACCAGTCATATCCACAACTGGGTGTTGTTTTTCCTTTGGCTCCATCTCTTCATTCTTTATTTTTTCTGGAGTTATTTCTCCAGTAGCATATTTCTACACTATTTCTCCAGTAGTATATTGGGCACCTACTGGCCTGGGGAATTTATCATTCAGTGTCCTATCTTTTAACCCCATAAACAGTATGAAAAGGCAAAAAGATAGCTGAACAAGGCATGCTTTGAAGATGTGACAATTTCTAACAATATTCTTACATAAAAGAGTGGCTTAGTTTATCATCCAATAATAGATTAGAATGTGATACAGAGATGGATAACAGATGAGTCAGTTTGTTCTTATATTTGAATGCTCAGAGACTATGCCCAATGAGACATAGTCTCTGATTTATTTCAATTGATATGATCTAAGCTTGTTTTTAAAGCTAGATGGTTTCTGAAGTATTTAAAAACAAAAATATTTGAAGAATTGAGAACTATAATTAAAACTTGAATTAGAGAATCACAAATACTGTATGCACTTAATTAAACAGAGTTACATGCTAAAATGAGTGCTTCCCCTCTGAAAACAAATATGTAAAGTCTAGGCTAGGTTATCGTTGGAATCTTATCTTCTCTAAGAAGGAAGACTTCCAGGTTACCAATGGCTAAATTTCTATGCCATTTCTATTGATATTTTGCTATTACTAATAGTTTGGTATTTTGGAGGTACAACAGTGGAAACAGTGTCAGACTTTACTTTTTTGGGCTCCAAAATCACTGCAGATGGTGACTGCAGCCATGAAATTAAAAGACGCTTACTCCTTGGAAGAAAAGTTATGACCAACCTAGATAGCACATTGAAAAGCAGAGACATTACTTTGCCAACAAAGGTCCGTCTAGTCAAGGCTATGGTTTTTCCTGTGGTCATGTATGGATGTGAGAGTTGGACTGTGAAGACAGCTGAGTGCTGAAGAATTGATGCTTTTGAACTGTGGTGTTGGAGAAGACTCTTGAGAGTCCCTTGGACTTCAAGGAGATCCAACCAGTCCATTCTGAAGGAGATCAGCTCTGGGATTTCTTTGGAAGGAATGATGCTAAAGCTGAAACTCCAGTACTTTGGGCACCTCATGCAAAGAGTTGACCCATTGGAAAAGACTCTGATGCTGGGAGGGATTAGGGGCAGGAGGAGAAGGGGACGACAGAGGATGAGATGACTGGATGGCATCACTGACTTGATGGACGTGATTCTGCATGAACTCCAGGAGTTGGTGATGGACAGGAAGGCGTGGTGTGCTGCGATTCATGGGGTTCAAAGAGTCGGACATGACTGAGCGACTGAACTGAACTGAACTGAGGCTAAATAAGGGCTTCCCTGGTGGCTCAGACAGTAAAGACTTTGCCTGCAATGCAGGAAAGCCATGTTCAATCCCTGGGCTGGGAAGATCGCCTGGAGAAGGGAACAGCTACCCACTCCAGTATTCTTGCTTGGAGAATTCCATGGAGAGAAGAGACTGGCAGGCTACAGTCCACGAGGTTGCAAAGAGTCAGACATGGCTTAGCAACTAACAGTCAGACTGAATAATGTAAATCTCCATTTTTGTGCATAAGATTTGGAGGAATAAAGTCAATAAACTATTATTCAAACAAATCAGTTCAGTTCAGTCATTCAGTCACGTCCAGCTCTTTGTGACCCCATGAACTGCAGCACACCAGGCTTCCCTGTCCATCACCAACTCCCAGAGCTTGCTCAAACTCAAGTCCTTGAGTCAGTGATGCCTTCCAACCATCTCATCCTCTGTCATACCCTTCTCCTCCTGTCTTCAATCTTTCCCATCATCAGGATCTTTTCTTCACATCAGGTGGCCAAAATATTGAAGCTTCAACTTTAGCATCAGTCCTTCCAATGAATATTCAGGACAGATTTCCTTTAGGATGGACTGGTTTGATTTTCTTGCAGTCCAAGGGACTCTCAAGAGTTTTCTATAACACCACAGCTCAAAAGCATCAATTCTTCAGTGCTCAGCTTTCTTTATGGCTCAACTCTCACATCCATGCATGACTACTGGAAAAACCATAGCTTTGACTAGACAGACCTTTGTCAGCAAAGTAATGTCTCTGGTTTTTAATATGCTGTCTAGGTTGGTCATAGCTTTTTTTCCAAAGAGCAAGCATCTTTTAGTTTCATGACTGCAGTCACCATCTGCAGTGATTTTGGAGCCCAAGCAAATAAAGTCTGTCACTGTTTCCATTGTTTCCCCATCTGTTTGCCAAGAAGATTTAACCTAATAATGTGTACCAAAAGATGCACAATGGGTATATTCCTTCCTTCAGCACACATCATTCATGTAGATACATAATCTAGAGCTAAATATTTATTGATTTTTCTTTTTTTTTAACTCTAGGGTGTATGATTTAATCTTTTCTTTTTACTTTAAATGTGAATTTTCCAAACCATGCTTTAGTACTAATTCTGTAGTAAAAAATTTAGAAGCTAGTGAGTGTTTGTAGAATCAATTCTCAGTCTAAGCAGGGCCAAAATTTTTATGGTCCACGTAAGAAGAGTGCGCTCTGGTGCACTGACGTGTGGTACATAGGTGTTATTCCGCACTCGTTACAACATTGGGCTTGATAACAAAGAGGACACCATGCTAGTGACCCATTTAGCAGGATGAGGGCTTTGGCTTTAAGTAGATTTTCTGAAGTTTCTGATGCAGAAGTTCTGGGTGTGCTGGATTCTATTGTCAGAACTCACAGGTTCAATAAAAGAACTACTTGTTTACAATGTAAAAGTTGTCACAGAGGAAACTCATGACTGACACTCCATGCTTCCATTCAACCCACACGAAGGTGGCATAACTCTTTCCTGGGCTGAGGTACAAGCTAGGTTCTTCAGTTTTGGAAACAAAATATCAACTGTGCATTTCAGGAACTCTACTGGCCTCTTACTGAGCTCCTAACTGAACTTCAACTGAGATAACTGATTTTTGAAATCAGCAGTCTAAAGTCCCAAAGACCCACTACTGCAATAATCCAGATCAACAGGAGTATACGATTTGGACATAGCCCAGGAAATGTTTAGGTTTTGCAATTATGGGAACCCAGGCCAGGTGATCTCTCTGTGACTCCTTTTAGGGATATTGATAGTATTTAATGTAAAGATTTTTCTAAGGTTTAATTGAGTTAACATATATAGTATGTGCTCAAGAAATGCATGTTATTTTGTTACCATTAAAAATAAAACTTTCAGACTTCTTATTTAGGCTTTTCACAAAACTGGATAATAGAGACTTTCTTAGAAAAAAATGTTTTGGATTTAAGAAAAAAATTTCTAATATGACATAGTGCCATGTGTAGGTAGAATGAAACCACATAACCTTAGTGATTTCATTGAAGGAAATGGCAACCCACTCCAGTGTTTTTGCCTGGAGAATCCCAGGGACAAGGCAGCCTGGTGGGCTGCCGTCTATGGATCACACAGAGTCGGACACGACTGAAGTGACTTAGCAGCAGCAGCAATACTACTCACCTCATAGAGATCTTGTGATGATTACAAATTAGATTATTCAGCTAAAATATCTAGGTCTAGCCAATGCTCTCTTATCACTTATCAACAGTTTCCATACCTGTAATCTATCCTCTCTCTTCAGTATTCACAAAAGAATCCAAAACCAAGAGGTATACTTACTGTCCAGATGACCTCTCTGTTATTGATGTTGCGGTGGTGGTGGTTAGTTTTTGTTCTGTTTCACTTTGTTTTTTTATTGAGAGCTATATGCTTTATACTGTTTTTTTCTTTTTTCTTTATATTTTAATAGGCTTAGAGTGAAACGTTACATTCAATAGCAAGCCCAAGGATAGTTTCTAATAAAACAATAGCAACTAAGCCCTTATTATATAATTTCTATATATTTTTATTTCCTTATTTTAGTGGTTTTGTTTTGCATTTGTATTTTATTTTAAATTACCTCAAATCCTTTGGTAATTAGGTAGAAAAAAAAAATCCTGAGGGTACTTTCCAATTATCATAATGAGAGCTTCTCAGATACCTTCTAAATTGGAAGATTCTGTTTATAAAATTGGATGTATCTGGAAATTTTTTCTCTAGCAGAAGAAGTTGGGGAGTGGGGACTTTGTGGAGGCTCTACAATCTCTTCCTATATCAGCTTTAGGATTAAGTGAACTGTCTACTCACCCATCACTGGGGGAGAAAACAGTAATTTATCATGAAGAAAAAGGCTCTTATTTTCCTTGTTAGAATGCAGGTGAACTTGAAAGGGGTACTTCTAGTTTACCCAGCTAGCTCATATGTTTCCATTTATGAAACAAAATGAAATTGTAACAAATGTACTTATTCCATAAATAATTTGAGGATTTTCCCCTCTATCTTTGTCTCTCATACTGGAGCAATAAGATCAAGTAATAAAATAAAGAACAGGATAAAATGGTGAATAACAAGCTATAGCTCTCTGGGATTCTTTTCTTAGTTTAGATGGATTAGAGTATGTTGAATTTCCTTTCTTATTTAATGTTCGAGTTTCCTTTTTCTTAGAAGAATAAAAAAAAAGAAAAGAAAAACAGACTGGTTAACAAAAAACATACAAGATTCTTAAACTGCATCTCCAGTAACATTTAAATCTTTTCAAGTAAAACTCTTAGTAGGTGACGTGTTAAATGTCTATATTCTCAGGTGTTGTATATTTTTGTTTAGCACACATGTTACCTAAATATTGTAATGAATGGCATGTCTCAGAATGGCCAAGGAAGGTACATTCTTAATTAGAAGTGCTTATTAAATATAAATTAAATATAATCTCTATTCTATTACGCTTAAAATATCTTCCCTGACTCCAACTACCTCATACTAAAGGGAAGTTACAATTAATTTGTTCTTAAGTCCTAATTGTATCTCAAGACCTTAGGAGCTCTCAAATTTTGTTCATTGTCATTGCAGAGCTGTAAACATCACCTAATGGACGCATCTAAACTTTTCATCCAGTTCAGAAGGTGTCCAAACAGACTCTGGTCTTCATATAATATTAAAATCTCTAATAGTGGTAGTATGTTTGGTTGTAGCACCAGATTCTGTATAGGAATTTGTTGCATTAGAAAAGTTGTAATGCAGCTGGCATTTTAATACTAAATCTGTGATGGATAAAACCCAGGGCTACTGGTTCGGCTACTGCCTGCCCTTAGTCACACTATCTCCTCTCCAAAACACATGTAAGACATTAACAATCCGATAATTAGTGCACATTCCTGACTGCTCCTTAAAACCTCACTCCCAGATGCAGCTTTGGTCAGATCTTGGTTTTATTGGCTTTCATGATTCACTACTGTTGTAAGACTAGTTCCCTTTTCCATTCATTAGGCTTTCTATCTGGCTAGGCAGTGTTGATGCAAACTCAAAGCTTAAAAAGCAATGATTTCATTCTCTTTACATGTACCCAGTCTCCAAATTATGTGTCCATATAGTGCAGAACTATTATCTCAATGGCATGAACAGGAAGACAGGACTTATAAGAACATTTACTTCACTTGTATTTAGAGTTAGAACCATGGCGGGTAGGAGACAATTGATTCAAGAAGCATAGCTATTGCCTGTTAGACTCCTCAGGTTGTGCAAAGCCTCATCCTACCAAAAGACTCTGATGTATGTGTCCCCAGTGTAACATTGCAAATGATCTAAAAGGGATATATTTATAGAAAAATCAAAGTATATTCCTTTTCTACATGGGATAAAAATGTCTTTGTTGTAGACGCAATTAAAGATTTAACCAAAAGAGAAAACAACTTACAAGGATCTGATATAAACAGAACCAAGTAGAACAGAAAATTTGCTGAGGACTCAAAAGTGTGGGATATTCTGGTATATAGTTACAATCTAGTAATACATTAAAATGGTACCATTTACCAAGAAAGTAGAGAATTAACAAGCATCTCAGATTCCTGAATTCAAAAACAAAGAATGACTTATCAGGTATTAGTGCAGAAAGGTAGCAGAAAAGCAAGAAGAGCCCAGTGGCACATATTTTTCTGTAATTCATTAACAACACGAACGTGAAAACAGTAAGTACAACATAGTATAAGAGAAATCTTATATATGAATCAACATGCCTATTTTGAGATTAGAGTGTGTTTATACTTAAAACATCATGATTCCGCTCTCCTAATCTGAATTTTATAGTAGGATAAATTGAGATAAATTATCTTATGTGGTACTTTGAGCCAAATATTCAATGCACATCACCACTTTTCCCAAGAGGCTTGCACCACTAATGCTTTAACAAGAGAATGCTAATCATACAACTCTCAGTGTCCTAAAAGGGTTGCAGGTAAAACTACTACAATCTCCCCTAGGAAATCAATGATTGGAATCTAAAGATTTAATTTCATCTCCATTCCTAAACTTTCACCAACTCCATTGTGGCTCAGAGTCCAGAGGTCAACCAACAGGAACAATAAAGAATATTCTTTGCCAACTTCATTTTAACAAATTTGAGAATCAAAATCAATTAGATAGATGACCATCAGCAATTCAGTTGAGCTTGGCCAACTACTCCCACTGAAAAGGAGTTTTTCTCATGGGCAACATCCAGATAAGAGATCTCACCCTCTATTATCAAGAAAAGTTGGGTATGTTTCAGCTTATCAAAAAATCAACTCTCTTTGGCCCCTTTCAGGGAGAGAATTAGACCCAAATTCAACTTAGATTTAAGTCTAAAGTAATTTTATTAGCTGATCTACCTAACACTTTATTACACAATACATTCAATGTTGTAAACATGATTTTTGGCAATCTCTTACTTTAGCTCAAGAACTGAGTTGGAAAACACTGGACAACATTTGGATAATGACAATCTCAACTTGTCTTCCTTGGAGAGTAATAATGTAAACAAAATGAGCTCTTTACTAGCAGCCAAGTTTAGTGGAGTTTGCGTCTGTTCCTTTTCTAATATCAATGTCTCAGAGCTATTTTCTGCGCATGTTTCTGGAGATAGAAATGTTCCATGTCTTTATTCACTAAGGAGATATTATATGGCATTATCAACTGTTTCTCAGTCAGACTTTTCTAGTGAAAAGAGTTTCTCAAGAAAATCATTAATTTATCTGCTATTTTTAAAAGCAGTTCTAAAGTTCTCTGATACTTTAATGGAGGGAGTGTCCATGAAAAGGTGTCCAGGATGGTTTTAGTTGTTAGGAAGGGCAAGTGAGCCTTATCAAACTCATGCAATATTACTCAACTGCTACTCTGAAGAAGCAAGAATGAGGTGAGAGAGAAAAGAATTACACACTTCAGACTAACCGGGTGACCTTATAACCCTTTCCCTGCAATATACTTTGCTTTCACAAATCTAATGTTTCACTTCTTCCTGCTTCAACTGCCAAAAACTTTAAAAAAAAAGATTGTTACAAAGCAAAATAAAACATTATGTGTGGGTAGGTGAGGGGTGCCATTTAGATCACTAACACTTACCTGCAATTTCCTAAGATTTTATGAGAAAACAAACATTCTAATGTAACTTGGAAATGATGAGTTATTTTGGCTGGACAACAACAAATCTCTCAAGTTGGAGTAACTGGACATTAGACCTGAAGGGGGCCACAGACATAATCTATTTCAACCTCCTCATTTTACAGCTGAGGAAACCTGAACCCCCAAAGATCAAGTAATTGCATGTTTACACAGCTCGCAAGTACTGGGATAGGGCAGAAACTGTAGTATCTTGTCATCTGTGTCTGTACCTTTTCTCACTAGTTTACAGACATAAAAGTATTGATATATATGTGAACTGAAACAGGGAACTTGATAGCAGAGAAGTGGGTGAAATTGAAAATTTCCAGTTGCAATTATGCTTAAAACAAAACTATATAACATAGTTTTATTAAGCATAATCAAGTCATTTAACCGTCTAACAGCCCACTTAGTATCCTACTTTACTGAGTTAACAGGCACCTGAGGTTCAATAATGGCGCAGTGGTAAAGAATCCACCTGCTAATGCAGGAAACGCAAGAGATGCGGGTTTGATTCCTGGGTCGGGAAGATTTCCTGGGATTTCCTGGAGTAGGAAATGGCAACCTGTTCGAGTATTCCTACCTGGTAAATCCCATGGACAGAGGAGCCTGGCAGGCTACAGTCCATGGGGTCACAAAGAGTCAGACAGGACAGAGCAACAGAGCAATGCACTGCACTGCGCTGAGATTCAGTGATACGCCCGAGGTCACAAATCTCATTAAGATGAAACCAGGATTCAAGCTCATCATCAAAGCCAGTGTCCTTGCTCTTAATCATATGGTATTTCACCTCTCTTATAAGGTGCTTAAGTAGTTCAATGACAAAGATGTCAATTGAGGGCAAACTTTTCCTGCTTTCTCAGCATCTTGGTGGATATAGGTTTCTCTTTATAGCTAAGTGCAGCACCTTTTTCCTTATAAAGTTATCAGGACCCTAAAGCCTCCTAAATTTTTTCTGCCATGGAAGTTCTTAGGAAGACCTGTAGTAATTATATATTTCCCTCCATTGACTTCAGAACTTATCATACCCACCAAATTATAAGATAACGAAATGGAGACCATGTGAGGAAAAATGGAACTGGTGTATGCCAGAGGCTGAATGACTTCAAAAACAGGAGGCTTGGTGGAAGACAAAGGTATTTCCAGGTCAGCTTAGACTACTGGGCCCTCACTGATGGTTTTTTTTTTTTTTTTTCTTGCCCTTCCTTTGTTTAAGACCTCAAAGAGTGTTACAGATAAGCGGATTGTGACTCACAGAGAATTAGGAGGCTTTTATATGGCAGACGTTCCAATAGATAAGGCAGAACATACTCAAGGGAGACAATCTTTAACCTATGCTTGTTGGCTAATTTCTTTATAAAACTTCTGCAATTTAGAAAGGCTCTAAGCACTATACTATAAACTTTCAAGTTTTGGTAATCACTGGGATGCTTTCCCTGTGTGCAGTGTCCTGGGGCACATAATCTTAAATTAAGAACTGTTCCTTGAGATGGAGACTTTCTATTCAAGATTTTGATCCCCTTGGCTCTTCATTATTTGGCTCAATAAAGCATACATTAAGCAAACAGGAAGGCTATTTGAGTCAGAAGCTCTAAAAAACAAAAGGACATTATTGAACACAGACAGCTAGCTGCCTTCTTGCTCTGCTAATAAAGGATCCCTCCAGATTGTTTATTTAGTGAGCACGGAGTGTCAACTGATGTAAATTGTCCTGGAAACTTTCAGATGTAATTAACCTCAGTAGCCTCATAAGGCAGTTTCACCTATAATCCACAGCCCAGTCTGTACCCCCAGAAGAATCTCACAGTTAACTCACCCCAGGATTGCAACATTTCATGAAGACTTTGTGATTAAAGCCAGACATATAGACAGTAAGAAACCATGTGGTGTATATTATCTCCACACATCAATTTTAATGGTGCATGCTCTCCCCATGACAACACTAAAAGTTAGTACATTTTATCTTAAATTGATATATCTATTTTTAAAGCCATGAAAAATGGAAGTTATATAATTAATAGGAGTAGCGCTCAAAAATACAAAATTTCAGGCTGATGTTCTTCAAGAAAGACTGCTTTTGCATACATTTGTTTTCCATGTGATGCAATGCACACAGCCCAAACCTGCAAACCTTAGTATGCACAAAGGCTCAAGGCTTCCACTGGTTGATTATGTGCAATTTTATTATACCCCAATGAGAGCCTCCTACTAAGATTTGAAATCTTGTAAAGGTCAGGGTACTATCATACACTGCTTTTGAACCGTCCGCAGTAACTTGCAAAGTGTTTATGTATATTTTATGTGCTAGTAGAATCTTAAGATCTTCTTCCTGCTATTGCTCCTGCTCAGTCTCTCAGTCATGTCCAACTGTTTCAGACTCCATGGACTGTAGCCTGCCAGACTCCTCTGTCCTTGGAATTTTTCAGGCAAGAATACTGGAGTGGGTTGCCATTTCTTTCTCTAGGGGATCTTCCTGATCCAGGGATCAAACCTGTGTCTCTTGTGTCTCCTGCATTGACAGGTAGATTCTTTAATACTTGCCACCTGCAAAGTCCAAGTATGCTCTGAACATGCACATTTTTACATAAAGGATCTTGTGATGAAAAATTATATTGAAACACACTGGCAAGATGGTGTTGCAAAGATTAGATGCATATTCAAAGACACTGACATGATATTCTGGATCTCCTAAGGAAAATAATAGTTAATTATCCTATGTGGCATTGCATAGCTTCCCAAGGAAATCACAAAATCTTCCACATTACCTAGGAGAGAGGAAGTCTATATTTGATAAGGCCCTTTTGGGCCAGTCCTACAGACTGAATCAGAGGGAGGGTGTTGTTCACTGGACTTTTAAGTACAGACCTATCCAATGGCACACATAATCATTTGCATATGGACACAGATACTCTTTAATGGTTGGTTACTTTACCCCTTATTTCCCAAGGTACCTTGTGTTCTATAAGCAATGGTGGTCTAATTTGATTGGACTGGAAAATCTAATTCCATCTTGAAAATTTGTGATCTATATTTAAGCCTGTGATTGTTTAGAAAGTGCCACCTTCCTGGACTGAATCTCCTTCTTGGAATACCTGGATGCTTTTATGAACCCTAGGAGTTTCCCTCTTCAAATTATCCCCATCCTCACAATCCTGAAAACAATAAAAAGGCTTACGATGACCAGCATTCATTTGGTGCTTTGGATTATAGTGACATGGGATAATGTTTCTCAAGACACATGTGGAGAATTTTGAAATCCTAATGTTATAACTCATTGTTCCACTATCAGTTCAGTTCAGTCACTCAGTTGTGTCCCACTCTTTGTGATGCCATGGACTGCAGCATACCAGGCCTCCCTGTCCATCGTCAACTCTCAGAGTTTACTCAAACTCATGTCCATTGAGTCAGTGATGCCAGTCTCATCCTCTGTCATCCCCTTCTCCTCCTGCCTTCAATCTTTCCCTGCATCGGGGTCTTTTCCAATGAGTCAGTTCTTCGCAGTAGGTGGCCAAAGTATTGGAGTTTCAGCTTCAGCATCAGTCCTTCCAACGAATATTCAGGACTGATTTCCTTTAGGATTTACTGGTTGGATCACCTTGCAGTCCAAGGGACTCTCAAGAGTCTTCTCCAACACCAGGGTTCAAAAGCATCAGTTCTTTGGTGCTCAGCTTTCTTTATAGTCCAACTCTCACATCCATACCTGACTACTGAAAAAACCATAGCTTTGACTAGACAGACCTTTGTAATGCTGTCTAGGTTGGTCAAAGCTTTTTAATATGCTGTCTAGGTTGGTCATAACTTTTCTTCCAAGGAGCAAGTGTCTTTTAATTTCATGGCTGCAGTCACCATCTGCAGTGATTGTGGATCTCAAGAAAATGAAGTCTGTCACTGTTTCCACTGTTTCCCATCAATTTCATCCCCATGAAGTGATGGGACCAGATGCTATGATCTTAGTTTTCTGAATGTTGAGTTTTAAGCCAACTTTTTCACTCTCCTCTTTCACTTTCATCAAGAGGTTCTTTAGTTCTTAATTTTCTGCCACTATATAAAATGACATTATCTTCATCCTATGAAGATCATCTTTAATGAAAACAGATTCCATTTAATTGTTTAAAATACTCCATCAAGAAAAGTGGTTTTGAAGGGTAAGACATTTAGTGTGTTGATTGAACTTTCCTACGTAGCTTCATATTTTAGTTTTCCTGATGCCTGTTGATATGCTCGTCTAGCTTTTCCTGCCAACCTCCCACACTCCTTTCCCCATGCCAACTGCTCATTCTCCAATAAACATCTATCCTTGATCCCTAATCGTCCTGGCCACATTTCTTCTTGAGGCCATGGCCAATACCTTAAGGCCCTTGCCATCTTAGACACTTGTCTAGATTGGATATTTCCTTCAAAGAAAGAGAACCTTTTGAGTGTCTGCCTCTCTGGCTCCTTCATGCCTGCCTCTCTGGCTCCTTCACGCCTGCCTCTCTGTTGATTTTATATACTATTCCATTTGCACTTAGTAATTAGGAATTTTTATAGGTACTTATTGCATTACAAACCTTGTCTTCTAAACTAGATGGAAGACTCTTTAGCGTGGGGGCTGGAATATTATGCCTCTTTACATTACACCTGCAATCATTATTATCACTGCCCCTAAAAGTAGCAAGACACCTCTAGCAACTCCATTACCAATTGACAGATTGTCAAAGAATATTAAAGCTATGCCTTTCTTTAGAAAATATTCTGTCTTAATGATTTAGATCTTCTAAAGAGATCTGCTGCTGATGAAAAGATAGGTGAATTCCTAATTCTTCTTCTAACTTTTTCTGAATAAATGACCTCTTAGTTATCTCATTGGTCCAATACAGAATGCCCTGAAATGTCTATACTAAAAGGTACTTCGTGGACTTACAAGCAATGATAAAAATTTTAAATGGAAAGGACTGCCTTGCAGAGGCAACTCTGTGTCAAGATTATTCTTCAGTGTTGAAATCTTGACTGGAATGATGACAATCAGAGTTTGCTAGTTCAGCTAAAAACGGCTTCTGCTGTCCCACAGAAGCTCTATGGGCCTTTTTAGCTTGTAGTTTATTGCTTTCTGAGTTCAATTTTTTTTTTTAAGTTGGAGAAATAACAGCTGAGATTTTTCAGACACTCACGAGAGACTTCTATTTTAATACTGAGGCATTTGAAGGCCACTCAAAGGGTCCACCCATCCCTCTCCTCCCCAGGGGCAGTGTCATAGATCTGAGAATCTGACAGTCTCCAAGAACTACTGGGTGCATGGAGATGACCCATAGTGTTAATTAGGAGAGTAAAGCTTGGTGCATCACCCTGCAAACCTGATGGAGAGTAAGAGTTCCACTTCAGATGACTGTTCATCAAATAAGAATTTGGAAAGGGTCAAAGCATCTGGAATTATCTCTCCAGATAATAGCTCTGTTTAGGAGCTGAGCCAGGGAGGAGAGAGAAGTCTGTCTTACATAGTCTGGCAAGCCTTAGAAATGTTGGGCTTCTACAGATTCTTTGTGCCTTACAAACTCATTATTATGTTGCACTTAATAAATCTTCATTTGATATTTTCTGTAAGTTTACTTGAAATTTCACTAATTTTGGTTTGTCTGCTCAGCATTTTTGTAATTTCCATTTCCTAAGCACCTAGATACTATTTCTCATTCCCTTCATCTGAATTTTCAAGAAGATCACTCTCTCAATTGCTCCCTTTACTAGGAAGGCAATCTGTATTTATTTTGTTCAAACAAATCCCAGGCTTTTATGCCTTCTGCTTCCATTCCCTTTAGGTCCCTTGAGAAGACTACAATCTCTAAAATACCTTAGTAACTCAGGTAATACACATAGAGAAAGGATAATTTTCCATAATGGCTAGATTTGTGCAGATCAAGTTTGGCATCATGGCTCTGCTACTCACTGCCCTCATCTCACCAGTGATCCTTTAATTCTTCTGAAAAATGGGAAAATATCAACTCTTCAATGTATTTTTGATAGAATTAACCTAGATACACGTAAAGTTACTGTAAACCCAGAATACAGCATAGTAGCTATTCTTGTATTTCCCCGTATTTGATAATACTAATACCATTTAGCAGCCAATCTTGGAAACGTTTTGTCATATTCTCTATTGTAGGTAGAGATATCAGCATATCAACAAATACTATGTGCTAGAGGATAAATACTAGGGCATTTTTAATTTTCCTAGATATGACAAATTGTTTCAATGCTGTCTTCCCTTATGTGAGCTATTCTCCCTTTATTTATAATGCCTCTAAAATGTTGGAGATATTCTATATAAGCTTTGTGCTTGTGTGCTCAGTCGCTTCAATCGTGTTTGACTCTTTGCGATCTTATGGACTGTAGCCCACCATGCTCCTCTGTCCATGGGATTCTCCAGGCAAGAATACTAAGGTGGGTTGCCATTTCCTCCTTCAGGGGATCTTCCTGACCCAGGGATCGAACCTGCATTTCTTATGTCTCCTGCATTGGCAGGTAGGTACTTTACCACTAATGCTACCATCCTCTGCTAAAGAGATACCCCCTCAAGAAAATGGAATTAACATTACTCATTTTCAAATGTTCCCACCCAAAATGCTCTCAGGCTGTATTAACTATTCCCTCTTTTTTTTTTTTTTTTTTTTTGCCTCCACTGCACTATTCTTTTCACTGACTGTATCATATGATTATGTGTTTATGTGTCTGTTTCTGGTTCTAGACTGTGAATTCCATGAGGGAGAGAGAATAATGCCTAATTTTGTTGTCCCCAAAATATTTCACAGGGTTTGGAATAATAGGTACTCACTTGAAATGTTTGTTGAATAATGAATGTACTCCCGAATAAGTGTGCTCTGTGACTCTTCCAATTTTCCATGACAGTATCAATTTTTCTGGACTTCATTTTGGGGAAAATCAATAGATAAATATAATGTGCCTAAAAATTACATGCTGTAAAAATTTTTGTTTCATTTGCCTCAGATCTCTAATTGCCCATCATTGAATGCACTATTAATACAGTTTTCAACTTGTAATACAAAAGATAATGGGTCTTCAAGTGAAAACACTATTTCCACTGTTTCCCCATCTATTTCTCATGAAGTGATGGGAACAGATGCCATGATCTTCGTTTTCTGAATGTTGAGCTTTAAGCCAACTTTTTCACTCTCCTCTTTCACCTTCATCAAGAGGCTTTTTAGTTCTTCTTCACTTTCTGCCATAAGGCTGGTGTCATCTGCATATCTGAGGTTATTGATATTTCTCCTGGCAATCTTGATTCCAGGACTCTTAGATAAGTAGAAGTAATGAAATGGGTATTCAGCCTGTCTCGTTGTTCAGTCACTCAGTCATGTCCGACTCTTTGAGACTCTATGGACTGCAGCCTGCCAGGCTTCCCTGTCTTTTACTATCTCAAGGATATAAAATTAGTACTTTCAGTGAGCCAGCAAGATTTAGCTAGTAGCCATTCTCTAAATCAATAGCAAAATTTAAAATACAGATTGGAAGCTTTTAAAGACATCTCAAATAAAGCTTGACTGCTCTAAATTTTGTGTGAGGACTTGGGGCAAAGCAAGTTTCACAGAGTTTGGAATTTCACACCAATTATCTTATACACTCAAGCAGCACCAAAAAAGATGTTTGTTGAAAAGTGAAAAATGAATGTAAAAGGTTTGTCCACTTTAAATGTGATTTTCCAATGAGGTCATTGACACTATATTTCTTCACTAATTCATCAGACCTCTTTACAATGTGAAGGAAGTAATTTTTGGCAATCTAATATTTGTCTATGTTATTAGAAAATTTATTATTAACTTAGAAGATAGAGTGTCACTGACTACCTATTTACTTGAAATCACTCAAATGTATCTACACTTGCAGTCTATAGGAAATCTTTATTCTTTGTGCTTTTGTTAGTTATTTTCTAGGTCACCCTAGATAAAATTTTCCTTCACAGTTTGTCTCTTCAGCTCTTTCATATACCCCTACTTACACAAGTAAGATAGCCCTGGATCACACAGTAATGAGGCGAAAATTAGCAACTGGTAATAAACACAACTTACTTTTGTTTGAATTGAATTGTAGAATTCACTGATTATTACTTAGAATTCACTGTATATTAATATGTCAACAACTGATAGCCTCAGTGCCTTTATGCGTGCTAAGTCACTTCAGCCACATCTTACTCTTTGTGACCCTTTGGACTGTAGCTCACCAGTCTCCTCTGTCCATGGGATTCTCTTCTTCAACCCACTGGAGTGGGTTGCCATGCCTTTCTCCAGGGATCTTCCTGAGCCAGGGATCAAACCCATGTCTCTTGTGTCTCCTGAATTGGCTGATAGGTTCTTTACGACTAGTGCCAGCGGGGAAGCCAATAGTTTCAGAGAGTACTGCAAAATGGAAAGAACACTTCAGGGCTCAGATCTTGGCTCAAATCTTGGTTTTGGAGACTTTCTAAGTTCATCTAAGTTACATCTTCTTTTTTTGTTGTTTAAACTTTTAAGAAAAACCGTTTGAAGAAAAAAGTTTACTGTGACTCTTTCTAAAGTAAAAGATGGAAAAATACTTTCAGATGGGAAGCTAAAGCCTTTAGAAATAGTAAGGAAAGCTACAGGATTATATCCTCTGATGATGATAGGTACTCATCATCAAAAGATGACAACTCAACAATCCTATCAATAGTAATAGAAAGATACACATCTCACATTTAAGGAATT
Organism: Bubalus bubalis; assembly: GCF_019923935.1. Taxonomy (NCBI): domain Eukaryota; kingdom Metazoa; phylum Chordata; class Mammalia; order Artiodactyla; family Bovidae; genus Bubalus; species Bubalus bubalis. The sequence continues at coordinate 30,363,990 of NC_059175.1, read as the reverse complement.
TCATGATACCTAACAGTACTCTTGCCTGGAAAATCCCATGGACGGAGGGGCCTGGTGGGCTGCAGTCCATGGGGTCGCTAGGAGTTGGACACAACTGAGTGACTTCACTTTATTTTTTCACTTTCATGCATTGGAGAAGGAAATGGCAACCCACTCCAGGGTTCTTGCCTGGAGAATCCCAGGGACAGGGGAGCCTGGTGGGCTGCCGTCTATGGGGTCGCACAGAGTCGGACACGACTGAAGCAACTTAGCAGCAGCAGCAGCAGCAACAGTAATTAAATGCAGTTATTCTCAAGATAGGATCAGGCTGTCAGTCTCCTAGCCCATGGACTATGACAATGACAATTTCTGATTGTCACAACTGGGAGAGGAGTATTACTGGTATCTAGTGGGAAGAGCTCGCGGATGCTGCTGAGCATCCTACATCTCACTGGGCTGCCTCCCACAGCAAAGACCTAACCCAACCCAAAATGTCAGTAGTGCTGTGGCTAGGAAACCCTATTCCAGCAGAAATATAATAATGCAGTGGAAAGATTATTAATTAGTAACCACAGGAAGAGAATTCTAACTTAAGTACAATATGGTTAGTTTTTTCACATATATAACAAAGATTATCACCTACCCTGTCTAATTTCAAAAAATCTTCTGAAAACCAAATAAGATCATACACACACACACACACACACAATATATCCTATAAAAGAAATAAAGTTTTTGAATGAATTCAGCCATAATATGAGTGAGTCCTTTTGATTCAAGGAAATCAAGATAGAAATCTGGCAAAATAATCTTCATGAAAGGCTTTCAAATTGAAAATGTAAAGTCGCAGGATACGAAACCAACATACAAAAATCAGTTGTGGGAGGGGACAAATGTATACCTATGGCTGATTCATGTTGATGCTTGGCAGAAACCAAAACAACACTGCAAAGCAATTTTCCTTCAATTAAAAATAAATAAATTTTTAAAAATTAGATGAATTTCTATACACTATCAACTGACTATCTGAAAAATAAAATGCTTCCAATAAAAATAGTACCAAAAACAATAAAACATTTAAGAATAAATTTAACCAAGGAGAGGACTGAAAATGATAGAACATTAATGAAAGAGTTGAAGACACAAATAAATGGCAAATGTAAGGATTTTAAGTAGGTCATTGTAAAGATAGTAAGTAGGTTACTCAGTTATCTCTCATGATCAATGAGAAACCAAGACAAAATGAGCTAAAGTTAAAGAACCAGAACTTTACAATAAAACGTTAATATACATTCAGATATTATATCCAAACACTAGAATTGGCTATTAATGAGTGTTGTAGATTCTCTAATTATGGTGATTATTGTTAAATACCAGTGGGGGTGTGAGGTGTCTAAAATGACATAGAATGTGTTTTGTAGAGCAAGACTGGAGGTGACATAAATGACCTCAGAAAGCTTCTTCCATACCTCCAGCCTCCACTCAGACTTTATAACCCAAGATAAGCTGTCAACAGGCTCTGGCTGATTGTCTTGTAGGATTCCAGACACTGCCACATTAGGAAGCTCTTCAATCAACTGACTCCCTTTTGCCTCTTGTGCTCCTTTCCTGGTAGTCAATCTAATTCTCAAATAATTGGCCAAAATAAAAAGCTTTCTTTTTGTTACTTTCTTCCTTTCTTCATAAATCCTGATTCAGTAATGCTCTTTTGAAAATACATTTGGAAGGAAACTCAAAACCTTCTTCTTGCACCTCCCCCTTCTTGCTCCATAAAATTCCTACTGCACTGAGCCATGACTAACATGTACAGTATGCTTGCAATGAAAATTGTTTTTTCCCCCCAAATGTCCTAACTCCAGATTTTTATTTTATGACTCTAAGCCTTGATTAAGACATATGCTAAAAGTAAAAATCCATTTCATCCTAGGAAGTTTTCATCCCATTCCTAGGTTCCTTCCTTTGTCATTAAGGCACTTGATAGGAATATCTAACTTTACTAAATACTGCAGATAGTTTCAGCATGGAGAACCACAAAAAGATAATGCTATTAAAAGGGGAAAATACACAAGATGAGAAGGGGGAAACTAACTACAGATATAATTAATCAAAATTGTGTGGGCTGAATATATCTGCACAATAAGAGATAACATTTTGACTCTCCCTCAAAATTACAGAAATAAATGAGAAATGTTACAAGTAATATAGCTTGGGCATAACTGCCCACAGTTGGACAATTTCTGGAAGCACAGAATCAATATAGAGTCTTCCCCTTCCTCCTATTACTATTATAGCAATCATCTTTGATTTGATCCTTTTGAAAACTGCTCTTCTATCACTCTGACCATAATATTTTCAGATTTTTGCTAATTGTAAAAGTTCACTCTCACACCTCTGTAACAATTATTTCCTATTTTGTCCTGCTTTAGTTTTTCCTTCCTCCCATAATGGAAACCAATTAGGACAATGAGGGCAAAAGGTTATATATACATCTGTGCCCCCTCAATTAACATCTTGGTTTATCTTTTATGCTTTGTTGAGAACAATGGAAAGAGGTGGGCAGAAATACCTCCTTGCACATATTTTCAATGTCAAAAAAAAGGATTCTACATTTTGTATATATGTGACATCTGAAATGACTCAGACATGGCAACATTAAGGAAATCACTGCTTCTTAGTTTCACGTTTAATTATCAGAGCTAGGAAAGAAGGAGGTGAAGAAAGAAGGCAGGACTTGCATGAGCTGACACTCTTTGAGGGACTGGCCTAGAGAAGGCATGGCTTTCATTATATTTAAGTGAATTAGTCTGTTTCCTTTAAACAGGAGAGATTAACAAGCCACCAAGGGCTTGCTGTGGGATTCTGACACTTTTAGTGGCTTGTGACATATGATTTGTGAGTATCAATTCGTCTTCAAAAGCAGCAAGCAAATCTACCATTAGCATGAAGTATGTCAAAAGCTGATTCTAGGTTGGTTTGGTTGAAATTCATTAGGAAAGACATTTTATAAGATGAGAAAATAAATATTTTATTTGATTCAATATTTGGATCATTTTAAAGTTCTCCTTTGAACTTAAAAATAGCTACATGTAGATGTAGGAGTTTAATATGGATGACTTTCTTTAATAAAGAGAATACATGAGTCTTGTTTCTTTAATAAAGAGAATACTTCAAGTCTTGAACTTGGGAACTGTTGAGACATTAAGTAAAAGGGAAAAGATCAGCAATTCTAAATAAACCTCTCTTAATATTTTGATTTCTCAGTGAAAGAGAATGTCTTCAGGCAGTTTGGCATTGAGACAAATATTTCTGAAACTGCAAAAAAAACAGAATAAATATTTTAGTTTCATATGTGATTCATATGATCAAAAGTATCATCTTTGATATATAGAATGTGAATTATATATAGAATTTTAAGCTGAGAGAATTGATAGAAAAAAATATGAACTCATAGTACAAAACTTTATTTTTGAAACATTTCCACTTTATCATTCTTTAAAAATGTTACTCCTAGAAAAGTTCATATATTTTTGGACTTATTTCTTATTTTAGTCATTGTAAAGACAAAAGTGATCACAGGCCAGATTTTTTCAGCTGCAGGTACAAATTTGGCCAGAAGATATATTTTTTGGTCTTAATGCAGACAAAGTTGCCAAAGAGCATAAAATACTATATAAGGCTTTTCCAGCTATAAAATTTAATTTGCTGATGTCACACAATGTTGTTCACCTCTGCTTGATTAAAGGATTTCAAACGGGACTAGTTATAGTTTATATCTTATTTAAGAGTACAATGTTATAATGATTGAATATATGTGCATGACAGCCACTCGGCTAGGGTTCAAAGCCTAGTTCCACCACTTATTACCCATAATACTTCAGTGATGTTACTCAGTCTCTTAGTGGCTTCAGATTTTTTCACCTGTAAATTGGGATAACACTAGTGTCCACACCTTACGGTTGTTTGAAGGTTAAATGAGTACACATGTGGAGTACTTAAGACTAGGTATTCAGTATCATTACCTGCTATTATGATTTTATCTCATTCTAATAACAAAGATGAAATGATATCTAAAACCGTGGAGCTTGATATCAATAGTTGAGGATATTCACCCAGTTTGCATCAATCATTCAACCTAATAAAATTCCTTTTATATTAAAAAAAAAAACCTTTACCTGTTTATTCAATGGATTCTGCTGATGTCCAATATGATTTGTAAAAAAGCACGATGATGTCATATGAAGAATCCATACGTTAGTCAAAACTGAACTGCCTCACAACATTTTCCATGGTCAAATAGAAAAATAAAGATTTTTATGTAGTCAGATTTTTAGAATATTACTGAATGCTTCATTTATTTTTAATGAAAAATAAGAATGAAATTAATGAAATTTAAGTTCTAATTTTTCTCTTTCTAGTATTCAACTCTGCTCCATCAAAAAAATTCACTGTTACTAGTTAAAAATATCGTTAGTTCAATTAAAATGTTAGTCACTGAATAAAGACATGAAATGGTAAGGAGCTCTAGAATAATGTACCTTTATTCTATAATCACTGTCACCATAAAAGAAAATAATATGACAATTGATGGTGAATAAAATCAGCAATGTTCAATTTCAGATTCTTTAATAGGTTAAATAATTTGATGCCTTCTTTTGAGCACAAAACATCAGGGCAAAAATGCCTTGGGCCAATTGCTTCATATAGCACAACAGGATATAACAAATAATTTCAAACCCCAGGAAGTCTTTTTGGATTGTGAAAAGCCCAACCACACTAGTTTAGGTTGCTCAGAACAATAGCTGTCTCAAACCAATAAATTATGGTCAGTATCAGTAGTTATACACTGCTAAGCTCGGCTGAACATATTCTGATTAATCTTATTAAATGACATTGAAGCCTTCAGTACAAAGAAAAAATACAAAAAAAAAAAAAAAAGGAAAAAATAATGGAGGAAAAAATAATGGAGGAAAAAAAAGATGTGTTGATGGGTGTGCTAGGTATTCTCACTCTTTATTGACCATTCCAGATTCATATCCTCTGTGACTTAGCGGAAGACATTCAATTTACATTCCATATGGACTGGAAATCTGGTCCAAGGTGTCTTTTATGATATAAAGAAGTGTCACTAACGCCTGGAGGAAACCTAAGGTTTGCATACTCTGGAACATCCCAAGTGGGCACAGTCTCTTTTACTGTAGTGCCAGTCTTAGATATACGAAGAGAGGGTCATATACAGGAACTGATATAAATGTACTTTCCACAGCTAAAAGAAAAATTTCCTCTCAATATGAGAGAAATTCCTCTCAGTAACACAGAAGACTTTAAGGAGCTATGTACATTTGAATGATCATTCCTGAGGAGACTACAGAATCTCATCAATATTCCCTTTTCACGTTTCAGCTTTGGAAGCTGTGCTACAAACTCAAATGATTACTTTGAGGGCTAGTTTTCTGCCATGACTCTTAGGATTAAAGGTGCTTGTGAACAAATTCCTGTGGCTTAAAAAAAAAAAACAAAAACAAGTGAGAAGGAGCCCTGAATCTCTAAAAGTTTGTTTACTCAATTGTCATTTGGTGTACCCTCCCCAGATCTCCCTCATAAATAGTAGTGGCAGAGCATTCTGCATGGTGAGAACACAGACAGCTTTACATGGGTATGGTGTCTTCTCTTCCCTCACCCCACATGTAGCATACACATAGCTCATACACTTCCTGTAGTGAACTGAAAACTGACTAACTTCAGATCTTTCAGAAAATCTTCTACCAACCAAGGGGAATTTAACATTAGCATATGTCTTAACTTTGAAAATACTTTCTCTTTACAGAATACATTATCGCTTTCTTCTTTCTGACAAGATGTGCAAAAGTGGGAAACATGCAGACATAGAATATGCCCATGAAGTTCATTCTGGCAAAATTTTCAGATTATCCAAAACTCAAAACACCTTGACCTTTCATTCCTCACCTCTACACTAGGCATAATGTCACACTCAATTTTTTTGTTTCTTAGAGGTTCACTGACATTAAGAATTGCTTGGGGATGTTTAATAAAGTTCAAATTCCTGGGTATCTTCTCTTATCCATCCCCTCTTCCCTTGTGCAGTATTTCTGGAATAAGACTCATAATTTGCCTTTTGAGCAAACACCTGGTTCATTCTCATCATGTGGTCCATAGACCCAGCTTTGAAAACTACCTAGCAGTGTCTATTGTTATTAGCTGTTTGAAACTGGGCCTCACCTTTTGCTTCAAACTTCTTTTCTAAGGATTTATTAAAAGGTATCTTATTTTCATTAAGAGAATTGGGTAGAGGCTGGATTTCAAATCATAACTCTCAACTGTCTCTGTGGCCATTTTATTGCTACCAAAGTTTAAGAAGACTGTTGTCGATTTATACGGATCTGTATTATTTGCCTGGTCTCAGAGACTACAAGTAAAAATCTTTGCTGCCAAGGCTAATGGGATTGATCCTTCCCTTTAGCATACTCACTGTGCTCAAGAAAATCCTGGGTCAGATCTTATCCCCGGTTTTCATGCACTAGTACCCTATTCCTAATTGTACGCACCATTTCCATTTCACCATTATTACCCTTCTTCTCAAATTACCGTAACCCCAGTTAACAATGTTTCCCTGGTGGCTCAGATGGTAAAGAATCTGCCTGCAATGCAGGAGACCCACATTCACTCCCTGGATCAGGAAGATCCTCTGGAGCAGGGAATAGCTACTCACTCCAATATTCTTGCCTGGGAAATCCTGTAGACAGAGGAGCTTCGCTGACTACAGTCCATGGAGTCACAAAGAATCAGACACGACTGAGCGACCAACACTTATTCATGTATTCAGTTAGCAATGAGTATTAAGGATAAAAAGGAGTAAGCTTCATAACCTCTAAATTAGGAGATGCCACTGTCAGCTTCCACTTGGAAAAAGTCCTATTATCCTAATCAATCAATTTGATTCAGTTGCTCAGTCATGTCTGACTCTTTGTGACCCCATGGACTGCAGCACAACAGGTTTCCTTGTCCATCACCAAATCCCACAGCTTGCTCAAACTCCATCTATCAAGTCGGAATTACCCTCAAACCATCTCATCCCCTGTCATCCCCTTCTCCTCCTGCCTTCAATCTTTCCTGGCATCAGGGTGTTTTCAAATGAGTCAGTTATTCACATCAGGTGGCCAAAGTATTGGAGCTTCAGCATCAGTCCTTGCAATGAACATTCAAGACTGATTTCCTTTATGATTGACTGGTTTGATCTTCTTGCAGTCCAAGGGACTTTCAAGAGTCTTCTCCAACACCACAGCTCAAAAGCATCAATTCTTCAGTGCTCAGCTTTCTTTATAGTCCATCTCTCACATCCATACATGACTACTGGAAAAACCATAGCTTTGACTAGACAGCCATTTGTTGGCAAAGTAATGTCTCTGCTTTTTAATATGCTGTCTAGGTTGGTCATAACTTTTCTTCCAAGGAGCAAGCATCTTTAAATTTTTCATGGCTACAGACGCCATCTGCAGTGATTTTGGAGCCCAAGAAAATAAAGTCTTGTCACTGTTTCCATTTGTTTCCCCATCTATTTGCCATGAAGTGATGAGACCGGATGCCATGATCTTCGTGTTTTGAATGTTGACAATAAAACATTTATCTATTGTCTACGGCTTCATAGGGCTTCCCTTGTGGCTCAGCTGGTAAAGAATCCACCCACAATGCAGGAGATCTGGGTTTGATCCCTGGGTTGGGAAGATCCCCTGGAAAGGGAAAGGCTACCCACTCCAGTATTCTGGCCTGCAGAATTCCATGGACTGTATAATCATGGGGTCCAAAGAGCTGGACAAAACTGAGTGACTAAATATCATTTCATAGCTTCTATTATTGTGACAGAAATTAATTTTCTGGAAGAGGAAATGCCAGTTTTAGCATCATATGTTCCCAGGCCTTAAAATTTCAAGATATAAAAACAATCATGATAATAAATTTAGAGTTATATTATTATGGAAACATTTTGAGATGTGAGAGGCTTACACGTGGGCTGTTATATGAATTCTATCCACAGTGAAAGAGGATAGATGAGGCAGGGTATAGTTTCAAGGAGAACACAGTTTAGTACATTCAACATATTGAGACATTGAAATATTTCATAAAGTACCACTTGATTACATGTTAATTACATGAGATGGTTGGATGGCATCACTGACTCAATAGACAGGAGTTTGAGTAAACTCCGGGAGTTGGTGATGGACAGGGAGCCCTGGCGTGCTGCAGTCCATGGGGTTGCAAAGAGTCAGACACAACTGAGCTACTGAACTGAACTGATCCATTTATAAAATAGATGTTCTATTATCCTTAACTATAACATGGCAAGGTTCTCATGGGTTTAGCAAGCATCTTCAGGACACTGGCTCTTGGACCAGTGAGGAGGAGGAAAACAAACATTCTTTAATCCAGATTGAATTTATAACCCAATGGAAAAACAGGCCACCATTATAGCCTAGGTCTGCATCAAACATTCAAAGCTCTTCTTTGCCTTTGGTAGTACCTAGCAGTCCAAGTACTAGATGCAAATAAACTATATTTTTAAAACAATGTTTTATAAATATACACTCATTTAAACTTGTCATCAATTTAGATTCAAGTAAAATATGGCGTTCCATTACAAACCTAATACTTTGCTTGATACTTTTACATAAATTATTTTAATCTTCATTGATCAGTTGAATCAGGAGAATCTCGGAGATGTATTTCAGTCACACAACTAGTAAGTGGTGGATGAAGTGTTGTACTTTACATCTATTTGAGTCAATGCTTAGTGCTTTCTATTATAAGATACTCTTTTTGTCAAATTGCCATTAATTTGGGCCACATAAATCCATCAGAGTTTACTATATGATTTTCCCAGGGCTTCTGGAATAAGTTAGCACAAAGTTGGTGACTTAAAACAACAAAAATTATTCTCTCACAGTTCTGGGAGCCAGAAGTCCATTATCAGTTTCACTAGACTGAAATCAAGATGTTAGTGGAATCATATTCCCTCCGAAGGCTCTCCAGACAGAAACGATCATTACCTGTTCAAGCTTCTTCAGGCATATTTCTTGGCTCATGGCTTTTCCTCTATCTTAAAGACAACAGTATAGTATCTTCAGATATCTCTCTGCTTTCATCATCAAATCACCCTCTATATTCTGTGTGTATGTAATCTCCCTATAAGTCTATCTTATAAAGACATTTGTGATGGTATTTAGGACCTACGTGGATAATCTAGGATAATTTCAGTCTCCTCATCTCAAGATTTTTCATCTAATCACATTTTTAAAAATTTATAACATTCACAGGTTTCAGTGATTAGGTCCTGATATTTGTGTTGGTCATTATTCAGCATACTATAAAACCTTCTAGACAGCCCAAATTTATATCCATTTCACATGTAAAGTATACTCACTCTACCCCAACACCTCCCCAACTTCCACGTATCACAGCATGAATTTCAGGCCAAAATCTCATTTAAATATGATGAGCTTAAAAATCCCACATCTCATCACTAATCTAAATTAAGTATGAGACTCTAGGTATGATCCTGAAACCTAGAACATAAAATATCTATGCCCAAAATACAAGAGTGGGACAGGCATAGCACTAGTATTCTAGCCATTCTGATTACGAAAAAAGGGAAAGATAAAAACGGAAGGAAGAAAAGGGTCAGGAGTCCTACCTAATTTCAAAATTCAGCAGGGCAAATTCTATTAGGTTTCAAGACCTGGGATTAGTCCTTTCTGGCTTGAAAGGTCTGCTTCTGTATTTGTGATTCTGCTTTCTACGCCCAAGGCTCTGCCCTCACCATGATCCTTCCTTTCTTGAAAGCTAATATGTGTTTGTAGCTGAATGGTTTTATCAGCCTGCTTGTAGAATCTGAGGAGTCTGACAGCTTCCCTTCATTTGGTCTTATTTCAGTTTCTTTCAGTCCAAGCAGGCAGTGTTTCTGCTGACATAATATTCTCAAAAACTTTGTGGGTCTCCTGTGTATTTGTCACAGGTATTCATATAAATAAACAAAGGGTCCTCCCCAGATCTTTGAAATCCTCTATTCCTGGCTTCTGTTATGATGGCTAAGGGAACTCACGTCACATGCACTAGCATAAGGCTGTTCAGTCACACCGTTAGCCTTTTCTTTAGAAACTACTTTTCAAATACTCAATCCTTTAATTTAGCATCTTTTGCCATCTGGATAGACTGAGAAGTTCCAAATCAAGTACTGGTTCCATTTCACTTAATAGTTCTTTCTTCACTTTATCTCTGTCCTCTCACATTTTACTGTAAGCCACAAGAATAAACCAGATGGCACCTTCAACACGTTTGTTAGAAACTTTCTCATTTATATTTCCAAGTTCACTACTTACTGCTTTCCACACAACTATAAGACACAGTTTACATTAAGTATCTGCCACTATATGGCATGAATTGCCTTTCCTCTGGTTCCCAATAACATGCTCCCTATTTCCTCTATCTCTCACCAGAAGCAGTTTTTTTTGTTTTGTTTTGTTTTGTTTTTAATTTTATTTGATTTTTAAACTTTACATAACTGTATTAGTTTTGCCAAATATCAAAATGAATCCGCCACAGGTATACATGTGTTCCCCATCCTGAACCCTCCTCCCTCCTCCCTCCCCATTCCATCCCTCTGGGTCGTCCCAGTGCACCAGCTCCAAGCATCCAGTATCGTGCATCGAACCTGGACTAGCAACTCGTTTCATACATGATATTTTACATGTTTCAATGCCATTCTCCCAGTTTTAATATTTATATTTCTACCAACATTCTGTGAAGATACATATATTCTCTAAGATGATACAGGCTTTCTCTACTGTGCTCTTCACTTGCTTTGGAGTCTCACCAAAGGGCTTTTAATATTTATATTTCTACCAATGCTACATTTAAGGCAGTCAAGGCTTTTTCTATCACACGACTCAAAATTCTTCCAGTCCATACTCATTACCCAATTTCCAAGTCTTTTGCACAATTTTAGGTTTTTGTTACAGCAGCACCCCACTCTGCAATATCAAAATTTGTGTTGGTTTCTTGTAGCTGCTGTAACAAGTAGCTGCTGTAAATTTGGCATCTTAATAGAAATTTACTCTTTCATAGTTCTGGAGGCTAAATATTAGTTTCACTGGAGCTAAGTCAAAGTATTAGTGGGGTCAAGCTCCTTCCATGAGCTCTAGAGGAGAAGTCTGTTTTTCTCCTCTTCCAGCTTCTATAGCCACATCCCTTGGCTCTTGGCTCCTTCATCTGTCTTCACAGCCAGAGCACTGTATCTTTAAATCTCTTTTTCTGTGCTTCCATCATCAAAGTGCCTTCTGCTGTCTATGTATGTCTAATCTCCCTGTCTCTCTTTTACAATAACAAGTGATAGCATTTAGGACCAACTTTGATAATGCAGGATAATTTCGTCTCAAGATCCTTAACTTTATTACATCCGCAAAATTTTATCATATAAATGTAACATTCACATACTCCATGGATTAGGACCTGATATCTTTGGGTGGCTGTTCTTCAGCATACTGTATTTATATCTCTCCTAAAATAAATATGCTCTTAGCATCTGGTCCTTAATCTAGGAAATGGTCAGACAAAAATATTTTAATAATTGTAGTTAGTTTAATACCCTCATTTCACAGATTAAGTTTCTGAGGCCAAGATAAAGTAAATGATGTGCCTAAGATTGCATAGCAAATGTTTTGACATAACCAAGACTATGAACCATATCCCTTTCCTCCCATTCTTTTGCAGTACATTCTTCTTCTCTAAATGAATTACCAAGAATTGCTCATTTCTTGTCACCAAATTACCCCAGAACACAAATACAACTCTGAAGCCATTAATAACTATCCCACAGTCAGCATCAGTTTTAAAAGAGAAAATTTATCATATATATCCACTGAACATAGTCAATAGTAAACTTAGGCAAACTGGAAAAATATGGCAAACAACCTATTTCAAGGATTACACAAACTTGCATTCAGAAGTTTGTATGAATGTATGTACTTAACACTTAGTTAAGTAATGATGCCTCATTTAGTGTCTAAGTTCTCAGAATTGCAGAACTTAGAACCCTATAGAATTTAGAAGATAATTTACTTCAACTATGTTTTTCAAGTAGGTAATATGTTAATCACACTTTCCAGGCCAGGTGATGAAACCAAAGAAAGGCTTAAGTATATTGACTCAAGGACATGCAGTTAGAAAAAGAATTTGATCTAATAAATATTAACGAGAAGACCCATTATACGCTAGACAGTATATTAAGGGTTTGTATACAAAGGTCAGTGTGAGGCATATAGTGCTCACCCTCAACAAGTTTTCTGTGTATAAGGAAACTAGATGGGTAAATTAATCAAGTATGAGATTGTGTTAAAATACTAAATACAGGGTGTGTGGGAGTGCAGGTTTTGTGGAAACAATAGAGTGGTCAGAAAGGTTTCCTGGCGCTGACATCTAACTGGGACCTGAAAGAAAGGGGACTAGGGCAGGAACACCACTCCAATCAGACCTAGAAGTGTGTGCAAAGGCTTCATGTGAGGAACAAGGCATGTTCTGGAGCTAAAATCAACTCAGTATGTCTATAATGGGGCATGTATTAAGAAATGAGGTGGGGCTGGGGGGGGTCCATAGGCAACAATCTTGAGGGCCTAAAACGCCATGCAAAGAAATTAAGATATGATTCTGAGAACACTGCGAACAGATGGAAGTATTTGAGAGGGAAACGGCTTGTGTAGATTTGTGCTTTACACAAACCAGAATGGCTAAGACTAGGGTGACTTTGTAATGAAGTACTTTGAGAGTGAATAAGAGTGGTGTTAATAACATGCCAGAATAAGAGGCACATACTGAGACTGGTCCAGGCCAATCAGGAGGATAGAAGGTCACTTCCAAGACTGTCCTAAGTTTAAACCCTGACTCACTTCTTCTAACAATATAACTTCGGTCTGGCACCATAACTTTTAGACTCAAGTTTGTCATTTAAAGACAGTAAGGTGGCTCGGTTGGTAAAGAGTCTGCCCACAATGAGGAAGACCCAAGTTTGATCTCTGGGTTGGGAAGATCCCCTGGAGAAGAAAATGGCAACCCGCTCCAGTATTCTTGCCTGGAGAATTCCATGGACAGAAGAGCCTGGTGGGCTACAGTCCATGGGGTCCCAAAGATTCAGACACGACTGAGAGACTAACACTAAAAATAAATAAATATTTATTTATCTATTGGACTATGACTTTTATGTTATCTTTGCTTTGTCTTTTGGGTGGCCTAACCTACATTAACTTGAAGGTTGAAGATTTTACAGTTTTTTTCCCCAAAATCATAATGATGATATACTTTATTAATAAACAACTAAAGTCCTGTATTTGAAAAAAAAAAGATGAGCTTCCCAGGTGGTTCAGTGATAAAGAATCCTCCTGCCAATACAGGAGACGTAGGTTTGATCCCTGGGTCAGAAGATCCCCTGGAGAAGGAAATGGCAACCCACTCCAGTATTCTTGCCTAGGAAATCCCATGGACAAAGGATCCTGGTGGGCTATTTAGTCCATGGGGTCATGAAAGAGTCAGACACAACTCAGCAACTAAACAATAACAAAAAGGATAGTAGTGGGTAACAGTGACCCATTACACAGAATTTTTCTAAGAATCAATTAATGAAAACATTAAAATTCTGTATAAACTATAAAGCGAAGTGGTGAAAAGTGAATGTGAAAGTGAAGTCACTCAGTCATGTCAATCTTTTCGACCCCTGTTTATATTTAAAACAAATATAAAACAGAGAAGGCCAATTTTAAATGCAAACTATGTAAATGTAATATTTTAGCAGAAAACCTAGTCCTCAAATCTAAGGATATTTACATATTTTCCTCTCCCATGATGGTACATTCTGGCATATTTTGCTTGTATATCATAAGATACCCACTGATTTGCAAATTCTGCTCTACCCCATTGACCTGCCTGTTATTTTCTAAAAGTCTCATGTCAGGTTCTGTGACCACGTGGTTCCGGGCCTCTTTTAGGATATTTCTTACTCCGGTTTTCTTATCTATCTGGAGTTCCTTTTCCTCAGTGTGACACTCCCCTTGTCATTCATCCCTCCTGAGTTACAGGCTACTGTTTACTTAAGTTCCACCCTACTTCTTTGGAATTTAGTGTAAGCTGCCTTGTGTTACCTTCCAACTGTCTGGGAAGATCTCCTGTTTCCCCCTCTAGATTGTAAACCCTTTGAGGGTATAGGTCAAAAAGGTCACAGGCATGGGATAAGAAATAGAAGCTTAACTACAGAATTTCCTGAGAGCTGAGCATCTGGGATTATCCTGATTCAAAACCACATCATAACTTAAAATATAAAATTTATTGTGAAATATTTAAGAACTGAGTCACTTACTTTTCCATTTAATGCAGTCATCTGTCTTCTTCTAATCTTTATGGTTACCTGTTTTGTCCCTACTTTCTTTGCTGTTGGTTTCCTTCTGTTTGTTCTCTTTTATTGCTGTATCCTTGAACACAATTGTTACCTTCTTTACTCTTTATTTTTAGCTCTTCACTCTCTTCTCAAGTTATCTTCAATTTTATTTTTAAATGTTATTTATTTATTTTATTTTTGTTTGCACTGAGTCTTATTTCTCAAGTTGCAGAGAGTAGGCTCAGTAGTTGTGGCTCACAGGCTCTAGAACTTGGACTCACAGACTTAGTAGCGCTGGGGCATGTGGAATCTTCCTGGACCAGGGACAGAACCCATGTTCTTGCATTGGCAGGTGGATTCTTAATCACTGGACCGCTGGAGTCCTCTTCAATTTTCAAATGTCTGCTGGTCTCTTAATGTGCCTAGTCTCTTAATGAACCAGACTTCTAGGCTTTTCCCCAACCTTCAGAACATTATGGATACTGCAATTCCAAATCTTACATTACTTCAGATGTTCTAACATTTCTGCCTTTAAAAAATTCCAAGTGTATCCCTCATTCCTTCTTCTTTCTTCTATTCTATTATTTATCTCTCATTTCATCAAATAATCTGCTTGTTGCTTTCCTGATACTTACCCTTGCAATAAGAGGATGCATCATACCTTTTCTTTGTATAGTACTCATTTAATGAGGGTGCCATTAAGCTCTTACGAATACCAGCTTCTCCAATCTTCTCACTAAACCCTGGACTCAGTGTGCGTTTTCTGTACTTCTTGGAGGAGGCACCAAAGTCTCTCCGTGCTTTACCCATCTTCCTACCTCTCACCTTCAACAGGCTTTGGCTTCTCTAGCCTGAAACAGTTACCAACTGTTTTCTGTTAGAGTAGCATGCTTTCCATACAATTACCCCAATTATTCATCATATGTCTGTTTTTTTTTTTTTTTATACTGTCTGTAAAGTGAAGCTCTGCAAGAGCAAAACTATCTTTGTTCAGCATGTATTTAAGTGTCCGATAGTATCTGACACAATGCAGGCACTTAAGACATTTCTGTTGAATGAATGAGTGATCTCATTTCATCTTTACCATGGAGAAAAGAGGTAGGTTTTGTTACTACCCTTGTTCTACTGATAACAACTTGCCCAAGCGATACACTATTGTCCGGCAGTTTGGAGCCTCAAATGCACCCACTTCTGTGTCTACACAGCTTACTTTTGATCCAGGCCCATAGCTGTAATCATTTTTAATCAAAGCCCACACTTTTAACCCCTCTGTCCTTTTGCCTCTTTAACAGGAACTCAGATTTAGCCTTCCTTACTCTGATACCATGGCTGCGATTACTTCTGTGGGATTCCTTTTAGATCGCAGGTTCTCATTTCAGTTAATTTAACATCCAGTCGAATGCCAGGGATTGGGTTATATTTCTCTCACACCTTTCTTGTCATGTCAGCCCTTTTGCAGTGCTACTCATTAGCTTGATCTCCTTCCTGAGAGTTCAAAACCCTTGTCTTCATCACTCCAGCAAACCATCTCCTCTTCCTTTCACAGTCTGTGTCTAAATGCTCTATGGACTCTGCTTTTCCTCTTTCTAATTCCTTTTCTAATTATGTTCTTTACCATCCCTCTTGATTTAGCTTTAAAGCATTTATGTAGTTTCATTTGCCAACTTCTTATGTAATTTCATTCGTCAACTTCTTAATCTTAGGGATTAATATCCCTAGCACTTTTTCTTTTCATATTTCATATTTAAGGAATCACATCCTTCTACAGAGATGTTCCAAAAAGTGCCCTAGAAATCTGGTAATTTGGCATGCTGCAGTTGATGGGGACCCAAAGAGTTGGACACGACTTAGTGACTGAACAACAACCTTGTTAATTACTGTTATTAATCACATTGTAAATAAAACAGTCCATTCTGAAGGAGATCAGCCCTGGGATTTCTTTGGAGGGAATGATGCTAAAGCTGAAACTCCAGTACTTTGGCCACCTCATGCGAAGAGTTGACTCATTGGAAAAGACTCTGATGCTGGGAGGGATTGGGGGCAGGAGGAGAAGGGGACAACAGAGGATGAGATGGCTGGATGGCATTACTGACTCAATGGACATGAGTCTGAGTGAACTCTGGGAGTTGCTGATTGACAGGGAGGCCTGGCGTGCTGCGATTCATGGGGTCGCAAAGAGTCAGACACGACTGAGCGACTGAACTAAACTGAACTGAAATATACCTCACTTCAAAACATAAATAGTATATAAATGTGTCATGTTTCCTCATGTTGCAGAATATTAATTTGTCTTTTAATAATTCTATCAGTAAATCAAAGCTATTTAGGCTTTGGGAATCCATCTATCTATATCTGCCTATCTATATGATTCGAAACTAATTGTAGAAATAAGCTTGGCTTTTAATTATTATTATAGTAACAAATCAATCTAACATATGTAAATAGTCAGATTCTGCATATAATAAAAATAAATCTAATTCAGCAATCAGTGCCAAAAGTTCTTTCTTGAGAGAAGTATGTGAATACACATATGCTATGAATTTAAATTTTAGCTCCTATCAGTTTCTCAGTATCTTTCTAATAAAGCTATGTGCATTTCTATATTTGGTCAACCTGAAATACAAATGCACATACATTTTACATTTTTCTTCTTTGATAACCAGTATTAAAATGAGAACATGGTTTCATTTTAGAGAGCTACAATTGGCAGGGTTATACAGAGGAGCTTATAATTTAAGTAAAATTCTGGAATTTGGAAATATTGAAGACATCCCCAAGGGGCTTTCCAGATGACGCTAATGATAACGAACTGATTTGTCAATGCAGGAGATGTAAGAGATGCAGGTTCAATCCCTGGGTCGGAAAGATCTCCTGAAGGGAGAGCATGGCAACCCATTACAGTATTCTTGCCTGGAGAATCTGTAGAAAAGAGGAGCCTGGCAGGCTACGGTTAATAGGGTCACAGAGTCAGACACTACTGAAGCGATTTAGCACACATGCATATGCACAAAGACCTCCAAAATAGCATTCAACTTTTGGAAGTAAATGATGATTAAAATATAAGTAATATTTGATTTCCTAAATCATCTTTACTCTCTCTTATAGGAGTCCAGACAAAAGGAAAAAGTTCACAAAATCGACAAAGTATTTAGTAAATGTTGCTGCTGCTGCGGCTGCTGCTAAGTCGCTTCAGTCGTGTCCGACTCTGTGCGACCCCAGAGATGGCAGCCCACCAGGTTCCCCCGTCCCTGGGATTCTCCAGGCAAGAACACTGGAGTGGGTTGCCTGCATATACTAAAACAATTTTTAGAAGATGGGTAAAATGAACATGTAGGGAGAGTTACTGGAACAGAATATTTAACCTGAAGGGAAAATGCAGATTGATGACTTAGTAACCAGACAATTACCATCCATTCTCAGAAGTGGTTTGCTCACTTCATTAATGGCAAAGCTATAAGAAACTGGCCTGAGTGCTGGGATAATGGAGAATTTATTGGAGATTCAGTGAGGAGAGGCACCTGCTAGAGTATGTGGAATCTGCATTGCTGAAGACTTTTATGCACAGAATAGAAACTACATGTTTTGGATGCTATACATCCCAAAATGACTAGGCTACTGGCTCTAAACACAACCAGGATGCTAAGGAATGACAATGGATGACTTTCCCTTGCTTCAGTGAAATATAAGAGGTTTAGAAACCAGGGAAAGGGGGAAAAAAAGAAAACAAAAGAAGGAGGAGAAAATAGCGAAGTAGTAAAAGGGTGATAATGTATCAAGGATTCACAGTACTGACATTTCAGATATATAACTGCCTCAATATAGAAACATTAGAAAGCAGTTGATGGGCCTTGAATTGTAGACTCTATGAAAATGTCAAGTTATCCTCAAACAAGGGCAGTTGCCTGAAAAAAGAGTTAAGGATGAACTAACATACATTTATTAACATATTAATATATGTTGATTAGAAATCATGTTAACATAAGGTTCTTGAAAGAAAATAATAATGAATATAGAAAAATACCTGTTAAAAAATTCTTAAGTTTGCCATTACGATTATTTAATTAGAATTTCTTTTTAAAGTTCTTAAATTTTGCTATTTAGAATTAAGTTCCAGTTAGCCCACACTATTCATAATTAAGATGTAGCGAAATTATTAGGTTATATTTAGTTGACAATTACTTGAAGTTGGGGATATATTGACTTAATCAATACTTTACCTCATCTATTATGGTTAGTTAAATAATTCATTAATATCTTAATGTCATCCTTCATTGTAGGAAGCATGCTAAACATTTGAAAATTCCTCATTAATGATAACACACATAGTGACAGATTAGATATAGGTAAAGGTAGACAGGTCTAGGTTGAAGAATTATTAGGTGAATTATAAAATGAGGCAATGCTTTACTGCCAGCACCATGAATCTATCAAATGGTAATTGGATGCACGTGTTAGCAGCAGTAAAAAGTCACTGTCCAGTTGTCCACCTTACATGGGAATCTACTCTGAGTGTCATCTTTGATTTATTGTTCCAATTAGAACTTAGCGTTCAAAGAAAAGAACACAACTGACCTGATTTAAAAGGAAGGGGACTTTTAAAGCCATTATTTTGTGGGTGACTCGGCTCCCTTTTAGATATCCTGGAACATTCTATTTGTGCAAAATCTGACTAAATCAATACTTCGTTTTAAACTAATTCTGTAAAACATCGACACTTTTTGTTTATTAATTGGGTATCAGAGTGTCACTGGTGGCTTCCCAAGATGCTGGTATATATTCTCATACTGATTTTAAAGGCACATTTCTAGGTTACCATTTGTTATAACTGACTGACTAGCACAGGTAGAAGCAATAAGCACTGACAAAAAAAGTGCCGATTAAGAAAAGCAAGTGCTTTTGTATGCAAAACCAAGCAACAAACACCATTTTTTAAATGGCAAATGTAAATGATCTTAATACTTTGCAATATACATGAAAAATTAAGATACTTCTGCATAAAACAACTTAAGACAAAATGAGGTTCATTACTTTTCTAGATTGTAATGAAACTGTGTTAAAATTACAGTAACGTAAATTGTATGCCCAATTTTACTGGAAAATTAAAAGAGAACTTTAATTTCTGTGAGGGAAATGCTAATATTTTACTTACATTAAGCAAACATCAAGTATTAATCCTGACAAATGTTGGAACAGTAATACTAAAAATGTCATCTGAATTACTCTTCATTGCAAAGTTCACAGAATTAATGTTAAGATAGATTAAAATCACTTTGAACTAGTACACATGTATGACTCTTCCTTCTGAAGCATAATAAAGAAATATCATTTGTACTCAAATTTGGATAAGCATACAGACATTTAAGGCTTAGGAGAGATGGAGATATTCATACACAGCTCATAAACGTGAGGAATATTAGCTCCATTTCAAATGAGCCGTCAACTTTTTTCCAACATTTCGGCTTGCGGAAAGTCAGACATTTGAATAATAAATGGGGTTTGCCTCTGAACATTAAGGTAATTGCATAGGAATTTAAAATGCCCATTCAGGTTCTACCACAAATTTATTAAAAAATGAAGAAATTACCTGGATTGAGGCTTTTCTCTCTAAATTGAGTAGTAAAAAATGTAGAAGAAAAATGCATGCAGTGGGGTTTCCTTCATTGTATAAAACACAATTCTTCTTTTAAGCTCTGTGCTTAAACAATACATTGAAAAGACTTATTTTTAAAGAATGATACATACTTTTTGGTACTAGCTTACTAAACTACCCAAAAACCTAGAGATTGAGGTCTCTAAATTCTCATACTCCATGATTAGCATGTGATTTCTGCCAACTGTTCTCTTGAGTTTCTTCTAGTAGATGGTTATAAATCAGGTTTATAAAGGGGAAACTCTCTGTAATTGTGCATTTTTAATGGGCTTATGATAAATCCATCAAAGTGGAGGGTCCATATGGTAGGAATGCAGTAAAGGTAACAGGACAGTGTCATGTAAACATTAAATAGTGCCTTCCACCTTCATAAATCCTCAATCCTCATGATTAAATGCCGCCAGCTGTAAATTACGCAACCAAATTCTAGAAAAAAAACTACAACTTAGACAAGTTATCAGTGGAAATCATAAACTGTGTACGTTTTCTTCCCAGAAAACTGTTACATATTTATTAGGAGATAATATTCAAGTCCTTATTTTCCTCAAAAATGATATCCTTAGCTTATTTAACTTCTTCCTAAAATAAGCAAGAACACTGGAATGGGTCGCCACGCCCTTCTCCAGGGGATCTTTCCAAGCCAGGGATTGAACCCAGGTCTCCCACATTGCAGGCGGATTCTTAACTGTTTGAGCCACCAGGGAAGCCTACAAAATAAGCTCTAATCCTGATTAAAAAGTCATAACATAAACCTTGATTGAGTACAGGGCAATAATCTATCATTTCTATGCAATTAAGTACCTTTTGATTTGCAGAGTCATTTTAAAACTTTAGGTCTGCTCCTTTTAGAGTCATACATCAGAAGTTTCTTCAACAGCCCAATTTCACACTTGTATTTACAATCAAATTGTTTTATTACATGTGGAAACCATGAAACATTTGGTCCTCAGCTGTATTTAATGATATTCATGGATTTTTCTTAGTCATGTATTTCTAATGCCTTCTGTGAGATGGATGTATATGTATACTGTGTGCCCTAAGCAATTATATTCTCAAACATAATATCAAAAGCAATATTTCACACAGAGAGTGCACTAACATTGTCTGATACCATGCTGCCACCTGCAATGATAACTTTAGCATAGTTCATTCTGCTCCACTGTCATTTACTTCTCTTTCGATTTCCTTCTGATGAAAAACTGGTGTACATAGTAAGAAGCAATGAAGAATTTGGATAATTTGTTTTTTAGAGTTTTGTATGGTGTCTACTTCTGAAATATTGACATCAAAGTTGCCAGTAGTAGAGAGGTAGAAGGAATGTCATGATAAAACCAAATCAACTTTGGCTTGAATCTGGCTCTGTCAATTTCCAGTTGAATGGCCTTGGGCAATTTACTTTTCTTGAGGGTTAGTTTTCATATTTGGAAGATGTGGATTTATCTAAATCATAGAATGATTATGAGTGTCAAATGAGGTATATATTTAAGAAACAGGGCACAGTCTGCATACTCAGTGCACACTGATTTCTCTAATATTTCCCATACTCCTTTCCTGAAAATACTAATTAGTGGTATGGCTTTCCATTTTGAAAATATCTATCTTCGACTCTCTCAAGTTTAGGGATGCATTTTCTTTTCACTAGAATCCCCTTGTCTGTAAGTGACAATCATGGGAGTAGCCCACAGCTGTTTTACTGACATCCAGAAATAAGACCACCAGTCCCAGTTGCAAGGGCACTTAACAGCTGTATCCAGCCTTTCTAGTAGGCCAGAACTGGAGCTGAGTGGTAATGTTTCAAGGGCAAAGCTCTAGATGTAAAGAATGATAAAACAAACCTAAATGAGCCTGAGCATATCTAGTGACAGATACACCACAGCTATTCTAAATTATTCAGGCTTTCTCAGACTTCTAGCAGGAGAAACATAATTCATCACTGCTCCCTTTATTCTACTCTCACATAATGGCAAAGGAGCAAACAAAAATTACCCCACCACTAAAAAATTATAATAGTCACTTGAAATGGAGAAGAGTCTCTCTAGCATACGTAATATTTTTAGAACCATCCAATTTCTGGGAGCCAACTTTGTAAGTAGAAGCTAAAAATGATTTTGCAGTGCTAATGGGTGATTTCCTTACTTCTCTTTTGTTAGCATTTTGCTGGCAGAAAGCCAGTGAAACAGTCATTTAATTACTCAGGACATCACAAACATGTAGCCTCTGAGATAAGCTCTTACTGTATTTTAGCAGCAATAATACTAGGGTCAAAAATAACAAAGAAAATTAAGCTTCAAATAATAATAAGCTTCAAATAAGCAAACCTTAAAAGAACAGCTTTGTACATTGAGAATAATTAATAACTTGTTTAGGAAAATGTTACTGAAATGTGGTTTTGGACAAGGAACATCAGAGGTTAGATACCCTAATATTTAACAGGCTACCATTTGGTGGGCTGGCTGGCTGATTACCCTGTAGGCATGGCAAAGTTTGTTCTCATGTAATTATGCAACATTTAGACAATATCTTAATGATACCATGTAGTTCAGCTGAATCAGTCCAGCTGGAAATTGTAGCAGCATTCTGATTACCCAGCCACATGTGAAATTAAAGCTTTTTCAACCTTTACTATTCACTTGTTATGTCTTGATACAGATGTTTTTGGAAAGCCTAAATTATTTATGGCTTGCTATTAACAGAGCAGGCTCCACCTCCTTTCATTTCAACCATTGATTAGGATTGCACTACTATATAAGATATTAGAATTTTAACAAAGACTATCAGTTATAATTTGTCATATGGAAGACGTATTAGTGTACTTTAGACAGGGTGAAAAATTTCCACTTGTTTTTATGTGATAAAAATCATATACTTTTCTCTTTGCCGATAATTCTTACTGTAAAAATATATTTTAATGTGTACCCTGGAAACCATCTTACTAAACGGTTAATTACACAGTGTACATTATTTTAGAAAATAGTAATTTAAGACACATAAATAAATTACTATAATTGGTCTTTACATGACATTATAAATACACTTAAAATACAGCAATAACATTGTCATTTGTAAAAAAATTTGCTCAAGGATAACACTCTGAAATTATATTATATTTCTTTTGAGTTATTTCCATGAAGTAAAAATACAAAGAAAAATTTCAGTCCCTGTCCCAGCTCACTCGTCAGTAAGTGTTGGACCATTTCTTCCCCATCATACTGCCTGGATGGTACCATAACTATTTTGTTTTAGAAGTGAATAAAAATATTAAAAATTTAAATCAATAACTTAACAACTATATATCGTATCTAATAAATTTGTATAATAAATTATAGCAAAAACAGTCATCATAACTGACTTTATTTCAGTTATTTCTAATGAATAAGAGCAGGAAAAATATAGATAGGTAGAAGAGTACAGGTTCATCTCTGGTGATAAACATAAGATGGAATACTTTAAAACACTTATACAAATATTTTTATTACTTGTAAACATATTGCTAATTTTAGTACATGGAAGTAGCAGCTGAGGAGGAACACAAGTTAGTTTTGAACGTGAGTCCCCAAATAAAAAAAATAAATCTTATTCTTGTAAATCTTTATTTTAAAAAAGATAATGCTAAGTTCTGGTTAACTGTCTTTCCCATTAATACCAGATACTTTCTGGGCTAAGGAATCTGAAATCTATGACTCTCATATTTAAGTTAGCTAGCAAATATTAATATATGCTTGGAATTCCCAAACAATTGACACAAAAAAGTCCCTTGAAAAGGTGACTTGGAAGCACCATGGAGATAATGCTAAATGGTCATTAAAGATGTTTAAAGTCATTGTCTACTGTCTTCAGTGTGCCATTACATAGCCTCCCGATCCTTTCAAATTGCAATCAATAGAGGATGAATAAGTCTCACCACTTGAAAGTAAGCAGGAAAGGAAGCCAACACTGTAATCTGGCTTTGCTGGACTGATTCAAGAAGAGACACAATGTCCACCCCTCCTCTTCTAGTTCTCTCTCCCCCTACCCAGCCCACATCCCTGCAAGAAAGAAAGAAGAGAAACAGCTAAGGAAGAAAAGAAAGAGGGAAGGAGAAAGGAAAAAGGCAAGAAATCAAAGGATGGGGGCATACTTTGTACTGAGGAGGAAACCTCATCCTGTGGGATAAACTATAACCATGGAAACAGACTTATGACTTTTACTTTGAAAATAAAAGAATGACAATGAAATTTGTGTGAGGTCTGTGTGACTCCAGTCCCAGATGTTTATAGCACTGTAGTACTATGCCTCTGCAATATGAGAGGTTTCAGAAGAAACGAGTACAACAGGACACCACAAAGCAGCGCATATGCTATTGACAATACAGACATGAGCATCATGTTACCAAGAGAGAAGGCAGGCAGAAGACAAATAGCGGTGGTGCCTGAAAAGCTAACTTCATGGGCTGCAATCACTCAAACCAACAAGAGGGACAACGACAACAACAAAAAATCAAAACCAGAAAAATGTTTTCCTCCTATCTACAGTGGTGGTGGGGTAAAGAGATGGGGGTGGGGAGACAGTGAATTTGACTTTTCTCTCTTAAAGTTCCCATAAAGTCCCTACAATTGACAGCGGATAATTATTTTCAGCTTGAGGAAACTGTCCTGAAACTCTTAAAAAGATTTCCAGCGAAAAGAACAAACTGTGTTTACTTGAGCCATTTCCAGAAGGGAGGGAAAGGAGACCTTGGGGTGAGGTGGGGAAGGACGATGGAGACAGGGGCATCTATGCACTGAGGGAACTCTTGGGCGTCCCGCGAGTGGCAAGCCAAAAGACAGGGCAGATGGGGTGGCAAAGAGAGTGGGGGGTGTTGAGGGAGCGCGCCGCGGGGAGGGGGTGCGGCAGCACAATGTATACACGCGGCAGGCGGGGGGGGGGGGTGATTTAGTGTGAAAGTATTCCACTTAATCATTTTACAGGAGTTGGGGACGTAAATATTTAGCTGGCCACATCTGGAACAGATTTTACCCCCCTTGTGGGGTGGGGGTGGATAATTGGAAGGAGGGGAACGCGCATTTGTTACTTACTGTACGGGCAGTTCTCCTTCTTGGTACCGCTGACCTTCCCGTTCTCAATCTTGAGAAAGTACTTGGTGAAAGAGAATAGCTTTCTCCAGCGGACATCTCCTTGGAGGTGATTGTAGCTCCGCACATGCCTCCCCGCACTGGAAGGCAAGGAGACGGACGAGGAGGACGAGGACGAGGAGGAAGAAGAGGAGTTGGTGGCCCCTGGTGACACCATGTCCTGATCGAGGGCTTGGCAGGTGACAGGGACGGAAGACACCAAGAACAGCAACAAGAAGCAGCAGCAGCAGCCGGACAGGTGGGGAAAGGCTGAGGCACAATGTGTCAGAATCCATTTCCACATTGTACTGAAACTCTCGGCACTGGAAATTGTCTCATCAGAAGGAACATACTGGAAGGGTAAGACCTGGTGCGAGGCAAGGAGACAGCTGGAGGTGGCGGCCACTGGTTAGCTCGCTCTGGGCTCGGATCTGGCCAGAAGTGAAAGCACCAACATCCATAACTCCGCGGAAGGGCCGGCTGCCTCTCCTCGCTCCTTTCTCGGATCCGCTGCCGCGCGCGCCCCTGGGTCTCCTGGTGAATGTGGACGTGGGTGGCCGCAGTAGCAGGAGCTGGTGGTGGCGGTGGTGGTGTGGGTCACCCTCGCTCCTCACTCCCCCAGGAGTTTACTTTGTTCTCTTCTTCACTCCTTTCTTCACCATGTTAAATTCAGGGGGAAAAAAAAAAAAGTCTGAAAAACAGATGACAGCACGGTGAACAAAACCCAAAAGGGTTGGGGTGGGAGGCTGGGGGAGCTATCTGCGCCCCGGTGCGGTTGGCAGCGTCTAGTCCCTCTCCGCACCAGCTCTCGTTCTCTAGCCAGCTCTGAAAGTGCGTCCCTCGGAGTTGTCAGAACCGGAGGCGGCTGCCCGGGTAGTCGTTGTTTTCTTCCCCCTGTTGCTTTCTCTTTTTGGTGGTGCCTGTTGATTTGAAGCCTCCAGAAAGTCACTTCTTGTTTGGGGTGGCGGGGGGGATGGCGGTTGGTGTTTTGTTTGGCCCTCTTTCCCTCCCCCCCGCACCCCCCTTCCTTTGGAAAGCCCGCTTGTAAACAGGTTGAAGCCTGGAGTCTAAATGTCAGTGATTCTAAGCCAGAGGTGGGCTCTGCCTCCGCTGGTCAAACCTCATTTGCAGGGGTGGAGAAGCGGAGGTGGGGGGGGGGGGGCGGGGGGGTAGGAGGGAGGGGGTCAAACGGCGGTGGGACATCTGAAACCCTCGGCTGCTGGGAACGCCAAGAAGAGGGAGGGGGAAGGGGCTGGGAGAGCGGGGGAGAGCAGGGGAGCCCGGAGAAGGGAGCGTGATGCCTTTGCCCGGAGCTCGGGGGCTGCGGGACCCTGCCCGGCCCCCGGGGCCGCTGCAGCCTGCAGCCTCCGCCAGCGCCTCCAGCTCGGGCTAATTGCAGCGAAAGCGTCCCTGTGCTCGGCGCGCGGGTGACCGGTGCGAGCTGTATCCTCGCGCTATGCGAATGTTGCTGCCTTCCAGTCTGAACCAGTCCCCTCTGGGGAGCCCCTTTCTCACTTGTTTTCCAGCGTACGATTTTTTTTTTTTTTTTTTCTTTTGGCAGTGAAGTACTTGAGAGCCACCTGGAGCCTGGTGCTTGGCTGACTTTTTTTTTTTTTTTTTTTTTTTTTCCCCTCGCTCCCAGGAGGGGAGGGTTGAGGGAGAAAGCAGAAGATGCTGAGGATAAACCTTTTAAAGCAGCAGATTATAAACTGGTGGGACAAGCAGAGAAAAGGAAGACATAATTAGCTTCCTTTCCTCCTCTTCTGCCAGCTTCCAAGGAGGTCTCTTGCTTTAATGAATCTCTGATTTCTCGCTTCCGTTGCTGAAGTAAAAAGTTCACACTTTGGCCCTCTCTGCCTTTTAAGCTCAGGGAGATTTATCACCACCCTTAAAAGTCTCCCCTCTCAGCGCAAATGAAATCAGGAACCGAAATGACCGATTTCTAATTGCTCACAAGGGTCATTTACAGAATAACGCGTGCACTTCAAAGCGAATTCGCCTTTATTGAGATTGCGAAGATTTAACCTTACGATTTGGCAGAATATTCTGTTTTGGTAGGCAATTTCCTTTGCACTTTGCCATGAAGGGGTATTTTTTTTTTCTGGCTTCAATTTTAATGTTGAAAAGGCTCTATTTTACAATATAACCGCACCGCCAGCCACCCTCTGTTTTTCACACTCACCACCGCAACCCCTTCATCGCTGACAGACTTGCTCATGTCTCAGGTACAGACGAATCAAGTCCCAGACTAGGAAGCCTTTGCCAAGGATTAAGAGGCACAAAGAAGGAGATACTGTGATAATCCTTTCAAATCTGAGTGAGAATTCCTGGAGATTCTCTTCAAGAACGACTCTAAACTAGGGAAAGCTTGACTGGGAGGAGCCACTGAAGATAAATCATATAAAGTGCTTATGTGAGGCAGTTGGACACATGAAATTGCCAATATTTTATGGTTTTTGACCTTCAAAAGTGGCAATTTCAAATGGTTCAACCTCATTTTTAGGCAGTTATTTTAAGAGGGAGAATCACTTTAAGATGAACTTGGGAGTTTGACTTCTGTAACTGTAATTTGGAGAGAATTAATCAGGCGAGCTTGTGTATATACTACAAACCACAGCCTCTACAACGTGTATTTGGTCTCAGTCTACATTGAACAGGAGAAAATGCAAAGAAAAAAAATCTAGCTTTGGAAATGGGATTTAGGAATATTGCAAATCATTGTTTGGTGACTGATAAATGACTTTACACACATGCTCTTCTATTTTCCTGTGCATTCAGGGTCTTTGAAACAGAACATTTTAATACTAGAATCAGGATTTTAATTACATTATTAAAAAAAACAACACTGCAATGCTTATTTAGAAAACTTTAACAATGTGGTGGACACAGTAGATTTTCATATTTAATATAATTAGCTCTGATTTCTGTAGCTCTTAATTAGAGAGTTAAGCAAATAAAGAGCCTGTGTCAAACAGGTCTGGTTCTTTCATTAAAGCCTGGATATTTAAAAAATAAGCTCATGGTACTAATTTCAATTTTCTAGTTCACAGTTTTATACCTGAGCTGAAAAAAATGCCTGAAAAAAAAAAGCCTAGTGTTGCTAAGGAACTAGAGTTTCAGTCCAGTTGTTCACCAGAATCCAAATGTTTGAATGCACAACTAATTAAAACTACACTTTTTTAAAAGTCATGTTTGATGAAACCATACAATAAAGATCCTGCCATGAAAAGTTACAAAACACAGGAAGTTATTATTTTGAGGTTTCTCTACACTGGACATCAACAATATTGGTGCCAGCTTAAGAGCCTTTAATTTTTTTTTTTAAACTGACAATAGACATCTCCCCCCCACCCCACATCCAATCTCAAAATAGTCTCTGTCTCTCTCTCTCTGTCTCTTTCACACAGACAGCATACATACAGACATCTATCAACTTTCTTATTCAGGAGAAGAAGCTGTTCAAACCTTTAAGCTAGAACTTTGTGTTTTTATTCTGTCTTAAATGGGAAAAACACATCTTGAAAACGCCATATTAAAATCTGGTTGCAGCAGGTGCAGTGTTTAAAAGTTCTAGAAGCCCTTTCACAGCTCTTCTGTACATCGTGATGACAGGAAGGGCATTTAGGAAACAGCCCAAAGGAAAAGCTGACATAGCTTTTTAGATTATATCTCATTCTTCTTTCTCTTTTCTGTACAGCCTTTCTTTTATAGCACAGTCGAATCCCTAAATACTCCACTGCTTTGCATTGTTAGGTCACCTCTTAGGTTAGCTGGAGAAAGCCTGAGAAAAGTTCCACAGGAAAGATGCACTATTTAACGGAATTCAATCTCTCCCAACAGATTTGAATCACTAACATAAATGTATGAATGTAGATTATATCTCTGTAATGAGGCCCGATTCATTCTCAGTTACTTCAAAGGACTGAAATTCTACCTTCCTTTTTTAGCAGCAATAATCAGGTCTTAATGGATTCCTTTATTAATTGTTTCTCTGCAAGGATTGAAAAGGACAGTACAAGCTTCAGAATAGTGGTACCAACTAATTCTAAAAGGCTGTTTTTCTCTTTTTTCCAACCTCTGGAAGGCATGCTTTATTTCTGTGCCCTAAAAATATCCAGTAATGTTAAACTAAATCTTTATTAGGGGAAATAGATGTGTCCTTTTGTTAAACATGATGTCTTGAGAAATTATGGAGGCTTTTAAAAGCAAGACTATGGCAGCAGCCATTGAGGAATCCTAAAATGTGGTTACTTAACCTCAGAGAAGCAGCTTGTGTGTTTGCTTCCAGATCCTTCAGTAGCTATTCTGTTGACACAGTTTACATTTTAAGTGTGTATTTCCTGAATTCTTTATGTTGCCTGGCACTATCTGTGGTTCACTTACAAGATGTGTGTTCTATTATGTGTGATGTTATTGGCAATGTCAGTAAGCTGCTTCAAATAATACTAAGGCAGGTCAAAAGTCAGAAAGGCTGTTTTACAGAGTAGACATGTGCAGGCCTCATTTCTGAAGTCTGCCGTGCAGCCCTTATGAGTATGTGCTCCAGCCCATTTTTTCTTTTGGATACAGAAGATGCCAGTTTTAAGGTATTACGGGGCTTGTGATCTCCTAGGTTGCAGCTAGAGATGATGTTAATAGTCATGATATTGGGGACAGATAAAATAGTGATATGTTATTTGTTTTTAACTAGGAGTTTCAGGTGAAAGGAAAAGGGGTCTTACCTCATGTAAAGTCATATAGTACTGCAGAGCCAGTGGGACGCTTAGCAATGTTTGACTCTGATATTCGTTTTATAGGTGAATGAACATTGATGCCCAAGTCACTTAGTGGTAGAACAGAGTTTGGAACTCAGGTGCTAGGTTACGGGCTGTTGTCCTAATTTTTTTGGTAACACCTGTTTTGTCTATTTTCTCTTTCCTCCTCTCTGTTCTTCTCCACTCATCACTCTAATTTCTGAGATGCCAGCAAGGAAGTGATAAGAAGGACTAGGAGGCTTTACTTATGAAAAGCCAGTATTTCTGTGTTATAATAGATTAGCTAGAGAAAAATAATAAAATAGTTTAGTATTAAATAATACCTGTTGTTTAGTCAAAAAAATATTGATATATATAGCTATATATATATATATATATAAATGTAGGCAAAGGGGGCTACTTTATCTAAGTCTGTGAAATGAACACAATTGGGAAGCAATGTAGATATGTATTTCTAGAATATTCAAGGATATTTTAAAATATAAAATCTAAATTTATAAGTTATCTTCCAAAATATTTTGGCATCTTCTAGAAAAGTAGATTTATAATTTGATTTTGCTTTCTGTATTCTAATATTAAATTTCCAGAAAGCAGTATGATATTTTAAAGCATAGGTATTGGCTTAAACAATTTTTTTCAAAGTTTGAAACTAAGGTAGATATCCTATTCCCTAGCTTGAGCTGCCGTCTATGGGGTCGCACAGAGTCGGAAGCGACTGAAGCGATTTAGCAGCAGCAGCAGCTTTCAAATAGACTTATTGATCTCTTATTGAGAAGAAAAAAATGGCCAAGATGGTAAAAAGGATCTTTAGAAGGAAAAAATATTCTATATAAGGATGTTTAAATCATATACTAAACCTCCAAAAATTCCTGGAAATTGAACTCTGCAGCTTGGCAGCAAATACAACAAACATATTTCCACCAAGCTGCTGTCTGTCTCCTCCCAGCTGATGGTAAACAGAACCTTCCTTTGACAAAGCTGTGAAGTCTCTGCAAAGTTCTGTTTGTTTTCCGTGTTCTCAGCTGTCCCTTTGTCGAACCATGCCTCTTTCCACTTCAAGTTCTCTAGGTTTCTTAGTCCTGTATCCTAGATCAAAATCTTAACCATTCTGATTGCAGTCATCAATGTTTGTGAATCAATTGGCAGGTCATAGTGTTTTCTTTAAAGTTGCAGTGTTTTGTAACCACAGACATTTATAGTATCTTCTTCATTCTTTCATGAATTGGTTTTTATTCAACTAATGTTTATTGATACCTATTGTTTGCCGGCTGGATGGCACACATCCTACATGTTGAGGATTTTGCCAATAAATTAGACAGAGCAGCTTACCTTGTGAAGAGCATGAATGAATGATTGAATGAATGAATGACTTTAGGCACTTTTTTACTGATGGACAAAACA
Source organism: Bubalus bubalis (assembly GCF_019923935.1). Taxonomy (NCBI): domain Eukaryota; kingdom Metazoa; phylum Chordata; class Mammalia; order Artiodactyla; family Bovidae; genus Bubalus; species Bubalus bubalis. The sequence goes on along the minus strand of NC_059175.1, from coordinate 30,332,688 downwards.
GGGTTATTTTAGGACTCAGACAGCAAATGAAGAGAATGAAAAGAGAAAGAAGAGCCCCTGATATTGCTTTCTGGTTGTTTCACTCCTTAAAAGAAGAGCCAAAGGAAACCCTAACCTCTATTCTCTGACTTGATGAGAGAGCCAGACTCCATCTTTGGCTGTTTTATGGCCCTGGCATAATCCCTTACAGTGTCTCCTGCTCTCTGGGGGTTTTGGCTGGGTCCTTTCCACTAGCTAAACCCGACTTAATTTCCTTACCTTCTGTCCTCAAACTCCTGGATGTATATTTTGTGCTTTCTAATGCATCATTTTAGTTACTTCCCAATAAGAGTTCCCTATTCTATCTGCTACCTTGTGTTCCTCACATTAAAATATAGGAAAAAAAGTGAATGTGTGAAAGTGTTAGTCGTGTCTGACTCTTTATGACCCCATGAACTGTAGCCGGCCAGGTCCTCTGCCCATGGGATTTTAGAGAATCCCATGGGTATTCAGGCAGGAGTACTGAAGTGGGTTACCATTTCCTCTCTCAGGGGATCTTCCCAACTCAGGGATCAAACACGCATCTCCTGTGTTTCCTGTTTTGGCAGGTGGATTCTTTATTATTGAATCACCTGGGAAAGCCCACATATACCTCTGCAACTAGTTATTTTGTTCATATGGATCAGTCAGGGTAAATTTTGTGTCTTAATCAGGACACTGACTACGGTATAAATCTTCTGTAGTAAGTAACCAGTGCAGAATACTATGGGTTTTGTATACATGCAAACATCCATGCTGCTGCTGCTGCTAAGTCGCTTCAGTTGTGTCCGACTCTGTGCGACCCCATAGACGGCAGCCCACCAGGCCTCTGCCGTCCCTGGGATTCTCCAGGCAAGAACACGGGAATGGGTTGCCATTTCCTTCTCCAATGCATGAAAGTGAAAAGGGAAAGAGAAGCCACTCAGTAAGTGTCCGGCTCCTCATGACCCCAGGGACTGCAGCCCACCAGGCTCCTCTGTCCATGGGATTTTCCAGGCAAGAGTATCCATAGGGGACTGTAATTTAATACAAAGTATGTTGAGAAGCATTTGCTTGATGTGCTATATTTCTTGAGCTGTACGAAAAGTAATGAGACATGTCATCTGCCTTTAAGAAGTGTAGCATCTAGTATTGAGTTTTGGTTGATTACTGCAGAAGTTTTTTGATTTGGTAAATGATTTTGAAGTTCAAAATTAAAGAGTAGAATGTTTTGGTTACCAAGTGTGCAATAAACTTGTTGTTCAGTCCCTTAGTCGTGTCTGATTCTTTGTGACCCCATGGACTGTAGCACTCCAGGCTTCCCTATCCTTTACCATCTCTTGGAATTTGCTCAAATTCATGTCCATTGAGTAGGTGATGCCGTCTAACCATCTCTCCCTCATTGTCCCCTTCTCTTCCTGCCTTCAATCTTTCCTAGCACCAGGGTCTTTTCCAATGAGTTGGCTCTTCACATCAGGTGGCCAAAATGTTGGAGCTTCAGTATTGGAATTTTCACATAAATAACTTTAGAAAAGGAATTCAATATAGTATAAATTATGTAAATGATATGTATTTGTGGAAAACTGTATTAAAAGATGTATATTAAAATTAACATTCTTTTTAGTTTTGCTACGAAAATTTGAATGTTTTCTAATACAGATTTTTACTAAACTTTTAAAATTATTAATTTTTGTGAGTAAATTTGTTGTACTGACTGACTTTTGCTTATGGTTTACTACAGAAAGGAAAGAGGGGAAATTAGTATTATTGTTTTTTGGCCTACTTTGTTTTTATATAAGGATAATTCTTTAAGAATAGAGATATAGGCAACCTTGAAATAGACAGTTGGGTGTAAAAGCTGGGTATGGCAACAAAACTTCCAATATAAAATACATATACAAATAATTTTGTGGGTTGATCACTGTCTAGACAATTCCACAAATTTCACAGGAGTGTAACTTCTTACAAAAATCAATATAGCCTAGATTTATGGAGCTTAGCTCAAGGATTTCTCTTTTATCCTCTCACCTTATCACCTGGAAAATGATAAAACTTTGAAACATTATAGCTGGAAAAGACTTTAACTTCTTTAGGTCTTTGCCTTACAGATTAAAAAAAAATTAAGAAAAAAAGAAGGCCTGAGATGATGAAGCAACCTGTCCAAGATGACAGTAATAAGCTAGTACATATGTTTGCTCCCTGGGCTGAGAAGATCCTTATAAAAGGAAATGGTAACTAGCTCCAGTATTCTTGTCTGGGGAATTCCATGGACAGAGGAGTCTGGTGGGCTACACTTGCAAAGTGTCTGGCACAGTTGAGTGCATGCATGCGTGTGCACACACACACACACACACACACACACGCACACACACACACACAGTTATACACTGAAGGTAGCAAATTGCAAGAATTTCGGCTTTCACAACGTTAACGGGTGTAATGCCCTTGCAGGAAGAACAGGGGGCCCTGCTGAGGCTGTGGAATGGCGAGGGAGAAAAGGAACATTTCACAATCTCCAGGGCATTTAGCAAGTCTATTGGAGAATTCTCAGATTTTATTCCAATGCGTGCGTTTAGAAAAGCATGCCCTTGTGGTTGAGAACATATGAGGTTATTTCTAAATTAAGAAAGTTTCTACATAAATCCTACCTAAGGGATAAACAGTTGGAATGAAATTCAAAATCTGTCATTTTAAAATTAATTTCTGCCTAAGAATCTATAAGGGCTTATTCTTGTCTATGTCATTCTGGCTTTTATATTTCTATTCAGTTAATCATTGAGAAACCTCTTAGAATAAATGGAGTAGCCATGATAGTCAACGAAAGAGTCTGAAATGCAGTACTTGGATGCAATCTCAAAAATGACAGAATAAGCTCTGTTCATTTCCAAGGCAAACCATTTAGTATCACGGTAATCCAAGTCTATGCCCCAATCAGTAATGCTGAAGAAGCTGAAATTGAATGGTTATATGAAGACTTATAGGACCTTCTAGACTAACACCCCCAAAAGATGTCCTTTTTATTATAGGACACTGGAATGCAAAAGTACAAAGTCAAGAAACACCTGGAATAATAGGCAAATTTGGCCTTGGAGTGCAGAATGAAACAGGGCAAAGGCTAATAGAGTTCTGCCAAGAAAACACACTGGTCATAGCAAACACCCTCTTCCAACAACACAAGAGAAGACTTTACAAATGGACATCACCAGATGGTCAACACTAAAATCAGATTGATTACATTCTTTGCAGCCAAAGATGGAGAAGCTCTATACAGTCAGCAAAAACAAGACTGAAGCTGACTGTGGCTCAGATCATGAACTCCTTATTGCCAAATTCAGACTGATATTGAAGAAAGTAGGGGAAACCACTAGATCATTCAGGTATGACCTAAATCAAATCCCTTATGACTATACAGTAGAAGTGAGAAATACATTTAAGGGACTAGATCTGATAGAGTGCCTGATGAACTGTGGACGGAAGCTCGTGACATTGTACGGGAGACAGGGATCAAGATCATCCCCCAAAAAAAGAAAGCAAAAAAGCAAAATAGCTGTCTGAGGAGGCCTTACAAATAGCTGTGAAAAGAAGAGAAGCAAAAAGCAAAGGAGAAAAGGAAAGATATATGCATTTGAATGCAGAGTTCCAAAGAATAGCAAGAAGAGATAAGAAAGCCTTCCTCAGTGATCAATGCAAAGAAATTTTGCATTGATAGAGGAAAACAATAAAATGGGAAAGACTAGAGATCTCTTCAAGAAAATTAGAGATATCAAGGGAATATTTCATGCAAAGATGGGCTCAATAAAGGTCAGAAATGGTATGGACCTCACAGAAGCAGAAGATATTAAGAAGAGGTGGCAAGAATACACAGAAGAACTGTACAAAAAAGATCTTCACGACCCAGATAATCATGATGGTGTGATCACTCACACTCACCTAGAGCCAGACATCCTGGAATGTGAAGTCAAGTGGGCCTTAGGAAGCATCACTATGAACAAGGCTAGTGGAGGTGATGGAATTCCAGTTGAGCTATTTAAAATCCTGAAAGATGATGCTGTAAAAGTGCTGCACTCAATATGCCAGCAAATTTGGAAAACTCAGTAGTGGCCACAGGACTGGAAAAGGTCAGTTTTCATTCCAATCCCAAAGAAAGGCAATGCCAAAGAATGCTCCAACTACCGCACAATTGCACTCATCTCACACGCTAGTACAGTAATGCTCAAAATTCTCCAAGCCTGGCTTTAGCAATAGGTGAATGGTGAATTCCAGATGTTCAAGCTGGTTTTAGAAAAGGCAGAGGAACAAGAGATCAAACTGCCAACATCCCTTGGATCATCAAAAAAGCAAGAGAGTTCCAGAAGACATCGATTTCTGCTTTATTGACTATGCCAAAGCCTTTGACTGTGTGGATCACAATAAACTGTGGAAAATTCTGAAAGAGATGGGAATACCAGACCACCTGACCTGCCTCTTGAGACATCTGTATGCAGGTCTGGAAGCAACAGTTAAAACTGGACATGGAACACCAGACTGGTTCCAAATCGGGAAAAGAAACGTCAAGGCTGTATATTGTTACCCTGCTTATTTAACTTATATGCAGAGTCCATCATGAGAAGTGCTGGGCTGGAGGAAACACAAGCTGGAATCAAGATTGCTGGGAGAAATATCAATAACCTCGGATATGCAGATGACACCACCCTTATGGCAGAAAGTGAAGAAGAACTAAAGAGCCTCTCGATGAAAGTGAAAGAGAAGAGTGAAAAAGTTGGCTTAAAGCTCAACATTCAGAAAACTAAGATCATGGCATCTGGTCCCATCATGTCATGACAAATAGATGAGGAAAGAATAGAAAAAGTGACTGAGTTTATTTTTGGGGGGTTCCAAAATCACTGCAGATGGTGATTGCAGCCATGAAGTTAAAAGACTCTTACTCCTTGGAAGGAAAGTTATGACCAACCTAGACAGCATATTAAAAAGCAGAGACGTTACTTTGTCAACAAAGGTCTGTCTAGTCAAGGCTATGTTTTTTCCAGTAATCATGTATGAATGTGAGAATTGGACTATAAAGAAAGCTGAGCCCTGAAGAATTGATGCTTTTGAGCTGTGGTGTTGGAGAAGACTCTTGAGAGTCCCTGGGACTGCAAGGAGATCTAACCAGTCCATCTTAAAGGAGTTCAGTCCTTGGTGTTCATTGGAAGGACTGATGTTGAAGCTGAAATTTGATACTTTGGCCACCTAATGCGAAGAGCTGACTCATTTGAAAAGACCCTGACACTGGGAAGGATTGAGGGCAGGAGGAGAAGGGGACGACAGAGCATGAGATACTTGGATGGCATCACCGACTCAATGGACATGGGTTTGGGTAGACTCTGGCAGTTGGTGATGGACAGGGAGGCCTGGTGTGCTGCAGTTCATGGGGTCGCAAAGAATCGGACATGACTGAGCAATTGAACTGAAATGAATCATTGAAAGTTTGGATATTTTGGCTTCATATATTTAAGTTTTATGGACAGAGAGAAAATTAAGTTCATTTGGGCATGGATTAAGCTATGCTCTTCCTACTTTATAGCATTAGGTAGCAACATTTTCTGGCTTTATGTATTTATCTGGTATTGTTTTTACTATTTTACCTATATTTGCCATGGTCGGACACAACTGAAGCGGCTTAGCAGCAGCAGCCATGGTCAAAAATGGGGAAATATATGAGAAATATTTTAATCCCATATTTTCTTCCATTAGAAGCTTGATTTTGGGATATTATATTAGTCATTCCCTCATTTCTGTCATTTTTCACACACACACACACACACCCCTTTAAGTATTTGTTATTAGCTGTCTAGTATTGTTTTGAATTATTGGAAAGTAAAACCTGCCAGGTCATTTAAAATAGATTAGAAAATATTTTTTAACCTCCAAGCATGAGTTAGGAAGACAACCAAGAATTAAAGTGGCTCATTTTCATTATTTTCTCTTTTCTTTTAGTTTTATTGAGAAATAACCGACATGAATCTCTGTATAAATTTAACTTTTCTGTGTATTATACAACGTTAGCTATGAACGAAGGAGCCTGGTAGGCTGCAGTCCATGGGGTCACAAAGAAGCGGACACTTACTGAGCGACTTCACTTTCACTTTTCCCTTTCATGCATTGGAGAAGGAAATGGCAACCCACTCCAGTGTTCTTGCCTGGAGAATCCCAGGGACGGGGGAGCCTGGTGGGCTGCCGTCTATGGGGTCGCACAGAGTCGGACGCGACTGAAGCGACTTAGCAGCAGGAGCAGCTATAGTCATCATAGTGTGTTTACACATAACATTTATTTTGTAACTAGAAGTTTATGCCTTTTGACTACCGTCTTCCAAATACATAAACAACTTTTGCACTAGTTCAGTATTTACCAATAACATTATTATTTATATGAATTAGTACTAGATTCTGTGTATTAGAGAACAATTTCTAGGTTGACAGAAATAAAACTAGTTTAAAAATTGGTTAGTGGAGCAGAGAAAGTAGTCTGTTGTAATTGGAAAGAAACTATGAATATTTGGTTTATCATAGAAAGTTAAACATTTCAGTAATAGAAACTATAGACAAACTGAGTTCTTTGTCATCAGTGAATAAGACAGCAGAGGAAGTAGAAAGGAGTATTAATCTTAGAAGTACGTGTTGAAGTCTAGCAAGGTGGAGAAACCTGCCCAAATGGCAGGATTCCCAAACAATCCTGTGAATAGAAAAAAGCACTGAGTCCCCAGATTGAGTGCTCTGAACCTCAGAAATGCCAGTTAGCAAAGTTTGAGGGTGTCTGTTAGGAAGATCTGAGAGGTAAGGATGTTGGTACACTGCAGTATGTCTTTTTGTATTTTTCTCTTTTAGATACCTGTTCTTATTATTTCTTCCAGAAATTCAGGGTTCTGAATGTAGGCTCAAATGAAAGCATGTCCTCTGCTTCTTTAGGCCTTTTCATTTTTGAATTTCTGTATTTATTTTTGACTGTGCTGGGTCTTCCTTGCTTTGCAGACATTTCTCTAGTTGGGGCGAACACGACTACTCTTTGTTGCATGTGGGGACTTCTCAACTGCAGTGGCTTCTCACTGCCGAGCATAGGCTCTAGGGCACGCAGGCTTCAGTAGTTGTAGCCCAGACTCAACAGTTGTGGCATCTGGGCTTAGTTGCTCTGTGGCATGTGGGACCTTCCCAGATCAGGTATTGAACCCATGTCTCCTGTGTTGGCAGGTGGATTCTTTGCCACAGAGCCACCAGGAAAGCCCTGTTTATTCCTTTTCTCAATGTGGATGTTCGTTCTGCACAACTGCCTCTTCAGCTTCGTTCTTAACATTGTAGCAGTAAATGTAAAGAGAGCTTTTCCCCCTAACTTTTGGGCTGTGCTTTATGTGTCAAGTCGTCCCTCTCCTTTTTCTCTTGGGGGCAGAGATCTGACTCCTGAGCTGGCTTTATGCCAAGATGAAAAATAATTTACTTATTTTGCTTAGAAATTTAAGCCTGGGTGACAGCACATAGATTTTACGTAATTAGTGGAAAATAAAACTTTCAAGCTACTTGAGGACATTCCTAGTGAGCAACTGAAACTTCCAAAGATGAGCATTCTTAACACAAGGCCCCAGTCTGACCACTGAAGATCTGAGTGAAGTGAAAGTGAAGTCGCTCAGTCGTGCCTGACTCTTAGCAATGCCATGGACTGCAGTCTACCAGGCTCCTCCATCCATGGGATTTTCTAGGCAAGAGTACTGGAGTGGGGTGCCATTGCCTTCTCCGGCATGAGACTAAATCATGTTTTCAGAGAACAAAGGGGGACCTAGGGAAAAAAAGTCCCTATTTGCTCTTTGCTTCTTAGTTAGAATTTAGGTAACAAACACTGCTGCCATTTTCAACTTCACTTTTGTATTTTGAGTTTGAATTGAGTTGTTTGAGTTGAATTTTTGTTAATTTACTTTTAAATTAAGTAGAAATTTAAATTAGAACAAGCATGGAAAACCTAAGGACAGGATCTCCCATTATCAAAATCCAAAAGGAAGTTGACTATGATGTTAAAAAATCATAACTTTCCCCATAAGCAAAGCCAGTGGGGAAAAGTGACTAGTTTATCCTTTGGTAAATAAGCAAGGGAAATGAAATACAGACAGCAAGGAAGCCACATATTTGGTAAAGATAGAAACCTCAGATTTTTTTCTTAAATAAAGCAACTTCCAGATTTAGCAATATAAAGTATAATTAGTTTTGGTACATAGGAACATTTTATTGATAAACACTACCCTTTAAGGCCTACTGAAAATATACAAGGCTATATCCACATGACAGCAGATAGATGTTTTAGGAAGAAATTAATTGTTGTATAAAGTTTGGGGAGCCAGTTTCATTTGCATCATTTTTTTGTGTTAAAAATATTTGCTTCTGTCATTTGGAAGGAATCCTTTTTTTTTTTTTTTCCCCTGTTTGGATCATCTTTATTACCAAGTAAATTTTCCAAAGCCATTCTGCCCAGTGACTACTAGGGAAAGTTGGAAATCTATGCCTGACATTATGTTGGTTGATGGGGAAAAAGAGAGCTCTATATACTTCACCTTCCACCAGGAAAGAGCAGAAGCTGGAAGTAAAGAAGGGATGAGGGGAAGGTGAAGTATTTTGTCACACAGGCTGCTCCCTACTAGGGCCTAGTGATGGGGCATAGAGAGCCCAACCACTGGGGCCCAGTGATGGCAGATGGAGAGAGCTCAGCCCCTCAACTGTCTGGCATGCAAATGAAAGGGGCTGTGATCCAGATGCCAGCCTTTCATCAAAGCAGCCGCAAGACCAAGAGCCTGAACCTTGGCACTTTCCTCTTTGGTGGCCAGAAGTTGAGGATGCACTGTTCTGATGTCTAAGGGTGTGTGATGTTCCAGTGGACAGGGGCTGGGAGCTTAGGTCGGAACTCAACAGCAGGCAGTGGCTGCTCCTTTGGTGCACATTTTCCACAAGGAGAACCACTTTAACATCCCTTACATAACCATCATTATTCTCTTGTAGTGTGGCACTTTCAGCATTATTGTATAGATACTACTAGAGTTAGTAAAAGTAACATGCTTTCATTCAAAAGGGAGAGAATCTTTTACCAGGCCATTCTGAATGAATTTTCATTTAGAAAAGTCTTAAAAATATAGAGAATGAGAGAATGTGATTTAAATTGGGCAATGTATGGAAACTCAAATCAGTCTTTGCCTCAGCAGATGTTGTGTATGCTATGTGCTGTTGAATGTTATTCGGAGTTTATTTTCTCACAGAGGTGTATTTCCTGGAACTGTCTCTTGAAGGAAAATATACAATTTCTCAGTCTTCGCCTTTGAGACTTCCATGTTGCTGGAGGCTGCCCAAGTCTGTCGAGATGGAAGCTAAATGCAGAATGGCAATTGCTTTTTAATCTCTTTTAATTGTGTATGAGCGTGCTCAGTCCTATCCAACTCTTCGCAATCCCATGGACAGTAGCCCACTAGGCTCCTCTGTTCTTGGAATTTTCTGGGCAAGAATACTGGAGTGGGTAGCCATTCCCTTTTCCAGCAGATCTCCCCAGCCCGGAGATCAAACCCATGTCTTTTGTGTCTTCTGCATTGGCAGGCAGATTCTTTACCACTGTGCCACCTGGGAAGCCCCGTGTTTTAATTATCTCCACTAATAGTATCTTCTACAACATTCATGTAAGGGTAAAGAATAATTCAGAATATTTGTCAGGCTTTTGTACATTATTATATTTATAAGTGTAATCATTATAATTATTACATTTGCAGATGAATAAGAAAAGAGGGAAGGGCACTAGACCTGGAAGTTAGGAAATGTAGATTATATTTCTAGTTCTGACACTAATAATTTTGAGGCCTAGTACTAATATTTAAGCAAAAAAGTAGATGCCCTTCAGCTTTAAAATTCCCTACAGTGGGACCTGGAATAATGAAGTATGTATTTAACCAGTAATGCATTATGGCACTAGGAAGAAGATATAGCATTTAACATTGAAAGCCTGACCTTGTCACTTGAATTATTTGTGGAATCATGGAATGGTAGAACTCAAGGCCCATTTAATATCAAACTCTGTTTTAATTTTTCACCCCATAGTTGCACAGGAGACAACTATGGTCTAGAAAGGAAAAATTACTTGCCCAAGATTATCCAGCTAATTAGTGACAGAACCTGTAGAATCTGTGTGCCCCAAAGTTCCAATATTCTTTTCTTTATACCCATCTATTGAAGCAATGGAATGTAAAATTGCTGTTTTCAGAACGATAGTATGTAATAGAGTGAGGAATATAGTGAGTAAATGTAGATAAAGGGAAACTCTGACAAAATAGATTTTTCAAAATATCTCATGCAAGTTACTATAAGAAGACTTTGGCATAAATCTAGCTACTTAGGATGGGCAGGAGTTGGCAATCAAGTCCTTGATACTTGATTGCTACTGCTGCTGCTAAGTCGCTTCAGTCGTGTCCGACTCTGTGCGACCACATAGACGGCAGCCCACCAGGCCCCACCGTCCCTGGGATTCTCCAGGCAAGAACACTGGAGTGGGTTGCCATTTCTTCCTCCAATGCATGAAAGTGAAAAGTGAAAGTGAAGTCGCCCAGTCGTGTCCGACTCTTCGCGACCCGATGGACTTCAGCCTACCAGGCTCCTCCATCCATGGGATTTTCCAGGCAAGAGTACTGGAGTGGGTTGCCATTGCCTTCTCTGTGATACTTGATTAAAGATAAAAAAATCAAGAGTAACTGTAGGTTACCTTGATGTGATAAGACAACTCTGTTTGGTTACTTATTTATAATTCTAATATTTTAAAGTCCTCAATGACACTGAAATTATCTGCAGTTGAAAGTTCTTAGCCATTAATTCTCAGAAATTAATGACATTAATTAATGACTAATGAAATTAATTAGTTCTCAGAAATTAATTGACAAGAAATTATCAATGAAAGAATGAACGAGCAGAAAAAAATGATATAATCTTTTATCAGGTGATTTCTAGGAATTTACCTCCAAAAAATAATCCTTGGCCTTCACTTTCATCTGTGGAAAAATGACTTAAGTTTTAATTTCTCTCTCTCTCTTGAACTAACTAGACTTCAACCTGTGTGTTTGGGTCTTGTCTCCTCTAGAATACTTCTTTAAACACATAAGTTTGCTTTTATCATTACTTTATGGTTTTTCAGATGCTTTTGTTTGGCTTTTTTATTTTTGAGAAAACTTAATACTTTTTATAAAATCTTAGTCTAATGATTTCTCTTTATCCATTGATTTTCTCAATATGATTATATACTGTTCTCTATACCTCCCTCTTAAAATGGTCTCCTTATTTCTTTTATATACATGCTTAGTGGTCTCATATGTTGAATTCTTAACAGTAATCTCACTCTCATTTAAGTGGTTCTTCAGTTAGCTGGAAAGAAAACTGGTTTTTGCATTATGAATTTCCCAATCTCATTTCATAAAATTGCCTAATAATTAATTTAGCAGCACATTGCACAATTCTGGGTCCCATCATTGCTATGTTAGTCTATGTGAAAATTGTCCCTGATATTTTGCAATTCATTTGCAATGCTCGGATTTATGTAGCAGACACTTACTGGATGCCTATCTAAGAACTATTGCCAGCTTTTCTCTTTGTGACATAGTTGCTAATTTATTTGGTAAATCCACCCTCCTCCTCAGGGCCATATAACTCACTGAATCAAACATAATATACTATTGGTTTTGCTGGTGATTGGTTTTAGGGTAAGCATGTGCCATAGTATTGATAAATAAAGAGATGCTTTTTTCTTGTGCCACCCAGTGTCAAATGCAGATGAGGTCTCTGGAACAATGGCGTTTTATATCTATGAAGGGAGAAGTAGACCAGAGTAAGGAACCATCTGCAATGACTGAAAGTCTGATGGAAAACCACAGGCTTTCTAGTCTGAAACACCAATATACAGAATGATGACCTTAACCATTGGAAAGTGAGGGGCAATTCTGGAAAATGAAGAGCAGAGAATGATAGTCCTGAGTTTTCTGTGTAAGCACTACATAATTATCTGGTTAACCACTGAAATATGTATGTGTGGAACAGGCCCTAGCTAAAGATAAAATAACTCAGCTGAGATTTGAGCTATTGAAGAACTTTTACTTTTAATCCAATCAATTAATTAGTCAGAGGAATGTAATAGAATCCACAGTGTATCATTTCTAATATCTAGTATATAACCCCAAATCACTGAACTTATGAAAAATTAGGAAAATAGGACCCTTTCTCAAGAGAAAGAACAACTAGCAGATACCCAGATAATCCAAAATTATCTATGCTATGTTGAAATTAGCACAGAAGGACTTTCAGGAATTAATGAAGCAAATTAAGGTAAACAGAAATATGCTCACCATGACTAAAAAAGGTAAAAAAGCATAGAGATAAAAACATTAAAAAGAAAAAACCAAATAAAATTCTGGAGCTGAAAACTATAATATCTTTAATTAAAATGTCACAATACTAAAATGGAGATTTCAAGGAAAATTATCAGTGAGGCTGAAGTAGGTCAAGGGAAATTATCTAAAGAATATAGAGAAAAATACTTTAAAAAAACATAAAAGAGACTCTGGTGCTCATAGAATAATATTATTAGTGCTAATGTATGTGTAATTGCTATCCTTAAGAAGAGGAAGGAGAAAATATGGCAGGAAGAAGGAGGAGGCAGAGGATAACAAGGAAGAGGAGGGAGAAATAGTGGCTGAAATTATAAAAGACACAAATTTATAGACGTGCAGCAGTACAGTGACTTATATAAACAATAGCCTTAGATTTCTTAAGTAGATTGAGTTATTTTAGAAACTTTTATCACAAGGTAAACTACATAAATTCAGAGAGTTTCACTGATAAATTCTAAGAAATATTAATAAAAAATTACCCAATGTTACACTAAATACTTCATGAAAAAGAGGGCAAATTTCTCCAAAATTATGATGAGACAAATAAAAAGTCTGATCAAGGTGGGCGGGGGGGAAGGAAACTAAAGACAAATATTCCTTGTGAATATAAAGACAAAAATAACTTAACAAAATATTAGCATGAAAGGTACATTAAGTCTTGACTAAGCAGAGTTTATCTTAGAAATGTCCATCTTAACATTTAAAATCTATTTTATTAACTATATTAACAAACTAAAGAAAAAACCCATTTCAATAAATACAGAGAAAACATTAGAGAAAATTCAGCACCCATTTATGATAAACATTCCCAGCAGATTAGGAATAGAAGAGAATTTCCTTAATCTGATAAAGGACACATAAAAATATGCAACTAATATTATACACATTGGTAAAATATTTAATATTTTCTCCCAAATATTAGAAACAAGGCAAATACACCCACAGTCACCATTTGAATTAAATGTTGTTTACAAGTCTTAGTCATTGGAGTAAAACAATAAATAAAAATTTCAAGATATAAAGATCTGATAGGAAGAAATAAAATTGCCTTTAATTCATGGGTGTGATGATTATATAGGATATCTAAAGAATATACAAAAATATGAGAAACAATAACTACATTTGACAGTGATGCAAGATACAAATGATTTAAAAAGAGAAAAGACCTATTGTATTTTACATACTAGCTATAAAAAGTTGAAAAATAAAGTATTAAAAAATTGCATTTGCAATCATGTCACAATACACATAATACTTGAGGATGAATTAAATAGTAAATGTTTATCTACATATCTACAAGAGATATCTGCACTTAAAACGACAAAACATTATTGAGAGAAATTAAGAAGACCTATATAAAGAAACAAAGAAACACCCATGTTTATGAATTGGAAGACTCAGTATTTTTAAGGTATTAATTCTCCTAAAATTGATGTTTAGATTCAATGCAATCACAATCATAATCTTAGCAGATTTATTTGTAAAAATATGTAAATGATTCTGAAATATACATAGCAATGCAAAAACATTTAAAACATCTAAGACACTCTTCAAGAAGAACAAATTGGATGATTTAAAGACTTACTATAATTTTGGATAATCAAGACAGCATGGGACAGACAAAAAGATTAAAAGTGAAACAATAGAAATCTCAGAAATAGATTCATATTTGTATGGTAATTTGATTTTCAACAAAGTTATGTAAGCAATCCAGTGGTAAAGTAAAATATTTTCAACAAATGATGTAATAACTAGGTATCCAGATTAAAAATAAAAAGAAACTTAGTTGAGATTGAGAGTTTTCAGTCCAGCATGTAAGCAATTTAGAAGTCACCACTCAGTCCTAACAACAAGTAAAAAGCTGAAGAAACTGAAAAATCAGCAATTTTTCTTAGATTTGTTAGAGATTATGAGGTCATAGTCCAAACCACTACCCCAAATAAAGAAGAGACAGGCAGATACACAGTCACAATTTATGGAAGCAGAAATCCATTATCAGAAATCTGTACAGGAATAAGTGCCTGGGTAGAAAAATATAAACTGTAATTGACAAATTGCTGGATGCTCAGTGTGGATAACTATGAGAGTTAAAAACTCCATGGGGACCCAGCTATAGGAGTCCTCCCACATTTCTGGAAGAAGTTTTACTTTCAGGAGTTCTACCAGTTCCTCTGAGTAAATTTTGGAGAGAAACCATATGCTTCTGCAGAGGGAAGAAAAAAGAACCATTTTGAAAGAAGCCAGAGCATTCTGGTCTTATTAATGTGGACTTCTCATTGAGGAAAATCATTAATATTTTATCAGAGCCCAATGTTCTGGGTTTTATCATAATCTAATCTACCCAGGGAAAAGGAAATATCTAACTCTAGCTAGCTCTAGGCTTCCAGGTAGGAGAAGGGAAACACCCAAATCAGTTTTCCTCTATCTGTTCTGTCCAATCTAAGAGCAGGGGGCTGTGGAAGTTAGAAGCAATGATAAAGTTCAGAGTGTGGTGGCATAGATTCACCAAAAGAAATCATAGAACTATAGAATGCTTCTTGCCTCCACACACAGAGGGAACTTCCAAATGTTGATAAAGAACATCTACCAAAAACTTATAGCTAACATCATTCTCCAGTTCAGTTCAGTTCAGTTCAGTCACTCAGTCATGTCTGACTCTTTGCAACTCCATGAATCGCAGCATGCCAGGCCTCCCTGTCCATCACCAACTCCCAGAGTTCACTCAAACTCATGTCCATCGAGTCAGTGATGCCATCCAGCCATCTCATCCTCTGTCGTCCCCCTTTCCTCCTGCCCCCAATCCCTCCCAGCATCAGAGTCTTTTCGAATCAGTCAACTCTTTGCATGAGGTGGCCAAAGTACTGGAGTTTCAGCTTTAGCATCATTCCTTCCAAAGAAATTCCAGGGCTGATCTCCTTCAGAATGGACTGGTTGGATCTCCTTGCAGTCCAAGGGACTCCCAAGAGTCTTCTCCAACACCACAGTTCAAAAGCATCAATTCTTCGGCACTCAGCCTTCTTCACAGTCCAACTCTCACATGCATATATGACCACTGGAAAAATCATAGCCTTGACTAGACGGACCTTTGTTGGGAAAGTAATGTCTCTGCTTTTGAATATGCTATCTAGGTTGGTCATAACTTCCCTTCCAAGGAGTAAGCGTCTTTTAATTTCATGGCTGCAGTCACCATCTGCAGTGATTTTAGAGCCCCCTAAAATAAAGTCTGACACTGTTTCCACAATTTCCCCATCAATTTCCCGTGAAGTGATGGGACCAGATGCCATGATCTTCATTTTCTGAATGTTGAGATTTAAGCCAACTTTTTCACTCTCCACTTTCACTTTCTTCAAGAGGCTTTTTAGTTTCTCTTCACTTTCTGCCATAAGGGTGGTGTCATCTGCATATCTGAGGTTATTGACATTTCTCCCTGAAATCTTGATTCCAGCTTGTGCTTCTTCCAGCCCAACGTTTCTCACGATGGACTCAGCCTATAAGTTAAATAAGCAGGGTGACAATATGCAGCCTTGACGTACTCCTTTTCCTATTTGGAACAAGTCTGTTGTTCCATGTCCAGTTCTAACTGTTGCTTCCTGATCTGCATACAGGTTTCTCAAGAGGCAGGTCAGGTGGTCTGGTATTCCCATTTCTTGAAGAATTTTCCAAAGTTTATTGTGATCCACACAGTCAAAGGCTTTGGCATAGTCAATAAAGCAGAAATAGATGTTTTTCTGGAACTCTCTTGCTTTTTCCATGATCCAGCAGATGTTGGCAATTTGATCTCTGGTTCCTCTGCCTTTTCTAAAACCAGCTTGAACATCTGGAAGTTCACAGTTCACATATTGCTGAAGCCTGGCTTGGAGAATTTTGAGCATTACTTTACTAGTGTGTGAGATGACTGCAATTGTGTGGTAGTTTGAGTATTCTTTGGCATTGCCTTTCTTTGGGATTGGAATGAAAACTGACCATTTCCAGTCCTGTGGCCACTACTGAGGTTTCCAAATTTGCTGGCATATTGAGTGCAGCACTTTCACAGCATCATCTTTCAGGATTTGAAATAGCTCAACTGGAATTCTATCACCTCCACTAGCTTTGTTCATAGTGATACTTTCTAAGGTCCACTTGACTTTACATTCCAGGATGTCTGGCTCTAGGTGACTGATCATACCATTGTGATTATCTTGGTCATGAAGATCTGTTTTGTATAGTTCTTCTGTGTATTCTTGCCACCTCTTCTTAATATCTTCTGCTTCTGTTAGGTCCATACCATTTTTGTCCTTTATTGAGCCCATCTTTGCATGAAATGTTCCCTTGGTATCTCTAATTTTCTTGAAGAGATCTCTAGTCTTTCCCATTCTGTTGTTTTCCTCTGTTTCTTTGCATTGATCACTGAGGAAGGCTTTCTTATCTCTTCTTGCTATTCTTTGGAACTCTGCATTCAGATGCTTATATCTTTCCTTTTCTCCTTTGCTTTTTGGTTCTCTTCTTTTCACAGCTATTTGTGAACATCATTCTTAATGATGAGAAACTTGAAGCTTTTCCATTAAGATCAGGAACAAGGCAACGATGTCCCCTACTACTGCTTTTCAGCATTGTACCATCAGTTCTAGCTAGTGTAATAAGACAAAAATAAATAAAAAATAAATAAATAAAATGGATACAGATTAGAAAGAAATAATACTGTCTTTGTTGATAACATGATTGGCTATGTAGAAAATCTGAAAAATCAACAACAGAAAAAAACCAGCTCATGGAGATTATAAGCATTTAAAACAAGGTTGCAGGATAAAAGATTAATATACGAAAGTCAATTGCTTTTCTATATACCAGGAATGAAAAAGTGAAATTTGGAATTAAAAGCACAGAAAGCATCTCCCAAATAAAATACTTAGCTATATATCTAGCAAAATATAGGCAACATCTATAAGAGGAAATCTATAAAATGATCGTGAATGAAATCAAAGAAGAACTTAATAAATGGAGACGTCTTCCATGTTCATGGGTGGGAAGACTCAGCACTGTCAAGATGTCAGTTTCCCCCACTTGATCTATAGATTACATGCAATTTCAATCAAAATCTGAGCACACTATTTTGTAGATACCAAGAAGGAGTTGTAAGGTTTATATAAAGAGGCAAAAGATCCAGAAGAGGCAACACAATATTGAAGAACAAAACAAAGTTGGAGGACCGACTCTACCTGACTTCAAGACTTTTTATAAAGCTAACGGTAATCAAGACAGTGTGATATTGGTGAAAGAAAAGACAATATATCAATGGGGCAGAACAGAGAGTCCAGAAATAGACCAAAATAAGATAAATATAGTCAACTAATCTTTGACAAATAAGCGAAGTCAGTCAAATGGAATAAAGATGGTCTTTTTTTAACAAATGGTGCTGGTACAGCTGGATAAACAATTTAAAGTCAGCAAAATATTCTGAGACATTTTACTAAAAAAATATATGAAAGAACAATAAGCACATGAAAAGATGTTCAACATCATCAGGCATCAGTGAGATAAAATTTAACCTGATTTCTGAAATTAACTGTGAAATATATCAAATACCAGATAGCCGAATGGCTGGATGGGATGAGAAAAGAGATGGAAGCATATGTGATAAAGCAAGTAGAGTAACATATTAATGGTCAAATGTGGGTGATGAGTACTCAGTTTTTACTGCAAAATTCTTTTTGCTTTGTTGTATGCTAAAATTTTTCATAATGAAATCTTGGAAAATGTAAGGACAAAAATGCAATGATAAGAATTTAACACAAAAATGATTTGCATTAAATTACAAGATATCCAAAATGATCTAGAATATGTAAATTATACACTTTATTTAAATGTAATAAATGCTATAAGACAATAAAGTAGGAAGGAATATAAGGATTATGATGTGAGGGATGATTAACAATTTTAAATAAGATTGTAATAAAGTACATTATGAATTCCTGATCTGTCTTAAAAAGAATTACTCTAGATTGTAAGGTAACAAAGGTAAAACAGGCCATTTTGGCATGGTCTGGAAAAATAAATAATAGCTTGGACTAAAAGTTGTAATACTAAAAGTAGTGAGCGAGAAGTGGATATATCCTGGATACATATTAAACTATGATTATCCTGATTTGCTGTATGTGTAGCATGAAAGAAAGAGCATAGTCAAGGGCAGCACTAAGTTTTTTGTGTTGAGCAAATGGAAAAATTAAGGAGAGGGAGAAAGAGGGGAGTGATGTTGAGGTACAAATGTCCTTGAGTAAGACGTGAGATTCAGTGCATGAATACAGTGGATTTAGAAAGAGAATGAAGACATCATTTATATTGAGAAGGAGGATATGATATATGATACAGATCCTGGACAATTGTAAATCTTAAATCTCTTTGAAGCAGTTTGTGAAGGTTCACATCTGGGTGCTTCTGGTGAATATTTTCTCAGGAAAATGGGATGAAAGGTTATCAACTGAATTTCTTTTTAACTTTGAATGCTAGAAGTCAACATACTCTGACCCAGGAATCCCACTTTTAGGTATCTGTGGGATTCCCTGGTGGCTCAGTACTAATCTGCCAGCCAATGCAGGAGACATGGGTTTGGTACCTGGGTCAGGAAGATCCCTTGGAGGAGGAAATGGTAGCCCACTCTAGTATTCTTGCCTGGAAAATCCCATGAACAGAGGAACCTGGGGGACAGAGGAGCTATAGTCCATGGGATCGCAAAGAGGCAGAGGCAACAGCTTGCATGCAATGTTATAGAAATAGCCATTGTTGTTCAGTTGCTCAGTTGTGTCAGACTCTTTTGCAACCCTGTGGACTGTAGACCACCAAGCTCCTCTGTCCATGGGATTTTCCCAACAATAATGCTGGAGTGGATTGCTATTTCCTTCTATAGGGGATCTCCCTGACCCAGGTATGTCTTCTGCATTGTAGGCAGATTCTTTGCCCCTGAACCACCATGGAAGCCCAATAGAAACAAAATACTCTCATATAAGGATACAGGTACAAAATATTTTAATGTATTATTTATAGAAACATCTTTAATGTTAATCATTCATAGGACAGTAATTATCCATGTTATGAACATTTTCTCTTAGCCTGGTACAATGCAAGGGTTATGAAAAGCAGGTTTCTTGTCCTGGAACAGGATAACTCTGAGGTATAGACTCTCTTCCAGAGATCCCTTGTGGAGTCAAGTTGCATCTGTCCTCTAGGGGCAAAGTCTTTGCTGAAACTGGATTCTTGCTTGGCTTCTCCCCTCCCTATCCTGCTTTCCCACTCCCTTACTGGTCTTTCCTGGGAGTATTTTCTTCATAAATCACTTGCACATGTATTCTTGTCACTGAATCTATTTCAAGGAAATCTGATCTAAAAAAGGTATACTCAAAAAATACTGCTTTTAAATTCTCAACCTGTCATAATTAAACCTTCACTTTTTAGGCTTCTGTCTTTATATCCAACAACAAATTAAACTGTTCCAAAAGGGGCTTGATGACTTTGAGTTTTGTTAATGTTCTTAGATTTTATATAGATTTGCTGTTAATACTTGCTCATTGTCCAGCAATGACTTCAGTGTTTAAAATTCAAAACTCTATTTGAAAATTGAGGCAATAAAGAATACGTTTAGGAAGAGCCAAAATCTATCAGTTTTTTTTCAAATGAAGTTACATTTGTTAGCACTTATTTTACATCCCTAGGCATCTTCTCTGGTAAAATTAATTTCTATACTAGATAATTTTTAAAGCCAATTTTTTGCTGTCTATTCTGTCAAGGTCCTTTAAATATACTGGTTTGTCCATGTTATACCCCATCTAGAACAAGAATAGCCAAAGGTCTTAGATCTTGGTCATTACCTCCCACTTCTTAATTCTGTCCCATTATTTCTTGGTGTGGCCTTGCCTGGATTCTTTGCTATCTTCACTTTGATGATCAGGTTTTTGGGGTTTGACAGCACATTTGGACACATTTCTGCCAATTGACCTTGGCATCTCTTCTTGGAACACAAGTGGTGTTTGGATTCTGGCGCCAGGCACCACAGATATAAGCAAAGACCTTTCTATCTTCTGAGGTGGCCCCTCAAACTCCAGCCAGTTGGGCTAGGTCCGTTCAGGCTTTCCTTCAGAGAGGAGGCTTGGACACTTGCCGCTTATTGACTTTCCCAAATATCATTGCTTAACCAGTGCTCTGAAGCCTGAGTAATATTTCATGAATCTTGGACTGTTGCCTATGGTTATTATTTTAAAATATATTATCCTTATTTTTCAACCTTATTTTTAGTTGTTTCCCTAATCTTGAAAATACGTATAATCTATTTATATTTGTTCTAATCTTAACTTCTGACTTGATTTTAAGAGATCTATGTCAGTGAGGGGCTTTCCTCATGGCTCAGAGGGTAAAGCATCTGCCTGCAATGTGGGAGACCTGGGTCCGATCCCTGGGTTGGGAAGATCCCCTCGAGAAGGAAATAACAACCCACTCCAGTACTCTTGCCTGGAAAATCGCATAGACGGAGAAGCCTGGTAGGCTACAGTCCATGGGGTCACAAAGAGTCGGACATGACTGAACGACTTCACTTCTATGTCAGTGAAATTGGGCTATAGAGCCCCCAAGAATTTTTGAGTTCCAAGATGTACTTTTAACTTTTTGGTGAAAGAGACTTTGTAATCAATTCTAACAGTTAGCATCTCCCATAAGGTAGTTTGCAGTCTATATAAAGAATATTGTGTCTAGTTTATAAAGTGACAAGTCACTCTCTTTCTCTGAGCCTTAGAGCTATGTGTTTTTGATGAATAAACAAAATTTTCTGAGTCTTTGCTCAAATTTTACCTCTCACATAGAATTCTTTAGCACCTATTCCTACTACATTCCAATTAATATTCAGTTTCAACTCAAATCTCTAGCAAAGATTCCAGAAGAATCAAAGTTAAGGTATAAGGTACAACCGACAGGTAGTCTTTAGCAACACGATTACCAGAACATACGTGTTTTTGAGGATTAATGAGTTTCCTTCAGGGTGGAATACTGTACTTTATCCATAGTGTTAAATGCATAAGTGCAAATAATGGTTCAGTAGAAGTCTCCAAAAGCCAAGGTACAAGGAGAACTTTGATCCCTTGCAGAAGTTTTCAGATTCAGCAACATGGACTGAAGAGTAGAATAGAATGGCAGTTCTCAGTACGGCGTGGTGCTCAGCCCTAAAACGAGTCCCATTCTAACTACCCTGGAAGCGTGTGTAGAGCCTGGGGACGTGAAAGGCTGCCTGTGTTGACTGGAACAGCTATTCCACCATGTTCTGAAACACTATGACCTGTGGAAGCAGTGACAGATTTTATTTTCTTGAGCTCTAAGGGTCAAAGCATTTGAGTTCCTGAATGAGCAGATGGGAAATTAGAAACAGCAATATCCAAGTGCTAATATTAATGTGACCTAGGATATGTCATAGATTGGTTAGGCATGTACGCTTTGTATTATGCTATCCTATAAACAGGCATAAATCAGGCATTCAACAAGTGTTTGAATCAAAAGATGAATGAGAGCTGTGTTGATGACAACTGAAGACATATATTGAGAGTTTTCTGGTTAATTAGATCTGCTAAGTAGATCTGCACTCTGCAATTTGGTATGCTCTTAGCAAAACCTAGGCATTCAGATCACTCTAAATTTG
Source organism: Bubalus bubalis (assembly GCF_019923935.1). Classification (NCBI taxonomy): domain Eukaryota; kingdom Metazoa; phylum Chordata; class Mammalia; order Artiodactyla; family Bovidae; genus Bubalus; species Bubalus bubalis. Next base: position 30,310,620 of record NC_059175.1, on the reverse strand, counting down.
TAAAGGTAGTAATATGTCAGAACCTAACTACTCATTCATTCACTCAGGTGTTTAAAAATATTCATTGAACATCTGCTCTGTGTATGACATCGTGCCAGGCACTGGTGATACATGGAAGACTGGGATCGTCAAAATCTCTGTCTTTACCTGGAGCTTATTTGCTAGTAGGGAAAATAGCATAAAATTAATAAATGAGGTGATAAATGTTGAAATTGATATTATGTGGGAAATAAAAAGGACTCTTCAATAGAGAATGTCAGGAAATGTGAAAAGGAGAAAGAATCAGACATGAGAAGAATGTTAAAGACAATAGCAAGCACAAAAACCCTGTGACAGGGGAAAGTCTGAAAAGTCCAAAGACCTTGGAAAAAGCTGGTGTGGGTGGAACACCAAATACAAACAGTGGGGCTGGTCAATATAAAATCATAAATGTTGCTGGGACCAGGTCAGTCAAGCCAAAAGACATGGTGACAATATTGAGTTTTATTCTAAAGAAAATAAAAAATTTAAGCACAGCAGTGAAATGATCTAGGAGTAAACAAAAGAGTTAGGAGTCGATTGCCATAAACAAAACAAGAAAAGATGGCAACCTGAAGTGGCAACAGCAGAGATGCAGAGAAGTGGATGAACTTGAGGACTGTTTCACAGGTAGACTTAGTAGGATTTACTGTGCAGGGGCAGTCTAGGATTCCTTTGAATTTCCTGTGAATTCCTTTGAATTTTAGCTGGGTAGATGGATGATCGAGGATGGATCAGGTGTAGGACAGAAAGCCAAATTGTTTTTGACATATGTTTTCCACAATGATGCTGTCATGGTATGTGTGCTGGCTTTTACAGAGAAGGTTTAGCCTTATGACGACCTGTATTGTAAGTGTTATTCAGCTCCATTTAAGTTTGTTCATGCCTTTAACTGAAGAGAAAAGATAGATGTCTCTCTCTCTCACACATACATGCGCACGTGTGCGCGCACACACACACACACACACACACACACACACGCTATTGATTCTGTTTCCCCGGAGAACCTTTACTACTATACATAGTACAGGTGAGGTGGCTGTCTGTAACTCCAGCATCAGCTAATTATCTAACAAATGAATGTGCAACTGAACATGATGCAGGGAAAACTCCCACAGGCATTTGTTCTCAAGAGAAAAACATTAATATTTTTCATGCGATACAATAAAATCTATGTTAGATCTGATCTATTACTTAGACTGAAAGTCCTCAACTTTAGCAGATATTAGTATCAGCTGGCAAACTTCTTAGAAGACATCATATTCTGAGCCCCACCCCAAAGGAACTGATTCAAAATGGGCTTCCCTGGTGGCTCAGCTGGTAAAGAATCTGCCTGCAATGCAGGAGACCTGGTTCGATCCCTGGATTGGGAAGATCCCCTGCAGAAGGGAACGGCTACCCACTATAGTATTCTGGTGTGGAGAATTCCACTGACTGTATAGTCCATGAGGTCACAAAGAGTTGGATATGACGGAGAGACTTTCACTTTCCCTTTCTGGAGAAGGGGCCTAGGCAGATATAGATCTGTTTCGCTTTTACTCATGCAGTGGCTCTAATGTGCAGCCAGTCTTTAGAACCACTGATTTAGATTGAAGTTATGACATGGGAGTCATTAGGCTTAAGCAAGCCTGTTAATCAGTTTTGCTGAGCTAGCTCTGTGTTTTAAAAAAATAATCAATTGAATACTTTGCAATATGTATCTGTTTTGCAGGTCACCATAGGTTCTGCTCCTCTCTGTACCGTGCACCTGGGTGCTTTACAAATTAACATTACTTCGGTCTCTGATAGCTTTTGAATTCACAATCCCTAAACTCAACCCTAGAAGCATTATCATTAAATATATAAGACTCTAGATAGAAGGACTATGAATCAGGACATTGAGACTGGGAAAATACTTGGCAGCAACAGTTGATGATGAAAATGTTCAAATCCAGGCAGGGAGGCACTTAGGAAAACATTAATTCTGATCATTCCAAAAGGTAAAATTTCAAGAAGAATGTGAAAGATGAAAATAATTTTTTTTCTTTCAGAGTTAGAACATCAGAGATGATATTGCCATAGTTCAGCTGTTTTGAAATATACATATGTTGTTCAATTGCTCAGTTATGTCTGACTGTTTTGCGACCCCATGGACTGCAGCATGCCAGGCTTTACTGTCCTTCACTCTTTCCCGGAGTTTGCTCAAACTCATGTCCATTGAGTCGACTATATAATCCAACCATCTCATCCTTCGTTGCCCCCTTCTCTTCATGCCTTCAATCTTTCCCAGTATCAGAGGCTTCTTCAATGAGTTGGCTCTTCACATCAGGTGGCCCAAGTATTGAAGTTTCTGCTTCAGCATCAGTCCTTCCAATGGATATTCAGAGTTGATTTCATGATTTGATCTTTCTGTAGTCAAAGGGATTTTAAACGTCTTCTCTAGCACCACAATTTGAAAGCATTAATTCTTTGGCATTCAGCCTTCTTTATGGTCAAAATCTCACTTCTAAACATGACTACTGGAAAAAACATACCACCGATTATGCAGACCTTTGGTGGCAAAGTGATGTTTCTGTTTTTTAATATGTTGTCTAAGTTTGTCATGTATCAACTGTCTTCTGTTAACAACACAAGAGATGACTACATATGGACATCACCAGACAGTCAATACCAAAACCAGATCAATTATATTATTTGCAGCAGAAGATGGAGAAGCACTATACAGTCAGCAAAAACAAGGCCAGAAGCTGACTGAGGCTCAGATCATGAGCTCCTTATTGCAAAATCCAGATTTAAATTGAAGAAATAGGGAAAACCACTAGGCCATTTAGATATGACCTAAATCAAATCCCTTATGCTTATACAGTGGAAGTGACAAATAGATTCAAGGGATTAGGTCTGATAGACAGAATGCCTAAAGAACTATAGATGGAGGTACATAGCATTGTACAGGAGGTGATGACTAATATCATCCCAAAGAAAAAGAAATGCAAGAAGACAAAATGGTTGTCTGAGGAGGTCTTACAAATAGTTGAGAAAAGAAAAGAAGCGAAAGGCAAGGGAAAAAGGAAAAGATATACCAACTGAATGCAGAATTTTAAAGAACAGCAAGGAGAGATAAGAAAGACCTCTTAAGTGAACAATGCAAAGAAATAGAAGACAACAATAGAATGTGAAAGACTAAAGATCTCTTCAAGAAAATTAGATATACCATGGGAATATTTCAAGCAAAGATGGGGACAATAGAGGACAGAAACAGCAAGGACCTAGCAGAAGCAGAAGAGATTAAGAAGAGGTGGCAAGAATACACAGAACTATACAAAAAACATCTTAATGACCCAGATAACCATGATGGTGTGGTCACTCACTTACAGCCAGACATCCTGGAGTATGAAGTCAAGTGGGCCTTAGGAAGAATTACTAGGAACAAAGCTAGTGGAGGTGATGGAATTTGAGCTGAGCTACTTAAAATCTTGAAAGATAAAGCTGTTAAAGTGCTGAAATCAATATGCCAGCAAATTTGGAAAATTCAGCAGCAGCCACAGGACAGGAAAAGGTAAGTTTTCATTCCAATTCCAAAGAAATGTTCAAACTACAACACAATTTCACTCATTTCACAAGCTAGCAAGGTAATGCTCAAAATCCTTCAAACTAGGCTTCAATGTTATGTGCATTGAGAACTTTCAGATGTACAAGCTGGTTTTAGAAAAGGCAGAGGAACCAGAGATCAAATTGCCAACATCCATTGGACCATAGAAAAAGCAAGAGAATCCCAGAAAAATCTACTGTTTCATTGACTATGCTAACGCCTTTGACTGTGTGGATCACAACAAACTGGAAAATTCTTAAAGAGATGAGAATACCAACCATCTTACCTGCCCCCTGAGAAAGCTATATGCAGGTCAAGAAGCAACAGTTAGAATTGGACATAGAATGGACTGGTTCCTAATTGAGAAAGGAGTACGTCAGGGCTGTATGTTGTCACCCTGCTTATTTAACTTATATTCGGAGGACATCATGCAAAATGCCTTGCTTGATTAATCAAAAGCTGATTAATCAAAAGCTTGATTAATCAATCTTGATTAATCAAGATTGCAGGAAAAATGTCCATAACCTCAGATATGCAGATGGCACCACCCTAATGGCAAAAAGTGAAGAGAAACTAAAGAGCCTCTTGATGAATGCAAAAGATGAGAGTGAAAAATCTGGCTTAAAACTCAACATTCAAAAAACTAACATCATGGAGCCCAGTCCCATCACTTCATGGCAAGTTGTTGTTCAGTTGCACAGTTGTGTCTGACTCTTTGCAACCTCATGGACTGCAACACACCCGGCCTTCCTGTCCCTCACCATCTCATGAAGTTTTCCCAAGTTCATGTCCATTGCATCAGTGATGCCATCCAGTCATCTCATCCTCTGACACCTTCTCCTTCTGCCATCAGTCTTTCCCAGCATCAGGGACTTTTCCAATAGGTAGACCAATCACATCAGAAGACCAAAATACTGGAGGCTCAGCTTCAGCATCAGTCTTTCTGAGTATTCAGGGCTGATTTCCTTAAGATTGACTGTTTTGATGTCCTTGCTGTCCAAGAGAGTCTCAGGGGTCTTCTTTAGCACCCCAGTTGGAAGGCATCAATTCTTTGGCACTCCAACATTTTACAGTCCAGCATTCACAACCATATGTGACCACTGGTAAGACCATAGCCTTGCCTATATGGACCTTTGATGGCAGAGTAATGTCTCTGGTTTCAACACACTTTCTAGATTTGTCATAGCTTTCCTGCCAAGAAGCAATTGTCTTCTGATTTCATGGCTGCAGTCAGCATCCGCAGTGATTCTAGGGCCCAAGAAGAGGAAGTCTGTCACTACTTTCACCTTTCCCCCTTCTGTTTGCCATGAAGTAATGGGGCCAGATGCCACAATCTTCGTTTTTTTGAATACTTAGTCTTAAGCTGGCTTTTTTGCTCTCTTGCTTCACCCTCATCAAGAGGTTCTTTAGTTCCTCTTTACTTTTTGCCATTGCAGTGGTATCATCTGCATGTCTGAGGTTGTTGCTGTTTCTCCCACCTATCTTAATTCCAGCTTGTAATTCATCCAGTCTGGCGTTTCTCATGACGTGCTCAGTGTTTAGGTTAAACAAACAGGATGACAGCAGAGAGCCCTGTTTTACTCCTTTCTCAATCGGAAATAATCATTTGTTTCATACAAGGTTCTAACTGTTGCTTTTTGACCCACAGACAGGTTTCTCAGGAGACAGGTGAGATCGTCTGTATCCAGTCTCTTTAAGAGGTTTCCACAGTTTGCTATGATAAACACAGTCAAAGGCTTTAGTTTTGCTGATGAAACAGAGGCAGATGTTTTTCTGGAATTCCCTTGCTTTTGCTATGAACCAGTGAAAAATAGAAACAATGACAGACCTCATTTTCTTGGGGTCCATGTTCACTGAGGATGGTGACTGAGCCCTGAAATTAAAAGACACTTGCTGCTTCGAAGAAAAGCTATGACAAACCTAGACAGCATATTAAAGAGCAAAGATACCACTTTGCCAACAAAAGTCTATATAGTCAAAGCTTTGGTTTTTTCAGTAGTCATGTATGGATGTGAGAGTTGGACCATAAACAATACTAGGCACTGAAGAATTGATGCTTTTGAACTGTGGTGCTGCAGAAGACTCTTGAAAGTCCCTTGGAAGCAAGGAGAGCAAATCCTAAAGGAAGTCAACCCTAAATATTCATTGCAAGGACTGATGCTGAAGCTGAAGCTCTATTACTTGGCTACCTGTTGTGAAGAGCTGACTCATTAGATAAACCTCTGATGCTGGGAAAGATTGATGGCATAAGGAGAAGGGGATGACAGAGGATGAGATACTTGGATGATATAATTGACTAAATTGACATGAGTTTGAGCAAATTCCAGGAGACAGTGAAAGACAAGGAAACCTGGTATGCTACAGTCCATGGCCTCTCAGAGAGTCAGACATGAATGAGTGAACAATAACAACTAGGTTTGTCATAGCTTTCCTTTCAAGGAATAATTTCCTTCCTCCAAGGAGTCTTTTAATTTCATGTCTGCACTCACTGCCCACAGTGAGTTTGCAGCCCAAGAAAATAAAATCTGTCTCTGTTTCCACTTTTCCCCTTCAATTTGACACGAAGTAATGGGACTGGATGCCATGATGCAAATTTTTTGAATGTTGAGTTTCAAGTCAGCTTTTCCACTCTCCTCTTTCACCTTCATCAAGATGCTCTTAGTTCTCTTCACTTTCTCTCATTAGAATGGTATCATCTGCATATCTGAGGTTGTTGATATTTCTCCTGGCAAACTTGATTCCAGCTTGTGATTCATCTCCACAGAAGTTAAATGCGACGGATGATAATATATGGCTTCACAATACTCTTTTCCCAATTTTGAACTAGTCCATTGTTCCATGTCCAGTTCTAGCTTTTGCTTCTAAACCTGCCTACAGGTTTCTCAGGAGACAGTTAAGGAGGTGGTCTGGTATTCCCATCTCTTTAAGAATTTTCCACGTTTTGTTGTGATCCATACAGTCAAAGTATTTAGCACATGAAGCAGAAGTAGATGTTTGTCTGGCTCTCCCCTGCTTTATCCATGACCAGTGAATGCTGGCAATTTGATGTCTGGTTTCTCTGCCTCTTCAAAGCCCAGCTTGTACATCTGGAAGTTCTTGGTTCTCATACTGCTAGCTTGAAGGATTTCGAGCATTACCTGGCTAACATGTGAAATGAGTGCAATTGTATGGTAATTTGAACATGCTTTGGCATTCCCTTTCTTTGTGGTTGGAATGAAGACTGACCTTTTCTAGTCCTGTGACCATTGCAGAGTTTTCCAAATTTGTTGGCATATTGAGTGCAGCACTTTAACAGCATCAACTTTTAGCCTTTTAAGTAGCTCAGCTGGAATTCCATCACCCCCACTAGCTTTGTTTGTAGTGATGCTTCCTAAGGCCCACTTGAATTCACATTCCAGGATATCTAGCTCTAGGTGAGTGATCACACCACCGTGGCTATCTGGGTCATGAAGATTTTTTGTGTGTAGATCTTCTGTGTATTCTTGCCATCTCTTCTTAACATCTTCTGCTTCGTTAGGTCCATACTGTTTCTGTCCTTTTTTGTGCTCATTTTTGCATGAAATGTTCCCTTGGTATCTCTAATTTTCTTAAAGAGATCTTTAGTCTTTCCCATTCTATTGTTTTCCTCTATTTCTTTGCATTGATCACTGAGGAAGGCTTTCTTATCTTTCCTTGCTATTCTTTGGAACTCTGCATTCAAATGAGTATATCTTTCCTTTTCTCCTTTGCCTTTAGCTTCTCTTCTTTTCTCAGCTATTTGTAAGGCCTCATCAGAACACCATTTTGCCTTTTTACATTTCTTTTTCTTTCCTCTTTCAAGAGGATGATCTTGATCACTGCCTCCTGTACAATGTCACGAACCTTCATCCATAGTTCTTCAGGCACTCTGTCTGTCAGATCTAATCCTTGAATCTGTTTGTCACTTCCACTGTATAATAGCAAGGGATTTGATTTAGATCATACCTGAATGGTCTAATGGTTTTCCCTACTTTCTGTAATCTAAGTCTGAATTTGGCAATAAGGATACTGTGAAAGTGCTGCACTCAATATGCCAGCAAATCTGGAAAACTCAGCAGTGGCCCCAAGACTGGAAAAGGTCAGTTTTCATTCCAATCCCAAAGAAAGACAATGCCAAAGAATGCTCAAACTACCACACCATTGCACTCATCTCACATGCTAGCAAAGTAATGCTCAAAATTTCTAAGCCAGGCTTCAATAGTACGTAAACTGTGAACTTCCAGATGTTCAAGCAGGATTTAGAAAAGGCAGAGGAACCAGAGATCAAATTGCCAACATTTGCTGGACCATCAAAAAAGCAAGAGTTCCAGAAAAACATCTACTTCTTTATTGACTACGTCAAATCCTTTGACTGTGTGGATCACAACAAACTGGAAAATTCTAAAAGAGATGGGACTACCAGACCACCTGACTTGCCTCTTGAGAAATCTGTATGCAGATCAAGAAGCAACAGTTAGAACTGGACATGAAACAACAGACTAGTTCCAAATCTGGAAAGGAATACTTCAAGGCTGTGTATTGTCATCCTCCTTATTTAACTTATATGCATATTACATCATTCAAAACGCCAGACTGGGTGAAGCACAAGCTGGAATCAAGTTTTCTGGGAGAAATATCAAGAACCTCAGATATGCAGATGATACCACCCTTATGGCAGGAAGCAAAGAGAAACTAAAGAGCCTCTTGATGAAGGTGAAAGAGGAGAGGGAAAAAGTTGACCTAAAGCTCAACATTCAGAAAACTAAGATATGGCATCTGGTCCCATCACTTCACGACAAATAGATGGTGAAACAGTGAAAACAGTGAGAGACTTTATTTATGGGGGCTCCAAAATCACTTCAGATGGTGACTGCAGCCATGAAGTTAAGACTCTTGCTCCTTGGAAGAAAAGTGATGACCAAACTAGGCAGTATATTAAAAACCAGAGACATTACTTTACCAAGAGAGGTCTGTCTAGTCAAAGCTATGGTTTTTCCAGTAGTCATGTATGGATGTGAGAGTTGGACTATAAAGAAAGCTGAGCACCAAAGAATTGATGCTTTTGAACTGTGGTGTTGAAGAAGACTCTTGGGAGTCCCTTGGACTGCAAGGAGATCCAACCAGTCCATCCTAAAGGAAACCTGCCCTGAATATTCATTGGAAGGACTGATGCTAAAGCTGAAACTCTAATACTCTGGCCACCTGATATGAAGAACCATCTCACTGGAAAAGATCTTGATGCCAGGAAAGATTGAAAGTGGGAGGAGAAGGACAACAGAGAATGAGGTGGTTGGATGGCATCACTGACTTGATGGACATGAGTTTGAGTAGGCTTTAAGAGTTGGTGATGGACAGTGAAGCCTGGCATTCTGCAGTCCATGGGGTCGCAAAGAGTCGGACATGACTGAACAACTGAACTGAACCCTTGCCTTTCATTTCCTTTCCTCAGCTATTTGTAAAGCCTCCTTTGACAATCACTTTGCCTTTTTGCATTTCTTTTCCCTGGGAATGGTTTTGGCCACTGTCTTCTGTACAGTGTTATGAACCTCTGTCCGTATTCCTTCAAGCATTCTGTCTACCAGATCTAATCCATTATCTCCACTGTATAATCATAAAGTTATTTGATTTAGGGCATATCTGAATGGCCTAGTGGTTTTCCCTATTTTTCAGTTTAAGCTTGAATTTTTCAATAAGGAGTTCATGATTTGAGCCACAGTCAGCTCCAGGTCTTATTTTAACTGGCTATGTAGAGCATCTCCATCTTCGGAAAATCTTTTTATATGTTAGCGAAAGTGAAAGTTGCTCAGTCGTATCTGACTCTTTGCAACCCCATGGACTATACAATCCATGGAATTCTCCAGGCCAGAATACTGGAGTGGATAGCCTTTCCTTTCTCCAGGGGAATCTTCCCAACCCAGGGATTGAACTGAGGTCTCCTGCATTGCTGACAGATTCTTTATCAGCTGAATCACAAGGGAAGCCCAAGAATACTGGAGTGGGTAGCCTATCCCTTCTCCAGCAGATCTTCCCTACCCAGGAATCGAACCAGGGTATCCTGCATTGCAGGGGGATTCTTTACCAATTGAGCTATGAGTGAAGCCAGCTAGTAGATTCTTCTTAATGCTTAAATATATTAATTAGTTTAGGGAGTGTCTTAATTTTTTATTTGATCATACAAGTTATCATATTGGTAACTCGTATTATATGGATATGATCCTAAGTTATAAGGATCTATAATCCCCCCTCAATATTGTCTACATTCATTGTTTTTAAAATTTGTGAGAGAAAATGCATTTAGCTTTATAGTCATGGTATATTTTACTTAAATGCTCTAGTAACAGTGTTTAGCAAAGTTTGTTAATTCATGTGGGCAATGATGTCATTATTATCTTATTGCTAAATTAGAAAAAAATAATAGCTACCTCTTGACACTGCGTATCTACTTTGGTTGAGATAATAGGACTATAGAAGGAGTAAAATCTATCTCTAGTTCCAATCCATGAACTTTAGAAGTATTGCCTGAATAAGGATTTTGAGAAAGCAAGCACTTTATGAGTAAACCAGACTGTATTGGACAATTGTCATATAGGTTTAAGTTGGTTTAACAACAAAATTTATTATAGATGGCTGGCAAGTCATTTATTTTTGAGTTCTTCCTTCCATCTCTTGAGAAATCTATTGCCATTATATAATTCTTTGTATGAGGTAGAATAGGATTATATCATTCACAAATAAATGTCTCATTGAAATTTTCTAAAATATAAGGGATTCCAAGATAATTTAAAGATAGTATAAATTAACTGTTTAGCATATTTACATGAATACCCTAAAGGTCTTGGTTTTCTGATAATGATGCAGGAGAAGGCGATGAATGTTCTAAAACAGGTTTGTATGCTATTTGATTTACTCCCTATATGTTATGTGTTACATCTGATGGAGTTGTAATAAAAAGTATGTCAATTCTATTGTCTAATAGAAAATGCATTTTTGTTGCAATGTGTGGCTATAAATCTCTCTTTTCATGTTTAAAAAGAGTCAGAGGTGATGTAGCCTATTATACAGAGTGAAGTAAGCCAGAAAGAAAAACACCAATACAGTATACTAATGCATATATATGGAATTTAGAAAGATGGTAACGATAACCCTGTGTACGAGACAGCAAAAGAGACACTGATGTATAGAACAGTCTTATGGACTCTGTGGGAGAGGGAGAGGGTGGGAAGATTTGGGAGAATGGCATTGAAACATGAAAAATATCATGTATGAAACGAGTTGCCAGTCCTGGTTCGATGCACGATACTGGATGCTTGGGGCTAGTGCACTGGGACGACCCAGAGGGATGGTGTGGGGAGGGAGGAGGGAGGAGGGTTCAGGATGGGGAACACATGTATACCTGTGGCGGATTCATTTTGATATTTGGCAAAACTAATACAATTATGTAAAGTTTAAAAATAAAATAAAATTAAAAAAAATAAAAACAACAACAAAAAAGAATTAAAAACCTAAAAAAAAAAAAGGCTTAACCAAAAAAGGTGTAAAATCTGCCACAGTTACAAATCTGAAACAGCTTTGTCATTTGACTATTTGTAGCCATTTTGCCAATAGAATCTATCAGAATACCTTACAAAATTAGAAGCTGAATTAATAATAGCTTTTAGCTGAAGATTGTTCACAGAAGTTTTGATTATATAGCATTTCCCTAAATCAGGTTGGTACTGTCATTAACAACATTTGCCTATAGCACTGCTTTATGTCTATAAAGCAACCAATTATATTATAAATGATAGTATATTATAGTTATTTATGGCTATCGTTAGTTATTTGTGACAATATGAGAAGTTTCTCAAATTTTAGAAATCTATTTTGATACCAAGTTCAAAATTATCTATTGTTTAATGGGTTAAATCCTGTCATGCTATATTTTATTTCATGGGCAATGGCCAAATACAATGTTCTTTGATTGGAAAAACTTAAATCATCCTGGAATTTGGTAGGCTCAGTGTAGCCAAGCCCAATCAACCACCAGAACTATGGTTTGATTTTCTAATGATACCAAATAAAAATTGAGGCTATGGTTCTTGATATCAGTCCTTTTCCTAGACTTAATGTTGGCAAAATCCTATCTGTTGTATTTCATTTCAAACTAAAAGCATGTGGGGGATTCTTGGACAGTTCATTTTATGTGGTTGCTCAACTGTCCATGTAGAATGAAATTCTGAAGTGTTTTTCTTAGGCTCTTCATTCAGTTAAAAGTTATTTGCTTTAGTAATCAGTGCCTCCCTTCCATGCTTAAATGTCTCATGAGCATTATCATCAAGTTCTGGAGTTTTAATATTTCTTGGCCCTGATAGCTATAAAAATATTTTCAAAACAAAGGAAATAAATAATTCATAAACTAGAAAATAGGCCCCTGGATAATTGAGTTAATAGACATTAGGAATCAACAGACTGTTTTAAAGTCTCATTATGGTATATAGATTTTAATGCACATTACATGACTCAGAGACCAAGACACAGTCATTTAAACTTAGAAGTACAAGCTTTCCAAGAAAGGCTATTTCCCCCTTACTAAGATTCTTCTGAGCTTGGCTCTAAAACGAATTGGGGATTTATCTGTTTAATCAAAATGCATATTGATTAACAAATTCTCTGAATTTTTATTAAGATTCAAATGAATAATTGGAGCATCATGATATGGTATCTTCTGTCTACCATTATTTAAAATGTATGCAATATGTTTGGGATTAAGAAAAAGATTCTAAAGTACAGTTATATATCTTACTTTCCTTTAAGTTGCAGATTATTTTAAAAGTATACAAATAAAAACTGATCATTAAAATTCAAATGAATACATATTTTCATCACATTGCAAATTATTATTAATCATTAACTCAAAGAACTTTGTTTGCATAATGTGACTATACATTGGTTGTTCTTTTTCATCAAGCAGAGTACTTAAGCCAAAAAAAAGAAAAAAAGGCATTTGAACAATAAAGAACTCTGACATCATTCGTATAGAGGATATTTAAAAGGTATGACAATTTTCTGGTGTCTCCATTCTTTTCCAGAGACCAAGACTTTCTAAGAATAAGGTGTTCCCAATTATAAGGTGATATGCTAAGATGTAAAGGAATAAGGCTGAGGTATGCCTCTTTCTCATTTCTAGGTTTTGGCTCTATTTTTCAATATCTTATTATTATGTTCTATTGTTTCTATCTGTAATAAAACAATAATAATACCATTCATTTGTTTAATTATTTCTAAATTAGGGTGAAATGGGAAGAATCTCATGGCTGATCATCAAAATGTTTTATAAAGCTTATATAAAAAAACTTAATGCCTGTATTCAACACTTAGTTTTCTGGGAGTCTGATAGAGCTGTATTGTTAAAATCCTACACAGACAAATTTGAGGACCACTGAATTAGATTATCTACAGTATGGAGAATTTTAAAAAGGGAAGAGATCCTGTTACATAAAAGATGAAAATTTAATTAGCACCGAAAAATATTTTTGAAAGATAATTAATATGTTTACATATTCAAGAGATACTATGTGAAACAAATTAAAGGGTAAGTGAAGGGAGTGAAGCTGGCCAGTTGAAGTTTATTCACCATCTCTAGATCTCAGGAGGCAGCAAGGAGGAGGGAATTGAACATTGGTTTCTGGCAGATTTGGAACATAATCTCATTAGAGATGTGAAATGTGTGTTTTTATATAGCAAAAAAGCCCAATAAAATAGTCTGGTATCTTTAAATGTTGTTATTGTTCAGTCGCTCAGTTTTATCCAATTTCTTGCAACCCCATGGACTACAGCAAACCAGGCTTCCCTGTCATTCACCAGCTCCCAGAGCTTGCTCAAACTCATGTCCATTGATTGAGTCGGTGATGCCATCCAACCATCTCATCCTCTGTCGTCCCCTTCTCCTCATGCCTTCAATCTTCCCCAGCATGAGGGTCTTTTCTAAAGAGTCAGCTTTTCACATCAGTTGGCCAAAGTTTTGGAGCTTCAGCTTCAGCGTCAGTTGTTCTAATGAATATGCAGGATTGATTTCCTTTAGGTTTGATCTCCTTTCAGTCCAAGGGACTCTCAGGAGTCTTCTCCAACACCACAGTTCAAAATCATCAATTCTTCAGCACTTAGCCTTCTTTATGGTCCAGCTCTTACATCTTTAAGCATTATGCAAGATCATTCAGGAGGGTGATTTTGGCAATATGTTGGGAAAAAGATTTCAGCAACTTTATATGACAACCACAGATGAATGTTGCTAAGCAGAGTTTTAATTATGTTTATTAATATAATTCTGTTCTAAGAGATCTTGTGAAATATTGTATTTACAGAAAGAACATTAACTAGCTCAGTACAGTAGATATTTTGAGTCATAACATATACTAAACATTTAATCTGGGTCTGTTCAAGTGGTAGATGATAGGTAGTTCTATTACAACTGTTAAATAGACAATGCAGTATGAAACATGTTATTCTGTGTTAAACAGATCTGGGCTGTAAAAGACAATTTACAGTCTTTACAGCACATTCTCCATTTTCAACTGATGTAGTCTGATTAAAAACAGCTGAGACTATGACATCACAATAATCTTTTAAAATAAAAGGGAAAACTTGGAGGGGTCAGGCAGCACAGTTAAGGAAAGTTAAACTATTACAATCAACATACTGAGGAGGATTCTGAAGAAGCAGTTTGAGTAGGGGGAAAAAACAATCAAACAGAGAGAAGACATTGCTTTTCAAGGAAACTTCTTAGGCTGTGGTTTCCAGAAGGAGTTATGTTTCTTTAAAACCAAAGTAGTCTATCCAGGAAAAGACCAGGCTTCTAACAAGAGGAGTGACTAGAAGGACAAAAACTTCGGAATCTGAAATCCTTACTAGAAAATGACCCAGCTATTAATAATGCTGAGGCTAATGACGACGGTGATGATGATAATGATGGTGATGGAGCGCATTTACTATGTGTTAGGCACTATTCCCAGAGAAGGAAATGGCAACCCACTCCAGTGTTCTTGCCTGGAGAATCCCAGGGACAGAGGAGCCTAGTGGGCTGCTGTCTATGGGGTCACACAGAGTCGGACACGACTGAAGCAACTTAGCAGCAGCAGCAGCAGGCACTACTCCAAGCTCTTTACTTATATTAATTCATTCAGTCTTCATAATAGTGCTATGGCACAGGTATATTATTATTCTTGTTTTATTTACATTATTTTTAATAGGAGGATGATTACTTTACAATATGGTATCAGCTTCTGCCATACAACATGAATCAGCTATAAGTACACATATATGCCTTCTGTCCTGAACCTCTGCTGCATGCCCCACCCCATCCCAGCCCTCTAGGTTGTCACAGAGCACCAGGTTGAATTCCCTGTTGCCCATGCAGCAGCTTCCCATTTGCTATCTAGTAAAATTTTACACATGGTAGTCTATATATATTTCAATGCTACTCTTTCAATTCATTCCACTGTCTCCATGCCCTATGTCCAAAGTCTGCTCTCTTTGCCTATGTTTCTATTCCTGCCCTGCAAATAAGTTCATCAGTACCATTTTTATAGATTTCATATATCTGCATTAATAGGTAAAATGTGTTTTTCTGACTTACTTCATGCTGTATAACAGGCTCTAGGTTCATCTACTTCAAATGTGTTCCTTTTTATGGCTGAATAATATTCCATTGTATATATGTACCACCATTTCTTTATCCATTCATCTGTCATGAAAGAAACTGAGACGTTATTTCAATATTTTATTTGTTCAATGAATATTAAGAATGTTTGAAGGAACAGAAAAACTTTCTGATGAGAATTCAACTAAAAAAGAAAAGATGGTGACATTCCTATTTACATTTCATTTTGTCCTAAAATTTGATTCATTCAGTGAATAACTGAGTAGCTATTTGTACTAGAATCCAGTCACACAAAAGATAGACATTTCAGATACGGTTCTTAAAACTCCCAGAATTTATATTATTAGGAAGATTTGCAATTTCACCAGCCTAGGAAATCAGGGGTTTCCTTAATATTTAGAAATATTCAGGTGTATGATTCTCAGTGCCAGTGGATTAAAGAACTCCAGTTGATATTTTGACACTGTGAATTGATATTTATTCTATTTTCAATGTAATAATTTTGTTAAGACTCCATATGAAACTCAAGTGTAAGGCCATGCTTACAACCAATAGCAACAACTCAACCCTAATGACCTCCAAGTAGAGAAGGACAAAGTATAGAAAACACTTAAAAGCTGTTTTAGGGTTTATCCCAAAACCCACCCACATATACACATGGTAGGATAGGTCATAATATCTTTGAGTCTAGCAAGATTTTAAAAAACCAAACTGTGTTTCTAAAGAGGCTTTGCCTTTATCTCTTTTGGTTAAAGTTTTATTTTTTAAACACACAAATTGTATAATAGTTTCTTGGAAAAAAGTTTATTTCTTCCTTTGTTATAGGTAAATATTTATGATTTGACATATTTTTGCCATTAGTTTTTTTCTTTTATAATGTACAGTTGCCAGATAAAACACAGGCTGGTCAGTTACATTTGAATTCCAGATAAATTATGATTTATTTTTGTTATCATAAGACATTTGTTAATTTGTTAAGTCTGGAAAACTTAAATTGGCTCTCATAAGCTACCTTTCTATTATCACTTGTCAGTTTATTCCCTTTTTTATTCATGCATTCAACTAATATTTATTACATACCAATTACATTAGGTTGGCCACAGAGTTTATTTGGGCTTTTCCATACCAGCTTTTGGAAAAACCTGTACAAACTTTTTGGCCAACCCAATATATCAAGTACTCTAGGCACATGGGAATATATCAGTGAAGAAACAGAGATTTTGCTCTCAAAGGCATATATTCTTATGAAAGGAAAGACAAAAGAGACGATTCATAATACTGAACATTTTTGAGAAGTTGGGAGATTGTTATTAACCATGTGTTTGTTCTAGCTTAAGTACATATTTTCTAGTTGCTTGTTCTGCTCTTTCAAGTAACTCCCATGTGAAAATTAAACATAAAAAAAATACTGAATAAAACAAAACTAAAATTAAACAATACTCCAGAATGAATCATTTTAATTAATCCTCACATTTTCGTGATGTAGGAATTACTGTTATCTCCATTTTACAGAAGTGAAAGCTGAGATTTTAGAAGTTAAGTGATTTTCCTAAATTCAGAATCTGAATGGAGAAGATCTGAGCCCAAAGTTACTGGCTATGAATCATAAGGACCAATCATCTCTCCTAGTAAGTGTTTTTGTATAGCAAGCTCATGTTTTTACAAATGATTTTCCTGAAAAGCTTAAATAACATATATATGTAGGCAAACAGATGGAGAGAGAAATCTATTGATTTATATGGCCACTGAACTGAAGCCTAGCATACTTTTATTTCAGATGAAAATTGGGACACATGGAGCAAAATTGGCAAGTATGTTCTCATGTTTATGTGGTCTATACTCATTAAACTTTAAGTTTTATTATAGAAGGCTCTATGCAGGTATATATGCAAATAAACTCATGTTTGGGAATAGCATACAAAAAGTCACCAGAGAAGCCTGAGACATCATATAGTCAAGATTAGGTGACTTTACTCCACATGATTTGCTTTAATTCTTTCTCAAGTATTCTACTTTGTACTCTTACTTGGGAGCACACTCCTGCTGTTCTGGGAAATACTTTCTTTTTGTAAGCAAGGTGGATTCATTTTGATATTTGGCAAAACTAATACAATTATGTAAAGTTTAAAAATAAAATAAAATTAAAAAAAAAAAGGGCTCTAGAGGAGGATTTGGCAAAGTGGGTTCTGGTTCAGATTCTGAGGTTAATTAATTCTGTGTCTCTCTAAGGTCAAATTTCTTCATTTTTCTGGACCTTAGTTCCTTGGCTATACAATGAAAAGGATAGAATTCAAGCACCATTTGAAACAGCTAACCTGGCCCTCCCTGCCATTCAGTGATTCAATCTTTGAATAAGCACTTTCTCTAACTCCTACTTAAATACCTACAGAGATTTCATTCCATTCTACTTACTCTGTATGAGAAAAGGTTTTTCTTTTTCATTTAAATTTGAACTTAAATATTTCTCTATGTCGTTTCCAATTTTGGCTATTTTGGCTCCATTTTTGTTCTCTTGAGTGTCCTAGATCACGGGTGCCTTTAGTTGAAGCCAACTATACTGTCTCATGGAGAAGGAAATGGCAACCCACTCCAGTATTCTTGCTCTTTACCCTTCTCAAATATCAGTTCTAGCCTAACAGCTTGAGATATTTTAATTTTCCTTAAGAAATGATTTAGAATCTTTTGTTTTCTTGGGCATTTGTCTCTGGACTTGACTACATATCAATTGTGCTCTTAAATTGCAGCATCCAGAGTGAATAATAATAATAATAATAAACAATACCTAACACCTAGTGCTTATGTGCTAGCCACTGTTTTTAGGTGTTATATATATGTGCTTAGTTGCTCAGTTGTGTCTGATGCTTTGTGACCCCATGGACTGTAGCCCACCAGGTATGTATATAATTTCATTTAATAATTCTAGCACATTATGCAGGGATACTATTGTTATCCACATGGAACCTGAGAGCAAGAGAGGTTAGACAACTTGCCCAGGTATATGACCATGCAGGTAATATCGTGAATCCAGATAACCTGGACTGCAGAGATCATACTCTTAACTGAGATAAGCTGCATTTTTTAAAACTTATACTTGAGACATAGTTTGCACAATATTCAGTTGACTGGGACTTACATCTTTCTCATTCTAGACACTATATTTCTATGACTACAATTGAATTAAATATGTATGTCTTATGTGTGCATACTGTTGAAACTATTAAACATCTACTATATATCATGCACTGTGCAGAGCATAAGGATTTTAAGGATAAAAATAACTGATTCTTTGTCAAGTTGGACATATGCAAATAAGAAACCAAAATATAATATTGTTAAGTCATGTATGGATGTGAGAGTTGGACTATAAAGAAAGCTGAGCACTGAAGAATTGATGCTTTTGAACTGTGGTGTTGGAAAAGACTCTTGAGAGTCACTTGGACTGCAAGGAGATCCAACCAGTCCATCCTAAAGGAGATCAGTCCTGGGTGTTCATTGGAGGGACTGATAGTGAAGCTGAAACTCCAATACTTTGGCCACCTAATGTGGAGAGCTGACTCATTTAAAAAGACTCTGATGTTTGAAAAGATTGAGGGCAGGAGGAGAAGGGGATGACAGAGGATGAGATGGTTGGATGGCATCACCAACACAATGCACATGGGTTTGGGTGGACTTCGGGAGTTGGTGATGGACAGGGAGGCCTGGCGTGCTGTAGTTCACGGGTCGCAAAGAGTTGGATACAACTTGGTGACTGAACTGAACTGAAGTACAGCTAAGTTGTTAAGTAAAGTAAGAAGTTTATTCTAAGATTAAAAAGAATACAGAGAATATAAGTAATTCTATCTAAGAGAATGGGAAATTACTTTAAAGAAGTCACATTTGAGTAAGTGCTTTAAGTATGAATAGGAGTCCATTAAGCAAAAAAAATTTTGGAAAAATACTTTGTCTTTATTATCTTTTAAGAAATATCTTAAATCTAGCCAAGGGTTAAGATTATGTCTATTAGATTCATGGAAACCACTATTAAAACAAATAGCATGAGTTTGGGTCACAAAGGGTCTTCTAGAGTTTTTACATTCATCATGGTTTTACAAAGATTCTGTTCAGAAATCTCTAATTAGGATAAAATGCAATCTGTTCAATCAGAAACATTTGAACTCATTTGGTTACATTGTGTTCTATAATGCAGTAGTCCCACAATTAACTAGCTTCTTGTCTGTTGTACCAGTTTTAACTGTCTACTTTCTAGAATGCAGACTTCTCTGGTGGCTCGGTGGTAAAGATTACGCCTGCCAGTGCAGGAGACGTGGGTTTGATCTCCTGGTCACGAAGATCTCCTGTAGAAGGAAATGGCAACCCACTCCAGTATTCTTGCTTGGGAAATCTCATGGACAGAGGAGCCTGGTGGGCTACAGTCCATGGAGTCTCAAAATAGTTAGACACAACTTAGCAACTAAACAACAACTTTCTAGAGTGTGGATTAAGGTTAGAAGCAAGTTAAAAACTGAGGAGTTTGGTATTGTTTCTGACGAGTTAATCTTTTTATACAGAATCTATTTCATTGTGTTCTTACTATAAAAATATATTTTAAATTAATTTTATAAAAATAGTCTACTATATCTGAAATATGAGTTGTGGACACACACATAATTTGATTAGGCTACTCTTTTCCTCTTACAATGGATGTCTTCAAAAACTTCATCCCACTGGTTATTTAGGTTGGGGGTGTGTTGCAGTGTCTTTGTGGGCATGCTCAATCACTTCAGTTGTGTCTGACTCTTTGTGACCCCATGAACTGTAGCCCACCAGGCTCCTCTGTCCATGCAGATTCTCCAGGCAAGAATACTGGAGTGGGTTTCCATGTCCTCCTCCAGGGGATCTTCCCAACCCAGGGACTGAACCTGGATCTCTTGTGTCTCCTGCATTGGCAGGAGGGCTCTTTACCAATAGTGCCACCTGGGAAGTCCCACTGCATGCTTAGAGATTATTAAAAATCTAGAGTTTGCCCGGATTAAGGAAGGGGGTTGAGTAGAGAGAAATGTGTATGACTATAAAAGAACAAAGTGAAGACCTTTATGGTGATACATGATTTTCAAATAAGGTCATACTCTAGGTGGATGTGAATTTTAGGAGGATATTACTCAACATTTTACACCCAGTCAGCTTCTTTTCTTGCCATGATTCTGCCTTTGTTTGTTCTCCAGCCCCTTAAAATTATTGCTTTCATATTGTTTACATTTTTTTTAATTTTATTTTTAAACTTTACATAATTGTATTAGTTTTGCCAAATATCAAAATGAATCCGCCACAGGTATACATGTGTTCCCCATCCTGAATCCTCCTCCCTCCTCCCTCCCCATACCATCCCTCTGGGTCGTTTACATTTTTTATTACTGTTTCTGGATGAGTAGTGGGCTTCCCAGGTGGTGCTAGTGATAAAGAACCATCTGCCAATGCAGGAGATGCAAGAGATGTGGATTCGATTCCTGGGTGGGGAAGATCTCCTGGAGGAGGGCTTGGCCATCCAGTCCAGTATTCTTGCCTGGAGAATCCCATGGACAGAGGAGCCTGATGGGCTACAGTCCATAGTGTCGCAAAGAGTCGGTTAGGGCTAAAGCAACTAAGCGTGCAGCACAGATGAGTGGTTAAGTCTAACACAAGCTACCTTTCTATGAACGGAACTGGACTTTTCACTCCAACTCTTCTCTTCTCAAAAGAAAAAGAAGAGGGGCACCTGATAACTGCTGCTGTCTATCAGCTACATTCCCAGAGGATGATGCACCATATAATACAGATAAGAAAGACTCAAATAATGTTAGATTATATCCATGACTATAGCTATTACTACATTAAAACACTATGTTGAAAACAATAATAATTGAAACCTCAATAAATTCCAGAATTCATCAACCTACCAATATTATTTTTTCAGGCCTAGACTTTTCTTATTCCTTAGATTTTTTTCTCTTTCCTTAGATTTTTTTCTCTCTTTGATTTTCTGTATATATTATTTTTTAAAATTGAGGCTTATGGCTATCTAGAAATCCCCTTCAGGATTGTTTGAGACTAGAGAGATGAATTTTTTTTTTAAACAAATTTATATCATTGATTTTGGATTGAGCTATCTTCTGTTTGGGCCTTGATCCAGGATATCTTACCAGTATTTCTGCTGCCTCTGATACAGGCCTTCTTCAAATCCATGTTACATGTCTGACGTCCTGCCTTGTTTCCTTTCCTCATTTGCAGCCACTCTAGGGCCTTTCTTAGGTGGCACTTGTGGTCAAGAGTCCACCTGCTAATGCAGGAGACATAAGAGATGAAGGTTCTATCCCTGGGTCAGGAAGATCCCCTGGAAGAAGGTATGGCAACACACTCCAGTATTCTTGCCTGGAGAATCCCATGGACAGAGAAGCCTGGTGGTCTACAGTCCATGGGGTCCCAAAAAGTCAGATACGACTGAAGCTACTTAACATGCATGCAGGGCCTTTCTACTCAAAGTGTGGCACAGAGACCAGCATCATTAGCATCACAGGGTGAGGTGGGGGGCTGGTTAGAAATGCAGAATCTCAGGCCTTCATGCTAGGCCAACTGAGTCAGAATGGACATGTTAGAGGGACCTTCAGTTTCCTTCTGAGTGTGTGGAATTAGAGCAACACTGCTTTCAGATGACAGGGCAAGAAAAATTTCCCAAAGGTCTTATTTTTACCCCTCTAACCACATTCTCCCCAAGAATCAGGTTGTTGGACTTCTGGTAGAAAAAAAGTTTACTTCAAGGCAAATAAAAAATTTTTTCAGAATTTCCTTTTAGCCAAATAGTGATCATAAGCATAAACTAATATTGACAGAGGGATTACTATATACACATCTTTATTTTAGCTGAAGAGTAATCATAAGCATGGACTAATATTCACAGAGGGATTACTATATACATGGAGTACATGTTTAAGTTTAAAGATTCATTTAATCTTGTTATCACAGTGATGCATTTATCATTATCATAATTTCCATTTTACAGATGAGAAATTCGAGGCCCACATAGAGAAAAATTTCTTAGCCAACATCACAGAGCTCTGCAGAGTCAGATTCCATATCAAGCTTATTTGATTTTAGTCTTTACATGATGATGCTTTATGCTTTGTGTGATGATGTCAAAACTGCCTTCTCTGATGACAGAAAGACAGTTAAACAGGTCTCAGTGAAGCTAGATATCCCCCATACCATTATGTTTGTTTTCCTTTTCAGGTTCATGCTCTCCGAGTCTTTTAAGCTGTGGCCCCTACCACCTGTTAATATTCCTGTCCACACCCACCTCTCCCGCACAAAACATCTCCGTGAGGGTAATACAAACATTCTTTTGCTCTGTGTCTTTTGCTTCAATTGTGAATTGCTTGTCATGAACTTTTCCATAACATACTAGCTTACGCTTAATCCTTCCGGCTTCTGTCTGCTCCTCTTTTCTGCCTTGTCTTGATCTTTAAATCTGCCATTCAATACTGTTTTCCTTTCAACTAAGATCCAGTTTTTTCCTCCAGTTACAAGGCCTTTAACTTAGGTAAACACTGTTCCTGATATGGCTAGCCCTGGACTGCTACCTCATGGCCATCCCTGGGCACAATTTCAGGGTTCAAGCTTAATCTGGTTCTGAGAGCAGGAACAAAATCTTCTTTCAATAAAGAGTCTTTCAGTGTAGAACACTGTCACATTTTACCTTGTTCTCTCTGTTCTTTTACCTTCACTGAGATGTTTTCTTTTATGTTTTCAAAGGCAGGAGTTAAGAGTTCCACACGAGTTTACATCTTTGTGACATGTGAAGTTCATCTACATCTTCCAAGGCTTTACTAGAACAAAGTACAACTTTGTCATGATCATGTTTTCAAGCGGTAAATCTTGGTGGTTTACTATGTTGAATTATACTCCTAATATTGTGGATGGCTGGACTTTGAATACCCATTAGAATTCTTAACCCTCTTTTTAATCATTTAAACTGTGAATTCTTTTGTCTTTACCAATCGCCTAGCTCATTTTATTGCCATGACTGATGTCCTTCATTTGTTCCAGTTTTATGGTTTTATCTGACAATGTTATCCATACCCCTAGACTTTGATTTTAAGGTTAGTATAAACCTGGCAGGCTTCCAGATGATTTTGTGCAATATATTCCATAACCAGGTGTTCATCACTCTGGCAGATTAATCCTTGGTGCAGCAACCAGACCCTGTCTGTACCTCTGTTTATTTAGCTAACCATTATTTTTCCAGTCTTCTTTTTATCTACAAAATTCCCAACTCTTCTAAAATGCAAGCCTGGATGCGACCTTGTTATCAACAAATCCTTTAGTTCCCTGCTTAGAGCTCTAATTCCTAGAACTGTTTCCTGAATATCTTCTGTTTATTTCATTCATCCCTATTCAACATTAAAAGCAAGTGATGACAAGCCAGAGAATTTATTCATCTATTTATTTATCTTCAAACTACATTTTCTGAGTGATCTTTGTTCCAGGTACAGTGACAGGCCAGTAAATTGGTACGTCTTAGCGGACTCTGCCTGAGATGATGGGGTATTCATTCCAGGAAACAAGAACAATTACTGACTATTTATCTAAGTTATACAAATTGCTTGTCTCCATTCTCCTGTTTCTTCTTTGTAGATCCATTGACTAATTTCTTCTACTCTAGAAGACCCTTTTTTTCTTTTCAAAGAAATAGGGCATATAGTTTTCTTTCTAGAGATTATACATCTCTTCCCAAAGGATCCCTCCAATGGATCCGATTTCCTTCTCCTTCTCTTCCTTTGTGTAAAATTCTTTTGCTGTACTTGATCTAGTTTAAGTCCCCTCTGCCTTCTCAAAACCTCTTCCCTTTCCATTTCTTGCTTAGAGTAAATTTTTTTTTCAGTTTAGCGAAGAATAAAAATTTGTTAATTTTAGTCTTTTAATTTCACTAATTTAATTACTTTACAGCTACCAACATATTTTTTAATTTCTTCTAGAAAGAAGACTGTGAAAGTCGCTCCATCATGTCTGACTCTTTGCAACCCCATACACAATACAGTCCATGGAATTCTCCAGGCCAAAATACTGGAGTGAGTAGCTATTCCCTTCT
Organism: Bubalus bubalis; assembly: GCF_019923935.1. Taxonomy (NCBI): domain Eukaryota; kingdom Metazoa; phylum Chordata; class Mammalia; order Artiodactyla; family Bovidae; genus Bubalus; species Bubalus bubalis. The sequence continues at coordinate 30,286,305 of NC_059175.1, read as the reverse complement.
CCAGGGGATGTTCCCAACCTGGGGATCAAACCCAGGTCTCCCACATTGCAGGCAGATTCTTTACTAGATAAGTTACCAGGGAAGCCCAGAAAGACTAGTAGAGTCCCTATATCAATTACCTCTCTCCTCGACCCCTAAGAAAGCTATATGAGCAAACAAATAAGATATGGAGGTCTTTTTAGGTGGTCCTAGTAGCTTCTTCAGAGAAGGCAATGGCACCCCACTCCAGTACTCTTGCCTGGAAAATCCCATGGATGGAGGAGCCTGGTAGGCTGCAGTCCGTGGGGTCACTAAGAGTTGGACATGACTGAGTGACTTCACTTTCACTTTTCACTTTCATGCATTGGAGAAGGAAATGGCAACCCACTCCAGTGTTCTTGCCTGGAGAATCCCAAGGATGGTGGAGCCTGGTGGGCTGCCATCTATGGGGTCGCACAGAGTCAGACACGACTGAAGTGACTTAGCAGTACCTTCTTGGAGAAGGAAATGGCAACCCACTCCAGTGTTCTTGCCTGGAGAATCCCATGGACTGAGAAGCCTGGTAGGCTGCAGTCCATGGGATCGCACAGAGTTGGACACGACTGAAGCGACTTAGCAGCAGCAGCAGTACCTTCTGAAATTCCTGTGTGAAAATGATCAACCCCTACCACTAGGATGATAGTTTTTAAACTATCAATGTTAAATGTAGGCAACAAATAGAGGCAGTTAATTAACTTTTTCTTTTTTTTAAGAAAATACTATTTTTCCTCTTGTTTTACTTCTCCTAATTTGTTGGTACCTGTTGTATGAACTCTTAGTTGACTTCTAAAATTCTTTCCATGTGTGTGTTGCTTTTTATTTTTTGGCCATGTGCTGTGGCATGTGGGATCTTAGTTCCCTGACCAGAGATCGAACCTATACCCCCTGCAGTATAAGCATGCAGTCTTAACCACTGAACTTCCAGGGAAGTCCCTTGAGTGTTACATTTTAGTGTATGGTGACTGTTTATGAACTACTTAAAGCCATTATGTGGTTGAAAATTACATATTCCCATTTGAGGACTGATACTTTAAAGAGAATTTTACATGGTGCAGAAGGTGCCATGGGTGCATGTGAAAATTAACAAGTGTGTAATTACCAAGAGACCAGTTTTACTGTAATATTTTGTTTCAGAAGAGAAAAATAATTCCATATAAAATCTGAAATGAATTTACCAATACATTAAATAAACTGAAAGTTTTATATGCATTTCTAGTGGAAAGTTGATTCTTCTTTCTTTATATGGCCTATGTAACATGAAAATATTCATTCCTTTATATTAATATGCAATACACACAACCTGATAATAGAGGCCCAGGGTGTCTACATCAGATCAAATGTACCTCTGCTGTTCATAATGGGTAAGCATGACACACAAACCAATTTCTGCAGGATATATTTAATTCAGAAAGCTTTATGTCCTAATCCTCATCAGATAGATCTTTTTTACATACAGAAAGAAATGGAAATTGCAAAATACCTACCTTCAAATAAAATTAAGAATGTAACACAAAGTGAAGTTGGCAAAAGAAATTTTTTTTCATTAATTGTGGTTTCAAAGAATTAGACTGAATTTAGAGTTCTCTGAACCTTTTGTGACTTAATTTAAAAACTTTTCTTATTTTTAAATGAAGTAGATTTCTTATGATGTGAAAGGAGTAGTTGAGGATGGAAAATTCTGAAGTATAAGCATTATGGTTTCATAAAATTAGAAGTGCTTTAAAATTGACCTAACGAGGACTAGCATGTTGGTTGGTACAATGGGAGGCATATTTCATTTAATCAGAAAGTGCCATTCTAAAAATGCAATAGTTCAAAAAATGTGTTTATTGCTTTGCAGAAGAATTCTACCCTTAATTACTTGCATGCAAAAAGTCCAGGATCAAAATCTTATTTCGTGTTCAAAGTGTGTTCCCACTTTTCTCATTGTTTTTCTAATTGGAGTATAATTGCTTTCCAATACTGTGTTAGTTTCTGCTGTACAATGCTGTGGATCAGTTATACATATACATATATATGCTCCCTCTTAAGTCTCCTTCTGACCACCCACCATTCCTCCCACTTAGGTTATCACACAGCACCAGGCTGAGTTTCCTGTCCTATACAGTTACCTATTTAACACATGGTAGTGTATATATGTGAATGTTACTCTTGCTGGTTTTGATACAACTTAGAGTACTTTACAGTTACTGCTCTCTCCCGCTTGAGAAAACTAAGTCCTGTAGAGATTAATTTACTAGTTCACAATTATGTAAAAATGATATTGAAGGATGTATATATGTTTAATTTTTAGCTAAATTCCCAAAGTTATGGATAATAGACATTAGCAATTTCTATATTTCAAGGAGTTTCAAGATGTTAGACACCACCTTCAGGACTAAAGAGATAACCAACTGGATCCTTCAGCTCTCCTCAATATAGTATTCTCAGGCTATATGAGTAGAAGACTGGTGCTTAATGAAGAATAGGATTTTGTATTTCATGAGTTTTTGGTTAGTGGAGAGTCTGCAAGCATTTCACCTTCTCTCCTCTCTGACTAAAGGAGAGTGGCTTCTATACTGCTCACACAACAAAGGATTCAAGAGGGTACCTAATGGTAAGCCAAGAGTTTTCTAAATAAGGAAACACTGGCATTTCATTACCTAGTTGGATGTTTGCTGAGCATCAGAAACTTTTAGGCCTATTTTTTGGTGCACCAAGTAGATCATGATAAGAAAGTCCTCTGGAGAAACTGACACCTGAGTTCAAAGGCAGAATGAGCATATATTCTAGTTTCTGCTTCAGTCAGTTCAGTTGCTCAGTCATGTCTGACTCTTTGAGAACCCATGGAATGCAGGATGCCAGATTTCCCTGTCCATCGCCAACTTGCTCAAATTCATGCCCATCAAGTTGGTGACAGATCCAAATATCTCATCTTCCATGGTCCCCTTCTCTTCTGCCTTCAATCTTGCCCAGTGCCAGGGTCTTTTCCAATAAGTCAGTTCTTCCCATCAGGTGGCCAAAGTATTGAAGCTTCAGCTTCAGCATCAAACTTCCAATGAATATTCAGGTCTGATTTCCTTTAGGATGGACTGGTTTGATCTCCTGCAGTCCAAGGAACTCGCAAGTCTTCTCCAACACGACAGTTAGAAAGCATCAATTCTTTGGTGCTCAGCTTTCTTTATAGTCCAACTCTCACAACCATACATGACTACTGGAAAAACCATAGCTTTGACTAGACAGACTTTGTCGGCAAAGTAATGTCTCTGCTTTTCAATATGCTGTCTAGGTTTGTCATAGCTTTTCTTCCAAGGATCAAGTGTCTTTTAATTCCATGGCTGCAGTCACCATCTGCAGTGATTTTGGAGCCCCCAAAAATAAAGTCTGACACTGTTTCCATTGTTTCCCCATCTATTTGCTGTGAAGTGATGGAACTGGATGCCATGATTGTAGTTTTCTGAATGTTGAGTTTTAAGCCAACTTTTTCACTCTCCTCTTTCACTTTCATCAAGAGACTCTTATTCCTGGGTAATTTTAACTGTGTGAGTCAGGTTAAAACAGTTACCAATAATAAGGAAAGAAGAGATATTAGCAGAAAAACATCACACTTATTTGACATGAAAATAATGTATGAATCCAGGGCCAAGTAGATGTTGTGAACAGATATCAGATGTTAAGGAGATGTAGTGAAAGGTAGTCATGTTGAAGCCATCTTGAAAATACATCACCCAAGAGCATGATGTAACAGAGTGGAGTTGCCCCAATCAAAAGTGAAGACTGTGGAGTGTGTTTCCTGGAATTAAAGATGAAAGAGATCAGAGCGTAAGGGGTCATGGTGGAAGGTTATTTTATATGTACAGAATACATCATTTCCTACCTACAGGAGGATCACATTTCTTGCCCTATAGACTCCACACATTACCATTGACTCTCTTTGCTAAAGGAATGTAAACAGCAGTGGCATGTGGCATGTAATATTCTCAATTAAAACTTAAGGGTCATATTGTGTTTATTTTGTAATGGTCACAGAGGGTCCCAGATAAAGGCTGCTTCTTCCTTTCCAAGTCCCTGGGTCCCAGAATAAAGAAGCTTAAAGAAAAGATGATGCCAGCAAGCAGAGAACATGCATTGCAAATTAGGTATAAGCTTTTGTTATTGTAAGCTGCTAAGATATGGGACTGTTTGTTGTCACTGAACAATCTAGCAAAATATGACAGATATAGTCTCTCAAAAAAAGTATCAGTAGGAAAATAGTATGAATGTTTTCTGTGTAGGCCTCTAAAGAAACCATATGGGCATCTCACAAAAGAGCATGAATTTGAGTGCCTGCCTATTGGAGTCATCTGTGGCTACCTGTCAAGAAGGTAAATACATAAAAATTTTTTTTTCTCCAAAATTCATTTTTCTTTCTGAGAATACCAGTGAAAATGGGATATTTAGAGGCAAGTGAGTGATTCAGAAAAATATAACAGGAGATTTAGAAAGAGTAAAAGAGCAAAGGATCATAGCTTACTTCTCTCCTCTGAAATATGAATGAAGCCTGAACTTGGAAGGCAGAGAGAGACTTTTATTTGGAGACAAGATCAGAATTGACATTTAAAGTGGACTGAACTAGGTTTTATAATAGAAAAATGAGTCTCAGTGACAAAAATTAGAATCTTCGTATCACATAAAAACCTAGGAAGCCAAGAGGTCTCAACAATAATCTCACTAATCAATGTGGAATGAAAATTGAGGCAGAGATCAATTGTATTGAATATACCCAACAGGGTGTAGATTGTTCAATGTGCTTGTTATCAGTTCAGTTCAGTCACTCAGTTGTGTCCAACTCTTTGCGACCCCATGAATTGCAGCACCCCAGGCCTCCCTATCCATCACCAACTCCTGGAGTTCACTCAAACTCATGTCCATCGAGTTGGTGATGCCATCCAGCCATCTCATCCTCTGTCATCCCCTTCTCCAGCCCTCAATCCCTCCCAGCATCAGGGTCTTTTCCAATGAGTCACCTCTTCACATGAGGTGACCAAAATACTGGAGTTTCAGCTTTAGCATCATTCCTTCCAAAGAACACCCAGGACTGATCTCCTTTAGGATGGACTAGTTGGACCTGCTTGCAGTCCAAGGGACTCTCAAGAGTCTTCTCCAACACCACAGTTCAAAAGCATCAATTCTTCGGCGCTCAGCTTTCTTCACAGTCCAACTCTCACATCCATACATGAACACTGGAAAAACCATAGCCTTGACTAGATGGACCTTTGTTGGCAAAGTAATGTCTCTGCTTTTGAATATGCTATCTAGGTTAGTCATAACTTTCCTTCCAAGGGGTAAGCGTCTTTTAATTTCATGGCTGCAGTCACCATCTGCAGTGATTTTGGAGACCCAAAAAATAAAGTCTGACACTGTTTCCACTGTTTCCCCATCTATTTGCCATGAAGGGATGGGACCAGATGCCACAATCTTAGTTTTCTGAATGTTGAGCTTTAAGCCAACTTTTTCACTCTCCACTTTCACTTTCATCAAGAGGCTTTTGAGTTCCTCTTCACTTTCTGCCATAAGGGTGGTGTCATCTGCATATCTGAGGTTATTGATATTTCTCCCAGAAATCTTGATTCCAGCTTGTGCTTCATCCAGCCCATCGTTTCTCATGATGGACTCTGCATATAAGTTAAATAAGCAGGGTGACAATATACAGCCTTGACGTACTCCTTTTCCTATTTGGAACCAGTCTGTTGTTCCATGTCCAGTTGTAACTAACTGTTGGTTCCTGACCTGCATATAGGTTTCTCAAGAAGCAGGTCAGGTGGTCTAGTATTCCCATCTCTTTCAGAATTTTCCACAGTTTGTTGTGATCCACACAGTCAAAGGCTTTGGCATAGTCAATAAAGCAGAAATAGATGTTTTTCTGGAACTTTCTTGCTTTTTCGATGATCCAGGGGATGTTGGCAATTTGGTCTCTGGTTCCTCTGCCTTTTCTAAAACCAGCTTGAACATCTGGGAGTTTATGGTTCATGTATTGCTGAAGCCTGGCTTGGAGAATTTTGAGCATTACTTTACTAGCATGTGAGATGAGTGCAATTGTGTGGTAGTTTGAGCATTCTTTGGCATTGCCTTTTATGCTTGTTATAGTTTATGTAATTTGTTGGTGACAGAGCTTGGACAGGAATTCAGGAATCTGAACTCCAACTACAATACTATTTTGAACTTTATTTCTTAAAGGATATGGTTCAGGGGAATTATATTAATCAAATAACAAAAGGCAAACTCAGCCTTCAGAGATGATTTCTTTGGCAGGACATAGCAAGAAGCACTATGGTGAGCAAAATTTTAACTCATCTTTCTGCCACTGATTGAAAATTTTGTCTCTCTAGAGTAATAATGCATAACTATTACTATATTATATTATGATCATATTAAATTTCTTTCTAAGGAAAAAATATTGCTATCTATACCCAGAATTGTGTCTATTAGCTATTATACTTCTATTTGCTAAAGCAAATATTTGCAGAAGAAATATTAAGTACAAGGCTGAATTGGATAATTTGTCTGTCTCCTTCCATCTGATGATATTGCTTCTATAGCAATGCACTTCTAGCCAAGAACATTGTGTAATTATTGAATTTCATTTATAACTTCAAGTATTGCCCACTATTGTGAAGTACAGTTTAGTATTAGGCTCTAAACCAAAAGTCTGCATTGGAAAGACATTTGATAGCATAAAGCCATTTTACTTTATTTTCTTGCCTAATAATTTTCTGCATTGAATGTTAAAAATTATGAATCCTTGCCAATGGGACTTTAAAAATATGTTTATAACATCAATTTTAGAAAATCATCTGACTAAAAAAATAAAAATTTTAGTCTTTTAACTATGCTGCTGCTAAGTCACTTCAGTCGTATCTGACTCTGTGCGACCCCAGAGACGGCAGCCCACCAGGCTCCCCCATCCCTGGGATTCTCCAGGCAAGAACACTGGAGTGGGTTGCCATTTCCTTCTCCAATGCATGAAAGTGAAAAGTGAAAGTGAAGCCGCTCAGTTGTGTCCAACTCTTAGCGACCCCATGGACTGCAGCCCACCAGGCTCCTCCGTCCATGGGATTTTCCAGGCAAGAGTACTGGAGTGGGTTGCTATTGCCTTCTCCGTTTTTAACTATAAAGTAGAATAATTAAAAAATGGATGCATGGAGTATCTAGGCACACTGATGAGAAAGAGAAAGGGTCATTTAGTGTGTAGAGAGAGGGTTGAAGAATGTCTGGACTCATTTATCTATTCAAAGTATTTATTTAGTTTTCACTGTGCCCAATGACTATGTCAAGATCTCCTCTCTTAAATTCAATACGTAGGGTATGAATGGGTGGGCAGGGAGAATCAAAGAAAGTAGAAAAGTGTCCTGGTAAGCACCACAAAAGAGGAGGTGAGAAAAGAAATCCAACAGAACAGAGGATGGAAATCTAACTCTGCCTTGCAGTATTTCAGAGAATGTCATGCACATGTCATAATGGATAGGTTGAACTTACCCAGTGAATGATGGTGGAAAAGCTTCAGGCAGAAGGCCATCAAATACAAAAATATGTGAACATCTCACGATGAGAAAAACGAATTGTTGTAAATAGGCAAGCAGTGAGAAAGAAAAGTGAAAGGGTAAATAACCAAAAGCATATTGGGTCTTATATATTACGCTGTTTGAGTTTGACATCATGGACATGAGGCAGGAGGAGCCTGGCATGCTCTAGTCCATGAGGTCGCAAAGAGTCGGACACAACTTAGTGATTGAACAATAGCAGCAACAACAACACAATGGTAACACTGGACAGTTTAAAGATCTAATGTAGAAACAATATGTTTTATTAGTTTGTCAGAGCTGCCATAACAAAGTACCACAAAATGGGCGGGCAATGAAGCAATAGAAATGTATTGTCTCACAGTTCTGGGGGCTAGAAATCTGAGATCAAGGTGTTGACAGAGTTGGTCACTTCTGAAAGCTGTAAGGAAGAATCTGTGCTATGCTTTCCCCTGGTTTCCGATGGCTTGCTAATGCTTCTCACATTCCTTGACATTAGATATGCCACCCTGACCTCTGCCTTCATGTTAACATGGTGTTCTCCCCATGACAGAGGTCTGAGTCCAAATTTCCCGTTTTTATAAGAACACCAGTAACAACGCATAGTGGCCCACCCTGCTCCAGTATGACCTCAATTAATTACATCTGCAATGACTGTCTTTCCAAATAAACTCACAATCTGAAGTACTGGGGGTTAGAACACCAATACATGATTTTGGGGGACACACTATTTAAACCAAAGTAATATTATTTTATTAAATGTTTTCAAAAGATTATCCTGGTGGCATTATTGCAGCTGGCATTTGGGGAACAAGATTGGTTTCCAGGAGATCAGTGAGGAACCTCTTGTCATAATTTAAGAAAGAAACAATATTGGCTTGAACTAAGGCAGTAGCTACAAAGAGGGGAACAGGTTTTATAAATATGTAAGTGGTAGCATTGACAATGCAGAGAATAATTTTATTTAGGGTTTGATAGCATCAAAGGCGGAGAAGGCAATGGCACCCCACTCCAGTACTCTTGCCTGGAAAAATCCCATGGACGGAGGAGCCTGGTAGGCTGCAGTCCATGGGGTCGTTAGGAGTCGGACAAAACTGAGCGACTTCACCTTAACTTTTCACTTTCATGCATTGGAGAAGGAAATGGCAACCCACTCCAGTGTTCTTGCCTGGAGAATCCCAGGGATGGGGGAGCCTGGTGGGCTGCCGTCTATGGGGTCGCACAGAGTCGGACACGACTGAAGCGACTTAACAGCAGCAGCAGCATCAAAGGAAGCTGGAATGACTGAGTCTTCAGGATTTAGAAATTGAACAAACTGGAATTATTAATAGGTGAAAGAATGTTTTAGAAGAAGATTCGAGCAAAGATCATGAGCTTAGTTTTAAGGTCCCTGTGGGACATCCAGGTAGACATATTAAGTGGACAATAAGACATATGCATCAAAAGCTCAGATTAGAGCTTATACTTTGGTATATCAGGACAATCATGATGGTAACTGACATTGTGAGGAGATAAGAGAAAAGAATCAAAGAAACAGTAATATTTAAAAAATGGTTTTGTGAAAAGAAACCCATACATACAGGTAGCAAAAGAATAAAAAAATTAACAGAAAGGAAAATTGTCAGTAATGTTAATTGTAGCAGAGTTGCAGCACTGAGGATAATTCACTGGTGAGGTTAGCATGGGCAATTTCAGTGAAATGTGGTGAAGATGCAGCACATATACATTTAACCTGCTTGAAATCAGATGCCCTCCTTATTATCAATAATGATAATTATTATTGTTATCATAATAATGACAATTGCTATTATTATTTAAATAGCATAGGCAATTCTGCCCGACATCCCATTCAATAAGAATATGTGTCAACGTCCAAAATAAGCATCAGGAGATATATAGTTTCACTGCTTTCCCAATCACTTTGAGTTGTATATGGTTCTATAAATAAGAACCTTGTCATGCTATATAATTCCAGTGTTAAAAAGTTATTTTAACTTTTGTTAAATTTGTTTAGCCTTTGGTTTTCAGGCACAAGTAACCTCAGTTCAGTTCAGTTGCTCAGTCATGTCCGACTCTGCGACTCCATGAATCGCAGCACGCCAGGCCTCCCTGTCCATCACCAACTGCTGGAGTTCACTCAGACTCACGTCCATCGAGTCAGTGACGCCATCCAGCCATCTCATCCTCTCTCGTCCCCTTCTCCTCCTTATCAGCTAAAACTAAACAAAGCTATCTATCCTTTCAATACTGGGGGAAAAAAAAACAAAACAGGATAAGATGGATTTAATGAGAGCGCAAAAAAATCTTCAATATCATGTTCTCATAGTAGGTTTGCAGCAAATTTGCCTCTGAAATTTTTATCTTGTGTGATGATTTTAGGGACATTGAGAGCAAAAATGGGAATAAAATAGATAGAAAATGTAAAAATGAAGTGAAACAGAATAATTAGTTTATATAAATCATATAAATCAGTTGAGTTGGTTGCTTGATTCAATAAAATAACCTAGCCTTTTAACTATTTCTGATTATGCTACTTATGGAAGGAAAGTGTTATCATCACCAGTAGCACTCATTTTTAAAGGAAACTTGGAAGGGTTTTGTGTTATGTCAGAATTATGTTTGTATTATGCAATGTTCAGTTTCAGCATCCTAACATCAAAAATTGTAGGTACTCCTTTCTTCCACACCTTCCCAGTGTCTTAAAATCTGAAAACAAACTAAGAACTTAAAATGAGTTTATTTCTTTGTTTTACTGTAAAAGCATATAAAATTTAATTACACTGGGATAGTTTAATCTTATAGGTAAGAACATGGACTAGTTGACCTCAGAGGAATTTTACACTTTCATGATTCTATGAGGTATTAGAATTTTCTGAGAAGGATAAGTAATGGTGACTTCTGAATATTCATGAATAGAATCTATTGTGTTGTAGAAAGGATGGTTTAAATTAATTTCCTTAGAAGAGAAATTTGAACAGTGGTTGGTGCGCAGGGGCAAAAATTAGAGGTCAAGTTATAGATTTCGTACTTGACATGAAATAAGGAATGAAGAATAGAATGGATAGCTAACTCTGAATATAGAAAGATGAATAAAGAAAGATGAATAAAGAAAGATGTTATATGGGCTTCCCTGATAGTTTAGCTGGTAAAGAATCCACCTGCAATGCAGGAGATCCTGGTTCAATTCCTGGGTCAGGAAGATCCCCTGGAGAAGGGAAAGGCTACCCCCTCCATCATTCTTGCCTGGAGAATCCCCCGGGACAAGGATGTCTGGCAAGCTGCATTCCATGGGATTGCAAAGAGTAGGACATGACTGAGTGACTAAGCACAGCACAGCACAAGTCAAATATATTAACAATAATAGTAGCAAGGGGGAAAGAATTTGTTGATGAAGAATAGTTGATGATAACCTACTTAATTTAACAAAGAGGAAAGGAAAAATATCTGAGGAAAATAAAACAGAATAATTGTTTATACAGTAGTAGTTAAATTCAAATGACTTGTACCATGGAAAGATAACTACAAAGAAAATCAGATAGTTTACATATGCTGATAGATTCTTTATTTCTTCCTTCCTTCCATTCTTCTTTAGTAGAGAATAAATGTTTTTTTAAATGCTGTATCTGAAAAATTGCAAACAAGATAGAAATTCTATAGATAGGATGAGTAGATCCAAGTAGCCATCAACAAATGGAATGCCAGTGTCTTGCTGAGTTGACTACAGAGCAAAATTCCATAGTGCTCATCACCATTTCCCCACCAGTTTTATTTTCTGAATTGACAGAACTTCCCAGAACATGGTTCCTCTCCCATGCCATTTGCTTCCTCTGAGAGCAGCTTTCTATGCACAGTCATGGCCAAACAGCTGTGAACTGGTCTCGTTTTGGATGCTAGAACTGTCTGGGTAATAAACTAAAAAGTTTCTCTGTAGGCAGCAGGGCCAGGACTGGAGAGAGGCACCCTCCATGTGCTCAACAAAGCTGATAGTTTCTTAATGTTCTGTAACCTTCCTGCATAAACATCTATGGCCCTTTGTGGTCACAATGAAAGCAACTACTCTTTAAAGTAGACTCATTGGTGGAATTGATCAAATATTTGTAAAATAAGTGAGATAAAGAAGTTATAGTGGGATTGAGTAATATGTTAATAAACTATCTGTGGAGATACTGACATTCTTAGATTAGTTCACACCATGATGCTCCAGAGATCTTGTTTCTATAGAACAACAGGAGAAGATAATGGAATCCTAAGAATGGGTAGGCATCTCTACAAAAAATGCCTGTTTCTAATCCTCAGGATTTCAAAACTTAAGAAGACTTTCACAAACATGTCTCAACAGATCTTGAGAATGACGGTGGAAAAGGGGGCAGACACATCAGAAGAAACTATCTTCATGATATAAATTATTTAGAAAAGCTTCCCTCACTCTGGGGTGAGAAGGCTCACTTTATTCAGATTTGGCATCTAAAAAGCAATAGGTTTTGCTGACTGAAATGTTTAAGCACAGAAAGATAGTCATACAATTTTTTCTCATTATTTTAGTTTTTAAATCTCAAAATCAAACCACTATAACTCAAGGCCAGCTTAAGTTTTCAAATGAACATTTGCTACCAATTAGTTTATAATGAGTATTTGTCTGAAATGTTTAATGACCATAAGAAGGCTTTTAAAATTGGGAAACTTTTATGTTTTGGACTTATGTTACTCCGCCTGACTTATTAGTGTACCATGTTTGATCACCCAAAGAGTTCATAAGGTTTTAAACGTGAGGGCTTGTCTCTCCAACAGGATGACAGATCTCCTGCCGCCTCTTTAACATCTTGCATAGGAAATCTTTTAAACAAAGGGTGGATCTTAATTGCTTGTTTTGTACTTAAACCTCACACTAATCCCATTGCCATCAATAGAAAGTCTGTGTGGATTGTGTGGGCTGCCCATTCACAGAGCTATTGAGAAAAGGAAATGCCCCTTTATTTAGTCGTTAAGGCCAGTTTTCTTAACTTTTTTTTCTCCTGGTCTAATTAGTACCTCAAAGAATCCTTCCTGACTTTATTGGGAATGCCTCTAAAGTTTCACCATTAAATGTAATGTTTACTTTAAGTGTTTCTGTTCTTACTTGATTAAGACTTCTTTTTTTCTTTTTGTTTTTTCTACTCACAAATGAGTAATTTTATTGAATGCCATATAGCATACATTTACAGGGTTATAGGATTTTTTCCATCGTAATCCATTCAGCAAAGAATCTTAGAATACTGGATTTTCTAATTTAGAATTGGGGAGAGGAATATCCATCCTCTCCCACCCCCATCTTCTCTTAGTTCTTTTGGCTGGTCAAATAATTAAAATGACATAAGACAGATTATGTCTTATGTCATAAGACAGATTAACAGTAAAATATCAAATTTATTACATGCTTATGAAGAATTCATATAAGCTTGAAGAATTCCAAAGATAGTAAGGCAAGATGAGGTATAAAAGTCATTTGGCATTTGGGACTACGAATAAGGAGGTATGGGTCTGGAACTTCAGAAGAAAGTAAAATAATTTACAGAAAGATGAAAAGAATCGTTTGTTAAATGAACGTTTGCTGGGTCATGTAGAGACAATGGGATACAGAGAGGGCTTTGATCAAATGGACCTTACTAGGTTAGGACCTAGATAGGACCTAGATAGGACCTTGCTATCTACCACAGCTAGTTCATACTTTACAGTTATCTATGGTGATAGCGCCTTCCTCGAACAGGCCTCCTAGCTTAAGTTTTTTTTCTTTTTTTTTTTTTTTCTTTTTTAGGCAGTTAGGGAGAAGTCAAAGATTATTCCTGAATTTTTGGGGTCTTGCTAGTTTTCAGCTTGAAATAATCTGCGTGCCAGAGTGGTACATCTCTGGGTGGCTTGTGCTAAACCCCAGCAGAATCATCCTTGCATTATTTGGAAAATCCACTTGGTCATGATTTTTTAAACGGACATTTCTGAATTTTATTTGATAATATTTTATTCAGGATTTTTGCACTTAAAGCAAATTGACACTTAATTCTGCTTTGAAAATTGGGTTTGTTCTAGTCTAAAAAATAAATAGCCTTTCCTATTTTTTCATCTAAGAATACAAAATTTTGCTTGTAGAATTTCTTTATATTTTTAAATTATGCCCTTATGTGTCATTATGTTCTTTTTCTTCTGTAATACTTAATTACTCTTATTCTTTTTCCCTCTAGTCAATTTTCCCAGAAATACGTTTTATTAATCTTTTCAAAGATTAAGCATTAAAAATAATCTCTACTGTTACTTTGCTTTCTAGTTCATTAACTTCAATTCTGTTATTTTCTTGCTACTATTTTCTGTATTTACTCAGTTTCTTATTCTAGCTTTGAATTTAATGTTGGTTCATTATTTTTCCATTTTCTCCAATATGTTTATTTAAGGCTATACATTTCCTTTTAAATATCTTCAGTTCAGTTAGTTCAGTTCAGTTGCTCAGTCGTGTCCGACTCTCTGTGACCCCAAGAATTGCAGCACGCCAGACCTCCCTGTCCATCACCAACTCCCGGAGTTCACCCAAACTCATGTCCATCGAGTCGGTGATGCCATCCAGCCATCTCATTCTCTGCTGTCCCCTTCTCCTCCTGCCCCCAATCCCTCCCAGCATCGAAGTCTTTTCCAATGAGTCAACTCTTCTCATGAGGTGGCCAAAGTACTGGAGTTTCAGCTTTAGCATCAGTCCTTCCAAAGAACACCCAGGACTGATCTCTTTTAGAATGGACTGGTTGGATCTCCTTGCAGTCCAAGGGACTCTCAAGAGTCTTCTCCAACACCACAGTTCAAAAGATTCAATTCTTCGGTGCTCAGCTTTCTTCACAGTCCAACTCTCACATCCATACATGACCACTGGAAAAACCATAGCCTTGACTAGATGGACCTTGCTTTTCAATATGCTATCTAGTTTGGTCACAACTTTCCTTCCAAGGAGTAAGTGTCTTTTAATTTCATGACTGCAATCACCATCTGCAGTGATTTTGGAGCCCAAAAATATAAAGTCTGACACTGTTTCCACTGTTTCCCCATCTATTTCCCATGAAGTAATGGGACCAGATGCCATGATCTTCGTTTTCTGAATGTTGAGCTTTAAGCCAACTTTTTCACTCTCCACTTTCACTTTCATCAAGAGGCTCATTAGTTCCTCTTCACTTTCTGCCATAAGGGTGGTGTCATCTGCATATCTGATGGTGTTGATATTTCTCCCAGCAATCTTGATTCCAGCTTGTGCTTCATCCAGCCCAGGATTTCTCACGATGTACTCTGCATATAAGTTAAATAAGCAGGGTGACAATATACAGCTTTGATGTACTCCTTTTCCTATTTGAAACCAGTCTGTTGTTCCATGTCCAGTTCTAACTGTTGCTTTCTGATCTGCATATAGGTTTCTCAAGTATGAAAAGGCAAAATGATAGGATACTGAAAGAGGAACTCACCAGGTCAGTAGATGCCCAATATGCTACTGGATATCAGTGGAGAAATAACTCCAGAAAGAATGAAAGGATGGAGCCAAAGCAAAAATAATATCTTAGATGAGTCTTAATTTGTATTATTTAAAGTATTTTATATCTCTAGATATTTCTCACATAAATACATTTTAAACCATAACTCATTTAGAATTTTCACTAATGCCAAAGAAACTGAGTTGAACAGCTAACAGAGTTTTGTCAAGAAAACACTGTGGTCATAGCAAACATCCTCATCCAACAGCACAAGAAATGACTCTACACATAAACATCACTAGATGGTCAATACTGAAATCAGACTGATTTTATTCCTTGAAGCTGAAGATGGAGAAGAAAAATAAGACATGAAAGTGACTGTGACTCATTTCCTGAGCTCCTTATTGCAAAAATCATATTTAAATTGAAGAAAGTAGGGAAAACCCCTAGGCCATTCAGGTATGACCTAAATCAAATCCCTTATGCTTATACAGTGGGAGTGACAAATAGGTTCAAGGGATTAGAGTGCCTGAAGAACTATGGACAGAGGTTCATAACATTGTATAGGAGGCACTGACCAAAACTATTCCAAAGGAAAAGAAATGCAAGAAGTCAAAATGGTTTTCTGAGGAGGTCTTACAAATAGCTAGAAAAGAAGAGAAGGGAAAGACAAAGGAGAAAGGGAAAGATGTATCCAACTGAATGCAGAGTTTCAGAGAATAGCAAAAAGAGATGAAGCCTTCTTAAGTGAATGATGCAAAGAAATAGAAGAAAACAATAGAATTAGAAAGACTAGATATCTCTTCAAGAAAATTTGAGATATCAATGGAACATTTCATGAAAAGATGGGCACAATAAAGGACAGAAACAGCAAGGACTTACAGAAACAGAAGAGCTTAAGAAGAAGTGGCAAGAATACACAGAAGAACTATACAAAAAAATGGTGTTAATGACCTGAATAACCACAATGGTGTGGTCACTTACATAGAGCCAGACATCCTAGAGTGTGAGGTCAAGTAGGCCTTAAGAAGCATTACTATGAAGAAAGCTAGTGGAAGTGATGGAATTTCAGCTGAGCTATTTCAAATCCTAAAAGAAGATGCTGTTCAAGTGCTACACTCAATATGTCAGCAAATTTGGAAAATTCAGCAACAGCCAGAGTACTGGAAGAGGTACGTTTTCATTCCAATCCAAAAGAAAGGAAATGCCAAAGAATGTTCAAACTATCATACAATTGTGCTCATTTCACATGTTAGGGAGGTAATGCACAAAATCCTTCAAACTAGACTTCAACGGTATGTAAACCGGGAACTTCCAGATGTACAAGCTGGATTTAGAAAAGGCAGAGAAATCAGAGATCAAATTGTCAACATTTGTTGGATCATAGAAAAAGCAAGAGAATTCCAGAAAATCTTCTGCTCCATTGACTATGCTACAGCCTTTGACTGTGTGGATCCCAACAAACTGCAGAAAATTCTTGGGAATACCAGATCACCTTACCTGAGAAATCTGTATACAGGTCAAGAAGCAACAGCTGAACTGGACATGGAACAAGGAACTGGTCCAAAATTGGGAAAGGAGTAGGTCAAGGCTGTGTATTGTCACCTTACTTATATAATTTCTGTGCAAAGCACATCATGTGAAATGCCTGCCTGGCTGGATGACTCACAGACTGGAATCAAGATTGCTGGGAGATATAGCAATAATCTCAGATATGAAGATGGCACCATCCTAAAGGCAAAAAGTGAGGAAGAACTAAAAAGCCTCTTGATAAAGGTGAAAGAAGAGAGTGAAAAAGCTGCTTTAAAATTTAACATTCAAAAAACTAAGATCATGACATCCAGTTCCATCTCTTCATGGCGGATAGATGGGGAAAAAGTTGAAACAGTGACATATTTTATTTTCTTGGGCTCCAAAATCACTGTGGACTGTGAATGCAGCCACAAAATTAAAAGACACTTGCTCCTTGGAAGAAAAGCTATGAGAAATTTGGCATATTTAAAAGCAGAAACATCCCTTTGCTGAGAAAGTTGAAAGCTATGGTTTTTCCATTAATCATGTTTGGATGTGAGAGTTGGACCATAAAGAAGGCTGAGTGCCAAAGAATTGATGCTTTTGAAACGGTGTGTTGGAGAAGACTCTTGAGAGTCTTGGACAGCAAGGAGATCAAATGAGTCAGTCCTAAAGGAAATCAACCCTGAATATTCAATAGAAGGACAGATGCTGAAGCTGAAGCACCAATACTTTGGCCACCTGATGAGAAGAGCTGACTTATTGGAAAAGACCCTGATGCTAGGAAAGGTTGAAGGGAGGAGAAGAGGGTGACAGAGGATGAGATGGTTGGATGGTATCATGACTCAATGGACATTAGTTTGAGGAAACTCCTGGAGATAGTGAAGCACAGGCAGGCCTGGCATGCTGCAGTCCATGGGGTCACATGCAAAGTCTTAACACGGTTTAGTGACTGAACAACAGAAGATAATACAGTAAAAATCTTCCTTATGACATCTTTCATATATTAATATAGGATCGGCTTTATATTATCTCTGGATTTTGCTAAAACTTCCTTTTAAGCTGGCATTTCATCAGCTTAAATAAATATCCTTTTCTTGAAATTGAGGGATTCTCTGGTGGGTCAGACAGTAAGGAGTCTGCCTGCATTGTGGGAGACGTGGGTTCAATTCCTGGGTCAGGAAAATCCCCTGGAGAAGGAAATGGCAACCTACTCCAGTATTCTTGCCTGAAAAATCCCATGGATTGAGGAGCCTGGCTGGCTATAGTACATGGAGTCACAAAGAGCCAGACACGACTGAACGACCTCCCTTCACTTCATTCTTGAAATTAACGTGTATTGTTTATTTTTTAAGGCACAAAATTCCCACGTGCAATTACTGGATTGTTAGATGAATATATTATGTGATTCTTTTTTGTACTTATTCTTTGCTTTTTGATTTATAGCTTTTCATGAAAATTTAGTAAGATTGTCCTTTTTTTGGTCCAATTTTTCAAATTGTCCTTATAATGTTATTAAGTTTATTTGATGTATTTCAATATCTCCTGTTAGTTGCATAAAACACATGATGAGTATATATCTTCTGAGTGGTTTATTCCATTTATTATATGTCTTATCTGTAATCTCCATTGCTGTTTTTACTCCAAATTCTATTTTTCCCTAGTATTTATACTGATAAACTGATTTTGATTTAAAGCTACCCACTTTCTCTTTGATAGATGCTTGCTTGGTCTGCCAACATTAAATGGTGACTGTCAGTGAGGTAGGGAGTAAGAGTGAGAAAGGGCAATTCTTAGTTGAGTGACTTTGTCCTCTGCATCTGGCAGATATTTAAAGCTAATACTCTTCTGGGATCTGAGATCCTGGATCTTTCACCTCTAACTCTCAAGCATCAGGCAATGCATTCCATTCCCCCACATTTAGGGGCAATTTTCTAGGGTAGAATTTAAAGCGGCTCTGCTGTCTGTCCATATCTGGTTCAAGAGAAATAGCCGTAAAAACTAGACCTATACAAACCCTGGGAGGGCAGTCCAGTGCTGGGACAGCAGCACATTCCTGTCACCAGGATCACTATTATTCTAATTGCATCTTGGTGATGTCTCAGGCAGGATACCAAGAAGAGCTCTTGATGTCCTGTTGAAGCCCAATCCCTCTAGACAGAAGAGGGTATGTGTGCATGTTAGTCACTCAGTCATGTCAACTCCTTGTGACCCCATGGATAGTAGCCCTCCAGGCTCCTCTATCCATGGGATTCTCCAGGCAGGAATACTGAAGGGAGTGGGTAGACATTCTGTTCTCCAGGGGATGAAGACTTCCTTCCCACTCAGGGATAAAACCCAGATCTACTGTATTGCAGGTGGATGCTTTACTGTCTGAGTTATTAGGGAAGAGGATAAACATTCATTATTTCAAAATCCTCCCCCACCTCAGTTCAGTTCAGTCGCTTAGTCGTGTCTGACTCTTTGTGACCCCATGGATTGTAACACGCCAGGCCTCCCTCCTCCATCACCAACTCCCGGAGTTCACTCAAACTCAGGTCCATCGACGGTGATGCCATCCAGCCATCTCATCCTCTGTTGTCTCCTCCTCCTCCTTCCAATCCCTCCAAGCATCAGGGTCTGTTCAATGAGTCAACTCTTTGCATGAGGTGACCAAAGTATTGGAGATTCAGCTTCAGCATCAGTCCTTCCAATGAACACTCAGGACTGATCTTCTTTAAGATGGACTGGTTGGATCTCCTTGCAGTCCAAGGGACTCTCAAGAGTCTTCTTCAACGCCACAGTTCAAAAACATCAATTCTTCGGTGCTCGGCTTTCTTCACAGTCCAACTCTCACATCCATACATGACCACTGGAAAAACCATAGCCTTGACTAGACAGACCTTTGTTGGCAAAGTAATATCTCTGCTTTTCAATATACTATCTAGGTTGGTCATAACTTTCCTTCCAAGGAGTAAGCGTCTTTTAATTTCATGGCTACAATCACCATCTGCAGTGATTTTGGAGCCCCAAACAATAAAGTCTGATACTGTTTCCACTGTTTCTCCATCTATTTCCCATGAAGTGACGGGACCGGATGCCATGATCTTCGTTTTCTGAATGTTGAGCTTTAAGCCAACTTTTTCACTCTCCACTTTCACTTTCATCAAGAGGCTTTTTAGTTCCTCTTCACTTTCTGCCATAAGGGTGGTGTCATCTGCATATCTGATGTTATTGATATTTCTCCCAGAAATCTTGATTCCAGCTTGTGCTTCATCCAGCCCATCGTTTCTCATGATGGACTCTGCATATAAGTTAAATAAGCAGGGTGACAATATACAGCCTTGACGTACTCCTTTTCCTATTTGGAACCAGTCTGTTGTTCCATGTCCAGTTCTAACTGTTGCCTCCTGACCTGCATATAGGTTTCTCAAGAGGCAGGTCAGGTGGACTGGTATTCCCATCTCTTTCAGAATTTTCCACAGTTTGTTGTGATCCACACACTCAAAGGCTTTGTCATAGTCAATAAAGCAGAAATAGATGTTTTTCTGGAACTCTCTTGCTTTTTTAGATAATCCAGCAGATGTTGGCAATTTGATCTCTGGTTCCTCTGCCTTTTCTAAAACCAGCTTGAACATCTGGAATTTCATGGTTCACATATTGCTGAAGCCTGGCTTGGAGAATTTTGAGCATTACTTTACTAGTGTGTGAGATGAGTGCAATTGTGTGGTAGTTTGAGCATTCTTTGGCATTGGCTTTGTTTGGGATTGGAGTGAAAACTGACCTTTTCCAGTCCTGTGGCCACTGCTGAGTTTTCCAAATTTGCTGGCGTACTGAGTGCAGCACTTTCACAGCATCATCTTTCAGGATTTGAAATAGCTCCACTGGAATTCCATCACCTCCACTAGCTTTGTTCGTAGTGATGCTTCCTAAGGCCCACTTGACTTCACATTCCAGGATGTCTGGCTCTAGGTGAGTGATCACACCATTGTGATTATCTGGATCGTGAATATCTTTTTTGTACAGTTCTCCTGTGTATTCTTGCCACCTCTTCTTAATATCTTCTGCCTTTGTTAAGTCCATACCATTTCTGTCCTTTATCTAGCCCATCTTTGCATGAAACGTTCCCTTGGTATCTCTAATTTTCTTGAAGAGATCTCTAGTCTTTCCCATTCTATTGTTTTCCTCTATTTCTTTGCATTGATCGCTGAGGAAGGCTTTCTTATCTCTCTTTGCTATTCTTTGGAATACTGCATTCAGATGCTTATATCTTTCCTTTTCTCCTTTGCTTTTTGCTTCTCTTCTTTTCACAGCTATTTGTAAGGCCCCCTCAGACAGCCATTTTGCTTTTTGGCATTTCTTTTTTGGGGGGATGGTCTTGATCCCTGTCTCCTGTCTTGTACACAATGTCACCAACCCCTATCCATAGTTCATTAGGCACTCTGTCTAACAGATCTAGTCCCTTAAATCTATTTCTCACTTCCACTGTATAATCATAAGGGATTTGATTTAGGTCATACCTGAATGGGTCTAGTGGTTTTCCCTACTTTTTTCAATTTCAATCTGAATTTGGCAATAAGGAGTTCATGATCTGAGCCACAGTCTGTCCCCGGTCTTGTGTTTGCTGGCTGTATAGAGCTTCTCCATCTTTGGCTACAAAGAATATAATCAATCTGATTTCGGTGTTTATCATCTGGTGATGTCCATGTGTAGAGTCCTCTCTTGTGTTGTTGCAAGAGAGTGTTTGCTATGACCAGTGCGTTCTCTTGGCAAAACTCTATTAGCCTTAGCCCTGCTTCATTCCGTACTCCAAGGCCAAATTTGCCTGTTACTCCAGGGGTTTCTTGATTTCCTACTTTTGCATTCTAGTCCCCTACAATGAAAACGACATCTTTTTTGGGTGTTAGTTCTAAAAGGTCTTGTAGATCTTCTTAGAATTGTTCAACTTCAGCTTCTTCAGTGTTACTGGTTGGGGCATAGGCTTGAAAGTGATATTGAATGGTTTGCCTTGGAAATGAACAGAGATCATTCTGTTGTTTTTGAGATTGCATCCAAGTACTGCATTTTGGACTCTTTTGTTGACCATGATGGCTACTCCATTTCTTCTAAGGGATTCCTGCCTGCAGTAGTAGATATAATGGTCATCTGAGTTAAATTCACCCATTCCAGTCCATTTTAGTTCGCTGATTCCTAGAATGTCAACGTTCACTCTTGTCATCTCCTGTTTGACCACTTCCAATTTGCCTTGATTCATGGACCTGACATTCCAGGTTCCTATGCAATATTGCTCTTTACAGCATCGGAACTTGCTTCTATCACCAGTCACATCCACAACTAGGTATTGTTTTTGCTTTGGCTCTGTCCCTTCGTTCTTTCTGGAATTATTTCTCCACTGACCTCCAGTAACATATTGGGCACCTACCGACCTGGGGAGTTCCTCTTTCAGTATCCTATCATTTTGCCTTTTCATACTGTTCATGGGGTTCTCAAGGCAAGAATACTGAAGTGGTTTGCCATTCCCTTCTCCAGTGGACCACATTCTGTCAGAACTCTCCACCATGACCCACTCATCCTGGGTGACCCCACACAGCATGGCTTAGTTTCATTGAGTTAGACAAGGCTGTGGTCCATGTGATCAGATTGGCTAGTTTTCTGTGAGTATGGTTTCAGTGTGTCTGCATTCTGATGCCCTCTTGCAACACCTACCATCTTACTTGGGTTTCTCTTGCCTTGGACGTGGGGTATCTCTTCACGGCTGCTCCAGCAAAGTGCAGCCACTGCTCCTTACCTTGGACGAGGGGTATCTCCTCATGGCTGCCCCTCCTGACCTTGAACGTGGAGTAGCTCCTCTCATTCCTGCTGCGCCCATGCAGGAGGCCCTCCTCCCCCCACCCCCCATATACACACACACATTTAAGAAGGAGGAATTGGGAATCTTAGCACTATTTTCCCAAGGACATCTTCCTCAAATGCTCCACCTACCCCAACACTGACACATTTTCTATTTATTATGAATAGAGATATAGTTAGACTTATTTTGGTCATTTTATTACAGTCTGGTGACTTTCTTGTCTTTCTCTGAATATATTGGATTAATGGAGTTTTCATCATTTCCTTTGTTTCTTCTTCTGGTTTCAAAGTTATACATACTATTACATTCATTTGAATGGCCTTCCATATATATTTAAAATACATAAATGCACACAACATTTTTATGTTTCAAAAAAAGTCTAAAGTTGATCAGTCCCTTAAATAGTATAGGGACTTGAGTGCTTTAACATCTCTCCAAACCTGCCATCCTTTCTTTTGTGTTATTGTTATTGCACCTTGCTTTTAAACCCTAAACAAATAGTTATTTATATAATTCAATACTTACTTTGTCTAATTTAATAACAAATTTTTACAGTACCTCACAGCACTTCTTGATTCTGATTACACCCTCACCCAGCTCCCATTTATCTTTTTATTTTACTGATTCCTTTGTTCATTATTGTTTCTTGTTATTCTGTTTCTGGAGGACTCAATTTTTGCTGTTGTTGTTGAAGTACATCCTTTACTAGTTATTTCAGCAATGGCCTTTACCAATAAACTTTTAAAGTCTCTGGAGGGGGCAATGGCACCCCACTCCAGTACTCTTGCCTGGAAAATCCCATAGACGGAGGAGCCTCGTGGGCTGCAGTCCATGGGGTCGCTAAGAGTCGGACATGACTGAGCGACTTCACTTTCACTTTTCCCTTTCATGCATTGGAGAAGGAAATGGCAACCCACTCCAGTGTTCTTGCCTGGAGAATCCCAGGGACGGGGGAGCCTGGTGGGCTGCCGTCTATGGGGTTGCACAGAGTTGGACACGACTGAAGCGACTTAGCAGCAGCAGCAGCAGCATACCTTGAAATGTCTTAAAAACAAACAAACAACAAAAAAACCTCTATTCTTAAATGGGAAATGCCATTGCTATAATTGAATTGTAAAATATATATTAAATAGTTTAGTTAAAGGATAAACTTAAGTACATCCAAATAGATGTTCAATTTGAACATAAAACTGAGGCTATCACCCAGTTTATGAAGAACACAGTTTATGAAGGAAAACTTAAAACACATTCCGTATAGGATTAGCTCCTATGTATTCCTAATAAAATTTGCAGAAGCTGAGAAGACTGAGAATGAACAGAAAGACAGTGGCAAAGTATTTCCCAGGATTCAAGAAAATTACATTGCTTGCTCTGTCTATGAGTGAATTTGTATTTATTACCCTGCTGCATTTTATGTGCCTTTTTAAGATAAGGGAACATGTCTTAAAGCCTGGATATTTCATTTTTTTTTTTCCAAATTGACTTTAAAAAAAATGGCACCCTATTTTTGTTTAATGGATTCTATTCCTCTGTTTACCTTCTTGCTTGTTCTCAGTGATAGCAAACTCTCTCCTATCCCAGACAAGAGGGTTTTAGTAGTTCAGGACCAGTTTTTATGTTATATTCTCAGTCTGTTGTTTCTGTATCACATATGTAGTATAAATTTGGACTCCATAGCTTCATGTTCCATAGCTGCATGTTCCTCAGCTTTGGGGCTCTGATTTCTCCTGGGTGGTGTTATCTCTGCTCATAGCTTGCTTTTGAGGGAGGGGTACTCAGTTTCTGGGATAAATTCCTGTGTTGGTTGATGGAGCATTTCTGGTTCCTGTTGATGGCACAGAAGCTCTCTGCTACTCAGTGTTATTCAACAAGGCCTGTTCCAAGTCCCTGCCTGCACAGTGATTGTGACCTAGATCCTTATGAGACTTTATTAACCATCCCAGGTCCCAAATATAATGCAATTACTAACAAATCAGTATTTGTTGGTACCAATTTGCTACAGACTTTAAATTTCTCTTCATTTCTGACACCTAGAATTTGTTCAGTTTTATTTAAAATTTCAGCTTTATTAAAAATAGTTTCACTGCATATTTGCAAGTTATTGTATGTGCTTGGAGTTGGTGCATTTCACATCTTCAGTCTTCCATATACTCTATGTTTCCTCTGAAAACTTAGTACTTGGTAATATTTTTATCTCCCCATCCCAGAAGTAGCTGTTAGTTATGTCTTCCTGAGATCTTTAAAACTTCCTTGATATGCCTTTGTGCTTTCTTCTGTATCCTGGCCCATTCCATTTCTGAGGATGTCTTTGCTGTCCTATCCACTTCTCTAAACACCACCATCATTTAGGGCTTCCAAGGTGGTGCTAGTGGTAAAGAATCCACCTGCCAATGCAAAAGACTGCCAATGCAAGAGATGAGGGTTCAATCCCTAG